>NW_027526295.1:10378634-11694884 GCF_048455015.1 Haemaphysalis longicornis
TGGTGCGAGAAATTGCAAATGGAAAATGTTTTTAAAACGAAAGCAATGACATTTACCAGATCTAGTAACATTCAGTTTACTTCGTATGTTATGAATAACTTGTGTATAGAAAATGTGACTGCGTTAAAATATTGAGGAGTTCATTTAGGTTCTAACCTTACATGGAATTGATGGAATTGGTGAAATAATTCCGAAAGCAAATAAAACACTGGGATTCATGAGGCGTGATTTGTATTAAGCCAATCACTATTAGCTTACACAGCTTTAGATCGTTCAAAGATGTAATATGCTCCTATTATATGTAATCCGATTGAGATGTACCTAATAAACAAGCTCGAGTGGTTACAAAACAAAGCAGCGTGTTTCACTACCAAGAACTACTCCAGAACATCCAGCATCATGGCTATCAAATATTCCGTCCCGTTACACTCCCTAGAAAAATGACGTCTACTGGCACTGCTCTTTCACTCCCACAGAGTGTATCATACCCCATCATCCTTCACCCCATCTCATATCACGCCGCCGCACCAAATTTTTCCCCGCCTCGACCATCCCTTCAAAGGCCGCCCCATGTTTTCTCGCACAAATCTCCTGCGACAGTCACCGCTCTTTCTGGCCATTTATCACTGGAGCAAGCTCTAAAAGAAATTGCTGCTAGTTTTGATCACGACTTTGTTGCCCAATTGAAGCGTAATTTGAACGCTCATGTCTCGTAAAAACACACCTGTGTTTCACTTCACAACATGAAGTGAATTTACAGGTTTCGTATTGAGTATTTTAAGTTTTGAATCCATTTATTTTTCCGGCTTCTTCCCTTTCATTATTCTTTTTTTATTCTTTCATAACCTGTTATATGTTGTAAGTTGCCTTGAGCTGCGAATTGTGTTTAAATGTCTCAAATATCTCGTTGTTATCCCCAACCTCTATGTAGTGCCCGCAAGGGCCTTTAGGGTATCTGAATAAAAAAAAGAGAATACTGTAAATTATCGAATCGGAAGCTTTTGTTAGGTCAATGAAGACGGCTCCAGCGCAATTTCCCGCATCGATTGCATATTTCCTTTTGTCAGTGAAAGACGATTGGCGGAGTGACCGGCGAGGAAGCCGAACTGGTGGTTAGATAGGGTGTTGAACTTTGATAAATACTTTTTTAAACGCCGAACAATGCCTTTTTCGATAATTTTGCTCAAAAACGGAAAAATGGAAATTGGTTTATAATTCGAGTATAAAGTTCGGTCTCCTTTTTAAATACTGCTGTTGCTTTGGCTCTTTTTATTTGGGTAGGAAATACGCCTGTTTTGAAAAAAAGATTAATAATGTGAGCAAGTTCACCTATCTGGTGAACTATCAATTCAATGTTGCAAGGGTTGATTTGGCCGAGGCCTGCACTTGTAATTTTAGTCTCTTTTATGGTATTGATGACTTTATCCGGGCTAGCTGGAAACAGAATAAATGACTGTAAGGAACGTTGGTGGCGCTGCTTAAGAATTACTGGCGCTTCAATAAAACGGCCTCCGCCGCCGTCTGCCGCCGTTCTCGTCACATCGTCCTCGTCACGCCGTCCTGGTCCACGTCTGCCGCCGTGCTCGTCGCAGACGAGAACGGCGGCAGACGAGAAGCGCCTGTCTCGTCTGCCACCGTTCTCGTATTTTTTGCGCTAAGTCGCCCATCCAATTACTGGCAAGCATGACGTATTAGAACAAAAAAATTCATTAAGCACGTTGGCGATATCTAAGGGGTGATTGAATACAGACCCTGATGACTGAAGCTCAGAGATAGGTGCCTCATGGTTATGATTCAGAAATGAGTTAATCACTTTCCATTGTTTCCTTACATCCGAACCGGCTTTCTCAATTTTCGCTTCATAATGTTTTCGTGTTGCTTCTTTCAAGTTTGTTTAGTACATTGCAATATTTGTTGTAGCGGGGCTCTGAGTTTGATTTTATACAGTTGCTTTTTAGTATTTGTATGCAAATGATCTTTTTGTGCATGCTTGTAAGTAAACTAGTCGTTAACCATGGGTTATGAGGAGCAGGGAACTTTTTCGGCACTTTGTAGCCACAGAAGACTCGTTTAGGCATTTATAATCAATGCAAACTGATCGTAAGCCTGATTAGCGTCATTCGATGTTTAAATATTAGACCAATTTACATTACTTACGTGGGTAAGGAACTGATCTTTATGTTATCCCTCTGTTAAATCGATTAGAGGTGGGTAGGTGACACGGATAACCGAAGACAATTAGATAATGATCAGCGATTCAAACATCTACGACTCTTCAGTGTTGAGGTGATATGAAGTTTGAAAATATATTGCCACGTAATTCCCGGAACATTTCAAATAGCATAGGACTGGATCACCTGGTAGTCAATTCATCGTACACTTCATCTATGGGTGCGTGCCTCGTAAGTGGGCGCGCACGGCAAGCCGAAGTGGCATTTTGACGAATTGAGATGAAGTCTAGCTCTGCGAAAAACTGCCAGGATGTCAGAGAGACGATGTAGGTGGGCCTCAAACGTGGGAGAAAAGAAGATAACGTCATCCAGATAGCATAAGCATGTCCATTTAAATCCATGGAGAAGCGAGTACATTGTTCTTTCGAATGTGGCTGGCGCATTGCAGAGACCAAACGGCATGACCTTAAATTGGTGCAGTCCCTCTGGTGTGACGAGGAAGAGATCGTCCAGAACCAGACTGGCGCGAGCTGCATTAGATGCCTTTGCTTTGGACTCTTGGAATTGAGCTGTAATTATCTGTAAATAGATCGCTTATTCAGATTTACTTCGTAACAATATAATCAATTAAAGTGCCCGCATGGCCAGCGACACATCTAGTGGGTAGAGCGGTTAAGGATTCGCAGCCAAATACAAAAAAAAGCAGTTGGTGTAATCAATGCATGTAGAACTTTCGTCGTCTAAGGTAATATCACCCATTATAACAACCTTATGCTTTTCAGATGAAATGGCGCTAAGAAGGTCGTTAAGGGTGGTACAGAAGTCCGACACCGATTATGATGGTAAACGATATATGCAACCTAGGATAATTTTGCCAGCATGAAATTGTAAAAGCCAATCTTCGAGTTCTATCCACAGCGATTCGCAATTTATCACGGGAAGTTCCAGATCAAGTCGTCTTTTGTATTTTATGGATGGTGAAGCGAAAACAGCCGCGCCCCGTGATTGCTGTTCGAGCGATAGTAGTATTCTTATGAATGCGATAGAGGGCTGCGTAAATTTGTATCATCAGGTGAAATCCAGGTTTCTGTCATGCAAATAAAACAAAAATTGTGCTCTATTGTTCACAGCAAAGCGTAAAGTTCGTCAGAATGCTTGTTTAAACTTCGGGCATTAAAGTGTATTGCAGATAAAGAAGGGTTACTTTAGGTGTATCTGGTGACTAGTATCTGGCCATGATGAAAGGAAATTGATAGTGTTATCACCTTGTCTACACGGTAATCACAGCTAGCGAAACGCCGAGAAATCTGCCTCGGATGCGATTCGAAACACGCGGCTGTCATGGGTCTATCTTACCTTAATTTGGCCATTGTCGGTCCACAGCTGAAGCCACCCTTTCTCTTCTTTGATTGCCAGAGCCTTTGCGAACAACCTCCTGTTATCAGGGGTCTGACGGTCGTTAGACGGGGTCATACGGGGTAGTTATCTGGTCCAGGGAAACGAAGGTCTTTCGTATTAAGTACTTTCCGTGCTTTACTTACGATTTACTGTTTTTTTGGAGCGGGAACATAAACGGGCCATGTTTTGGCTTGTTCCAGCCTTCGTAGGCACGCGGTGAATGACGTCTATGTCAGTGTCTGAAATTTTACCTTTGTTCCAATGGCCTTAATTACCGTGCAGTCCTCTCCTTGGGTACACAGAATTCCCTTCAGCTCTACATTGTTTATTCTAGAGTATAGTTCCATCTCAGCGACTTGTTTTTTGAGTGCGTCATTCTGAGAAGTCAATGCCTTGTAGCTACGACGCTACGACACGGGTAGCTACGACGCATGCGCGCACAGACGCGCTCCCCCCGCACCGCCGCAGCTGTTGTTGAGAGCGACGGAGCGCACGGGGTACACGCGCTCCTCCCGCACCGCCGCACCTGTTGTTGAGAGCGAGGAGGGTACGGGGGAGAGACGCGCACCTGCGCCTCGAAGCGACGCGCATGCGCAGTGAGCGTGTGGACGGCGCCGACGCCGAAGCGCGACATCGTGTGACTAAGAAATGCTCCGCATTTAAAATACAGGCTATTGAGGTCGTTTATTCGCGATTGTCCACTAATTGAGGGAAGTTGTTTCACTGAAGAGAAATTTCTTAGGCGTCAGCTGATTTTGTCCATCGCCGTGTCCCAGAAAGACCACAAAAGAAGACAACACTTGTTCAGCTTCTTTTCGCTTAGCGGTAGGAACTGTGGCCGCAGGGGACCGAATTGCTTTGGATGAAGACGCCGGCCGGCTTCTTTCCATGTTTCGAAACGCCCACATCTTCGGCTATCGGAATAAAATCTTCGCAATGGAATCTTCTACCTAATGTGTCAACCTAGCCTTTCCTTATTCTTTATGACTTGTTATGTTCCGCGACATCTGTATACGTACATTGTCTATTAGTATACCCCAGCGCAAGTGGCCTATCTATTGCTGCACTATGGAAATGCGGGTGTTGCCATATTTATACGTGCAATTCCGCCCTCTGCGCGTGCATGCAGCATTCTCCGAGTCGTGTCCTCGGCCGTTGTGGGTGCAATCGACGCCTAGAGGCACACGGGCCGGGCCGCTTTCCACGCAGCAGCGGTACGTGCGCCGGTGCCATCTACGGGTACAGAGTGCCGGTCAACTCTTTCGGCAGACCGTTTTCGTGTGCATCAGCTTGTTCCCCGGAGTTCTTGCAGGTGTGTTTTATCGCTTAGCTAGGTATCACGCTGGCTGGTAACTTTGATGATTGTGCCGCAACACACAGGTCGTCCGGAGGGCACAAGACAGCTCGCGATGCACCCGCGATCCAACCGGAACGCGACCGACCAGCGGCCTCATCGCCGTGTTGGCAATCGCATGCTGGCGGCGACGTATAAAACCACACTAGGCGCCTCTAAACATGCGCATTATTATCCTTGCGCAGTTCGTAAAACGGACGCTCTAGGCTGGTCATGGCGGCTTCCCTAGCAATGACGTCGGGCTCGTTTAGCTGACTGGCTGCAGAATGAAGTGGCGACTGTTCGTCTTCAGTGTCTTCAGTTCGCGCAAGTTTGTCTTTAACTGCGACAGTGGGACTCATCATTTCAATGAACGGCAAAAAACTGTTTCAGCTGCGAATGCAAAGATAGTGCCCGCTACGAAATACCAAGCGCGGATGTTTGAGTGAGGCTTCTAAATAGCGACACTACTGGTAGTGGTGGGAAGCTAGGATCGACACATCACCATACTGGATGAAGACAAAAGTATTAATATTCTTATATTATTATTTTATTACCCTAATAATAATAATAATAAAAGTAACAATCAATCAATCAATCAATCATGTTTATTTACGTGCCCAGGAACAGCCAGAGGCCTGAGTGCTGGCGCACAGGTAGTTGCATGAAAACAAAATACAAGAAACATATAGCAAGAAACAAACAAGCGACAAGACACACACAAATTGAAGTAGTGAAAATGACAGAAACAATAATAGTAAGAATAATAATCAAACAAACAATCAATTAATCGATCATTCACTCAATCAATCAATCGACCTTTATTAAAGTGCCTAGGAACAACCGAAGCCTTCGTGCTGGCGCACTGAGAGGGGGGAAAAGGCCGCATTGAAATACACCAGCGGCACATAAACAGCTAGTAAAAAGGTGGGTGAGTGGCGAACAATAAAATAATCAACCAATCAATCGATCGATCGATCGATCAATCAATCAATCAATCAATCAATCAATCAATCAATCAATCAATCAATCAATCAATCAATCAATCAATCAATCAATCAATCAATCAATCAATCAATCAATCAACCTTTATTTTCGGTGCCCAGGAACAACCGTAAAGACTTGGTGCTGGCACACCATATACAAAACATTAATAAAAGAAACGTAGAACAGCTTGGCACAACACACAAAATCCTCGATATGACAGAAAAAATAAAGTAAAAATACTTACAGAAATTCAGAAAAAAAGCAAAAAAAAAACAGTGTTTCAAGCTATGGCCCTCGGCCAGCGAAACGTTCAAGGCACTTGAGAAAAGGAAATATACAACAAAATACACAGTGCATATGATAGAGACAGAGTGTACATATAAAACGAGAGTTTCGATTTCTGAAAAGTTACACTGCAATAAAATATTAGCGTAAAACGAGCGATGCCTTTGCAATGTCCCATCTTGTCGAGACACACAACAAACATACCAATACGTTTGACAGAAAAATAGCGAAAAAACAATGGTAGGAGTATAGACATTAATGATCAGACCAACAAATCGTAGAGTTAATAAAAATGACGAATGAATCAACCAGTTATTTGTTTAATTGTCAGGAACGATGTGCTGGTGCGGAAAGAAAAGTGCATATCTCAGAAAAATATAGAAAATAGCATTGTTTAGTCTGAACGAGAATGAGACACTTTGAGATACACACACGCCGACACACGCACATGACCCGTGCACATATGCAAACAAGGCAATTGTAAGACAACAAGGCATGATTAAAACTCTGTACTCTGAAACATGTAAACCGGAAAAAAGATATTAGCTAAAAATCACGCCACAATGAAGGCATAAAACTTACATACACAAGTGAATCATCGAAACAATTAGCATACATACATAGATAAACCTAACCCCGGCAGCGTAAAGTGTGTGAGTTGAAGTTACATACTAGGGCAAGCAAACTACTCTTGGTTTGCCCAGCTACGCAGTTCCTTACAAAAAGCTGGAAAGGGACGATGGAATACGTCCAAACTTTCTGCGTGCATATTGTATAGGTGCTGAATGCGTCCCACAGGACTCTTGACACGGGCGGGGACATGAAACGGTCTAGGTGCCCTGGTGTTGCCTGTCGGGGTTCTCAAATTTATGGCACCCAACAACTCTGTACAATCAATGAGGCTGTGGACCAGTTTGTACAAGAATAAAAGGTCAGCCTTGGCCCTCGGGCTGTGTAGTGGGTCCATTACGAGCAAGCTGGCGGCATCAACACCAGGATAATCTTCAGCCTTCACAGTAGCGAACCTATGTTTTAGTATTGAGAGAAATTTAGTTTGCACTCTCTCAGTGGTCGCCGCGTTGGACCGACACGTTGCATCCCAGACCACCGATGCGTATTCCAATAGAGGGCGACACATTGAGGTATAGAGCTGAAGAAATGTGTCTGGATAGTTGAATTCTCTGGAGACACGACATATTGCACCTAGTGTTCGCAAAGCACGATGGGTAATCTCATTAGTATGGGCTGAAAATGTGAGCTTAGAGTCAAACAAAACTCCCAAGTCTCTGATTTGACATACCCGATTCAGATCTTCTTCACCTATACGATAGGTGAAATTGATATCATCTGTTTTACGGGTATACGACACCACTTTGGTTTTTGCACTGTTCAGTATAAAGTTATTTCGGTTGCACCAGTCCGAAAACGCGGCGATATCACATTGCAGTTGTGCACAGTCTGACATGTTGCCAATAACTTTGAATATTTTAATATTGTCTGCGTATAGCAAGAAGGATGAGTACTGAATTGCTGTCGAAACATCGTTGACAAAGAGGGAAAACAAAAGAGGTCCAAGGACAGCCTTGAGGCACCCCGCTGGTGGCTCAGTACGTTCTGGAGTGTAGCCCGTTACAGTGAACGTAGCAGTGACGACTGGTAAGGTAGTCACGCAGCAGATCTAGCAACGGATGAGGAATGTCAAGGTGGGAAAGTTTTTTACACAACAAGGAATGGGAAACCACATCGAACGCCTTGCTAAGGTCACAGTATACCACGTCAAGTTGGCCTCGGTCTTTCACTGCCTTTGACGCATGTTCCATAAAAGAAACTAAGTTTGTAGTGGTCGAGCGGCCACGTATAAAACCATGTTGATTTGGAATAATTTGAGGGAATGAATTATAGATTCAAAAATTTTAGAGGCACTGCACAGGAGGGAAATCGGTCTATAATTTTTTGCATCTGTTTTTGACCCGCATTTGTGCACAGGTACAACTTTAGCCATTTTCCAACAGTTAGGAAACGTGCCAGTACTAATACAGTTGTTAAACACACATGCAAGCACTGGAGCAAGGATAGGACTGAAAGCCTTGAGTAGAGCCATGGGAATGCCATCTGGGCCACAGGCTAGCGAGGGCTTCGCGTCCCGTAGGCTTTTCATCACAATTTCCTCCCCTACAAATGCCGTGCTCGGTGCCGTATACCGCGACAATTGGACATCGGAGCTGACGGAACGTCGCAGGTATCTCTATACACCATTTTAAACAGCTGAGCGAACGCGGCAGGGACGTCATCAATGATTACTCCATCGGAGTTAAGAAGATCAATGCATTCAGTGTTATGCTGGGGTGACCTACTGCGGATATATTTCCATAAATCTTTGGGGCTCCTTTTAAGATTGCTTTCTATGGACGTAATGTATGCAGCCTGATCACGATCATACAGTTTTTTACAGAGTGACCGGTATTCTTTAAACTCTAACTTCCATTTTGTCTCCCCACTCTTTTGAGCTCCTGTGGGCACGCTCTTTGCATTTTAGTGCCGACCGGAGTTCACTCGAGAACCAGAAAGGATACTTCTAAGATTTAAATTTCTTTAGTGGTATATATCTGCGCATACATTCTTGAAGTACTTTGGTTAATTCGCTGGCCTGAAAATTTTGGCCATTTGACGCGAGGATTGCCGACCAATCAAAATTCGACAAGTAATGGTAAAAACTGATGTAGTCACCTGCAGCAAAATTATAGCGGGGGAATTCGGAAACACGTGGCTTGTCCTTTTGCACATCACTTTGAATAGGAAGTACGTACTATGGATAAGGGTGGATGGTAATTGTCCGGGGCAACCAAACCAGTTGATTGATTGATTGTGGGGTTTAACGCGCCGACGCAACGCAGGCGATGAGGCGCGCCGTAGTGGAGGGCTCCGGATTAATTTTGACCACCTGGGGACCTTTATCGTGCGCCGAAATCTCGTACACACGGGCGTTTTTGCTTTTCGCCTCCATCAGAAAAGCGGCCGCCGCAGCCGGGAATCGAACCCGCGACCTCGTGCTCAGCAGCGCAAAACCAAACCAGTAGGGCTTAGGTTGACACTGAAGTTTTCGATGTTTGAAAAACAAAGGTCAAATACCGTAAAAACCCGCGTATAATACGAGGTTTTTTTCCAAATTTTACTCTGTTAAATTTGTGCCTCGTATTATATGTGGATCCCAAAGTTTTCCCCCGAGAATTTGCACTTTCGGTTTCAGCGGAGGGAGCGCCATCTTGCTGTGGCATTAGCTGGCTGCTGCTTCTCTCAGCCGGCGCCATTTTGATTGTTTTGACTACGCGAAGGATCTCGGCACGTTCACCGCAAGTCTATCAAGATGTCGGGTGCACTAAAACAGTATTCGGCTGTAATTAAAAGAAAAGTTATTTTATGTGCCGAGACCATCAGAAATTGCGCTGCAGGACGGCAGTTCGGCGTTACCGAAGGCAGCATTCGTGGGTGGAGAAAGCAACTGGTGCTTGACTGGATAAAGTTTGTGTGGTGTCGGCGGCCTGGAGCACTGTTGGGGATCCCCGTCAGTGCTCGTGTTGGACGCCTTTCGCTGCCACCTGGCCGATTCCGTGAAGAAGTTGTTGCACGAACCCCGCACCGAACTCATTGTCATGCCAGGAGGAATGACATCCCAGCAGCTGCAACCGCTAGACATTTGCATCAACAAGCCTCTCAAAGACTGCATCGGGTCCTGCTACCAAGAGTGGATGAGGACAGGATACCCGTAAGTGACAGCTACCGAATGGCTGACGCGGGTTTCTCCAGCGGAGCTTTGTGGCTGGATCGCGGATGCGTGGGCCAGCATTCCAGAGGAGCTCGTCAGTCGCTCTTTTAAGAAATGCGGCATCTCGAACGCCCTTGATAGCACTGAGGACCACTTTCTGTGGGAAGACATTTCCGACAAGGGGACTTCAGCAGACAGCGGCAGCGACCCTGACGATGACTAAACGGACGTCGGGAGACGGTGCCAGCGAAAACTGACAAAGACTGAACGGTAACTGCAGTGCAAATAAATGTTTTATGTGCTCTTTACCTCGCATTATATGCGGATGAAAACTTTTTTTCTGATTTTGATGTCCCCGAATTACACCTCGTATTATACGCGGGTTCGTATTATACGCGGGTTTTTACGGTAAGCTCCCAGCAGAGTTCCCAACTTGGGTGTACTGTTCAGGACCAGTAAATGAAATGAAGTCCAGTAAGGCTGAGGCCTGTTGAAGAACGTAGTTATTGTAATGAGAAATACTAAGGTCACCCCATTCTATTCCCGGCGAGTTAAAGTCACCGAGGTGGCAGCGTCCCTTTCCAGATGGTTTTATAGACGATAGCCTTTCTTTGGCCACTTGAGCGCGACAATGTTGGCCTGTCAGTCTGTCTGTCTGTGTCCGTCATAAAGATAATTTATTATTGCAACTTAATATCACGCCCCGCTGTATACATGGGAGCTACTGAGTCACCATTAAGTAGCTTTATGTACATAATGTGCCCTCTCTACAACTGGCCAACTCCCCCACGATTCAGCCGCTTGGCCAAAAGTTAAAATAATCCTTGATCGAGAGCTTCATATTGGCAAAATATTCCCTCGCTACTGAAGCTGGTACCATGCTTCCTATTTATGAGCGTCGTTCAACAAAAATAAAACATTAGGGATATTTGAACCCAAACATAAAAACGAAAGTTATATGAAAGTGAAAGTCTCAGGCTACAGAACCCCGTGCGCTTCGAAGGCACATGGAGTCTCGGGAGTTCTTATTTACAGACGTGAATTATACACGGAACCGTAGCCATACAAGCTTGGCTAACAGCCGTGCGCGTTCTGACGCTACCGGCGTCGACAGTGCATTATTTATATGTACAGTGGAGCACACAACGATTAAAACGTTGCCGCGCTTTCGAGCTATTACGGGAATCGTACGTCATGAAAGTAACAAAAAAAAAACACCAGAGTGCAGCGTCAGAAATGCATCAGAAGGGCGATTTTTTTCCCTCTTCGCTGAGTGTCCTCGCTGGCGCGCCGGCACCGGGAGCGCGAACCTGAAAGTAAAAAGAAAGGGTGTGCAACCAACGGCACAAGGCGGCGAAAAATCCGCTTTTTTGAGAGAAAGAAGCGGCGCGCCACCCTGACGCCTTTCCCTGCGCCCCGATACACACGACGGACCCAGTACGCGGTCCAATAGGCCTCCTGCGCTGGAGTTTTGGCGACATGCAGTGCCCCTAGTGGCCGACGCCTCTGGATAGTACGAAAGCAGACGACCCTCGCCGCTCTCCATGCGTTTTCAATTACTAGGCAGAGGGTAACTTGGTTGTATATCGTGTAAGTAAGCGCAAAATGAACAAGGACGAACGAAATGAACGGGACACGGCGCTAAAGAAATTTAAATCTTCGCTAAACCACTAAAGAAATTTAAATCTTCGAAGTATCCTTTCTGGCTCTCGAGTGAACTCCGGTCGGCACTAAAAGGCAAAGAGCGTGCCCACACGGTGCCCACAGCGCCGTGTCCTGTTCACTTCGTTCGTCCTTGTTCATTTTGCGCTTACTTACACGATGAATGACCAACTCGCCCAAGAAACCACTCTGATGATGTTGGTTGTATAGTCGCGTGCGATTTGAAGGTAATCGCTCGAGCTTCGACCTATTGGCCGCGAGGCCCACCACTGGAGAGGCCGGCGCTGCGATCGTTTTGACGTCACTTGTAGGATCACCGGGATCACCGTTCCTATCTTGCTGCGTACTTGGCTTGCAGCGCGAGACACTTCGCCACTTCGCTTAGGAAGCGCGTTCTAAAAGTATTTTCGTGTTAATTTCCTTCGTTTGAAGTTAATTCTCAGTGCGTCAAGCGCAGTTCGACCTCATGGGGACTTTATAACCGCATCAACTGTGGTAGATTATCCGCAACCACCATGAGCGTGGTGGTGTACTACGTATGCGACCGAAGCGTAAGCAGCGGCTTGTTTCCCCGATCAACAATGTGGACTACGGCGATCGCCGAGTGAAGTTTCTAGATTTCTCTTCTTTGCAAGAAATGTATAAAGCAGGAAATCGTGAAGCGTTAACTGCTCGCAGAAGCACACGCTCCCGCCGTGCCTGCCCGCACGGCCGACGGTGCGGCTCGAACCGACGCAGCTCGCGGCAGCAACAGCAACAAAGAAGTTACAGATTGGTGAAAGTGGATGTTAGTGTGATGAAAAATTCTGATAGGTAGTGTCATCAGCTGTGGTTTTCAAAGCGATGCTCAAATATCTGCCGCGATTTACGCCGACCGGCCGCGGAGGTCGGTCCCGGCAGCGCCGGCCCGTTCACGCCGGTGAGGCGAGCGGCCGAAGGATGGCTATGCTTGCGCGCAAGAATCGGCCGAGGACGTGCAGGTATCTTGATCGTCGATCGCTTCAACGGAAATCCCCGCGCTTACAGAGTTTCCAGCGCGGTGAAACGTTTTGTTAGGGGCTGTCACTCGCAGCTCTAAAGTTCTCAACATCCGATTACGTGCATCCGAAGCCGGCTGCGAGCTGTTGGAGAAGGCCCTCCCGTCGCGCACGCGCGTGTTGCGTTTGGGTTCCTCTAACTTCTTGGGGGCCCCCAACGCTCGGTTCTCCATTCTAAATCTCCCCAATTACCCGAAATCATGAACGACGTGTTTCGCCTCGTACGCAGGCGCGCCTTCTGTGAGCAGTCGTGAGTTTCGAAATTTATGCTTGAGAAAGGCCGGCTCAGTTTAAACATACAAAACACGCTGCAATTATAAATTACCACGCCGAACACCTAACGAAAACTAAATATAGCCTTGTTCAGACCCGCGCGAAGGCGTTAAAAACTCGAGTTCATACCGTTCATACATTGCGGACAAGTCGCGAAAGTAAACATCAGCCGTGCAGAGTACACGCTACGGCAGTAATCGTTAATCAAATCCGGGCATGACTATAAAAACATCGTAGGGGAAATAGGCACTAATTAAGCCAAACTACATACCATAACAATACTTTTAAGCATGTGCGGCGAAGCAATCCGATCACCGTTCTCGCGTAGTCATTCATTTACCAGGCAATACGAGAAGTTCGCGTGGCGAGATCATAATTGAGCGACGCGTTTCCGTCACTGTTACAAGGTGTTTCCTTGCACACACATGTACCGACACAAGTATTTCATAATGAATTTACAGCGTACTTTTCTCGGCATCAGTTGCATCGTCCTTGGCGTTAGCTGGCTGCGTAGCTGTGGGTCGCGATGGTACCTAAACGCGGCGGTGTCGCCGGGAACAAGCGAGTTGCTGATTGCTTGCTCGAATTATTTGGTTTACAGACAACTTTTTTGGTAATTTGCATCAAATCCACAAGGAGGGCGAGACGGTGGCCACAACAAAGAAACACGCTTCCGCATACGCACGGGAAATGTGTTGTAGCAGACGACAACACGATTCGGCGTCCTACAAGTGACGTCACTCCTAGGTGGCGCCACGGTATGTCCTCGAGGCCAATAAAGACAATAACACCCCCGCGCGGCATTTTCCGGTGCACCTGGGACCTAATTTATGCATCCTCCTCTCCCTTGGTCGCTGTTCCTTCAAGCAGTCATCACTCCTGCGGCTAGTAAACCACCCTTTTCACTTTGTGGTTTGTTTGTGTGGTTGGAATCACGCGTGGGCTTTCTTCCTAATTATCGTGAGCAGTGATAGTACCCATACTATAAATGTCCGGTACTTGCCGAAAATGTGTTTGTGCGCACCTTTTCGACAACTGCTGTAAGGTACGACAAGTGGCATGTCGTCGCCGGGAGCGCGATAAAAGAAAGAGGAAGGGGTTACTGGTTTTGCCACGGGAGTGATGGCCGCTTGAATAAACAGCGACCGAGGGAGAGGAGAATCCTTAAACACGGAACCAGGGGCAGTAATAGAAGCCGCGCGGGGGCGTTATCGTCGTGGTCGGTCGACGCTCGCGCGATTGCCTGCAAAGCGCAAGCGACTGTACTTAGTTTAATCGCTTTGTGGCGCGTTTAAATGACTGCATACTGTATGAAATAGTCCTTAAAGTAGTTTTAGAGGCTAAACAAAATAATATCCGCTCAAGCAAGCCGCTTTATCGGCTTTCTTTTGAGCGAGCTGTCGAGGTCGTCGCGGCGTGGGACAGTATCGCGAGGTCGGGTGGTCTAACTTCCTGACGAATATTACCGTTCTTTCTTCTTGCGTGCGGTCGACAAAGGAAAGTTCACAAGCAGCACAAAAACACGAACCGCTGCTCATCCTATATTCTGAGGTAATTGCAAAAGGTTGCTTCAGCGGGAGCATGCAAGCGAACCCAAGAATTGCGCAGCCGACTCAGCTGACACTGCTGGCCTGGCACCGCCACGAAAACCAGTGGAAATTTTGTTTTGTATTTTCGCAAACTAAATGATCCCTGCGTAGCATTTTACGCCGCACGATTTACGAACGGCAGGGTTATGTATTCTAGCGAGTAGGTGGGGCAATGGCGTCAAATAAACAAATTAAGCGCTATTAAAGGACGCAAAACAATCACCAAATCACACGCCCGCTGCCTGCAGAAATGTGTACTTCTATATACTTCTATACATACTTCTAAATGTGCGCTTCTATATATGTGTACTTCTAATGTGTACCCTGCAAGCGGCGCTGTTTGAGAGCAGGAGGCTGCGTGATGAACGAGAAAGTTTTCAGAGACAACTGGCGAGAGTCGGCCGCTCGTTTCCCACTGTGCCTGGACTCACGAGATCCGGACACAGGCAGAATGCACGACGGCACGCACACGAACGAGACGACGCATGCAAAATTGTGACTGCGTGCTCACCGGACCTCTCCCAGGTAATCGCGATGATTACAGAAACGCATCGAACGTCAGTGCATTTCTGGCGAGATCACGAACACACGTTGCTCTGCTACATCGCCCACGAGCTACATCGCCCACGCGCAGGCCATTCTAGCAACGAGCAACGAGACGCGCAACGTACGCAGTGCCCACGAGCCAGAAGGCACCACATTCCTGGCACCCGCTGTTCCGGTACAGACGTACGCGAACGGAACGCTGAGAGCACGGAACGCAACGGAGCCAGTACGTACATTTCCCGCACGTGCACTCCCGGCGCCGGTCCACGCAGCCAACGACATCGCATCCGGATTGGTGGATATGGCCACGACAAGCGAGCAAGACGCACGGCGCCCGAAATGCACCATACGTGGCGAGCGACCGCACACCAATTATAGGGGAGTTTCCTAAATAAAACGAGATGCACAGCGCACGAAACGCACCAGAGGTGACGAACGACATCCAACTTGAACCAGTGGAGCTGACCACGGCGAACGAAATGCACAGCGCACGGAACGCCGCTAAGCCAGCACACACGGAGGAAACTGCTATTCGCGACATCCTCCGCCCCCGCTGTTGCTATCCGGACTTGGCCAGCGAATGTTACAACCGCAGAAATCACCTGGCCACAAGCAACAAAAGACCCAGCGCACACGGTTCAACCCTACCGGAACGTACGAGCTCTCCGACACCCGGTGCTCCAGCCCGAGTCCAGCGGACGAACGACATAAAACTCTTGAAGGTAGGTGCGTCAACGAGCAACGACACGGCCAGTGCATCCGGCATGTCCGAGCCAGAACGAACAAGATCCCCGGCACCCGCGCTCCGACCGAGACTCACACGACAAACCGCGAGCAAGCGGGCTCGGGACGAACGGAACGCTTTCGAGCCTGCTTTTACGGGAGAGAGCATTTTCGAAACAACGGGCAAAAGACGAGAGCTTGAGCGACTGCACGGGCACGGCAAGAACGGCAATGAATGAGCCCGATCCAGACGGAGGCATCGAACGCCCTACCGATGAAGTGACGCTTACGACGCCAAGGAATGTGGGCCGAACGGACGAGACCAACTACGCCCGCTCCCCCACCACAACGATTTCACTTCCGAAGCAACCACGGCGGAAGCGAGCACGGAGCCGCAACGACTTTGACCGATCAGCCATGCCACCCCACGAAAACGCCACGCTACCGCACACTAAAGGAAAAGCCAAACGGCTCCCGCACCATACGCAACGCACACGTCAATTCAAGCAACGTCCTAAACGCGGCGAACTATGCCATCCCTACACAGCGCAGCTCGCCACCGGACAAACCGGACGTCTACGCCCCCACATGCATCAAGCAGGCGACGAGCTACAGGAACACAATCGCCGACGGAAGCGGCGCGACTAACGCAACGCCGTGAACACATTCGAGTTCAGGTCTGACGAAGTGAATGCCACGGCACACACACAATAAAATAAAGCAGATTTGAAATTCACCGAAACTCAACGAGACGAACACCCTCCTAACTTAACGAAGTTTCGAGTATCCGGAACAACAAAAAACAAACGCCAGCATCGAGAATCTGTGAATAAGCGGACAGTGATCTGGATACGAACGGACGTCAATCTACGGAAACGCTTCATTGTGCCTGGGGTCAGGCACAATTCGGATTTGGAGCACGATTACGAAAGTATCAGCGCGCCCGGAAACGAAAAGGGACGACAAAAGCTGCTAGCCGAAGACACGCAGAAAACCGCAGTTTACGGCCACGGCCGCACCGAGAAGCCCCGAGCTCCCCTGAGCCCGACCCGGCCCAGACTTCGTTCTTTTAATCCTGAGAACGACGCCAGACGCATAGCGAGTGCTTACATTCAGTTTCGCTCTCTCACATGTACGTGCCTTCGCGCAGTAAGTCGCCCTACGACAGTGCACTGCGTCAGACGTTTTCTTCCTCTTTCCTTATCTATATGTAACCTGTGTTTTTCTAATCAATTAAACATTTTATTTTTTCTATTTAGTCTTTCATTCGAGATACGACCTAGCTAACAGTGCAGATAAGTTGATTATTCGTGAGTAATGCAAATTGAGTACTCATGAGTGCAGGATGAGTAGTACTCGTGATTGTAGAATGAGTAGTACTCATGATTGCAGAATGAGTAGTACTCATGAGTACAGAAGATTGAGTACAAATGAGTACAGATTGAGTACGAATACTCGTGAGGACAAATGAGTTTGAGTACAAGTCAGTATAATTACAAATGAGTATTTCATGAGTGAGTACGAGTGATTTTGTGAACAGACGAGCTTTTTTAGTCTGAGTTTGATAGAGTACAGCGTGAATGAAAAAAATTGTGATTGAGTTCGAGTGAGTTCTTTCTGTTTGGCCGACCTATGCTTCTTTCGGACTTTGAAAAATATTTACCGTCTTGTCAACCGGATAAACGGTGAAAAGTGTGCTAATTTGAGCCAGTCTACGCAGTGCAAGCAAAAACGGGACCTTGGCAAATTCACTTCAGTGTCCCTTTAAGTAGGCGCAATGGCTCACTGCTGCTGAAGAGTATGCAGTGAGTTGTGCGCTACTGCATCCTTCTCAATGCCTCTTATTCCAGCGCAACGTTTTTGTCCTGAACGTCGGCAGGTGTTCGGACAGAAAGGCATGCATGAAAAATAAATGCTACGCGGGCACATGCCCCGCGCTGCCGCATCACCTCCTGCACGCGCACAAATGGCCGGCTTGTTCGTTTTGCAGGGAGCGGCCCAAGAGGAGCACCGACTCGTCCGGTGCTCCGTGGCGGGATCCTGCCGGCCTCTCGAGCGGTCCAAAGTGAACCTCATCGGGTGGTGGACCCCAGTGACGACGGGAACTGTGTCGCCAAAGACTGCTGCCAAGGACACCTGACAACCTCCGATGTGTTGTGAATGCGAAATTATTGATCGTCCAATTGAACTCCGCTGTGTGCTCGTGTGTTTTCGAGTTTTGCAGCAATGTATCTTCTGCGTGGTGGTGTGATTTTCGCTGCTGCCTAGGTTGCAGCCGCCGACCCTGTGGATGCTTCGGACTCCGTGGGGTACGATACGGACTAGTACACACTACACGCACGCGCCGTCGCGCACGTGCGTGTAGCAACTGCGCGCGCTGATTTCGGTGATATTGATGCGAGGAGCGCGCAATGGAGCGCCTCGCAGTCACGTGGGTTCAGCAGCCATTTCGCTGTGCCGGGCGCGGGCTTTTTTTATTCGTCGGCAATTTAATTGTTTACATTGTTGGCAATATGCTTTATTTAATTTTCTGAGATATAAATGTCAGCATCGGGCCAGTCCAAGCCCGACGAGGTCGGCAGACGCATTAAATATTATAAACCGTTTCGTCCGTTAATATTTAAAGAGATCAGACCATGTTCTCGGCTGTGTTGCGCATGCGCAGTTACATCTTCCTGTCGATTGGGCCAATGGTAGGGCTGCTAGCACAGCCCACTGATAGAATGGAAGCTTCCAGGACCAATAAAATAAAATTGTCTACAAGTGAGTGAGAGGTACATAAAACAGAAAGGTTCTTCCGCGAGTAATTTCTTCGGCCACGTATTGAGAAAACAGAAAATGTCTCGTCGGGCATCGGGGTGCAAATTGTGTGAACCTGGTGATGTGTGTAGCTACGTGGTACAACTGCGCTTGGTTTGTGTCAGAATACTCGCACTCAAAAGGCAAGAAAAAGGTGCTCCACAGTGTTTTCAACGCCACCGTCTGACGAAAGGGGGGATCAGACGCAAGCACATTTAAAGGAGCCATGAAGAGAAAATACAACTTCGTTTAATTTGAAAGAACTAGGATTCAGTATCTCACTCAGCTCCATTACAGCCACAAAAGATGTTTTTTAACGAAAAAAAAAGCAAGAAGTATTTAAAAACTTTCAAATTTTACGCCACAGTGACGTGTGATGAGCAAGAATGACGTCATACGGGCCAACAATAAAACATAATTTTCAGTGCGTTAACTGCACGTGAGCATCCAAGTGATGCGGTCAAATGGAACTAGAGGCCCCATTACAGACGTCCAGTCATGTGTCGTCGCGACACGTCAGTTAGGCGGCCGCCAATCGCACAAACAAGGTTCTGTGACGTCATAGAAAAGTTGCGGGAAATTGGCTAGGGGGTCGCGACTGCTTCACACGTTTAATATCTCCGTTATTTGTTCGAAGATTGCGATGATATTGGTATAATTGTTATCGGGACTAAGCACTCTTTCTAATAAACCCAACTTGTATTTTGTCTTCATGGCTCCTTTAAGTGCGTAAACGAATTAACATTAGCGGGGATCTTTACAATGTATCGTTGAGAACAGTGTGTGTTTCAAATGCAGTCTTCTTGCGAACGTCCGGTGAAGCAGAAATGGTAAAACAAAGGAATCCCATCGTTTAGAATGGTGTCCCAAAGTGAGTGCACAATTCCTTTGCTTGTTGAAACGGGCGTAAAGAAATGTGCATTATAACACAAGATACTCCCTAGAAATCGTTACAAATGGAAGTGAAATGTCACGTCGCTATGAAAGTATACACCTGGATATTTTACGCTTGTTGAACATACATGGGGACTAGAGTGGAAGTCCTTGAGCTTTGAGCTACGGAGTACAATCGGCACGCAGGCTGTGTCAGCATCGCCAACCCGAGTAATGTCCTCCTCTTCAACCGCCACTCAGCTGCTTTTGGCTGCTCCGATTGCTGACCCCTGCTTACTATGACTCGACATTCCGCCCGGCACTTGCTGGACGCCCCCGGCGCCATGTACTCGTTAACTAGGAACTTTTCTATGGTTTTCACTGCTAACTAACTTCGCTCTCAGTGGATTAGGGATAGAATCGTGGGTTTCGACGCAAACGGGCTCAAGTCGAGCCCCAGCGGTACCGAACTTTATCACGACCCGTAATTCTCTTAACTGTTCTATTAGCTCAGTTCTACGTATTCTTTCCGCAAATAAGGGTGGTTTGGAATCGTTACGCTGGTTTAGGGACAGGTCGCTCATACCAACGCGTTTGAATTCCGTTCTGCATATAACCGGAAATGCTGGTCTTGCACCCATCTGGACACGGAATATCGCTACCAGGACACCACGATACTCCACGATATCTCCCCCATGATTCATTAACCCACACAACTGCCCCTGTTTCACTCTCGAATACCACGCACCCGCTAGTCCGGGAATAAACCCGGAAATAAATTCAGACTTCCACCATATCTTTTGGAGCTGCTCGAGTTTAAACTAATCACGAACATTGGATCTAGCCACCGCGCAACGACCTAATTCATGCACAACTAGTTGCCCCTAATTAGACACAAAAACTTTCTGCATTTCATAAGAAATATTTATTATATCAAGAGGGGCCTCGCACTAGCAGTGTAATGGAGATCGACATTAATCCCAAATATCATACGAAGACGGAACAGTGCAAAGTTCCTTGCCTCTGCCAACCTTGACCCGATCAGTCTGTGGCCTCCCTCCTACAAAAAAGGGCCACTGCTACAACTACTCAACAGTGGCAACAGCAGCTGAGCTCACTTTGCGTGGGTCCGGGACTCCTCATCGCTCGTGCAGGGCCGCCGCTGTGATTCGCGACTTTCTGGGTGCCAGAAGGTCATCCGTTTTTATGCTCATCAAATGGTTGTATTCAATAATCAGCAGGCTATGCCGATTGTGCTTCCGGCGTCTTGAACCTTCCGCTTTTTAAGAGAAGCTTTTTGTGTGGCCTCGTGAACTGCAGATTGGAGGTGACACGCGGCGCCACCCATCAGTGGCGGCGACATTATCACCCTGATGCAAATAAAAAAATGTGCTGAAATTTCCAATAAGACTCCATTGCAAAGGCATCGAAACTGAGCTTACATGCGCGAATGCGTGTTTTATTGTATTATTACAACAACGCCTTTTTAGCCATCTCGCTCTACCTGAAGTTCGCTAATAAAAGCCAGTGACAGTACACGAACCATGGCTCGTGACGCCGCCGTGCAAAAAAGCACATACCGCCCCGAAAAGAGATAAAAAGCCCAGAACTACAGGTGCATTTTTGTGCGTGCATTCTATTTGGCTTGCGGCCGCTGCAAAATAAAAGGCCTGTGTATCCAACAAAACAACACAGCGACTAGCATCTTGCAGATATTTGTAGTTCCCCAAATAATCTTCGGTGTCAGGATTAGTCGGGTTCACGGGAACGAGTGTCAATGGCTCGAGTTTGTTGCGAAAAATTATTTTTGCTAACATAGAGAACTGCGTGGACGCAACTACGCACGCAGGCATGGAGTTGCACGCACATCACGTACAACTCTTTAATCTTTGAAAAACAGTCTTCGTCATTACAAATGCTCTGTTTATTTTTCGTTGTCACTACGAATTGGGCTCCCCTTTTTGGCTTCACCATGTCACTGAAAAGAGTACGGGAGAACCATGGCTATGTCCAGCGATATGAGCGTAAGCAGAAGTCAAATGGACGTCAGGGAGGCTTTGGTGAGAGCTTTCTTCGGCATCTTCGCCCGAAAGGTCGCCGCAGGGAAGCCGCGCGGAGTGGCAGCAGTCTACGCAGGCTCCGTGATTTTCGACCATCGGTGGCGAAATTCGTGGTGTTGTATGGTTACGGGAAGCGCAAGTGGGACCCATCGCTGACGACGACGAAACAGCACAAGCCCGGGCTCGTTGGTCGAGCGGTCATGGGCGCTCGTAAACAGATCGCTTCGCTCTGCGGCAACATCTTGTAGATACATCACTTCACCATCGCCCATGGTTCGCCTCATCATTGTCCTGCCGCCACGTAACAACATGTAAAACATACCTGTTTCGTGTG
Organism: Haemaphysalis longicornis; assembly: GCF_048455015.1. NCBI lineage: Eukaryota > Metazoa > Arthropoda > Arachnida > Ixodida > Ixodidae > Haemaphysalis > Haemaphysalis longicornis. The sequence goes on from NW_027526295.1 coordinate 10,400,468, forward strand.
TCCGAAGGTGAGCGCTACCCGCAGACATCAATCTTGTGAAGATTGTACCAACGGTCATCAATTTACGGCGAGATATCCTACCTAGGCGAGCCGAGACTCGCCCTGAGTGACGTCGGCCCCGACCTTTCTCGGAGCTCGCCCCAGGTGCTCCGACAGCGAAATGGAAGTCGTGGACGTTGAAGGTCAGCCAATTACATTGGACGAAATCACTGGAATGGCGGAATGAATGACGAGCCACCACCAGCGGGGCGCAAAAGCCCTGAACGAGCTAAGCCTAATGCGAATACAGAACAGCAATGATGGCGGCGGCTCCGGTGCTGCGCAAGGAAGTCTAGATGGGCACTTCAGGGGTCGCAAGAAGGTGGGGGTACCGCGCCAGCCGAATCTTCCGAAGGAAGATATCAAAATAGTATTACGACCGAGAGACCGGCTCAACGTCTCCAGGATCATCCAAGCGCCCCTGAAGGACGGGATTTTGCGGGGTGCAGCATTGAAAGCCGAAGAGACGACGGAAGATACTTTTCGCACCAACAACTTTAAAAGCAGCATCGTCGCGAGCACCGCCATCATGGAACGCTCAGCGAAGTATAATAGGATCACAGAACTGTCCATTGGCGGACAAATGCACGAGATCACGGCCTATGCAACGCCGCCTGAGGACAGCACTAAGGGTGTGATACACAATTTTCCGGTAGAAAACAGGAATGATGACATCACCCACAGCCTAGCTTACAGAAGGAACCCAAGGATCCTGCAAGCAAGACGGTTGGGGAAAACAAATTCATCCGTCATAGTTTTCGAGGGTGACTTCTTCTATGCAGAGGAGTTGAATATCGCGCCTACATGCAGGAAAAACGCCATGAAATATGTCAAACGTGCGTGTAGGGCAGACTGATGTCTGCCCTACACCAGAAGTCAAAGCATACGAAGGCTGTGCCACAAAGAAACCGCCAGAAGATCACACATGTGATCCCAAGTGTGCCCTATGTAGCAGAGATCATCCAACAGGAGACAAGAAATGTCGTCAGCGATACGATGTGCCATATCTTCTGAAGAAACGTCGATTGAAAAGGAAAAGAGCACAGGAACTTCAAACGAACGGCAACGGCATACAGAACCAAGGGCAACACAACCTTGAAAAAAAAAAAAAACAGAACGGGCATTCTCACAATACAAAGATACAGATCAGGCTCCCTCCCCCGCCTAACTCAACTAGAAGTTGTAAGCGACAAAACAAAGGAAGAAGAGAAACAAAGAGAAACGAGCAACCGCGCCCCGGACACCCCATCATCCGCCAAACGAACCTCAAGATCGACTTCACGACTCCGAGATGAATCCAGGTCCAGATGAGTCCAAGTCCCAAGCACGGAACGAGACCAACGTGGCATCTCACGGAGACGACCGTAGGGACGAAGACAACCACCAAAACAAGGTGAGCTGGGCAAGCGCCGTCTCCCAATGCTCCACACAACATACCATCAGCGAAACTGAGAGCCAAACAGAGTTAGTGAAGATTTAAAAAATGCTGGAATTAGTATTGGAGAAAAAATAACTCTGAAAGCTTTAATCGCAAGACTAAAACAAAATGGGTCGCCCAATATGCACAGCCAGTGGCACAACTAGGGGGGAGCGGGGGGGCCGGAGGTACAAGTGCCCCAGGCGCTATTTGGGAGGGGGCGCAGAGCCGAGTCCTCCCAACATGTGCCCGAAGGAAAAAAAGCGGCAGCGGGTTTGCGTATGTCACCGCAGCGCGGCGGCAAAGTGTTGAAGAGAGCGCTAGTTTGGGCTTGTTGGCACGACATCGTAGAAAAAGAAGAGTGCTGAGGTAGACAAGGACGACGAGGGGGGCGGGGGGGGGGGGGGGTTTGACACATGGGGCGCAATGTCGGGGAACACAGACAGGGCGCTAACGCCCTGTCCATCCCCCGGCATAACGCCCCGTATATGTGCCCCTCTCTTCGTCCCTGTCCTTCTCAGCGCTCTTCTTTTGTTATAATAGCGCTGTTCAAGCAGTTAAACCGCTGTCTTTATCGCTAAGCGGCGCCACCTGTGCGTGAATACTTAGGTACGGGGTCTAGGAGGCAACCCCAGATAATACCCAGTGTGCATGCGTGTTTCACGCACGCATGTGGTTTCATCTTTTTTCGTTTGTGTTCCAAAAGCGGGCGGTGGGGTGTGGGGGCGCTCTTTGCACCCTCACGTTTCGATTAACCCTTTGCAGGTATTCTTACAAAGCGACGTGAACCACGTGCAGTGGATTGTAAGGATCCTATTTTATTTTCACACCAAAGCATTATCGCAGTGTCTAGAGTTACGTCCGACGTAACCCAAAATCGAAAACTAAAGTTACGTCCGACGGAACTTTAAGCCAGTTACGACCGACGTAACCCAAAGTTGAAAACTAAAGTTGCGCCCGACGGACTTTTAAGCTAGTTTAAGCCAGTGTCTTAAGTTACGCCCGGATTAACCTGTAAATGATTGAAGTTCGTGCCCGATGCCCAGTGGCTAAAGAAAAACACGGCGGACTTAACCGGTGGAGGACTGTACAGGTCCGTAAGATGCGCCGGCAGGTGTTTCCTGAGGTTGTGCTGTGTGGTTCCCTCGGGAAATTCAAATCCGGTGTCACGGAGGAAAGTTTTCCGGGTGATCTCGTACGATTTACATCGGACGAGATTACCGCTGGGATATTGGTCGCTCAAGTGTTAGCCCTGTTAAGCATCCGTTCAAGATGCGATCCAGTCTGGTTTCGTGGCGACAAGGTACCACCTCGCGCTCGTGAACAGAAGTCCTAGAACAGAATCCCCCCAGCCCCAGTACTTTATTTATTCTCATTTTTTGAGACAATGACCATTGCTATGCAAATTTGCATCATGTTGAGAAGATGGACGGCAGTGGTACGTATTGCACTGCTTTCATTACACGAAGCACTGCACCGATCACTCGATTTTTAGGAGTTGATGTGGAGCGGTGTCATCTAGCTTACGGTCCACACAGCGTAAAAAAACACAGTTTAAATTTCGGGAACTTAGGACAGGCTCACCATAAACTCGTTACAAAAGAGGAACGCAAGTTAAATTTGTTACAGTGCGCGCAGAGTGAATGTTTCACAGTTATGGGTTGTTGATGAAACACTGTTTCGGCTGGTCAGGGAAGGACAGACTTGATTAAAGCAAGACAAACATAGATCACAAGCTACAGATGGTTCCTCTTTTTTTCGCGCCGCGTGGGGGGGGGGGGGGAACTTACGAGTGGCGGGTGGCACCTAGGAAAGGTTCATCTTATAAAAATGACAGGAAAATGCATAGCAATGGCAATTGTCTCAAAAAAATTACGCCCACCTCCCCTTGCGGGAACCCTGGTGTGATGCGACGCTGAGGGCGGTTCAAGCGCAAGCGGAGAGCAACCGTCGACCGAAAGGCCACCGGAGAGGGGCACACCGGTTATATGCGCAGCGCGCCCGAAGGACAGGAGACCGCGGAGAGAGGGAGAGTACTGCACATGCGCAGCACCGCGCGCAGCGCCGCCCACCGGCGTAGTGAGAGCGCGCTGGGCCGCACACGCTCTCACCTGGGCACGCGCCGGCGCCAGTGCGTCTGCCGCGGCTACCACGCAACACAATCCAACACAATCCACTTTAATCCAATCCAATCCAAGCCAAGCCAATCCAATTCAAGCGAATCCAATCCAATGCCCCTCGCGAGAGTGTTCGCTATCGGGAGGAGAGGGGGAGAGTGGCTGCGGACAACGGACGCACGCAGGAAGGACAGGGCCGCCGACAAGAGATGCTCTGAGCGTCGCATCTAAAAAGAAAGGAAACCAGGGAGATTCGACCCCGGGACTTGTTGCCACGAGCGCGAGGCGGTTCCTCGCCGCCACGAAGCCAGGCGCGATCGCGCGACGAACAGGCAAGTTAACCTCAGAATACACCTGCGGGTGTGTCGGACGGGCTTGCACTGTCAGCCCGCCGTACCTTTCTTTAGCCTCTGGGCATTGAGTATGTCCGACGTAAAGTCCCTACAGCGGAGGAGGGACTTCATATTGACGTACCGTAATATTTTCTGGGTCGGCGTACGTCCGACGTATCTTTAACCGCTGGGGTAGAGATACGTCCGGCGTACCTTTAATTTTCATTTCCCCCGGACGTAACTTCAATATCATTTACAGGTTAAGCCGGACGTAACTCTAATCACTGGCTTAAAGCTCCGTCGGACGGAACTTTAGTTTTGAATTCTGGGTTGCTTAAAGTTCCGTCGGGTTTTCCATTCTGGGTTCCGTCGGACGTAACTCTAGACACTGCGAAGCAACTATGGCCATGTAGCATCAAAAACTACCCGCCGCGAATGCTCAGTGGAAGGCGTTGCGTGCCTGAGCTCGCGGTTGCGTCATATTCTAGCAGCAGCGGTTATTTTTTTGATGAAGGTGAAACACTGAAACACCAAACAAACAACTGGTCAATGACCAACGACCGCTTTAAGAATTTAGGCGACGGTCGTGGTGAAGAAGTGACCCGCTTGTGCTAGCCCATCTTCTTCCAAACAGGCAGCATTTTGATTTTCGCATTTTTTGCCTCGTTTTTTCCCGCTCACATTAACTATAATCTTTGAAGAAAAAAGAGGGATATAATAAGTCGAAGGCATCCGAGAGGATTGCACTTCAAGAAAATGCAAGGAATCACCGAATGTGTTTTACATAGCGAAAATAAATTTAATCGGTACCCCAGGAATAATTGGTGCTGACCTTCAATCGCAGATGGAGAAAGAGAAGCACAAATGGCGTGAAAGTTTGACGAGAATCCTCCACTGGGTGAAATTATTTGCTCTAAGAACAGCAATGCGAGGGCACCGATAGTCTTCAAACAGCCACGGAAGCAATGCCGGAAGTTTCTTTGGTCTTTTCAAGTTAGTTGCTGTTTTTGACCCCGACATGAAGCAACACTCGCATACGTTCAATGTGATCTCGTGTCCACATCGTACCTATCACGTCTTGTCCAAAACAAATTCACCCACATGACGGCTGCCGCAGTTCGCGAGTCCTTGCTGCAAACAATCAGTAAAGACAAGTATTATGGCATTAGGTTCGACGTGACTCCCTACCAGGCGCATCGTGAACAAATGTCAAAGGTTTATCAGTTAATGTTCAGTAGTCCTTCCTCGGTTTTATATATGGTCAGGAAGAAATATGCTGAGAGCTTTGTCGAGGTGATGTTACGCAAGCTAGTAGAGGACAAAATGGACCTTCAGGGGTACGTGTCGGTCGCAGTGCTACGACAACGCTGCCGTGATGGCTGGACAAAAAAGTGGTGTCAGCCCAAGAATAGCGAAAAAAATGAAGGAAGCTGACAATAACTGGTAAAACTTGAAGGCAGCGAAGCTGCACGCAACCTTCACGACCATCACGATGATTAAGTCTACGATTGCAGCCGATTTGCTTCTTCGCTGCTGCCGCAGCGACTTTTACTCCATCATTGTTGCTGTAAGTGTGAACTTCCTTCATTTCTTTGGGAGGGATAATCATTGGACATCCCCTCGGAGGGGCGTGCGCTGCGACCTCTCTTTCTCGTTGCGAGCAAGAGGGTACTATAAAAACGGCGAACGCTGGACTTTTTTTTTAAAGACGATAGTCTTTCTTGGGCTACTTAAACCCAGAAATTTTGGTCTGTCTGTATGTCTGTCTGTCCGTCTGTCTGTCTGTGCAAAACAGCCACCCGGCCAAAGCAAAACAATGTCTGCGCAATAGTCTTATATAGTCATGTGCACAGCTAAATCTACCCGTCGTTGTCCGGTGTAATGTTCATACTTGTCAACATTGTTGAAGAAGAACAAGACGAATCAGTACAGAAGTGATATTTGCAGTGTTCCTTTATAAAAAAATCAAACATGCTTGACTTTTGTGAAATTAAATACTTTATCAACTGCAGAAAAAGAATTCACTCCGCGGTCGCCTGCTGTCGCCCGCGCCACTATAGCTTCTGGCGCCATTTTAAGAAATCAACCGGCAACAGTTACGCAAGGTTCCACTAGATAGGTTCCACGTTCTGCTTGCAACGCACGTGGAGTAGGGAAACGCGGTTCTATAAACGTTGAAGTAGGGCGCCTCGATTAACGCGCGTCTTCGCCGTACGGCAGCGTTCGCATCGAGATACCCGGTTTGGAGCAGTGGAACGCGGGAAATTAAAAATGATTTAAGCAAACCTTTGGCGTCTTTACATTGGGAGGAGCGCGACGCAAGAGAAACAACATGAGAGGTGAGCGGGAAAACGAAGGGAGGCATTTACTTCGCAAAAGCCGATAAAGACATCGTCTTTTGACGGCATTTGCAACGAACGGAGCAGATACGCGGCCATTTTTTTTTTTTTGCGAATGTAGGCCGGTCTTACAAGTGGTGTATGCTAAGCTTGCAGACGTGCGCCGATGACGTTGGGCGGTCGCCGCGATGCACGCACAAACGAGCGCTTTGCATTTTTTGGTTTTCTCAACTGCCGGGTGGTCGCCGCAATCTTAGCCAGTCTCCCTAAGTGGGCATGCTTGGCTTGACAAACGTCCGCAGGGGACGCTGGCCGGTCGTCGCGAGGCACGCACACACGCGCGCTAGGCATTTTCTTGGTTGAAGTACATGCTGCAAAGCAAGAGCAAGGCACCATAATGATGACCTTTTTTGGGACCACCACACTTGACGTGTTTTTGTCTCGCTGTTACATACATACATACATACATACATACATACATACATACATACATACATACATACATACATACATACATACATATATACATACATACATACATACATACATACATACATACATACCCTAAGGGCCCGTGGGCATTACATAGGGGGGGGACTAAATTATACACAGATAAAAATCAGTTCTTGGCAACCCAGTTCAATAAATAAACCACATGAACAATAGGAACTACTACACTAAAAAGAAAAAAAAAACATTTTAGGCACAAGAAGCGCCGTACAGCGGAAATACAGATGTGAAGCCGTAAAAAAAACATCATAAATATTCATTTTCAAGGAAGGCTAAGAGTGCAGATTGAAACGATGAAGTCTGCGTCAAGATGGCTATGTGGGATGGCAATGAATTCCATTCGGCGATGCTGAGTAGAAGCGGGGAATTTTGATAAGCGTTTGTTCTGGCGAATATAGGGTGGACTTTATGCGCATGATCAAGGCGAGATGAAACGTGCGGGGCTGGACGAATGTGAGTGCGTGCAAACGGGTGGGCGCTGTGATACAGAGAGTGGGAGTATGACAGCCTGGAAAATTTTCTGCGCGTGGCAAGGGGTGGAAGGGCAAGGGATTTTTTTCGTGGAAGATACACTTTGCTGTCGGGAGTATGATGATAAAATGAACCTTGCAGCTTTATTTTGAACGGATTCTAGTAAGTTCGTAAGATAAAGATGGTGGGGGTGCCATATTATTGACGCGTACTCTAATGAAGGTCTAATTAGCGAAAGGTAGCGTGAAGCCTGGTGTCAGAGTTAGCCTGCCGTAATCGATGCTTTAGGAGGCCAAGTTTTTTCAGCGCTTTGGTAACGATAAATTCGACGTGAGAGTTCCAAGTCAGGTTTGCATTAAGAATAACTCCTAAATATTTAAATGACGAAGCTGGTTCAACTTGCGTATGATTAATTGTGTAACTATTAGGGGATTGATCGGTACTTGTAGAAAATTTTACATATTTTGTCTTATCCGTATTCATTTTCATTTGCCATGTACGACACCAATTTGTTAACTTTGTTAGATCAGATTGTAAAGTAACAACATCATCCAGATTAACTATTGTTCTGTAAACCACACAGTCGTCAGCGAAAAGGCGTATGTTGGAGTCTATGTTGTTAGCTATATCGTTTATATGTATTAGGAACAGTAAGGGGCCCAAAACAGAGCCTTGTGGTACCCCAGATTTAACGCGCACGCTTTTAGATAAGAAATTATTTATTTTTACTGACTAAGTGCGGTTATTTAGGAATGCCTCAATCCAACGAGTAGTGTTTAGGTCCAACTGGAGATTGCGAATTTTAAGCAGTAATCGCTTAGGGGGCACGCGGTCAAAAGCTTTAGACATATCTATAAAAATGGCATCGATGTAAGAAGAAGAATGCAAAGAAGTGTGGAGATCAGTTATTAGTTCAAATAGTTGTGTCTGGCAGGACTTATTGCGCCTGAAACCATGCTGCGTTTCCAGGAGAAGATTATTTAGGTTCAAGTGGGTCATTATTTGGGAATACAGTATGTGTTCTAATATCTTACAACAAACTGATGAATTAGAAATTGGCCTGTAATTACAAGGACTAGAGCTATCACCTGATTTGAAAATTGAAGTTACTTCTGCTATTCTCCAGTCGTCTGGGATACAGCCTGAGTTAATTGATTGCTGAAAAATTAGAGCTAGAAGAAAAGATGATTTAACCATCGTTAGTTTCAGTAGTTTTGTAGTGATGCCATCGGGTACCCGCCGCGGTGGCTCAGTGGCTAAGGCGTTGCGCTGCTGAGCACAAGGTCGCGGGTTCGATTCTCGGCCGCGGCGGCCGCTTTTCTGATGGAGGCGAAAAGCAAAAACGCCCGTGTGTACGAGATTTCGGCGCACGTTAAAGATCCCCAGGTGGTCAAAATTAATCCGGAGCCCTCCACTACGGCGCGCCTCATCGCCTGCGCTGCGTCGGCGCGTTAAATCCTACAATCAATCAATCAATGATGCCATCGGGTCCAGGACTGGTGCTAGGGGAAAGGCGATTGATAGCGCAGGCTACACCATTTGCGGTGATGGCTATTTCAGGAAATGGATGACTTATTGGTATTTCAGCAAGGTTTAATGACTCATTTATTGGTAGTTCTTCAGTAAATACTTCACTAAAGTGGTTATTTAGAGTCTCAGCGCACTCACTGAGTGAAAGTGCGCTGCCATCAGCACTTTTTAATGCAGGGAATGAGTTAGTTTGCTTAGGGTTTACCGTGCGCTAGAACTTCTTTGGATCGGTTTTTAATAGAGTAGGTAAAGTTGAGTTAAAGTATTTATCCTTGGCCTCAACAACCGCCGTCTGTGCCAGTTTAGCGAGCTGTTTGTGCTGTAGCCAGTCAGCAACTGCATTGGTTCGCGAAGCCTTCCTGTATGCTCTTTTTTTTCTTATTTAAGCATAGCTTAACATCCCGTGTAAACCAAGGATCATTGCTTTGTGTTTTAACGGTCATTGTGGGAATGCAGGCATTTTCTATTTCTTTTAGTTTGTTGCGGAACAAGCACCAGTTTTGGTTAGTAGATCTATTTTCGAAGTTTCTGTGAAAGTGAAGGGTGAAATCCGCAAGCATGCTGTTCATTTTATCGACGTCTGCGCACTCGTAGTTTTTCGTAATGAACAGCAAGCATGCTGTTCATTTTATCGACGTCTCCGCAAGCGTTTTTCTTTTATAGTTTTATCTGGACGTGGCAGCGATAGCAAGCAATGAACGAGTTTATGGTCACTAATATCTTCCAAAACACGAACGCAGGCGTTGATGGGGTGGTTTGTTAAAATTAAATCTAAGATGTGGTTTCCACGCGTGGGCTCTTGCACAAGCTGACTGAGGTTGTGAATTTGAGTGAAATGAAGAAAACGGAGATATTCTGCACGGTTGTAAGGGTTGTTAAGATGCAAGTTCGACCACTCAATATCGGGGTAGTTAAAGTCACCAGCTAAAATTATAATACGATTCGAGAACTTGGCAGACACTTCCTCAAGCGTTTCATTTAGGAGTTCAACAAAGTCATTCTGACAATCCGGGGGGCGGTAACATGCCCCAATAACACATTTGATAGATCCAATGGTGGCAGAAATCCAGACTAGTTCGAGAGGGGAGTCGATTGTTATTAGTGATGGCTGGTAGTCCTGTTTGATTACGACAATAACACCTCCTCCCCGAGAGACAGTTCTATCTTTGCGGAAAACTACAAACGGGCGAGGAAATCTTAATTCACTATCTGTGATGGCATCAGAAAGCCAGGTTTCTGTTCCAATGATTATGTCCGATGAGCAAGTATGCATGTAGGTTTTCAAAAAATCTATTTTAGGGAGCAAGCTGCGGAAATTTGCTAGTATTATCGAGAGTTTTTCTGATACGGCTACTGGAGAAGGAATTGAATCGGAATGTCATTGTGCAGTGGGGATACTTTGATGACAGAATCTGAAGTAGGGTTGTACCGAAAGACACTGTCACGAAAGTGGGGGCTATTGAAGCGAATATATTTCTCATTTTCCGTGCGGGTTGACTTCACGAAATCACGGAGATTTTTGCGTGCTAACTAAATTTTAGGCGAAAAATCCTCTTCCAGCCAAACCTTGGGCCATTCGAGGTTTTTGAGTTTCGGCGCACTAAGTAAAACTTCAGATTTAGCCTTAAAGTTCAAAAATTTGACTATGATAGGACGCTGGGAGTCTGGTCGACGCTGGCCTATTCGGTGAGCGCGTTCAATGTCACCGACCTCGAGCTGGAGGTGAGTAGAGAAGAACTCTCGCACGATCTCTTCCGATTCCTTATAGCCCTCGCGTTCTACTTCGTCTAAACCCTTCACGATTAAGTTGTTTCGTCGCATCCTGTTGTTCATATCATCAACAACCTCGGCTAGCTCGTCGTTAGTTTTTGCTACGGTTTGTTTGACCTGCTGAACAGAATTATTGACAGCAGTAAACTGGCCATGATACTGGGGAACACCACTGATTGCTTTTTCGATCGAGTTGACTTTAGCAATGATTTTAGTAACTTCTAGTTTGAGTTCGCACAAAGTGGCCGAGGTTTCGGCGTGACACTCTCTCAGAAGCACAAGAACGTCTTCAATCTTAGGACCAGGGTTAGACTCTACATCTCCTGCACATAGCAGAAGAAGCACGAGGCACGCGGAAAGCACCGAGGTGACCCTAGGGCACAGACCGCGAACAAGGCCGGCACTGGCGACAAAACGTTCGGTACCACCATGCACGAGTACACGGAATGCTAGAAACGAGCCGATGCGCGCTCGGTATGTACACACGTCTACACCCATTTAGTCCTGAGACATCGGTTCAAAATAAACGAAATTGGGATCAGCAGCCACAAGAAATAAGCAGAGCCGAAAAACAGTGCTAAAAACTATGCCTACCTATTGAACAAAAAACGACAACTTAGCAGCTGTACGTTGTGGCCGCAAATCCGGTCTTGACAGCAGCGATGATGCCCTAAGTAGGCTCCGGTGGCGCCGCAACTTGTGACGTTAGGTCCGCGCACCCTCTCTTCGCGGCACGAGGCAGCCAAGCGGATGAGGTGCGATGCGGCCCACGCAGTTGAATACGCCGCCGTAGAGCTGATACCGGAATCTATTGAACAAAAAACGACAACTTAGCAGCTGTACGTTGTGGCCGCAAATCCCGTCTTGACAGCAGCGATGATGCCTTAAGTAGGCTCCGGTGGCTCCGCAACTTGTGACGTCAGGTCCGCGCACCCTCTCTTCGCGGCACGAGGCAGCCAAGCGGATGAGGTGCGATGCGGCCCACGCAGTTGAATACGCCGCCGTAGAGCTGATAGCGGAATCTATTGAACAAAAAACGACAACTTAGCAGCTGTACGTTGTGGCCGCAAATCCCGTCTTGACAGCAGCGATGATGCCTTAAGTAGGCTCCGGTGGCGCCGCAACTTGTGACGTCAGGTCCGCGCACCCTCTCTTCGCGGCACGAGGCAGCCAAGCGGATGAGGTGCGATGCGGCCCACGCAGTTGAATACGCCGCCGTAGAGCTGATACCGGAATCTATTGAACAAAAAACGACAACTTAGCAGCTGTACGTTGTGGCCGCAAATTAGGAGAAACTAAAGGATACTGTGCCTGTTTTTGTCAGGTCAGAGTCGCAGACAAGATGGAGTGCGAGGGTCGAAGCGATGAAGCCACTCTTGAGGAGATACTTGAAATTCTCCAAGGAACAGCAAATAGCGGCGAACAAAACGAGCGAAACGAGAAGTTATGCCGCACAAGCATAGGCGTGCGCACAGGGGGGGCAGGGGGGGGGGGGGCGGCCGCCCCCCCAAATCATCTTAGGGGGGCGCCAAATTTGCCCCGTACCTTTACCGAATCGAACCTGTCCCGTAGGGTTATGACCACACGTGTGTTTTCACGACAATGGCAGCCGAAGAGCCATCATATGTTACCTTACAAAAGCTGTTTATTTTCCGCCGCTGAAAGGCGGGGACCAAAAGCAGGCCATCGTGAGAAACACGTCATCACTTAATTTTGTTGCATCTATTCCGGGGTTTGTCCTCTTTCTACTTTTCCTCGTAAATAACGTGCGTAGCACCCAGCAAAACAGCTGCGTAAAGAGAGGTTCAGAATAGACAATTTAAATTTATAAAAGACAGATGTGTCATATGTTTCTGTGATTTAGGGAGGATGGAAGTTCTTTCGACAGCGCGTTGTAAAATCGATGCCGCATCCGCACTATAGTGTCTAGAATATACAATTATATCTGCAGTGGGACCCGCTCACACACGAAAGCAAAAGCTTCTGCTCAGAACAATGGGTTGCAATTCCATCACTGAAATAAAAATGTTATAAACATTCCTCGTTTTAGCTCTGACATTCTGACCATTAGGTCTTCAGAGGGAAGAGGTCGGTAGTTAGCGGGGAGGGGGGGGCGCTGCGGTAAGACTTCGACCCCCCTAATCGAGAACCCTGCGCACGCCCATGCGCACAAGCAGATGTACAGTTAGGATTTTTTGCTCGGCTTTAAGAACAAGATACCGGTTTGCATTGATCTTCTTCAGAAAATAATGAACATTCACGAATGAACATTCAAGAATGAACTTTCACGAAGCTGGCATAAACATAAAAGCGCTCAGAGATCACTGTCATGATGAAAGGGAAACGCCGGTTAGTGAGTCACTCAGTGGAGGGCTTGGTCTCTGTGGGGCGTGGGGTGTCCATGTTGAAAGGCGTTCGAGACAAAAAAATAGTCAGATGCCTCGTGAAAAGCCGAAATGCCGGATAAGCACGGCTAAGCAAAAAATACAAAGGGTCACAAAATCCACACTCGACCGTCTTCAATCTGAAATGGACGATAAGTTTACTCGGCTGCACGACACCGATGCCAAGTTTGGCTTTCTCCTGGACATCAACCAGCTGTGCTACGGCGACGACAAGAATGAACCAAAAAGAAATAGCTGCAACTCTGACTAGTTTTACCGTACTGACGTTGACGCGCAGTACCTGTATAAACAGATTTTAGATCACTGACCGTGGGGTTGACACAGAAAGTGTTAAGACCCGAAGAACTTCTGCAATTTTCGTTCAGTATGAAGCGCATTTCCCATCTTCATTCAGATATAGAACAGCATTTTCCATCGCTGGCTGCTAAAGGTCCTTCAGCTAGCTGAAACTGAAATTTCCCTATTTATGGGCCACAATGGATCAGGGCGGACTCTCAAACTCTCTCTGCTGGGCGAGGAAAGAGGACAACCTAAAAAAATAGCTTTGATTACATTATAGAACAGTTTGCTTCATCGAAAGCACGAAAAGTGCTGCTAAAGTTTTTACGGAGTGACCCAGTGTAATGTATTTTCATATTTGTGGTGTTACATAGAAAATGATGTAAATAACGCATTTTAAGCATAAAGAACGAGTTTTTCTCGACAATTTGCTGGCGATGAGAATCAACACTGGCGTCACAAGATTCTGTGATATGCGACAAGGAGGCAAGGGGGATTGCCAAAACGAGTTTTTTAACGCATCATTAGCATTAATAAAAAACTCTGGGTTTGCAGTAGGGTTTGCAAGTTTGCAATAAATAATTTTCAGGAATACATTTCGTGGTAACGCAGCAAAAAGTGATAAGAACTGTTTCATGCCTACTTGGTTGTTTTCTTCGGCGTGGTTGTAAGTAATTTATGAGCTTTGCCTATTTCGGATTTCCTTGACCTGGTTAACCGCAACCCGGCGAAAGTACTCTGTTAGTTTCTGACGGTTCAACGTATTTAGGTTATCGGTCTTCTTGACGGGCACATAACCAACCGTGAAGACCTTCGGACCAGTGGGCATTCCGGCCATCGTCTCACTTGTCGTTGAGGTGCGGCGGAGTTTCCTCTTCAAACGACGCCCTGTGACGACGGTGAATTCGCTGTCCGAGTCCGATTGAACGTGCTAATGGTTGATGTGACCACCGACGGCATCATAGACACTTTGAAGGCCATCACAGGGTTAGGAAACATCCAGGTGCGTTCGTTCTTGGCTCACGGAAAGGAAACAACGACTGGTGTCATCTCTGATGTAGACCCGGAGATCAACGACAGTGACCTAGTGCAGCTCCTTTCGTCAACGGTCCGCATCCTGGACATTCATCGCATCGGTCGCTCGCGGTGCGTGAAGGTAGTATTTCAGTGCGATTCGCTTCCAACGTCTGTGAAAGTAGGCTACGTGCGACATCGTGTGCGTCCGTATGTGCCACGGCCCCTTCAATGCTATAAGTGTCAGAAGCTAGGTCATGTCAGTGCTGCTTGTAAGAATGCCGTAGCATGCAAGCGGTGTGGTGATGCTCATGACCATGTTAACTGCAAAGGCACGCTGAAATGTGCAAATTGTTCGGGTCCTCACGAGGCAACCTCTAATGAATGCCCAAAAATGATGCATGAGCGTCGAGTTCTGCGCACGATGGTCAGAGATAACTCTACGCACAGAGAGGCTGCAGCGTCCGTTCGGAGACGTCGTCGAAGCTCCCGTCGCAGACGTCGACAGTCACGCAGTACATCTCGCCCAAGGGATTTGCAAACCACAGCGGCGCCACCGTTGGCGCCACTCCCACAGGTGTTGACACAGGAAGAACCACGACCTCCTCCGGTTCCTCCTCGTCGAGCAAATATTGCGTCTGGAACTGTATCCGCCGACGACTGGCCTCTCTTGTCGCAAACGGTTTCTGCTGCAAACAAGTCAGCCATTGTAGTGAAAGGCCCACATGAAAAGCACAGCAATGAAGAGAGGATCGCCGATGAGAAGGTGTTACGCATGCTTAAACAGCTGCTAAACACTATGCGAAAACTCATCGCAGGTCTGAAAAGTCAATCTGCGAAAACTGTGGTGCAGGTTCTAGATGCATTGGAGCCGCTCATTGAGGCACTCCAGTGATTTATTATGGCGCAAAAAACCGGCATAACTTTACTAGAAGAGAGACTTCACAATTCTTTCGTGATGCAATGGAACGCAAGAGGACTGCGAGGGCGGATGTCAGATTTTCGGCAGCGCATGTTTAAATACAAGTTCCCAGTCGTGGTTATATGTGAGCCAAACATATCTGCCCCGTTTCGTCTCTCCGGTTACGTTCTCCTGTTGTCACAGAAGGAAGGAATACCCAGCAAGGTATTATTATGCGTACGAAAGGACATACCTTACGTCAGACATGCGATTTCTGCTCATGCTTCAAATGAATATATTTGCGTGACGTTAACACATAAGCGTCGAGTCATTTCGGTCATCGGGGCTTACATACCTCCACGCGCGGACCTTGACTTCACGTACCTGAGCTCTGTGGTGCACGCTTGTTCCGGTCCACACATCATCGTCGGTGATTTTAATGCCCACCACCCCCTGTGGGGCAGTGCGGCTACTAACAAGAAAGGAAATGACCTGGCAGACTTTATTCACGACAAAAGCTTTGTGGTTATTAACGACGGTTCCCCTACCTTTCTTCGTGGGCTCTCGTACAGTAGTTGCTTGGACCTTGCAATCGTATCAGACTCTGTCAACATCTGCAACTTGGTGTTGTGATGTTGAGTCACATGGGAGTGATCACATTCCGACCTACGTACAACTGCGCTGGTTCCACACGTCTGACATCCCTAGGATCCGTTGTACTGATTGGCGAAAGTTTACGTTGATGGTTGAGGAGTCATGCGCAACTATTACGTCGGAGTCCGATGTAGAAAGCGCCATACTGTCTGCTATGGAGTGCACCACGAAGTACGTTAGCACTCCCAAACATCGAACACCCATAGATGCCATGTACGAAGAACTCCGTGCCATAAGACGCCGCGCAGAGAGGAGGTATAGAAGAACCCAGGCTGCAGCAGATCTAACAGAATGTCGCCGCGTGCAACGGAAAATACGACGCCATTTAGAGAAGCTTGGAAGAGAGCAGTGGAGGCGATTTTGCTCTTCATTAGATCCGCGCAAGCCCCTTTCAAGAATTTGGCAAGTGGTGCGAAGTCTCCAGTACCACCCGAAGCAACTGTACCCTTTTCGTGCTTTGGCTCTAAGCACAGGAAAAAGCGAAGTAGAGGTAGCTGAAGCATATTGCAAAATGCTTGTTGATGGATCCCACGCCCTGCTTCCCCGTACACAAAGGCGTACACCGCAGACCACAGACGACCGCCTCAACGTTCCGTTCTCGATGCAAGAGCTGGATGCCGCTCTTTCAGCCTCCTGCCGTTCATCTGCTCCAGGACCTGATGGTGTACGGTACTGCGTACTGCGAAACCTTGGCAGCGAAGGTCGGAAAGCTCTCTTATCATGGTTCAATGCAACGTGGATCTCCAGCTCTGTCCCCAACCACTGGAAATGCAGTCGTGTGGTTGCTCTACTGAAGCCAGGAAAATCCCCCTTGGAGCTGTCCTCATACAGACCCATCGCACTGGCAAGCTGCATCGGAAAGGTTATGGAGAGAATGGTGCTGGCCCGACTCGAATGGTTCCTTGAGAAAAACAACATTTACCCGGATGTCATGACAGGATTCCGAAGAGGACGATCCTCTATAGACAGTGTCATCGATCTGGTGTCTTCAGTGGAGCAAGAAAGAAACCGTCGCCGAATCGCGGGCGCATTGTTTTTCGACATCAAAGGCGCCTATGACAACGTGCTCCACAGTGCGATTATGGATGCTCTAGAGATTGTGGGAGTAGGCGGCCGACTCTATGAGTGGATTTCCAGTTACCTTACTGGTCGGACAATCTTCATGTCCACGTCTGCCGGCGACACAGGACTCCACCAGGTTAATCGTGGTGTTCCACAAGGAGGAGTACTGAGCCCCACCCTCTTTAATATTGCCCTAATCGGTCTCGTGGACGAAATGCCTGAAGTCGTCAGAGTCACTATGTACGCTGACGATATCTGCATCTGGACTTCTGGTGTAACTCGACCGCAGCTGCGAGCCCGTTTACAGCGAGCCGCAACAACGACGTCTCGGTACTTGTGCCGTCAAGGCCTGAGTTTAGCGCCAGAAAAATGCGCCGTTCTTGCATTCACCAGAAAGTCGATGCTCCGGTATCCTATCATTATTGAGGGGACACTGATACCTTACGTCACGCACCACAGATTTTTGGGAGTGACTGTAGACCGCGGTCTGTCGTGGACGAAACACATAGCCTCGTTGAAGACTAAACTTGCAAGCCTAGTACATGTTCTTCGCTTCGTGGCGGGGATGAGATGGGGTCCATCTGAGAGCGCTCTTCTCCAGTTGTACCGGAGCCTGTTTTTGGGGCATCTTCGTTACAGCCTGCCAGCCATTTCGAACCTGCGAACTTCTTCCCGGCGCACATTGGAGGGTTTGCAAGCACAAGCCCTCAGAATATGCTTGGGGCTACCACGATGTACCTCTACTGTGGGCACAATTGCCGAGGCACGTGTTTTTCCAATGGATGCACTTCTTTTGGGCGAACCCCTTCGAGTCTACCTTAGATGCTTCACAAGGCATGAACACCATCCATTATCGGCTCTTCCTACTACGTGTTCGAGAAGTAGTTTTGCGGCAGCCATTTTGCAACACCAACATAAGATCCCATCAGGTTTCGCCCCAATGGTGGTTTCCCAGAATCCTCTGTGGGTACTATCAAAACCATCAATTTACCTTTCCATCCCGGGAATTGGGAAGAAGTCCTCTTTGCCATCAATAGCCCTCAAACAGTTGACTCTAGCGTTCTTGACAGAAAAGTACGCTGGAACTGTACATGTATATACTGATGGCTCTGTGACTGCATCCCGGTCCACCGCGGCTGTGGTAATTCCAAGCTTATGCGTTACCCGAGGATTCACACTAGACCACAAGACAACTTCTACTGCCACTGAGTTGGTTGCCATACGGGAGGCGATTCGTTTAGTCTCCCGTGAATCACCTCAAGCTTGGACCCTGTTTTGTGATTCCAAGCCAGCACTCCAGGTCCTCAACGGAGTTATGAGGCAAGGACCTTATTATGCCCTTGCTGCGGAAGTACTCGAATTATGCTCATTGGCACTGCAACAAGGACATGTCCTCACCATTCAGTGGGTACCAGGCCACTGCGGGCTAGCTGGTAACGACTGGGCTGACCAGGAGGCGAAGAAGGTTTCTGCAAATGCAGATGTTGTACGTCTGCCCTTCGCAAGGACGGACACGACCGCCCTTCTGTTTACCATTCTCCACCACGCCTCGGCGAATCACTGGTCCCACCCTGACAATCGTCATAGAAGATTACACCGCCTGGACCCCGACTGCAAGTTTCGGTTACCTCCTGGTATTCAGCGAAACTACGCCACGCTGTTTCACCGACTACGGCTTGGCGTAGCCTTTACCCGTCGCTACAAGCACTTCATTGGCTTTACGAGTGACCCCGACTGTGAGACATGCCATGTACCAGAGACTATTTCGCATGTTCTCTGCCACTGTCCACGCTATGCGCAACCTCGAGAACAATTAGTGAGAACATTGGCCCGTTTGGACTGTCGTGTGGTGTCGGAGGAAGTGCTGCTGGGACCTTGGCCAGACGCGAAGCATTCCTACAGTGCATTTAAAGCTGTGCAGACATTTCTGCGCAGCAGCGGCCTCTCAGAGATATTGTAGTTGAGGCCCGTCCGACTTAACTTTAACACATACACCGTATCGGTATAGGCATCTTCTATACATAGCCCTTCATTTATTTCTCCGCCATCTTCATCTCTCTCGTCCTCTATCCACAATCTTTCCTCCACTTTCCCTTCCCACACACAGAATAGCTGGCCAGATATACTACCGTCAGGCCGACCTTTCTGTGTTTATTTCATTTCAATAAAATTTCTCTCTCTCTTGCCTATTTCGTGTCAAGCGAGACGAGAAGCGGTGTTAGGCAAGGTCCATTTCCTCTTTCACTTTTCTTTCGAACCTGGTGGACTTCTGGCATATGGTACGATGCATGCATGTGCTAAGACGGCTACAGTACACTGCAGCGAACAATCAATAAAGAAATCACTCATTCGCTTTCCCAAGACAGCCAGATGGCCTTTTCTGGACAGAGCTGACGACGGTAATAATAGTAATAATATTAACAATAATAATAATAATCAATCAATCAATCAATCAACCTTTATTTTCTGTGCCCAGGAACAATCCTAGGGTCTTGGTGTTGGTGCACCATACAAAACAAAAAAACACTAATATTGAGACGAGACAACACACAAAAACAATATGTATGACAGAAACAATAAAGTAAAAAATAGTTACAGAAATCTTACAAAGCAAAAAAAGAAAAAAAGAACACAATGTCAAATAAGAAAAGACAGGCCTTGTGTTGCAAGCCATGACACTCGGCCAGCGAAACGTTCAAGAGACGTGAAAAATAGGAACTATACAAGCAAATATTGAATGAACATGACATAAGTATACGTATAAAATCAAGGTTTTCTAGCAAAATGTTAGGAAGTTCCAAAATGAAAAAAAGAAAGCTCCAGCATTACCACCACTGACACTAAAACGTACAGATATTCAAGCAATACAAAACAAGGAAAAGTGAAAAACAAGGAAGGACACTGTTTGCATATAATAAATACCGTACATAAATTTGGAATCACATAAAGGACTTAAGCTACAACAGTTTTCAACTCATTAGAGAACAAAGTAAAATAGCTCTGGAATATATCAACACGAGCAGAATATTATTATATGCACATTTTATTCTGCAGATGGACGAGCGTCGGCTATTTAAAGCAACTGGTCTGAAAGCTGAAAATTTTCTGAAAAGTTTGTGCGGCAAGTTGACACTGATGAATGTAAGCAAATCGTCACACAAAATGTTACCATGAAGACGTTTATAAAGAAAGATAATATCACCTCGGTTTCGACGATACAAATTCGCTACATGCATAGCGAGGGCCTCTGTTCTGGCAGTCTTGGTGCCATAGGGAGCTTGAGAGGGTTCAACGCTGGTCGACCACTCTCGACATGTCGTAGACGCTCGAGTCACGGCCCGGGGGTTAAAAAGAAGGTCCCCTTCACCCCGAGTAGTCCGAGTGGCGCTGGCTACCACCCCCAAGCGCAGGAAACAAAAACAGCTGAACATAAATACCCCAGAAAGTGGAGGATAAAGTAGCCCCGCCGGTAGCGTAGTGGTTATCGCACCAGACCGGTATTCTGGAGGTCGTGGGTTCGGATCCCACCTGGCGGGCATTTTTTTCTCCACTTTCTTATTTTCCACATTCTTTATCTTGAGCTACTACATCCTCCCCTTTGCTTTCCGAGGTCTTCTTGACTGCCAATTCTTATTTCTGTCTTATTTTCAACGAGCCCCTCATTTCCTATTCTGAATCGCTATATATATATATATATATATATATATATATATATATATATATATATATATATATAGTATAAGTGAAGAGTCGGATACACAGCAAGAACAATAACAAACAAGGTTTACTTACGTAGCGGCAACGGGACTTGCCTTCATCAGAGTACAGTTACATGATTTTGCTTTCACAAACATTTGGAACACATTTCTTATATAGCTTTGCAGAAAACTGTGAGAAGGAGCGGAAGATGTTTCGGAAACGGAGAGTACGCATGCAGTCGGGCTACGCCTATGTTACAACAACAACAACCAAAAAAAAAAGGGGGGGGGGGGAGCGAGAGAGAGAAAGGGGTCGTGTTAACAAAGCAGCGTTCAAGGTTGCACCATGACGGGGCAACGTATGCGGCGTGGGCTGCAAGTTCAGAAAATGCGGGAAACTGGACAATCGCGGTTTCAAAAGAAAGGAAAGAGTATACAGTAAGGTATTCAGTGGCTGGGGAGACTGTTTGGTGCGAAAGCGAAGATGGGTGTGCCCCCCGCGGATGAAGAGAGTAGATACGGGGCACAAAAGAGCATTTCACAGAAGCTAGCAACTGAACAGGAAATAGGTAGGGTCTATAGATCAAAAAGGGTTAAACATTTTTAAGTGGTGGTGGGAACGAGGCCTCCTTCCCCAGGACAAATGGCATTGTTGAGCCTTATTAGGCTAATAAAGCTGTTGTATTTGGAGAGTTTCTGCGAATTCTGATTGGAAACTCAAGGGTAGGATTAATGAACGTAGTTATAAAAATTATGAGGCTGCCAATTTTAATCGAGGGATAAGCACGTTAGTTTTCCGTAACTTTCATTAATCCCAAGTGTGGCTGACCCAAACTTATAAATCAAATCAAATCAAATCAAATCATATTTACTCAACATCTTTCACCAAGATGTTGGGAGCACGGACAAAAAGCCTTTGCAGGATCGGCTTGACTGGGTCCGCACCCCCTCAGGAAGCTGACAGTCCTATAAAGTCAACCAAAGTTGACTGTGCAGCAGCGGAGACAGCGATACATCATTACACAATGGAAACAATTACACAATGGAAACAACATTACACAATGGAAACAAACATTACACAATGGAAAACATTAAACAATGGCAACAAATATTACACAAACATTACACAATGGAAAAAAAAAAAAACGAGAACAGAAGCAAAAAAGAGAATCCAAAATTTATACAGTAAATAATCGGCACAACCTTTCATCCGATTTACATTCTTGCATGTTGTTGCAATAGATACCCTATAAAAAGTTATTTAAATGAGATAAGATTCCCGAACCTCGCGGTCATGGTGCATTTTGAAGGCGGATTCTAAAATCGTTGCTTTAAGATGTTCAAATGCATGCGCGGGACTGTTCACATGTCTTGACAGGGGCAAATAAGGGTAGCTTTTTGCATGAGAGCGGTGATTATTGAACCGTATTCGGAAGGGCGTTTCAGTTTGGCCGATATATTGTTGCCTACAGACAGTGCACTCTAGAAGGTTACGACATTAGCGGAGTCACAGTTAAAGTTACCCTTTATATTTACGTAGTAGTCTGAAGCCGTGCTGGTGGCGCGCTGTGTAGTGGTCATGTGTGGGCATACTTTACATCGGGGTTTATTACAGGGCGTGCAGCCAGTAGTTCCCGGTCGGCTGATACGAGAGTTAGTAAGAAAGTCGCCTAAATTCTTACTACGCCGGCAGACAACGCGTGGTGGTTCGGGGAATATGCTTTTTAAGCGGTCACTTTGCATTAGGATATTGTGCTGTTTTTTTAGTACGGTTGACACTCTTGGAGGGGAGGATGAGTGGGTTAAAACTAAGTCAGTTTGCAGGTTACCGTTCTGGGCTTTTTTCTTACAGATTTCGTTACGGTCTAATTGGTTGGCTCGCCCAATTGCTTTTACATTCGTGCTTTTACCTTGTTCGAAGTTTTTTCTTCTCTTGTATATATATATGCATACATACACATTAGGACAAACCTGAGGGGATAGTGAAAATTTGTATTGCCAGAAATTCGTCTTAAGCGGAGGTTTTTGCGTTGTGGACGTTAAAAGCGAGGGTTCCTCTTAATCAAGACACATGGAGGTTGTCTTAACAGGAGTCTACTGTATAACTTGTAGCGGTGTGAAGCTTTGGGGAAAAAAGATGTCAGCACGGCCAGTGGTGGTCCATTTACTACTACCGCAAAGATGACACCCAGAATGAACGTGGCTTTGTTAGACAGGCGAAATTTTCTTACAGTATCTTTATCCCGGTTTTTGGCCTTTTGGCTTTATTGCCTCACGTTTGTGCAGTGTATTGGCTCCACGGGGTAAATAGACTGACGAATGAACGCGCCAACTATTTCAACTGATATCAAAGCTTCACACACACTCGCCGTACTAAACAAAAAATAAATCATAACGATAGCCAAGCTTTCTTCCACTTAAGCTACCACTTGCAGTTCCTTTAGTCAAATGACTTCCAAACTCTTTTTTATAATGAAGGATATGTAGCTTACAGAAAACAATGAAAACGAAGCACCGACTGTGCATGCTGCATCACATTGGGAAAAAAAACTTTTATCTCTTCCAGAGAAATTAGATGCACTACGGCAATATTCTTTTTTTAGAAGTGTACAATAATAAAATCTGGTACTGCAAATCACATACAAATAGAAAAACTAACTGCAAATAGAATAAATTATGTTTGAATATGAATATCATTGCTTTAGTGTGTATGCAGCTTTGAAAGCTGAGCTCAAAAAGAAAAGATAACTTGGGCAATCATGACCTGACACATGATAGTGTGTGCACTGATTGGAAAATGGTACAAAAAAAAGGTGAAGAAAAGACAGTGGAGCAGTGGAAAAAATTTGGCATGTGGTTCTTCAATATGCTGTGAATAGCGGGAGTTTCCGGCCGCTGCTTTCGCCGCCGACTGCAGAGCGTTCCAGAGAAGTGGGCAGATTATCTGGGCGCGCCGACGAGCCGACGGCGGTCTAGCCGGCGAACGTGCGTAGAAAAACTTCGCCGAGCAATAACGTTATCGCTCCCGCCGACACCGTTCGACCTTGGAGAACTCTCTGTCCGCGCGTGCCAGTCATGGAGAACTTTCAGCGGCAAGTTCGGAAATCCATGCGAAGTTTAAAAAGCCTGGTCTCCAGCGAAGGAAAAGATGGGACGACAGAATAGGAGTGTCATTCCCGAATTAGAGGAAGCGCGGCGCGAAAGCCGCTTGCGCCGCTACTTGAAAACGTAGGCGACGACTTTGGTCCAATCCCGAATATCGCGCCGGTGAAGTGGCGGCGAAACGTCAGCGAGTTGCAGAAGATCCGAAGTTAGGACGTGAATTGTCGGTACATTATAGACCGAGGGTTCATTGCTGTTGACCTTATCTAGAAGCATAACCACGCAAAAAACTTGGCCGAGACTTCATAACCAGGCATATACTTAGCCAAACCAAGAATAAGCTAGATGGGGCCGCAAGCTTCTCTGCTTTCCAAGCCTTCGCGCCACTAGTGCGAAGCTGTCCCAATTTGTTTATCTTTCTGCATTAGGCTGTTAGCGTAGCTTGAGCGTTGTTTCACATGTGACCCCATTATGCAAAATACGCTTTCACGAGGGCATTTAGGGACAGTGTAAATAAATAAATAAATCAGTAAATGAACGTGTTGAGTTTTGAGGGCAATAACTTTGCGTTCCGGATTACGTTTCGTGTGTACAGTCAAGTCCACTTATAACGATACCGTTTATAACAATATATCGGATATAACGATGAACAGCTATGGCACCATCAACTATTGTATTCTTTCTATGGTAAAATAAACCGCTTATTACAATGCTCCAGTGCCGCGATATCGGATATAACGATTGCATCCGGTGATATTGTGCACCAAAAGTGCAACAGTGACGACTCTAATGACGCGGTTGCGCAGCCTACTCAGGTAGTGTCTTCGTAGGAGGCCCAATGCGTGACACAGTCCCTCGGGGACTTAGTCTCCGCCAAGGACATCAGCTAGGTGAAGCACCTGCAGATGCTCTTGGAAAAGATTTGCGCTAGCTTCACACGCGGAAAAGAAAGGTGATCGACTGTGGCTTCTTTTCCGCAAATTAGTAGTAGTACCACCTTGCTGGCAAACGAATAAAATGTTTTGAGCTCTGTTTCGTCTTTTTATTACGCAACCCGCTTATAACAATTGTCGGTTATAACGATGGAATCTCCTTGGCACTTGGATATTGGATTATCTATATGTGTGTGCTCATGTTTTGTATACGTTTTTACCTCTTTTCTCTGAAATGCCCACCGTTCGATGAAACTTTAGCCGTCAGAAATAAAGATATTAAATACATTCAAAGAGGGTAAGACAGCCTTCATTGATCTAGCCTGTTTAGCAGCTTATATAGGTTGTGTAGATATTTGGTCAACAAAAGATGCGTCACGTCCTATCTGTCACGTCCTATCTGCATGGTCATCAATAGGCCGTGATTTTATTTTTCTGTACTTTGATTGTGTCGACGTTAAAGTAGGTTTGATTTTTAGAAGTACTAACGCGTCGATTTTGTTATGAGCGGCTTTCACCGTTTTCGATGTCGGCAGTAGAAATTTTTTCGGCATGAAATACTTACTGATTTGATCTAAAATTTACCTTTCTCATGAATGGGGTCTCACTTTTTCCTAAATATGTATTCGGTCATTATAAGCACATGTCTTGATATGTCACTTTCAAAGCGGTAATCATCGCTGGACTCTTTTACAAAATGAAGTTATTCTCGCAAATTTGCCTGAAGCCATTCATCATAACCTTTTATTAGATGCGACGCATCTCTTGCTCTGAGGCATGTCCCTCCTGCGTCGGCGTAGTCCGGCGTCCGCACGCCAGCTGCGCATGCCCGACTCTCCTCCCGTCTTCTCCCCGACAGCTGTGCGGCGCAACGCTCTCACTCCGCCTATTATCATAAACAACAGCTGTGTGCGCGCGCTTCGCTCCGCTTCCGTCGCGCAAGTGTGCGCATGCGCGACTCTTTTCCGTTGTCTCCTCTCCTTGAGGCGCTGTGAATATAAAGCGGGTGTCGCGCATCGGCGGTTCAGTCAGCGCTCGCTCTCGTTCGACTCCGCGTCACTGTGCTTGACGACTGCGTGCTTGACTTGATTCTTCCGATGAAGACGTGATGGAAGCGACGGTCCCTTCATGAAAAGTAAAATTACGCCCATCTTCCCGCGTATGAGAACACCCGCATGTGATGGAATGCATCATACGCGTTCACAACACGTTTCACCCGGTTTAGAGAATCAACCAAATGAAAACACCAATTGAACTCCCGATGCGTCGCATCACACCAGGGTTCCCTCGCGGGAAGATGGGCGTAATTTTATTGTCTATGCTATTTCGCTCAGATTCTACAAAACAAAATAAACAATTTTGACAGCAGTGGCAAACATAAAAGAAACAGTACAGTTCGGAAGAAAAGCTGTTGCCATCTGTCAAAATACTGGCTAGCGCGCTATCCGAGCCACTAAAATTGCGCAGTCAATTCGCTCTGGACAACCCTCCAAACGGTTTATTTCAAAAGTAATCCCAGGTGAAAAGGGTGCAGAGCGAGAGTGTCTAGCAAAACACCCCCACGAAATCATTGAAAACGGCAAGAAAGGTGTAGGAAGGCTGCTGGAGCGCTTGGCCTTGAGCGCTTGGCAGAGACAAGGCGAGGGAGACAGGCAGCGCCGCGTGGTCGCGCCAAATCTGCCCCGCCTGACTTTAGCGCAGGCGTCCTCATGAAAACGAGTTGCCTGGCGCCCGCCTCCCTCCCCGTGCCCCTTTCTAAACGGCACCGAACCTGCCACAGAGCAAAACCGCAGCTTGATCCTAAACTACCCCGTCATGGGCCGCACCGGGCACCGAGACAAGTTCACGTCTAAAGTTTATACGAAATAACTTGGAGAATAAGTCATCGGACACACACACGCACAGGTACGCGCACGCACGCACGCATGCACGCAAGCACGAACACGCACGCAACACACACAAACACATACACGCGCGCACGCACACAAACGCACATGCACGCACACACACACCAACGCACTTGAACACGCGCACGCACCCACACTCATAAGAATTCGCACGCACGTACGACGCACGCACGCAGACGCACTCACGTGAACACGCACACGCACGCACTCATTCACTCACTCACCCACCCGCAAATTACGCTATCCGACTGCCGAGAACACTAGTCTGCACGCCATCCGCACGCGGACGACGATCTACATACAGGGCACAAAATATGAGAAACACTAGACTGCGAAGCCCTTTTCAGCGAATCAGCGCCGCAAGCATGACGGGGACTACAGTGTTTGGGCTGACCGCAGTACTAAATACGAAAATAAAGCAACAGAAGCAATTTCGCCTCCATAACTAGCTGTTGTGCGACCGTGAACGGGCAGAATGAAAAAAGCAAAATGTGGGAGCCCAGGTCCCAATTTCAACGTGGGCAGGCAAATTCACAAGCGTAAGGGTAAATGACGATCGATGACAACAGCACAGCGCGAACAGCGAGTATCTTACCTTTCGCGATCTGAAGATATGAAATATACATTTCACAAAATTCACGCAACAGTAACGATTCGAGCTCCGCGATTCGGTAAGGCGAATGAGGAGTCAGACATAACGCACGATTCTTGTGAATCTGCACGAACGGATACACAAACTTCAGTATGAGACATGGAACTAAACGAAGGGGTGCAGTCGGCGAGTCATCATGACAAAGACTATGTGAGGTGATGCTAAGGCGAGTTTACTTCGTTTGCTTGCGAAAGGTACGCCCATCGGTGTATATGAGTCAATGCAACATTCACGCAACATAACGAAACGTAAACGACTTCATGAAGTTTGTAATAAAACAGCAGCGGGGAAATTTTCAGGTGTGTCAAACATCCGGACAGCAGCAAATCACATGCCTCAAAGCACGCACCGTAACTGCCGTAGAAAGATGTGTGACGCCAAGTCCGCGTGGAAGCGAGCATCATAACATAGCGCCGCCGTAACAAGTAATGGCAAACACAGATACGTTTCTACCCCAAGGCCTCGAAAATGAGCTACTGCTTCTGCAACACGCAACTCCCCATTCGAACAGTTTCGCCATCGTGATACGTGAATCCGTGAAAATCTGCGATACCTTTTCAAACGAATACTAGCACTCACAATTTGCGCTTCAGAATAGCCGCCGGCCAATTATGTACGCCAAGTACTACGGCCCTAGACCACGGTGCTTCCTAATGCCTCCATCGCAGCGCTCAGCGGTAGTGAAGTGCAATCGCTCTGTTGCGACAACGTTACCGACACTAATTCCAACACAAAACGCTGCGAGCCAGAAACATCATTCGGCGAGAGTGCGCGCAACAGTCCCTCACTGAGTCATGACAGTGAGAGTATCAATGCATTATGGCGTCACACGTCCATTTGAATCATATTCCTAAATCAACAGGTCACTGAAGAGTTGATTCCACGGAGCCTTAAAGGAGCCATGAAGAGAAAAAAATTCCCCGCATTTCCCCGAGGGGAAGAATGTGAAAGTGCGAAGGCACGAGTTGAATTTGCGCGGTTCGGTAATGGTTGCGAAAGAGAGATCACACACACACACACAACTACAAAGAAAGAAAGATGCATTTATTCACAGACACCTATTTGTGTTGTCGTTGTACTTGATTGCTAGAGCGGATCTCAGCTTTGAAATTTCGTGTCAGTACTCCTTTAAGCGGGTGCATTAGCCCTTCTCACGCCCGATTCCTGGCCAATCCCCCACGTGGGTATGTGCCATGTCAGCGGCCAGGCAGCGCGCGCCCATCTCCCCCCGTTGCCAAGGAAGACGAGGAGATTCCTGGCCAATCCCCCACGTGGGTATGCTATGCGGACATCGCCGGTGGACGCAGGTTCAGGGTCGCTTAAGAAGTGCATTCGCACTTAACTGGCCAATCCCCCACGTGGGTATGTTATGCGGACATCGCCGGTGGACGCAGGTTCAGGGTCGCTTAAGAAGTGCATTGTACTTAAAATACAACTTCGTGCAATTTGAAAGAACTAGGATTCAGTATCTCACTCAACTCCATTGCAGCCCCAAAAGATGTTTTTTAACGAAAAAAAAAGCAAGAAGTATTTAAAAATTTTCAAATATTGCGCCACAGTGACGTGTTATGAGCAATAATGACGTCATACGGGCCAACAATAAAACAATTTTCAGTGCGCTAACTGCACGTTAGCATTCATGTGATGCGGTCAAATTGAACTAGAGGCCCCATTACAGACGTCCAGTCATGTGTCGTCGCGACAGGTCAGTTAGGGGGCCGCCAATCGCACAAACAAGGTTCCGTGACGTCATAGAAAAGTTCCGGGAAATAGGCTAGCGGGTCGCGACTGTTTTACACGTTTTCTTTAATATCTCCGGTATTTGTTCGAATATTGCGATGGTATTGGTATCATTGTTATCGGGACTAAGCAGTCTTTCTAATAAACCCAACTTGTATTTTGTCTTCATGCTCCTTTAATTATAAAGGGGAGTAGCCACATATTCCTGAAGCTAAAGGCAGTCGTTCCATTAACTAGTGGCTGTGCGTACGAGTGGGTATCGCCAGCAGCAATTACCACAGCAGGCGGCTCCTGCGACAAATGCCAACAGCGAGTAATACTCACCACGGTAAGCCCCGCACATCGCGCAAGAAGAGCGCGTTCACTCGCCACTCATGAGTGGTGAGCGGGGCTCGCCGCGAGTGGAAGTCGCACTCGCGAGTGGTGAGTGGGGTTCACCGCGACTGGCTTTCGCTCTCGCGAGTGGTGAGCGGGGCTCGCCGCGAGTGGAACTCCCACTCACGAGTGGCGAGTGGGGCTCACTTCGAGTGCAATTCGCACTCACGAGTGGTGAGCGGGGCTCTACGTGAATGGAACTCGCACTCGCGAGTGGTGAGTGGGGTTCACCGCGAGTGGCTTTCGCACTCGCGAGTGCTGAGCGGGGTTCGCCGCGGGTGGAACTTGTGGTGTAGTGGCGCCCTCTAGTGGAGCGCCCGCTCACTGTGGGCGCTTGGTTGTGTTAATTGTAACTAGATGTCGTTGCTGTGGTCGCACGTGACGGGTCACGTGCGTATGCGTCTAGGTGTCGTCTTGTCGAACAATAAACGTTCTCTTTGGGCTCTGGTCTTGGTGCGAGCAGGCCGCACTCTTTCTTCTTGGGCCTTCGTTCGTACTATTCCTTGATGATTTTCATGTGCTAACTCGAGAAATGTAGGTACCAGTACACAAGGAATGACTACACGGTCATCACGCATGAGTAACCCGTCCAAAACACTTTCAATGATGATATACGATTCAACACAGACATGACACGTTCAACATGACGCAAAGCATGAACCGTACGTATACCCCTTACTGCACATATTCGCGAAGCCACTGAGGCTGCTTAGTCTTACGGCGCGGACGCGTAGACGTTGAACTTGCATTATTTGACGATCCAGAAACCCCCTCATTTTCCCTTGTGTTGTCTACATGGCTATTTGGATCTGTTTGTTCACTATTTTCTTCCTGACATTCTAATGGTTCCCGAGGGACAATGAATTCAGACCTTGCACTGGTAGAGACCTCCGACAGATCAGGGTCTGTCTGAACACTGGGGCTTGTCCCTTCTGACAACTGTAGACTAGGGGACTGACTGTCACAAATGTCCAAGTTAGACAAAGAGTACAAAAACTCTTTATGCCTCGACGAGAGTTCAATATTGTCATAGGAATACGGTGCCGAGCCAACCTCAATTCCTTTCGGAACGACTGTGAGTTTCGAAGCGTTCCAGATCTTTCCATCACTGAGCTTAAAGGTGAAAGGTGCAACCTGAGCTTGCACTGTCAACGGCTTACTATACTTCAGAAATCCTTGCTTACGGAATTTTACCTTCACGACATCTCCCACCTTTATGCGGGTCGGCTGCGCACCTTTCCTTCTGTCAAAGTACTGTTTAGCTTTATGCTGCTTCGTGAAGACCTGATTCCGAACATGAGGCAGGAAATTGTCCGATTCTGCTGCCTTTTTACGTATCCTGAAGTTGCTAATATCCACTTTGGAACGAGGCTGACGTCCATGCAGCAAAAAAGCTGGAGAAAGACCTGTCACTGAATGTGGTGTGACCCTATACGACCCAAGAAATTGTGTAATGCTTTTCGAAGCATCCTTGCCTTCCAGTCTGGCTACCTGTAAATGTTCTTTGAGAACTCTGTTAAACCGTTCAATCTGGCCGTTAGCCTGAGGGTAATAATTCGACGAGAACACGTGGCGGATACCTTTTTCCTTTAGATACTCTTGCATTTGTTTGGAGACAAACTGGGGTCCATTATCCGTCACTAAAACCTCAGGGAGCCCTTCCCGACTGAAAGACCAGTCCAACAACTTAATGACATCCTCAGTTGAAATGGAATTTGTGCCCAGAACCTCAGGCCACTTAGAGTAGTAATCGACTAGTGTAACAAGAAATCGGGGGTACGACACATCTAACGGACCGACGATGTCCATTCCCAACTTTTGCCAAGGCCCTTCAGGCCATTCCACTGGCTGCAACGGAGCTACATGAGGCTTAGCAGACTTGTCTGCCAGCTGACAAACGTGACAATGCTTTACATGTTCTTCAACATTGCGATCCATTTGAGGCCACCAGTAACGTTCCCGGAGAAGTTGCTTCGTTCGTACTATTCCTTGATGATTTTCATGTGCTAACTCGAGAAATGTAGGTACCAGTACACAAGGAATGACTACACGGTCATCACGCATGAGTAATCCGTCCACAACAGAAAGTTCATCCCTTACATGAAAGTAAGCAGTTAAATGACTGTGTACCTTTTTCTTATCAGGCCAACCCTTTGACACACACTCTGCTACCTTCTGCAACGTCACATCGGCCTTCGTTGCCAGCTGCACGGTTTCTTTATCGACTACTGATGTTACTAATGACACTATCTCTTCCTCCTTAACAAGTTCTTGACCGGTCTGAATGGGTAATCTCGATAGAGCGTCAGCCACCAGATTTTCTGACCCTTCGCAATACTCGATGTCAAAATTGTAGTACAGCAGACGAGCTGACCACCGTGAAATCCTTAAAGGTCTCCGACCTGAGTCTCCTGCGGCTAACAAAGCAACTACAGCCTAATGGTCAGTTCTAAGTGTGAACCGTCTGCCCCAAAGAAAAATGTGCCACTTTTCGCAGGCGAACAAACAAGCCAGCGCTTCGCGCTCTCCCACAGAGTATTTTCTCTCAGTCTCCGACAAAGTTCTAGAAGCAAAAGCTATGGTTTCAAGCCGAGAACCATACCGCTGCTGTAGTACCGCGCCAATTCCCACATCAGATGCGTCGGTAGTTACTACTACAGGCAAGTCAGGATTAAAGACTTTCACAACCGGAGAACATGTGAGGCACGCTTTCAACTGATCGAAACTGCTCTGAGCATCATCAGACCAACAAAATGTCTGACCCTTCCTGAGCATGAGGCGAAGTGGTTCAACTATCTCTGCATAGTTCTTTATGAACTTAGCATAGTATCCTGCAAGACCTAAAAATGATTGCAGTGACTTTAGGTCCGTAGGAGCGGGAGCATGAACTATAGCTTTTACTTTGCTCTCCAAAGGTGAGATGCCCTCAGCCGAAATCTTGTGACCCAAAAAATCAAGTTCCCTGACCGAAAAAAGACATTTGTCGTTCAACTTCATGCCACTGTTTGCTATACATGTTAAGACTTCAACCAGGCTCGCGTCATGCTCAGCTTGAGTCTTTCCCCACACAAGAATATCATCAAGATAGCAAACAACATTTTTGCAATTTTTTAAGATCTGAGACATCATTTTTTGAAAAACCGCAGGCGCCGACGCCAGACCAAAACACACCCTCTTAAACCTGAATAAACCTTCATGAGTCACGAAAGTAGTTAAGTCCCTACTGCCCTCTTCCAGCAACAACTGATGATAAGCCGACGCCAAGTCAAGCTTAGAAAAACAAACAGCACCATGAAACATCTGCAACAGCTCTTCAACATGCGGTAAAGGATACCCATCAATGATAATTGCCTTATTCGGTTCCCGGAGGTCCACACACAGCCGAATGTCCCCGTTCTTTTTCCGGACGACGACGAGTGGCGAAACCCACTCCGAGGCGTCGACACGCTCAATGACATCATTGTCCTCGAGGCGTCGCAGCTCGCTGGACACTGGATCACGGAGAGCAAGAGGCAATCTTCGTAGCTTAGATGCAACTGGAGTCACACCTGGCCGCCGTTGGATCTTATGCGAGACGTCCTTGACAAGACCCAACTCGCCGTTGAAGAGATGTTCGAAACCCGGGGGCACGTTCACGGGACACTGCACTGCACACACCGATGCTAGTCGACACGTAAGAGACGCACCGTCGATCTGAATGCCCAGTTGCTGGATGGCGTCGAGCCCCAAAAGAGATGTCCGTTTGTCGGTGACGTAGAATGTGACGGAGCAAGACCGTTGCAAGACTTGAACAGGAGCTTGGAATGAGCCGCGGATGCCGATACGTTGTTTGGGAAAATTCCACAAGTTGACGGAAGCCTTGGACAGCGCATGCTGTTTACTGAAGTGACGCTTGAGATCTTCGACAGTCATCAACGACACGGATGCTCCGGTATCGACTAAGAGTTGCATGGTCACTCCGCTGACTTCGGCTTGAACGACTAAGTCCTTTCTTGGAGGATTGTTGACGCTGACTTCAGCTTGGACGACGAAGTCCTTTCTAGAAGAAGTGCTGACTGTTAAGACGGAAGATCTTGGGGGTGCGTTGATCTCCGTGGATGCTGGATGCTCTACAGGTTCCGGTGTCGAAGCGGATCCCGTAGCTTCCTTCGAAGAAACTCGATGCACTGGTGCCGGCTTACGGCACATCGATGCGAAATGTCCCCACTTATTACAAGAGTTGCAGCGCCGATTTCGGGCTGGACAATTTTGAAATGCTGAATTATGCCATTTATTTCCGCATCGTTCGCACAACTGAAGCTTGCCTGCAAACTTCTGCTGAACTGTACCGCGGAACTCTACAGCTGACTGCGGATGGAAACGTCCATCTTGGAGGCCACCATCTTGCCTTCCCGAACCCGGTGGAATGACGTCACGGCCTCCCCGGCTGGCCAGGCCATCTTGAATTCCTGTGCCGCCATCTTGAGCGCGCCGGCCTCCCCGGCGGCCCAAGCCATCTTGATTCTCCACGCCGCCATCTTGAGCGCGGCGGCTTCCCCGACTGTCATCTTCCGCGACGCCACCTTCTCCTCGTCGACCTACTGCTTGTACTTGATGCGAACCGAAGGCTTGGTTCGCCAACGACAAAGATTCAAAACTCCGACCAATCTCTTCAGCTTTCTCCAAAGACAACCTTTCGCCATGTGCGAGCAGCTTTTCTCTAACCTGGGGGTTAGACGTTCCATGTATGATTTGATCTCGGACGCGCTCCGCGTACGTCAGCCCGAACTTGCAACGTACGGCTTTCTCCTTTAGAGCGGTCACGTATTCTAAAAAACTTTCCCCCCGAAATTGACGACGGCTTGTGAACTCATGTCGTTCAACAAGCGTATTTGTGGACGCAGCGAAGAGCCGGTCCAGCTGCTCCAAAAGTTGGTCGAATTTCGAAATGGCCGGAGCCGAGGATGCGGTCACACTACAGTCGGTCGCGGAGTCGGTCACGATAGGGCTGGTTACATGAGCGTCGGTCACGTTACTGGCGGCGTCCCTCCTTGCTTCGTCCTGCTCCGCCTCAGCAAAATACCTTCGTTGCCCCTCCCTACCCAAAACACTGACGAGCGCCGACGCGCGTCGTCCGTCATTCCAGTCGCTGCCGCCAGCCGCCTCGAGATGGGCCTGAAACAATTTTTTCCAGTTATGCCACGGAATCGGAGGCGGCCCCAGCAATTCGAGGAAAACGGGCAGGTTATCGAAGAGGCCCATGCTGCCAAGCAGGAAGGAGAGAGATGCAGGAGCAGAAGCAGAAGAAGATGCTGTATGTATTTCGCAGAGTGTGCGAACTTCTTTTGCACGGGAAGATGATGTGGTGTAGTGGCGTATTTCGCAGAGTGTGCGAACTTCTTTTGCACGGGAAGATGATGTGGTGTAGTGGCGCCCTCTAGTGGCGCGCACTCTTTCTTCTTGGGCTTGTGGGTGGGCCCGGCGGCCGGCCTTCGCTCCCGTCGCTGCCGAGGCCGCTCGCCGTCGCCCACGACACAACATCTTTTTGGCGACGAGGATGGGATGCTTTTCTTCTGCTGCGACGACATCGTCGACGGGTCCGGCAGAATGAAAACGTGAGTGCGTTTGACCTCGCTCGAGTGTGACTGTCCGGCGCGTCTGGCGTCGCGAGGCCTAGCGTTCTTTGTGCTGACGCTTGTCGAACCGTCGTTTAGGCCTCGCCCTACTTCGTTCTTCTGCTTCTGCTCCTGCATCTCTCTCCTTCCTGCTTGGCAGCATGGGCCTCTTCGATAACCTGCCCTTTTTCCTCGAATTGCCGGGGCCGCCTCCGATTCCGTGGCATAACTGGAAAAAATTGTTTCAGGCCCATCTCGAGGCGGCTGGCGGCAGCGACTGGAATGACGGACGACGCGCGTCGGCGCTCGTCAGTGTTTTGGGTAGGGAGGGGCAACGAAGGTATTTTGCTGAGGCGGAGCAGGACGAAGCAAGGAGGGACGCCGCCAGTAACGTGACCGACGCTCATGTAACCAGCCCTATCGTGACCGACTCCGCGACCGACTGTAGTGTGACCGCATCCTCGGCTCCGGCCATTTCGAAATTCGACCAACTTTTGGAGCAGCTGGACCGGCTCTTCGCTGCGTCCACAAATACGCTTGTTGAACAACATGAGTTCACAAGCCGTCGTCAATTTCGGGGGGAAAGTTTTTTAGAATACGTGACCGCTCTAAAGGAGAAAGCCGTACGTTGCAAGTTCGGGCTGACGTACGCGGAGCGCGTCCGAGATCAAATCATACATGGAACGTCTAACCCCCAGGTTAGAGAAAAGCTGCTCGCACATGGCGAAAGGTTGTCTTTGGAGAAAGCTGAAGAGATTGATCGGAGTTTTGAATCTTTGTCGTTGGCGAACCAAGCCTTCGGTTCGCATAAAGTACAAGCAGTAGGTCGACGAGGAGAAGGTGGCGTCGCGGAAGATGACAGTCGGGGAAGCCGCCGCGCTCAAGATGGCGGCGTGGAGAATCAAGATGGCTTGGGCCGCCGCGGAGGCCGGCGCGCTCAAGATGGCGGCACAGGAATTCAAGATGGCCTGGCCAGCCGGGGAGGCCGTGACGTCATTCCACCGGGTTCGGGAAGGCAAGATGGTGGCCTCCAAGATGGACGTTTCCATCCGCAGTCAGCTGTAGAGTTCCGCGGTACAGTTCAGCAGAAGAAGTTTGCAGGCAAGCTTCAGTTGTGCGAACGATGCGGAAATAAATGGCATAATTCAGCATTTCAAAATTGTCCAGCCCGAAATCGGCGCTGCAACTCTTGTAATAAGTGGGGACATTTCGCATCGATGTGCCGTAAGCCGGCACCAGTGCATCGAGTTTCTTCGAAGGAAGCTACGGGATCCGCTTCGACACCGGAACCTGTAGAGCATCCAGCATCCACGGAGATCAACGCACCCCCAAGATCTTCCGTTTTAACAGTCAGCACTTCTTCTAGAAAGGACTTCGTCGTCCAAGCTGAAGTCAGCGTCAACAATCCTCCAAGAAAGGACTTAGTCGTTCAAGCCGAAGTCAGCGGAGTGACCATGCAACTCTTAGTCGATACCGGAGCATCCGTGTCGTTGATGACTGTCGAAGATCTCAAGCGTCACTTCAGTAAACAGCATGCGCTGTCCAAGGCTTCCGTCAACTTGTGGAATTTTCCCAAACAACGTATCGGCATCCGCGGCTCATTCCAAGCTCCTGTTCAAGTCTTGCAACGGTCTTGCTCCGTCACATTCTACGTCACCGACAAAGGGACATCTCTTTTGGGGCTCGACGCCATCCAGCAACTGGGCATTCAGATCGACGGTGCGTCTCTTACGTGTCGACTAGCATCGGTGTGTGCAGTGCAGTGTCCCGTGAACGTGCCCCCGGGTTTCGAACATCTCTTCAACGGCGAGTTGGGTCTTGTCAAGGACGTCTCGCATAAGATCCAACGGCGGCCAGGTGTGACTCCAGTTGCATCTAAGCTACGAAGATTGCCTCTTGCTCTCCGTTATCCAGTGTCCAGCGAGCTGCGACGCCTCGAGGACAATGATGTCATTGAGCGTGTCGACGCCTCGGAGTGGGTTTCGCCACTCGTCGTCGTCCGGAAAAAGAACGGGGACATTCGGCTGTGTGTGGACCTCCGGGAACCGAATAAGGCAATTATCATTGATGGGTATCCTTTACCGCATGTTGAAGAGCTGTTGCAGATGTTTCATGGTGCTGTTTGTTTTTCTAAGCTCGACTTAGCGTCGGCTTATCATCAGTTGTTGCTGGAAGAGGGAAGTAGGGACTTAACTACCTTTGTGACTCATGAAGGCTTATTCAGGTTTAAGAGGGTGTGTTTTGGTCTGGCGTCGGCGCCTGCGGTTTTTCAAAAAATGATGTCTCAGATCTTAAAAAATTGCAAAAATGTTGTTTGCTATCTTGATGATATTCTTGTGTGGGGAAAGACTCAAGCTGAGCATGACGCGAGCCTGGTTGAAGTCTTAACATGTATAGCAAACAGCGGCATGAAGTTGAACGACAAATGTCTTTTTTCGGTCAAGGAACTTGATTTTTTGGGTCACAAGATTTCGGCTGAGGGCATCTCACCTTTGGAGAGCAAAGTAAAAGCTATAGTTCATGCTCCCGCTCCTACGGACATAAAGTCACTGCAATCATTTTTAGGTCTTGCAGGATACTATGCTAAGTTCATAAAGAACTATGCAGAGATAGTTGAACCACTTCGCCTCATGCTCAGGAAGGGTCAGACGTTTTGTTGGTCTGATGATGCGCAGCGCAGTTTCGATCAGTTGAAAGCGTGCCTCACATGTTCTCCGGTTGTGAAGGTCTTTAATCCTGACTTGCCTGTAGTAGTAACTACCGACGCATCTGATGTGGGAATTGGCGCGGTACTACAGCAGCGGTATGGTTCTCGGCTTGAAACCATAGCCTTTGCTTCTAGAACTTTGTCGGAGACTGAGAGAAAATACTCTGTGGGAGAGCGCGAAGCGCTGGCTTGTTTGTTCGCGTGCGAAAAGTGGCACATTTTTCTTTGGGACAGACGGTTCACACTTAGAACTGACCATCAGGCTGTAGTTGCTTTGTTAGCCGCAGGAGACTCAGGTCGGAGACCTTTAAGGATTTCACGGTGGTCAGCTCGTCTGCTGTACTACAATTTTGACATCGAGTATTGCAAAGGGTCAGAAAATCTGGTGGCTGACGCTCTATCGAGATTACCCATTCAGACCGGTCAAGAACTTGTTAAGGAGGAAGAGATAGTGTCATTAGTAACATCAGTAGTCGATAAAGAAACCGTGCAGCTGGCAACGAAGGCCGATGTGACGTTGCAGAAGGTAGCAGAGTATGTGTCAAAGGGTTGGCCTGATAAGAAAAAGGTACACAGTGATTTAACTGCTTACTTTCATGTAAGGGATGAACTTTCTGTTGTGGACGGATTACTCATGCGTGATGACCGTGTAGTCATTCCTTGTGTACTGGTACCTACATTTCTCGAGTTAGCACATGAAAATCATCAAGGAATAGTACGAACGAAGCAACTTCTCCGGGAACGTTACTGGTGGCCTCAAATGGATCGCAATGTTGAAGAACATGTAAAGCATTGTCACGTTTGTCAGCTGGCAGACAAGTCTGCTAAGCCTCATGTAGCTCCGTTGCAGCCAGTGGAATGGCCTGAAGGGCCTTGGCAAAAGTTGGGAATGGACATCGTCGGTCCGTTAGATGTGTCGTACCCCCGATTTCTTGTTACACTAGTCGATTACTACTCTAAGTGGCCTGAGGTTCTGGGCACAAATTCCATTTCAACTGAGGATGTCATTAAGTTGTTGGACTGGTCTTTCAGTCGGGAAGGGCTCCCTGAGGTTTTAGTGACTGATAATGGACCCCAGTTTGTCTCCAAACAAATGCAAGAGTATCTAAAGGAAAAAGGTATCCGCCACGTATTCTCGTCGAATTATTACCCTCAGGCTAACGGCCAGATTGAACGGTTTAACAGAGTTCTCAAAGAACATTTACAGGTAGCCAGACTTGAAGGCAAGGATGCTTCGAAGAGCATTACACAATTTCTTGGGTCGTATAGGGTCACACCACATTCAGTGACAGGTCTTTCTCCAGCTTTTTTGCTGCATGGACGTCAGCCTCGTTCCAAAGTGGATATTAGCAACTTCGGAATACGTAAAAAGGCAGCAGAATCGGACAATTTCCTGCCTCATGTTCGGAATCAGGTCTTCACGAAGCAGCATAAAGCTAAACAGTACTTTGACAGAAGGAAAGGTGCGCAGCCGACCCGCATAAAGGTGGGAGATGTCGTGAAGGTAAAATTCCGTAAGCAAGGATTTCTGAAGTATAGTAAGCCGTTGACAGTGCAAGCTCAGGTTGCACCTTTCACCTTTAAGCTCAGTGATGGAAAGATCTGGAACGCTTCGAAACTCACAGTCGTTCCGAAAGGAATTGAGGTTGGCTCGGCACCGTATTCCTATGACAATGTTGAACTCTCGTCGAGGCATAAAGAGTTTTTGTACTCTTTGTCTAACTTGGACATTTGTGACAGTCAGTCCCCTAGTCTACAGTTGTCAGAAGGGACAAGCCCCAGTGTTCAGACAGACCCTGATCTGTCGGAGGTCTCTACCAGTGCAAGGTCTGAATCCATTGTCCCTCGGGAACCATTAGAATGTCAGGAAGAAAATAGTGAACAAACAGATCCAAATAGCCATGTAGACAACACAAGGGAAAATGAGGGGGTTTCTGGATCGTCAAATAATGCAAGTTCAACGTCTACGCGTCCGCGCCGTAAGACTAAGCAGCCTCAGTGGCTTCGCGAATATGTGCAGTAAGGGGTATACGTACGGTTCATGCTTTGCGTCATGTTGAACGTGTCATGTCTGTGTTGAATCGTATATCATCATTGAAAGTGTTTTGGACGGGTTTTTTTTGGGACTTTAGAGAACTGTCGTGAGCGAAAATGTTTTTTGGACGGGTTTTTTTTTTGGGGACTTATAGAACTGTCGTGAGCGACTGATAGCCTGTTGTGTGAGTCAAGTGAAAGGAAGATGCAGACATTCTTCAAAGCGCGGGAGAATGATGTGCAGTGTGCATTTAAGATGCTGTATGTATTTCGCAGAGTGTGCGAACTTCTTTTGCACGGGAAGATGAGATTTGGTGTAGTGGCGTATTTCGCAGAGTGTGCGAACTTCTTTTGCACGGGAAGATGATGTGGTGTAGTGGCGCCTTCTAGTGGAGCGCCCGCTCACTGTGGGCGCTTGGTTGTGTTAATTGTAACTAGATGTCGTTGCTGTGGTCGCACGTGACGGGTCACGTGCGTATGCGTCTAGGTGTCGTCTTGTCGAACAATAAACGTTCTCTTTGGGCTCTGGTCTTGGTGCGAGCAGGCCGCACTCTTTCTTCTTGGGCTTGTGGGTGGGCCCGGCGGCCGGCCTTCGCTCCCGTCGCTGCCGAGGCCGCTCGCCGTCGCCCACGACACAACAGAACTCGCACTCACGAGTGCTGAGAGTGACTCGACGCGAGTGGAACTCGCACTTGCGAGTGGTGAACGGGCCTCACCGTGAGTGGCGCTCGCACCAACTCGCAGTAGCACTCACCAGGCCAAAACAACGGTAATGCTCACTCACCACTCACTCGTGAGTGGTGACGCCGCTTTTGACGCCGTGCTATTCTGTCGCGTGCTGTTTTGTCGCGTGCCCTTTTGACGCCGTGCTGTTATGTCGGTGCTGTTCTGTCGCGTGCTCTTTCGTCGTGTGCTGTTTTGACGGCGTACGTACAGCACGCGACGGAACAGCACGCGACGAAAGGGCACGTGACAGAATAGCACCGACATAACAGCACGGCGTCAAAAGGGCACGCGACAAAACAGCACGCGACAGAATAGCACAGCGACAAGAGGGCACAGCGACAAAAGCGCACGCGACAGAAGAGCACGGCGACAAAACAGCACGGCGACAAAACAGCAAGCGACAAAACAGCCCACTGCAAGAGATGAGCACTGTAAAAGTTGGGTGCGGTGGCGTAGCTAGGTAGTCTGGCATAATGCACTCGCCTGAACGGAATCCAAACTTTGCGGCACGTGAGGAATAGAATAGCACTTTCATTTCAAGTTATTTTTACAAGACTTATCTGTGCAGGAACATATCAGTACATAGACATTTAGGCTCCCGCATGTTCCAGTGGAGGGCGATTTCGGTACAGGAAGAGATTTAGGTGTGCCTGTGATAGGCTGAAACAACGCAACATAGTGACCCGTTGATATCAATTACAGATTTTACTTATTTGTATTACTTTCTTTTTTCACGCATGATCATATGTGCAATTATTTCTATGAAACGACTACTTCAGTAACTGCCTATTAAAGATGGTTCCTCGATCCCGTTGTATTGATCGGTTTTTGGTCATGATCTCGGGGATCTATGTTTATGAGGACGGCATCTGTGCACTTTTCGTGATAATTTAAAGCAAAACCATCAATCTGCATATTTCGAGAACGCTTTCTTCTGTAATTATTTACTGATCGAGGATTGTTCCTCGATCCTCTATTATTTAAGTACTTTTCTTATAAATGTTGTTTGAATTATTCATTTGCTCATTGACGCCATTCTTTTAAAGATTTCAATGTATAGTGACGGTTTTTTTTTTCACAAAAGTAAAGAATGTAAGCTGCAGGGACACCAAGTAGCCGCGATACACAGTAGCTCGTATTCGCGGACGCTGCTTTGATGCGCAAGATTATTGCGGAAATATTTCTTACCAACTAAGAGCTCCTCTGTGCTGTTAAATAAATTAAACCCCTATGTTATAAATGAGAATTAAATGGTGTGTGACTTCAGTTAGAAGCAAATTATCCGTCAGAATAGTAGCGCTTAAGGTTTACACTTTGGCTTTTTCGCTTCCACCATATTCCAGGTGATTTAGGTTGCAGCGGCTCATGATAACCTTAGGCAAGCGCCTTGAAACTGGCACTTGTTCTTTTTTTACACTTTCAATAAAACAGCAGAAAAAGAAAACAGCAGCAAGATAAAATCTTCCTGTGGGAGCCGAAAGATCACGGCTGCCGCAAAGCATGTCTCGGTACCGGATTTAGGTCTTTTCTTGCCTTGATGCTGTTTTTTTTTTTTTTCGTATTCGCAGTGCGGACTCACTAAAAGAAGCACACGAAAGCTTTCATTTCTTTCAACTTTTTTATGCTTAACGCCCCGAAAACTAAATTTGGAATATGGGATGCTCCGCAGTGAAGGGCTTCACGTTTCTTCGCGTGCATTTAAACGGCGACACTCCGGCGTTTTCGCTCTTCTTCATTTGAAAAGGAACCACCATGTCGGGGATCTAACTCGCTTTCTTTGGCTCGGGAGCTCAACGCTATCCGCTCTTTCCAGCCCCTACAGGTGGCGCTGCGGAAAAAAAAAGGCAATAGCAGAAGCGATGGGAGTTTAAAACGTGGAGGGGCTAACCCAATAGGGTAATTAACGGTAGGTCAAATGAGTAGAATAAGACAGGCAAGTCCGGCGGCCGCTTTTCTGATGGAGGCGAAAAGCAAAAACGCCCGTGTGTACGAGATTTCGGCGCACGATAAAGATCCCCAGGTGGTCGGAATTAATCCGGAGCCCTCCACCACGGCGCGCCTCATCGCCTGCGCTGCGTCGGCGCGTTAAACCCTACAATCAATCAATCAAGACAGGCAAGTCGGTTGGTGGCAACGGACGTCCCAATACAGAGGGAGGGCTTCTAATCATCATCATGTTAATCATCATATTAATCATCATGGCGGACCAGACTGTGATCCAGCCTTCGTACCACCATGCGCGCCAGCATCAATAGAGGCCCAAAAGCCCGTAGCTCTACTAGAAACAATTACTTTATTAAAGATAAACGCAGGCATATGTTGCTAAATGCGGGAGAAGGTTAAATTTGTTTCAGGGTGCCTGGTGCAGCGTAAAAGGAGCCGCGTTATACGCAATCCGCTGTGCATGGCTCCGGCCGTACGGAAGTGGTTCGCGAGCAATGCCGCCTTATTGGGCAAAGAACTGCTATAGGATGTGCAACGCTAATTTCGGGGGCATGTTTGCAGTGTACGTCATTGCTGTGTACGTTACACTTGAGGAGTGTTTGTTTTTTTCCTGTGTAACTGCTAAGCAGAAGACCAAGCGCACGATGTGCGGAAGATATGGCCCCGGAACAAATGGTCCCGGAGCTAATGGCCCCGGAACTAATGGTCCCGGAACAAATGGTTCCGGAAAAATGGTCCCAACTTCAAAGTAGGAAAAAATGGTCCCACCACTACTGCACCTATGCATGAGCGTCTGTACGAGGGAAGGAGGAAGGGGGTCAGTGTATTTGTCTTTACATGTTTGTATTTGTGCACAATGTATTTTGCATCGGTCCGTACATAATATATTTGCTAAGGCTGAATTTATTTGAAATAAATTCTGCATGTGAATTTGTCGTCGTCCGTTTATGTTCTCCCGTGATTCCTTTATTTGCGTCCTTCCGTTTATTAACGCTCCAGAAGCGAGTATCACAATTCAGTCTGTGCGCTGCGCTTATTTACAGGTACAATATTATTAGGTTACATGATGTATCGGAAATGTGAGTGGGCCGGTACCACTGAATATCACTGACAACATAGAGCTGTACTAGCGCATCGCGCTGGCCGATTTCTCGCTATTAAAAAAAACGAACTTTACCCGATAAATGGTTTATTGCGTTAGCTAAGCTGCGTTACGGTGTTCTTCATCTCAAATGCTTCGATATCTGCAGTTAGAATCAAGCGAAGCGGCACTAAAATTTGGGCCTTGATACTTTTGCAGCTTGAGCTTCTATACTTTTGATTTTCCCCGAAAATATGAAATGTAGCTATTATCACGCCTACTATCTTGCTGGAAGGCTTAGAAGACTGCTGGCTAACGTGCTTTGTTCATTTTGCCGGCGTGTTGGGGGGCGTAACAATTGCTGAAGGCAGCAGGTGAGCTCATAAAAAATGGTCACCCACCATAAACGACAAACTCTGTTGTTAGGAACCGCATTTGTGCACAAACATATGCAGTTCATTCGCGCAAATACATAAACATGTTCGCACGCGTCGTTCTGACGGCTTTACTTTCCCAGAAATTTCGAGAACCAAAGACTGTCACTTGTCATGGTACAATGAAAACCCAACGATTGATGCAAGTTGATTCACCGCCACCGCCAGACTAGCCCTTTACGACGCCCCTTAAAAATCAACGATCAAACATGAAGGAGGGGGGGGGGGGAGTAGCTGGCTCGCTTCGGTAGCATATTTCTTTTGCTTGAGCTGGCCCTCCTTGCCCTATTCAGAAGAAATTTGTCGTGGTGCTGAATGCCGTGACAGCCACATTGGACCAGCGACCCAGCCGTTGCTGCGCCGGTCTAGGACATTTCGGTGCAGGAAGTTTTGGTGCAGACATTTCGGTGCACGGACATTTCGGTGCACGGACATATCGATGCACGGACATATCGGTGCACGGATATTTCGGTGCACGGACATACCGGTGTACGGACATACCGGTGTACGGACATATCAGTGTACAGACATATCGGTGCGCGGACATTTCGGTGCACGGACATTTCGGTGCGAAAACTTTTCGGCGACCGAATTAACGGCCCTTGCTTGTTTGAAACAGCCGTTATATTTTGATTTCCACATAACGTGGGTTATGGACAACCATCTAGTGCAGTGATTGCATTTTTTGATTGATGCCGTGTTTGATTCTTGCCAGGTATTTTTAAAAATGGAACATTTTTATATCTTTGTTTGCTACCTTATTCAGAGAACACCTGTTATACTCTTCCGCACTTTTTACGAGAGTTTATTTTATATTTACGACATATTTCATATTTGTTTTATAATTTGCGATAATGCAACTTATATTCACTCTTTTTGCGGCACACAACTTAGGTAAGACAATTAGCCAGTGTTTATGATGGTGTAATGTATTTTTATGTAGTTACTTTATAAATGAAAAGTACACTCACTATCCAAACAAAGCAGCATTACAAACATTCGGTTTCCCCCAAAAATGCAGAAAATCTTATGAAAAGTTTTACGTAGGCTGAGCTGACACGCTAAAATGAATTTCCAAACATTGCTGT
The DNA here is from genome assembly GCF_048455015.1 of Haemaphysalis longicornis. Classification (NCBI taxonomy): domain Eukaryota; kingdom Metazoa; phylum Arthropoda; class Arachnida; order Ixodida; family Ixodidae; genus Haemaphysalis; species Haemaphysalis longicornis. The sequence continues at coordinate 10,445,322 of NW_027526295.1, forward strand.
CGCTAGCTTTTTTGCAGGCAACAGTGTCGTGGAGGAACAACGGGCCTTTTTGAACAGCTGCAGCTTCTATATCTTCTTAAAGGGGTCCTGAAAGGCATTTTGAGCACACTAAATGAACTAGCGCAATCGTTAGATTGGGTCGTCAACGTCAGCTGTGCCAAGTATTACTCTTTTACGCGCAGCGGAAAGCTCACACTTTTGTTGCAAAGTTTGTCGCTTTTTTCTCACCCTTCCCTTCGTGTTTTTGGACGCCGCCATCTTCACATGTCTACATCATCTATTCCCATATGTTCGTCATGAGCTAGACATCCTGCTATTGGGCGGCTTTTTCACACACTTCCGGCAAAGAGATGAGTCGTCTGCTCAGCGTCGGCTCGCCGGCTGATCTGCCAGCGGAGTGGAGTGCTTGGACATTTTACGACAAACGAAACAAGTGTAAACAAACGCTTAACCGTTCGTATTGAATGCAACACGGCCATAACACGACATGGATATTTCTATTACCTGAGTACGTTACCTAATGAAAGCGTTGAAGCCCCATGGCACTTCTTTCGTGCAATCGCAGAGAACGCCCTGAGCCGAATGCCCGGGTTTGACGGATACATTTTATTCAACTTCAAAACAAACCAGAGATGCGTTTCGAACGAACACAACGTCACAACATGCGTCGCAAGTCTGAACCGCGATTGACAGACGATCGGTTGCTTCCTCCTGCCCGTCGTAAATTCGGCACTCACCTCGCGCCTTATTTGCGGGGACGAACAGCAAGTCACTGAACTCTGGCACGCAAGCGAGAAGGCTTTTAGCCAGGCACACTACACATACCCCATGCGAGGTTGAGTCGTTCGTCGTTCGAGAAAGATAATCCAGACCATGGGAAGCACTATCCACCCGCAGAAGTACAACGTCGCATTTCATCGCGAAACGAACGCTACACACAGGAGGCGATGCACACACACACACAGCTTCGGTCGCTGCATTGGCTTAGCTGCAAGCTTCGTTCGGACAGTCAGCGATGCTACGACGATACAGAGCTGCGTGAGGGCGACGTGCTAACCACTTCACGTATTTAAAAACACAGGGGCAAAGAACTTGGTTCATCGGAAGCAAAAGATCTTTCCTCCATTATTGTGCCTGAAATATACTGGCTAGTGTTGCTAGTGTGCCGAGGGCGGGACCCAGGGGGGCGCCGGGAGCGATGTACGCGGCCGGCTGCCGCTTGGGGCGCTGCCGTGCGGAAGTGTGCGCGTTCGTCCGGCCCGAGCAGATCGCGCGGTTGCCTTCGCGCTGCGTAGCAGAGGGCAGGGGAAGAACTTTCCAATCCCGCTTGCGACGAAAGCGAGCGAAAGCGACGGGAATTCTGCCGCGCGACGAAAATTTCTCCCGACAATTCGACAACGACGATCGTCGCGCGACAAAGCGACGAAATTCCCATCGCTTTCGCTCGCCTTCGTCGCAAGTGCGAACGGGCCTTTATGCGCAATCTCCGTCCAACATAAAATAAGCTCTTGCTTGTCGCCTGAGCATACGGTTGATATGTGACTACGTCGACTACGTTACACTGTGCTTGCGAGTGTATTTAAACGATGTCACTAGGTTTGAAACGTAAGCGCTCGGCGTGCAGCTATGTAAACGCAAGCAGCCTCACGTACGCACGCTATTTTGCTGCTAATAGACAGTTTTAGTACAGCGTTTGTGCCTTTGCATACGCTAAACGCTAAATTTTTGCGTCCCGCTACGTAAACATCGCGAGGGGAGTTTTAGTAGAACGTCTCATCAGTTTTGCGTTGCGACATGCTAATGCATACGGCGCCATCTGTTAAATGTTTTCCGAAATGACTCGGCGGCTGATCTGCTAGCGGAGTGCCGGAGTGCCTGAACATTTTACGACTATCAAAACAAGTTCAAACAATGCTTTCCCATCAGTATTGAATGCAACACACGGGTGCAGCTTGGCAGAACACGGATGCTCGCTGCTCGAGTGCGGCTACGAGTGCGGCGTTGGTTTGCTCTGCGCCTTCCCGTTCATCGCCACTGATAAAGCAATCTCATCCGGCGCGTTTTGTGCACGGGTTCTGTGTCGGTTTAAAATGTCTTTTTTTCACATGCCGCCGGTAGTAGGAATTACAACCGCCGCAAAATAAGACCCCGCACCAGCGGGCCCACATCTGAGACCGCGCTTTTTGGATAAACAGTGCGTGGTGCACCAAAGGGAACGAGCGCACGATTCTCCCTGCCCGGCTGCGAGTTCGCCGCCGATACCAACTGGAGCTACGTACACCGCGAAAGGGCAAGGCCAGGCCGTACACATGCGGCCAGGTCTTTCGTTCGCTTTTCCAACATTTAGAGGAGTTTCCATGGTGTCAACAAAGATGAAAAAGCCGAAAGAGCTGGCCCGTAGCAGACGGCAGTCTGTGGGAGCGCAATAGCGGAAGTACGTCACCGCTGAGGAGCGAAGCATCATGGGAGGGGAGGCCAACAGAGAAGAAACAGTTGAAAGGAGGAGGAAATACGGCGCGACGATATTGCGCGGTTTTCGATTTACGATTTCTCAGCTAATACTCATCGCTTTAACAAAATTCTTGCAGGAGGAGATTGCTAATACATTGCTTTATTTGGTTACATGTACATCAATGCATCGCCGGAAGGCATTTCAGGACCCCTTTAATGTTGATAGCGCTAGCACGGGTTGTGCGTATACAAATACCACTCATTTCCGTATTCGGGCAAACCAACCCTCATTTTGTGTTATCACGCGTACTTTCATCTCATTTTAATTCTTTGTCCCAGCCTCCACCCACCCCTTCCCACTCCCGGTATCGATCTCCCCCAGATATCTTTCTCAGTCATTATTTTTGGTTTCCCCTGAAAACCTTGCAGGCCTCCGAAACGTCACCTCGTTAATGCAAGAAAAGGGTATACATTCACCATGAGCTCGCACAACCTGGCTAATGCGCTACAGATAGCTACCCAAAAGGTCCTTGAGGACGCAATGACCAGTATCATTGGCTCCTCTCTACCCCCTCGAGGAACAAGCTTGCTGGCTACGCCCTTCGACGCGTCGGGGTAATACAGGCGGCGCCCCCTCTCCAGGAATCGCTCTTTCTTTGCTTTCGATCGCCCCATGGCAATTACCTCTTCAAGTCGCGCATTCATGAACACCCTACACATTCCTTGTTTTCTGCCATTACAAGAAAAAATTGAATACGCTGGTTTGGCGAGAGCTGCGACAGTCGTCTTCAAGTTTTCGAGGTTCGGTTTACGTAGCGACGCTAGGTTTACGTATCGGAGAATCCCAAATGACACTCCTCTCTCTCTCTACCAAGGGGGCTGGTAGCCTGCAGTGCTACGCACCCCCCTCCCCCCCCCCCAACTTAAAATTTAATAACGTCCCCAAAAGTGCTATCGTTGGTTAGTTTTCAAGTACAACTGACACCGAATGCAATGGAGACGAGAGTTATGGAGAAAATAATTAAAAGGGAATGCACACGCATATAAGCTAGCTCGTTTCCGTTCTTTTTTTTTTTTTTTTTTGGCGGCGGTTTGGCGGGGAGGGAAGGAAGAGGAGTGATAGGACCGGACTAAAACACGGTGTAAGAATAGTTTAGGTGGTGACACTCCGCCGTCCCTCTGCAACCGGCGCGACCACATCGTGTTCGGAGCGCGCGCCGGCGCCGATTTCGCAATTGTAGAGGGCGCTGCGGTATGGGGCCCAGTCGACCGGCGAGCGCGGCTTGGCTCACTGCAGCAGCTGGTGCTATATTGTGCTTTCGTTTTGTGGCCTCGCTTAGAAAGGTGATGTTTTAAACTGAGCTGTGTGCGCTGAATCTCCTCGGCAATTGGAAAGAAGTGTTTTGTTCCCAACTGCAATTCTGGCTACAGAACGTGTGCAGAACGAGTGCCCCTTTTTAAAGCCCCGTCCGAGCATGCTCGTTTGGAAACGTGGCGCCGCGCCATTCCGAGATCGGATAGGGCGTTGCAGTCGAGTGACCATGTTTGCGCGAAGCATTCTCCGGATGAAATGGTGTGTACGAAGTACTATGTAGAATCAAACGGCAGTAGAGGTCAGCAATGTGTAAAACATTATTCAAGGTCACAATGCAAGAAGATTAAAATCTAAACTTGTGTATTTAGTTAAATGTTTTAAGTGCGAATGCACTTCTTAAGCGACCCTGAACCTGCGTCCACTGGCGATGTCCGCATAGCATACCCACGTGGGGTATTGGCCAGGAATCTCCTCGTCTTCCTTGGCAACGGGGGGAGATGGGCGCGCGCTGCCTGGCCGCTGACATGGCACATACCCACGTGGGGGATTGGCCAGGAATCGGGCGTGAGAAGGGCTAATGCACCCGCTTAAAGGAGTACTGACACGAAATTTCAAAGCTGAGATCCGCTCTAGCAATCAAGTACAAGGACAACACAAATAGGTGTCTGTGAATAAATGCATCTTTATTTCTTTGTAGTTGTGTGTGTGTGTGTGATCTCTCTTTCGCGAACATTACCGAACCGCGCAAATTCAACTCGTGCATTCGCACTTTCACATTCTTCCCCTCGGGGAAATGCGGGGAATTTTTTCATATCTTCCAAGCGCGGATTTGAAGCACCTTCTTGCCTAATGAAAATATTTGTTGTTGCATTTTTTTTTTCCCCGAAATGCCTCACTGGCTATCGGTGATTTTTTTTTTTTGCAAGTGCTTTGAATAAAGGTGTTTTTTGCGTGGAAGTCTTATTGCCATTGTAGGAGGCGTATAAGAAAATATTGTGCGTTTTGAATGTGTTCGAAGCACTAATATGTAAGTGTGCATATATATATGGTCACAAACACACGGATATACGCATGCATGCAAACATACATACATACACACGCAACCCCATAACTACCCTTTTTTTTTTGTATTCCGCAGTTACCCTGCCTGGCACGATCCTAGATGAGTTGTCTCCAGTAAATTATTTTATTTATTATATATTGCTCCCCAGCCTGCATGACATCGGTTGCAAGAGAAACAATAACAATAGAGAATTTAGCTGTACAAGCACAGAAAATGTGACAAGGTTGGTGAAGATAGTAACTCGACCATCTTAAACTCGGGGCACAGATGAAACAGGAATGACAAAACTGGCACTCACTTGCATTCTGTAAAGTTTTACGTTAACTTAAATAATACCGTAAATATAAGGCAAGTAACAACCGCAGAAAATATATTTAAGCGAAAGACCCGCCGCGGTGGCTCGGTGGCTAAGGCGTTGCGCTGCTGAGCACGAGGTCGCGGGTTCGATTCCCGGCCGCGGCGGCCGCTTTTCTGACGGAGGCTAAAAGCAAAAACGCCCGTGTGTACGAGATTTCGGCGCACGTTAAAGATCCCCAGGTGGTCAAAATTAATCCGGAGCCCTCCACTACGGCGCGCCTCATCGCCTGCGTTGCGTCGGCGCGTTAAACCCTACAATCAATCAATCAATATTTAAGCGAAAGATTGTTTAGTGGGACCGATGGCGTCCTGTCAAAAAACGTGCGATTTCTCGTAGACTGGCTGCTCGACCAAAAAGCTCTGCGATCTCTGGACACGCGGCGCGTACGCGAAAGCGGGATTCCATTGTGTCAAAACGGCTATTTGAAAATCGCGAAAAAGGACCGGCTATAGATAAGGCAATTCCGCATCGTACAGGAAGAACGAGTACAATAGTATACCTTTATCTCGTAAACCACGTATCGGCACACATTTAAATCGCTCGTAGATACGTTTACTTAGAGCGCAAAAAGTCGTTGCGTGGGTTCGTACTTCATTAGCGATTTAGGGCCTTGAAGGTTTTGCGATCTATTAGAAGCATACACATACAACTCGCCGGAAATAAGGGCAGGTTACTTGCTCTTAACGTTGCACACCCGCTATGTTACCCAAGCCCATCGTTTGGGTTTACTGCGCTTAGAATGACCGGTAAATTTAAATGTATACCAGCAAAATTTTTACCCTTAAGATAGTAAGGCTGCAGTAAAATGATGTGCGCTTAGCCTACACATTCGGGCAAACAGCGCGCAAGCAGCCGCAACTTCTGCAGCAGCGCGGCTGGGCCCCCATACACTAGCGCCATCTACCGGCGGTTGCGAAAAGCGGCGGAGCGCCGAACAAGATGTGGTCGCGTCGCCGGGGCGAGTGTCACCACCTAAACTATTCTTACACCGTGGACTAAAAGCAACAGAAAGGAAGACTGCAAGGGTGGAAGAATGGAGGACGACAAAGAAGAGGAACCGCGGGAAAGTGAGCGCGGAAGCTGGAACGACGACGTCTGGAATTCAAGCGGCGGAACAGGGCGCGGTTACGTGGAAACCACCCCTTGGGACAGGTGGACCACGAAACAACCCGAACGCATTTTGCCTGTCTCGAAGTCCCGCTCGCAAAATAAACTGGCTCGTGTTCGAAATCCCTCCACTTATATGCACATGTTAGCAATTGCCCCCTCTCGTGTCCCCTCGCCCTGCTCCCTCTTCTCACCGAAAACGAGAGTTGGGGAGGCTTTTGTTGCCGCCAAGACGAACAAAGGGGCAGTGGCTGCCGTGGGACTCAGAGCGTACAATGCGCTCGCGGAGACGTACAATGAGTTGCTCTCCTGCTATAACTGGTGGGGGGTGATCACTTCCACTGATGAGGCATCCCTGCCTTTCCCTCCATCTTAAGGCGCGGGAATACGGGAACCACAGGCTTCAGAGGGCTGTACAGATGAAGCACAGAAGTGACGAAGCAATTGCCAACAATAGTATCGAAATAAAATTACCAAAAATTTTGTAAATAAACATACTCACTCTACAGATACACTTTGCTGTTTGCAGAAACATGTATATAAGAGCACGGTGAAAACAATAAACATTACAGCAAATTTTATTGACATAAAAGGATGGGAGAAGCAATTTTAATAAAACGGTGTTCGATGAACTGCCCGGACTCACTGGGGGTTTTAAGTTAATCCGCACCTCGGCCAGGAATTGCTTGCCCACAAATAAATATTTGGCAAAAGTAACCCTTTTATTCGTTATCATAACGTGAGTGGGCACAACAGGTTGAAGGAAATTTTGAAAAGCTATAAAATACAATAAATAGCAAAAATTAAAACTTTACAACAGCGAAACCATGAAATGAAAATATCGATCTTATTTATTTCCTCCAAAAGAACAAAGAATACACTAGAAAATAACAGGTTAAGAACGTCGGAAATAGAAATAAAAATTGCTATAATGAAGAAAACATGCAATGTCCTGCCTTTTCACAAAAATGCACAATTGGCAAAAGTATAGAGATATTTGGGAGAAAAGAAATTTGAACATCCAAGGAATACAAAAAAAAGAAAAATATAAACTACAAAAACTAATAGACAAAACAGCGGCATCTCATAGATCTACAACAAAAACAAAGACTAACCTGAACAAGCATTCAAAGAAATGAGAAAAACGCGAATAAAAATCGCGAAATCAACCACCCCTCCACGACTCCTTGGACGGAAAGATTCGCAGTTAAAGGCTCACACTATGCTTTATTTTTTTGAAGGCCTACCTGTTGAGTAAATACCGCATTTAAGGCACAGATAATCTTATTTTGACGGCCAGCATCAAAGCATATACCTAATAGAGTTCCTGGACCCAGCATAATATGGTTAGCTACTGCTGTAGTTTCTGCTGCAGTTCACGTCTTAGCCAGGAGTATATTGGACAATCAATAACACGATGGAAACATCTTTTTTGTGCTCTCCGCATGCGCAGGATGATGAAAAACGCCGCGAAACCGGCAACCTAACACTGTGCCACCGCAAAGGCCCGAGAGGTACGGCTGTAGCGGCGGCGGTGAACAAAACCATGACAATAATTCGAAAAAAAAAAAAACGCTGCCTGCGGTTGGAATCGAACCTGAGTCGCTCGCGTTATGAGTACCGATTTGGCTCTGATCGCATTCCGGGCGAACAGTTTTTTTTTTCTGTTCTTTAATACATGGAAATTTTAGAGAGAAGTCAGCCAAGACAATTGACACACAATATAAACACTAACAGACAGCAAAGGGTAAGCACGTCAGTCTAACAAAGGTCGGCACCAATTCAAGACTCAGGCAAGCAAACGCACGCATCCAAAAGATGCAGCCACTCTGGTGGATCACTCTGCGCAACTTAAACGCTCCGTACCAACGCCGCCTGTTCCCGAAAAATGACCTTGGTTGGCCTAGGGGGTTCAGCATGCCGATCAGTCATGCGGCACTTCCACAAGCTAAACAAACCTAGGAGCACAAAAACGTCATACGGCACCCGATTAACGTCCTCAAATGGCAAGAAGCGAATGGTGTATGGGGTGATGTCAATATCCTTTTTTAGTGTCCGTTGCAAAACGTCCCAGAAAAACACCGCGTCACGGCACAGCACAAAACAGTGGTCAATAGTTTCTGGTTGGTTGCACAAGCGGCAGTTGTCTGACCAAGGGATCGACATTCCTTTGTCTCGCAGCTTTAACTGGAAGCGTTTGCGAATGAAGCTTAAAGAAAAACGTTTTGGCATTTGGCGGCACGCACATACGCTTGACACGGTCTAAAACATTATTCGTATGGTCCCGCAAGTATGGCTGGCGATAAAGAGGCACGGGGAATAGATTATGAATTAAAGTGTTCGTCATAGCCGTCCTTGAAAGACTAAACAGGTACTCCAGAGAAAACCGCGCACTAAGGAAATGAAAAGTATCTACAACTTCTTTTAGAAAACCCCATGGCGGCTTTTGGTTCACCTCACCCGTAGAAACAAGGAGAAACGGCAAATGGTAACTTATGCGCTCTTGAATTACAGTACGTAAAAATGGATGCTCCGCCGACTTGTAGAAGAAAAACCGAGACACAAGTTGGTGCACAAACAAATGCATTAACCCAACACCACCAGACCGTAAAGGAAGAAACAAATTATCTCTGCGCATTGGCTCCCATTCAGATCCCCAAACGAAGGTAGCAAACACTCTGTGTAGAGCCTGGACTTTCGCCCGCGCACAGTGCAGTACATGAAGCACATAAACAAGCTTTGCTACCACATACAAAAGAGCCAAAGAGTACGTGGTTTTTCGTTAGCGTCATGTGAAGTTAAAGTTCTTGCGTATGCTGATGACATTGCTTATTTTTGTGTTGACAAGCGTAGTGTTCACGAAGCCCTTGCATTGACTAAGGAGTTCTGTGACGTGTCTGGAGCGGTCATGAATATGGAGAAAACTAAGGGGTTTTGGCTTGGCCTGTGGGGAACCCAACCTTCCAAATTTGCAGGTATTAATTGGGACGGCACACCGCTTGAGTACCTTGGCGTGCCTTTGCACCAAATAAGGAACTCAGGACCACACTGGTCTTCAGCACTCACACATGTCAAGCGTGCCTCGCAGGCATGGATGGGGCGAGAACTTTCTGTATTTGCCCGTGCGCAAGTCGTCAATGTCTTCTTATTCCGGGCGAACAGCACTTCTTTGTGTTCGTAGAGCAGGCGTTGACTTTAGACTCGGTCACCGGTTTCAGCGCGTGCTAACGCGGTCCACTTTGGGAGAGATCTGAAAGCCTGCGGACAAAAGTATCCGGGCCTGCCAGTCCTAAGGAGCTTTCAGTGGCAAATTCGGAAATAAATGTTAGGTGCAACAGCCTCGTCTCCGACGAAGAGAGAGGGGCCGCCAGCTCTGCTTTTCTTCTGCCTTGCACCACTAGTTCAAGCTGCGCCATTTTATTAACAAAAAAATTTCTTTAGGCAACGCCAAGTCGCATGAGATGGAAGAAAGCTTCCATATTTCGCGGCACTTCTCATTCAATCGGGCCTGTAAGGCTGGAAAATAATTGAATAGAATTAAAAGAACAGTGATGAGCAGAGACATCAAAAAGTATTATTATTATTATTATTAATATTATTATTATTATTATTATTATTATTATTATTATTATTATTATTATTATTATTATTATTATTATTATTATTAATATTATTATTATTATTATTATTATTATTAATGAACTCTCTCCCTTCTGTTATGCACGTGGGGATTACATTGGCTTGTATAGCTTTTTTTCTTCGTTTGATTGGTCGGAAATTCAAGAACTCCCTGATTGCAATGCACAGGTCGAACGGTTCACCGAAATTGTCAAAAGCGGTATGGACCAATTTATTCCCAAGTATAAACCAAACCACTCCAAGCACCCACATTGGTTTTCGAAAGAACTTCGTACGACTCTTAAATTAAAAGACCGCTGCCACAGAAAGTATAAGAAAACCGGGAGTGACGAATGGAAACAGAACTTCTGCTCTTACCGTAAATTATGTGAAAACCTTTATGAGCGGGACCAGCGCTCCTATCTCGATTCTGTAGAGAGTAGTGCGAATTCTCAGCCTGAAACATTTTGGAGATACATCCGGTCCCGTAAGAACAACTCACATGATCTTATCAATCTTGTAGATTCCTCTGGGGAAGAAGTTCATAATGTCGCCAACCACTTTGCTCAGCACTTCAGTGCCACATGCGGCCAGCGTGACGTCTCTGAAATGAACATATTGTTAAATCGCGTGCAGGGCTCTAGCTTAGTGCTTTTGGACGAGCAGTTGGTTTTGGAGAGCCTAAAGCGCATGAAACCGTCATTGTCGTGCGGAGCTGACGGAATACCTCCAGCTATTCTCAAAACATACGGCAGCATTTTTGTACCTGTTTTGACGGTGATATTTAACCAGTGTCTAAAAACAAACGTGTTTCCTCTCGCGTGGAAAATTTCTCGAGTGCGTCCTATTTTCAAGTCAGGCTCCAAATCGGATGCAACAAACTACAGAGCAATTTCTCTCCTTTGTGCTTGTTCCAAGCTGTTTGAGACAGCGCTGTACAAATTACTGTCAAGTTCTGTACAGAATCTTCTTGTAAGTAAACAGCACGGCTTTATATCAGGAAGGTCGACAACGACTAATCTCTCCTGCTTCATGGAGCAGGCCTCGGCAGCCATTTCTGAGAGGGGCCAGCTCGACGTTGTCTACTGTGATCTGAGCAAAGCATTTGACGTTGTTTGCCACACGCTGTTACTTAAAAAGCTTTTACAGGTAGGAATTGATACACCACTCGTGGCATTGTTGGGTAGTTATCTAGATAACCGGTTCAGTTTCGTTAGCGTTAACGGGCAGACGTCTGCTCTGTACAGATCAACAAGCGGTGTGCCTCAAGGCTCCGTGTTGGGGCCTCTCTTGTTCTCCATTTTTGTTAATGATGTGTCAGCCGCAATTAAGATGTCTTCTTTCCTTCTTTACGCTGACGACATTAAAATATTCAGACGGATTGAGTCCATTAATGACTGCATTGCCCTGGAGCAAGATATATCCTCATTTTCCAAGTGGTGCTCAGACAATAGATTAAATCTTAACTCTACAAAAACAAAGGTCATGTCTTATAGCAGGAAAACGAACCGCACTTTATTTTGCTACAGTATTAACGGCGGTTACTTGTCTAGAGTTGAAGAGATCAGAGACCTCGGCGTGCTTTTCGACAGTGCCTTAACTTTCTCACCTCATGTCACTCAACTTACTAGGCGGGCGCTACGCTCTCTTGGGGCTGTTTGCAGGTTTTCTCGAGAATTCCGGTTTCCTTCTTCATTCCTAAAACTATTCAGAACGCTTTGTATTCCGCAACTAGAATATGCTTCTGTCGTTTGGAATGGAACCTGTAGTTCCAACTGTCAACGTATAGAGCGTGTACAAACCAAATTTTCATCAATATTTAGGCATCGTTTTCCTTCGGAGCCTATCCCTATAACGGTTTCTCTAAGTTCCCGGCGGACCCACTCAGACCTTCTTTTCATGTACAAATTGCTTCATGGTATTATTTTACGCCCGGAACTACTTGAATCAATCAGTTTTCGTGTTCCACAAAAAGCTACAAGGCTCGCCCACCCTTTTAAAGCAGCTGGAGCTCTCAGCACACGTTCTCCTCTTCAAAGGATGCAGCATCTGCATAATGTTCACTCCGAGAAGCTCGATATCTTTCAGCGTCCTCTTCGGGAGTTTTTGGCCGGGTTGTCAGCTCTGACACACTAGGTTCATCTTGGCAGTGCTCTTTTTCTTCACTTATCGTCCTGACGTGTGCATTGACTTCACCGAGCTTGTTCTTGTTCCTGTTATTCGTGTATTGTGCTGATACTGCGACTGTAATTATCGTAAAATTTTTCTTTTTCTGCCACTTTTATCATTAAACGTTGCCATATTCACTTCATGCGTCCATTTGAAACTGAAAATGTACGCTTCCCGAATCTTGTAAGAACTTTCTTCTTTTCACTCACCCTTCCGTATAGTTACGCTTATTGTAAGATGTCTTCTTGCAATTGACCAGACATTACAGTTTCTATTGATTGTGTAATGTTGCCCAAAATTACAATATGGTATTTTTATTCTTCTTTGAAGTTGTAGCTTCTTCATATTTTTTGCTCGCTCACTGTTCTTTTGCCAGCTGTTGATGCATTTCATTGCTGTCTTATACCTTTTCTGTGCGCCAGCATGACTTGATTGTGTAAAGTCGGTTGAATTGCACTATTTTATTACTAATCTTCTTTGCCGTTTTTTGTAAGTCTTTCTGTATTTTTTTCTCTTTTTTTTTTTTGCTCACTGAGTGTTTATTCGCAAATTGTTGATGTACTACAGTGCTGCATTTTCCCCTCTGAGTGCTCCAGCACGAAGGCCTCCGCTGTTCCTGGGCACTATAATAAACATTGATTGATTGATTGATTGATTGATTATTATTATTATTATCACAATCACAGTCCGGGTCCTGATTCTGACTTACCCATAGTTCCTTCCATTCCTTCGTTGACCTGCAGACGTATGCGTGCAGACCTTACATTTCTTCACAAAATTGTTCATGGTGACCTTTCTTGCGCAGACCTGCTTAACTGTTTAGAGTTTAGTGTTCCACAGAGGCCCACCAGGTCGCATCGCCCTTTCTTGACCGCTGCGCGCAACTCCAATCATTCTCCTGTGCGCAGAATACAGAATTGCTACAACCGCTTCTCTGAACGCCTTGACATCTTTCAAAGCTCCTTTACAATTTACCGTACTGCGCTGTTGAACACAGTATGTTAAACATCTATGATATCTCTGTCGTTCGTTTTTCCTTTTTTTATTGCTGAAATTTGGTTTCTCTGTGGTTCTGTTTAACCAATATAGTTGCCTGTTTTTGAAACTGTTTACTTATCAAGCTTGTCTTATCATTTGTCTCTATACTCTTGTCATTGTTTTTGTCGTCTTACTGTTAAACTTTGTTCTCTGCTTGTTGTGTATTCATTACAATAAGCTGAGCCACAAAGGCATCTTCTTTTTCTTTTTTACCTGTACCCAGGCTCCGCCTGTGCTTTATTTCTGTAATTTTCGCTACTTCAATTTGTGTGTGTCTTGTCGCTTGTTTGTTTCTTCCAATATGTTTCTTGTATTTTGTTTTCATGTAACTATCCGTGCGCCAACACTCAGGCCTCTGGCTGTTCCAGGGCACGTAAATAAACATGAATGATTGATTGATTGATTAATTGATTATTATTATTATTATTATTATTTTATTATTACCCTAAAAATTGTATGGCTACCTAAAAAGGGACAAAAGTGTTACCGAATGTCGTCCCTGGCTTTTGCCGCTTTCATTTCAAACATCCCACATACTGTAATGATTAAAGCCGTAGTATTTTTTCCGAGAAAGAGTAACGAAACGCGAAGAGAAACTCCGAGAGAGCAGTTTGCGCCCACTAAAGTGTTTTTATACATGTTACAATCAGAATATTTGACCATTTGGGCGTTTCGAAAATTCGTGCCCTTGTGTCGCTGTGCTGTTTTGACGCTGTGCTGTTTTGTCGCTGTGCTGTTCTGTCGCGTGCGCTTTTGACGCCGTGCTATTCTGTCGCGTGCTGTTCTGTCGCGTGCCCTTTTGACGCCGTACTGTTATGTCGGTGCTGTTCTGTCGCGTGCTCTTTCGTCGTGTGCTGTTTTGACGGCGCCCCATCAGTGTGGGTGTGTGAGTGCGCTCATGGTCGCACCTTGACCATGGAACTGCCTACGGACGGCCAGATGAGATTTCTGGACCTCAGCCTGCATGTTGAGGAGGAGCACACCTGCTGGGAGTATGCACCTAGGTCCCCAACGGGCCTATTACCATACAGCTCAGCACATTCGAAGCTGGTCAAGAGGGGAGTTGCCACGAGTGTGCTAAGAAATGCCCTGAAGAGGTCCTGCCCCCACCGTGTACAACAGAGTTTTGAGGCGCAAGCTTACCATTTGAGGTGTGCCGCGTATCCGACGGACCTCCTGCGTGCCTTGGCAACTACGCTGCTACGCGAACTCACTTCGAAGGCTCCGGAGAAGTGCCCTCAACCAGAACGACACAAGACAGCCGTCATCCCGTACGTCCATGGAGTGAGCCATGCGTTCAAGAAGATTGTTGGCAAGGCGGGTGTGCGGCTTGTGTTTTCTGCTCCGGAGAAACTGAGCCGCCTGTGTAAGCGCGTTAACGCAGAAAGCAGCTAACGCAGAAAGCAGAAAGCAGCTCAAAAGCACGAGACACGTTACGTCGACTGTGTGAGTAACGTCGTGTACGAGATTCCGTTGTCGTGCAAACGCTCCTATACAGGACAAACAGGCCGCTGCCTGAATGAACATTTGAGGGAGCACGCCAGCAAAGTCAGGTCTTCTACAGGTGGCACGCTGTCAGCGCACTGCGCCTCGTGCGGCTGCACCCTCCGGTTCACTGAATGCGCCACACTCACTTCTTACCGCGGCCAAAGGGAGAGGGAGATCTTCGAGGCCTTCCAAATCAAGAGGAAAGGGCGCGACTGTATCAGCGAACCATCCGTGTCACTATTGCATAAGGAAATCGCGTACCTATGTGACTAGTCGTCTTCAAATCGTCACGCGGCGAAAGATTGTCGTTGCCATACTCACTAATCAGTTGCTATCACCTTTTTTGTCAAACTTTTATTTCGTATTTTTAGTCTCTTTCCTTCTCTTCCCCCAGTTTTTTATGTATATACTTTCTTGCGAATTAAAATCGCACAGTTGTTCGTCAGCGCTTGTGTCGTCATTACTTGCTCAGTCCCGTCTTCCGCGCTGTTTTCAAACGTTAAGAACACCCCAAGCTGTGTTCTCTTGCGAGTACCTTTTACTGATAATACATAGGTGGGCACACAGTACATGGAAAAGCAAAAGCAAACATTTAGGTAGTTATCCGTCCATAATACAGAGTTTTAACAGAGTTTTTTTTTTAAAGAGCCGTGCGACGGCTCTTGAGCTGAGCCTTGCAGTGCCGTCCGACGGCCCTGCAAGCGTATGCTCTCGTGCCGTCCGGCCAGTCCGGCGCTTGAGCGGCTCCTGTACACAGCTCTCGTCACACGGCCAGCACGAAAGAAAAGAAGTTCGTTATGACGCATTAGCCAGCTCAACATCGGACGCTCGAGAGTGCTTATATAAACCGTTGTGTTAATGTATGCCTTTGAGCAAGCGAGCGGAAACCAAGGTGCAATGTTGGCGACTTAATTAACACGCCGCGCTGCCTCGCAAAGCAATGAGGCGGCCTTCGCTTTTCGTCGCTTTGCGACGACGGAGCCGATCGCTCGTGGCTCGTCGCACGATCACGTCACAAAACCGGATAGTAAATCACGGCTGCAGAGTCCCCTGACGTAGCCGGTAACGAAACGTTCGCATTCGCAATGCCAAACGGCGGCGAGGCGCCGCCCGGTCAAAGTTGGCCCGGCCCGCCAAGGCGGGCGCGCTGGGCCGGCAAGCAGCGTCTCGTGCTCATTAGTCGGTGGCTTCAGCGTACACATATACCAATCGACAAACAGTGTGGGCCTCATCAGTGCGCAGAAACTACTTTGACTTGTCAAAGCAAGTCATAGTTGAATGCATAGCGGGGCGGTAGGCTTACTTGCAGCCATGGAGGAAAGAACTTGCAGCCTTGTCGTACCTCTATCGGCGAGTATACACCCATGCAGTTTCATCGTGGAGTTCCAAGGTGCCAGAACTTTAAAAGAAGCGAACTTTGCGTTCTGGGATACAGGTGTTGGAAGCAAACGTGTGTATTAAATTTATTTCTTCCTGCAACAAGATGTTGAAAAGTGTCGGCTTGAGTTCGTCATTTTCGACTCTTCCCGCAACCCGCAATGCTTTCGGTACAATTGCAGGTTAGTAGCATGTGTTTTAGTGATTTTTACCTGTTGTTGTCGCGTCCATGTAACATAATTTTCTTTTACTGCAAATGGTTTAAGCATGAAGGAAGTTACACAGGTCTTACATTGTAGCTGCATGAAATCGCATCATTTCTCATCGCAAGTGCGAACACCGCCTCATCTCGCGACACGCATCGCGCGCCCGACGTGCCCGAGTCACTGGGTGAGCGCACATTGCACCTTGGTTTCGGCACGCTTGCTCATAGGGATACATGAGCACAACGTCTTACATAACCACCCGCGAGCGTCCGATCTTGAGCTGGCTAGTGCGTCGTAAGAAACTTCTTTTCTTTCGTAACGGTATCAAAAGACGACTGAAGCTCGAAGGGGCGGTGCTGGCCGCGCGCTGAAAGCTGCGCCGCTCAAGCGCCGGAGGCCGGCCGGACGGCACGGGAACATACGCTTGCAGCGCCGTCGGACGGCACAGCAAGGCCCCGCTAAAGAGACGTCGGACGGCACTCTAGACACTGCGTTTAGCATATCGTTGCCGTGTTTGCGTCCCCATTTACCGTGATACCGGTTCGCACACCCTTTGCGGCTTGCGTATTCCGGCCGCCGCGGTGCAAGTAGCGACATCTGATAAATTAGTTTCAAAGCAAATCACGCATAATTTTGTTGCTGTAGTTGCTGTAGTTCACAATGACTGTAGTTGTTTTGAGAATACTCTACCCATCGCCTGTAGAGCTATAAAAAGAAACCGTGTCAGTGGCGCCATCTACCGATTAGAGTCAAGGTGAAATAGAATGTGCCCCCGCGCTAAATAATTAGGCAAGAAATTAGTAAAATATGTTGTAGAACTTACTTAATAACCTACACTACCTTGTCCAGCGCAATTTTGGAGGCTAAAAGCGCACTGCGAGCTCAGAAAGTTATCTGAACTATTTGAGGCGGGCGTTTTGGGAGCGGGTTGAAACGGGGAGGGTGTTTTGGGAACGGGTTGAAACAGAAAGCGATAAAACGGGATGGGCGTTTGGGGAACGGGCGCACACGGGACGGGCCAAGCGGGAAGAGTGTTTCGGGAATGGGTTCAAGCGGGACGGGTTCAAACGGGAATGGGTTGTTTCGGGCTACACCCGCTACCGTCACGTCTCTAACCCTAAGCTGCTTCGCATTATCGCGCCGGGCCCCGCAGGCGTTGCCATTCGTTGCGCGATCCCAGAGAGGAGAGGAGGAATGCCGGAGAGGAGAAGAGTGTCGAAGAGGAGAGGAGAGGAGGAATGCCTCGCATACTACTCAGGGTTCGCCTACGGGAAGATGACGACGGTGGTTGAACGCGAAGCTATCTCGTGATGGATTCTTTGGTTGGCCAATCCCTAGAGGCATCCTGCCACAATCATCATCAGCGGTGCCTGGCCAGGCATACGCAGTGGGGGTGCGGACGGCGGACAACGACAACAAGGGAGCTCCACAGCCCCGAGCATGAGATGCTTCGCATCTAAAATATCTGTTTTTTGCGACAAGCCCAGCGACTCGATCGGGGGGCTTTCCTTTGCTGGTTATAAAAGCAAGAACAGCACATGTATTACTAAGTATGCAGTCCCTGTAACGCTTACATTCCGTTGGTTAAATTTTCTTGCTCAATTCATTTGTGTTCCAACTGTAACTTGTGCGTATTGACTGTTTGTATTGAATGCTGCGCGCTCCGCCGATTCACATTGCCACTTAGCATGCATACTTTTCTAAGGGTGTTGAGCTCAACACCTTTTGTCATCCGTACACCACTTTTCTGCCAAAAGACCTTTTAAGGGTGTTAGCCATGGGACAAGATTTTTAGACCCTTTTTGGCCAAAAAGGGTGTAAAAACGTTTAGTGTGAATGTCGGGAGCCACACAGCAATAGTGTTTGACTTCGGGCGAACAGCGAAGCCGCGAAAGCGTTTGGTGCTGAGGCAGGAGTCGAAGTTCGCTTGTAAGATTCGGTTTGGAATGGTTGCAAGGATTTTAGGTGTTAATGCCTTAACCGTGGCCTTGTACCGGACTGATCAAGGTGTAAAATCGACTGGTTGGCCCATGGTCAGGCAAGAACGCTTCCCTTGAGAATCACGAGGGGATGATTTCTTTCGGGATCTCCTGTGGGCCGCTTATGGCTAACGCGATTGGTTGTGGACGTTGCTGGTGAAGCGGATGTCTCAGAAGACAAGTCTTGCGTCTTGTTCACTGACGTAGTCTGGTTGGTCATTTGGAGGTGCGATGCAGCTTGTGTTTCATCCCGAATTGCGGGTCGAGTGTCCATTGGCACGGAAGACTCGGAAACCGATCCGCTCAATGATTGACATGCCTCGGGTGTTGGTGTCGTGCCGTAGCCTTGTAGCATCGTAGCATCGTAGCCCTGTCCGGGTGGCGCCGGAGCATCCGAAACTACTGGGGTCGCCGTCGTAAGAATTCGCAGCGTAGGCGGAGACAGCCCCGCCGAACCCGCGCCGGGCAAGCTAGGCCTATCCACTGCTCGATGATCGTGGACTTCCGCGACGCCGGGAAAATCGACAGATGGCAGGGAGACTGGCAGCGGCGGCAGGCAGTCTTTTCTGTTTCAACGCACCGACATACTCAACAAAATTCTAGACCACATTGATTTCAAATGCAGTAAAAAATTTCGCCGCACTGCTCGGTTTCCGTGCCCTTGTGCTGTGCGTGCACTGCTGACACAACCGTGCTTTTTACGCCGTCCGACCTCTTCATCCGACGGAGACGTCTTCCGCTGCCGTCCGCTCTGTTAACGACCCATGCTGGAACGAGCCGCATGATTGTTAGTAACTGGCCCTCGGATGAAATTTCGCTGCTACAGGGCGAGACTATCGGGTGGATTGAGCCTGTCGAGCCAAGTGCTGTCATCGATGTTCCCGACGATACTCCCATTATCACTCATGTCGCAGAATTGAGTGCTACATCCGAAGCAGAGGTTTTACCATCCGACGTTTTCAATCAGGCTATCGATGGAGATCTCACGCTTACACAACGAGATCAATTGCTGGCCCTCCTCCATCGGTTTCGCTTGTCTTTTGACTGCTTGAAAGCTCCGCTAAGTCAAACATCAACAGTCGAACACACGATTGACACTGGCTCGCACCCGCCGCTACGACAACGATCTTATCGCGTTTCCCACAAAGAACGACGTACTATCGATGAAAACGTGGACGAGATGCTTGAGCGAGGCGTCATTAGACCCTCCAACAGTCCCTTGGCTTCTCCCGTAGTCCTTGTGACCAAGAAGGACGGTTCGATACGCTTTTGCGTCGACTATCGGCGCCTCAATAAGATCAGTGCCTCAATAAGAAAGGATGTCTACCCTCTCCCGCGTATAGATGACGCCCTCGACTGTCTGCAGGGTGCCGAATATTTCTCGTCGCTCGACTTGCGTTCCGGGTACTGGCAGGTACTTATGGCCGAGGCTGATCGCGCAAAGACGGCTTTCATAACACCTGACGGCCTGTATGAGTTTAATGTGATGCCGTTCGGCCTTTGTAATGCGCCTGCCACTTTCAAGCGCATGATGGACAGCATTTTGCGCAAACTAAAATGGAAAGCATGCCTGTGCTACCTTGACGACATCATCGTTTTTCCTCCGGATTTCGAGACACATCTACGCCGATTAGAACAAGTTTTAACATATCTTGCCGACGCAAAGCTGCAGCTCAACCTTAAGAAATGTCGCTTCGCCGCTTGCAAGCTCACTATTTTGGGCCACGTCGTTTCGAAGGATGGAGTTCTACCCGACACGTCTAAGCTGAAGGCAGTTGCGGAGTTCCCGAAGCCGACATCTATGAAGGCCCTCAGGAGCTTCCTCGGACTGTGTTCTTACTTCAGGAGCTTCGTCCGCAACTTTGCGACCATCGTTGCACCATTGACGCAGCTTCTGTCCGGTACCTCTAAAGACCTCACTTCGCGGTCCCCTGCTTGTGAAAACGCGTTCGCGACATTGCGGAAGCTTCCTACGTCGCCACCTATCCTGCGGCATTTCGACCCGAACGCCCCCACTGAGGTTTACATTGATGCCAGCGGCGTTGGTCTTGGGGCTGTGCTTGCTCAGCGAAAATCGGGCTTTGACGAGTACGTTGTCGCCTACGCTACCCGTACTCTTACAAAGGCTGAGGCAAACTACTCCGTCACGGAAAAAGAGTGTTTGGCCATAGTTTGGGCACAAGATAAGTTCCCACCTTACTTGTACGGCTGCCCTTTCGACGTCGTCACAGACCATCATGCGCTATGCTGGTTGTCCACACTAAAAGATCCGTCTGGACGGCTAGCTCGCTGGTCTTTACGGCTACAAGAGTACGACATACGTGTCATATATCGGTCTGGCCGCAAACATTCCGACGCTGATGCCTTATCCCGTTCTCCAGTGTCACCAGAGAATGCCTGCATCCTGCCTAACGACGCTGTTGTGTCCCCTCTCTCTTTCACTGACATGCCCTCTGAACAACGCAAGGAACCATGGATTGCTTTGCTCATCTCCTTGCTCTCAGACGTCTCCCGTACTGAACAACCTCGGGCCCTGCGCAGACAAGCTATGCATTTCATGCTTCGTGACGGGTTGCTTTACTGGCGGAATTATCTCAACGAAGGGCGGAAGTGGCTGCTCGTAATTCCTCGGCACCTTCGTACCGACATTTGCGCATCGCTTCATGCCGACCCAACGTGTGGCCACGCTGGCTTGTTAAAAACATACCACCGTGTCCGTCTCCGCTATTACTGGCGCGGCATGTACACCTTTGTGCGCAAGTACGTTAGGTCATGCACTACCTGCCAGCGTCGCAAGTCTTCGCCTTCCAGCTCGGTGGGTCCACTGCAGCCGCTTCCTTGCCCGAAGAAACCATTTGACCGTGTTGGTATAGACCTGTATGGACCTTTGCCCAACACAGTCTCCGGCAACCGATGGGTTATCGTCGCCGTCGATCACCTGACGCGCTATGCCGAAACTGCGGCTCTGCCTGCCGCCACAGCACGAGACGTCGCCTCTTTCATCATACGGCGCTTCATTCTTCGGCATGGGGCGCCTCGTGAGCTCCTCAGCGACAGGGGACGTGTGTTTCTGTCAGACGTCATTCGTGCCCTCCTCGCTGAGTGCCGTGTCATTCGTGCCCTCCTCGCTGAGTGCCGCTGTACATCGAACAAGTACAGCGTACCATCCGCAGACAAACGGCCTCACTGAGCGCTTCAACCGCACTCTCGGCGACATGCTGTCGATGTACATCTCAGCGGATCACGACGACTGGGACCTTGTGCTGCCCTACGTGACCTATGCGTACAATACAGCCATTCAGGCCACAACAGGTTTCTCGCCCTTTTTCCTCCTGTATTGTCGCGAGCCGTCATGTACCCTCGATACGGTTCTCCCCTACCGACCGGATCGCTCCGAGTGCTCCCCAGCTTCTGAAGCTGCCAAGTACGTGGAAGAATGCCGCCAGCTTGCAAGGTCCTTTACGACTGAAGATCAGTTGCATCAAAAATCTCGGCACGACGACACAGCTACCCACCCGACGTATTCTCCAGGATCTCTGGTGTGGCTGTGGATTCCCTCCACCCCACCAAGATTGTGTAGCAAGCTTCTTTCTCGGTTTCACGGACCCTACCGTGTCCTCGAACGGACGTCACCGGTGAACTACGTCATAGAGCCCATGACACCTTCCTCAGACCTCCGTCGCCGCGGGAAGGAGACTGTTCATGTCCAGCGTTTGAAGCCGTATTATGATTCCCTAGTTTCGTGTGCCCCGTGACACGCCAGGATGGCGCTTTATTCCCCGGGGGGTAGTTGTAATGAGGTAACGCGCGCTGCAATAATTAGGAACTGCGGACAATTCCTTGTAATGGCTATGTGCCATCGGTTAGCGCCATGTTGCTAGCAGACAACCAGCCGCTCGTGTGAACGAAGAAGCTCGGTCTGCGTGGCTTTGGGTGTGACCGTTCGTCGGCTCTCTCGATCTCTGTGGTTCTGGACCTCTGCGACCGTCTGCATCTACCAGCCAATAAACCCCCTTTCAATATTTAAAACACAGGCGAAAGAATACCTCTTAAATCAAAATACCTGCTTCAATGGCTAGAACTGTGGATGTTGTTTACACTTGTTTAATGCGCAAGTTTTGTAGTTGTGTCTATCTTTAAAACTCAATCAGTTGTACCCTGATTGTCCACTTGTACTTTGTTTTGCTTTACTCTTTTGTACTCTAATGTACTTTACTGTACCTTTCCCATATTGTTCGTTAATGTCTTGTACTCTACATGTTGCTTGTATTTTTGTAACTCAAACATCAGAATTTCCAGCTTGTTTGATTTTGCTTCTTCAGTGTACTGTACCAAAGGGGGCTGGGGCCTCTGTCAGGCTTTGTAGCCTATAGTCCCAGCCTGCTTCCTCGTACTTCTGAGGAAATAAAAATCTTTGAAACCTTACGATACTTCAAAAACGAGCCATAAAAGGTATTGCAAACCTCACGTATTCTGCAAGCTGCGCAGCATACTTTAACAAATATGAAATATTACCAGTACGGCAACTTTGCGCCCAGAAATTATCTCTAGAAGTACTGCGCCAGTATAATCGTAATGAAACATTGTTTGAGTTGAATTATCGTGAGAACTTCCTTGGCAGAGAAACGCCGTTCTCGGACAGGCTATGGCGATCAAAGGTTACAATGGCAGATTCCTCACCTCCTCAATCAGTACCGTGATGTTCTGGATCTCATTCGATGTCGTAGCTCAAACAAAGTATTTAAAGTAATGAAAGAAAAATTGTCGAGGCAAATAAAAATTACCGGTAACAGCAGTTGTTTGCGCTCTAATTTTTGTCACTGTGCGGTGCCTGAAGGATGTGAGCATTGAGATTTCTTTGTTTCTTATTTTATTGGTTCCGATATCAGATGTGTGTTCATATTTTTGTCCTGATAAGATTACGCCAGTGTGTCCCTGTTATTTTGGCGAACGTATGCAACTTGCTTTTTGCATTTTTTTATTATTTTTGTTATCTTATTCTTCCAGTCGTTTCTTGTGATCCCGCTGCTCCTTACGGGTGGCAGTGCACCATCAGGCAGTTTTGTTTGCCTTCAGCCATGCCATTCAAGCCAGCTTTGAACGGTCTAAAACAACAACAAAACCACCTCTTCCCTGAGCGCCTCTAAAACACCGTTATCGGTAGCCAGAGCTTGCTCTGGAACTTCCGGTTCCCTACCGGACCCCTCCCGCGCGGCGCGCCAGCCGGTCTCCGCCCAGCTCCCCGTCTTGGAGCCGCACCGCGAGGCGGTGCTTGTGTGCCTCCTCCACCTTCTCCTGCTCAGGGAAAGGGCCCGGTCACGTGAGCGCGGTGAGCTGTTGCGCCGCTTCACTCCATAGACCCGCACGGCACCTTTACGATGCCTGACGACTGTCCAAGCATGACGAAGCGCTTCTTCACGACGTGCGTCTCAATGTCGCTTACACAAGTTATTTTAGATGCGACTGCATCTCATTCACTCGCCTTGTCCATGCAGCATCGTCGGCGTTGTTGTCGTCCGCCCCTCCCCCATTCTCCTCGCCGCCCGAGCTGCGCTCTCCGCCGCTCACGCCCTCTCCTCTCCGATGCCCCTCTCTCGCGAGGGGCATTGGATTGGATTCGAATGGATTGGCTTGGCTTGGATTTGGATTGGATTAAAGTGGATTGTGTTGGATTGTGTTGCGTCATAGCCGCGGCAGACACACTGGCGCCGGCGCATGTGCAGTACTGTCTCTTCCGCGGTCTCCTCTCCTTCGGGCGCGCTGCGCACATAACCGGTGTGCGCTCTCCGGCGGCCTTTCGGTCGACGGTTGCTCTCCGCTTGCGCTTTAACCCCCCCTCAGCGTCGCATCACACCAGGGTTCCCGCGAGGGGAGGCGGGCGTAATTTTTCGCTTCAAGATAAAACTGGCCGCTTCCCCCCTCTGCACTCTTTGCGACGTGCGCGAGGACTTGAACCATTTATTGTGTGAATGTCTGCGGAATAGAGCAGCTAGGATATCCCTAGTTCCCTTGGGCTTTCCGCTTTCTAGAGGACTAGCTCCAAGTCACGTGTTAGGCCCTCAGCCCAACTCTAAATGAGCACCTCGAGCGACAAAAGCGCTATTGTCTGTCATGCGAAGCATAGGACTTGATCAGACTATCTAAATCTAAACATGACTATTAATGAGCGCATCATCGACATCATCACTTCATCGATTTAATCTGGTGTAGCAAGTTAGGTGCCATGGCTAGGCTAACCTCACCATTATCATTAAAGACTATTCTCTCTGTATCGTAACGTTTACCATGTTAACGGAAACAACAATGCACTCTGTGGTTTCCGCATTCCGGATGCCAAGTGTCGGCGTCTGGCGAATTCGTCTCAAAGCAAATGACTAAAAAGTGTGTTGCCCATAACTGCTAGATTACGCTGGAAATTGCTTCAATCTTGGATGTTTCAGATTAAATTCTCACAATACAATTAATTTTAACGACGCCGCAGACTTCTGCCGTAGAGATTTAAAAAAAACGATGTCGATGCCGCCATCCAGTGGGGACAATTTGCACGAAGTAACGCATTAACCAGATTTCACGCCTCCGCTAAATATTTCTACATAAAATTAGTAAGATATGATACAAGGGGTAATAAATAAAAGAAAATAAATTAAAGGAAATTCACTCACCAAGAAGTATATTTCGTAAAACAAAAGACGTTTCCGCTCCCACATGGGAGCCTTGTTCACAATGAATTCGTCAGTACATCAGACCACGTTTTATGTACGTCTAAGAATGTGACGTAGGCAGTGGGAGTAAACTGGAGGCAGATTGCCCTGCGTTCGATTCAGTGTTCGCTCCGTTGTCTGTATGATCAACGATTCCAGATGAAGTCGTGACGTCAGGTTCTTTTCTTTTGCAAGAATGCGTGCTGCGCCCCAGTTTACCTCGTGGCCCGAAGTGCCAGCATGCTCAGCCAGAGCGTTTGAAGCCACGTGGCGTTTTCTGACGTCGTAGTCACGTTGTTTTGTCCGTTTTTCGAAGTTACCGGTCTCTCCTATGTAGCTGTACTCGCAATCGCCACAAGGGACAGATTATACCACTCCTGGGAATTTTTCCTTCGATAATTTGTCTTTCACATTGACCAGGGCATCCTTCAGCTTTCGAGTAGGCACGTGCACTATCTGGACGCCCTACGTGCGCATGACACGGGAAAGGGTCTCGCTGATTCCGGGAACGTGCGGAACAGATGCACGTTTCGGTCTTGAAGGGGCCGAAGGAAGTACCGGGCGAGACAGCTGGCATTCCACCGACGAAATAAAGGAAGGGGCGTAGCCGCAGGCACCGAGGTCCCTACGAACACTAGCAGAGTCAATGACGAGGTCGCTCTGCTCAGTGCAAGTTCTCTTGGCCCGTTGCAACAGGGTGGTCACCACGGACCTCTTGTAAGAGGCAGGATGCACAGAAGTGAAGTACAGGTAGCGGCCCGTGTGCGTCGGCTTCCTGTGGACGCTTCAAGAGAGCTTTGGCCCAATCTGGACAAGATGCTTTCCTTACTTGAAGACGAAAGCACGCACACCCGCCTGGCCCGTGATCCCACTGCAAAACTTCAAAAGGAGTTCAAGAAGCTGCTGTCCCGGCCTGTCCGATGTTTTCCGGTTCGTTCTCCCGCAACACAAGTGGCTCTGTTATTCGCTTCTTTGTCACAATGGTTCTGCCCCTGCGATATACGGCTTCCGGAAAATTCACAAGCCCGATGTGCCCCTGCGCCCAATTGTCGACTTTACACGTTCGCCGCTTCACAGGCTTTCTGGTTCCTTGCACCGTATCCTGCCCCCTCTGGTTGGAAGAACGAGTAGGCATGTGCGCAGTTCTAAAGATTTTATTGAGAACGTTTGACGACGGGGACGTGATGTTTCCTTTGGTGTGAAATCCCCCTTCACATGTAATACCATTGATCTCGCTGTGTCAGTTTGCAAGGACGCCATCGAAGCGGATGATACGTTGCCCGAAAGGTGCCCCATTGAAGCAGCAGACCTGACGAAACTTTTTCATTTCTGCTTGTCGAACGCGTAGTTCAGCTTCCAGCAGGAATTTTTCAAGCTGGTGCAAGGAACGGCTATGGGTGCGTCCATTTCAGTCACGGCCACGAATTTAACCATGGAATGCCTCAAGAGCCGGGCGCTCGCAACGTTCCCTCTGCTCACGAAAATATTCGTGCGCTACGTTGACGACTGCTTTTGTGTAATACAAAGAAATGTCTTGACTTGTTTTACCTTGCACTTAAATAGCATGCAAGCGGCAATACAGTTCGCGGTGGAAGAGGAGGTCAATTGCCAACTGTCGTTCCTAGATGTCCTTGTGAAGCGGATTGGGCCAAAGCTCTCTTTCAGCGTCTACAGAAAGCCAACGCACACGGGCCGCTACCTGCACTTCACGTCTGTGCATCCAGCCTCTCACAAGAGGTCCATGGTGAACACCCTGTTGCAACGGGCCAAGAGAACTTGCACTGAGCAGAGCGACCTCGCCATTGACTCCGCCAGAGTTCGTAGGGACCTCGGTGCCTGCGGCTACGCCCCTTCGCCAGCTGTCTCGCCCGGTACTTCCTTCGGCCCCTTCAAGACCGAAACGTGCATCTGTTCCGCACGTTCCCGGAATCAGCGAGACCCTTTCCCGTGTCATGCGCACGTAGGGCGTCCAGATAGCGCACGTGCCTACTCGCAAGCTGAAGGATGTCCTGGTCAATGTGAAAGACAAATTATCGAAGGAAAAATTCCGAGGAGTGGTATACTCTGTCCCCTGTGGCGATTAGAGCTACATAGGAGAGACCAGCAACTTCGAAAAACGGACAAAACAACATGACTACGACGTCAGAAAACGCCACGTGGCCTCAAACGCTCTGGCTGAGCATGCTGGCACTTCGGGCCACGAGGTAAACTAGGGCGCGGGCCATACCTCGGCAAAGTTGGCGCGGCTCACTCAAACTCACTCACAATTTTTTTTTCGAATCACCACTCACTCAAACTCAGACTCAATGCTGAGCAGTACATCTGCGCTCACTCAAACTCAAACTCACATTGAGCTCAAAACTCAGAACTCACTCGGACTCAAAACTCAAAATGTACTCAGAACTCAAAATGTACTCAAACTCAAAATGTAATCAAAACTCAAAATGTACTCAAACTCAAAATGTACTCAAACTCAATTTGGACTCAAAACTCAAAATGTACTCAAAACTCAAAATGTACTCAAACTCAAAGTGTACTCAAACTCAAAATGGACTCAAAACTCAAAATGTACTCAAACTCAAAATGAACTCAAAACTCAAAATGGACTCAAAACTCAAAATGTACTCAAACTCAAAGTGAACTCAAACTCAAAATGGACTCAAACTCAAAATGAACTCAAAACTCAAAATGTACTCAAAACTCAAAATGTACTCAAACTCAAAGTGAACTCAATACTCAAAATGTACTCAAACCTCAAAATGTACTCAAACTCAAAATGTACTCAAAACTCAAAATGTACTCAAACTCAAAATGGACTCAAAACTCAAAATGTACTCAAAACTCAATCAAAATGAACTCAGAACTCAAAATGGGCTGAGAACTCGAAATGAATTCAGAACTCACATGGCCTCACAGAGATTGAGACAGTCAGAGAGTGAGAGTGAGAGTTTGAGAGTGTGAGAGTGAGAGTGTGAGTGAGAGTGTGAGTAGAGTGTGAGTGAGAGTGAGAGTGTGAGTGTGACTGAGTGAGAGTGAGAGTGTGAGTGAGTGAGAGTGAGAGTGAGAGTGGGACTGAGAGTGAGAGTGAGAGTGGGAGTGGGAGTGAGAGTGGTAGTGGGAGTGAGTGTGAGTGAGAGTGTGAGTGAGAGTGAGAGTGTGAGTGAGAGTGAGAGTGTGAGTGTGAGTGTGAGTGAGAGTGTGAGTGAGAGTGTGAGTGTGAGTGAGAGTGTGAGTGTGAGTGAGAGTGTGAGTGTGAGTGTGAGTGAGAGTGAGAGTGTGAGTGAGAGTGAGAGTGTGAGTGTGAGTGAGAGTGTATACCTTTTGCGATATCCTCATAATTATAACCAGAAAACATTTTCATATTTGTCCCACGTGACCCCCTCGACGAGACCTTTAATTTGATACCCCACACACCCTAGCAGGGTCATATGGAATTCATACCAGTCAAACTAACCATGACTCATGACTGTAACCAGGACGCATTATTTAGGTGTCCGACATGATTCCCCTAACTGGAACCTTCAATTTGACGCCCCACATGCTTCAGCGGCCTCACCTTGAATTTAACCCCATCTATGACTCATAATGACCATCTCATGATTCGAACTACGAAGCCTTTTTTTATTTGTACCACGTGATTCCCCTCTTCAAGACCGTAAATGTGATACCCTACACTCCCTAGCGGGGTCACTTCGAATTTTACCCCAATATAAGACTCGCCATGACAATCTAATGGTTATAACCAGGAAGCATTTTTGTATTTCTCCCACGTGATTCGGCTCATCAAGACCATTGATTTGATACCCATCACATCCTAGCGGAATCAATTTGAACGTTAAACCAATCAATGACTAACCATGACTATCTCATGATATAGCCCTACCACATTTTTGTCCCACGTGATTTTCCTTATCGGAACCTTCAATTTGATACCCCGGACACCCAGTGGCATCATTGTGAATTTTAACCTAATTTATGACCCATTTTGACTATGTCATGATAATAATCAGGAAGCACGTGATGACCCTCATCGAGACCTTTAATTTGATACGCCGTAGCGTCATGAACCTGAATTTTAACCGAAACTTTGATTTACCATGACTACGTCATGATATATCCATATCTCATGTTCGTCCCGAATGATTCCCCACATCGAGACCTTGAATTTGATTCCCCACATGCCCTCGCAGCGTAATTTTGAATTTTAACCCAATCTATGACTCATTATGACTGCCTGATGACTACAATCAGGAAGCATTTTTTTATTTACCCCGCGTGATTCCGTTAATCCGGACCTTTCATTTGATACCTTACACGCCTTAGCCTCATCAGTTTCACTTTTCACCCAATCTAATGTGGTCATTATTCTGTCTTAAGGGGCGCTGCCCAGTCAATTCAGCTAATTCATTTGAAACAGTAGAAAGGACAGCCTCCGCCCCCATTTCCCCCCGGCTCTCACCTCTTCCTTTGTGACCCCTAGTATATCAAGCCGTTAACAGTAGCAGGCGAACAACCAGCACGCCAGCGCCGCCGTGTGCTTTCCCACCACCCTTTCCCACGCTCTTAGTGGATCCGTCAGGAGGAAAAGTTAAGACAACCCTTTTTTATGACCTCACCAGTCAATTATCACTCACGCGCCCAGCCGCGAAAATTAGGTATACAGCAAGTGCTTATGGCCATAAAAATTCAACAAGAAACTAAAAAAAATCAGACACCACCTCCTTCCCAACCGATCATGCAGATCGCGATTGGTGCCATACCCGCAGGTAACTTGAATTCCGAGCCCACAGTGACGCATGAAACTTAACAGCCAACCATAGCTGCCTGCTAGGCTACTCATATGTACTCAAACTCCAAATGGACTTAAAACTCCTATTTACTCAGAACTCAAAATGTACTCAAAACTCAATATGTAATCAAACTCAAAATGTGCTCAAACTCAAAATGTACTCAGAACTCAAAATGAACTCAAACTCAAAATGTACTCAGAACTCAAAATGGACTCAAACTCAAAATGGACTCAAACTCAAAATGTACTCAGAACTCAAAATGAGCTCAAACTCAAATTGTACTCAGAACTCAAAATGAACTCAAACTCAAAATGGACTCAAACTCAAAATGGACTCAGAACTCAAAATGGACTCAAACTCAAAGTGTACTCAGAACTCAAAATGGAGTCAAACTCAAAATGTACTCAGAACTCAAAATGGACTCAAACTCAAATTGTACTCAGAACTCAAAATGGACTCAAACTCAAAATGTACTCAGAACTCAAAATGGACTCAAACTCAAAATGTACTCAGAACTCAAAATGGACTCAGAACTCAAAATGGACTCAAACTCAAAATGTACTCAGAACTCAAAATGGACTCAAACTCAATCGGACTCAAACTCAGTCGTGATCACTCGGCTCAAACTCACTCAAGCTCAAACTCACCATGCCACACTATCCTCGCGCTCACTCAAACTCAAACTCACGCGTGAGTTTGAGTCCAAATGAGTCTGAGTGAGTGGACTCATGAGCGAGTTTGCCGACCTCTGGGCGCGGCACGCATTCTTGCAAAAGAAAAGAACCTGACGTCACGACTTCATCTGAAATCGTTGATCATACAGACAACGGAGCGAACACTGAATCGAACGCAGGGCAATCTGCCTCCAGTTTACTCCCACTGCCTACGTCACATTCTTAGACGTACATAAAACGTGGTCTGATGTACTGACGAATTCATTGTGAACAAGGCTCCCATGTGAGAGCTGAAACGTCTTTTGTTTTACGAAATATATTTTTTGGTCGGTGTTTTTATTGCAGGTTGTATCAGATTCCGTCCAACCATAGATTTCATGAGTAAGATATATTGTAATAATTACACAGTACCTATATATTACCTTGCCCAACACGATTTTAAAAAGCGCAAAAGAGATTTCGAGTTCATAAACGCAGCTGAACCATTTGAAGCGTGGGAGGCTAGGAGTAGAGCGGAGATTTTGCTCGCCCATGTGAAAATTATCATTTGTCGTACTCCTGAGCATCCTTTAGCAAGAACAACGTAATAAGCAACATCAACCAAGATTACTTCTATGAAGCCCCGAGCGCAGTGCATTTGCTGTAATATAATCAAGACACAAGCGTATACACAACACCGGCGCAGGGAGCTACGCAGCGACGGTAAGAGAAAGTTACCGCCCACGGTAACTCTCATGCATGCAAACTCGACTCCCGCAATCACGGTATACGCGGTACCTCCTCCTCAAACGTCCGTAAGGGCTTGGAAGCTAGCTCATGATGATGAATAAACTTTATCTGGGACTAACAGGGACACAATAAGAAAGAAGTGGACAGTACTAGCGCTGACTTTCAACTCGATTTATTGGAAAAGACGTAACTACTTATACATACACAGAATCCTCCTACCCCACCACGCCACGTGCCCACACCAGCCAATGACATACTATCACGACCAAAACACTCTACTGTTGACAACGCACCTTTCTTAACGCATCTTTCTTAAATGGAGTTCAAAGTCAGCGCTAGTCCTGTCCACTTCTTTCTTATTGTGTCCCTGTTAGTTCGCGCTGTTCCCCAAGATGGAGAAGGGTAGACTTGGCGGGCGAGGCGATAGGAAAGTAAAGTGAATTTACGGGTCTCACGATCATGAAGACGAGTGGAAGGAGGATGGTATGAGGTTGGCCAGAGCATAGACGGACCCGGGGATAGCTCTCGGGGAAGCGCGTTTACTCTTGCGTTGCGTCCATGTTAGCGGGGCCAGGTACACATACCAGGACAAAGAGGTGAGAAGGATGTCTGTTGAGAGTGTCAACGGCACCGTCCAATGCCATGCGTGACTGGTCGGAAATATTGCTGCCGCAACTAGCTGCACGCATGAATTTGAGACACATGGTCCAATGCGTGCATGCGATGCGTCGTCGGCGTCGCTCCGCCAACTATTTCAGGGCGCAGCCCTTTGGGGGCCGTCTCTGGGATGAGCCCGCTGTTGGCGTAACCGAGGAACGATGGCCTGGACCGACGTGTGAAATAAAAAGCAGCGGTGGCGTAGAGGTAGAGCATCCGCCTCGCGTGCAAAAGGACCGTGGTTCGAATCCCGGTGGCGGACAATGCCCACAGGATTAAAAATAAAATCCGCGTGTTGATGGAATTGCAGAACGAGGCTTGGGGTGCGGCCTCACCCCGGCGACCTTTGCCGCTGTACTTATGGCCACAACCTCCCATGAATACGCCAGTTAACCCACGGCCCTCGGTTTCCAGTGGCTGCGATGCAACTGACCACGGCGGCGGTCAGACCTGTGACGCAACAGAGCACTAAAAATCCCGAGAGCTGGACATGCCACCATTGGAATCTGAACCTGGCAAGGCTTAACACGAGGACTTTATCTAGCGAAGCGAGCCTAGCAGTGTTGTTTGAGGGAGAAGAGGGAATTAAATGGAGGCAATAGGGCTTAGTGAGATTGGGACCGGTGAAGCCTTAATGGTGCTGAAAAATGGACACGTCCTATGTTACCGTGGTCTAGTAGACAGATGAGAACTGGCAGTGAGACTTCTACAGGATTTCCCGCTGAAAATATTCCAAACGTAAGTGAATATAATCCAGGCGCCAACCAATATAATCCAGGACCCACGTAGTGCAGAACACATGCCAGCGCTTTGTAATTTAGTTGGCAACCACTACAAGTCCGGGCGCAGTGTATTTTCATCCAAGTAAGATGAACTAGGTTACGTGATCAGAGTACGCAATAATACAGTCACGTGACTATCCAGCACTGTTGCCTAATTACTATACTGAATCCGAGAATGGGTAAGAATTATAGCATTTAAATTGTTCACTTACTCGAAATTTTAGAGGAAACTACCACAATGCCTAACTCTCTAAACCCAATGACCCAATGCGGGCCTGAACGTGGGACAGACAGGTGGCGCTGCAGGCTACGTTCAACAGCGTAAGAAAATCGCAAAAATGGTCGGGACATGCCCAGGCCTGTAGGTGTGGAGAACGCGTGTTTCCGTGTTGTTTAAAGGGGCAACCTCTCGTTACCGTGATAATGTTAGATTGATTGATTGTAGGGTTTAACGCGCCGACGCAACGCAGGCGATGAGGCGCGCCGTAGTGGAGGGCTCCGGATTAATTTTGACCGCCTGGGGATCTTTATCGTGCGCCGAAATCTCGTACACACGGGCGTTTTTGCTTTTCGCCTCCATCAGAAAAGCGACCGCCGCGGCCGGGAATCGAACCCGCGACCTCGTGCTCAGCAGCGC
Organism: Haemaphysalis longicornis; assembly: GCF_048455015.1. Taxonomy (NCBI): domain Eukaryota; kingdom Metazoa; phylum Arthropoda; class Arachnida; order Ixodida; family Ixodidae; genus Haemaphysalis; species Haemaphysalis longicornis. The sequence goes on from NW_027526295.1 coordinate 10,478,461, forward strand.
AACGCCTTAGCCACTGAGCCACCGCGGCGGGTGTGATAATGCTAGTCATACGACGCTCACATTTTTTTTTTGTGAGAAATTAGGTCTGGACGACAACCCTTCGGTTTAATTAATTACCCAATATAGGTACTTCATTCATTATTCGTTAGTCATTGATTTGCTTAACAGTCAAATTGATGTGACCAGGGCTTGTGAGGTACCAAATTAAAAGTCTCGATAAGGGGAATCACGTGGGAGAAATAAAAAATTGCTTGCTGCTTATAGCCATGCGATAGTAACGTGAGTCGTATATTGGGTTAAATGTCAAAGTAATGCCACTAGGGCTTGTGAGGTATCAAATTAAAGGTCTGGATAAGTAGAATCACGTGGGGCAAATGGAAAATAGCTCCCTGGTTGTAGTGATGAGATAGTCACGTGAGCCCTAGATTGGGTTATAAGTCAAAGTAATGGCACTGGGGCTTGTGAGGTATCAAATGAAAGGCCTCGTGCAAAAATTAAAAATTGCTTCCTGGTTATAGTCATCAGATAGTCATGTGATTCACAAATTGGGTTAAAAGGCAATGTGACGCCACTAGTGCTTATGAGGTATCAAATTAAAGGTTTCTATGAGGGGAATCACGTGGGACAAATTAAAAATCGCTTCCTAGTTATAGTCAGAAACATAGTCACGTGAGTCCAAAGATTGGGTAAAAGTCCAAGTGATGTCATAGGGCTTGTGAGGTATCTAATCAAAGGGCAAGATGAGGGGATTCACGTAGTAGAAATAATAAATTGCTTCCTGGTGACATCATGGGATAGTCACGTGATTCACAAATTGGTTAAAAGTCAATGTGACGCCACTAGCGCTTGTGACGAATCAAATTAAAGGTCTCGATGAGGGGAATCACGTAGTACAAATTAAAAATTGCTTCCTCGTTATAGTCATGAGATAGTCACGTGATTCCCAAATTGAGTGAAAGATCAATGTGACACCTAGGGCTTGTGAAGTACCAAATTAAATGTCTTGATGAGGGGAATCACGTTGGACACATTAAGAATTGCTTCCTGGTTAAAGTCATGAGGTAGTGACGTGATTCCCAAATTGGGTTAAAAGTCAATGTGACGCCACTAATGCTTATGAGGTATCAAATTAAAGGTCTCTATGGGGGGAATCTCGTGGGACAAATTAAAAATCGCTTCCTAGTTATAGTCAGAAACAGTCACGTGAGTCATCGATTGGGTTAAAAGTCAATGTGACGCCACTAGGGCTTGTGAGGTACCAAATTAAAGGTCTCGATGAGGGGAATCACGTTGGACAATTTAAAAGTTGCTTCCTGGTGATAGTCATGAGATAGTTACGTGTTTCTTAAAATGGGTTAAAAGTCAAAATGACGCCACTAGGTCTTGTGAGGTATCAAATTAAAGGTCTCGATGAGGGGAGTCACGTGGGACAAATTAAAAATTGCTTCCTGGTTATAGTCATGAGATAGTCACGTGAGTCATAGATTACATGCTTGTATTATATTTGTATACCGCTTTTGTTGTACTTCCAATGTATTGCGACCATGTTTTGTTTTTTCGTGTGGAATCGTGATGCCTTGGTTAGGGTTTTCGGGCGCAGTCAAGCTGTTCATACTCAGCTTTTAGCCCGTGAACCCTTCCAGAATGTTGTTGTTGTTTTTTCTGGAAAAATAAAAATCGAATTGAATTGAATTGAATTACATTAAAAGTCTATGTGATGCCACTAGGGCTGATGAGGCATCAAATTAAAGGTCTCGATGAGGGGAGTCACGTGGAACAAATTAAAAATTGCTTCCCGGTTATAGTCCTGGGATAGTTACGTGAGTCATAGATTGGGTTACAAGTAAAGTGATGCCTTAGTGCTTGTTATCGCCCGCCCGAATGTAAAAAGAAAGTTACACATGCGATAAAGAGGCGGATGGTTGTTTGAAAAATTGTTAATGGAATTTCTTATGATGTCGCGTGACTCCTAGGATGATTAATCAGTCAGGTGACTTACCATGACGTTTATTTTTTTCACGAGTATTAGCATCATAGGTATCAAATGATCGCCATTCATTTGCTTGTTTGCGGTATGTGCAAAAGAATTTGTCATTGCAAACATTATTCCCAAACATGCCGCATGATTTCCATGCATCATGATTTAGTCCCGTTAATTACGATGAGGTTAATTACATCACGAGTATTGGTATCATGGGCATGAAAAGAACATTGTTGAATTGCTCGTTTACGTGATGCGCAAGAACATGTTGTCATAGTGAACATGTTTCCTTTTGATGTCGCATGACTCCTATGGCTCATAAATTGGTCACATGACTTACTATGAGGTTTATTACACGAGTATTGGCCTCATGGGTGTCAAATAAACGCTGTTGAATTCCTTGTATTCGAGATGTGTACGAGAATCTTGTCATGATGAATATGATTCTGTATGATGACGCATGACTCGAATGGATCATGAATTATTCACCTCACTTCCTATGAGGTATAGTCATCACGACTATACGACTACCACGACTATCTGGAATGGATCATGAATTATTCACATCACTTCCTATGAGGTATAGTCATCACGAGTATTGACATCATGGGTGTGATATAAACACTGTTGAATTGCTTGTTTTCGTGGGATCACTTGGACTTTTAACCCAATCTATGACTCACGAGACTGTCTCATGCCTATAACTAGGAAGCAATATTTAATTTGGCCCACATCATTCTCTCATCGACACATTTAATTTGATAGCTCACAAGCGCTAGCGGCATCACGTTGACTTTTAACCCAATTTATGCCTCACGTGACTATCTCAGGACTATAACCATGAAGCAATTTTTATTTGTCCTACGTAATTCCCCTCATTGAGACCTTTAATTTGGCCATTGACTTTTACCCCAATTTGTGACTCACGTGACTATCTCTTGACTATAACTAGGAAGCGATTTTTTATTTGTCCCACGTGATTCCTACAGTCGAGACCTCTAATTAAATGCCTCTCAAGACCTAGTGGCATCACTTTGACTTTTAACCCAATCTATGACTCATGTGACTACCTCATGACTATAACCAGGAAGCAATTTTTAATTTGACCCACGTGGCTCCCCTCATCGAAACCTTTAATATACCTCACAAGCCCTAGTGGTGCCACTTTGACTTTTAACCCAATTTGAGAATCCCATAACTATCTTACGGCAATAACCAGGAAGCAATTTTTAATTTGTCCCGCGTGACTCCCCTCATCGAGACCTTTAATTTGACACCTCACAAGACCTAGCGTTGTCACTTTGACTTTTAACCCATTTCGAGAATCACGTTACTATCTCATGACTATCACTAGGAAGCAATTTTTAAATTGTCCCACGTGATTCCCCACATCGAGACCTTTAATTTGATACCTCACAAGCCCTAGCGGCATCACTTTGACATTTAACACAATCAATGACACACGTGACTATGTTTCTGACTATAACTAGGAACCGATTTTTAATTTGTCCCGCGAGATTCCCCTCATGCAGACATTTAATTTGAGACCTCACACGCCCTAGTGGCGTCATATTGACTTTTAATCCAATTTGTGAATCACGTGACCATCTCACGACTATAACCAGGAAGCAATTTTTAATTTGTACTACGTGATTCCCCTCATCGAGACCTTTAATTTGATTCCTCACAAGCGCTAGTGGCGTCACTTTGACTTTAATCACTTTTGTGAATCGCGTGACTATCTCATGACTGTCACCAGGAAGCAATTTTTAAATTGTCCCACGTGATTCCCCTCATCGAGACCTTCAGTTTGGTACCTCACCAGCCCTAGTGGCATCACAATGACTTTTAAACCACTCGATTACTCATGTGACTATGTTTCTCACTATAACTAGGAAGCGATTTTTAATTTGACCCACGTGATTCCCCTCATACAGACCTTTATTTGATACCTCATAAGCACTAGTAGCGTCACATTCACTTTTAACTCAATTTGTGAATCACGTGACTATCTCATGACTGTAAACAGGAAGTAATTTTTAATTTTTTCGCGAGATTCCTCTCATCGAGATCTTTAATTTGATACCTCACAAACACTACTAGCATTAATTTGACATTTAACCCAATCTGTGACTCACGTGACTATCGCATGACTAAAGCAGCAAGCAATTTTTGATTTCTCCCACGTGATTCCCCTTATCTAGACCTTTAATTTGGTACCTCACAAGCCGCGGTCACATCATTTGGACTTAATCAAATCAATGACTAACGAAATATGAATTAAGTACCTATATTAAGTAATTAATTAAACCGAACGCGTGTCGCCCGGACCAAATTTCTGACAAAAAAATGTGAGTTTCGTATGACTAACATCATCACGGTAACGAGGGGTTGCCCCTTTAAAAAATACGGAAACACGCGTTCTCCCCACCTACACGCCAGGGCATGTCCCGACCATTTTTGCCATTTTCTTCCGCGGGTGGCGCTGTTGAACGGCGCCAGCAGCGCCTCCTGTCTGTCCCACGTTCGGGCCTGCATTGGGTTTAGAGAGTTAGGCATCCTGGTAGTTTCCCCCTAAAATTTCGAGTACGTGAGCAATTTATATGCGATAAGTCATACCCATGACACCATCCTCGGATTCAGTATAGTAATTAGGCGAGAGTGCTAGATAGTCACGTGAATGTTTTATTGCGCAGTTCTTAGGTCACCTGCTTAAACTGGTCACGTAACCTAGTTCATCTAACTTGGATGAAAATACACTGCGCCCGGATTTGTAGTGGTTGCCAACTAAATTACAAAGCGCTGGCATGTGTTCTGCACTGCGTGGGTCCTATTTTATATTGGTTTGCGCCTGGATTATATTGGTTGGCACCTGGAATATATTCACTGGCGCTGGGATTATATTCACTAGCGTTTGGATTATATTGAGCGCGAAATCCTGTAGTCAATAAAAGCACAGCTGGCAATAGACGAATAGCATTAACTAAAGGATAGCCGCTCTTGTAATTAGGCTTAATTCGAGGTACATAGTCAAGGTGGTACAGGGCTACGCGCTTATATCTAGTCACGACCACGTTAAACGCCTATATGAAGACGTGGAATCGGCAATGGCTAAAGTAAAAACGCAGTATACTGTAGTTATGGAAGACCTCAATGGTAAAGTCGAAAAGAATCAGGCTGGAGACAAGGCAGTTGGGAACTATGGTCTGGGCTGTAGAACTAGCAGGGGGGGGGGGGGACTAACTAGTCGAGTTCTCACAACAGAATAATCTACGTATCATGAACACCTTCTTCTGCAAACCGGAGAGCCGAAAGTGGACTTGGAAGAGCCCGAATGGGGAGCATAAAAATGAAATAGACTTCATATTAGAGGTGACCATGGCGTCGAGCAGGATGTGGAATTGCTCGGTAGGATAACGTGTAGTGACCACCGCACGGTAAGATTTCGAATTAGGCTAGATTTCAGAAGTGACAAGCTATTGCGAACAGACAAGCTATTACGAAATAAGCAGATTAATGAGCTAACAGTAAGACGTAAAGTTGAAGAATTCAGGACCGCGCTGCAGAACCGATATTCAGCTCTTACGAGGAAGCAGAGTTTACGACACAGGAAGCCAGCGACAATCTTACACGCATCATCACGGAGTGTGCACGCATGCAGTAGAAGTCGGGAGCACGATGGCTAGAGACGAGACTGGTAAACTTTTCCAGAAGACAAAAGATCTAATTAGGAAACGCCAAACCATGACAATCTCCACCGCAGCTGAAAGAATAGAATTAGCGGAGCTTTCGAAGGCAGCTGACATACGGACGTAAAATATGGAGAAGATCGAATATGCTGTAAACAACGGAGGCAGCTTGAAAACAGTGAAGAGGTGTTTAGGCGTGGGGAAAATCAGATGTATATAGGCAATGTCATCACAAATAGGGATAAAATAGTCATAGTAGCCAAGGAGTTCTAAAGAGATCGGTACAGTGGCCAGGACATCCAGGATGATGCCGAACAAAGAAGTATTTCAGAGGGGATAGACGCCCACCAGTAACGACCGAAGAAGTAAGGAAGGCTGTGAAAGAAATGAAAGGGGGCAAAGCACCTGGTGAGGATCAGGTAACAGCAGACCTCTTGAAGGATGGGGGGCAAATTGTACTAGTAAAACTGGCAAACCTGTACACGCAATGCCTAATGACGGCGGGTATACGCAATGCCTAATGACCGCAATGGTACCGGAATCTTGGAAGAACGCGAACATCATCCTAATCCATAAGGTGACATGAAGGACTCTAAAACTTCCAGGCCGATCGGCTGTCAGTCGCCTACAAAGTACTTATTACTAACAGAATTTCTGCCGCCTTAGATTTCAGTGAACCTAAAGAACAAGCAGGGTTTCGTAAAGGCTATTCAGCAATGCACCATATTCACACGACCAAATAGGTGATAGAGAAGTGCGCGGAGTATATTGCACTCCTACAGATTATGAGAAAGCATTTGACTTGGTGGAAACCTACGCAGTCATTCAGGCATTACGGAACCAGGGTGTAGGCGAGCATTATGTAAGAATACTAGAGGATATTTACAATGGGCCCACAGCTAACATCATCCTCCATAAGGAGAACAGTAAAATACCCATGAGGAAGGGCGTCAGACAACGAGACACAATCTCTCCAATGTTATTCACAGCATGTTTACATAAAGTATTCAGAACATTGGATAGGGGACAGGTGGGAGTAAGGGTTAATGGATATTACCTTAGTAACCTCAGATTTGCTGATTACGTTGTCTTGCTAAGTCGAGGCCAGGCTAACCCCACGCTTACAGCATGCTTACCGCACTGGACAAACAGGGTAGAACCATTGGCAGAAAACTGAAGTAGTAAAACTACTTGCATAAAACTAAAGTAATGATCAATAACCTCTGGACAGCACAGCGCGGTTTGAGATAGCTGGCGACGCAGTAGAAGTGGTAAGCGAATATATCTACTTAGACCAGGTTGTGACCCCTGCTCCCAACCATGAGGCAGAGATAATCAGAAGGATAAGAAAGGGGTGGGGTGCATTCAGCAGGCATTCTCAGATAACGAATAACAGCCTACCGTTTTCCCTGAAGAAGAAAGTGCATGACAGCTGCATATTACCGGTACTCACCTACGCGATGGAAACTTGGAGGCTCACTAAGAGGGTCCAACATAAAGTGAGGACGACTCAGCGAGCAGTGGAACAGAAGATGATAGGTGTAACATTAAGGGACAAGCAGAGAGCGGAGCGGGTCAGGAACAAGCGCGTGTTAAGGACACATTAGTTGAAATTAAGAAGAAGAAATGGACGTGGGCAGGGCATGTAATACGAAAGCAAGACAACCGTTGGTCATTAAGGGTAACAGAGTGGATCCCTAGAGACAGCAAGCGTGGCAGGGGGTGGCAGAAAGTTAGATGGGCAAATGAGATCAAGAAGTTTGCGGGAATTAATTCATCGCAGTTAGCACAGGACCGGGACAGTTGGAGATTCATGGGAGAGGCCTTTGCCCTGCAGTGTGCGTAGATAGCCTGGTGGTGATGATGATGATGATGATTTAAAAAAAGCAAAGGAAGAGAATGTCGCCAAATCGGGAGGGGAGGGCGGTTCGCCGTGGTGGCGCGAGCCAGCGCTCTCCGAAGTGCGCGGTAGGGGTGGGGAGGGAGCAGAGAGAGAACAGGACTTTATTTCATTTGTCCGGCGCGCAGGTGCGGATCAGGCCACTCAGGGCTTCACCGCACCCTATCTGTGTAACCTGTCCGGTTACGTGGACCTCGGGTGTGAGCCTGTGGCCCGGTCCCGGCTACTAGGCGGGACCGCTCCCGTTGGAGGGCCCCCCGTTCGCTTTTGCCGGGCCAGGGCGTTCCCGAGCCGCTGGACGGCGAGCAGCTGCACCGACGGGTCCGGCGAGCTGATGTGATTGACTACCTCCGGAGGCAGTGAGTCCGGCTCAGCACTGTTCGGCGTCACATCACAACCCCACATCATGTGGGCAAGCGTTGCGGGTCCATTCGCGCACACACTGCACCGATCACTTATGTAGAAGTCTGGGCACACATGCCGAGCGAGGGCCGGCGTCAACACCGTACGAGTTTGTAATTCGCGTAGGAGGACACCCTCGCGTCTGCTTAGCCTCGGGTGAGGCGGGGGCAGCGTCCGGCGTTCTTCTCTGTACCACAGCAAGATGTCGCCGTAGGCAGTCAGTGGTTCCGTTTGGAGGTCGACACCTTCCGCAGTCGGGGTGCAGGGGGGCGCCGCACGGTGCGCGAGCTCGCGTGCGACGGCGTCTGCCCTCTCGTTACGGTTGGCCGTGCCTCCGGCGATGGGTCCGACGTGGGCCGGGAACCAATTCCAATTCCAATTCCATGTTCCCCCCCTTCCCCGTCAGAAAAAAAAAGAAAAAAAAATGTGGGGAACAAGACCTGCTCCAGCTAGGCTATGGCAGGTTTAAAGCCAATATAAAATAAACAAATAGGGCGAAAAGCCAAACAAACATTTTTAAGAAAAACCATGGTGGTCGCTGTGGACTTCTGTACGGGGAGCAGGCGGGCCGCCGTTTCCCCAATGTTGTTTTTGGCAAAGTTGGCGACGGCCGACCGGCAGTCGCTCAGTATAGTCGTGGTATTGTGGTCGCTTCGCAGCGCCAGTGCGATGGCGGCTTCTTCTGCCTGCTCCGCATTGGGTGCGCGGAGACTGCAGGCGTTCGCTGTGCTTCCATCTGTGGCGCGGATCACGACGGCCACGAAGGTGCGAGGTTTGTCCCGAATCTGGGCGACGTCCACGTACACCGCTGTGTTATCTGTGTCGTATGTTTCCGCGAGCGTGCGGGCTCTGGCTTGCCTTCGCTCCTTGTTGCGGTCCGGGTGGACGTTGCGCGGGAGCGGTGAGACCACCAGCTGTCTGGCGATGGCAATGGGAATTTTCCTTCTGTGTTCTTCAGTGTCTTCCTCGAGCGGTGGGCGGAGGCCGACTCGCTGTAGGATCTGGTGGCCCGTTCTCGTGGTTCCGAGGCGGACGAGCTGTGCGGTGCGCTGGGCTTCGCATACCTCTTCCAGGGTATTGTGTACGCCGTGCGATGCCAGGGCCCGATTGCTCGTGCATGATAGGAGTCCCAGAGCGGTCTTGACTGATTTGCGTATGGCTGCATTAATTTTGTCCCGCTCGTGCTGCAGCCATCGGTGAAATGCGCCGACGTACGAGACGTGGCTCATCATGAACGACTGCAGCAGTCGCAAGAGATTGGGCTCCCGCATGCCTTCGCGGCGGGTGGAGACCCGCTTGATTAGACGGGTCGCAATGCCCATCTTCGTTATCAACTTGTCCAGGGCCGTGTGGTTGGTGTTGCCCGAGTCTATGTGGAGGCCGAGCACTCGGAGGTTGCTGACGTGTGGTATTGTCATGCCGTCCTCGGTGCGGAGGGTGATGTTGCGAGCTTCTCTCTCGGCTATTTTCTTTCGGTGTCCAGGAGGCGGTAGTATGAGCAGTTCCGATTTCTGCGGGGAGCAGCGGAGACCCGTGTTCTTCAGGCAGTCCTCGACCTCGTAGATCGCTTCCTGCAGTGCTTCTTCAATGTGCCCGTTGGTGCCGCCGGTCACCCAGAGGGTGATGTCGTCGGCGTATATCGTGTGATGGACGTTCGGCAGTCGGGCAAGGCGTTCGGCTACCGGGATCATGACGATGTTGAAGAGGAAGGGGGAAATGACGGACCCCTGTGGCGTGCCGACGCTTCCCAGCTCCCTCTCGTCCAGTTGCAGATGGCCGACATGGATACGTGCCGTTCGGTGAGACAGGAATGCCCGGATGTAGTTGTATGTCCGCTCTCCCAGCCCTAGTCGGTTGACCTGTGCCAGGATAGCGGAGTGAAGCACGTTATCAAATGCGCTTTTGAGGTCGAGGCCGAGCACTGCCCTGCAGTCGGTTCTGCTGGGGGACTCGAGCAAGTCGTGTTGTAGGAGGAGCATGGCATCCTGCGTACTTAGTTTCGCTCGGAAGCCAAGCATCGTGTCCGGGTAGATGTTGTGATCTTCAAGGTAGCTCTGCCAGCGGTTGTTAAGGACATGCTCGAGCACCTTACCCGCGCACGATGTCAGAGAGATTGGGCGCAGGTTTTCGATGCCAGGCGGCTTGTTGGGCTTCGGTATTAGTATTGTTCGGGCAGTCCTCCATTGTTTGGGTAGCGAGCCCGAGCGCCAGCAGTCGTTGTAGTATCTGGTAAGGGCCGTTATGGCAGTATTATTTAGGTTCCGGAGAGCCTTGTTGTGGATTTGGTCTGGCCCGGCCGCCGACTTGCAGTTGAGTTCTTGTACTGCGCGGCGGACCTCCCACTCCTCTATGTCGCCGTCTAGCTCGGGGTTGGCCGTCCCCCGATAGTTCTGGTGCTCGACGCTCGGGGTGATGGGCAGGTATCGGTCGTTTAGGCGTTTACGGATCTCCTCTGTGCCTAGGGTCTTGGACGCCGTGTGTAAAATCTGATACAGCCGGTGTTGTTGGTACGATTTGCTCTGTGTCTCATCTCTGAGGTGGCGGAGCAGCTTCCACGTTCGGCTCGCGTGGAGTTGACCGTCTGCCTCATTGCAAATTGCGTGCCATTGTTGGGTGCAGAGCTGCCGGCTGTATTGTTCAATCTCGCGGCCGAGGCGGGCGATCCGTTTGCGTAAGTTACGATTGTGTCGGCACTTTTTCCACCTCCGTTGTAGGGATCGGCGTGCCTCTATCATGTGTGCTAGTTGAGGGTCCATGCTTGGTATGGAGTCATCCGTCACAATCTCTGTGGTAACACGCTTTGCGGCGTCTACCAGGCACTCCGTCCACCGTTCGATGTCGTCGATGGTCGGCGGGACGTCTTGCTGACGAAAGGCGTGCCAGTCTATCATCTTGTGAGTACGTTTAGCCACGGATGCTCCCGTTACTCGAAGGGGGATCTCGACTTCAATGATATAGTGGTCGCTGCCAAGGTTGTGGCCCGTGTTTTTCCAGCTCGCCGCTCTGTCGTCTGGCAGATGGACGAAGGCGAGGTCGGGGGTGGTATCTCGGGCTGTCGAGGTGCCGATGCGGGACGGTTGTTGTGGATCGGTGATGAGCGTGAATTCGGCTTCTCCGGCTTCTTCAAGTAGGTTCCTACCCTTGGCCGTGGTAAGCCCGTACCCAAGCTCCTTGTGGTGGGCGTTAAAATCGCCAGCTATGAGTATTGGATGGCCCGAAGCCTTGCGTAGGGTCTTGTTGAATAACATTCGGAAGCGCTGACTTCTGTGCTGCGGGTTGCTGTATAGGTTGATCAGGTATAATGTTTCCTGTGTCTTCTTGCCGACCACCACCTCGGTCGCGCTTAGCTCGAGGGCCGTGTCTTGATCGAGGAAGCGGTCGTGTGGAATGTGGGTGATGCCTTTCTTGATGAAGGTGCAGACTCCCTGCGCCGCGCCCTTGGAGCTGGTGCGAGCACTGGGGGGTGTAGCGTGCGTGAGATAACCCGGGAGTGCCGGTACCCGCTCCATGTGAGTTTCCTGCACCATGATGATGTCCGGCGGGGAGTCCATGGTCTGTAGGTGTTGTTGTAGGAGCGCCCTGCGGCACTGGAGGCCGTTGGCGTTCCAGTGCCAGATCTTGAGTCTTGCTTGGGCGGACCTGTTCATGATGACTGTTGGGGCGTGTGTGGGTTGCAGTTGACTGTGACGGGGGTCGGGGACCCCAGCTTCTCATATAGGAATCGTTCAAGTTCGTTGAGTCGTGCATCAAGCCGGGCAGCGAGTTGGTCTATCTTGGCGTTTTGCCGCCTCTCTATGTTGTCTATTCGTTCCGAAAGACGACGGTGTCTCACTGTGAATTTGACTCCGCCCCTTGCTAGCAGAGGGGATAGTGAGCTAACTGATCTTGGTGATGAAGAGGAGCGGCTCTCCTGCTCGACCTCGTCTTCTTCCAATTCTTCTTCTTCGTCATGTGCCTCCATTGCATTGACCCGTTCCGTCGGGGCGGTGGTGGTGGCGTGCTGTTGTGATGACTGGTGCGGCGTTTGAGCTGTGTTCGTTTGGATGACCGGCGCACGGCTTGGTTGGGGGGCCGGCAGTAGGTGTTGCGGCGTGAGGGACACGGGTCTTGGTACCTTCTCGAGCACTCCCGATGTCTTCGTAGGTTTGCGGTGCCCCGTGTTGAGGATTTCCTCTAGCTGCTTGGTCAGCTTGGCTACCACGTCCTGTTGGTCGCGCACCATCTTTTCTAGAGCTTGCACTCTACTGTTTCCGCGGCTAGACGAGCACGGGCGAGTCGTGTTAACCGATTGCTTAGCTCCACCTCCGTCGGCAGCTGCGACGTTGGCCCACGATGTGGTGTTGTGCGTCACCGGGCCTCGTGACTTGCTGCGCGATCTGTCGCGACTCTCGCCGCGTGACGGATTGCTCTTCTTGTTCGTCCCCGGCAGCTCCGGGAATGCGTCCTTTCGGGATAGCCTGACCTTTAACGCCGGCGGCGGCGACGGTCGGGCCTTTTCCGCCGCCGTGGCATTCTTGATCGCCCACTGGCGCCTCTTCACTTGGAAGGGCACCTTGAATCTGTTCTTGCAGTGTCTGTCGCCTGTGGGGTGGCGACCACCGCACAGCTTGCATTGCGGCTTGCATTCCGTCTCGTGGTCTTGGCCTGGGTTGATTTTGCCGCAGGCAAAGCACACGTTTTGGTTGGGCGTGGGGCACACGTCCTTGCGGTGGCCGACTTGTCCGCATGTTCTACAGACTTCTCTATGTTGTTTATATATGGTGCACCTGATAAAAACGCCCGCATAGTTGATGTACATGGGCACCTTACTGCCTTGGAATAGCACGATGACGGCTTCGGACGTACCAATGCGGTGTGCGCCGATGACTGTCGGGTTGTGCTTGTTTGTGATGTAGTTGTGAATGTCCTCCGGGGTATCTTCGAGGGAGATGTTTCTAATGACTCCCTTGACTGTGTTGTCCGGAGCTGCGTGATATGCGTATACTTCGAACACTTGCGTGCCGAGGGTGATGTTTCGGATGTCCGCGTAGTGCACCGCTATTTCGTCGTTCGGTGTGCTTATGACGACGATATTCTGGGCTACGTTGGGACAGGCGGTGTCTTCCGTGATGATGGCTTGTGGTTCCATGCCCGCCGCCCGCGCAATAGCTCGCATGAGGTCGGTGGGCTTCGTTCTTCCGACGATGAGTCCGCCGCGAGGACGGATCACTATCTTGTATTCGTCGCGGGCCGAGTTACGTGGCATACGGGCGGCCTTGTCGATGGCGGCGTTGACTTTCCGGGCAAACTGGGCCCGTGTGGGGGCGGTAGGTGGCCTACCTTGACCGGTATGGCTTGCCGGGGACGAGTGCTGACGTGGCTCTCCGGCGTTAGTGGGTGATCGCTTGCCACGCCGGGTCGCGAGGATCCAGCCGGCCTGGGCGTTCGGGGTATTCTCGACCTCGTCGGTTCCTTGGACAGTAATCGTCATTAGCCCGCCTCTGATGTCCAGCTCGGGGCCGGATTCTGGGGCGGGGGTCGTGTCCATCGCAGCAAGCGCGGGAGTGGCCGTGGTCGTCATCGCCGCCGGTGTGGAGCGAGCGGCGGGGGCTCGGGGGCCCGGAGTAGAGATGTCACGAGCTCCGCACGTGGGATGCAGCCGGCAGCTGAAGGCAGCTGCGGCGCGAGGCGAGGCCGATGCTGTTCCTCGCTATGGCGTTAGGGTTAGCCCTCCGTTGGCGGTCGTGAATTTTGCAATAGACAGGGCGACTCGCCTGTTGGGTGGATCACGACGAAAGTGGTATCAGGAGAATCCGTGCATCGTACCGGTTCGATTGGTGGCGAAATCAGGTGGGCAGGAAGTGCTCATCCGCGGGTGGCGAAGCGAGAAGCGGGAGCCGAAACGAAGCGCGTGTGGCTGTGTCGGCCCCCTAGCGGCGAACCGGGAGGGAGCAGTATGCTGTGCCCGCACGAGGCGCTCCAGGGCGCGACGCTTGGCGAAAAGGGGAGGGGGCGTGCGCGTGACTATGATGTGCGTTCGCTTAAGACGCAGTTCGCGCCGCCCACGCAGACGCTCATCACCGCTGCCGTCGAGAGAACCCACGAGTGAGTGGTGCCTCAGCGCACTGCTGCTGCGCCCAAATATCACGTTAGGGAGTATCGTAACCACCAGCCAATTCTTGCTCCATGGTTGCATACGTGAAGGCGCACTCCGGCCGATTTCGATACGTGCAAAGAGCTCCGAGCAAGAAAACATTTATCCCCTTGAAGTAAAAAATGAATAGTGCTATAACGTTATACAATGCATTTTCAATGTCCATTAATTAAAGCGGTGTGGGGATGTTTAGCACCGACGATTCCGCTCGTCCACGCTGTTGGCACCGCTGACGTGTCTTCCGGGGGTCCGAATTATCGGCGGAGCACGCCTCACGCTGCTCCCCTTAAAATTCTCGGAACTGCCACTAGCTCCTCCTCAAGGCTTTGAAAGAAGCTTTCACTGTGACGTCACTATGACACCCCCTGGCTCTTGTTGGCTGCGGCCGCACAATGGTCGCAATGATCGCACGATTTTATTTGAATTGCCAGCCACACAACGCGAGCCTCCTCCGACAAGCGTACGACACCAAAACCGGTCCTGTACGACCGTCGTCACGGTCAGTCGCACGCCAATCACGTGCTCTTGTCGTGCATGCGTCTCGTGCAGGGCACTGACACCAAAATTTTATGTTCTTTTTAATTGCTTTTATCAATGCCTGTCCAATTCCAAACAGCACTCTAAAAACGTAAGCGCCCTATAATTATTTCTAACGGCCTGAAAATCATCCGTTTTGGTTTCCCGCGCTTCCAGCTCAGATGTCGCGTGTGACAATCACGGAATGACCTCCCCGTTTTGTGCGAACGTCAAAACACCGCAAAGGCTAGAGGCGTCGTTTCGACCGCCTGCTGCCGGAGCTGAGCTGCCTGAAGGCGTTAGGCCTAGCATTACGGCGGAAATTTATGACTGCTTTCAATAAAAGACCTGATGGCGGCTTTGTTAGATGTTTAGAAGTATGGATGGCCGAGCGGTAGGAAGTGACTACTGCGAACAGTAGGCCATCAGGCCCGCGAAAGACATGAGAACTTGCCGAGCCGTTTGCCCAGAATGAACTGCCTTTATTTTCCCAAAACGGCCACTCGCCGCTGTGCCAGGCTTGCACGGCTGAACATAAAACTATCAGCGCCGCGTGGGGGCGCTGCACGTGTGCTAACATTGTAACACTCCTCCCCTCTTAGGAGGAAGACTAGGGAGTACCTATTCACTGGTTTCCTAGTCCTCGTGCTACGTCGCAACTTCGGTGTGCTCGGCGTAGGCACGACAGAGTCACTGTTCACGTGCACACCACTGTTGAGCGCAGTCCCGTCACTGTCCATGGCACAGCTACTCACAGAGAAGCTATTTCCAGGTGGCTGTTCCTGATGAGGCACTTCCGGAACAGCTGGTGCATGGAGAGGCGGCGGCTCTAGCTGTGGTGGAGCAGCAGCGATAGCAGTTTCAGAAGTCAGATGTGCGTCTGTCTGCACAAGGCGTAAGTGGTCGCTGTGTCGGTTTCCCAAGGTGCCATCTTCAAAACGGACACTAGCTGATGACGGAGTGACGTCCACAACACTGGCAGGCACCCAAGGTGTACCCCTGCGGAAGTTTCGCGCATACACGTCATCACCTAGCTGCAGTGATGGGGCCTGCCGGGACCCTCTGTCAGCATACAACTTCTGCTTGAGCTGTTTTAGAAGTACAGATGCCTGCAGGCTTGGCCTCAGGACATCCAACGGAGTCATGAACATTCTTCCCGTCAAAAGCTAACACGGTGGCCGACCTGTAACTTCATGTGGTGTGGTCCTGTAGTGGAACAGGAACCTGGAGGTCTGCGTTTGGAAGTTCCCAGAGCCAGACTTCTTGAGTTTGTTCTTAACAGTTTGTACAACTCGTTCAGCTGCACCGTTTGAGGCAGGGTGATACGGCGGTACGAGCATGCCGCGTATTCCATTTCGAGTTAAGAACTCAAGGTACTGGGCACTGGTGAAGGGAGGACCGTTGTCGGAAACTATGACGTCAGGCAGGCCATGCTGAGCGAATGCAATTCTCAAGGCAGAAATGGTAGCTTCTGCAGATGTGGAAGACACAGGAAAAAAATTTCCCGCATTTCCCCGAGGGGAAGAATGTGAAAGTGCGAATGCACGAGTTGAATTTGCGCGGTTCGGTAATGTTCGCGAAAGAGAGATCACACACACACACACAACTACAAAGAAAGAAAGATGCATTTATTCACAGACACCTATTTGTGTTGTCGTTGTACTTGATTGCTAGAGCGGATCTCAGCTTTGACATTTCGTGTCAGTACTCCTTTAAGCGGGTGCATTAGCCCTTCTCACGCCCGATTCCTGGCCAATCCCCCACGTGGGTATGTGCCATGTCAGCGGCCAGGCAGCGCGCGCCCATCTCCCCCCGTTGCCAAGGAAGACGAAGAGATTCCTGGCCAATCCCCCACGTGGGTATGTTATGCGGACATCACCGGTGGACGCAGGTTCAGGGTCGCTTAAGAAGTGCATTCGCACTTAAAACTTCTATCCACTTTGAGAACGCATCCACAATAACCAAGAAGGTATGACCTAGAATTGGTCCTCCAAAGTCAATGTGAAGCCTTGACCAGGGTCGTTGTGGAAAAGGCCATGGCGTCTGCTGAACCGGCTGTGCAGCTCGATGTTGAGTCTGGCACGTGGCGTAGCTCTTCACACTGTTGGCAATGTCATTGTCAATGCCTGGCCACCAAACATGGCTCCTGGCAATCATCTTGCTCTTCTCGATACCCGGGTGGCTGGCATGAAGAACGCCAAGAACTTGGGCCTGCAATGATTTTGGAATCACTACTCTTGATCCCCATAGTAGGCAACCCTCATGGAGACTGAGTTCTGAGCTTCTGGTATTGAAAGGGTTCCACTCTGGTCCCACTGGGAGGCTTTCTCCTTTCAGAACAGCAAGAACAATATGACCAAGAACTGGATCATTTCTTGTGGCTTGGGCCACAACACCAGGTGAGAGGCGTCGCGGATATGCCTCCTCCAGCAAGAAGATTTCAGCAGGTCGTGGTAATGCAGTGTGTCAGTTGGCAGAGGCAGTGCACTAAGAGCATCAGCGTGGCCGAGCTCTTTGCCAGGCTTGTATACAAGTTCGTACTTGCACGCACAAAGCTTGAGAGCCCACCTGACCACTCGAGGCGAAGCTTGCACGGGAACGGGATTGTTGGCACCCATCAGTCCAAGAAGTGACTTGTGGTCAGTGTGTGCTTCGACTGAGATGCCCCACAAGTACTGGTGGAACCGATCCACGCCAAACACTAAAGCCAGTGCCTCCTTGTCGAGTTGACTGTAGTTTTGTTCTGCTTTTGACAAGCTCCTCGAGGCAAAAGCAACGGGATGTTCCCGGCCATCAGCATCTTTGTGTGCCAGGACTGCCCCTATACCATAAGGCGATGCGTCGCAGCTGAGGCAAACAGGCCTGGCAGGGTTGAAATGCACAAGAACTGGAGCTGATGTCACTAAGTGCTTGCAGGCAGTGAATGCATCTTGTTGTTCTTGTCCCCACTCCCACTTCTTCCCTTCACAAAGAAGCAAGTGCAGTGGACGAAGGAGTGACGAAAGATTGGGTAAGAAGCGCCCGTAGAAGTTGACAAGTCCCAACAAATTCTGAAGTTCCTTGACATCTTGAGGCACAGGAGCATGCAGAATGGCTGCTACCTTGTCAACATTCGGGGAAAGGCCTTCCTTTCTGATGATGTGCCCGAGATACTCAACTTGTGGCACTAAGAAGTGGCATTATTCAAGTTTCAGCTTGAGGCCGGATTCCTGAAGCTTGCTAAGCACAGTACGGAGGTTGCGAAGGTGCTCAGCATCGTTTGCGCCCGTTACAAGAATGTCGTCGAAATAAACTGCTACATGTGCAAGTTCTGAGCAAGTTCTCCATTTCACGCTGAAATATGGCTGGAGTAGATGAGACGCCAAAAGGCAACCGGGTGTACTGAAACAACCACATTTGCGTCGAAATGGTAACGTACTCCCTAGAAGCCTCGTCAAGGACAACTTGCTGGTACGCATCTCGCAAATCCAATTTTGTGAATTTCTCACCTCCAGCAAGCACAGTCCACAGGTCATCGATCCTTGGAATGGGGTACTGCTCCACTGTTGCCATTGGGTTTATGGTGACACCAAAGTCTCCACAGATTCTGATGCGTCCATCCCTTTTGGTCACAGGAACAATAGGTGCAGCCCACTTTGCTGTCTTGACTGGAACAAGAATGGAATCTCTTCTTATTCTTTGGACTTCTCGAGTGACTCCATCTGTCAAGGCATACGGCAGTGGGCGTGGCTTGAAGAACCGAAGCGGAGCATCTGAAGGAACATGTACAGAAGCTTTAGCACCCTTGAACGTACACAGGCCTTCTTAAAACACTTCGGCGTAGACTTGGACTAGGTGTTTGACGTCGGAAAGTGCGTGGACGTTCACTTCAACGTCGGAAACGCCGATGCCCAGCTCACGCATCCAGTTGCGTCCTAGAAGAGTGGGCGATCCGTCGCCGGTCAGAAAAATAGGCAGGTCAGCCTCCTTGCCATGAAACTTCACGCTGACGTCAGCTTTGCCTTGAAACTTTTTCAGTTCCCCGGAACAGCTTCGCAGAAGCACTTGTGACGGCTGCACAGGAACCGAAGGCAAAAGCTGAAGAACACGCGACTTGGCCATGACGGGGACACTTGCCCCCGTGTCCACTTCCATGCGGAGCGGCTTGCCGCAAACGACAACAGTGACGGTGAAAGGCGGTGGCGGCGTGGCGTAGTCAACTTGCCTCATGCCGAAAACTTCGGAAGATGAAGTTATAGCGGCGTCCTCATCGCGGACAGTATTCACACGATGACGGTTGCTCGACGACGGTGAACTTCGTGCCGAGAACGAACGTGCCTTGGAAGGGCTGTAGCTTTGGGTTTGGCTGTCCTTTTGTCTCGTATTGCACACCTTCGCCAAGTGACCTCCTTTGTGGCAGTAATTGCAGATTGACTTAACATGCTTGCATTTCGATGCAAGGTGTCCGTCCCCGCAGCGGTAGCAGGTGACGCCCCCCGAGCCTGAGGAGACACGGTGAGTCGAGAAAGCGCTGCTCGTGTTAGCTCGGACTATCTCGCCTGCGTCCTTTTTTGCTGCTTCCATTGCCAGGGCGGTCTTCACGGCATCATCGAAGGTGAGGTCCGGTTTTTCCAGCAGTCTTGTTTGGACGTCCGCGCTGTTTATGCCACACACGATGCGGTCGCAGAGCATGTTTTCGAGTTCAGCACCAAAGCTGCAGTGCTCGGAAAGGCTCTTTAGTGCTGCGATGAAGTTGCTGACGGATTCCCCTTCCGCGCGAACGCGCCAGTTGAAACGAAAACGCTGCACGACGGCAGATGGCTTCGGACAGTAATGGCTTGCAAGAACTAAAAGAATCTCCTCCAGCGTCTTATCACTGGGCTTGGCGGGCTTGACCAAATTTCGGAGCAAAGCATACGTTTTCTGCCCGCAGCAGCTGATGAATACCGAAGCACGCTTCTCTGGGGCGACATCATTGGCCATGAAAAATGCTTGGAGCCGGTCCACGTAACAGGGCCAGTCGTCTCCTCCCCCCTCGAACGGCTCGAGGTTGCCGAAACTTGGCATTGTGAACGGATGGCAGAGCGGTGCGGGAACGAAGACTCACGTTAAACTTTCATCCTCGTCGCCAGTTGTTAGATGTGTAGAAGTATGGATGGCCGAGCGGTAGGAAGTGACTACCGCGAACAGTAGGCCATCAGGCCCGCGAAAGACATGAGAACATGCCGCGCCGTTTGCCCACTGGTTTGCCAAGAACGAACTGCCTTTATTTTCCCAAAACGGCCACTCGCCGCTGTGCCAGGCTTGCACGGCTGAACATAAAACTATCAGCGCCGCGTGGGGGCGCTGCACATGTGCTAACATTGTAACAGGCTTCTGTTGCGATCCTAGGCTTTATTATGGGCTCCTTTCCCGCGTGTGAAACTTTTTAAATGCGACGCATCTCTTGCTCTCGGGTATGTCCCTCCGTTGTCGCGGCGTCCGCACGCTCACTGCACATGTTCAACTCTCCTCCGTTCTTCTCTCCGACAGCTGTGCGCAGCGCTCTCGCTCCGTCTCATTGTCATAACAACAGCTGGTGTGCGCGCGCTTCGCCTAAGTTCGCGTCTGCTGCGGCGCGCAGACGCGAACGTAGGCGAAGCGCGCGGCTCCACTCCTTTCAAAAGCGGGAATATAAGCGGGGGAGCGCACGGCGCCGGATCAGCCAATCGCTCGCTCTCGCCCTTGACTTGACTTTGCTTGACGATACCTCCGTGCTTGACTTGAAGAAGATCTTCCGATGAAGACGTGATGGAAGCGACAGTCCCTTCAGCGAGTGTACTTGCGCAATCCAATACCAGCGATGGGTGGCCAGTGCCGCTAAAACACGTGTCGCGTATGCATGTGCATGAAAAGTAAAATTACGCCCATCTTTCCCCGCATGAGAACACCCGCATGTGATGGAAATGCATCATACGCGTTCACAACACGTTTCACGCGATTTAGAGAATCAACCTAATGGAAACGCTAATTAAACCCCCCCGATGCGTCGCATCACATAAGGGTTCTCTCGCAGGAAGATGAGCGTAATTTTTTGGCAGCAGTGTTTTTCTGGGCAGCGGTTATGCCTGTAGCTCTGGCTCAGTGTCTCACGCGCCAGCGCCCAATCACCGCTCGCCGGGCCGCGCGCGTGAAGTGACATCAAACGAATTTGAGTACCAATAGAGGCATACGGCTCCGTCACTTCTTCTCCCCCTCACGGAGTGATGTCACGCTGATGTCCATTTCCTGCGCACCACCCCGTACATTTTCCATCGGCGCGATTAATCAGATCAAATTGAAGTATGTTTCACGCGTCGCAGGCCACTCATATTTCAGCCAGGGTATTTTGTTGAGTAAAGGAAGCGAACTGTGCAATAACAACACAAAAAAATGGCAGCATCTCCACCGCGTTGATGATGCCGAGGGTGCGGTGTACGGGGACTCGAAATGACATCCAAGTTGCTCCCAGAGCGACAACCGATTTGCGTCCCGACTGTCATTCGATTTGAACCGCGAGTTGCAATTACATAGTTCCTTAAATGAAACTGCCACTAACGCCTCTGATCGAATTTCGCTTGATGGTGGTATGCGCACGGATGGACGCGGACGGACATTGGGAGGTCCTAAGGTGCTCCGCACCGTTACAGGCGAGGGAGTAAGCCGCATGCCTCTTGGGTACTAACTCATGGTCGTAGCCCAATGGGTAAGACAACTGACACTGACTCTGTCTGGTCTACCAGACACAGGCTCGAATACTGCCGGTGCCTGTGTGATTTCGTGCGATTGTAATGCTATGCGCCGACGGGGAATGACATTGTGCGGTGCTAAGGTACTGCGCACCTAAAATTGGTGTCCCTTAACGTGAAGAGATTTTCAAAAAAAAAATGTGTTGTGTGTGTGCCTATAACAGTGGAACCTTTATAAACAAACAATGCATACCCGTTTCGTTAGCCGATATAGGCAAACAGGAAAACAAATGCAGTTACGGTTTCACCGAGGCTTTCCTCCTCAACTCGTGAAGTGACGTTTCAGTAAGTCAGTAAGAAGCCAATCACAGTTCTCCCTTGTCTGCACAATACTTCGGCATAGAGCGGGTTTTCAAATGGTCAGATAAAGCTACAACATCGGCGCCATGAAGAAACTCGCCCTGCAACTGAACGGGAGATGTCTGATCTCTGATGCGACTGATCAATAAGGTCGAACTTACAGTCAACAACGCGGGCGAGTGGCGCCGGCAGAAGTAACCACTTTTAGATGCGAAGCATCTCTTGCTCTCGGCTCCGTCGTCCGTCGTCCATCCATCCGCCGGCCCAGGAAGACACCGGCAACACTGCCGCTCCAGGAGCCCTTTAAGGGGAAGCGTGCTCGTCTCGTGCTGGCCCAGGAAGACACCGGCAACACTGTCGCTCCAACATCTCATGGTCGGGTCTATGTCCACCCACTGCGCATGCTCGGCTCACCTCGGGCCGGCCCAGGAAGACACCGGTAACAATGTCGCTCCAGGAGCCATTAAAGGGTGCGACACCACCGGTCGTTCAGCAAGCCGAGCAAGCGCAGTGGGGGTGAGGACGGCGCAACAACGACAAGGGAGGGACATAGCCCCGTCGCATCTAATAAAATTACACCATCTTCCCGTAGGGGAACCCTTAGTATGCGAAAGAGCCATGAACTCAACGCAATTTCCTATTTCTTATTTCCGGTAAGTGAAAAGTGTGGTAGTTACCATGGAAACCAAACTGTAAATATAACGGTAGCTACGTACCTCAACCTAACGGAAACGACGAGCTGAAAACTAATGGGCACTTGAATTGACCCCATGGCTGCTTTGCATACTACTCAGGGTTCTCCTACGGGAAGATGGTGTAATTTTTTTTATCTAAACTGGGCATTCGTAAACTGTTTGCGCTGTTTCGCACCAGTCTAAACTGTCGTTTCGCTAGCCGATATTCTTGCACAAGTTTGCCGACGTCTGTCTCACGTAGCCTGTAATGTGAGTTGCGCGAACGTGAAACTTCTGACCTGACGAGATAAATGACCGAGCGCCAAAAATGAGAATTTATTACATAGACACGTTTATCGAAGGAACTTCGAGTAGTCAGAACCTAAAACCCATTCATCATTTACTCATCAAGCGCAAAAATAACTAGCGAGAAGCAGCGATACAGCGCCGAGTCGCCGAGTCCCACCATCACGCAGTTCGACTAATGCTTTCTTGTTTCCTGTAATAAACAATGCTGTTAACGCTGTTTCGTTGATTGTATACGCTCCCCTTTGGCTTACTGTAGAAGTGTTCAGCAGTAAGTTGGCGGTTAAAGCTCTGGGTTGATTATAATTTATGAAAACACGACAGACTTCTGGGTTACAAATAACAGGCTTTTATGCAGCGGTTTTTCGCGGCGCGCGCTTCTCACGTCGATAGTGTAGTGGATAAAGTGTCCGACTAGGCTGGCCACTGGGCTGGCCGTAACGTTTGGCTGGCACGGAGGCCGCAAGTTCGAATCACGCACGGGGCACTTTTTTTTGCTTGAGCAGTTTAGTGCCATTTCATACAAGAAAGATGGTAAGATTCCGAAGAGAATTCGGCAAAAGAACGTGAAATTCAGCTGGGAAGCTGGCTACAAATTGTACAAACAGCCAGTAGGTCTGAGTTCTGCTACAGTGCTAGTGTGCCGACCGCCAGCGATGCGCTATGGGAGAGGGTGGCGCCGTTTGCAATGAAAGCCCACCGATGGCGGCAGAGGGCGCTGCTTGCCGAGAGGGTGCTTTCTTAGCAGACGACGGTGTGAGGGGCTGCCTCAGCAGACGACGCGCTTTTGTCGCTTCTTAATGCTTCAAGTTCGCGCTGTGTGTGCGTGGTCAAACTGCTATGTGCGCGTATTTTATGCACCGAGATGCAGCATTTACCCTTTTGTATGACGACTGTCTGCTCATGCAAGCCATGCTGTGCGCTCCCACAAGTTCCGTGCGTAGTGCGTCGGTTCTGTGCGTGCGTGTATCCGGGCTGCGCGCTTTCACCGTCTGGTCAACTCATGGATTGGGTTCCTGATTGTGGTCTTCAGACGCTTGTCATGTGTAACCGTGCAGAAAAATGTCAAAGCCAAAGCGACAGTGCAAAGAGAAAACTTGCTTTCTCCCGCTGTGTAAAAGCGGTTACCGCTCGAACAAGGAGCGTGTTTCCATGTTTACGGCGCCATCCGATGCTGCACAGCTTGCAGAATGTGAACGCAGCATCAACAGAAAAGACAGGAGGCTCACGACAGCTGCAGTGGTTTGCGAGAGACACTTTGAGAAGAGTTGCATCGAGCGTACGTTCAGCATCATCGTAAATGGTGTTACCAACGAGCATTCTAGCGATAAACCGCGCCTGAAACCTAACGCCATACCTACGATATTCCCAAATGATCGAAAACACATCGTGTCTAAAGTGACAGTAATGAGAAAAAACAGAATTCTTGATGAGCAAGAGCCTCCAGCAAAGCTTCGTAAGCATGCTGCGTCGAAGGTCTCTGAGTTTGGTTTTACTAGGGAGCCTACATGCGCCGCGCCTTCGTCGTTTAAGGGTGGTGCCACTCTTTGACACAGCTCGTGCCGCCTTCCGCCGTCGGGCAGCGTTGCCAGCACACGTTTCCATAGCAACGGGGCCGATACGGCGCCATGTTGTCCCCAGTCGGTTCACTGCCGCCGTGTGCGTAGGGCTGCGTCTTTGCCGCCTGTGACTCGCGGTGACTTTTGTTGACCACGGGAAGCTTTTCATAACCATGCAGCTCGGTGAACGTGTTGGGAGTTGTATGAGCACCAAAAATGCCCGGCTGTTGCGTTCCGTAATGTACGAACCATTGCAAAAAAGGCACACGGATGTTCCACTTCCCGGCCAGCCCGAACCGAAGGAAGCGGTGGCTCGTTCAAGTCAAAAGGGACCCCTGGAGCCCACTGCTGCTTCTCGTGATTGCGCTGAGAGTATTGCACCTCGTTTCAAGTTTTTTGCATGCGTACTTGCACCTATATTCTAATATTTAGATGCTCTGCACCTGCAACGCTTTCAGCGAGCGTCATCGTGTCCTCAACGTCTCCTCCGTCGCCGTAGCGCCGTTGCGCGCCGGTAGCGGACGCCATGGCTAGTGAGCCTACATACGCCGCGCCTTCGAAGGCGCGGCGTATGTAGGCTCTCTAGCCATGGTCTGTTTTGATGGCTTTCACCGACGGCTGCAGGTAGCCGAGTGGCAATTTAGCGCGCGAATGCAGCGTGCGCGCAAGTGGATTGTTTGCGTGGCTCGATAATGCCGGATTACCCATGCATGAAACGTGAATGTTCAAAACTAAGCCTGGTTATAAAACATCCCCGAAAGGCCCGGGCCGTTCACGCTTGCGACAGCAAAGGCGCGATTCTCGTCACTGCGACAAAAATTGGTTCATACCAAGCGACAAAAGCGATCGCTGGGCGACTGCGCAATCTTCGAACGCGCTGCAATTCAGAGTATGTTCTCATCGCTCAGCTGCGTTCGGCAATCGACATTGAAGCTGCCGTGGGCTGGATATTCATCGGGTCGGCCACAAAATTGTCCCCTGCGTTGCTTGTGCTGATAATCCGCACGGGGGTGGAATATAGGATTGGTTCTTTCTTGCAACACTGCTAAACTGCGTATGAGGGGTCACTAAAGTCTGCAAAGATTTCTGTGGTGAACCGTCCCATAAAAATTCCCGTATTGCATTAGTTAGAGGGCATAATCAATTTCCGTCCCAAAAGGTAAAAAATTCCCCCGCATTTCCCCGAGGGGGAGAATGTGAAAGTGCGAATGCACGGTTGTCGGCCCGCTTGCGGCGCTTGCGCTCGGCCCCCGCAGCCCACCGCCTCGCCGCCTTCTCTTCCATCTCTTCCATCGGGTTTGTAGTATCACGTGTACACCACGCAGTTATCAAGCCGCTATAACGCCGCTGAGTCGCCAACGCACGCCGCTGACGACGTAGTTTGAATGCGTTAAAGATATAAGGCGCGTCACTGACAATATCAGCGTCGCGTCCGTGGCTTATTCGGTAGAGCGTCGGGCTGCGGCCCGCAAAGTCCTCGGATCGAAACCTGGCGCCGGATGTTGTTTCTTCTTTAAATATAGAGGAGCACTGCGGACGCCGACGCCGCCGACGCCGGCGGTGGATGGTTTGGGGTCGCTTATAAAGTGATCGTGAGAGCAAGCATTCTGCCTCGCGAACGAGTAATTCAAGTGCATTCCGTGGTTTTCAAATATTATTGTTAAGAGTGACTTTTTTCTTCTTGGCACATTTTGATGATTCAAGTATTGAGCAGCACCGACAAGATGGACTGAAAAAGCTGAGGCCACCAAGGAAATGAAACGTTGGTGCAACAAGCGGCGGAAGAATGCTTATGTATTAGTAGATAATACTGAGATATATTTCCTGCTTGCCACCGAACTGACCTGCGAAAAATAATTGCACCGTAGCACGATTCTGCATGTGAAAAACAAGATACACCGGCTATTCGCCACATCGAGCTCCAGGCACGAAAAATCGCGTAGACGCGCGCTTCTACGCACAGCTAGTGCCTCCAAAGGAGGCACTGGCAAGCTTTTACCAAGGACGTGAATGTCGCATTAAACGAATGATCCCACGATCTCAACTGTGCCCAGCAGCAGTACGTTTTTGGAAAGCTGCTTGGCGATAACCACTAACCACGCACGATCGTTTCGAAGCAGGTCGTGCTAGAGATAGCCTGTTCCGCGCCTCCGTAGGCGCGGCGCATGCCGGCTCCCTAGGTCGGGCGGGCACTAGGGGCCCAATATGGCGGCCCGTCAAGTTTGGCGGCCGCCACAGCCACCGTTAGGAAACCTTGGACTCTGCTGTCGCCACCCTAAACGACAAAGGCGCGGGCGGCGCATGTAGGCTCCCTAGGTTTTAAATGCAGAGCATTTCAGTAACTCACAATGTCTCCCGCGTTGACGTCCGTAGTCGTAGTCCGCACCCCTCCCCCTACACTATATAAAAAAATACTATCCGGCGCCTGGTTTTGATCCCTCGGCCCTGCGGGCGGAACGCAATGTACATGGTGCTCTACCCACTGCGCCACAAAGCCGACACAGAATGGGAGGCTACGAACGCGCCTTATATCCTTGACTCATTCAAACTACGTCAAGAAGCTGCTGATACAACGCATTCACTACCACCAACTCCCCAAACACTAAACGTTAACGCAATACACCCACCCCCTATGCGACGCATTTACTCGAGTCCCCCTCGCGGGGAGATGGGCCCAATTTTTACCAGGACGAACATGTTTGCAGAAGTACCTCCAGCGGTTCAAGGGCGGCTTTGGCCTCAGTGCCAATATCTTCAATGCTCTGCATGAAAAAACGAGGACCATCAATGTTTACAGTCGTCATGGTGACCTCCTCATTGACGAAGTAAAGCTTTCGGAGCACCTGACTGTCAAATCAGCTGGTGAGTACAGCTTCACTCAATTCTTGGGACGTGTAATTGAGTAAAATGAGGTGTGAGCTGATTCACTACGATTTCCGTAGCCTCGCAGTGCTTTACAATATTCACAAAGCCTTCGGTTATGTTTCTTTTTATTTTTTTAGCCCCACCTGTGAGAGGAGATGTCGGGGTATAAAGCAGGATGTTCCTTGCGTGCTTCTTCTGCAGTTCAGGTGATATTGAAGGCTTCGTCGACCTTGGACATCATGCACCTGCTGACCAGAAGAACATGCTGGCAGACCATGGCATGATTGTGCTGTTCCAGCCATTAATTGGTAAGCTCTTTTTCTTCTTCGTAGATTTCAACCTTGTACAACACCCAACTGTCAGATGTTAACTGTTATCTTTCTGTAGGAAATTGGACACAAATCCTTAGTGTTTTCGCCTCAAAGGGCAATGTGAAAGCCCCAACACTAGCAAGAATCATTTTGGAGACAACGGTGCTTGCGGAAAAAGCTGGTCTATTTGTGGATTCCATCACATGCAACGGCGCCAGCTGGAATAGGAAAATGTGGGAGCTGTTCGCAATATGCGGCAAGGTTGTTTTTTACGCAATATGCAAAATTGCTCCCACCATGTAGTGCGAGTGCAGCTCTAAAGTAATATATAGGCACGCATTTTCGTAGCGTGAGCTACACTGGCCGAGGTTGAGCAGATTCGCGTGGTTCCTAGAAAGCCGTGCTGCGCAAGCGCGGCACGTGGCGGCCCGGTTCACTTGATGATCATGCGAGTGGTGGCTGGGTGTGGAACCGATGGCGTGCGTCGCAGCAAAACCGGCGTGCGCCTGTGGAACCAGCTTAGCTCTGGGGCGATGGGTGACGCTGCGTCGTACCCGCTTGATAAATATACATGTGTCACATAATGCGTATACAGTGTGTATGTCATTGAAGTAGCAAAAAGCATGATAATCAAGCTAATCCTAGACAACCAGGAAAGCTAGGAATAACCAGTTGAACCTTACCTCGCGATATACGCATACCCTGGCATGACCGCATGATTGCTCATCTCAAAGCAAAGCTTTTTACCTATGCCCCCCTCCCCAAGGGTTCTTTCGCGACCGTTGGTGTCAACAGAAAACTCCCGCGAACACATAAAAGAATTTACTGGCACCGCCAGGTATCGAACCTGGTACTAACAGAGTAACAAATACAGAGCCCGTTGTCTTGCCGATTTAGCTACGAGCCCACGCCGAGACGGGGAAGACAAGTGGTGCACTCACCGAGCACATCTACGGGTTCAACCCTTGCATTCTCGCTGAATGCCACGCGATAGCGATTGTACGAAGTTCACACCAACCCATGGAATCTCACTTCTAGTACGCCAATGTGCTAAAACCTTTGGCTTCCAGTGTTCGCGTAAAAAATTTCAGCTCCTTGTCCGTCCTCACGCCCAACGACACCTAAGGAACACATTGCCATCCCTCCAAACCCCAGCATCAAGATCCTGGGCCTACATCTTCAGGCCAACACTAAGAGTTACGTATGCTTGCAGCGCCTCAAACACAGCATCAATAAAATCATACACATGATCAGGCGAGTTGCCACCAAGAAGCGAGGCCTCAAGGAATCCGATACCTTTCGATTAGTTCAGGCTTTTGTCCCCTCGAGAATCACTTACGTCAACCCCATGACCTCTTCTCGGCAAGGAAGGCATTCAAGATGCTTTATATGATTATCAGAAAGGCGGGCAACCCCAGATGCGTCGCATCTACCCCATGGTTCCCCTCGCGGGAAGATGGTGTAAATTTTTTCACATGTTGTTTCGGTTTCAACTATACCAAACAATGGTTGTGACGCCAATGTGGTTAGGTCACGTGAGACATAGAAAGCTGCAAATAATCGCTAACGCGTCGGTTTTTTTTTCTCCCGCCTGTTCAGGCAGGCTTACTCAAGCTATGAAGGTAATAAAACGGCGTATCAGTGGTTAAAGTGGTTTTTTTTATGCTTCGCGTAACGTAAACGTTCAACTTTTAATTGACTTAACAGCTATGCATCGTTCGGTTTTTCAAAGAGAAACAGCATAAGAAATTTTTTACTTGCAAGTTACTGATCAATTGTAAGCGAACACAACGTAATTGCCGATGTAAGCAAATGTCTTATGCATTCGTACGAAAGCGGCAGCGCAACAGACGGGAAGGAACGAAAAGGAGGCACACACTTGCGCCTTTTTGCAGAGTTATAACCTAACAAGCTGAAGTTTCAACTCTTCTGAGGTCATATGCATAGTTACGGAGTAAAAGACATCAAACTAAAATTGGGTATCTCTGTAACGTTTCCAATGTTTGAATGTGATGAAGTAACTGATAACAAGTTTACTTTTCTCAAGGTTCCGCAAGCCACGTTCGGAGCAGTAGCGAGCACCCAGTGGACTCCAAGAGGCAACTTTATTTTGTGTCAGATTTTCCCCACCTACTCAAGAATGTGAGAAATGGATTCGCTGAAAAAGGGTACCTGACACCAGCTGGAGATGTCCACAGTGGTATTCTACAAGCGGCCTTCGAAAGAGATCGGGAAAATGTAACTCTAAAAGCGATGCCAAAAATTACAAACGCGTACCTCGAGCCCAACAGCTTTGACAAAATGAAAGTGGACCTCGCGCTTCAACTGTTCAGTGACCAAAGCACTGTTCATTTATAGAGAACACATTCGATCCTCATATGAGACCGTGCAGCCAACAGAGGATTTCGTGAAAGAGATGAATCGCCTGATTCGTGTGATGACATCGCGGACAAGCCAGACGGCGCTGAAGCCAGGTAGCCCAAACATGCGGTTTCTGGAAGGATTCCTAGAGTACCTGCAGGAATGGGAGCAGCATGAAAAGAAAAAAGAAGAAGAAGAAGAGAAATTTGCGGAAAGTGGTGGTTTTCTGGCAGGAAACATGGCTGTTGGTCTAAGGGTTACGATCACCAGCACACTGCGCTTGTTGTCCTATCTGACGTCGACTTTAGGCTTCAGGTATCTGTTAACATCCAGATTGAGCCAGGATAAACTGTAAAACCTGTTTGGAATCATTAGACAGTCATCAGGGTGTAATGACCACCCGACAGTTTTACAGTTCCTGACCACGGTCAATCCGCTTGCATTCTACAGCTTGGCGAAACCACCTAGAGGAGGAAACTGTGCCCCGGACGTGATCAAGGCACTGCTGAGTCCAAATGAGTTCCGTGAAATGATGAGAACGTCCCTTTTAGACAAAATGGATTATCTGCTTGACCACGGGAATGTCGGTGAAGCTGATGATGTAGTTCAAGCTCCCGTGTCTAGCGGTGACCATGCGTCCTAGACAGAGGTCGGCGTCTCGTGTTTTTTTAAATGTATTCTCCCGACCAGACGGGATTCCGTCACTGTCTCGACTTCAGACAGAGAAAAAGAGATCTACTACACTACAGGCTACGTGGCAAGAAAGATAATTGCAAAGAACTGTTGTCCACAGTGTGCAGGCTGCCTTTGTGTAAGCAAAGCTGAAGCAAGTACCGACACTGCTTCGTACTTTACTAGCCATTTCGACAACGGGGGCATCGTGTATCCCAGCCAGAACTTGTCGACTGCTGTAAAGGCCATGGAAGATGCATTTACAACGTTTTTTAGCAAGAACAAGCTCCATGAGACGAGTTTGGTTGAATTTTCCAGTCAGCTTCACACACTGTTGTTCCCTCAATATGGCTGCCCAAAGCATGAAAAGGAAGTTTTATCTACCGTTGTGAGGATTTATGTTCTGCTGAGATTTCGGTTTTCTGTCAAGGGCCTCAACAATGAGCGCGAGGGTAAAGAGGCGACAGCAAAAGTTTCTTAAAATTCGGCGCTGCCAGTAAATGTTGATCGACTGCGTGCTCTGCTCTTTGTGTAATTCTAGTAATGTGCCTGCGTTTGCTAAACAAGGCAACAAGTGCTGTGCGATGTTTTCTGCGTTGTTCACATGAATGTATGAATAAATGAACATGTGTGTTCGAAACTTGAAGTTGTGCTCAACTTTATAAGCGTTTTCAGGCCAGCAACAACGGCTGAATATGCTTGGATTAACTTCAAATCCCCTAGCCGAGGACTCAAAGCAAGCCATGAAATTTGCAGTCAGCTCCCGTAATAATAGCTGCGGTCCGGAATAGATGAACCATAGCCTCTTGAATAAACTCCTCAATAAAAGAGATAATATTAAGGCTGAACAAAAGCAAAAACGCACCAGCCTCTTGCCGGCGTTGCGAAGGCGGCACGGCCCGCGCCCACCCAACGGCACCCACCTAGAGTTCCTGTATAGCTACATACAGGAACTGTACACCCAACTAGAGTTCTAGTATACAGCTCCCCTAGGGGAGCAGAGCTGCGCGTCCATCCGCCATCTTCAGTTCCAGGTCGTGCGGGAAAGCCACCCTTCTCGCGTGAAAAGGCTGCCGCCGGGCCGCCGCGCCAGCGGCAGCGGCGAGGAGTGGCGAGGAGCGGCCGGGCAAAAAAATTCCCCCGCATTTCCCCGAGGGGGAGAATGTGAAAGTGCGAATGCACGGTTGTCGGCCCGCTTGCGGCGCTTGCGCTCGGCCCCCGCAGCCCACCCCCTCGCCGCCTTCTCTTCCATCTCTTCCATCGGGTTTGTAGTATCACGTGTACACCACGCAGTTATCAAGCCGCTATAACGCCGCTGAGTCGCCAACGCACGCCGCTGACGACGTAGTTTGAATGCGTTAAAGATATAAGGCGCGTCTAACACTGATATCACCGTCGCGTCTGTGGCTTGGTCGGTAGCGCGTCGCGCTGCGGCCCGCAAAGTCCTCGGATCGAAACCTGGCGCCGTATGCTGTTTTTTCTTTAAAGACCACTGCGGACGCCGCCGCCGACGCCGGCGGTGGATGGTTTGGGGTCGCTTATAAAGAATTCGCTCTTAAAACTGGCGCACGATATTGGACCGCTTATCAGATGAGCGGCCGCCGCTGCCGCCGCTTCCACAACCGCCGATGCCCAGTTGAGTAGAACCACAGTCCTTCAATGGTTTACAATAAAGCATTGAAGGACTCTGGTAGAACTGACTGTGCGCAGCACTGAAAGCGGGCTTTCTGTCGAGCTGGAACCCGCGGCACGTGGCAATCAGACGCGCAACTCTTGCGCTACGCGATATACAGGAATTCGACACCCACCTAGAGTTCCTGCATATAGCTCCCCTTGGGGAGCAGAGTTGCGCGTCCTTCCGCCATCTTGAGTTCCAGGTCGTGCGGGAAAGCCACTCGTCCCACACGGAGGAGCTGCCGCCGGGCCACCGCGCGAGCGGCAGCGGCGAGGATGAGTGGCGAGGAGCGGCCGCCGCTGCCGCCCCTTCCCCAACCGCCGATGCGCAGTTGAGCAGAACTGACTGAATACGGGGTGTCGTGCGCAGCACTGAAAGCGGCCTTTCCGGACCTGCCCCTCAGGGGAGGAATTAACGCGGATGTGACGTCACGTTTGCTCGCAGCGTACCCGCGCGGCGTGTTTACTTTTTTCCCAGTTGCTGCCTACACGGCGTGCGCGCTGTAGTGGTTCAAGTAGGTCGCGTTGGACTTTTGCTGTCGACGCAAGAACTCGTGAAGTGTCGATGGTTGTCGCCCTGTCAACCGTCGTTCAACAGCTCCAGGGTCTTCTGGCTCCACGGCTTTGCAGTTAGCTGTGGGCGTTCAACTGTCCACCATCGGCCAACTCAGGTGAGCACTCCTTTTTGGCGGGTTTGCTATCAGTTCGCATATCTCCTACTGAAAAGCTTGCTTTCTGCTCGCGGCAGTTATATTGGCGACGTTTACGAAATTCTTAACGGCGCGTTCTCACCGTCTTGCATTATTGTCGCTGTTTATGCTGCTCTGTTCGCGTCTGTCGGCGATCGCGAGCTGTTGACGGTTTGTTGCACGGCGCGGAAACTCTCGCATGCAAACCCGTCTCGCCCATGGCGTTTCCTTGTCTCTTCTCTAATGTAGCGTCATTAACATCACTTGTTATCCTCGACGCTTTTTCTAGACAACGTGCCTTGTGCTAACCAATCTTAATATTGCAACGAAAATGAACTTGCAGTACGATCTGTTGGTGAAGTTAGGAGCGTGACAGGACGCTGTTGGCAAGGTTTTCGTGTGTGGTTCGTGAGGGCGTTGTAACACGCTCCTTTAGCCTGCACTCGTTGCTGCATCCAGCACTTTTGCTTGCCAGGAGTGCCTGCCAAGGGATGCTTACTTCGTTATATGTTTTCATCTTTAATAGTGGGGCCAATCATCGCTCAATAACCGATGGAAATTCAGCGGGAACGACCCGGATAAGAGCACTGCTTCTGTGGTCTTCGCTGTCGTTTGCCCTTTTTTTTAGTCATCCTAGATTGTTTATTTACTGCTGCCCCAACGGTGTTTCATTCCTCATGTTCCATGTCTTTCTCTTGCAGCATCTCCTGACTGCAGTCACGGTGCCCCTAGCCTGCCTGCAGCACTCATCCTGCCATTCTAGAGGGGACTTATGTTTGCAGGCCACTTGTCACAACCAAACGGGTTCCCGACTTTGCCTGGCTCGTAATTGATGGTATACTTTAGATACACCGCTGCATTCTCCCTCTGTGTACATTTCAAGCAAGGGTTTACAGTAACACGGTAGTTGATAGCCATGGAGACAGCAGCGTGTGTACTGAAAATCAAGCTCAGTTATTTAGGCAAATGTCAAAAAACCAACCTGGTCTACGCATCCATTCCAGCCTGACATTTTCAAGTACAAGTATTTCAGTAAGTAGTGTAACAATGAAGAGGTAGGGATAGCTCATGCACTGCTTATTTGCTACCTTCATTTTTTTACTGATGAAAATTTATGGACGATGCTATATGTACCACCTAGTGAGGTCCCACGAGAAATTGTTATATGCACTACCGATATAGCACAATCTATGAGGCGGGCTGGCGTGACCTTCGTGCAAACTTGCATCGTACGTGGTTTCCATCACGATGAAGTTTGCACTGTATTCTTGGGCGTGTAATGGGTTATGGCTGACCACAGGGTCGTGTACGGCGCCTTCCAGCTTCCAGTGGAGGCAGGAACATAAATTACGTTGTCGGCCAGGGCACAATACATGCTGACACCACCACAGATATACCGTGCCTCGGATGCCCGCGTCATTTTTTTTTTAATTTTACTTTTGAGTTTTGTGTAAGCAAGGATGTATCTAGTGCCCCTATGCTGTCTATCCTTGGTTTTTGCAAACACTCTAAGTAATATCGCACGGTAGCTTTATTCGTCTTAATGAGATTTCTCAGGTGCCAGATTGCTCAGATCTCGCATGGTTTCCTATGGCTGCAGGGATGTACAATGTCTCGGGTTCGATTCTTGGCTGCCGAGGCTGCATTGAATTTATAAAGCCAAAAAAATTAACCTTCTGTACACGATGTCTTGGTTTACGCTAAAGATCGTTGAGTGAGAGGTCTACCATGCTGGTCTGTGCCTCATAGTGCGAAGTGCCCTCAGTTTACTCGATTATGCAGCAGTTACTTAGTGCCTTCTCATGTAAACTCTTGAGTGCAAACGGGAGAAGGTGCACCTACCTCGCCTTGAGCTGTTAGACTAAGTTGCCTTTTTCGCACGACATCTAAGCTGTGTGAGAAAGCCATACAGGGCTGAGAATGTTGTGAGAAACGCGTCTAATGTGAAGCAGCTCATACATAACGTTTAAAAAAAGCTTAAGTGACATTATTTTGCAGTGCGCTCTTTAAACGTTTCACACACCTCCTCCCGCCGTGCTTTTATTGTTAATAAAGGCGCTTTGCATATGTAGACACAGGAAAATGAAGCAGGAAGACATATAGATATTTTTTTCAGCTGCGCAGTGTCGCAGGCTATGCACCTGACGAAATGCTGTTTGTTCATCACGGTTTGCACTGTGCTTTGAAACAGTTTGTTACCAAGATCCAAAGTCTCACTTGGCAATTTCATGTCAGGAATGATACAAAAAAGATTATCTGTGGAAGCAATGCCCATCTTATTCTTGTCATTTTGTAGTTTACGAGAGCTGCTGCAGCCAAGCATTCTATGGTATATTTATGAACTAGAAAATACATGGAAAAGGCAGTCTCTAAGCTGGAGGAAAACTATCGAGTAGCATCTGCATTTAGTTTAAATAGTGGCGTGTTGCCCAACTGCTGGGCAACCGCTATTAATTTTATGCCATGTCAGATGCCCATGATTGTGCTCAAGTATGTGAACTCTTAGGCAGTTAGTTACATGTTGATAAAAGAACTCCGTGCTATCTTCATTCATTCTCTGCAACTCATTTGTGCTCATGGGGAGCATTCGGAGTGAGACGCTTAGCATGATAAAAATCAGAATACGCCTTACTCAGTTGGACTCAAGATATACCTGATCAGCACACGTCTACTTCTGAATGCTTAAATACCTGATCATATATGAAAAATGGCCAACTTAAAAAGCTGAAGGAAAAGAAGCAGCCCCACCCCTTCACCGTAAAATAAAAAGTAGACGAGAAGAAACTATTTTACATTGTTTGCAGGCAATTAAAAATAGGTCTGCATGCAAAAGGTCCAGGCGAGGCTGTTGTTTCTTACGCTTTCAAGAATACATTAATACTGTTGTTGTGCAATATAAAGTGAATTTTTCTTACACTACTTCCGCGGTTTCAGTTGTCCTTTCTGGGTGACCTATGAGACCAAAGGTGCAATGCAATTAACAGTACGGCTATGTTGGTTGTAAACATGATAGAAAAGGAGCACAGAAGTATGCATGGCAAAATTCAGGACATTTGTTGTGTTGTTTTTCATTTATAGTTAATTTTGTTTTGTCCTATGGCACAATGCAACTCTCGAAACCAGCTTTCCTGAGAAACCTATTGCGCACAATTTTTCATACCAGGCAATATTACGTGCAATGGCTGCACAACACTTTTTGCTTGAATATGTGGCTAAAAAATGTTTTTGTTATTTTGAAGCAGGCCGTTTTCATTGCCAGTCAGACAAAATGGGGCCAGATGCCATCTGTGCAGAACCGCATGTGACCGCACCATGGGAGGAGGAGGACAAACATTTTATTGAGCCTTTAAAGGCCCCTTAGGGGACGTGGTGACCGGCATGCCGGTGACCACAGCAGCCGTCGCCGTGACCACCCGTTGGGTAGACAGGTCGGAACTTCCCAGCGCCTCAGTCCAGTGCCCACCATCTGCTAAGAGGGGATAGGGGTTGTGGGGACAGTTCCAAAGGAGATGGTCCAGAGTTTCCACTGTTCCGCAGGCCGG
Source organism: Haemaphysalis longicornis (assembly GCF_048455015.1). NCBI lineage: Eukaryota > Metazoa > Arthropoda > Arachnida > Ixodida > Ixodidae > Haemaphysalis > Haemaphysalis longicornis. The sequence continues at coordinate 10,514,781 of NW_027526295.1, forward strand.
GCAGTTGGGGGAGGGGTAGACGGAAGGATAAATATGGTGCAGGTGATACCAAAAGGGAAGGGTATGGGTTTGCACCAGTCGCCATAGCCGTTCTTCCCTGTTGGATGAATGCGGGTTTGCGGGAGGGAGTTGGCGGCGTGAGAGGCAGTAATGTGCCGTAATGTCTTGGAAGGTCAAGAGACTGTCCCGAGCTGATAGGGCTCCGTGAAAGGGTTAGAGGCTAGGGCCTGCTCGGACAGTGAGCTCTCCAGCGGCCCTGTGTGCTGCCTCATTTCCCCCCACACCCGTCTGGCCAAGAGTCCAGATCAGCTCTATGGGTAAGGTAGGGGGATTTTTGAAGAGAATTCCGAGCGCCAGGGGCGAGATTATGCCTCTGGCGTAATTTCGAATGGCCGTTTTCGAATCCGAGATGATAGTGGTAGGGGGCGGCCTATTTGTAAGGGATAGGGCGATTGCCGCCTCTTCCGCCTCAGCGGGTCAGATGGTGCGGACTCTTAGGGAGTTAAAGGAGGAGTGTTGGGATGGTTGATTAGTGCGACAGCGTATGCGTCCTGCCGTCGGTAGCAAGCTTCGTCCACGTAAACCGTAGTGGGGTGGACGGGGTATTTCTCTGTAAGCGCTTGTGCCTGTTGTTCCCTACGCTGCTTATTGAAAACAGGGTGCATATTGCGCACTAAAGGGCGGCTAGTGAGGGAGCCATGAATGTCGGGTGGCAGTGAGAGCCTGTCGTCACAGAGAATAGGGGCTTTAAGCTTAAGAGTAGCAAGGAGAGTGCGACCGGTGGGGGTGAATGAGAGCCTATATAGCTGACCGATAAGGTGGGCTTCAATGAGTTCCTCCGCCGTATTGTAAATGCCGAGTTTCTCGAGTCTGGCAGTGGTAGTGCTCTGAGGGATTTGTAGCGCCGTTTTGTAGATCTTTCGAATGAGGCAGTTGACTTTAGAGAGTTCGGTACGCGAGGGCAAGAGATACGGGAGGGAGTAAGTGAGACGGCTGAGCACAAATGCCAGAATCAGCCGGATACGCTCCGTTTCTTTGAGCCCCTTGTTGTGCGCAGCAGTCGTGCGGATGAGGGCGATCGTCTGATTCACCTGAGAAGTCAGCTGTGCTAGGTACTTAATGTTTGCGCGATTGCGCTGTATGCAGAGCCCAAGTATTTTCAGGACTGCCACTTGGGGAACATTCCTACCGTCAATCCGGACCTCAATGGTGGGTGTCTGGGGTGGGTTGCCAGTTGGTTTGGCGGGGAGGATTAAAAGCTCAGATTTTTCAGGTGAGCATCCAAGCCCAACTCCGCGAGTGGCGGCGGTAACTAAGTCAGTTCCCTGTTGGAGAGCCTCCTCGATTTGAGCGTCGCTGCCTCTGGTCTCTGGTGGTCCACAGCGTAATATCATCGGCGTATATGCTGTGGCGTAAGCAAGGGACTGCGGCGAGCTTACTGGGAAGGTGGATTAGGGCAATGTTAAATAGGAGCAGGGATAATACTGCGCCTTGAGGCGTGCCAATGGTTGGGAGATGGATAGTGTTGGATTGTACGTCGCTGAGCTGAATAACAGCCATGCGGTTCGAAAGGAAGTTGCGGATATAGTTGTACGTGCGGCTACCCGGAGCCAAAGTGGCAACGTTACGCAGAATAGCCTGGTGTGATACGCGATCAAAAGCTTTCTCAAGATCTAGTGCCAAAATGGCTGAAATATCTACCTTTGAAGGGGCAGCGATAATTTCGTGTTTTAATTGCAGGAGTACATCTGCGGTTTCCGCACCATGTGAAGTGTTGTCGTTTTTTGCAAATTGCTTGTTAGCCCTACGGGAACCGCAGCACGTGTAGTGACTGTCATAATCTTTGCCTCAGCCTTATAAATTGACGTGAACCTTTTTCCTCCTTAGTTAAAACAGATTTCCTTTTTTGTTGTTTGATCCTGTTTACTGTAAGCACTATTTTTTGTAGAGAAAAGGAACTGCCACCTGAAGAAAACCACCTCTGCTTCAAAAATGCAATGATCAAGGTTAGTATCATAATACAATGAGAACATATAAATTTTAAAATGTAAAAAATTAGCCATATACATAAAACTCTAATAAAGTGTGCCTCTGCGCAAATTGGTTTTCAATACACAAACAAAGGAGAGCTTCAAAGAAAAAAATTATACCATCTTTTCGTGGGGAACCCTGAGTAGATGCGAAGCGTCATGGGGGTTCCGTGTGGTTCCATTGAGTTGTTTCATTTATCGGAGCACAAATGGGAACGTAATCTGCACCCCCATGGTGCTTTTGGTTTAGGACCAGTGTGCCCCCTTAGAAAAAAAGAATTTGACTTTTTTGGTAGACAGCTCAATAAAAGACCTCCCAAAAGCAAAGATTGAGGTGTGTTTCCACCATACTACTCTGCGGTGCTGGTGGCAACTGCCCTGGATGAACCTCTTTTAAACTTTATTTCAGGAAATGATTGAAGATCAACCCCCTTTTACGGTGGGGTGCTACATAAATGGTTCATTTTTAGCCACTAGATTCAATGTCATGTCTTCGTCTTCTCTCTAAGGGGTTTTGGCACTTCCCCTTAAGGGTGATTGACCTTGACTTGTGACAGCCACGCAGCACTTTTTTGATTTGTAACATCACGCCAGTTTGCAGCCCCACTTCCAGTTTGGTTCCTCCTACTGTGTACTGCGGAGTACAGAGTACTGGGTGGTAGTAGTGTCGCCAGCAAGCACTCCTCTAGCTCCCACATTGCTGTTCATCTATACCATCCAGCCACACGACTGGTTGACGAGAAAGTACAGTGGCTACTAAGACTCCCAACACTTAATTTTGTCCATTTGCCGTATTCTTCGTCCTTGTTCGGCTGCTTGGGAAGGTTCAGACGCAACTGCTGTGCTCTTCTATTGCTCCGTCTCCTATCCAGAGAGTTCCTCTCCGCAGTTATGTGCAAATCTCTGGCTGTTGTGAGTTTCATCATTGCTCTTTGCTCTGTGTTACTTGTTCTTTCATGTTTCAGTTTATTGTAATCGATAACAAAGGTACAGTGCATGATGATTGATATTACAGAAAGAGGTCCCGAAGTGCGGCACTGCGGTGGGACCTCTTGTAAATGAACAGTATGACAATATAACGTTCAAGCAATCGCAACAGAAGGAACTTAAAAAAGAATTTATGCGAAGATTATTGCAACATTACACAACACTGACACAGAATAACTTTGTTCACAAAGCTAGCACACGTCTCAGTTATACAAAAAAGTTCAAAGACAAAAGAGGCAAAAAATGGTGAGAATTAGAAAAGAAAAAAAATGAGCATAAAAAAAAGATCGAAGTCGTGCAAACTAATCAAGTTCGAAGATAACTAATTCGAAGATAAATTTAAGAATTGATTGTTTGTAAGATGAGCGACCTAATTGATTTTTAGCATTAACAGGCAAGTTATTCTATAATTTAATGGTGGCAAATTCAACTGTCTGTTTACCATAGTTTGTTCTAACTATTGGGAGTAAGAAATTATGTTGTGATGCAAATCGCGTTATGTTGTGGTTAGTCAGATCAGTTCTACCGATTATAGAAAGCACACTCTTATCAGTAACAAATCTATCTATGGGCGGTCATTCCAAGATTATATAAAATAAGTTTATCCAACGGGAGGAGATCTAGGTGCCGATATAAAGAAGTGACATGGGAGTTGAGAGAGCTAAACGTCATGATTAGAATGGCTTCGTTTTGAATGCGCTTCAAAGGAATTAAATGAATATCGTAAGTTAAACCCCAGGATGAAATGCAATAGTTTATATGGCTGTAAATAAAAGCATAGTAAAGCGTTAGAAGCGTAGGCTTCCAGCGTGAATGAAGAGGTAGGGATAGCAACTTTATTATTTATTTAACTTTATTTATTAACTTTATTATTTATTATTATTATTAGGGATAGCAACCAGGGACAGCAATGAGCAACTTTTACTCAATAATTGGTATAATTACAAGGAAAAAAATGTGCACCCTTTTGTCTTATGACAATAATGGCTTTTTTGTCTAACGTTTATTGAAATGTAGAAAAAAACACCCGGGGGTCTCTTGCTAGTGCATCAGACCCCCTTAGGGGTAGCGATAAGTTAAGGTTCACAACGGGTATGGGTGGGAAATAGCAAGGGAAAAATAGTGGGCTGGGATATGAAATGCAGGAGAGTGTCCCACACTGCCTTCGCTAAATTAGGTAGGTAGGAGGGACGCAGGAGATCATTTAAGTAATTTGGTTGTAAGTTGGTGGGAAGGGTGTCTAGGAGAACCTGTCTTTCAGTTAAACTCAAAGTTTTCTCATGAGGGATTCCTTGCTTGATTGTCATCTGAGCTTGGACGTTGCCTCGTTGAGCTATCACTTTTACTTGCACGCAATTTGGACTTTTTGTGGCAGTGGCTTTGAAACTTCGCCGCTTGACTTTGCATGACGAAAGCTTCGCGTTCAACTGTTGTCGTCATTAGATTGTGAGGTGCACTATTTTTGTCTAATTTTGCATGTCGATGCACCGCTATCCAGATTCAAACTGCTTCGACCATGTTGTAATGGTGTCACGGAATAGATGGTTTCACACCGCGAGGGTCCTGATTTGTTTCTGACTGCAGGAAGCGTTTTTTTTTCTGCACTTCTTTACCCATGATCCTTATCTTTGTCAGAGAAATTTGGCTTTTCTGCAATGCCTTTTTGGCATGGCATATTCCACTGGTGAGACATAGAAAGTTTTGCTTTAAAATCAGGGGTCTTCCAGCACTTTTGGTCCAGTGAGTAGCAATCTGCACGTATTTGTAACCATACAATACTGAGTTAGCACCCTTCGATCCTTCCTGTCTTGTGCCAGCAGTCTCGTCATCCAACACATGAAAGTGCCCTCGACTTTTGCCCGCACTTTTCACTTATCCCTGACCCAATAACTTTTGATTTCCAGTGTTGCGCATGTCACATTTTCATTCAGGGTCACCTTGGGGCAGATAGGTGCCTGTTCGTATTTTTATCAAGTTGTTTAGCCACGGAGCAGCAGATAAGTGCCTGTTTGTATTTTTATCAAGTTGTTTAGCCACGGAGCATGCTTCGCAATCTTGTGGGAGCAGCATTATGGTGCCTTGTTGCTTGTCCAGCAAGTGATGCGATGTCAGGTCAATAAACATTCTTCAGTGTTTGTGACGACTTTCGGGTTTTCTTGGCTTCACTTTCACATAGTGAGAGTTCCTATCCATCAAGAAGCATACACTTACAAATGCTAGGTATTATTTTTTCTTGGAGGTGACGTTTACAGTTTCCTTGGCAACACAGCATAACATCAAAACAAATAAAACAAACTAAAATGGCAAATGTGGCATATTGTTAAAAATAATAAACGGTGCAAAAACAACAAAGCACGAGAGAGATAGAGAGCACGAAAAGTGACAGCACTGCCTCTTTGTACTGTTTTGTTGTTTTCGTGCTAAAAATTTTCAAATAAATAAATATGCAAGGAATGCAGTTGAAGTAGGGTAACTTTTTATTCGAGCTTGTCCCTTGGACATACAAGTACATTTCTTGAATCGATAGCTGGAATGCTGGATGCAATTTTCGATATTAGGCAAGCACTGGATTCTCGAAGGGAAGTTGGTTCAGTTGGTTGGTTGGTTGGTTGGTTGGTTTAGTAAGTTGGTTCAATTCTTATTTGTAATTGCATTGTTCAGTTTAACCAGTACAAAACATTTTGGCCGAAGTCCAAAGCATTGGTTTAGGTAGAACAAAAAAAATGCCTGAACGTCAAAGGTTTATAGGTGGCCTGACTTAACCTCCACTGCAGTACCCCTCATAGCTGGCCCGAGCTATGCCGAGCTTTGCCACGTGAAACCTAAAAAGTCGAATTTTGATGTTTACAGCTGCGCTGTGCAATGTATAAGCCTAGTATAATTTACTCCAGTATTTTTACTCTATCCAGGTTTTCTGTTTATTACACCACAATCAAAGTGTGCAGCCAGTGTTGGATTGACGAGAGTCAACCAATTCAGGTTGAAAGCGCAAAATGCTCTCTAACAGAAATGGCAGTCTTCACATGTGATGTAGTTCTTTAACACTAAACAAGGCCTCTGCAGAATGCCAGGAGTGTAAAATATACTCGATGAGGTGCAGTTGGCCAGTGCGTAATTTAAACAGCATTGTTTTAAGACAAATGAGAATTGGCGAAACAGCCATGAGCTTCTGACAGCAGCTCTCATCGTGACTGGCCAATTCACCTGAGTGGGGATGTTATGGCTATGTGTTGTAGCCTGAGCGTGTGGCCTAATGAATTGCCAAGAAATTTCAAACTCATTGTACGTCGGGTTGCTTGTACAGTCTTTGTCAAAATTTTGTGGGCCACGGCGACCGTGGCCGGAGCAGTCGCGCGGCTAAAGAGAGCGAGGGGAACTTTTGCTCTTGCTTTTGTAGTGTGTCCGGCGCGACAAGTGCTGCGCAAAGTGCCTGCGCTGCAGCGAAGTGCGCCTTCTCTGAGAAACCGGCCCCGCAGCACTTATCTCGCTAGCATTACTACGAAAGGAAGCGTGAAAGTTCCCCTCACTCTCTTTAACCGCGAACCAGCCGACAGCAGCAAGCGCAGAACCCCTGCTCGGCCACGCGTCCGCTCTGGACACGGTCGCCGTGGCCCACAAAATTTTGACAAAGACTGTACCTGTGGACGTGTTTTCAGTTTAAGGTCATAATATTCTCCCTGGGCCTACCTTTAGTCAGCTAGACCCACTGAGCTATAGTGGTATCAAGGATGTGGTGCTGGCCGTGCACTAGGGAGGTCCTGGGTTTGATTCCCATTGGTTTCACTCTTCCCAAAGTTGTTTTGAACACAATTCACTCTTTGTTCTCTTTGCACTGCCGGCCAATTTAGGAGCTGTTGTGCTAGTACAGACAGCGGATAGTGGCTTCTTAGTCAATGGGCCACATATTGCTTTCGCGTTGATAAGGTAGAGTTTTCAAGATTGTGTGTTACGGTTGGTTACAGTTGCTACATTTAAGGTGCTTAAATCGGACCATGTGCAAATTGCAGGCCCGTGATAAATGGGTACAGGTGATTATCCAGATGCATAAAACTGCGCCTACTGTCAAGGCATGCCGTGAATTTGTTGGTGGAATGGACGTTTACAAACATGCATTCGCATGATTTCCACTGCAGCATAAAAAATTAAGGCTCCCTAGATAACGACATAAAAGGTGCATTGCAATTTTGCAGCTCCCAAGTAGTACACTACATAAGACCGGCACTGCTCCCCCTCGTGGTATTCGGACGGCTCACAGCAAAGTCCACTAAGCATCAGAATCAGCTAGTGCTTGATGTAGTTGCTACATCTATTCCCTTTGAAATGCAAGCTGCTCGACACCAGATCTCCCTACACTAATAACATTAGAGTTGGGTTAGACAAGTGAAATGAACTGGAAAGCTGTGGGTGAAAAGTATGATCAACATGACAATTCCAACAGGGACAAGACCACCTTGTTTTGGGAGCTTTACCCAAAAAGACCAAGGCACTTGGCAACGAAAAGAGCCCCAGCTGAAAACGGAGCAAGGCCTCACGGCTTGTGGAGGGTGCTCCTCATGGTAGATTGTAACTGCCTGTCATCATGTGATTTCGATTGCCCAGGCATCTTCACCACCACTGTGTTGACATTGAAGGAAGGTGACAGGAAAGTGTCCGCAAATTCGTGCGTCAAGGCTACTATTCCTGTTGACACTATACAGACAAAAGCCAAAATTACTACTAAACTAGTTTTCTGCTCTGCACAACAAAGGGGTCACTTTCTTATTTTGCCAAAGTTAATAACATGCCCTTAAATAATCCATGCATGACATATGTTCATCACAGATGGGTTTGGGTGCATCAAATTATTTGTTATACGGGACATTTTTTCCCGCACTGAGCAGTGTGAACTCGCAGGAAGCAGTTTTATTTCGTGTTAGGCATTTCCAAGAGCAAAGCAATCACTTTGTTCTCTGTCTACCTTACTCATACTATCAATTCGTAAATTTATACCAGCAAATAGAAAACAAACAGAAGGAAGAACACAATTTAGCACACGAGATATCCCCAGCTGTCCACTGCTTTGATACTCGGTGAAAGACTTGTAACGGTAAAGCTGGCATAGATCCGTAGATCGTTTGGTTTTGTTTTCAGCGGCATTTCCAGTACACACGCTACTGCCTTCATGGCTATCCACTGCCACGTTAGTGTAAACACTCTCTTTAAATGTATGCACAGAGAGAACGCAGCGTTGTATCTAAAGTATACCATTGTTACGAATACCCCGCCGTGCTTTCCCGCATCACTCGTCGGCTGTTCGGCGAAGCCCCTGCGTGCGCCTTTCAGCAATCAGGCGCCACCATGTCGGTGACTAACACTTTCAAGTTTGGACAAGCTTGGGTCAGACACCTCGTTATCAACGCGCTTCAAGCTCCGACGGTTGCCGGCCCGGCGAGGCAAGTCGCAACGCGCCCAAGGACACAGAGAACCCCGCGATCGGAGCGGAGTCCTCCTCTGTTCCCTCTCTCGGACTCAACGTGTGCCGATGCTACCGACTGCTCACGAACTCTGGAAAGAGTGTTGTGTGTGTCTGTGATGATTCGTAGCGTGTGCAAATGCAGAGGGAAGGCTGTTTCGAACGTTACCGCTTTTGGGTATAAATAGAAGCTGCCCAAGCGCTGTAACCCATTCCTGTTTGAGCAGAGAATCCATGCAGTCGCTCTGCCCGAGTTCTGATTTGTAACCTCGCCCGTTGGGGCATTGTTCTTTGGCTTCGGCTCACCTCTCGCTATGAAGTAAACAGTTACGTTAGCCTACAGCTCTGGACTTCTTCACGGCTGCAACAGCGGCTGGCCGCTCGCTCACTCCACGCTACCACACGTATGCCGGAGGCGACAGAGTTCGGCTTGGGTCGGCCCACCCGGTCGCAACACCATCAATTACAAGCCAGGCAAAGTCGGGAACCCGTTTGGTTGTGACAAGTGGCCTGCAAACATCAGTCCCCACTAGAATGGCAGGATGAGTGATGCAGGCAGGCTAGGGGTACCGTGACTGCAGTCAGGAGATGCTGCAAGAGAAAGACATGGAACATGAGGAATGAAACACCATTGAGGCAGCAGTAAATAAACAATCTAGGATGACTAAAAAAAGGGCAAACGACAGCGAAGACCACAGAAGCAGTGCTCTTGGCCGCCCTGCGTTATCTGGGTCGTTCCCGCTGAATTTCCATCGGTTATTGAGCGATGATTGGCCCCACTATTAAAGATGAAAACACATAACGAAGTAAGCATCCCTTGGCAGGCACTCCTGGCAAGCAAAAGTGCTGGATGCAGCAACGAGTGCAGGCTAAAGGAGCGTGTTACAACGCCCTCACGAACCACACACGAAAACCTTGCCAACAGCGTCCTGTCACGCTCCTAACTTCACCAACAGATCGTACTGCAAGTTCATTTTCGTTACAATATTAAGATCGGTTAGCACAAGGCACGTTGTCTAGAAAAAGCGTCGAGGATAACAAGTGATGTTAATGACGCCACATCAAAGAGACAAGGAAACGCCATGGGCGAGACGGGTTTGCATGCGAGCGAGTTTCCGCGCCGACAGACGCGAACAGAGCAGCATAAACAGCGACAATAATGCAAGACGGTGAGAACGCGCCGTTAAGAATTTCGTAAACGTCGCCAATATAACTGCCGTGAGCAGAAAGCAAGCTTTTCAGTAGGAGATATGCGAACTGATTGCAAACCCGCCAAAAAGGAGTGCTCACCTGAGTCGGCCGATGGTGGACAGTTGAACGCCCACAGCTAACTGCAAAGCCGCGGAGCCAGAAGACGCTGGAGCTGTTGAACGACGGTTGACAGGGCGACAACCATCGACACTTCACGAGTTCTTGCGTCGACAGCAAAAGTCCAACGCGACTACTTGAACCACTACGGCGGCCACGCCGTGTAGGTAGCACTGGGAAAAATGTAAACACACCGCGCGGGTACGCTGCGAGCAAACGTGACGTCACATCCGCGTTAATAATATGGCCGCGAGGCCCACCACTGGATAGGCCGGCGCTGCGATCGTTTTGACGTCACTTATAGGATCACCGTTCCTATCTTGCTGCGTATTTGGCTTACGGCGCGTGACACTTCGCTTAAGAAGCGCGTCAAAAAGTATTTTCGTGTCAATTTCCTTCATTTGAAGTTAATTCTCAGTGCGTCAAGCGCAGTTCGACCTCATGGGGAGTTTATAACCGTATAAGCTGTGGTAGATTATCCGCAAACACCATGAGCGTGGTGGTGTATTACGTATGCGACCGAAGCGTAAGCAGCGGCTTGTTTCCCCGTCCAACAATGTGGACTACGACGATCGCCGAGTGAAGTTTCTAGATTTCCCTTGTTTGCAAGAAATGTATAAAGCAGGAAATCGTGAAGCGTTAACTGCTCGCAGAAGCACACGCACCCGCCGTGCCTGCCCGCACGGCCGACGGTGCGGCTCGAACCGACACAGGTCGCGGCAGCAACTTGTCGCCGCTTTTTAAAATCACACAAGTCGTGGTAAAGAAGTTCTAGATTGGTGAAAGTGGATGTTAGTGTGATGAAAAATTCTGATATGTAGTGTCATCAGCCGTGGTTTTCAAAGCGATGTTCAAATATCTGCCGCGATTTACGCCGACCGGCCGCGGAGGTCGGTCCCGGCAGCGCCGGCCCGTTCACGCACGGTGCGGCGATCGGCCGACGGATGGCTATGCTTACGCGCAAGAATCGGCCGGGGCCGTGCAGGTATCTTGATCGTCGATCGCTTCAACGGAAATCACCGCGCTTACAGAGTTCCCAGCGCGGTGAAACTTTCTTTTAGGGACTGTCACTCGCAACTCTAACGGCGACGAAATATCTGTTGCGACGCCAAGCCTAAAGTTCCCAACATCCGATTACGTGCATCCGAAGCCGGCTGCGAGCTGTTGGCGAAGGCCCTCCCGTCGCGCACGCGCGTGTTGCATTTCGGTTCCTCTAACTTCTTGGGGGCCCCCAACGCTCGGTTCTCCTATTCTAAATGTCCCCATTACCCGTAATCATTAACGACGTGTTTCGCCTCGTACGCAGCCTCGCCTTCTGTGAGAAGTCGTGAGTTTCGAAATTGATGCTTGAGAAATGCCGGCTTACTGTAAACATACAAAACACGCTGCAAGTATAAATTACCACGCCGAGCACCCAATGAAAACTAAATATAGCCTTGTCCGAACCCGCTCGAAGGCGTTAACTCGCTTTCATACCGTTCATACATTGCGGACAAGTCGCGAAAAGTAAACATCAGCCGTGCAGAGTACAGGCTACGGCAGTGATCGTTAATCAAATCCGGGCATGACTATAAAAACATCGTAGGGGAAATAGGCACTGATTAAGCCAAACTGCAGACCATAACAATACTTTTAAGCATGTGCGGCGAAGCAATCTGATCACCGTTCTCGCGTCATTCATTTACCAGGCAATACGAGCAGATCGCGCGGTGAGATAAGTGAGCGACGCGTTTCCGTCGCTGTTAAGAGGTGTTTGCTTGCACACACATGTCCCGTCACAAGTATTTCATAATAAATTTACAGCGTACATTTCTCGGCATCAGTTGCATCGTCCTTGGCGTTAGCTGGCTGCGTATGTAAAAGCTGTGGATGTCACCTAAACGCGGCGGTGTCACCGGGAACAAGCGAGTCACTGATTGCTTGCCAAAATTATTTGGTTTACAGACAACGTTTTTGGTAATTTGCATTAAATCCACAAGGAGCGGGCGAGACGGTGGCCACAAAAAAAAAAAAAACGCTTCCGCATACGCACAGGAAATTTGTAGCAGACGACAGCACGATTCGGAGTCCTACAAGTGACGTCACTCATATGTGGCGCCACGGTATGTCCTCGAGGCCAATACTCGGTTACAACTCAAGAACGACACCACCTCATGTAGTGTATCACTCCGCCAAAGCGCCGGACCCGTGACGTCAGTGCGCACGCGTTTTGAAAGGGGTTTGCTGTGAATGCGTGATATCGTCTGCCTTGTCTCACGCAGTTTGTTTGTCGTCACTGGAGTCGTTTATAAGCATATTAATTCCAAAAAATCACGGGAACGGCTCACGCCATGTTCAAAATATTCCCAGTAACGCCCTACTTGCGCCGCGCGGAGAAACATCCGGCTACGGTGATAAGGCACAGAGGCAACTTCCGGTGCCGTTCTTAAGTTGTCACCGAGTATAGCCAGTATATTCTAAGCACTGTAGTTCTGCTGCATGGAGGAAGAAAAAAAGTTGGGATACGGCGGCACCGGAGAAACGTGAAGCCTATACATAAAAAGTAAAATCGAAGTCGGCCCTGGGCGTCAGTGCACCACGTGATCCCACCACGCGCCGCCGTCTGTGTGCGCGCGGTGGGATTTATGGGCCGCCGCGCTCTCTGCATAGATTTAATACTACTGCTTAGGTGTCCCAGGAGTGAGAGCAAGAACTTTAAAATAGTGTAAGCAAAAAGCACTATACAATAGCTTTCTTTTTTGGAATGTGTTAATAGGTCGACCACCCTCATAGGACCTGTAGGATGTGACTTGTTTGTAGAGGGGCAAAATCAGAGAAAGAGAGACGAGCAAGTAAGTCATCGTTGCACTACAGCTTCTGCGACACACAAATTGGGCTGCCTGCAATTTGCGTGCAAACAAAATTGTATGCAAGATGTTTAAAGTTATATTGCCCGGTTCAAAGAGACTACTGGTATACAAAATTTTGAGGAAAGCTGGAGTTGGTTGTGTTTTGGATGCGAAGCATCTCATGCTCGGGGCTGTGTCCCTCCCTCCCTCGTTGTCCGCACTCCACTGCGCATGCGCGTCTCCAGCCCCGTCAGCGTGTGGGCTGACGTCAGCGCAGTCCACTATAAAAAGAAATAGTTAGGCGGCTCACGGTTTCGATCCCACGACACTCTGGTCGCAACGGGAGGCATGCCCTTCCCACTGCGGTACAAACCGAGAGGGAATCATGTGCTACGAACGCGCCTTATATCCTTGACTCATTCAAACTACGTCAAGAAGCTACTAATACAACGAAGGCACGCGAAGCTGAACGTCAACGGAAACGACGAACTGAAAACTAATGGGAACTTCAGTCGACCCCATGGCTGCTTCGCATACTATTCAGGGTTCCCCTACGGGAAGATTGTAATTTTTGTATTTGTGTTAGGAGTTTTTGTGGGAATGTGCCATTTTATTATTTATTTTATCAATTTTTAACTGCTACAGGAACAATTATTTGTAGATGCAGTAGTTCCATGTATTTGATGTTCTGTATTTATTTATTCACGATACACTTATGGCCCACGGCCTTGATGAGTGTCGTAGTACATGAGCCAATTAAACAAAGAATAATAACATGAGAATCCTGCCACGCATGTACAAGAAAAATAAAATACTTGAAAACATACACGCAATAAACACTATAATAGCGTACTGTGTTTAAGCTATTTGGTCATTTGAATTTTGAATGAGGGGCTTCTAAGAAAATAACTGTGGTGCTTGACCAGCTTTCAAAATGGTATTTCTTCTTTGCTTTTCAGTGACAGATGTCTCAAAAAGCATCTGGATGCACCTACAACCTTTGTGCTGAGCACCTCTGATACCTGTCATCTTCTATGGCTGTGAAACTGGAAATAAATAAAACTAAAAACTGCCTCGTTCCTATGGTATATTCCTTTTAAATTTTTAAAACAAAATAGTGCAGGAACGTGGAAATAATATGGAGGACAATATACGAGCTATTGCACGTCATCATCCCCTGGTCATCTGGTATTAACTGCCAGGTAGTCAACATTCACAACCATTTCAAGTTGCACTTCTCAAGCTGAAAAGTTATATTTGTCCGAGGAATAATTCAAAGGTCATTACAAGAGGACATGATAAAGATTTAGATGCAACACTGCACGTTCTCTTACAACAGAAGGTTCTAAAAATTTTTCATATTTTAATGCTGGCCTTCACATCTGCTCTTGAAGCCTGTAAGTCGGAAGCAATCTAATGCTTGCTCTACATTGGTTACTACAAAGGGCTAGTGTCAGTAATCAAGCATCCTGCAATAACACGAACTTGGTTAGATCATCTATCGCCAATAAATGTGCATTTTGGAATGACCGGATCTGGTAACTGTCTTGAAGGGGCAATATTACGTTTTTTTTTTTTTTTTAGTTTAAAAGTGGCACACTGCACAAGTAAAACTGCTATTGCGATTACTGTTCTCCCCGGTACACGTGGGCGCTTCTAGGAAACCTCGCAGCTCTGCACGGAATTTTTCTTTTGATTTTCCATCGCTCTTAAAAGAAACTTAAGCGCAGACATAATTGAGTGCCGGAGAATTAACGATGAAACTGGTTGTTGCGGCAGCAGTAGTATTAGGGCGACACGGAGGGGAAGAACATGTTTATAAGAATAAACGAACCAGCGCGGGGCAAACTCGCGGCAATACCATGGACACGGTCAGGCAGGCACGCTCCGCATTCGTAGTAAAATATCGTCAGGCGCGACACGCGTCAAAACTGAAATAATTACAAAAGGAAGCCTCAGTTCCAGCCGTTTCTTGCGTCGTCTGCTGCTAGACGCCGGCAATCAGCTTCTTGCAGGGAATTCCCTAGACGGCGACGCGCGAGGCTACAAGCCTGCTCGCTTCAACAACAAATTCCCTAAATGTCCCCAACAGTGGTTTCAGGAGCCAATCAAAACGTGGAATATTTTCCTCCTTTTAGCCGCACGCGGCCCAGCCGACTATGGAGGTCACGTGCTGGGCAGACTCTGGCGACTCCGACGGCGGAGGGTGCGGCGTCAACGGTGGTGGGCTTACGAAGGCTAGCTGCGTGACGTCATGCCGCCTCCTAACTTTTCCTTGCTCCACGAGAAAAGGTTAGGAGCATAGAGACTCTGGTTAGGAAAGGCCCTGACGTCAAGTTTCCTCGGTGTGCTGTCACGTTCTAAGCCGTTGATTTCGCCTTCAATTTGCCCATTCTAACCCTCACCCCAAGTTTCAATCGAAAAACGGCCTTCGTTTTTTATTAAAGGACGATTTTTCAGCTCTAATCCCGGCAAAGAAGCGTTTGTCATCGTCATAGCAACAGGCTCGCGGGATCACGAGTGGCTACTGCAGTGTCTGTCCGTAGATGGCGTTAGGAATCCAGGCACCCTACACGCAGCGAGCGTCACGCACTACATGCGCGTGGACTACGTACGCACTTTTCACGTTTGCGTACATGAACTCTACACTCGTGAAACTAAAACTGTCGAATCTCACTGTAGAGGGCGCTACACGAGATTATGGCTACCGTCACGCCACGACCGTCCTTCCTCCGCTGCAGCCGGGAGATACGATGTGGGTTCGAGACGTCAAGGCTACGGCGTGTTCTCAGCCCAGCTGCCAAGCCCCGTTCGTACGTCGTGGAAACACCCACCGCTGTGCTCGTGCGTAATAGGGTTCATCTAGTGCCCTATTCAGATCCAGCTACGCAGCCAGCTCAAAGTGAAAAGGGCGAGGAAAAAGACCGGAGCAAGGCCACACCCACCACGGCGACAGCAACACCAGGAGTGTCCAGTGAACGCGCAGTGCGAGTTACAAGGTTCGGACCTCGGGCCAAGACTCCGAAAAGACTTGACTTGATGAATTTTGTTTCGTATGTGCTACACTCGGGGAAGAGATGTAGAGGACGCTACACGCCATTCTTGCTATATGTTATTGTGACCAATAAAGGTGGGTGTCATTCGTTCGGCTAGCACTGTTCCAGTCACTGGCGCGTGCGCGGCTAGCGGCCGTCAGCACTCATTTCCCTACACAGCGCTGTGAAAAGCAAGTTCACTTCGTCTTTCATGCACCCTGTCAATGAAGTTCATGAAAGTTATCGAACAGAAAAAGGGGCACTGGCGGTAGCATGGGCAGTGCACCGTTTTGACCAGTATGTTTGTGGCATGAACTTCACGGTAGAAACCGACCACCAGACCCTGGTAACATTACTGGGGAACGCAGCAGACTCGGACACGATGCCCCCGCGCATTCAACAATTTCGCATCAAACTTATGCTCTACCAATTCTGCGTGGTCTACGTTCCGGGCAAACAACTGGCAACTGCGGACACTCTTTCAAGGGCTCCGGAGGAGAAGCCATCGATCAGTCAAGTGGATGTCGTAGAACAGTTTCTAGATCTCCAAGTTGCTACTGTAACAGACAAGAAGCTGGTCTCTGTTGACGACGTTCGTAGGCATCAAGAACTGGATGGTGAATGCAACTTGCTCGTTGAGTACTGCACCCAAAGCTGGCCTCGTTGAGACCGGCTTCCCGAACATGTCAAGTAGTACTGGAGTCATCGAGGTGATTTCTCTCTGTACAACGGCATACTGCTGACAGGTAATTGCTTCGTCATCCCGGCTTCACTGCAAAAGGATACACTTGAACTTATCCATGAAGGCCACCAAGGAATAAACCAATGTCGCCCGAGAGCCCAGGATTCCGTGTGGTGGCACGGACTTTCGCAGCAGCTACGAGACGGGGTCAACCGCTGTAGACAGTGAGCCGATGGTGGTGACCCAGAAACTCCACTCGGGCCTGACGAAAGCAGCATTTTGTCTTGTTGAGCTTCACGCCGGCTTTCCTCAGCATTTGCTCAGGCCCGAGTGGAATTTCTAGGTGTTGTCATCGACGGCAACGGTATTTCGCCAAGTCCCGGAAAACTCGAAGCACTGCTCAAATTGGAAGCACCCAACGACGTTGTCGGTGCCAGGCGTTTTCTCGGCATGGCCAATCATATCGGTCGCTTCCTGCCCAACCTTTCGCAGGTTGGGCAGGCCCCTATTCGCGCCTTGTTAGGCGGGCGAAATGTGTGGCAATGGGGACCGCCTCAGGAGGCTGCCTTTAATCAGGTAAAGGCAATGCTCACCTCAGACCTGCGCGTTGCGAAGTACCATCCCGCTCGCTGTACCATCATCTCCTGCGACGCAAGCTCATTCGGTCTGGGAACTCTTCTTCTGCAGGAACAGCCATCGCGAGAGCAACGCGCTGTAGCATTTGCATCACAGTCACAATAATATATAGCAAGAATGGCATGTAGCGCCCTCTACACTCACTCCATGTGAATGAGTGGCTGCAGTGGTTTGCAAGATGCTTCACTGTTGCGTGCTGGGTTGCTGGTCGCACCTTGCGGTTCACAGGTAAGTATATTCGCCCATGCGCTATTTGTCGAGCATAACGGAAGCACTACGTGTCTGCCTCACTTTGTTTTGTGTTCGTTGAGAATAGATTCCCAACTGAAACAAATCGCCGCAGAAAGTAGGTCGACGTTGCCGAAGCTGCCAACGCGCACCTTTTTACCAACAGACCGATAAGGATGGAAAACTACTGCGCAAATCGACGAGATATCACCACAAGATAACGGCAAATATGCTCACCTACCCCGCCAATTATTAAACATAGAGTGTTGTTTTCGAAGGAACATTAGACCACAAAGAAAATGGCAGTAGAAGAAACGCTGCGAAATCAGCTGTAGTGCACAGATTGCAGATGACGACAACCCAGCGGCTGCCGCACTGCGTTGCGAATGTAGCAAGGAAGCCACAGTCAAAGCGCCATAAATTGTCCGTGGCATTTTGCCAGGTTTAGCCACTGCAGCCGTAAGAAACTAGGCAACACTGTCTGTGGGCTCAAGAAAAATGACGTCACTTCGTCCACACTTTCTGCAATGCATTGGGATGCTAGGGGCCTCTCCGAGTATTCTTACTTCCATGTTGCAATGCAATGTTCTTAGCTCTGCTGCAATGGTTGCCAGACAACTGAAGGGGTCACGGCACCGCTCACGTGGATAGAAAACTGTTTTTTGGCTACGAATAAAGGATGCATTATTTTTAAAATATCGGGTTTGCAGCTTTCCAGAACAATATACACACAGAACGCTGAACTCTCGGATGTACTTCACGTGACGTCACTCAGTTGCACTGCCGACCGACGATGCGCGCATGGTCGCTTTCGATGCCCCTCAAAACGATAGCTTCAAAGGCGCCTCCTAAATTCCAGAAGCGATGAATTGTGAAAATATTTGGGATTTGAAAGATGCGCTCTTTATTTCATCGCCACCTTGTGCTATCGTCCGTTTTGCTTGGCCTGGGCAGTTCCACACTCTTGCTTTGTCTCCTCAATTTGCTCAGCTGCATTGACCTTCCCACCTTAAGGGGGCAGTTGGGTCTTTGGGGCCAAAAAACGGTCAAAAAAAGCGTTTTCTCAAAAATGGCATTTTTGGCCTCCACGGCCATTTTTCTATCAGTCTGTAAATTTTCTCATCAAAAGGCACCATATTTTGTTGTTATTATATTATAATAGCATTTTAAAGTGCACTCTACAGCTCAGTTTGTGCAGAATTCGATGGTGAAACGGCACTTTTCTTGCAATGCAAAGCTAGCATTTCATCCTCAGATATCTTGGCACCTGGAGCAGGTACAACTGTAATTCTTTTTGCTTCTGATACCGAAACGTGTGGAGAATACAATGTCGGAAACAAATTTTTTAAATGGAGGCTCTGGAAATTTATTATTGTGTTCAATTGGCACCACCTGCGAGCCATTTCTGGCAGAGCGCGAGAGAAGCGAAGTTCCGTGTTGTAAAACGACCAAAAATAGCTGAATCAAAAAAGTTTAGTCATTTGTCTGCCTAGCCGCGTGGTAACTGCCATTCTGTTGGAGTGGTTATTTTGTAACTGCGACCCAAAATAATGGCAATTAATCATTAATTAACTCAAAATATAATCAACTTACAAAAAATCTAATGGCAGATTTGAAATCAGCTCAAAAAGCTCTATAACGCAGTGCCGTTTCATTAAAATTGTTTGATAAATAAAAAAAATGGCTCTAAGACCAGTCTGCCCCCTTAACTCACTCTGGCATGAGGCATTATTAGAACTTGGTATTTTAGCTCAAGGTTCACAGATTACATAACAATGCGCTAAATATAGTGGTTCAAATAAGTTCTCAGCCCACCTGTTGCGCAAGACCTTCTAATAGGCCAGCATTCACTCGTAATAGGCCAGCATTCACTCGTATCATACGATGCTTTCGCGTGGTCCCTTCAAGTAGCTATACTGAGGTTCGATGAGGTTTCACTGTACATAAAGTATGCGCGCCTTAGGGGCAGGGCTCCAATTTGAGCAGAGAACGTGCTGCCACTAGTATGGTCGTCGTGAAAAAAAAAATCGTTTTTATTTTGCTCAGAGACAAAAGGAAAAAAAAAAACGCGTCATAAAAAGAGGCCAGGGCTTGCAAAAAGAGCCACTCTGTCGGCGGCCCGGTGAGCGGCTGGTCAGGCGACAATGGCCGCACGGAGACCCTAACACACACACACACGCACAAACGCTGTCCAGTGTCGCGAGGAGAGGAGCAGTCCGGCGAGGCCTCGCACGCACGCACGCGCACACACACACACACACACGGCCCACGCTGCAGAAGAGGAGGAAGACGGCCGTGGCAAAGGGGAGGAGGGTCCGCGTGGAATGTCAACGAGGCTGTTGCATAAGGGGATTCGATCCACCGTCACTGCTGCCGCCGCCGCTGCCAACAACGTCCGCGGCCCAAGAAGACAACAAGAAGGGAGGGGGGAAAGGGGGAGGAGGAAAGAGGCCCGTCCTTGTATAATCGTCGTCGTCGTCATTGGCGGAATGTGCGGGGAGGATCACCTCCGTCAAAACACGTCAAAAATTGCCCGAAAAAGCGATGCGCAATGCTCCTCAAAACTACTAGCCCGTACAGTGTAAAATCAGGGGACCCAGGGGTTTGTTTTCTCTCTCTCCGCCAGTGCCGGCGGCGGTGTCATTTCTAAGTAGACGTGCAACTAGCGTGTGGAAGGCACTGCGACAACGGTGTTTGCTCCAGATGCGCTGCTGCTACCCCGAGACGAGAGGGAAGGAAGCAGCGGCCGACCCCCGTCTTCAGCAAAGAGACCCTGAGCCTGTAGTCTCCTCGGCGCCCAGCACCCATCGGCGCAGGCACTTCGTTGTGTGCTGCCGCGTCCGCCTCTACCACTGCGTGTGTTTTGGCACAGCATCGGCTTAATACTCACACACCACGCCACTACGTTGGGGAAGGGGCCTCCGCAAGAAGGGTGCCTCTCTGCACATAGAAAACGTTAGAAAAATACACGCCCTCTCTGGTTTGCACCTGTGCGAGGACCAAAATGGAATGAGAGGAGCAGAGGGGGAGAGAGAAAAGAGCACCGGCGGGGGAGGGCGCCCCCCGCTTGCCTCGCCGTATCAAAAGGGGGAGGAGGAGGAGGAGGAGCGCGCACTATGTACAGCCTCCATCCAGCGGGGCACACACAGCTACCAGGGAGCAAACTAGGGCCGTCCTCCGCAGCAGAAGGGGGGGAGGAGAAAGGGGGGCGCTTTTGATTGGCCGCTGGCGTTCCTCCCTCGGTGGTGGCCGCCACGGCACCCCCGGCTGGCGTCCACCGCTCCTGTCGGTCAGATCTCTGCGAGGACAACAACGACACCGCACGTGAGTCATGCCTGGCCATTGAGCCGGACCCGCCCTTCCTTCCCACTGCAACGGTCGACAGGGCTACCAATTTTGGGGAGCAGCACCATAGCGCTCTATTGAATTTAGACGCCCCCAAAGCTACTTACACAAAACACTAGACTCCACACACATCAAACACAGATATATCGAATGTTGGTATATACAACTGTCTGAACACCTCCTTCGAAATCCCAGGCAAAAATACAGCACTGTTATATCTTCTGTCAAACACCCGGTCACCAGACACTCCATATGAACACTGTGCCGCAAGTGCTCCTGCAAGCGCTCTCCACGTGGGGGACCCAAGTGGGTACGGTCCTAGACTGAGTCACTGCTGCTAACATCGCTGGTTGTTGCCTCGTCGTTGCCTACGGATTCCACGTCATCTCCCTCCCACACCAAGTGATCGTCAGTCACATCCAGAGCATTCAATATGCCCGTCTTCTTGAAGCTCTTGATGACAACGTCTGCGGCAACATTCCTTACGCTTCCAATATCCAGCTGCAGCACAGCAACTCCACCGACGGTCTCCTTATGTTGCCAGCTGGGGTCAGAGCGTACTGGCCTTCGGCCATCCACACTGCATACAGCCTTTGAACGTCATCTTTGAACGGCTTGTTCAAAGACTCGTCCAAAGGCTGCAGCATGGACCTTAGGCCAGCTGAAACGACGACCAGCTCAGTGTGCAGTCCCTTTCTATTGACCGCCTTCAGTCCTCGTGCTGCAGTCTCCCGTAGCGTACGTTGAACACCTTGACGATGTGCCTGCTTAGGGAGTGGCTGCCGTGCTCTATAGCTTTTTGGGCTCCTGTGCTAGAGTTTTGGCGACATGCAACATCCCCCACGCCTGCAGTGTCTAGGTGCTAAAGTTAGAGGTGTGTTGTGCGGGGGAAAAACCTATGGAAAAACCAGGACCCTTTTGTGACGAAAAAATTGCATGGAGCGCAGGCGTTCCCCAGAGAACTCCTGTTGCAGCCAGCGCCCCCTAAGAGTTTTAAATCGAACTCAACCGTTATTTCACAGGTTTTATAAAACTTTACCCCATAGCATGAAAAATAAGGCTATTTAAGGCAATACATAAGGTTTAATTTAACAAACAAAACTTCTAAAACCAACTGCTTACAATAAGAGTTCCTCAGCATAAATCTTTTATCGCAATTTTGTGTTATATTTTTGCAAACTCAGTGAATCTTCATGCAACATTTTATGCCACACGATTTATGCACGGCACAATACATGAAGCAACAGCATCAAATGAACAAATTAAGCACAATTAAAATGCGCGATACAAGCATGAAATAGCACATCCGTTGCTTGCTTAGATTTGTACTTCCATGTTTGCATAACATATACAACACAGCCACATACAACACTGTGTGCGACCTAAACATTTACATACAACTGTCACTGACTGAGTTTGTTATCTTCTAGTGAAGGGGTCGACACCGTGGGGCAGCATTATGCGGCTCCCAGCACGTCACCAGAAGCCCCACCCCTCATCGTCACTACCTGAAGGCCAACAAGGGGGTTAGACAGCGAAAGCAGGAGAGAGAATTGATCGTTTCCAGTTGCACTGCCCCCCACCACTGGCAATTCGCTTAACCATTTCGTTGCTGCCTTCACAGCCCTCTGCCGTGTCGGCTTCACCCCACCTGAAAGCGTTGCTGACTCGGATTCTAGTCTCTTAAGAGTGCGCACTGGGAATAGATGAGAAAACAGCGCATTTAAATAAAGTGAGTGCAAACAAGGAAACAGAACGACCACGCAGTTCACCGCCCGCTTTGTTCTACAACCCCACTTCCAGAATCACAAAACAGATTTCATGCTTCTGACGATCGCTGGTATTCTTGCTCAAGCTTGCTGACGGTTGTCTCAGATAGCCTGTAATGTGTGAGTTATGCGAACGTGAACTTCTTCCCCTGACAAGATAAATGACTGAAAGCTTACAATGAGATTTTACTACATGAATATGTTTATTGAAGGAACTTTAAGTAGTTGGAAATTAAAACCAACCCGTCTTTTACTCTCCACGTGCAAAAATAACTAGCGAGAAGCAGTGATGCAGCATGTTGCCGAGTCCCACCACCACACAATTTGATTTCTTTCGTGCAAAAACAATGCTGTTAACATTTTTTGTTAATTGGATATGCTTCCCTATGGCTTAGAAGTTGGCAGTTAAAGGGACCCGGCAACACTTACCATGGACTACTCGGAATGTATTTTGGGGTAAAGTCTATTGTCCCAGCAATCTCCTCCCGCAAGAATTATGAAAATCCGTTCACTATCACCGAAACTACACACGTTGAAAAATCGCGCATAAATGTTCCCTCTCAACTCAACCGCGGACAACACGACGAAAGCTGCGCGCTCTCTCCCGGAGAGGGGGGCGGCGCGCGGCGTTCTGTTCGGCGGCCTTTGATATGTCACAGGCCGGGGAGTTTCGTCCTTTTCCCCGCAACGTGGACGGGTCTATTTCCGGTCTGGTGCCACAAAAAAGCAGGCATGGTGGCCTGCTCGCAAGCAAGCGCCTCAGGCTGGTAGGGCGTTTTTGGAGCAATAAACGTTTGTTGTCGAGTGGGCTCATAGAAAGTGGAATATTTAGTTCGTCACTCAAACTCCGCGCACACTCAGAACAAAAGTAACACCAAAAGCATGCGGACAGGTTCAGACATAGAAGAGGGTCATACACAGCGCCGACGACGGCTGATCGTCACAGGAAATGCCAGAATTTAACCACGAAGTTGGCCAGCGACAGCCAATAGGACAGCCAGGACTGCCATGGCCCGATTGACATCGCAGAGGCCAAGCCAGGGGTGCATAATGAGGTGAATTTTGGAGAAGAGAAGAAGAGAAGAAATGGCATAATGAGGTTGGTTTTTTCGCGTCTTTCACGGCGATTGGCGCGCTTACCGCTGCACGTGCACGTGTAATATTTGGCTTGGGTGTTCCTGGAAGTCTAATCTAAACATCGCGCAGGCTTACTTGCACTGCACGAAGAGTGTTGCAGGGTCCCTTTAAAGCTCTGGGTAGATTGGAATTTATGAAAACAAACCAAATTGCAGGGTTACAAATACACACCACACAAATACAAATACAGCGGAGCAAGCTTTTTCGTCTGCGGTCGAGCAGCTAAAGTGTTCGACTTCAATGCAGGCCGGCTCGGCGGCCGGCCGCAACGCACGCGCGCCACTTTTCTATTTGCTTGTTCGTGCAGCTTTGTGCCGCCTGATACGTAAAAGGCAAGATTGGGAGGAGAGTTCGGCAATACAACGCGAGCTTCAGCAGGGAAACCGAGTGTCGACTGTACCAACAGCCAGTAGGCCAGAGTTCTGCTACAGCGCTTAGAATGTGGTAGCCAGACAACTGAAGTGGTCGCACAACCGGTATCATCAATAGGAAACTGTCCATGGCAAGGAATACATTATTGTCATT
Organism: Haemaphysalis longicornis; assembly: GCF_048455015.1. Classification (NCBI taxonomy): domain Eukaryota; kingdom Metazoa; phylum Arthropoda; class Arachnida; order Ixodida; family Ixodidae; genus Haemaphysalis; species Haemaphysalis longicornis. The sequence goes on from NW_027526295.1 coordinate 10,538,743, forward strand.
AAAATATCGAGTTTGCAGGCTTACAAAATCACATACACAAACAGCATTCACCTCTCGCATGTTCTTAACGTGACATCACTGCTAGTTGCGCTGCTGGCCAACGATGTGCGCATGGTCCCTTGCGATGCGCACCATGAGCATTTCAAAGTTGTCTCCGAAATTACAGAAGCAATTAATTGGGAAAATATTTCAGATTTATGTTCTTGAAAGGTTGTTCTTCAAGCAGATAAAATTAGGCAAAGGCAAAGGCATTTTCTTTTCACGACCCCTTCAAGGGACACTGAAGTGAATTTGTCAAGCTCCCGTTTTTGCTTGGACTGCGTAGACTGGCTCAAATTAGCACACTTTTCATCGTTTATCCGGTTGACAAATCGATAATTATTTTACAAAGCGCCAAAGAAGAAAAACTACCATGCGCGGTTTGCGGCGGCCGCACCAACTAAGGCTGTGACGTTGGGAGGAGGGGCGCCGTGATTGGACGATGCCCAAGGTTAGCAATCACACAAGTTTCGGTTTCGGTTCTGTAAAACATAACCAATGGCGTTGTTGGATGGGCATTCTCAATATCTCAGTAATCATCGTACCGCGCTTGTGCCATGTTGTCGGCTGTAAAATGCACAAGATAAGCCTCCCAGGACGGCTTGTAGTCGTAGCATTCACTAGCCGAGACCTACGCAGTGCATGGACGCCCTCCGCGTACCCGCAGACGCCCAAATGTCATGCGCTTTTCCCCCATATTTGGAGCTTGCCTCACTCATGCCTTTACTGTAAAAAGCGAGTTCGCACCAGGCCAAGGGTCTGTTCATTCTGGCCTGTGCCCACTGCCCGCAAGCAGTCGGTGCTTATGGCAACAGCACGCCAACGAGAACTCGCTAGCGCGCCAGTGCCAGCCTGCGCGCGTTCTGTGAACTAGTTCGTGGAGCCATGAACGTTGCGGCCCCAAAAAAAAGGTGAACTCAATGTAGAAAACATCGGCAGAAAACGAAAAAGTTAACTTACAAAAAAAAAAAAAAAAAGCACGTACCCGCGGGGACTCGAACTCGTGACTTGCAAAACACTTACGACAAAACACACCTAGCGCCCCAGACCACTAGGCCACGAAACCGGCTCAGCCGACCTTGGTAATATAAGGTATATATTGTACAACACGTTTACACTTTTATTTAGTTTTGGCATTTCAAGCAGCTTAGGTGACTATTTGTTGTATTGCGCTCGTGCAGTAAGCGTACCCCGAGTTTCCACAATAGCTCATGTCTAGCAATTGCATTTCGTAGACGGAAAAGCGTTCGCAGATGCGTAGTCGTGCTGCTGACCGCTGTCGTTGTTCTCCCAGCGCAAAAAAGTGCTTCCACCACCCTAGTTTTACGCTGTACGGTAAAAATATCAGTTGATTTTATTTCCTTAGTACGTATAGACTTCGCTGACTCTTCTCCCGCCTTCAAGAGGCCTTATATTTTCCTACTGGTGTACCAGTCAGCGAAGCGTCGCATGTGCGCTTGTGCAGCGCTTGTGTGAAGCGACCTTGACTTGGAGCTAGATACAGTGTACAAACTAACCAAGATAGGCACATTCTTCCATTCACAAACGTGTCCTGGCTTCGTTTCAACTGAGCGAACGAATTGCGACGACCCGTCGGCTGCCGGCGGACGAAACGCTGGGCCGACTGACTCTGTCTGAAGGCAGGGGAGCTGTGCAGTAGCACAGCCAATTGCGAGCTCGGCACCTCCTGACGTCACACGAAAACGCCACAGAAAATGGGCGAGCGTAAAGAGAGGAGGACAGCATTTTCGAATTAATTTTTCTACTAAATAAAATCGCGTAAACGCGCCCAGAGTGGTTGAAACATGGCCTGGGGACTCCGGGCTACAATTTGCGCTAGTAATCCCGCAACGCATCTAAAATAATGAAAATCACTGTGTTTGGCCTTGCTCATTTCAAATATGTAATTAGTTTTAGGTGGCATAATTATTTTTTAATGCTAAAGAAAATAGTGAAGGTCATTTCTTAGTCATTTCTTAGTCAAAATTTTTTTAATAAATGGTAAAGACTTTTGTAAAGATAGTTGACTGAATGAAATTAGCCTAATTATGCAGAGTACAGTGTTCAGAGAACTTGATGGGGTGACATGATTACTCGTAAAATCTATTTGAAGCACACTGAGCCCATAAAAATAGCATCAGCATGCAGTTAATTTCATCCTGAATTCGACGGTATAACGTTTAAAGAAATCCTTTGGAAAACAACCTGAAAGCTAGGCACATATGCAAAAAAAAAAAAAAAAAAAGGAAAGCTGAGAAAATTGCATTTGAAGTTTTACTAGAAGTGGCAGCTTTATCAACTGAGCATGTGAAAAAAAGAAGCGCTTGAGAATGTCGCTTGCCTTTCGCTCAGCTTGAGCATACCAAGTTTGCTGAAATCAGTTGATGGGAAAATGATGGATTCCTCTGTGCATGGATGGCACTTGGCAGAAAAACTGAACAAAAGGAAAGTCAGGAAGTGGCTGCAATTTGTATGCCATTGGCAGTGCGCCTGAATACGCTCCCCTTGCACCGTCGGCAAGGAGCCTCCTTCACGTCATCATTTCTTTCCTTTCTATTTGCTGCTGATCTAAAGATAGACATGCCCTAGTACAGCCACAGGCATTATCACATTGCTAACACTATTGCCTTGGACGCGTGCGGGTTCTCTAGGCCTACCTTTGTCCCAGCGTGGTTCTCACGAATGTTGCCACGAGACACTCAGAAAAACATTGCAGGCATTTTCTAATACTTCTTCCCTTTAGTTATCGGCAGACACATTCACTTTATTTTTACACCGTGCCGGGCTTTTGCTGGTCCTCACAGGAATGAGTACATGTGCCATTGCTCTGTGACGAGTGCTGAGCAGACGACACCGAGCCAATCAAATTGCGCCCCTGCCGTCACATGCAGTCAGTAGCTAATTGGGTGCAGCGTCAAGTCTTTTTTCTACCCAGGGTTTTGCTCGCAACTAATGGACGAATTGATGCAATCCTGGTGGGGATTAAGAAACGAAAAGACGCACTTCCGACTGAGACCAAGATGGGCACCACAGCGCATGCAGAACCCTTGGTCCACTTTGGCAGTCATCAGTGTGGCTCGAATACGGTCTGGACATTTACCTCGCTGGAAGAAAAAAAATTGGGCCCATCTCCCCGCGAGGGGGACTCGAGTAAATGCGCTGCATAGGGGGTGGGTGTATTGCGTTAACGTTTAGTGTTTGGGGAGTTGGTGGTAGTGAATGCGTTGTATCAGCAGCTGCTTGGCGTAGTTTGAATGAGTCAAGGATATAAGGCGCGTTCGTAGCCTCCCATTCTGTGTCGGTTTTGTGGCGCAGTGGGAAGAGCACCATGTACCTCGCGTTCCGCCCGCAGGGTCGAGGGATCGAAACCAGGCGCCGGATAGTACTTTTTTTATATAGTGTAGGGGGAGGGGTGCGGACAACGACGGTGCGGACTACGACAGACGTCAACGCGGGTGACATCGTGAGTTACTGAAATGCTCTGCATTTAAAATAGCTATTTTCCAAAAATGGCGATTTCAGGAAATCAATTTTTTTGGTCAGATTTTGGGATTCCAAGACACGCGTTAACCCCCCTCAAAGACAATTCCTCGCAGCAACTGCACAAAGAAGCCAACACAACGGGGAAGGTAGCCGCTGTGGAGTGCATCGTGTGCGTGTTCCTGCATGGCCGATGAAAAAGAAGCGGACCCTACTGGCAACACTGAACAACGTTACCAACAGCCCACCGCAACAGAGATCCGCCAGTGTTGTGGTGCCAAGTTTGAAGACAGCTTCATGAACTTCATGACACAGGCAACGCAAGCCAAGCTCGAGGACTTTTTTTGAGGCTAAATGAAGCTCAGTGGTAGTTCTGCATTCCTCACGCTGTCAGGAAGAATCCGTAAGCAACCACTTGTCACACATTGTTGAAAGCTTTCCGTGAAGAGCACAGTTTTTGGATAGGCCCATTTCATACAGCAAAATCTCGATGATACGAATCTCGTGGCACTACGAAATGTATTCGTATTATCCGAAATTCGCACGAACCAACACACACCAAAAACTTGAGCGCTAAACAAAGTTTTCGCGTATTTTTTTTCTTACTTTCGGGTGAAGAAATTCATAATATTTTTCTGCTTTTTTTTTAACCTCCATGTCGCTGAACGGCCCTTATAGACTTTCGTCTCATCACTCGCACCAGCTCACTACAGGAGCGTTTTTGCACGAGATTTGTGCGCGATATTTTCACACCCGCAATGCCGATTCCGCGCCCGTGGCTGCCTGTGCTTTGGTCAAAAAACGACGCCCGACACAAGTGGCAGTGGGAAGAGCCTGACTTGAGCTAATGGGAACGCATGCGCCTCATGGTGGTAGTTTCCAAGCGCTCGAGACAGCTGACTGGCTCCGCCGGAAATGTTTAGGCTTAGCACCCTGGCGGATATTTCATGGGTGCGTTCACTAGAGGCATGGATCATGTTTTATAGCACCGTTTTTGCCCACATTATTAGCTTACTTACCGCACAAAAAACTTCATGTGTGCTTTGGGCGGCATTTTAAGGGGACACTAAAGTGATTTGTAAACATTGCGGATTGTAGTCCGGAGTCCCCAGGCCATGTTTCGACCACTCTGAGCGCGTTTACGCGAATTTATTTATAGAAAAATCAATTCGAAAATGCTGTCCTCCTCTCTGCATCCTCGCCCATTTTCTGTGGCGTTTTCATGTGACATCAGAAGGAGATGAGCTGGCAATGGGCTGCGCTGCTGCACGGCTCGCCAATTTTCCGACAGAGTCCGTCAGCCCAGCGTTTAGTCCGCCGGCGTCCGACGGGTCGTCGCAATTCGCTCACTCAGTTGAAAGCAAGCCACAAACAACACGTTTGTTAATGAAAGAATGTGCCTTTCTTTACTTTGTTAGTTTGTATACTGTATCAAGCTCCGAGTCCGGGTCGGTTCACACAAGCACTGCACAAGTGCACATGCGACGCTTCGCTGACTGGTATGCTAGTAGGAAAATCTAAGGCCACTTGAAGGCGGGAGAAGAGTCAGCGAAGTCAATATGGGTACTAAGGAAATAAAATAAACTGAAACTTTTACCGTACAGCACAAAACTAGGGAGCAGGAAGCACTTCTTTGCGCTGGGTGAACAAGCACAGCGTCAGCAGCACGACCACACATTTGTGAACGCTTCTCCATCTAAGAAATGAAATTGCTAGACGTGAGATATTGTGGAAGATTAGGGGATGCTTGCTGCACGACCGCTATACAGTGATGTGATTGGGTCGAGTCATTTTGGAGCACCTTTTGGAGCAGCCTAAAGTAGGTTTTGGAGCAGCAAAATCGGCTTTTGGAGAAGCCAGAACGAGCATTAAGAATTGAGAAATATTGCTAGAAGGGGAGCAAAACAACCGAGAGGAGCCCCAAAAGCAGCATCCTGGGCACACAGAAATGTTTAAACTAATAAAATGCCTTCGGTGCAGACGAGTTTGTGCCACACAGATGCCTTGTATAGCAGTGACTATGAAATGCCTCAAGACAAGCACCGAAACAGCTCGTGCGAGTGTGTACATGCATTCACTGCATGAGCCAACAGATCATGAAATAACATGAAGATTTATTTAAAAAATGACTATCGGGGTAGCATTCCAATCAGGAGGCTACAGAACGTTTCGTAAAGCCCTAATGAACGGAACACAGTAACACGCAACCGAATGTACTGAGTGCATTTTATGTAAAAGCTTCTAGCGCCCAGCCTAAATGTGTTTCTCTCCGGGTTCCCAAGGCGAAATCGCATGCTACATGTCCTCTCCGACTTCTACACTTGCTTTCCAATTGGCAGAAAACAACAGCCCGGCTGTTCCTGGAGAAAGAGTGACAAAGAGGGGGGAGACAGCTAGTACGCTGCCGTTGCTTGCTCGCTCGGCAGTCGGGCGCTTCGCGGGTCCGTTCATATCATCCACCGAGGCGCGCAGGTCCGTTTGTAAGAGCCGAAGTTTTTCCAACTAAATAAATGCCATTTCGCCGGGACTTGTAAAAATTTGTATCATCCCAAAATTCGTATCACCGAGAATCGTATCATCGAGTTTCCACTATATTTTGAGATATCGATGCATTGAACTGTTGTGCAATCTCAGTGGAGTTCGATATATTAGGGGTCGAGTACATTTTTGAGCTGCTGGCAATAATCAGCCAGGCATAACACAGAAAAATTCTGTTTGAATCTAGAAAAGTTTTTTGCTAGCTTCCTAGCTTCTTTTTGCTAAAAGGGAAACGTGATGCCCAAAAGGGTCAGGCCTAAACGCAACCCAACCGGAGCTGGCACCTTCAGTGCACCTTCAAACATCGCAAGTAACAAAAAAACTTGCTAGAAATACCCGCACTAATACACAGAAGTATTTGTTAGACGTCGTTAGATGTATTGACAGCTGTGACCCCATCAAGATACACCAGCTGACATATAAACAATACCCGTAACCGACCCAAAGTCACATACCGTCCCACAACATGGAAAGCACACTGGAATGAACAGACAGACAACAAACTGCACATACTAAAGCTACTGTTGGGACCATACTCCACCGATACACGCAATAGACATGACGATTACCGATAGGCCACACCCATGCAACACACTCCCACCTGCTCACAGGATCTCCAAGGCCCCTGTGTAGCAGGCCTATGCGTGGTCCATGTGCTACTTCAAGGCAAAGCACTTTGCCGAACTCTACAGACATCACACCCCACCACACCCAGCACTTTTCCTGTCTGACGAGTTTCTTAACTATTTACAGAAGTTAAATTTTGAGGCCTAATTTTATAGCACCCACAATCACAAGCTGGCCTTCTACACCAGCCATCGTCACTGTTTTTGATTGGCTTCTCACCCATTTTGGTGTTTACCTCTTCATCTTTCCTATAGAACTGTTTTGGCGCCCTTTGCCCTCAGTCGGCCTTGCACCATAAAAGTCCAATCATCATCATCAAGATACACCACTAATAAAGCAGCAAGGTCAGATTGCCAATTTGGGAACAGAAATGGCCTTTTTAGCTGGCTTCCTGGTTTTTTGTTTGCTTGTTTTTGCTATAAATTGGTTACTAAATATTGGTTACGAAGCAAATTGAGAAGTTGCAATGCGAGTTTAAATAACAAAATATCAACATAAAGCAATTTGAAGCAAAGGGTGCCTAATATTTGAACACCTCTCAGAATGAACAACGGTTGGTTCTATAGCCTGGTATACTATAGGCGCACGCCCCATGCGCTAGATTTTCACTTTCAAAGTGGACAATTCTTTTGCTCAAATAGTAGTGAATAAAAATAAAATACAGTAACTCAAGAAAATGCTGAAGGGTTTGCAAAAATTTCCTTTGGCATAAATAAAGCAAGCATGCCATTGCTGCTTTCCTGGTGGCACCAAATTTCCAATGGGTGGCAACTTTCATCCAAATAGCAACCAGGGCACACACTTTGAGAAGCGACAATTAATGCGGCTCCTGTACACTTGAAACATTGGCAGCCAAATCAGTTACTTCAGCATCCAGAAGTTTCAAACGCTTGCATGTCCCTACAGAATGCAGTCGATCCCGGATATATCGAACCCGGAGGGGACCACGAAACAGTTCAATACATCAATAATTCAAAATATAAAATACGAACATCCGAACCTTGTCTAAGAACTCTGCACATCACTGAGAGCTTTCTGAGATCGTGACGAGTGGTAGCTTCCCAGCTTGTTCCTCAAAGCAAGGAAAACACTGCGCAAAGGCCACCACACTGTATTCAGCACGAAAAAAGTCCACCATGAAGTGCATCATCCCCTACGTCATGAAGCTCACAAAACTGCCTTCAAGCTTACTAACGCCATTCAAACGAGAAAGCCCGGCCCCGTTCACTGCTAATCACGCATAAGGCCGACGCTGGGCGGTTTTTAACACTGCCAGGGTGGCCAGTCAGGTCCGCTTCTGCAGTGAATCATTGCAATCCGCCGCAGTTCTTCAGTCCACAGTGAAGAACTTATAAATGCTCTCCAATTCCCTCTTGAGGCACTTCTTCTGTGTCTCGCCTGGAGCTGCAACGAAGCCGCCTTGCTGAACCCCCTGCAGGAACACGGCCACGCTGCGCCACCTTCACCTCCCGTTAGCTCGCTGCACAGTGTCGTGCTCGAGCAGACGACACTGGCCTACACCCATCCAACGACATCCGGCTTCGTCTCCATGACCTTGGCTCCGAAGACGCGCCCAACGTAACTAGATCTATTGCAGTCCTAAAATTCCGCCTGAAAGCAGCACGGGAACGTGACCTCTCCCCGCTTCCTCGCACGTGGTGGCACTGTTGCCACGCAGCACTGTGCGGTAAGCAGAAAGGGCCATGATTGTATAATCATAAGCAGAGCCATGATTGTATAATTCAAGTGGATATGGCAGGCTCGAATGTAAATACCTATGTGCCTTACGAGCGAAAATTTCTGTACTAACGCTCATGCTGAGGGCCAAGCACACAATGCGCAGCCGATTGAAGTGGTGTATGAGAAAAACGTCGTTTGATCGTTCAACTGCGAACCCTGTTCGTGCACGCTAGGATTATATTTTAACAGTGAGAGAAATTGACTTTAAAGGTTGTGTGGTAATGACTTTCTTGCCAGGGAACAATTTTCTTGAACATCCACATGCAAAATATATAGCAAAATAAAAAAACATATGGAAGAGGATTTAGGAGTCATCGCTGAAGTGCTTGAACTTCATGTCCTACCAAATGTTTCCGACTAGCCCAAGAAGCATTCCTTTCGAATCGTGTATTTACTCCCACCAGCATCTCTGGGCATGAGTGATAGAGAATCATGACAATACAGCGGAACCCCAATACACTTAAACCTCAATGTAACGAAGTCGGTGAAATTCGTAATTTACTTCGTTACATTGAAATTTGCAGTTATGATGAAGTGTTCATCCCGCGAAGCGTTTCCTGAAAAAGAAAACGTGGTGCGCATACACGGCCGGCGCACTGTTTCTGTTTCTATTGGTGCTTAATCGTCCACGCGGGCAACAGCGTGATCCGCATGGAGCGTTTTCTTCCCGCAAAAACGCGCCCCACAAGCCACAGGCGTGCTGACACAGCCGCGGAGACCACCCGCACGATGCGGGTAGCTCCAGCGACCGATTCTAACCGCTCGTTGAAACGCACTCGAGGGGCATGCAAGAAAAAAAAGCGGATAATGTCGGCGAAATTTTCACTGTAAAACGTCATATGTGCCGCTTACGAGAGCGCCCATCAAATATCCTCCGCGGCGGTAAGCCTTATCGTCTAGCCAGCCGGCATCCCCGAGCGCTTTGAAGCTCCCGCCATAGGGTGTGCGCCTCCCCATTGGCGAAACCATGGCGAAACCATGGCGAAACTGGTTAGGCTCCTCCCACTGCCGCGCGCAGCGCGAGTCACTTCCCGCCGCCGGCACACAGCCGGTGTGAAAAAAAAAAAAAAAAAGCGTGTGCAATGCTCATAAAGAGTCACAACGATGAAACCCAACAAGCATGAGCGAACTCGAACGAAGTGCAAAGCAGTGGCATGCGGCGGTGGCAACGCCAGAGGTGATTAGGCTTACCACTGCGGAAGATATTTGAGGGGCGCTTTCGTAAGCGGCGCATGTCACGTTTTACAATGAAAATTTTGCCCACGTTATCCGCATTTTTCTCGCATGCCCCTCTCACTTGCCCCTCGAGTTGCGTTTCAGTGAGCAATTAGAAGCGGTCGCTGGAGCTACCCGCTTCGTGCGGGTGGTCTCCGCGGCTGCGTCAGCGCGCCTGTGGCTTGCGGGGCGCGTTTTGCGTTTTTGCAGGGAGAAAACGCTGCGTGCGGTTCACGCTGATGAGTACACGATTAAGCTCCGACAGAAACAGTGCGCCAGCCCTGTATGCACGCCACGCAGTTTGTAGGCAAGGGGCTCGCTCACAGACTCTGTATCCGCAGCATTGGGCGACTTGTGTCGCCATTCGCGTTTTATTGGGACCACATTTCGGCGCTTGCGTCTCCCAAAATCTACTTCTACAACTTAAATTTCGTGCCTAGTTCTCCATGAAACTTCATTACATTGAAACTCTGGCAAACGGGACTTCGTTACACAGAGGGTGAAAATACATGGTAGAGTACACTTGATGTTACAAAAAATTTTGTGGTTCGTTACATCGAGGGTTTTGTTACATTGAAGTTTGTTACATCGAGGTTTAACTGTAATACGTCTTTCAAGAGACTGCGCGAAAGCGTCGTACGATGAGGGTACGCGTAAATGTCGGCCTAGTAAGCAGTGTCACACGACAGGTGGGCGAAAAACTTATTTAAACTACCATAACCCCCAGGTGAAATGTGAAGTTTGTGCACCCCTCCCCTCCAGAGCATCCAGGCATGCTGCTGTTTCTGGCCTGCCAGCCCGGAACAAGGTGGACGTGGTCGTCGAGCACATGGGCAGCGGAAATGACGAGAGAGAAACGACCAAGGCCACGCAAAACCAACCACAGCACAAGGCGCACAGAAAGCAGCACAGCGACGACGCGGTTCTGATAAGGTGAGAGAGCGTCATGAAAAGAGGGAACTTGCAAAAACTGTACGCTGGCATTACTTGCTGGCATAACCTGTGTTCTATCCCCCCGCTAGTGTGCTGAGCAGATCGAGCAGGTGTTCAAGGCATGGAGTTTCGCAGCAAGTATTGAAGACGTGACGCACAAGACCCCGCCACAACTCCATCAGGAGAAGCGTACTTGCAGGGGCACTTGCGGTGCGGCACCATGGAGTGTAACAGTGAAAGATACACGTGTAAAAAAGGGCTACATGTGTGCACAGGATTTCCCCTCTTTCTTCACACATGCAATAACCGGATATATCCGGGTTGGACTGCACAGACTATACAGGCGGGACCCACCTGCCTGCTCGCTTCTTCATGCGCTCACTTGGGGTATCCCTGGTAGGGGGCCGCCTCCTCTCCGTTGCCCATGCCTCCGTTCGAGGGGTCCTGCAAGGCAGGGGGGCTCCTGGGTTGCCGCGCCATTTCTGGCAGGCACCAGGCCAGGGCCAGGAGCAGTGTGCTCACCTCGGAGAGGGGGATCTGCTGCACCAGCTGGGGGGCCGCCTGCTGGTACAGGGTGGGGCTGCCATACGGGTGGGCCCCGGCCGCTGCCATGTACTGCACACGAAGGGGAGGAGGCCGCTGTAGCACCACCACCCACTCACCCCGGCCTGCCGCTGCAGCACGCGCAGCGGCAGGGTGCCCTTGCGATCGACACTGGCTCCCAACGAAAACGCCCACCGAACATTTCACGGCACGGGGTGACGAGCCATTCGGGGAGGCCCCTCTTTGGCTGGGAAATGTCTCGGCTGCTGCTTTGGCGTGGACACTTTCACGGACACGACCATCATATGGCAAGGATCACTCGCACAGTACATTCCCGGACCAGTAGACAGTTTTAGCAGCCCGTCCCTTCCGTCGTGTACGTAGTTACCGTGTTGACCGGGACCCGTCTGGGCCCTTGTGCATTCGTAGTGGTAGGGGGATTACAGCGGAATCTCGGTGATACGAATTCGGTTGATACGAATTTTCAAAACGCCCCGGCGGAAATGCATTGTATGCAATGTAAACAACAAATTCGGATGATTCGTACGCATTTATCACTCCAGTGCGGGTGATACAAACACGCGAGCCGCGAGCAGGCGACTGCAGCGTGGATGGGAGGCGGGAGTGTTGGTGCGGCCTTGGTTGCATGCGGGCAGAAAAGCATTAGTCCTACCCCGCTGACGGTAATCCTCCTCGTGGGGTGTTCACAATAGCGGCAGGAGAGGTGCTGTTCCGAACAAACACTACGTTTCGCCCTCTCGACGCCTGTTCCTTCTCCCCCCCTTTTATTTCCCGCTTCAATCTCTTTTCTCTGTACCTTTCGTTTCCACTGGCTGCAGCTCGGTTGCCTCCAGCTTCCTTTTTTTGTATTACACTTTTTGAATAAACCACGGCAATCAAGCGTTCCCTCATTTCTGACGGTGAATACCTTCGCCATTTTGCCTTCGCATTCCTCGCTTCTGAGGTCAATGTCCTGCACTTTAGTTACCCTGTTGTCGCCTTGCCGTGTTGCCTGCGCCACTTTCGCATCGATTATGTTGAAGTGTGAACCGCATGGAGTGTTTTCTGCTAATGAAAACGCTACGCTGCGAATACCATCACGCATGCTGCGCATGGCACGGGAAGCGGTGCCAACATGGCAACGTCACCGGCCGCGAAGTGGTGCGGGTAGCTCGACTGACCGCTTCTGACCGCTTCAAGACGCCACTTAAGGAACAAATGAAGTTGCTTGCACAGTAAAGGAGCTGATAATGTGGGCGAAAACGACACTACAAAGCATCGTCCGCGCGGCTAGGAAAAGTGCCAATCAAATATCCGCAACCGTGGTAAGCCGGCGCAGGGTCAGTGGGCTGTCCGGAGCGTTTTCAAACTGCCGCCATGAAGAGCGCGCCTCGCCATTGGCGCAAGTCGACAGGCCCCCCCCTCCCACTGCCGCGCGCGTTGGGCGGCATTTTCCGAGCGAGGAATATCTGTCGCGGGGCGAAATCGTCAACGCAGGCGTGAAAACAACGCACGTGCAACGCCGACGCGCACGAATCGCATGCAGTTCGTGTGGCCATGTTCCGTCGACGATGAGCACGCGTTCTTTTGGACGATTCGGGCCGGCACCCGGGCGCCAGCCTCTGCCTCGGCTGCCGCGAACGGCAGTGGGAGGAGCCTCATGACTTGTGCCAATGGGGAGACATGTGCCTCATGGCGGCAATTTTGAAGCGCTCGCAGATGCTGGCTGGGCCACCTCCGCGGCGGATATTTGGCGCGGATGACATTTTATAGCGCAGTTTTCTCCCACACTGTGAGCTCCTTTCCCGCATGAGCAATTTAGTTTACACCTTGAGCTACGTGTTAACAAAAGGTTACAAGCAGTCGCTGAAGCTACTTGCACCCCTTCACCGCCTGTCATATGCGCAGCACTAATCCATTTTTTCTCGTTTTCTGATGATACGAATATTTTTGCCGCCCCTTGAGATTCATATGACCGAGATTCCCCTGTAGTTCCGCTGGCCTGCCTTCGCTATGCCTGCGCCTCCTCGCCCTTCCGCGCACGCAGGCGCAGACGGGTCCCGGTCAACCCGGTAACAACGTACCTGACGGAACGGACGGACTGCTAAAACTCTCTACAGTTGAACCCCTTCATAAGAGACATACCGGGGAGCAGTTTCTGTCTCTTATATGAGATGTCTCTTATAAGCAGGGAACCATGTTTTCACTTACTAATCAGACCCTAGTTCAATGTGGGCACCATATGACGAAAATAAGCTCAAAAGAATGCTACAGCATGTTGAAAAATATTCATTCTAATTTATATTTGGCCCCCAGAATTTATGAAACAGTTCTGAATCTTTGTTTGCTTCATGACTGTATTTACACTGTGTTTTACAACCGATTCTGCAAGCTTTTTTTCCTTTCACTGTTTGCGGAAGATGAATCGTAGATGTTGAGTTGACAAGCCTGATGAATAGCCAGGGCGCACAGCTTCTTCTGCTGTGTGCTCAGGCTATTCATTACGCTTGCAAGACTCGACATCTGCGATGCTTCTTGATTGGGAGCTACTTGAGTGGGAGAGCCCGCACGTGCAGTCGCGCTCCAATGGATGGCAGTAAGCTTCAACCACTTCTGTAAGTTGCATTTCCATTGGCAGGGCTTCTCATCGTCATTTCATAGCTGCCTGAACCACTGTGTGTTTGCTGGAGTTATAATAAATAGCGACTGCAGGCGTCTGTTGTCCACCTGTGTTTCCACAATGGAAGCAACTGCAATTAGTGACTGGTGGCACTGCATCTGAAGTTAAAATGTCTGTTACAAGCGAGACTGTTGATTAAAGTTCAAGGATGACTTGTCCCTTATAACCAACTGTCTACATCCAATGTCTGTTATAAAAGAGGTCAGTTTAATGGGAAAGATGGGGCCGCCAACCATGTGGGTGAATAGTGTCTCTTATACCCATTTGTCTCTTACATCCATGTCTCTTATAACGAGGTTCAACTGTACTGGCATTTGGCCGTGTCGCCTGAGCCCACTGCTCCAGTTGTCGCAACAAATCGACTGAAATCTCAGAATCCCCCCCTGCCCTCGCCGCTTCCTTTCGACTTCAAAATATGCATTTGTTGACAGCGTACATAAAAAGTTTGGCATCCGAGAGGACGTGGTGGCGAAGCAGCTTCCCACCCCCACCACGACCACCCCCAGCAGCACTCACCGAGGCCCCCGGGATGGAGAGCTGGTTCATCTGCGCCGTCAGCTGGGGCAGCATGGGGCTGTAGGCGTGTGCCAGGGGCTCCAGGGACGACTGCAGCATCTGCAGCAGACAGACACGTCACGCCCTCCCTGCCAGGCAGCGACCCCCACCCGGCCACTACCTGCGGGGTGCTGGGGTGCAGGTGTGGGGCGGCCTGCATGATGTACTGGGGCTGCATCCAGGCGGTGGCGCCCCCGTGCAGGGCGTAGGCCGGGGTGGCCGCCGCAGCCGCCGAGTAGCCCCGCTGCTGCGGCTGGTAGCCGCCCAGGGCCGCCGCCGGCACCAGCTGCTGGCCCACCCTGCAGCATCCACACCGCACGCTGCAGCCGCGCTCGCCGCCCAAAGGGGAGAGGGCGACAAAGGGCCAAGGGTCTACCTTCACCCTCGTCTCGTTTAGCACCCGCTTCTTTGTACTGCAGAAATGAACCAAGCAGCTCAACAAGTTCTGCGAGGCACACAGCTGGGTCCAAACAGGGCCAGCAAACAGCCGTTTTTTTTTGCCGACAGCATCAGACTGTCGGAACACCACTGGGATGTAACAAGAGGCCCAGGAGAATGCTCCCGCCTCATGCATTGCGGTTTTTAATGCATTGTTTCTATGGGGACTTTGCCAGCAGCGCCTCGAACTCATTCCTGGAAATCTTATGGGGGGAATGTGAAAAATCAAAGTTCTTGCTATTTGCACACTAAATACCAGACTTCCTACTTAGGCAGATCGGCAATGCCGACGAGACTCCGATTTTTTTTGACATGCCGTCGGCCCAGACCATTCACCAAAAAGGCAATCGCCAAGTGAGCCTGCGCACTACAGGCAACGAGAAGGCTCGTATAACCGTGATGTTAGCCTGCACCGCCAATGGGCGGAAGTTGCCCCCCTTCATCATCCTAAACAGAAAGACTATGCCAAGGAACAAGGTGTTCCCGCAGAACATCCACATTCGTTGCCAGGAGAAAGGTTGGATGACGGAAGAGCTTTTTCTTGACCGGATGAAGTCGGTGTGGTGCCGGAGACCAGGGGCAATGCTCGCCCGGAGGTCAATGCTGGTGCTCGACGCCTTCCGCGGGCACGTCACGGAAGGTGTGAAGAAGAAGCTCGTGGACAACCAGACGGAGCTAGTTGTCATTCCGGGGGGCATGATAAGTCAACTACAGCCGCTTGGCATTTGCCTTAACAAGCCCTTTAAGGCACACGTCAGAAGGCTGTACAATGAATGGATGGTGTCCGACACTGTGGCCCCGACGCCGTGGGGTCGTCTGAAGCGGGTGTCCCCGTCTATGCTTGCCCAGTGGGTGGTCGACGCTTGGGCAGCGATCCCCGAACCCATGGTTGCGGCATCGTTCCGCAAGTGCTGCATTTCAAATGCTCTTGACGGCGCCGAGGACGATGACCTCTTTGAGTGCGCAAGTGACAAGGAAGATTCGAATACCACCACCTCTGAAGACAGTTTTTAAGTTGCACTTGCGTCTCACTCCGAATAAATATCGTTGTGTGCAGATAGTTCATGAATACTTGGTGTCTGCTTTGATGAAAGGTAAGAAATTTAGTTGCCTTTTTTCTTTCGTTATTTCGCGTTATATTAGTGTGCAAACTTTTTTTCTTTCTCTTGGGTCCTTCAACTCCCCCCTCGCCTTATAATCGAGACCGCCTTATATTCGAGTAAATACGGTAGTCATTTTGATAACAAAACCTGTTTGAAGGTGTAGTCATAAAACATGGCATATTCCTCATGGCACAAAGGCCGACGACAATGGGGTCCTGTTCTATGGTCCACCATGGAACAATATCCATGCTTTTTGATTCAGAAGACAAATCACCAACACAAAGTCACCTCCAAAATTGGTTCAACTAATTAGGCAAAACCAACAAATAGCGCAAGGTTTTTATGTGTGTGTGATCAGGAAGGTCTGTTGTGTGCAAGGAGGCTGTTAGATTTTTTTCATTACTTCAGCTACCAAAAAAGCCACAGGAGAGTGTTATCTCCTTTTTGACACGCAACCACTCCTGATTTCTCAGCTCCTGCTTGTTCCCCAAAGGCGGTTGTCAGCAGGAGTATGATTGCCCTCCAGGATGTTCCCGAGTTGAGAGAACTGGCATAGCCTGGCCATGGAACTTTTTTCAACTGTTTGCGTGCTTCTGCCCAGTGTTCTGCCCAGGACAGCATGAAAAACGCAGCCACGCACACTTTCATTTCCTACGAGTGTCCCTACAATGGTATGAATTATGAATTTTTGAGAGGAATTTGTGAGCTGTAAGTTTCATTAATGGTAGGTGGGGGGGGGGGGGGGTTTGAGGAATCGTCCATCGCAAAAGTTAAAAGTTGAACAACTGTGGTCAAATGCTGGGTACTGTGGTGCCGCAGTGTGGTGAAACATGTGGAAGCTCTTGAGCTAAGAAAGTGACAAGTGCAAGCAGCGACTGCAAGACTTGCACGCAGCTGGCAATCCGAGAGTCCAAAGCTCAGACTCTTTTTTTGTTTCACGTAACCATACGGCATTGCTTTCTCACAGCAGCCGCTCCTAGTTCCCCAGGCGCGCATTTCCAGCAGGTCAGTGGGGGCCCTACCAGAGGCGGAGCAGCGGGTGGCATGTCCACCGTGGAGAGAACCTCCACAGGCCCTGAAGTTCACCCACACACAGGTTAGCTCATGCAAGCACATTTCACGCGTGTGAAAAGTGGCCGGTTTGCCTTCTCCAACTTCCACCTCCTGGTGCACTCTGGCAGCATGGCCGGAGCCAATGGCAGGGTTCGTACGGGCTTCAAAAGCAAAAATTCAAGGGTTTTCAAGGACTTTCAAGGACCAGAAAACACATTTTCAAGGCCCCCATCTAATGTTTTATCGGAGATTATTTATAACTTTTTCAATGCAATGCGAAATTTTGTTATTGCCCAATACCTAAGCACATTAGCGCACATTTAGGTAGGCGCTAACGGGTTCGTGAATTCACAGTTGGTATTTAAAGCTTGTTCTTTTTTCTCACTGCTTTGCTGAGGCGGTTTGATTTCAAAACTTCGTTAATGTAGCCTGTACCTCCTGCTTGGTCAGCAAGAGTATCAGTTGAAATTAAATCAGAAAGTGTTGCTGCAAGGCAGGATGAACTATGTACATGTCTACCATTTGCACATAAAAGCAAACGCAGATGTAGCGTATGAGGCACAGAAAACATGCAATGAGTGGCCGTCCACGGACTAAATGGAACATGCAAGGTAGAGAAGAGAAGCCGGCTTTCACTGGATTGTATCCTGACATGGAGTCTATTGACGAGTGCTTCTCCCAATTTTGCCTCTTAATAATGACTATCCACTAAACTTGTAATTTCACGCAATACACTGAAACTTGATTGTTACACTGTTTCTTTACATTTTTAACATTTAAAATGCACGACAAACACTTTAAATTCTTGTGAAAAGACGGGGCCATTGGTTGTCACCAGAAAAATCAAGGGTTTTCAAGGACAATTTAAAAATTCCAGCACTTTCAAGGCCTTGAAATTGACACTTCTAAATTCAAGGGTTTTCAAGGTTTTCAAGGACCTGTGCGAACCCTGCAATGGGGAATCCCAAAGAATGGTGGTCGCTCGTAATAAAACGTTACCACAATGCATATTTTTCAACAGAACTAGCATAGGCAGAATCTGCTGCTTAATGAGCCCCAGGCAGTTTTGCTATGGTCTGATTGCTCTAGCAAAATGTTAAAAAAGAAAAAAGGAACGCTGTAGAACAGACCCCTCTTAATAACCGCATTTGCGAGTGAATAAGTTGCGTCTTCCTCAGCACTGGCTGGTTCTGGCTGCTGGCTGCTGCTTTGGGAAGGCCCTGTGGGTGCACTGGTGAACAGCTGAACCCCAGGTACACAACACAGCGCCCACGCCAGTGACAGTGGCCCCAGAGCGGGGGCCATTGCTGCACCGAAGAAAAGTCGGGTGCTTGCTGTCCTCCTGGGCCACTCCTCCTTTGGGCCTCGGGGAGGACCAGGGGTTTTGGCCCCAACGGCCTGGGTTTGCGCCCCGGCAGCATTTTCCCAAGCCCCGCGTTGCCTTTTTCTCCGCCCTGCCTAGCCGTGCGCATTCCCTCCCTGTGGGCGCCTTGCAGGCACGCCCCACCGGGGAAGGAGGGGCCAGCACTCACCCGTTCTGAGAGAGGGCCCCCTGCTCGTAGGCCAGGCCCTGCAAGCAAGGAGAAGAGAGCCGGTCACCAGGTGGCACAGGCCCAGCGCCCTCGGGCGGTAGGGCAGCTGTTGCTGGCACCACCCCGTGCGGGCACAGCGAGAAATTGGGCCCAGGGGCTGTTGAGAACAGTAGGCGAGGCAATGCAGCCGCCACTTCTCTGGCCACTGTCTGAAGAACCACTTCGACCGATGAAGGACCATCAACAAAGGAAGTGTCATTCTTAACACAGGCAATGTACACCCTTCTCAACACAGGCCATTTAACTCGTGAGTGTTCTTAACATGGCATCACCGCTACTTCCTCTGCCGGTCAACAGTGGCGCATGGCCTCTTTTTTCAAAAGGGAGGGTGCGCTCGCCTCAACTTTGACATACAGTTGGCATTTCAAAAGCAGGAACACAAACAGAAATGAGCCACCTTGGTTGGCCCTTTGGATCGCAGTGATCCACATTTGTCGTCCTCCCCTTTCGTTTTTATGATTTCCCAGGAAGCGCACAATTTCACTGGTGCTCTTTTTTTCTCTTTCCCCTTCTCGTTAGTGTTGCCATGCAGCAATATTGGCTTGGCTTCCAGTTTCCCCACCTTACACATCGTGAAAGGACTTTGCGGCTCCAGAGTCGAAACAGCCGCCCCCCACAGAACACTTCTGAAAATAGCAAGTGCTGGCTCACTTTGCACGCGCTTGCACTTGCCGAGCCCCCCACCCGCTTCCCCCTGCACCTGAGCGTGAACAATGTGTGTGCTAGCACCTGGCACATACCAAGCGCGCTAGGCATGCCTCCTCCATCAGGGAAAGGGCAAGACTTTCCAAAAGAACCGGTGCGGCGCTCTCTCGGCAACACTAGAGCTCTGCCCGCCCTCAAGCGGGCCATGATGGCAGCTCTGGGTGCATGGGGCCGACACACACAGCGATGCCCGAACAGGCCCCCCTTCAGGCAAGAAGACATCCGTGCCTGCCTGGCCTCCACCCCCGACACCCCACGGCAGACATACCTCGCCGTCGCGCCACATGCGGTGCTCGTGGTTCTTGTAGAGCGTGCGCTTCTTGTTGCCCCCGTCAGCAAACTTCACCAGCAGAGGTTCCTTGGATCCTGCACAAGGGGAACCTTCCTTGACACGAATCCTTTTACAACTCCCCTCACTCTTGTTGTTTGAGTTTCCGGTGATGTACACTACAAGTACAGCTGTTCTCATTCATTGAAAACTTCAGTTGCAAGTATTTGTGCTTACTCTATCTCTGTCTTCACCTTTCCTTGCGCTGTTTTCCCAAAAGCTGGCAAAAGCTGGCAGAAATGATTGTCTGCCTTCAAAAGCGAACAGGGGGCCTCAGCATCCCACACCCAGCACACACACATTCAGTGTAACCGTGTTTTCAAATCACTCAGCGCAAGAAATGTCTGGGGAAAGAAAATAATAAACTGGCCAAAGCTCTCAAAGTGCATCATTGCAAGCCTGCCTAGTTGGAATCGATGCATCTTGACAGAATGGCACACACAAACGGGGACCAGACAGGAAACGCGGTCAGGTGCTTCCAGCAAGTGAAATTTTAATCGAAGAATGAAAAACTCTGCGTGATTGCAGACACCCAGTGTTTCCTCTGACACCCGCAATGTGCCCACTTGCACAGGCAGTGCAAGTAAAAAAGGAACAACAAGGGGAGCCTCCCCTTTCGGCTGGACCTTCCCACACACACACACACACGTGCATTAGAGGCAAAGAGAGACGACTCACCCGCCAGCACCTTCCCGTTAAAAGTAGCGATAATTTGTTCACACTTCTCCTTGGACTCCATTCTGCAACAAGAGAACAAGCACAGAGACCACAGCCATTTAAGCACGCTTCAACTGTGACACAAAGGGGGGCCTCTCACTGCACAAACACCTCCTTGGGTGACTTGCCCGCTCTGACATACCTGGCGAAGCCGACCCCGCGCGACTGGGCCGCGTTGTCGCGCAGGATGCGGGTGGAGATGACGGAGCCGTGGCCCTGCAGCAGCTGCTCCAGGTCCTGCTCCACCATGTACAGGGGCAGGTTGGCCATGTACAGGTTGGTGGGGTCCTGCTCCTGCTGCTTGGCCATCTGGGCCTGCACCCCCTGCGCCTGCAGGGCCTTGACCGCCTTCTCGGCCGACAGGGGCGACTCAAAGTCCACGAACCCGTAGCCCTTGCACTTGTTGGTGTCCTTGTCCAGGATGGCCTTGGTGGAGATGATGTTGCCGTAGGGCGCGCACAGGTTCAGCAGGTCCTTGTCCGTCGTCGTGTGCGTCAGCCCCTTGATGTACAGGTTCGTCTTGCTCAGCTGGTCGCCGCCCCCGGACGCCGCCGAGCCCCCACTGCTGCTGCCGCCCCCGGAGTTGAGGCCGCCTGTCGGAGGCACCGCCGGAGGGGAGCCCAGCCGCGTCACCGGCGGCGGGGGAGGGAAGCCCTGCTGCTGCTGCTGCTGCCAGAGAGGGGGGGAGAGAGAGCGGGGTCAGCACCCACGCTTGCCTTCTGCTCCTTGTTGCACCTAACACCCACAACTCTCCACTAAAAATGTCGAATCTGGTGTGCCCCAAGGATCCGTCCTTGGTCCCCTTTTATTTATCTATAATAACGACCTTTATAACACCATTATCTTCCAAAAAGCATCTTTTCACGGTTGACTGCATCATATCTTGCGAAATTAGCAGTGAAATTTAGTAGAATATTTCAATCTGATCTCTCTGCTTTTACTAACTGGTGCAATACCTGGCTAATGAAACTAAATACAAACAGATGTAAGGCCATGCATGTCTTTAGGATAAACGTCACTAGATGACTCTTACAATTATCTAGGTGTTTAAATTACCTCTAACCCATAAAGGAATCCTCACATGGAAGACATTGCTAATAACACTAGCAGAATGGCAGGGTACTTAGGCCAAAATTTCCATTAACGTGCCATTTTCATTAACACAACTAGTGCATAAAACATTAATGCTCTAAATTAGAAGATGCCTCATCAGTTATACCCTGGGGTCCAAGTCACGAGAAACACGTTCATCGCCTTGAAATTGTTCAGAACAACTCTGCACCATCATTCTTTCCAAGCAAGCACGACTGCACTGCAAGCACGACAACAACGAAGTCCAGTGTTGACAGCCCCCCCGATCACGCAAGCACACCTAGCCATGGGACTCGTCACCCTACTCCGTACACCACACAGAGATGATAAGGAAAAGGGAACCCACGCTCTCCAGACACAGCGATGTGATTGGCCCAACCAACAAAATGAGATTTCGAAGCAGCCAAGAAAGGCATGTAGGAGCAAAAAAATAAACATTCAAGACCAGCCCTCGGGAACACCAAGTCAAGAAGGATCTTAACATTTAGATAACGCCTATAAAGGAAAAAACGCAGTTTGCAAATCTCACAAACCTCAACAGATTTCGATCCTGCAAGAATTCCCTTACCCTCACCCCTTTCCCCCTAAGAAAACCCATCGACTACACATGGTGGATGACCTTCATGTTGCAATCGCTCTGTCTTGCACACCGTCAACAGCACCGTTTAACACGGGCAACCAACCACCCCTCGTGCCGGCTCAACTTGCAAGGTCCCCTGCACCTGTTGGCTTGACCGTCTTCGGCCCAGCAGGTGGGCTCGGCCTGCCTGCCAGGGCAGCTGCGTCAGTGTGTCGAGCGCTCCCTTGCAAAGCTGTGCCATGGCAGCGATGCGACAGTCAAGAGCAGTTACGAGGCGACTCTAGTGCAGTGCAACACAGACCGAGACCATCGCGCCCGTCACCTATGGCAACAGCAGCTTCGGTCTCACCCCAGATGTCTAGTCCACTAGTCTGCAGTTATTATTGGCGTTCGTCGACTGTAGTATCTTCTCTGCAAACTAGAAGAATGGAGCCACATTCTTCAAAGCGCAGGTATTGTGGGGCCACTTCGCAATCAATTCTCCGATGACCTGCTGATATCCGTCAGCAGTTCAGCGAGCCGCGCAGTCAAGTCGATTCAAAATAGTTTGAATCAGTGGAAACAACTCAGGAAATCGGCACAAGAAGAACAGCTCTTTCAAATTGATTTCCACCCCCCAAATAAATTCACATAAGTGCACCCAGAGTGGTCGAAACATCACCAAGGGGCACCGGACCTCAATCTGCACAAGTAACTGCAGAATGTTCACAACTCCCCTCGGCATCCCTTTAGGAAAGTAGCAATTACATCAACTGCACAGGCAGGCCAAGGTACTCCCGGGTTGTTAGTAACCCCATTAATTGTTCGTTCACTGCACATCTTTTCATCTTTGTACTGTGTGACTTCTGTGTGACTCCTTCTAATGTGATTCTCCATCACAAGGAGCTCGGCAGAGCACACCCATGCAGTGCCTGGCAGTAGAGCACAGAATGTGCCCGTGCCGGGAAGTGCCCTTCTGAAACGGAACCTCGGAGGAACCTTCGCTGGTCTGCGCAAGATGGCCTGCTGGGATGCTTCCCCAAATTCCAGAGGCATAGCCCTGTCATCACCACCTGGTCTGACAGGCCTTGGCGAGTGCCCAGATCCGCCCCTTCCTTACAACACGCTGGGCTAAAGCTCGCTGCCTGCTGCTGGCACATTTAACCTGAGCACGAACAAAGAAAAAGCCGGCAACAAAATTTCTGGAGCCACGATAGCACGAAGGTTGGCATAGCGGTTGCAGGGGGCGAGTGCTTTGGCAACCTATTACAGATGAGCTGAGACTCTAAACTGGGAACCAGCTGGGCTGGTGGGTAACTCATGACACCTACTCATTGCACAACACCAACACACAGGGTGATTAGAGGATAATTTGTGCAAAAATTCTTTGGGGCACTAAACTCCGCACTACGTGCTTTGAAGGTGGAAGCCCGGCTGTACTTGTTAACAACACTTTTGCTGCATTCGCATCACTTCGCCTGCTTTCATTTCCGCCACCTTCTCTTTGCTTTCACTCCCTCCTCGTACAGCAGCTCGAGCCCAAGGACAATCCCAGCTGCGATGCAATTGTCCTACATTCGCCTTCACAACAACATGCCCTCGAGCCCTGTCTTTATCTATCATCATCATCAGCAGCAGCAGCAGCAGCCACTGCAGGACGACGGCCTCTCCCAAAGACCTCCAGCCACGTCCACCGAGTGCCAGCCGAGCCCACCCTTTCCCACAAAGTTTTGTAGCTCGTCCCTTTACCGAGCATTTGGTCGACCCCTGTTGCATTTACGGCCGACTGGCAGCCACTGCGGAATTCCCACCTCAACGTCTTCCAGGCCCACCAGAACCACATTTACGGCAGCCCGGACATGGGCCGCTTTAAATAAAGTTTCATCTCTCTCTCTCTCTCTCTCCTTTAAACAGGTGGTCTATTTGTTGTCCCTCGTGCACATAATTATTCTTCCTAATATCTTCGCGATCAAGCTAAACAAACAATACATGTTAAGGATAGTACAAGCCTACGATTATGACGCCACAGATAGTGTCAGCAATGAATAAAGGAACAGCACAATTCCAAATTGTAATTGGAGACTAACGTAACAAACAGAGTAGGAGAAAAATCAGTGTGAAAATTTAAACAGACATTCGCAACAGTTGAGAAGATACAGCGATTGGATTTGCGGCGAGAAACAGCCGGAGGCTAATGAACACATTCTTGCGCAAACGAAAAGGACATGGCCAATGGGATGACAAGAAATGAAACTTTTAAAGAACCCCTGTACCGCTTTTTTTCAGGGAATTTTCTGGCCCTACATTGGTTCTTCATGTCGTTCAGATACGCATGCAAAATGAATTATCAGGATTACCGAGGAAATAAGAAAGTTATTCAATTTTGATGTCTACAAACGCACGAAAATGCGGCAGCACTGCTTACGTCACACCCGAAGCCTCCAGGTATGACAACGCAACGTGGACACCCTACCAACCTACGATTGGCCGAGCTTGCAATATTTTGTATTTGTCACTGTATCGATCGAATGGGCCTAAATAATTCTTTAGTTTGTACCTTTTCTTTTCTTAAAGGTTAACCGCAAGTACTAATAAAAGCAGACACCACTGCCCGCTTTGAGCACTTGTGTGCCTCCCTTTCAAGCCACGTTACAATCGGGGTTCGTTCAAAAGCAAAAATTCAAGGGTTTTCAAGGACTTTCACGGACCAGAAAAGGCATTCTCAAGGTCCCCATCGAATGTTTTATCTGCGATTATTTATCTTTTTCAACACAATGCAGAAGTTCTTAATTGCACAATACCTAAGCGCATTAGTGCACATTTAGATAGGCACTAACGTATTCGTGAATGCTCCCCAGCTTCATTTTTTATTTCATGATTGGTATTTACAGCTTTTTTTTCCTTGGTGCTTTGCATTTCAAGACTTAGTTAATGTTGCCTGCATCTCTTGCTTTGTCAGCAAGAGTATCTGAAATTAAATCAGCAAGTGTTGCTGCAAGGCAGGACGAACTATGTAGCCCAATTTGCACGTAAAATCAGACGCAGATGGAGTGTATGAGGTACAGCAAACACGCAATGAGCAAGCGTCCACAGACTAGATGGAAGATGCGAGACAGAGAACAGAAGCCGGCCTTCACAGGACTGAATCGTGACATGGACTGGATTGAGAAGTGTTGCCTCGTAATGATGAAAATCCACCAAACTTGCAATGCACTGAAAACTGATTGTTACAATGTTTCTTTACATTTGTTAACACGTAATATCCACAACAAACAGTTTAAATTCTTGTGAAAAGACAGGGTCATTGGTTCGAAAAATCAAGGGTTTTTCAAGGACCTGTGCACACCATGTACAATGAGCCGCTTTCTATACCCTCAGCATCGTCCAGTGCCTGGCCACTTTGCTAAAATGCATGCCAAATCGTCTGTCTGCATTCCATATGACAATGTCTACTGCTTGGCAGATATCAGTGAAGATGCGCATAGGCAGCAAGCATCGCAAAGACGGCAGATTCGGTGTTCAGTCCAGCTCGAGCGTCTCGACCACGGTCTCAACGTTCGGGGATGTGCTTTCCCCTGGGAAGCACCATTCCACTCCCCAAAAAAACAATCACTTTTTTTTTTCTACCAGCAATTGGCTGGCATAACAAATTCAACATCTGGGATATTGAGAGTATGCAACAGCTTTTTATAAGTTAAACAAGGGAGCTCTGGCTTAATTTCTCGCAGTATTAGCAGAGTCCGTCAATGCTTTTCTGGTCATGAAACTCCCAGCCGAGTTTTGTTTGAGGACAAAGGCTCCCGCGAGAGGCGCCGCCGCAGATCGGAGGGCCAGAGTACCTACATTGACGCGCGTCCCCCGTACAGAGTGGAGACATGTATGCGTTGCGCCGCCATTTTGGTTCGCTCGCTCGCCGCCGCAGCAAGTCATTGTAACAAAACCGCACCGTAATTATCTCCACAACGCGGTTTACTAGCGAAGTTTGAACCATCGTATCTGTATCGCGTTGCTGCGTCTTGTGGGAAACAAAAAGAACAGCGCGTTGAACACTTTGACCCAATAGGGGCGGCACGGGATCGTTCAAAGGGTGTCTCCACCCTGTACAGCGGTCTGTTTTCGAGGTATCCTACGGAGGGCATCGGGCCGCCACCGCTGCAGCGCGCGTTCAGCCGTGCGCGGCAGAACTTGCATACGTGTTTGGCGGCACTTTTCTAGATAGAAACGGAATGTTGGTAGTTGTGCCTTCAATTGTGGCTACAAAACGAAGCCGTCAGGATTGCAGCCCTTGCAGGGAAGCCGTATGCGGCAGAACGCACGCTCAAAACTGCCGACTGCTATCTGTGCTTGATTTTTTAGAAGTCCCCACGAGCCCTGCTAGCACCGCAAGGAGCGTCTGCTACGCGCCGAACTCCCCTCCGACCGCTTCGCCGGCTGCCCTCCGATCAACGCCAGCGCCACGGCGCGGCCTCCCTGAGCAGCGTACGAAGCTCTCCCATAGCGTAACGGCGAAGTTTCACGACCAGAAAAGCATTGACGGACTCTGGTATTAGCGTGATTGATGGGCAAGGCAGGCTTGTGATGAAGAAGTGTCATCACTGCCAGAATTTCTGAAAAACCATAAAAACCACACACACAAAGAAACTCGATGTCCAGGCGTATGCAAAGTTCTTGCACCTCACTTCGTTCATGGAATAGCCCAGTGGTTATCGCATCAGACATTGCTTTTGAAGGTCAATAGTTTGACTGTGAGGAGGCCTACTTTTTTGTTTTTGTGAGCATCTCAAGTTTTTTTGTTTAAAATTCGGTATATGCGGCTGTTTTTTGCCCCTCTGTGAATCGACAAGTGACGCTCCCGTCAACCCTCAGTAGCAAGGCAGCGCAGCGCACACACTTCACACTTTGAATCACTCTACGCATTCTTCAAGGTAAGCCTTATTATAAATAGCCTCCCTGCTTACCAAAATAGCTTGAGTATGGTAGAGTTCAGAAAAGTAAGCCTAGCAACACACATCAACACAGCGGTGGCCAGGTGACTTGGGTGGTCTCCGCTTTCTCGGTTTATTGGTTGATTGATTATGAGGTTTAACGTGCCGACGCAATGCAGGCAGTGAGGCGCGCTATAGTGGAGGGCTCCAGATTAAATTTGACCACCTGGGGATCTTTAACGAGCGCCGAAATCTCGAGCACACGGGCGTTTTTGCTTTTCGCCTCCATAGCGGCCGCCGCGGCCAGGAATCAAACCTGCATCCTCATGCTCAGCAGCACAACACCTTAGCCACCGTGATCTCTGTATCAGCGTGATTGTCTTGGTGCCGCCGAATGACGCCATCACGAAGTGCGGAAAAGAGCTTCCCAGCCCCGACAGCCGTGGCCTGAAAACTTCCGGAAAGCAGCGTTCTTTACAGCCTTCAATCGATGCGTTGCCATCGGGGAGAGTGGGAAGCCAGCAGCAGCAGCCGCCCAGTTTTCGAGAGAGAAAGCAACCTTCCATTTATTTGTATTCGTAAATTTAATCATTGAATAACTTTCACCTCTGCACAGATCTTGATAATTCTTTTTGCATATATCTCTGCATAACACGAACAGACGCAAGGCCTACAAAGTACCTCAAATAAAAGCGTTGCAGGGTCCCTTAAAAGTGGTAAACCAGGTATTGTGCAGGACGTGGAGGTTCTAGGCAAGATTCGGTGCAGTGATAATAGGATGGTTAAGTGAATCTCAAAAAAAAAAAAAAAAAAAAGAGAGAAAGAAACTCGTAAAAAGTAAACCCAGCATCACGTCAGCCAGAGATAGGACGACCCTTCGGAACTAATTCGCGCTTTTAGATGGTGAGAAAGAGGACGGTGTTGAGCCCCTCAATGACAACCTAACAACAGGATTCACAAAGTCAGTAGCGGCTATTGGAGAAGCCGCATGTGGGAAACAAACTGGAAAACTAACTCAGCAAATGAACAAACTTATTGCGAAGTGCAAGACCGCGGTGGATCAAACTGAATTAGAGGGGCTGTCAAAATTGATTGAGAGAAGTAAAACAAAAGACACACAACATGGCAGTCATCGAGAACGTAGGAAATGGGAGGAAGTTTGAAGGCAACAGAAAGGAAGCTGGCTACTGGCAGAGACAGAATGTACGCACTTAGTGAGGCAAATATGGCCGAGACGATAAAAATAGTGGAACGATTCTACACCAGGCCAGCGACGTTGTACCAGGGGAAACTACTGAGCCTACAAGCTTAGCTTGCGATGTTCCGCCAGGAAGTAGAAAGGGCGCTTAAAGCATGAAAAGAGGGAAGAAAGCATGACAGCATAATCGTAGACCTCCTAAAGGACGGCGGAGATATAAGACTAGAAAAGCTTGCTAAGCTATTCTCAGAATGTTTAAGGACTTTTAACGCACTCGCAGCCTGGAAAAACTCCAACATAGGTCCAAATCACGAGAAGAAAGATAAAGATCTTATGAAATACAGTCTTCTGTCGTTTGTACACAAGCTGTTAACTGCATAAACGACAGCATAGACTTCCAACAACCCAGGGAACCAGCTGTCATCAACCAAGAAACAGAAAAAAAATTGGGCCCATCTCCCTGCGAGGGGGACTCGAGTAAACGCGTCGCATAGGGGGTGGGTGTATTGCGTTAACGTTTAGTGTTTGGGGAGTTGGTGGTAGTGAATGGGTTGTATCAGCACCTTCTTGACGTAGTTTGAATGAGTCAAGGATATAAGGCACGTTCGTAGCCTCCCATTCTGTGTTGGCTTTGTGGCGCAGTGGGTAGAGCACCATGTACATTGCGTTCCGCCCGCAGGGCTGAGGGATCAAAACCAGGCACCGGATAGTATTTTTTTTTTATATAGTGTAGGGGGAGGGGTGCGGACTACGACTACGGATGTCAACGCGGGTGACATCGTGTGTTACTGAAATGCTCTGCATTTAAAGCGTGCAGAGACACCGCAGCTGTGCTGGAAGCCTTAAATGACCAGGGAGACGTACCTACGACTCCTAGACGACATATCAGAGGAATGCACGGGGAGGCCCCCTCACCAAATGGTTCACCACACGTCTGGAGAGAGTGTTTGGGAAGCAGCTGGACTGGGAACACTGGGGAAGGTGAAGTTTCCAGACGACATAGTTACGCTCAGTGAATCTGCAGAACAACTCCGAAAAATGACTGCATTACACATGCTTTTCAGCATAGGTAACGAAACACTGCTGACCCCAACCACGAGCAGGAAATCCGGCGCAGAAGTTCAGGATCTGGTTGGGGAGCACTCAACAAGTACTCGCAACTAATGAAAGGTACGATACCTCCATCCCTAAAAGGAAAGATATTTGGTCAATGCAGTGAAAACTTGGCACCTTGCCAAACAACTTGAAAGCCAACTCAGATCCTCGCAACATGCCATGGAGTGATCGGAGTGATGCTTGAGGAGAGCATCCTATATTGGGGAGCAAACTAGGCAGGGATTATTTTAAGATTCCCTGACTTTCCAGGTTTTCCCTGACCGCTGCATAGGCGGCAATACATGCAAGAGCATTAGTGCACAACACAAAACATTGTTTTATTTAGAGCGCAAACATAAATTGTTCACCACAGATTGTAGTTGCTGACTAGAGTGTATTATTGCCCAAAGTCTATGCAAGCACAAATCGGCTTCTGCTGTTGGTGTCCGCCACTGCACAAGAGTTCTTGAAGCACTCGTCTGTTACTTCTTAAAGAGTGTCCATTTTTTCTTGCAGGAGACTAGCTTCTGCCAGCGATTCACTAAGCAGCCATCACTTCTTTTCTTCCAGTTCTTTGACAAGAGCAGCCACTCTTTTGTTATCCTTCTGAACGCCTGATTCCACCCAAGGTGCTGTAGGAATTGCGAACCACCTTGCCAGTGATTGCAACTTGCCCACACCACCTGCTGCCAACACAGCATCATGCACCAGTCATTGTGCTATCAGTGAGTCTTCTTGCAAGTTTTCGACGAGGCATTCTTTGTTGACTGAGAAGCCCCTTTCTACGGCAGCATTGCCGTGAAACAAGCAGAGGATGATCTTGATAAAAGAGAGCAGCTCTTTGTGATCATTCGAGCAGAGATCTAGCCGCAGAACGTCCAGCCTCTGCTCTTTCCATCCAAAATTTTCCAATTTTTCTTGGGTGAGGCTCAATGAACAGATCTGTATGTAAGAACGATGGGCCCGCTCTGTGCCCTGAAAGCACTTCAAGTGCAAGGGTCAATCGATTTGGGCCAGCCTCCGGAGACAATGCGAATGTCGGGTCCAAACAGCTGGCACCCCTAGTTAGCTTATACTTCAATGGTGACCTCTCCACCACCTTTTGACAGCACACTTTAACGAAAGAAACACAGTCTTTCTAGAATTGGTGCAAGGTAAGCTGTGGCATTTTGGGTGCCTTGCGGAGCTCATTCTTCGCAGCGAACCCAATGTCAAAGGCAGGTACAGGTATACAGTTCTAGAGTTTTTCTGGGTCAACCTTGAGCAACTTAGCGGGCGTGTCTGCAGCATCAACCGCAGGATACATGGTTGGAAAAGCGCTTATTTTGTGACACAAGGGACAAACGTAGAGCGAAGAAAACCAGACAGAACGAATGAGGCGCTCTACGTTTCTTCGCTCTACGTTTGTCCCTTGTGCAAAATATAACGCTTTTCCAACCATGTACCGATACCAACTAGCCCAACAACAAGCCTTACTGACCGCAGGATATTGTGCAGTGCAGTTGAAAGAAGGGGCACCGTCGGCTTGTCAGTGTGAAATTCTGCCCAAAATGGTTCCAGTTCCACACAAATCGACAGCATGAAGGCTGGTTTTGCTGGCAACAGCTGATTCACAACAGCACTGTAGCTGGAGCACATCGGCTGCTTCTTTGCCTTCGCAGAGCACTCTACAAACTTCATCCAATTTGAAAGAACTTCCAATATCGAGGATGCTGACTTTTATCCGACTCAGTAAGTGACCTCAGGAACTTCATGTTCACATTCGGCCGAGCTCTTGTGTGGCTTTCCTGAATGCAGATGCCAGGTCCTCCGCACACGTGTGCCCCAAGAAGCATGAAGTTAGGTGCTGCGCTTTCACAGTGCCATCAGTAGTGTCATCACAATACTGGACGAGCACGTCCATCTGATGCTTCTGGGTCACTTTGTTTAGCGACTCGTCAAACGAAACAATTAAGAACGGCACACCGGCAAGGCTTGATAGCAGCTTCTTACCATGGCAAATCGTATACCCTACCTTGTTCTTCCCTAGGTGAAGTTATTCAGTGCCTTCACATCCCGGAAACATAAGAGGGAAGAGTGATGCCGACGCCGCTGTTGACCGAAAAGATCAGCGAGTCAACCTCGCGTTTAAGCACCAGATTATCTCGGCCTTTGTCACAGCGCTCTTCAGAAGAAAGTCTCTCATTGACGTCCTCGCACTTGTGGTGGTTGCAGGCTCCTCGGGCGCACCTGTCGAGTCTCGGCGACATTGGGCCGAAGTGTTTGTCGCTGGCGTCAAAAAGGACGACATGCCAGCTTGCGAAGCGCCCGACCGACACTTGAAAGCAGCTTGCTGGACGCGTGACTGGAAGCTGCAGTGCTTCCCATGTTGCTTAAAGAAAAAGTTTTGCAGCAGTGTGCACTGAGCACTGTGAGCATCATTCTGCACGGGCTGAATCCAGCTTGCATATTATTCCGAAATGTTCGGGTTCGTCCAGTCCGGATTAAAGGAGCACTTTCTCGCCGCCGACATCGTCAGTGAGAAGACTTCACTTCTGAAAAAACGATGAAAACACAACACCGCCGGAAGGTTCCATCGTTTAAAACAACAAAAGTGTATGCCCAGCACGCACTGCTCAAGGTTGCCAGGGCGCGGGAAAAAAAAAAGGCCAAACTTGTCAACCCTGGCGCTACTGCCCCACTGACTTGGATTGGATCTGTCCCCATTGGCTGTTAGCGCCGATTCGGGGGAGCAGAGTCCGCGCTCCACGCCCTAAAGTCAAGTCGCGGGTCATTTTCCCTGACTGGGTTCGCTTTTTGGCAATATTCCCCGACGATTCCCTGATAATTCCCAGTTGCTAGACACCCTGCTCGGATAGATGATGTCATAGTTCAGGCCACAGAGCACAACCATCCGACAACCGGGGGACCCCGAGAGAGGCAACGAGAAAAACTGCAAAGCCCTCAACTCGGTGCAGTGGCGAAATAAGGAAACTCGGGGTCAAAGAATGGACTCTGGCAGCGCAGGACAGAAGTGGGTGGGGGAGGCTTTCGTCCTGCAGTGGACCCAAAGAGGCTGTCGATGCATTTTCCCCACCAGTCTGTTCTCTTATCCCTGAAAGTGACCCCTAGCATTCTTCTTGCCACAGTGATGCTTAGTCTGTGGGCAATTTTCCATCCCTGATTGCGATCAGCACTTATCACTTGCCCAACGTAGATGTAATCGCTTACTGTCTCCCGGATTTCACACCTGCCGCGAAGTCATGTTTCTTGACATGCTTATGAACACACCCTTTGGTTTTTTCGTGTTCATTTCTAATCCTGCAACCAAACTTTCTGAGAACAACTGGCAAGCTATCCCCACCTGAACCCCTCGGACACGGCTTCCTCTGTTGCCGTCCTTGTTCCGGGTCACTCCAGGGTGCAGGGAAACGAGCATCACGAGTGGAGGAAGAGAGTGGGTTTACAGTGGGTTCATTACAGGAGTTGGCCACCTCCCAAACCATCTTCACTGGATTCACTTGCTGCCAAACAATAGGTGCTTTTGTGGACGTAATTCCTCTGCAGCGAGTCCTTACCTCCAGAATTGCGCTAAGACAGCCCCGATTATGACCAGACTTCAGCATGTCGGCCGTTTGCCACTCGAACGTCCCCATCTGTGACGAGCTCTGGACATTGCCCTGGCCCCGCAGATCCTTGTCGAGCCCGTAGAGTTCGTGAGCAAGACCACGGTGGACGTCTCACGCTCATGATATGGGCTCTGTTTGGGGGTGCAATCTTCGAGTGCAATCTCGGGTGCTGTGCGTGTTATTTCTCCCCTGTGGTGACGTCGGCCGCCCCTTTCTCGTCCTCAGATCTCTGCAGTGGCATTGTTCTCCAGTGTGCACTTTTGGGGAGGCAGTGGAGAAAAGCTGTGTGCATGAATTGTGCATCACGGATACCGTGGGGGTTGGGGACCTCTTTTGCGCTGCAGTGCTGTTGTGCTCCTGTGCTCATTTCGTGTTGAGATCTCCATTTCTTGTTATTACGTGTAATCTTTTTGCTGAAATTTACATTTTGTAAGCTTGGCCCTGTTCCTTCACATCTAAATGGCTGTAAACCTGCCATAGTTTTGCTGGTGCAGGTGTCGCTCCCCACTTCTTTTGTTTTGTTTTTGGAGGCAAAAAGTGAAGACGTGCGTGTGTCCACATTTGGGCACATGCTAAAGATCCCCAGGTAGGCAAAATTGATCCGGAGCACTCCACTACCGCATCGCTCATACATAGCCCAGGTCACAGAGTAAGAACACATAGGAGGCGAAGCGGCCTCCAGCAGCAAGCGACCAGATAATTAATGCCACAATGAAAACCAAGGCAGACTGCCAAGCTTCCTAGCTTGATGGACAAACTGGTAGCGACCGCAATTCATTGCGTGGCTGCGCAGTGCACCAACTAGCCCAAACCACCATTCTAACGCAAAGCCGATCTCGGTAGCCGCATGGTTTCTTCACCCACGGCAGCTGCCGCTAGCTTAGCCACTGACGAGCGCATGTGGCATTGTCTGGCCGCGCTAGGAAGCCTCATCTCACCTCCCGTCTTATTCGTGCTCCATGGGCCAGGTGTAGCTTTGGAGGAAATATTGGTGAATCTGGATACTACAACCATCAGGGAATGACCTAAAAAAAGTTTCAAGCAACTTGAAGAGGTCGACACGCCATTTTTTGTCCAATCTCATCTGAAATCCCCCTAAGGCCGATTGAGCGCAAGAGACAAGTGGCCGAATTTACCCGCCCCGGTGGCTCAGCGGCTAAGGCGTTCCGCTGCTGAGTACGAGGTCGTGGGTTCGATTCCCGGTCGCTGCGGCCATTTTTCTGATCTGATGGAGGCAAAAAGCAAAAACGCCCGTGTGTACAAGATTTCAGCGCACGTTAAAGATCCCCTAGTGGTCAAAATTAATCCGGAGCCCTCCACTATGGCACAACTCGTCGTCTGCGTTGTGTTGGTGCGATAAACCCTACAATCAATCAAATCAAACCAAGTTGACAAATATAACCCTGGTAATGGGGAATTAGGATCAACCAAAGCTTTTTTCGCTAGGCATAAAAGCAAGATACGAGAAGCACTTTTTGTGCAGGGCGAACTTCTGGTCTAGGACTAGCACACATTTGTGATTCCTTTCCCAGCCTTGAGTAACGAAGCCACTGACGACCAGCTGTTTCTGGGAGCTACGGGAAAGCTTCCTTCGTGCCCTTTTTTGGGCACAATTTTGCGCCACAGCCTTCACTGCTTTACCCGCGAGTTGGCAGACTAGATGCAGACCCGCCAGCCGCTTTCCAGCAGCGTCGACACCTTGCCGACGGTCGGCGTCAGCACGGTAGTTTGTTTTAACGAGAAGCGTGTCAGGTCCGCATATTCAATTTTTACGAAAATTTTGTATATAGTACCTTGTTTACACAGGGCAACATATCTGAAGCTAGTTCTAAGAAAACAATTTTGCCTACTTAAAAAAAAAAATCCCAAAGCCTAAGCTGCTTAGGTGGCAGGTGCTTTGGACGAGTTACGCCAAATTTGAAACTTTTTACAGCTATAAAACCCAAACTATTGCATGTATTCTCACCGGTTATTTTTTGGAGAGCGACTTCGCACACTGTCAAATGAGTTCACACACTCATTTTTGATTTTCAAGTAAAATCCTGTTTAATAAAAAATGACAAACTTGACATATTTACAAAGCTTTCCAAAATGCTGGGCCCTTTTTCATTTTTTAGTTTTATTCCTGCATTCTTTCCCATTCTTCATGCCAATGTTATTCAATGAAGAAACATGGTTCGATTTGAAAAATGCACCGCACTGCAGGTCAGCTGCACATTTTGGAGTAATTTGAAGGTCAATATAGAAAAAAGGCCATCTTTGATTTTTTCCACAAATTGAAGCCAAATTTATTTACTATCACAGCAATATTTTTGTAGTCTTGTAGCTACTGTGGCGGACGGAACACAACGACCCGTGTCCTCCGGTCGTCTTTCTCTTCTTCAATAAATCCGCAGCAGCTACAAAGCCGTAAATGTGACCTTGTAGCACAGCTGTATTACGGGGATACACCCAATAATCTTGCAACCTTGCATGGGTCGCACCCCCCCTTTTTCGGACTAATAAAATTGAAGCTGTCCATGTATTAGCCACACTGGCCTTTTCAAAGCGTCCGCCTACATAGTAGCACCCCAGATCAGGGCCCCCGCCACGTCTCGCCTCCTTTGAGGCAGCATCGCTGAGTGCACCCATGCAGCATGTGCGGCTCGGCTGCGGTGCTGCAGTGGCCAATGCGGGAACCTCTGCACTCCACCGTCACATTCGGCGGCACTCGGCACGCATTGTCAAAGGCCTGGGCACCAACAGTGAACCGGGCATTCAGTGAACCGGGTTGCGTGCCGTCAGCAGGCTTCGATGGAAACTGTTCCCCAAGGGACTGGAAGCACATGCGACTTGGTGTCTTTTGATGTGGCGAAATTTTAAAAAATGAATTTTTTTCTTCGCAATTAGGGAAGTTCAATTCCTTGTGCACATTTTCCATATTCGCACTTTTCTTAGAAAGTCGCATTTCTCGCTCAAAAACAGTTCCCCCGTAAGCAAGTCGCAAGTGACCACATCCTCTATAAAGGGATAGACAACAGATTTTTGTCGCGTATATGTTCTCTAGCTCATATGCAAGCCAGCGTTTTATATAACCCCGTAACCACAAGCAATTTCTAAACAAATTAGCGGAAATAATTTTAATTTGGCAGCAAACTTTCTGAAATCGGAAGGGTGGCGGTTTGTAGTGTTGAAACTTGACACAACAATATGTGTTCCTGTCACGTGACCTGCAAACCTAGCAGCTGCTGTAACTGCTGAAACATTTATTTACGTATTAAAAGCCATTTAACACAAGTATTTGTGCAAGGTTAAATGTATATGCATTTCTAAACATTATTTTCTAAAGATCTAAAGATTTCGATTTAAAAAGTACTAGGGCGTTATCAGCAAAACCGTTTCTCGTCAAGGTGCTTTAAGTGATGCCCTTTCATTTGGGATAGAAAATATACACTCGACAAAAATTGGTTGTCTGTCCATTTAAGAATGTTCTCCAAATTTATTGTCATTTCCTTTCTCAAGAAACTTCCACTTCCAGATCAAAACACTTTTCTGGAACCAGCTGTATTAAGAAACTGCTTATCAACCCTTGCATAGCTCATTTTTCAGTGAGGGCAATCGAAAAACGCTGTTCCACGTTTTTTCCACATTCGTCTTCAAAGCCACACATGAAAAAAAAACCTCTTTTAGATGCGGAGCATCTCTTGCTCAAGGGGGATGTCCCACGTCCGTGCCCCGTCCACAGCGCCTCTGATGATGATCGTGGCAGGATGCCCCTAGAGATTAGCCAACCAAAGAATCCATCACGAGATAGCTTCGCGTTCAACCACCGTCATCACCTTCCCGTAGGGGAACCGCTGAAGAAGGAGAAGAAGACAGCTGCGAAGAGGAGGGCGTGTACATTGCTCTCAGCCGGTGCACCAATGTCAACAACCTTTACCTCACCAATGCTGACGGAGACTACCGATTCTACCACAGAGACGACAACATCGACAAGAACATGATGGACAAGTTTCGGCGCCTCGAGAACCACCGCCTACTCACCGTCACACAACAGTACTTGCGTGCCTTTGCCACCGGTGTGGACCCGGACGCGGAATTCCCTCCGGCGCTACCAAACACCAGATCACTCAACATAACGGCAACAAAGTGGAACCACATGGAACCCCCATGATGCTTCGCATCCTCATCAGGGTTCCCCACGGGAAGATGGTGTAATTTTTGTTTGGGGCTCAAGATTGCAACATTGGATGCTGTTCTTTCATTCAATGATGATAGAAATGCACAAGCTAGCATTTGGAAATCGTTCGAATCAAAACTTTGGCGCAAAACCACCATCAAGTGGCTGAAAGAGGTTGACCAAAGCGAAAATACTTTGCGGACCGAGCTGTACGATGGTGCACAAAATAGGCAAGGAAGGACAGACGACAGGCTGAAAAGCAAAAAAAAAAAAAAAAAAGCTTTCTAAATAAACGACTCCAGTGGTGTTCTTGACCTTTTTTTTAGATGCGGCGCATCTCTTGCTCTGAGGCATGCCCCTCCTGCGTCGGCGTCGGCGGTGTCCGCACGCCACCTGCGCATGCGCGACTCTCCTCCGCTCTTCTCTCTGACAGCTGTGCGCAACACTCTCACTCCGTCTCATTATCATAAACAACAGCTGCGTGCGCGCGCTTCGCTCCGCTCTCGTCACGCATGTGCGCGCATGCGCGACTCTCCTGCGCTGTTTCCTCTCCTTCAGGCGCTGTGACTATACAGCGGGTAGCGCGCTGCGGCGGTTCAGTCAGCGCTCGCTCTCGTTTGACTTCGCATCACTTTGCTTGACGACTGCGTGCTTGACTCGATTCTTCCGATGAAGACGTGATGGAAGTGACGCTCCCTTCAGCGAGTGGTGTGACACAATCCAATACCAGCGTCACTCCAAACGCTAAAGTAAAATTATGCCCATCTTCCCGCATATGAGAACACCCGCATGTGATGGAATGCATCATACGTGTTCACAACACGTTTCACCAGATTTCGAGAATCAACACAATGGAAACACCAATTGAACCCCCAATGCGTCGCATCACACCAGGGTTCCCTCGCGGGAAGATGGGCGCAATTTTTTTATGTTAAACTCAATTATCGCAAAACAGTGTTTTTTATCACATACATACTATTACTTCCAATATCTTCCAGGACAACGAGCTGATTTTTCTTCTCTGCCACACCTACTGTACCAGATTTGGAAATATGCACGCAACCGTTTTTTTTGTTAGACACGTTTTATTATTAAAATAATTCCCGAAATTTGGATACGAACGAACAAAAATCATAAAAAATTGAATTTTTGATGGAAGTTCCTAATCCTGCTACAGTTAGAAGAGCCCAAAATATGAAAGAAAATTATATATGCATTATGTAGTTACCTTTACTAGATACCGCAAAATGGCCAAAAATGCACGGGAAGTATAGGGCTTACCCTGTGCCCTTAAGGCAACCGGGATTTCCAGTAACTGTGATGGCACTGAGGATGCCCTCATGTTTCAAGGCTCAGACAAATGATTTTTGTGCAGTGCATGTCACCTAGCTCATGAAAGCCAGCCTTATACAGTGCGCGTAACCACAAGGAAGTTTTAAATAAGCATGCAGAAATAATTCTAATTTTGCATTTCCGAAGTCTGAAATGTGGCACCACGTAGTGTCCAAACGCGAATGTCCCAACAACTCCCGTCGATTTCAAAACGCGATTCAATAACTGCAGGAAGTAATAGGAAAGGTTGCACATTATTGTTGTTTTAGCCAGGGACAAGTTCTTTAAACTGTTTCAATCTCACGTGCAGTTAAAAGAATATTTTTCCGCACGGCTCACTGTCATGGCGGCCAGCATGCATCTTGGCAGCCCACGTATGGCTGGTGGACCTAAAAACCGAGATTTCAAAAGTTCCAAGGCTATCGGCAGAACCGTTTCAGGGTTAACGTGTTCTAAGTGATGCCCTTTCATTTGAGATAAACAAAATACACTCTACAAAAATCGGTTGCCTGCTCCCGAAAGAACAAAGCAGTCGGCCTCCAGTTCCGAAAACACCGAAAGTGATGGCGACGATGAGCAAGGTGCAACCGAAATAAATGCCGTGCATACAACCACAATCTCACTCATTTTTAAATGGGGAAAAAACATTATTTGTGTACGGGCCGCACCCGCCAAAATTACCGCTGAAGTTTAGACAATACTAGAGTGGTCTGTGGCAAACTTCTGATGGCAACGTGGTTCTGCGTTTTTTTTTCTGTCCTGGTTTGTAGTGCTTGTTTTCCTTAAGCGATGCACTAACTAGCCCAACAGCATATTTTACTAAAGCAAGAAATGGCCAAGACAGCTTACAAATCATGAAAGCGAAATGCAGGTTACCATGCTTTCTTGAAATTAACCGTTCGTAAACTACACCACCCGTGAATTTGATGCAAGAGCTCTGGATCTCAAGTAGATGAGTGGTGGCCTTTTCTACTAGTAGTGCCTAACCACACAATGCCAAATACGGGCTTTTTCAGACCGCTGAGCTTAAAATAATTACATGTGGTAAGATACATGACAAGTAAGAAGTGATAAACAATTTGTCGAATTAACTGAGATGGCACATGATTCTCCGGCTCAGCATTTCTTTTGCCAGATTGGAACTTCACACTCTTTTTGAGCTGCGGTTCTCACAAGTGGTGCAATCTCGAGTCCATGCGAACTTTGTGATCTGTGTCCTCAAACGCTATTGCAAGGGCCCCTAGCACCAACGTCGCACAGTGCTCACAGGCGACAGCGCTCTTTATGAGAGTCTCAAGCGCCAAATGCATCCTTCCAAGTTCATCAACCGTCTGGGTCTTTGGTTGCTGCCTCATGCTCTGCTATCACTCAGCCAAATTTTTTCTTTAACGAGAACATTTTAAATGTCCTCTCGCTCTCTCCTGGATTAGAAACTCCAACAATGTTGCTTCAATCCGGACGGTGGCTTAGAGCTGACATTTCTAAACCTGGAGGCGAAAAGCAAAAACGCCCGGGTGTTCAAGATTTCAGCGTGCATTAAAGGTACCCAGGTGGTCAAAATTAATCCAGAGCCCTCCCCTATGCTCGCCTTATCGCCTGCGTTGCGTCAAACCCCACAATCAACCAATCAATCACTCCAATATTTCTAAACCCTGAAGTTACGTGTTCAGCTTCTGAGCAGCTAAATGAGCAGGAGCAAACATTTCCTCAGGTGCTGACGTGCCTGAAGAATCAAGTCAGTTCCTTGCAGAGGTGGAAGCTGTTCTCACACTAAATCAGAAGAGGCGCCTACAACACGAGTGTGTGCAGATCTGTCACGCTGCAGAAGTTCCTTTAAGGTGCTTTTTTTTTTCTTTTGTATTTTGAAATAATCGGCACCAAACATGTATTTCTCACTATACTTTCCCTGGGCCTTAAAGCCCACCGAGGAGTTGTTGACTTGCCTGAATAGCCACACACAGTGATCACTAGCGGCCAGATTTTTAGGCAATAAAAAGGCCCGTTTTAGGCTCCTAAAATAAGCAGGGAAAGAAACAAAGGAACGTTTTAGGCCCCCAACATCGCAAATACAGAAAAACCTCGTTGCAAGAGACACTTGGTTTCAAGAGACATTTGAATGAGAATGGTTTGGTTGGTTCTCCCATGTTTGCCATGTTAGGAACATTGCATACAAGAGACCTTGGTTACGAGAGACACGTTTCTTGGGTCCCTTGAGTGTCTCTGGTCACGAGGTTTTACTGTACAGGCACGAGACATGTTTACACAAATGAAAATAATTTCAAACGAAGACGTGCGAGGCCTGTCCAGGACAGGAAAACCAACACGTGTATTGTTCACGATGGCACAAAGGCGCCAACAGTTGCACATAGCAGTTTCATGTGCAACCTGAATGGCGGACTAACAACGGAGATCCAAAACGCGCACTGCTGGCATTCATGCACAATGTGCCAGGCTGCTTGCTGCAGAAACAGGCAGGGAAACAGGAAGACTGGCTGCGCGAGGCGTCCGAGAACAGAACGCTGGCGTCAGGCACAACAAAACATCTCCGGCAAAACCAGACATATTTTCACCAAACTTTGCAAAGTGCTTCTCTCACTGTTCAATTCCATAAGTAATCAATGAATCTGCCATCGGCAGCAATTAGCAATTCGATTTGGCTTCGCAAACAGCTGCATGCAGGGATCAGGTGCTCTTTAGAGATGTTGGCCACCGAGTGAGAAATGGCGGCCTTCAGCGAGTCTATTGTATTACGCGGCCCTTTGTTGGCCTCTCTCTCAATGACGCCCCAGACACAGTAGTCCAGCAGATTTAAATCTGGAGAACTAGGAGGCCACAAGTTGGGAAAGACAGGGTCGCAAAAGTTGTCAGCCATGCCACTATTCAGAGACACCGGCGGCATGGACAGGAACTGGTTCTTGCTCAAAGACACATGGCCTTCCTTTAGAAACACTCTCTGTCCATGACTACAACGGTGGCCAGCACTTCCGCATAACCAGCAGCATTAACGCCGAGTCCTGCAAAAGATGTGTGGTGGCATGACGTCGCCCTCATTGCAGACAACCGCCGGAGAAATTAACGGGTTCCGACAATGTCCGACCACTCACTGTGCTTTTTCCTTTTCGCTACACCTGTCACGTCAACAACACAACACACCACCTCCGTCCGCAATTTGTAAATGAAAGACTTCGCTCCTTTCAGAAAGGTCGCAATTTCCAATCGCTGTGGTGCGCGGCCAGGGCGACAAGGACTGCATGGCATTTCATTTCCTGCTTCAACTCGTACACTTCCATCTTTGAACAAACTGCGCAGTATGAATGATGAGGGGTCAACGAACAAGAACCCGTACGCGTAGATATATTTGATGAACCTGCTGGTGTCTATGGCGATAAGGAATAGCGTTCTCAAATACCTCGCGCACCCGGTATACTTGACAGCTGAGAATACTGAATTAAAAAAGCACAACTTTGTGTCTACTTGCTGCGATGAAATTACGGCACAAAAAAAAAAAAAAAAGACACATAATAACCACAATTGGGACAACTCTATAATATTCTTAAATGAAGACTGTGAGGTACACGGAGGATTAAAAGAAATACAAACAGAGGATCGCACAGCCTCCGACACCTGCTGCACCGTCTGGCTACAAAGTCAGTAAGCTGCACGCATACGCAATTTTTCGATAGCGTTTGAGAGTGCAGTAAACTGTTATGGGAAATGCTTGCTCAAGAATCAACACCGGCTGTTTATTTTGCGCCGCTCCTTTACGCTCTGTCGCCACTGAGCAGGATGGGAGTCCCGGTTACCTGCTACATTCAGGAGCCAAGCGCGCAGCACACTGATTCCAGATACAAGGGTGAGACAGCTGAATCAGATTTGGGAGCAGTTTTTGGAGCAGCGAAATCTCGATTTTGGAGCAGTAGAATCTTGATTTGGAGCAGAACGACAACATTTATTATGTCACCTGAGGAGACTAAAAAATCAAATTTTTGGCAACTCATGGCCGAAAAGTGCACTTTTTAATCGGTTTTGAACGTAATTTGATTGATTGATTGTGGTGTTTAACGCGCCGACGCAACGCAGGCGATGAGGCGCGCCGTAGTGGAGGGCTCCGGATTAATTTTGACCACCTGGGGATCTTTAACGTGCGCCGAAATCTCGAGCACACGGGCGTTTTTGCTTTTCGCCTCCATCAGAAAAGCGGCCGCCGCAACCGGGAATCGAACCCGCGACCTCGTGCTCAGCAGCGCAACGCCTTAGCCACTGAGCCACCGCGGCGGGTTCGGTTTTGAACGTACATAACACTGAAACACCCTTTAAATAAGTTTTTTCTATCAGAGTATCACAAAGTACGAACTGCACTACCTTTTTAGAAACCGTTTTTAAATGCTTAGGCTCAATGCATAGATAGCGTGGAGTGCCGTTGAGAATATCGAATTGAAAAACTGAGCATTCATTGTCATGTACATGCCGAAAATATTATTTTTGTATTCCCAGACGGGGCTTTACACACAATTGTAGAGCCACGGCAAAAGTTGCGCAAAGCGAGGTGACAGTCGCACCCCACCAGCCCTCCCATTTCAATCTCCAAAGTGCACATTCACTACGATCGTAATTTGAGTAACGTTGGTATGTTAAGCCTCCTCCCTCTTGGCATTAAGTTTCATTTCAGACAAATAAACCATTATTACTAGCGTGCAATAACAGCCCGTCCCGCTTTCGGACATTGCTTGAACATTTTGCGGCGATGTAGCCTGCGCCACCACTTCTGCAATGTCGATCATCCCATTCCCGCCACTCGCGAGCTCGCTGTCAAAGGCAGCCATAGTTGAGCGTTTTACAACACTGCAATTGGTCCGAAATTTCACTTCAAGCACGCACAGCGCCTCCACTCAATGCCGACACACGGCGAATTCGCGGGCACCCCTTTGTTTTTGATGAACTCCCGTCTTTCAGGTCGCCCAACTTCCCGCAACAGATCAAACGACTAAATGTGCACCTTGCCGCCCCCATAACCAAAACCACGGTAGAAATCGGCGAAGGGCCCTCTGCCTGAACCACGAACAACTGCTTCGCCGGGCGGCCATATTTTCCAATCTTCACCACACCAAGATGGCGGACCAGTGATGGCCCAGTGTTGTCGTTCCGGAGATACTGCTCTCCGAAAATTGCCATTTTTACTGCTCTCCGAAAATTGCCATTTTTTCATCAACTTGGACAAGTACCTTGCATATCAGTACACATAAGTATTTTCTTGCAAGATGTTTCAATGGTTTTCGATGAGAAAACTTTAAAAAACTCCAGAATATAACATTGCCAACCCCTACATTCGAGAAAACTATCTCGGGGCCAATTTTATGCGGGTTTTTTATTGAATGATCAATCATTTTTACCTTTACAAACAGCATCACCTCGGGGGTTGTTGAAAATTATGCCACCAGTAAGCATTTTTCCGCACTGAAACTGACGGGAGTCATAAAATCCTCGGCTCTCAGACTGTTTCGGAGCAGCTTGGCGCAATTTTTGCCATTTTCAAGCTTTTGGAGCAGTCTGGCGCAGGAAAACAAATTCGTATCAAAACTGCGCAATATGCGCAGCTGTCTCACCCCTGCAGATAGCACGATGCCAATCAACAATCACCCTGCTCAGTGGCGACGGTGCGTGAAAAGGCGGTTCAAAATAAATGACCATGTGTTGCTTCTCCATCAAGCATTTCCCAAAGATGAAGGCTATCGAAAAAGTGCACACGCGCACAGTATGCGTCGGAGGCTGTGCGCTCCATTGTTCGTATTTCTTTTAACCCCCCCTGTACAACTCTGGTAATCTTATCCAAACTGTGCAATAAAGACATCCTAACCCTGCCAAACAAACATCCACACATTTAAAGAACATTTTTGAAAAGGTATTCAACTGGCGAACCTATTTTTGATGGGAAAGAGTATTTTAGAACTCATCGGCAATGGGAATTTTAAGGTGCAAGGAAATGCAGCTGCGCAGTGATGTTTTGCCACTGGCTCTTTCATATAGAAGTCATCTGCCAGCTAAAGCGTGCTCAATGCTCCACCGTTGCGTTGAAAACACCCGTTTGGAGACATCTGGTTGTACAGTATGCGGAGCGTAGTGCGAGAATGCAAATTGTGGAAGCTATATCAAACTAGACAATCTCCAAGTTTTTTTTATTCAAAAACCGTGCTTTCTGTCACTGAAAATAAGTGC
This sequence comes from Haemaphysalis longicornis, assembly GCF_048455015.1. Lineage (NCBI taxonomy): Eukaryota > Metazoa > Arthropoda > Arachnida > Ixodida > Ixodidae > Haemaphysalis > Haemaphysalis longicornis. Next base: position 10,583,210 of record NW_027526295.1, read on the forward strand.
CCCATTTCACTGCTGCTAGATGTTTATTTGCGGAAGTTGGTTGAACTAGAAGTCTAGGTTGAACACGAGGACTAGGTTAAACTCCACAGAGTTTAGAACACCAATGCTGTTTGTTAACATAAAAAATGATCTCAAACTTTACTCGAGAGGAAAACTTGGGGCTATATAGTGTACACATAGGTGCCAATTTTTGAAAACAGGCATTTATAAGCACTTATACGCCAAAACAGCACAGACGCCAAAACAGGCATCTTTAGGCAATATGAAAGCCCAAAAAAAGCCTTTCTTGAACCCTAATTCATGCTCTTATATTTTTCCGAAAAACAGAGCAATCACATCTGATTTAAAGGGAGCAAGTACAACAGCCGCCGTCCTTCAGTGCTTGTCACTTTCCGGCAGAACCCTGACGCTTCAAGCTGGACTTGAACAACTTGAAGTAGCGCAGACCTGACACGGATACAAAAAGAAGAAACCAGGCAGGTGACAGCGCTGCTGTCAGCCTTTTTTCTTGTCTCCGTGCCAAGTCACAAAATGTGCAAGCACCCCAACCAGTAGTCCAACTGTCTATCTTCTAATGCGGGACTTCGCTGGCACGCATCCTAAACACAGCAGTCTCTCGCCAGGGGTGAGGAGGTCATCTAAACATTTCTTTTAACGCGAATGTGCCTACATGGGGCACACACAGAAACAGCGGTAAAAGATGCATCCAGAAAATGCGAGTGCGCCAGCTTGAGTAAATCCACTCGGAAAGCACATCAACTATGCGATAAATGGTGAGCATTTTATTTAGGGCTAATTCCATTAGCAAGAAAACATGGTCCCCTCCATTTCAGTTTCATGATTGCTCAGTTGCACAGGCAATTTCTCGCCTTACGTTCCAGTCTCAAGATTGCTACAGACCACTCCCGTAATAGTTACAAGGCCCCGTTTAAAGCTGTGTAGCTACAAGGCTACAAAAACAGTGCAACATGTCTTTCAAGCCTGTGATAGAGAACGACTTTGGATTCAATTTGTGAAAATTTGAAAAAAAAAAAAAAAATCGAAGACGACCTTTTTCCTATACTGAACTTCAAATTCAACCAAAACGCACGACTGACCTGCATTGCAGTGCATTTTTCACATCCTCTTCATTAACTAAGATTGGCATGAGGAGTAAAAAAGAATGGAAGAATAACACTAAAAAAAATTGAACTTCTTTGCTCGTATAGATGCAGTATAACAGAGGGATTTTTGGAAATGTGTACAGTTTATCATTTTTTATTGAAGTGAAATTCAAAAGGCAGGAACTCAACTTGACGGCACCACTGCCCAGAAAAGCCGGAGGAAACTGAAACCAAGTGCTTGAATGTTGCTGTGGCTGAAACAGACGCACAGCGGCCAACTTTTCAGAAAGTATTATCTGCTTGGGAGCCCCCTGGACCTTGCACTAATAACTGATCTACTAAAAATGCAATGCCAAGCGATGAGACGTGCAAGCCCAAACTGTGTTTTCAACAGCGTGAGACTCTGATGGCGAGACACGCCTGGATGTTCGCTTCCCCCGCAAGGGATCTTGCGACTCTGCATTCACTGAATGAGGCTGGACCAGAGTTTTTGCTTACCCACCACACAAAAGGTCCACGGAACCTCGCCATAACCAGCTTCGGTGTGAAATAGACACGCGAGCAGACAGGCATTGTGTGCTACACTGTAACACGCCGGCTGCTCTTCGTTAAAAACAGGCACACTTGGACGCCTACAGGAACCTCTCAAGCAGGCAACCCATTAAGCCGGAGCCCAGACCACGCAAATTTCAGATTGCACACGCATCTGACACCGTTTTGTTATATCGTGCAGGTTAGTTCACCTGTTTCCCTCTATGCAAAAAAAACAAGAAATGTTTGTTTGCTGGTTCTTCCATGCCCACAAGTTTTACTTATGTCCCTTTCTGAGTGTGTTCATGTCGTTAAGCTTTTGGTTATGTCCGGTGATATTGAGGAAAATCCGGGCCGAAGCAGTACAACGAGTTGATTTCGTTGATTAAGGGCCTACACGCTAAGATAGACTCTAAACACTAATTAAATCAATTAATGAGGTTAAAGAGGCACAAGTATCTCTTGAACGAAAAGTCGCTGAATTGGACAACAGATTGTGCGCCATTTAGGAATGTGTCCTGGTCTCAGGCAGCCAGCAGAGTCTTCAACAGGTACCTGAGGTACTTGCGGTTAATAAGCGTCTGGACGAATTTGAGGATCATTCACGCAGGGAAAACTTGCTGTTTTATGGCTAGAAGACTGCGCCTCGGAAACGTGGGTGCAATCCGAAGAGAAAGTTTGCCAGGTCCTTAACGACGCTCTGAAGCTAAACTTGGAAAGTAGCGATGACAGTATATCCCGTGCACACAGGCTAGGCAGATTCGTAGCCGGTAAATCTCCATCTGTTATTGTAAAATGTGCGTCCAAGTTCCGAGAAACCATACTGAAATCTAGAAGCAGCTTTCGTGAGTGCAATGTCAGTGAGGATTTTTGCCGCACAACAAGAAGTGTGCACAACAAGCTTTTCGAATTCGGCAAAGCGAGTGGCGATAAGTATACCGTTAAGTACAATAAGCTTGACAGTCAAACCCGTTTATAGCGAATTGCAATATGCACCGCGATTAGTTCGATATATGCAATAGTTCGACATAGCCGAACCCGCCTATAACGAACTTACCGTTACAAGTTCGCAATCCGCAGGAGCCCCCCCTCCCCCTCCCGAACTCCACCATCCCCGCATGCAGAAAAGAACACAGTAAAGTAACCGTTACCATACCCAAAATAATCCATTTATTGCAAGTAATAAAGCTACTTTCCGCCTGAACTGCCTACTTTGCAAAGAAAAAAAGCGGTGATTTTTGTTTTGACTTTCGTTTTGGCGGCTTCAACTAGCATAGCATTCTCTACACGAAACATTATTTGCACCAGTTCACGAGTCCGCGTCCTCCAAAATCTAAGAAGCATTGGCGGAGCACATTGACTGCCGAAAGCACTTCATTATAAGCGTCGGACGGCTTTCACTCGCGACATCTTCGGGAATGTGGGGGAGCTCTTCCCACAGTTCACCGATGCTGCTGTCTTGGTCCGGACTCGCTGACTGCGCGGGTTCCGTCGCGAGTCCCATGCGCCGGAAACAGTTACGGAAAGTGTCGGGCGTCATGTCGCTCCGTGCGAGGCGCAATGTCTAAGCCGCAACTCTTGCTCCGTGGGCGCAGCCAATCCACATCTCAATCGCCGTTCCGAGACCATGCATTTCGGCGGCCATTCTAGGCGCGCAGAGTTCGATATATCGGATGTGAACTTTAAGGAATATGTTTCCTATGTATTTCCGTAACTGAATTATTTTTGTTCAATATATAGCACAATTCGCTCTATCCGGGTTCGTTATAGCCGGGTTGGACTGTATATCAACAAAAAATGCTTTGTGTGCTCACCAGTGGCAGACAGTGTTTGTGAACTGCACACACATGCACAAAACCCTTCAGAAGCTACGTCCTCTACTACTCTAGACGACGAAGCTACACCTTTTTCCTAACAATACGCACCCCTCTGACCCTTGTCGTAACTATTCTTTTTTATATTCAAACGTACGAAGCGTTGTTAACAAGCGAGACGCATTATCTTCCCTTTTTGATGACTGCTCTGCTGATGTCGTAGTCTTAACCGAAACTTGGCTTACCCCTAACATTGCAAGTGCAGAGCTGTTCGATTGCGAAAATAATTATACAGTTTACAGATGTGATAGAGACGAATCGCCAGGAGGCGGTGTTCTTATAGCCGTAGCTGAATGCATAGTTTCTAGTCAAGTAGTAATAGAATCACCTTTAGAATTTGTTTGTGCATCCGTTCGCGTAAATTATCAAAATCTCGTAATTTGTGCGTGTTACCGCCCTCCGAGCGCGACACCCCTGCTTTGCGAGCAATTGCATGATGTCTTAAATGACATTGTTAAAAGGCACCCGCATACACCTGTATTTCTCCTTGGTGACTTCAACTACCCCAAATTAAACTGGTCACTACCTTGTTCTGCGTCAAGCACAACTTCAGCCGACAGTTTCGTTGAATTGTGCGAAGACTAACTTTTCCCAACTCATTACGGAGCCAACCAGAATGGGCCCTACTTCTCACAACTTCACCCACCTTGTGCATTCTATTTTGTATATCCCCGGGCTAAGTGACCATTGTTTTGTGCACTTCAATGCAACAAGCTCTTTAGGGCGCCGGGCAAACAATTGTAAAACAATAAGAGACTATTCGCGAGGTGATTACGACTCGATTAACACGGCACTTGACTCATATTTTGAGCGCAGTGTTGGAAAAAATTGGAAATTGTTCAGAAAAAAGGTTGATTCTTTAATCACGACATACATTCCCACATACGTTATCAAGGAACGCCAACGCGCCCCTTGGTTCTCAACTGATTTAAAAAGATTGCGGAATAAAAAGAAACGACTGTTCCGTCAAGCAAAGCAGACTAACTCGTCGCACGCTGGTACGTGTATCAAGCTGCCCTTTCTGATTATCGAACATCTATCAAAGAAGCCAAGCGAGTTTTTCTTAATAACACCCTTCCCTCACTTCATGCAACCAACCCTTCAAAATTCTGGAAAACTGTTAAACCTATTGAAAAAAAAAAAAAGCATTTCGCTTACAAATTCAGACGGGAAGCCGGTTCGCTATGACGACTGTTGCAGTGTTTAAACGATTTTTTTTGTTACTTCGTTTTCGAACTGTTGTATTTCTGCATTGCCACAAATGCGTAGTCGAGATTTTTTACCGATGTATCCAGTGACCATTGACGCCGTCGGAGTGCAACATTTAATTCACAATCTTGAGTTGTCCTCTTGTTGTGGCGTGGATAAAATTAACCCAAAGTTCCTAAAAAATACTTAAGTGTATTCATCAATTTATTTGTCCTAATTTTTTCGCAATCCATTCAGTGTTCTACTTTGCCGCTTGACTGGAAAGTGGGTAAGGTGGTCCCTTTGCACAAATCGGGTAACGCAGAGTATCCTCTCAATTACAGGCCAATTTCCCTAACAAGTGTCTTTTGTAAACTATTAAAACATATAATTTACTCAAATCTTGTCTCATTTCTGGAATCTAACTCTTTCTTCAGCCCCTTCCAGCACGTATTCCGAAAACGTTACTCATGTGAAACCCAGCTTCTATATTTCACCAATGACATACTATCAGCTCTAGATCGCGGCTCACTTGTACACTGCATTTTTCTTGACTTTCAAAAAGCTTTTGACACAGTACCTCACCAATTACTTCTTCCGAAAAGTAGTACGTTAACATTGATCCAAACATACTTAAATGGATCGAATGCTTTTTGACTAATCGCACTGTTTGTAACTAATGACTGTGACTCACCTCTTTTTCAAGTAACATCTGGCGTCCCACAAGGTTCCGTTCTAGGCCCTTTACTTTTCCTGATATATATTAATGTCCTCCCCGACAGTATCAAGTCCTCTATAAGGCTATTTGCCGATGATTGTGTCCTTTACCGCGAAATAACGACCGAATCGGATAACACACTCCTACAGGCTTACCTTGAGACTGTCTCAACCTGGTGCAACAAATGGCTTACGACTCTCAACTCTAACAAATCTAAATTCATGACAATAACCCGGCGATCTATTTCTACCACTTGTACTTATACCATTAACGCAGTGCCCCTCCAGCATGTCTCTTCATATAAGTACCTCGGCGTTTACATTACCAATAACCCATCTTGGCACACACGTCGCCTACATCTGTAATAATGCTAATCGAATGCTGGGCTACTTGCGCCGCAACTTTTCTCATGCTCCGTTGTCCCTCAAAATTCTACTATACCGGTCACTAATTCACCCAAAACTTGAGTACGCTTCCGCTATATGGGATCCCCTGCAGCACACACTAATCACCACGCTAGAATCCATTCAGAACCGTTCAGCTCATTTTATTTGTTCTAATTACTCCCGTACTGCGAGCATATCCCAAATGAAATCTAACCTTGAACTACCAGATTTAACTGTCCGGAGGAAATTGGCACGACTTCACTTTTTTCATAAGATATTCTTTCACAACTCATCAATGAGTCGAGACCTTAATTCAGAACCATCATACCGCTCATCACGCATTGATCATCAGCATAAGGTTGCTTTCAGCTGCCTTTTTACCCAGAACTTGTGCAAAATGGAACCACCTACCCTCTTCCATCGTAACCATTCAGGACCCTTTATTGTTTAAAAATGCAGTTACTCAGCACTTTTTGTAACAATTCTGCAGTGTTCGTTTTCTGTTGTGTTTGGTTTGCTTGTTTGTTTTTTTACATATCCGTTCTTTTTGTAGTTTATTTCTATTGCTGTTCTTTTCGCTTCTTTTTTTTTACCCTTTGCGTGTTATAAAATACTGTTATCCAACCCCTCTGTAACGCCCTATGGGCCTTGAGGGTATTCCAATAAATAAATAAATAATGCACCGCTGTGACGGAAGGCCTACGAGGCTCGTCAAAGAGGGGGTTGAATTCCGTGTTGAACAGACTGTTGTAAGAACTGCTGCCTGCACAGCAGCCGTTTCAGTGGCCACAGGACTGGATGAGTGGGCAGTTGTCTCTGTCCGTTCAAAACACAGAACAGCACAGCGTAGAACTCAGGCAGAGCATACTTATCTGATGTGTGTGGGAGATTTTGTGTGCATCTTCTAGACCTGTGTTCAGAGTCCTGTAGTTGCACTGCACTATTTGGTTCAGAGATGCGAGTTCTGTGAGTGTGTGCACATGCATGTCGATGCCTACGTTTTGGCAGAAGTTGCCCCTGGAGCACTGACACGAGCGAGTGGTTTTTCCCCGTGGCGCACCTCCAGGCCTTTAAAAAGGATGAACAGTGCAGCTTGCATGTTGACCTCCAGAAAGATGATGACTGCAGTTACCTCTGCAAGTTTTCAACTTGTTTTTCTTTGTAGAATTTTTCAAATGAGAGTGAGTGGCTTGGACGAGGCCCATGGCAGCTCAGGTGCGTGAATTGCTTGGTAGGGCAGTTTCCTCTTGCGTGGCCAGGTTGGGAACATTTTGTGCACTTTAGTTTTCTCTCAAAGCGTTCAAATTTTGGAGCACTGCACAGTGGGGGGCTCGGTTTTGACCACCGGCGGATCTTTAACGTGAGCTGAAGGCTGCTGAAAAGAGGCAGCCATTGCACCCTTGGGCTCAGCAGCACTATGTCTTCCTTAGCCAGTGTGCCACCACGGTGAGTGTTAGCGTTCTTTCCACAGCAGATGCAAAGCGCGCCCACAGGGCTGGCATCTGAAGCAGCAGCGCAAGCTACAGATGCACGTGCGGTCGTCATCACAAACCTGCTCGGGTCCACTGCAGGCCTCTCCCACGGACCCACCACTGCCCCCATGCTGTACTGCTGGAGGCCACAGTTCACCCCCGAATTTCATCCCTCCATTCAGAATTCCCCTTCTTCTCGATCCACCTCTTGGTATCCACCCTGTTACCCTAATTGTCCACCGTTTGTCGGTTCATCTCACTACATGGCCAGCCCTAGTCCATTTCTTTTTCTTTATTTCAACTAGGATATCTTCTACTCTACTTTGTTCTCTGATCCAGGCAGCTCGTTTCCTGTCCCCGAGTGTTACTCCTCACATTATTCGTTCCATGGCCGTCGAGCCAACCTGGGCACCACGTTTCAGCTTCGTATGGCATCACCGGCACTGGTCTGGTTGTACGCTTTTCGTTTGAGTGACACAGGTAACTTACTTTTCATTTGCGAGTGCTTGCCAAGTGCTCCCCAACCCATACCGAAATTCTCACAGTTCTCAGCACTGACCATCTGGCCCAGGTAGTTATATTCTTCTACTGTCTCTTGGTTGCTTTCAAGCTTCCCCCTCATTGCAGCGTTTTCTCGATCACTGCCACGTTATGGGCACAACCGTCTTTTGTTTCACTTGTGTTAATCAGTCTTGACAGCTCGGCCAACTCCATCCGATCCCCCTTACTTGACACTTTCATGTTCTCAAGTTTTGCAATTCATTCCAGTTTGTTCCCCGCATGCTGCTTCCCCACAGCTGCTGCTCATTCACTGAGTGCCCATGTGAGGCTGTCATTTAGCCGGTCTTCACTGGCCTCATTCTGCTCGTTCTTCAAAAGCGAGAATTTGCTTGAGTTATGTTAAACTCCTGCGATCTGGCTCTGATTGACTCCACATAGGGTTTTTTAGTCTTCACGAGTTTTCTTCTTTCCTTTTTGAGATCTACCCTATGATCGCTCCTCCGTGTCTTACTTAGCACCTCTACATCATGCATGATACCAGGGTTGTCCCTTAAAATAAAGTCAATTTCGGTTTTTTTGTTGTACCATTGGGCCTTTACCATGTCCATTTCCAATCCCACCAGTGTATCTCCTCAACTGTTGCAATTGCTCAGTACAACGTGTTGTTGGGCTGGTTGGTATTGCATTTTTAAGGGTGTAAAAACCGCGCGTGAGAGAGAGGAGGACAAAAAGGAAGGGACAAGTGCCTGTCCTGTCGCTTTCTTTGTGTCTTGTCTCTCACGCGCAGTTTTTCCACAAATTTAAACAAAGTGCCACAAAAATGCGAAGAATAGTGTGCAATTATGTAAGTGTAAAATAAACAGAGGCTGTTTTAAAACTCAGGAAAAAGGCAGTAAAGCGTATTTTTGCCGGAACGGTTGGGCCTGCTATCCCACAGGCCAAGGTTGTGGTTACGAACAATGCTAATATTTGGGGTGGCGACTCATTCATAGGTCGGCGTACTCACTCGTGAGTACACTCATTTGTACTCAAACTCACGAGTGAGTACGATGATGAGTGATCACACACCCAGAAAAAAACAGTGAGTACGATGACGAGTGAGTACAGGGGTAAGTCCACTACTCGTGAGTACAGTACTCATGAGTACACTACTCATGAGTATGAGTACTCATGAGTACAATATTCATGAGTATGAGTACTCATGAGTTTGAGTACTCATGAGTATGAGTACTCATTAGTACAGCACTCATCAGTACACAGCACTCATGAGTACAATACTCATGAATACTGTTTTTGCGAGTGCTTGCACTCTTGAGTATATGCACTCCTGAGTACAGTAGTGCAAACAAGAAAACGGACGACAAAAGCTGCCACCCGAAGACACGCAGAAAAACGCAGTTTACGGCCACGGCCGCACCGACAAGCCCCGAGCTCCCCTGAGCCCGACCCGGCCTGAGAACAAGAGGAGACGCCAGACGCAACGCGAGTGCTTACGTTCCGTTTCGCTTTCTCACATGTACTTGCCTTCGCGCAGTAAGTCGCCCAACTACAGTGCACCGCGTCAGACGTTTTCTTCCTCTGTCCTGATTTATATCTAACCTGCGTTTTTCTAAGCAATTAAACAATTTATTTTTTCTACTTAGTCTTTCATTCGAGCTACGACCTAGCTAACAGTGCAGATAAGTTGATTATTCGTGAGTAATACAAATTGAGTACTCATGAGTGCAGAATGAGTAGTACTCATGAGCACTGGCACTCATTGAGTACTCATGAGTACAGATTGAGTACTCATGAGTACAGAGTGAGTACTCATGAGTACAGATTCAGTACTCATGAGTACAGATTGAGTACGAATACTGGTGAGGACAAATGAGTGTGAGTACAAGTGAGTACAATTACAAGTGAGTATTTGATGAGTGAGTACGAGTGATTTTGTGAACAGACGAACTTTTTGAGTCTGAGTTTGATTGAGTACAGCGTGAATGAAAAAAATTGTGATTGAGTTTGAGTGAGTTCTTTTTGTTTTGCCGACCTATGGACTCATTAGAGACTCTTGTTCTATTAACTTTACCATTATTTCAAATAATAAGTTTTTGAAAGTTTTTTGAGCCTACCCATGAAAACTTTCCCTTTGTGGTGAACCGGTGCACCGACTGTCAGCTAGTTTAACAAGAAAAAAGAAAACGTGGCGTTAAACAGTCCTGGACGATGACAAGACAGGACGCATACAAGCGCCCGTATCCGTCGTATTTTGTCTTCGCCGAAGTACGTTTTGTTTCTTGTTGTTCGTCGGCTACAAATTTCGCGGCGGCATATTACCCGCTCAGTCGGCACGAGCTCTGTCTGGTGGGATCACGCACTGCCTGCTGTTTCACCGACCACAGCTTCCACAGAACAGGAAGGATTTCGGCTTCCACGTAGAAGTGTTAATGCACAGTGAAGAAAGCAAATCCCCAAAAACCGCTTAAGAATCCAATTGTCATGCCAAGCCCAAGCCAAAAAGGGGGGTCTTCCCAGGAACTCCCACGACGACATGGCTTACCAGGCGCAGTATACTAAGAAACTCTACGCTTTCCTGTAACCTGACGGCGGCAGGTGCGTCCCCCTGCTGGTGCTTTCGCACAGTGACTGTTCCTAGTTCCTCAGGCATGCCTTCAAGCGGGCCAGTCGGAGGTGCAGTGTTGCAGTGGGTGGCACTTTCCCCACTGCCCACCACTGCCCGCGCCCGAACTTTGTGGCATGGGGGTAATTTGCGAGGCTGGATCAACCACTTGCCATGTTTTGTTTTTTGGTTTGGTTTGTGACAAAGCGTGCTGGTCGTTTTCGTACGCGCTCTAGCTTATCAATATTCCTAATAGTAAATGGATCCCATGATTGGCACGCGCATTCTAGCACAGGCCTAATGTTAGTGACGTACAACGTTTCTTTCAAACCTGTAGGGGCGTGCTTAAAGTTCCTCTGAAAAATATAAAACATCTGGGACGCTTTCGCCGCAACTGTGTCTATGTGCGCAGACCAATTCATTGTCGAAGGCAATGTGACACCCAGATATCTAACTCCATCGCACATTTGCAAGGCGGTTTCATTTTTTGAGGTATGAAGTTACTAACTTATTTATCTTATTTGCAAATTTTACATGGTAGCACCTCTTTTTATCCCACCAACTAGTTACACCGTCTAGGTCAGTCTGCAAAATTTTCGCGTCATTTATGCCCGTAACTGGAAGATATAAAACACAGTAATCTGCGTACAGTCTAACAGTAGACTTAAGATCAGCTGGCATGTCATTTATAAAGATTAGAAATAACAATGGTCCGAGCACAGACCCCTGTGGTAAGCGGATAAAACTTCAACAGGGGAAGCCGGCGCGCCATTGACGACCACTCGTTGTTCACGCGTATGTCTTTGATCCAACGCTCTGGAATTCCTAGACAATTTAAACAAAAGTAGGTTATGCGACACCACATCAAACGCTTTTTTTTAGGTCCAGGAATACTGCATCTATCTGTGTGCTGTTGTTTATACCAAGTGTGATATCGTGCAGGGTTCGTACGGGCTTCAAAAGCAAAAATTCAAGGGTTTTCAAGGACTTTTCAAAGACCAGAAAACACATTTTCAAGGTCCCTCATGTTATGTTTTATCTGGGATTATTTATAACTTTTTCAACACAATGCAAAATTTTGATATTGCCGAATACCTAAGAACATTAATGCACATTTCGATAGGCGCTATGGGTTCATGAATGCTCCCCCAGCTTTATTTTTTATTTCATAGTTTGTATTTAGAGGTTTTACTTTTATCTTGGTGTTTTTCTGAGGCTGCTTAATTTCAAAACTTCATTAATGTTGCCTGCATTTCCTGCTTTGTCAGCAAGAGTATCAGCTGAAATTAACTCAGCAAGTGTTGCTGCAAGGCAGGATGAACTATGTACACTTCTATGTACAGGGGTGAGACAGCTGAATCAGATTTGGGAGCAGTTTTTGGAGCAGCGAAAGCTCGATTTTGGAGCAGAAGAACGACATTTATCTTATGTCACCTTAGAAGCCTTAAAAATAAATTTTTGGCAACTCGGGGTGGGGGGGGGGGGGGGGAAGTGCACTTTTTAATCTGATCTGAACGTACATAACATTGGAACAGCCTTTCAATAAAGTTATTTGTACCGGAGTATCACAAGGTACAAACTGCAATACCTTTTTACAAACCATTTATAAATTTTAGGCTCTATGCATAGATAACGTGGAGCTCCATTGAAAATATCGATTTGAAAAACTAAGCAATCATAAGGCATTTTTATTATCATGTGAATGCCGAAATTATTATTTTTGTAATCCCAGACTCCGCTTTAAGCACCAGTGTACAGCCAAGGCAAAGCTTGCGCAAAGCGACGTGACAGTCGGCGCACCCCCCACCCCCTCTTCAGCCCTCTCATTTCAATTCCCACAGTGCACATTCACTACGATCGTAATTTGAGTAACGTTGGTATGTTTAGCTACCTCCCTTTCGGCATTAAATTTCACTTCAGATAGATGAACCATTGCACTATTACTAGCTTGCAATAATAGCCCGTCCCGCAATCGGACACTGGTTGAACATTTTGTGGCGGTGTAGCCTGCGCCACCACTTCTGCATTGTCGATCGTCCCATTCCCGCTGCTCGGAAGGCAGCAATAACTGAGCCTTTTATAACACCGCAATGAGTCCGAAATTTCACTTCAAGCAGGCACTGCGCCTCACACTCAAGGTCGAAACACGGCGAATTCGCGGGCACCACGTTGTTTTAGACGAACTCCGTCTTTCGAGTCGCGCAACTTTCCGCAACAGATCAGACCCAGCCACCCCCATAACCACAACCACGGTAGAAATCGGCAAAGAGCACTCGGTCTGAACCACGAGCAACTGCTTCGCCAGGCGGTCATATTTTCGAATCTTCACCACACAAACATGGCGGCGCCCACTAATGACGTTCTGGAGATACGGCGCTCCAAAAATTGTCATTTTTTCCTCTACTTGCACAAGTAGTTTGTTGCCTCAGTACATATTTTTTACAGGACTTTGAAATGTTTTTTGATGAAAAAACTTTCAAAACGCCCAGAATATAACGTGCAAACTGACATTGTGACTTTCAAAAGAACTATCTCGGGGACAATGTGGGTTTTTTTATTGAATGACCAATCAATTAAACCTTTACAAACAGCACGATTTCGGGAAAATTATGTTGTCAGTAAGCATTTTTCCTCACTGAAACTGAAAAAGAGTAAAAAGCCTCGGCTCTTAAACTGTTTTGGACCAGTTTGGCGCAATTTTTGCAATTCTCAACCTTTTGGAGCAGCCCAGCGCAGGAAAACCAATTTGTATCAAAACTGGGCAATATGCACAGCTGTCTCACCCCTGTATGTACACTATGTACACTTCTACATTCAAGGGTTTTCAATGTTCTCAAGGACCTGCGAGAACCTTGTCGTGGATAAATTCTGTTAATTGGGTTGTGCAAGATAACCCGGAGCGAAAGCCGTGCTGTGTAGCTGTGAAGAAATCATTATCCTGGAGATGTTTCATTAGGCCTGAATAAATTGTATGCTCTAAAGTCTTACTGCAAACCGATGTTAACGACAGCGGCCGATAATTGTGTGCGTTTCCTTTGTCACCTTCCTTGTGAATCGGAGTTACGTGAGCCAATTTCCAATCCTTTGGTAACATTGCATCATGCAGTGAATTTTTAAAGGAATAAATGGTAGATACGCAGCGCTTCCATACACGATTAGAGATACCACCATGTGTACGTGCAATGAGCAAGAAGAAGCCAAGTCTCACCATCACCCCACTCGACTGCTTTTCGCAACAAACAATATACCTAACTGCAGCAACACTAAGTTGGCGATTAAAGCTCTGGGTGGAACATAATTTACGCAAACAGACCAAAGTGTTGCATGACAAATACGAGCCGGCTTTCATGCCACAGTTTTCAGTCCCGCACACTTGTTACATCTGTGGTTGACTGGCTAAACTATCCGACTGGTGGCAAGTTCGCATTGCATGCAGGGTCAGTCTCTTTTTTTATTATTATTATTATTATTATTACTTGACCAGCTTTGTGCTCTTTGATACGACAAAGGTGAGATTCTGACGATAATTCGGCCAAAGAACGTGAACTTCAGCAGGAATACTGGGTGCAAATAGCCAGCCAGTCCAAGCCTCCAGGAAAGTAGATGGTAGAACAAATAAAGGATGCATTACTTTTAATATCTTCTGTGTACAGCTTCACAAAATAGCATACACAAGGGGTGGTGAACTCTCTAATGCTCCCAACACGGCATCACTGACCGAGGATATTGCATAGTTGCTTGAGATGCGCCCAAAAACAAGCAATTAAAAGATGTTTCCTAAATTCTGGAAGCAATGAACTGCGAAAATATTCTGAATCCAAGGTGCTAAAAGTTTATTCAAGCAGATAAAATTAAGCGAAAGCTGCTATAGACAAAAGATTGCCACGCACTGCCCAGCTGAACAGCTCTGAAAGCAGAGGCCAATTTTTACACCACAAGCTCTGCACAAACAGTTCCTCCGCTGGAAACCCCCGGTTATGGTCTCCCCATCGCAGCAGACATTGGAAAGGAAGTCGGCCGATGCAGCGCCAAGGTAACTTCCCGGGTCCCCAGTTGGTAACTGGGACAAAAGCCAGCTGTCAGTGTAACTTCAAAAGGGTGGCCGCAGCTGGGCTAGCTGGTTACTGTTTATTATAAAAACAGCAGCACACAAGCTGGATGGGACGAGTAGCTAGGGACAACTCTGCATCTCGTGCAACTTTGTCACAAGTAACAAAGTGAAACTGTGTTGCAGACGTACGAACGGAAAAGCATGCGGTTCTGAATGAACTGATTGAAGGGCACGGAATGGTCCACCAGCTCATGTGTCAGGAAAGAAGACAAATACTAAAGGCCAGACGGACAAAGCAGAAGAAAACTCAATATGAAAACCTTTTGGAAAACCTATACGACTCAACTAACGGCAACGGCAGTCAATTTTGTTGCACACAACTTGCAGCGAGTGGACACAGCACATGCGCAATTGAACTTTTGTCTTTGCAATACTTGGCAAGGCACAACTCTGCAATGCCAATGGAACTGAATTCTTTCAACACATTGAACAACACAAGTGCAATGCCAAACAGCAGTAGCGATGTTTACACAGGAACTCCACATGGCAGCCATGCCCTCAAAGGTCTGCATTCAGAGACGACAGCATAATATGGGATTTGCAGAGTGGAGCCCCTCAAAGGACGGCCACACTCACTGCATTCCCACATAGATCAAATGATCAAAATGAATCACAAAACAATGAAGGTGCTCACGAGAAGACAGCAACAGCCCCTGCAGAGCTGAAAAATAAGACTCCATAACGACACGACTGCCTCCTTTAGGGCTACCATGCCAAATAGTGCCACTCTAGACATACTTTAAAGGGCCAGGCTGAACTATAATTTCCAGAAAACGAGAAATGTGGCGTACTGGTCATTCCTAGTGCTTGCTGAACTGTCGAAAACAGCGAAATTCCTTCAGAAAATGCGTTTCCATCACTGTCCACACTCGTGCGCTGCTATCCTTATCGGGTCAGAGAAAAAACAACAAAGCAAATACTGCTTACCAGCACAAACAAAGCGGCCATTTCTTCTAATGCTATCTCTACGAAGACAATCTTCCCGTTTGGACAAGCTTTATCGCCTCCCCATGCCGGGGACCGAACACGAGCTTCAGACGTTGAGCCAAAGCTACGAAAGGGACCATCGCTCATTTGGCATCCGTAAGTGCGCTCCACTGGCTGTGAAGCGCCGTGCAACAGTAACACAACGAAAGTAACCGCCGCACGCACGGCTGATCAGAGCGAAATCGCCGTTCGAGGCACCGCTCCATGGTTATCAACTCACGCGTTCCGAAAGGCTCCAAGTAAAAACAAAAAAGACATTCATAGAGCGATCTAGGCCTCGCGCAGTTCTCAGGCTACAACGACCAATATGAGAAGCGGCATGTAAGCGCCTTCGATACGCGACCCCACGGACAAAAGAAAGCAAGGATTGGCCAGCTGGCAGCGATAGTATCGGCGGTGCGTGCCCCATGAAGGAGGTCCAAAGAGCAGAGCAGTGACCGCGCGGGCGGCGCATCGCCGAGTGGCTGCTCGCGCGAGGAAGCACTTTCTTCCCCAAAATGCCCACAACAGTGGCACCGCGATCCGCTGCGGGGGCCCGTAATCGTCCGGACGGCCTTCGACTGCTCTGGCGACCGAAGAGTCCCGCGGCGACAGTGCGGCAGGCCTGCTGCGGCTGCGGCCACATCGGGCCGCTGACAAGTTGGTCACATGTCGCGCGGGGGGCTCTTCGCATCGCACGAGGAAGACGGGGGCCCGTCATCCAGAGGAGGCCGCCATCGCACCCGCGGCGTCGCCGCTCGTCTCGGAAACGATCGTGTCAACAGCCCGGCCCTGCCTTGCCCGTTCCCTGGGCCTCCCTCACCTCCAAAAATGTCCACTGGCCCTCCCCCCCCCCCTTCCCCCCTTGGTCCCGCACTAGCTCTGTGGCAAAGCGGGCGCCTCTACGCTAGGGCCCCGGCCGAAACGGCCGGGAGGCCGATTTCCGCCCGCGCCGTTCTCGTGGGATGCCACCGGGGAGCTTTGTGTCAAAGCGCTGCCTCACGCAATCCGTGGAGAGAGGGCGAGGCAGAGCGGGTCCGAGAGCCATGAGCGGCGGCGGCGGCGGCGGGTCCGGTCGACAGACAGCTAGAGCGCCGAGCGGGCCGCACGGAAACGCTAAAGACACTGCGGAAAGCTAGAGCCGGCGGCTGCGGCGGCTGGCTGCGACCGGCTCACGGCGATCGCACGCAGCGCTGACAAGAGGGCTGTGACAGGCAGCCCCTCCCCGGACCCCGGGTCACCTTTCGTGGGTTGGCGGCGTAGACGGGCCTCCGGCCGGCGGGTTCCCGGTAGGCAGCCGCCTGCTTGCCGGCCTGGTACGAAGGCTGCATCCTCCGGGCACACAGGGGCCTCCTCTCAGCGCCGTAACACCGGGGCCATTTCACGCGCGCACCGCACCACGTCTACAAGGCGCTTCCTTCTCGCGCTGTGCTCGTGCGAAGCTTAGGCCCCCGCGGCAAGTATACGGCCGCGGCGCGAAGGATAAGGACCGCTCGGCACGCCAGGGGATGCTAGCGGAAAAGCCCGCGGCCGCCGCCGGCCACCCAGACGTCACGTGGCTGAACGCCGCTGGAATGCTGCTGCTCGGACGTCGCCGGACGCGTGGCGCCATCTGACGGATTCCGCGCGAAACGGCGCCGCGCAAGCCGCCGCGGCGCTCGCGCGTGACGGGCGAAGTCGGCGCGGAAAACGACGCGCGGCAAAACGGGCTTCTACAAAAGCCAGCTCAAGTATGAACGCGGCAGCAGCCGACCTGAAGCTCAGAAAGTGTTATTTGTATCTTCACAGGAAGAAGAATTGGTATTAAAGGGACCCTGCAACACTTACCATCGAGTACTTTTGGGTATTTGGGGGTAAAGCCTATTGTCCCAGCAATATCCTCCCGCAGGAACGATGAAAATCCATTCACCGAAACTACGCGCGATGAGAAATCGCGCATAATCGTTCCCTCTCAACTCGACCGCGGCCAACGCGACGAAAGCTGCGTGCTCTCTCCGGGAGAGGGGGGCGGCTCGCGGCGTTCTCTTTGGCGGCCTTCGATATATCATAGGCCGGGAAGTTTTCTCCTTTTCTCCACAACGTGGAGGGGCCTATTTCCGGTCCGGTGCCACAAAAAAGCGCGCGCTCGGGCGGGTATGGCGTTTTTGAAGCAATAAACGTTTGTTGTCGAGTGTTCTTGTTGAAAGGGAAGTATTGAGCTCATCACTCAAACTATGCACGCACTCAAAACACAAAAGAAACGGCAAAACTGTACCTACAGGTTCAGGCATAGAAGAGGCTCGTACACCGCGCTGACGACGGCGGAAGTTGACCGGTGACTAGACCCAACGTTACCTGTGCGCCACCGGTGTTCCCACCTCCGGCTGCGGCGCGAAATATCGAAAGGGGGAGGGGAGTGAAAGAGAGAGAAAAAATGGGGGGGGGGGCGGAGGGAAGAAAATATGCAAAAAACGGGCGGTCATTTTGGTGCACGGGATGTCTCAGGCATAATTTTACGTTCGAGAGTTGTGTTTGGCCGCACTGCGAGGAAAAGAACGCTAAACCGAGGCGGAGCATCAGCGCGTACGCGGAAAACCAAATTTCGAAAGTAAATGTTAAGAATTAAAGTTGTTAATTTACTTCCGTTCAACCTTTTTTCATGTTAGCGTTCATCTGAACAACTCTAATATTTTAATTCAAGTGTTACCGAAGGGCTTTAAGTTCACTTCACCCACCGCTGCAAGACGCATGCTGCTTTTAGTCCATTCCTATATCTCCCCCCCCCCCTCCCCCTTCCTCGTCCGCCAAACCACCACGAAAAAAAGAAAGGAAACGAGCTAGCGCGCGTGCATCGCTTTTAATAATTTTCTCTATCGATTTCATCTTGCATTCGGTGTTGGTTATACTCAAAAACTAGCCATTGATCGCACTTACACTGGAGTCGCTAAAGGGGTGGCGGTGGGCAGGGCTAAGCCCTGACGGGTTGGTTCCAACCCTCTGGGGTCATTTGTGCTGCTACAATGCGTAAACTGGACGTCGAAAACTTGAAGACGACTGTCTCAGCTCTCCCTAAACCGGCCGGTTCAATTTTTTCTTCGTATAATGGAACAACTCGAGGAATGCCTGGGGTGTCCATGAAATGCGCCACTTGAAGAGTTAATTGCGGATGGGGCGACGGAAGACGAAGAAAGAGCGATTCCTGGAAAAATAGCGCCGTCGGTACGTCGGTATCAGAGAAGCTCTGGTCGGTATGACCGCGACGCGCGGAAGGGAGCTTGTTCCTCGCCAATACTGTCATTGTGTTCTCAGAGGCTTTTCTGGTGGCTTCTGTTGCGCGTTAGAGAGGCATGGTGAAGGTATAGCTTTTTCTTCTCTGCGGTAACGGTTCGGAGACCGTGAACTCCGCTAGGCCTGTAAGATTTTCAGGGGAAACCGACAATAATATGACTGAAAAAGAGTTCTGGGTGAGACTGCAACTTGAAAACGGGGGGTACTGCCGGAGATGAAAGTAAGAATATAAACATAAAACAAATGTTGGTTTGCTCATACACGGGAACGAGTGATATTTGTAGGCACAACACGAACGCGCTTTATCAGTGTAGTGTTGTGCAATAGCACCAGGTGCCGCCACTCATCTGCGATTATCTGTAGACGCCAAGATGTGGCGCCACACTCGTTATAGTATGTATATATATAGGACAGACATCCTTCAATAAAGACTTCCGTTCGTCTGGGCTACGATGTGTGGTGTGGTGCATCCGTTCGGCCGCACCGTCCGGCCGACATAACAAACTGGCGACGAGGATGCTACCCGGAATTTCGCCGCCGCCGCCGTTCCTCGTTTCACCAGGCACGCCCGCCATCCCCTGGCCGCGATGGCTGCGCCTGTTCGAAAACTTCACGCTCGCCTCTGGAGCGTCTGAGCTATCGGCGGCCCGCCGCCGAGCCCTCCTTCTGCACTGCCTCGGACCTGAAGGACAACGAATTTTCGACGCCCTGCCACCGCCACCACCACCGAACGCCCCAGACCACCCGCCGGCGCATCCGAGTACGGGAACCGCCCCCCTTCAGACGGTTACGCCTTCTGCAACCACCGCTGCAGTTGGAACAACAGAGATCAAACAAGCCGATGCCGAGCTCGCACAGCCACCGGACGAGTACGACGCAGCTGTTCAAGCCCTGGCTCGACACTTTTCCGCTACTTGCAACGTACGCGTCGAGCGACATCGCTTCCGTGACCGTCGTCAACTGCACGGTGAGCCGATATCGGAGTTTGCTCTTGCGCTTCGCGAACTGGCTTCGTCATGCAACTTTGCCGCGCAAGCGGATACAAATCTGTGCGACCAGTTCGTCGCCGGGGTCACATGCCCGCGCCTACGGGAGCGGCTATTGCTCGAGGGTGACGCGCTCACGTTTGACCGCGCCGTGGAGATAGCGCTTCTTCGCGAGCAAGTGCAGCGCGAATCCGAAGCTCTCGGAACAGCCCCTGTGGATCGAGTAGTACCACAACATAACCGCGGACGCAACCCGGCAGGCCGTCGCAGACATGTACGCCAGTCCAGCAGTACCGACCGACGTAGTACGCCTAGCTCTTCGCGCTCCGGCTTCGTTCGTCCGCCTGCACCGGAGATTGCTAGCGCCGTCGTCCCGTACTCCGTAAACACAAACGTGTGCGGCAACTGCGGCGCACAAAACTGCCAGCCGTCAGCCTGTGCAGCCCGCGGTCGAGCCTGCTTCGCGTGCGGCCGCCGAGGCCACTTTCAACAGTACTGCCGAAATTCGCGTCGCGGACGTGGACGACGCCCGGCTCGAGTTGCCGAAATCGTTTCAGAGGAAGACGCTGAGAGTGTCGTGAACATTCTTACTGTTCACACTGAGAAGCGTACGGGCGTCTACGTTGATGTCGGGGTTCAACCTGTTGCTCTGGCATCACGCCCGTGCATCATAACATTCTTAGTGGACACTGGCTCAGCTGTGTCGATAATGGGAGAACATAACTTTAGGAGCCGGTTCAGAGACCAAGTTGAGCTGAAAAAGTCGCAAATAACGTTGCTGGATTTTTCACGTCGGAAGATTCCTGTGCATGGCCAGTTCACCGCCCTCGTAACGTACAAATCAGAAACGGCTGTGGTAACGTTTCACGTTACACCAGGTGGAACATCACTCCTGGGTATTGATGCTGTAAAAGCTCTTGGTCTCCAGATTGTAGGCACAGAATTGCGCTGCCTTAATATGGCCGCTGAACCGAACGTCGACACAAAAGGCCCCAAAATGCTACGCCCCGAAATGCATTCGCAGAACACAAACAAGTTGTCTCCGCCCACCACGAAGCCACCACTGGGTCCACCCAAGTTTGGTATGCCTACTTCATTATGGGCCAAGTTCGGACACTTGTTTTCACCGGAGCTAGGACTTGCCAAAGGTGTCCAGCATCGGGTCAAGCTCAAACAGTCGGTAGCTCCTGTCACGCAGAAGCTCAGACGCCTACCACTTTCAGTGCGAGAAGCAGTCAGCGACGAACTGAGGAACCTACTTTCTGCTGATGTCATTGAATGCGTAAATGCGTCAGAGTGGGTTTCCCCTATTGTTGCAGCTCGCAAGAAAGATGGCAGCATTCGCATCTGCGTGGACCTCCGTGAAGCTAACAAAGCTGTGGTGGTCGACAGCTTTCCCCTGCCACACACAGAAGAGTTGCTGCATGCCCTGAACGGTGCCCGTTACTTTTCTAAGTTGGACTTGGCCTCCGCATACTACCAGGTTCTGCTTCATCCAGACAGTAGAGATATTACAGCGTTCATAACGCACGATGGCCTCTTCCGATTTAAGAGAGTATGTTTCGGCCTAGCCTCAGCACCAGCAGCATTCCAGCAACTCATGACGTCAATTCTACAGGGATGCAAAGGCGTTCTCTGCTACCTGGACGACGTCATCATCTTCGGCAAGTCGGAGAAAGAGCACATGCGGAACTTAGAGGAAGTCCTGCAACGAATTTCACACGCTGGGCTCAAGCTAAATGACAAATGTGTTTTCAACACATCCGAACTCTCGTTTCTTGGTCACCGCGTTAGCGCCGAAGGAGTAGCACCCCTTCAGACCAAAGTTGACGCCATTGTTCACGCTGCCACCCCTACAGATGCTGGCAAGCTCCGGTCGTTCCTGGGACTAGTAGAATACTATGCTAGATTTGTTCCACGACTAGCAGAGGAAGTGGAGCCCATGCGCAGACTTCTTCGTAAGGACACTCCTTTTAACTGGGACACTGCTGCTGAGAACAGTCTTACAAGAGTAAAGAACCTCCTAGCCTCCCACAGGGTACTACAAATGTTCGATCCAGCACTTCCCGTCATTGTAGCCACCGATGCATCCGCATATGGTTTAGGTGCGGTACTGCAACAAGTTGATGGTCGGCACATTCGAACTGTGGCATTCGCGTCACGAACATTGACGGAAGCAGAACGGAAGTACTCGACTGGTGAACGTGAGGCTCTAGCTTGCTTGTGGGCTCTAGAGAAATGGCATGTGTACCTATGGGGTCGTCCAGTTACTCTGCAAACGGATCACCAAGCTCTAGTAGCCCTGCTTTCTGCTCAAGGCACAGGGCAGCGACCACTCCGCATAGCAAGATGGACTGCACGGTTACTGCGGTACAACTTCACGGTGCAGTACAGGCGTGGTGAGCACAACAAGGTAGCTGATGCCTTGTCCCGGCTACCTCTTCCAGACACTGAAGGTGGCCCCGAGTCAGAAGAAGAAATAGTGTCTCTGGTAATGTGTGTACATCACGATGAACTGAAGCATGCAACCGCGGAGGATAGCACTCTCCAAGACGTTGCCCGTTACGTACAGACATCGTGGCCGCCACGCAAAAACCTGGCACTTAACCTCACTCCCTACTATGAAGTCCGAAAGGAGTTGACAGTGGTTGACGGCATACTCTTGCGTACTGAGCGCATCGTAGTCCCCGCCAAGCTCACAGCCACTTTTGTCCAGCTGGCTCACGAATCACACCCTGGTATCGTGAAAACCAAACAACGCCTACGAGAGAAGTATTGGTGGCCAGGGTTAGACAAACACGTTGAAACAACTATCCGCAGTTGTGCCATTTGTCAGAGCGCGGACAAAAGTGCCAAGAACTCGCCCACACCACTGCAGCCAATCCCTCTTCCTGACAAACCCTGGGACAAGATAGCTATTGACATTGTTGGTCCTTTCGAGCGTGCACCTACAGACTGCAGGTTCGCCATTTCAGTAGTTGACTATTTTTCGAAATGGCCAGAAGTGGCTTTTTGCGCTGATGTTACCTCCCGCACGGTGACGAAGTTTCTACTCTCACTCTTCGCACGTGAGGGTTACCCGACAGAGATAGTGTCTGATCACGGCAGACAGTTCACATCGAGGGAATTTGAATCCTTCCTTGAAGACCGTGGAATCAGGCACATCTTTTCTGCCGTATACCACCCACAGGCAAATGGTCTAGTGGAAAGATTTAATCGTGTACTGAAGTCGTACATTCAACTGGCCCTGCTGGAGCAGCGTCCAGTGAAGGCAACTGTGACTGAATACTTAGGAGTATACAGAGCCACCCCTCACAGCACCACCGGTCTCTCACCGGCCGTTCTTCTACATGGCCGACACATGAGAACATCGCTGGATTTAATTGGTCAGCCTACGGCCGACTTCAGCACAAATCCATCGCGGGAGATGAGCGTGCTCAGGAAAAGAGTCGCAGAGCATCAACGGAAGAGCAAGGCCTACGCTGATCAACGGCGAGCTGCTAGGGTCCCCAAGTTCCAAGTGGGCACCTACGTACGAGTGAAAAAACCAATTCCCGGACCAAAGGGCACTCCAAGTTATGGACCACCATTGAAAATCCTCAAAAGAATCGGCCGCTGGTCTTTCTATCTGGAAGACGGTCGAACCTGGAACGCTTCGCAGCTGTCAGCGGTACCAAAAGAGGCATCGCCAGAGCAAGAAACTAACATAGACATCTCTGGCGCGCACGACATGCCCCCGTTGACAGACTGTCACAGTAGAGATGTACCATCGAAGACTTCGATCACTGCGCCTGCTGGTCCGCATCAAACGCAGGAAGCGAGTTCCGCTGATCAACTTGCGTCTCCTTCACGCCCTGTACCACTACCCGTGCCGCCGAGCCAACCACAGCCGCAAGGTTCGCAACCGCATAGCCTGGCTTCAGGCTCTCGCACGGAGGAGTGCAGTGTACCGGTAGAGGGCAATGGACTCGATGCCGAGCCACCGCCTGACCGGCCAAGGAGAAATCGCAGACCTCCAGTGCGCTTCCAAGATTACGTGCAGTGATTTGACAGCAGTGAGTGTTCACACAGATAGTGACTGTTTTGTGATTTCTGTGTACAGATAGTGACTGTTTTGTGATTTCTGTGTACAGATAGTGACTGTTTTGTGATTTCTGTGTACAGATAGTGACTGTTTTGTGATTTCTGTGTACAGACAGTGACTGTTTTGTGATTGCTTTGTGCGGACTGGACTTTCTAATGATTCATACGTTTCTTCCCAGGGAGGGAAAGATGTAGTGTTGTGCAATAGCACCAGGTGCCGCCACTCATCTGCGATTATCTGTAGACGCCAAGATGTGGCGCCACACTCGTTATAGTATGTATATATATAGGACAGACATCCTTCAATAAAGACTTCCGTTCGTCTGGGCTACGATGTGTGGTGTGGTGCATCCGTTCGGCCGCACCGTCCGGCCGACATAACAATCAGCATTGAGGAGAAATAGAAGCTGCAGCTGCTTTCAAAAAGGCCTGTTCTTCCTCCACGACTCGTCCCCAAAAAAGAAAAAAAGAGCTGGCGACAACCGTAATTGCAAATTTAATTTAGCGTGGCAGCGCAGCCTACATAAAACTCTTGATAGGGTTTTCTTAATATTCTGAATGTTTGTAAAGCTGCCTTATTCTGATAGTGGAAGTATGTATTTTATGCAGAGAAAGAATGCATTATACCATCGTAAACACAGGCTAATTGCCCTAACTGATTTGCATGCCGCAAAAAAAGCGATATAAATTGACGTCTGGTCGCAAATTTAAAAAGAAACATTTGCAAAAGAATTTAGTCAAGTGGCTGAATAACCGGTATTTCCTGATCGACTTATTAAGCAAAAATATAGAAATGCTCAATTTATAAAAATAACTCGCAAAACTTAAACATGACATCGATATAAAAATGCAATCAGTGCGCTAGATTGTTGCCCATAACCGACGTTAGGAGTAGTAGTAGTAGTAGTAGCACCTTTATTGGTAAGGAGGGCCAGAGGCCGGTTTAGGGAAGAGGAAGGGGGAGTAAGGGGAGGGGAATGCAGCGTCTTTTACAGGGACGTGGCAGCTTGCAGGGACCAGAGTCGACCCCAGCTACACTGCTTCTGCTAGGCCACTTTTGATAGCAAACAGCCCTATTTTGTGCAGTAGAGGTTTCTCCATGGTATGATAGTCTTCTGGGGTGCTTGTGGGCGCGTGGAAAGATGTGATGATGTCTGAGCGATGTTGCGAGAAGAAGGAGCAATCCCGAAGGAGATGGTTGAGGTGTGCATATGTGAGGGTATTGCAGAATGTACATTTGAGAGGCAGATTGGGTGAGAGCCATTTTCGGATTATGTGCGGAGTGTAGGCGGCATATGCTAGGAGCTTGTTGAGAAATACCTCACCGGCTCGTGGCAGGGGAGGAATGGCGGTTAAGTACCCTTGTGGGGTGGCAGCGATGTAGCGGTTCCTCTTGTCGCGTTTATATCGAAGTAACTGCAGGGAAGGAGGTAGCGGTGACGGAGTCGGCGTGCAGGGAACCAGCGGAGGTGTGATACTGCTCTCCTGTGCCGCAGAATGGGCGGCCTGGTTACCCGTGCAAGCTGTCTCGTGGCCGGGAACCCAATCAATCCGTACAGATACCGCGTTGCGACGGAGTAGGGCAACATGGGTCAGGATTTGTTGTGTGAGGGGGTTGAGAGAGGATTGGCGTCTGAGTTCTTGAACTACGCCGAAGGAGTCTGTGAGGATTCGAATGTGGGATGGGGGCATCTGCGAGACGTCGAAGCTTATGTGGTTGAGGGTACCGATGACAGCGTGGAGAGAAAATAATTTGACGGCTGCTTTAAATAAGCAAGCAGCCGATAATTCGTTCGCCAAAAAGTTTGCGCACCGAAATGTCCGCGTACCTAAATGTCCTGCATCGAAGTGTTCTAGACCCCCGACGAAGTTATTCGCTCACCCGAAATTTCAAGAAACCAAATAAGGCAAAAAATATAAAAACAAAAAAAAATACAAAAGTGAAATTAATTACCAAATCAAACATGTGCATGTTATGCATCTCCCCGCAAAAAGGAGACATAACAATTCCCGGAAGCACTTTACCCTGCTCACGTGCTTTGAAAGCGAAAGTGTTGCGGCGCTTTCAAAGCCGCACAGCTTTGTTTAATGAAGTGTAAACGTGCCACGAAGAAGGCAAAAACGGAAAGTTTTGTTCCGCGCTGGCAACGTGGAAGACCGTGCAGACGCGGGATCAAATCCCATCGGATGGCACCTGTGTTTTTTATTTGCTCTTACAGCGGCGCCCAATGTCTTGACCGGACAACAACGACAACAAAAGCCGAAAATAATGGCGAAAACATCGAATTACGAGAATGGGCCAGCCGCGCACTAGGCCTTTCATTTGCGGAAAAATACATAATTGGTGAAGTGACGAAGCCAAATTGCGATAATGGTATAAATGTACATCTATGGTGAAAAGAAACAAAAGAGAGCTTATATTATAATTAAGCGTGTTTGGACATTTATAGCTAAATACTGATATAAATAACTCGCAATGAAGGCAAGAGGATTGAGAATGCATAGGCAGCCCTCTGAATTTCTGTATATTTTCTTATGGTACCTTTCACCATTATCTCTGTATTCTTTTTCTCCAAATCTTCTAGTTAACTGGCCTCCACAAGCTCAGAAATGGCCGCACGACGTACGCTCATCTGCCCTCAGGGACGCTATTTTATCACAGCTAGTGCTCAACTACGGCATTGGTTATCTGAAGTTGTATTTCACCTTCGTTTAAGTAATGCATTGCTGACGTTAATGAGTTGTGAATGCTTAAGCCAGGCAGTACCGGTACTAGCTGCACTTTCATTGTCCCTTCCTGGACATTTTTCATTTATTGAAACCTATAGATTCCCACCCTTCCCGCGCACTCTTCCCGTATAATTACGACCATTCAAGCTTAATTTCTGCACGCTGCTGCGGCGGCTTCTTGTGCTCTGTTCCCGTGTTGATTATGGGGTTTCATTCTTGGATATTAGCGGCTTGTCCCTTTGAGAGAATCGATGAGTGGTGGGAAGGGCTGGCACACTGATTTTGAGACTTGTGTACTCCGGTCGTTCTCTTATCCGCATTTATTGTTGTCAGTCTCTCTGCGACCGCATCTTTTGTGTTGGTGTTTTATTTTCCTTGCAGTGTGTACCTTTATCCCCGTTGGATGACGATGTTATTAATACGCCAATGCCTTAATCAAGAAGGAAGGTGGTCAAACACTTTTGCTCATGTTTGTACAGTAGAACGAATATGGCTTGAGCGGCTGAAATTTGCGTCCGCTCCTGTCCTCCGTGCTACTTCCCTTTGGAGAAAAAAAGAGGAGGGAACAAGGTTGTTGGTTGGGATTGAACAGAGAGAGTAGGATGGGCCCAGATAATAATGGGTGCCTGGTCATTTTAGAGTTTCTGAGAAAGCGGATAAAACAAGAAAGATGTCGCGCTTGTGTGGCAGCGGGAGAAGCTGGAGTGCTTCAAGAGGATTCCGAGTCAAGCGCATCAAGACGGTAGGCAAAAAGGTCCCTGTATTTTTCAAAGGTAGCGCGCCGTTTCCTCCTCGCCCGTCTCTCTCGGCCGCCATTAGTGAGCGACTCCCGCGGAGTGCGCCACCGGACCGTTTCGTTTCGTATGCGCGTCGCGTTGAAGTTCTTGCTTAAAACGCGACAGTTCTGGACGTAAATTCACAACGGTGTTCGCAGGTATTGTGTAGGAAGAACAGTTCGTGATTGGTCAGTGCCTTAGCTATCATGCCGCGTTTTGAGGGTAACAAACTGCGCGCTCGCCCCGGCATATTTCAATCTCCTTTTCTGGTATCTCACCAGAGATTTAAAATCTGGGACCGTTCTAGGAGATCAAAAACCTAGCATTTCTACGTTTTTGTTCAGTTCCAGGTGTGTGGAAGGGCACGCTAAAACGTTATGAGCGCCAGCAGAGTTCTAACCGCAGAACCGTACTAAAAGTTAGAACATGCACGCCTACTTTCAGAATTGTGTGCAGGGACGTAGCCAAGAGGAGATGGGGGAGGGTTAGGACTTTCTCCGAATTTTTTTCCAGGCAGCGCGTAAACAGGACCTAGTGTTCCTTGCACCAAAACTCCTCCTTTCCAACACCCCTTAAACCCTCACGAAGAAATTCCTGGCTACGGCCCTGGTCGTGTGTGTACAATATGCTCAAAAAATAGTGAAACCGTTGAGTGAGAGGAAAGTACTTTTATTGCATACGCAAATATTCAATTCTAAGCAGAATCGGCACCGCATAGATCTGGTACAAACACACTCCGAGACAGTTTTCGTTACTGCCCCGTGTATATTAAAAAGCAAGGTGTTCTGTTTAGTGGACGCGTCTCAAAATAAAAAAAAAAACTGCATCAGTCTATGCACGCTACATGGCAGGGAATTTTATTGCCTACATACGCCCAGCTTTAATTTTTTTAACTTCACAAAATGCACTCACGTGGTTCAATTTCCCGTTCAGTTTTAAAAAATGTTTTAAAAATTTAAAAAAGCTCGAAGGACCTCAGGCGGAGCCTGGTAAAAGAAAGCTGGGGGAGAAATAGAAGTTCTCCCAGCAAATAAACAAAAGTTGGACTGGCTAAATAAACGTATTTCCAAATATTATGCAGGAAAAGTGGTATAAAATGTTAAAGAAAATGACCGCCCCAGAAATTCGGAAAAAACGCCAGCGGCTACCGCTTTGTCACTAAAGGCAGTCTCTGTGGAAGCAACTGCATGCTGGAAATTTCTCCATGTGAGCATTTCAGTTACGTTTGAAATAGATACATTGTTGAGCCTCTTTATTCCAATGGTTATCTGGTTACTGAGAATAAAATCAGATAGAAAGGGGACATTTAGCGGGGATAGAGACGACTGGCCGTACATCAGTCGTCTACGCGGCCAGTGCACGGCTGGTCGTGTGGATGTTTGTAGGCGACGATGTCGTCGTTTCCTTTCGTACGTTGTAAAAAAATATTCCATCACACATTTTCAAATAAGTTAATTGACATGGCGTCTTGGGAAAATGAACACTTCGAGCTTACCAGTGAAGCAGCCACCAGCCAATGGAGGAAATTCCAATCGAAGGAGGTTAAGAAGCGATAAAGAAGGAACGCTTGAGTAAAATATCAGATTCGTACGGTCCTGAGTGTATCGGCGCCACACGTTGGCTCACAACTGTTCGGTCGCGCCCATCCCGATATGTCGGTGACAACGTTGTGCAGTCGAACTAGCTCAAGACGACTCCTAGATGAATCAACCTTTTCCCTGTAGCTGGGGAAATAATATCGCCCTCTCCAACCAAAAGTAATAACCAAGAACAAGACGTTTGTGGACCAGCTCGATTCCCTCTTCAGGGGGGACTGGGGTCACGTTGTCGCGCCGGTCACTCACAAAGCGCCTCGCTGTGGAGCGCGGTGCCCGCGTGTGCACAAGTGGGAGGGTTCGCAGGGAAGGGTTTATGTTATTTGCATTTTTTCTCCGGTTGGTCACGCTTCCGGAACGTGTCACCGAAGTCTCTTTTGCAGTCTGTTTCGCAGTACTGGACGGCGGTTTTGCAGCCGGACGTCGTTGCGCTGCCTGAGCCTGACTCGTTCCAGTAGATTTTTCCTCTCCCCAATGCATGGGGAGGGGCACTCAGCTCAAAAGTCTTGTATACGATACCAAGCGTCCTGTCCTTTGTCACACATTTTTTTTCTAGTAATGTTCACAAAGCACTCAGCAGAACGCTTTCCACAGAAACTGCCCCTCTCGCCCACCTCAATTATCGTGTGGTCCCCCGACCATCTTCCGGGATTGGAGCCCTCAGCGGATCGAATGCCTAATGATAGAAAGTGGGTGCGTACCAGGGGCTTATCTTTTGTATTATGCAGTTAATTTTCTTGCCGTGTTCTTTTTTTTACTCATCCTCCACCTTGAAAGATGAACCTACCAAAGCAAAATATTTAGGTCATCAGCTTCAAATATTTCTTTACTTAGAACTCCGTGGGACGCGTACACGAAAACCACGATAAAATAGAAAGAAAATGAACACAAGGATGTCCGCTTTATTTATGTGCGCAACGAAAAGACACATTTATATTGCTTTTAACTTACAGGAGAATGAAATGAAAAAAGCAGGTTTACCTTATTAACAGTTACGTAAAATAGCAAAACTGTTCTATTTCTTGCATAATTTCTTCGACAAGCTGCTCGTCCGTTGTTCTTTTAGTTTGATTACACGGGACCGCATGGGATACGCCCCTTCCATATATCGCCATCTCGACAACTTTAAGTCAACGACTTAAAAAATATGAGCTATCAACACCCGATTTCAGATCCTTCGCGATTGTTTGGATCGCTAATGGACCTTTTTCCAGTACCGGTTCTCCTAGCGGCCGCCACGGCTAACCTAAACTGGCAGTCAGGCACGCCTCCAAAAATGTTTGGCGTTCAGGAAACCCGTGCAAGAAATATCCTGGTCCTGCAGTCCCCCTCCGCACCCACTTGTCACCCGGGCCTTTCACCTGAATGTCACGGTAGCCGGCGCACGCTTGTGTGACTAATCTGCAGTAGCCGGTCTGTCGCTGTTGGGCAGATGTAGGACAGACCGGTCGCTGTTTAAATGATAGGCTCCGCGAACACGCACGCAATGTCATGAATGGTCGCGATGGTGTCCTCGCACAGCACTGCAGCACGTGTGTTGTAAAGGGTTATAAGCCGGATTTTCGAAAAAACCTTTGTGATAGGGAAAAGCAAAGTGAGGCTTACGCGCGAAATCATTGAAGCGGGAAAGATTTGTAGAGTGGGGCCGGAATGTGTCAGCACCCCCTCCCTCGCGCTTTGTGATAAAGAGTTGCAATTCCTGAGGCTATAGAATGTTCGTGCATGGCAAGTGTGTCATCTCTAGATGATTCTGTGTAATTTTTGACTGTTTTGGCAGGGGGTATATATTCGTTTGCTCCTCGAAATCAACTTTGTTGGAAGTTAGCGCTCATCCTCATCCCATCTCTCCTACTCACGCTTTGCCTACAAGAACGCATCACCAACAAGCCCAACTTTACACTCTCATGGCGAAAAGTTATCTTAAGAGAAGGCTGAAGACATTGGTCGGAGTTTTGAATCGTTGTCGTTGGCGAATCAAGCCTTCGGTTCGAAACATCATAAAGTACAAGCTGTAAGACGACGCGCAGAAGATGGCGGCGCGGAAGATAAAGTTGGCCTGGGCAGACGGGAAAGCCGGCGAGCTTAAGATGGCGGCCCAGGAATTCAAGATGGCCTGGCCAGCCGGGGAGGCCATGACGTCATTCCACCGGGTTGGGAAGACAAGATGGTCGCCCCCAAGATGGACGTTTCCATTCGCAGTCAGCTGTAGAGTTCCACGGTACAGTTCAGCCGAAAAAGTTTGCAGGCAACACCAAGGCTTAGTTGTGCGAATGATGCGGTAGTAAATGGAATAATTCCGCATTCCAAAATTGTCCAGCCCTAAATCGGCGTTGCAAATCTTGCAACAAGTGGGGACATTTCGCGGCGATGTGCCGTAAGCCTGCAACAGTGCATCGAGTTTCTTCGAGAGGAGCTAGGGGCTTCGCTCCGGCACCGGAACCTGTACAGCATCCAACATCCACGGAGGTCAACTCATCTTCGAGCGCCTCCGTCTTAACAGTCAGCACTTCTTCGAGAAAGGACTTAGTCGCCCAAGCGGAAGTCAGCGTCAACAATCCTTCGAGAAAGGACTTAGTCGTACAAGCCGAAGTCAGCGGGGTGACCATGCAACTCTTAGTCGATACCGAAGCATCCGTGTCGTTGATGACTGCCGAAGATTTCAAGCGTCATTTCAGTAAGCAGCATGCCCTGTCTAAGGCCTTCGTCGATTTGTGAATTTTTCCAAACAACATATCGGCATCCCCAGCTCATTCCTAGCTCCTGTTCAAGTGTTGCAACGGTCTTGCTCCGTCACATTCTACGTCACAGACAAAGGCACATCGCTTTTGGGACTCGACGCCATCCAGCAATTGGGTATTCAGGTCGACGGTGCGTCTCTTACGTGTCGACTAGCATCAGTGTGTGCAGTGCAGTGTCCCGTGAACGTGCCCCCGGGTTTCGAACATCTCTTCAACGGTGAGTTGGGTCTTGCCAAAGACGTCTCGCATAGTATCCAACGGCGGCCAGGTGCGACTCCGGTTGCATCTAAGCTACGACGATTGCCTCTTGCTCTTCATGATCAGGTGTCCAGCGAGCTGCGACGCCTCGAGGACAATGATGTTGTAGCGGCGACCGCTACAACGACGACCGCCTTCTACGAGGGCGAAATGCCAAGTTAACCGTTTGCTGCGACTACGCCGAAGCCCATGGTGCCTACGATGGACCCGTCATCGGTTCTGCCCGAGTCGTCGCCTACTTTTGGTGGCATCCCCACCACGCGCATACAGCGGACATCCTCGACGTCACCTGCAGATTCCACGTCAAGTACACTCATACATCCTGCACCCAGCTCTATCCCCTGAACTTCCACTTGCACAGCTCGGGCGTGCTGCTAATAGACGGGCACACTCACGTCGTGGGACGCTACACTTACTACGCCCGCTTTTCCAGACCCGTCCCATCACCTACATTAATGTCGACACCCGCGACATTATTGTAGGTGATTCAGCCGATTCATGCTCAAGCTCGTCCGGTACTCCACTCCCAGCCCAGGCCACCGGAGGTTATAATGTGCACAGGAAGCCCTCATGACGACGACTTGGACTGTCAGCGGATGCTATTTCGGGACTGACCAGAACGACTCTATGATCTTAGATCCCTTTTCACTTGGACTGTGACCGCGGACACACCATGCTAGTTAGTTGCTCACGTTCTTTTCTTTTGTCGCGCTCCGCGCTAGGCGGGAGCCCTGTAGCGCCACTTCATTATCGACAGCTAGCGTCCACCATCATCATCATTGACCGCGACCTCCATCGTCAGCAGCGCGTGGTCTCGACACGCATGACGATCAAAGACGGGTGCGGGAACGTGCCGGTTTTGTCTCCGCCTTCCACGTCAGCTGTCGTGGGTGTTTGGCCAGGTTCTGGGCTGCTCATCTGAGAGTTTTTTCTTTTGATTTTTGGCTTTGCTTGTATCTCCCATTTGCCCTTTTCTCTGTGTTTTGTTCACGCAGGTGGGGCAGTGACTTCGGAAGAGATGAATGGCAACTCTCCCGGCCGGGGCACATCGCCCTGGTCGGCGTCCCTCCCTACCCAGGAACTCCCGTTGGATGAGTTTACAAGTGGCGGTGTGACGAGCATCCCCGTGGCCCTGGTGCCTTCCAACGGCGGTTTCATTCGCCGGAACAACCCGAGCTCCATCCAAAACGACTTGAGGGCGGCCACCGCCCATTTCAAAAAGATCACGGAGGTAAGGCCTTTCGGCAGGGGAGGAATCTTGTGCCGGCATTCAGATAAAGAATGCCTTGTGGACCTGCTTGCTGCTCGACGTTTGCGTCGGTTCCGGTAAGCACCTTTATCCCCCCGCATCTAGCGTGCTCGAAAGGATTGATTCGCGGTGTCAGCACTGCCCCGACTCCCCCGGAGGTGCTCGAGCACTTTGCAAAGGCTGGCGCAATCTCCATCTACCGATGTAATTGTGTAGTAAATGGGACCAGAGTACCAACTGAATCGGTGATTGCCACCTTCGTTGGCCGCTCATGCCCATCAGAAATTAAAATGTGGCCACTTTTGTTCCGAGTCGAACCCCTCAAACCTAGACCGTTGCAGTGTCGCAAATGCTGGCGCTATGGCCAGTCAGGGAGGCTGTAAGTCAGTGGCTCGATGCTGTACTTGCGGTGAAGAGCACGCGGATTCCCAGTGCAGCGGTGATGTGAAATGTTGCCTTTGTGGCGAGGATCACCCGGCGGACTCAATCAGCTGCACCGCTGGGGCGCAGGAGGAGAGGATTGTGGAAGTAATTGAGAAACGCCGGTGCTCGCGCGGTGAAGCTATAGCTACTATCAAGGAACGGGCTGTTAGCTATGCAGGTGCTACGTCTAAACAGATCCCTCTTACGGAGACGGCTTTGAAAAGCATGATGGACGCGGCAGCAGAGAAGGCAGTTGCGAAACATGTGGAGCCGCTGGTGCTCTCGATGTCCCAGTGCCTTGCCCAGATGCAGCTGCTGACAGCGAAGCTTTCAGACTTTATTCAGGCGGTTCCCCTTCTCCCTGCTTCTCCTCGCCCTCAGCATCCGGAAATCATTGCAGACACTGCTCTCCCGTTAATTTCTGCTTCATCATCAGCTCAGGGTATTCAGGAGATAAGTGCGTCTGCATCCAGCTCTTTCATGACAACCACTGGAGTGCCTTTGGCATCGAATACAAACCTCGCTGCTTCCCAGCCCCCTGAAAGCATGTATGCCCTCCCGGTCTCCTCATCCACTGAGGATAACTCTTCTGAGATGGAGACTCCTATTCCTTCGTCTCCACTCAAAAGCAAGGACTCGCTCTCCCACAGATGTAAAAACAGACAAGGGACCTAAGTCAAAAACAAAAAAAAGGTATGGCTCGCTTTTCTCAGTCTGGAGACATTGTAAAACAGGCAATCGATTCTGCACAGCTCGAGTCGCTTTAGGGCGGATCCGGGTTTTGCAGTGGAATTGCCGCTCCGCGATTACCGTAGTGCTTCTCCTGACCTCTCCTATCAAATATCTAAGCTCTCCCCGGATATTATTCTGCTCCAGGAAACATGGCTATCTCCCTCTAAATCTTTTACCGTCCGTAACTTTCGCTCGTTCCGCTTGGACCGGCAAGGTAGGGGCGGAGGCTTGCTTACATTAGTTTCCACGGCATTCTGCGACAGGGCGTCTATTTCTTTTACACTGTCATCAAGTGAATGCGAAATTTTGGGCGTTGAGATCTGTCTTACAAACTCTACTCCCTTCACAGTGATTAATGCATACTTCCCATCTGGTGTTGCATCGACGAGACCATTAGATACCGGCCTCGCCTCATGCAAACCCCACAGTGTTTTAGCAGGTGATTTCAACTCTCACCACGTATCCTGGGGCTTCCGCACGTATGCATGCGGTAGGAGATTATGGGAATGGATGGGAGATCACAACCTTTCATGTCATAACTCCGGGGTGACAACTTGCGTAAGGGGCCAGTCCCGCTCAGTCGTGGACTTGACTCTTTCTACGCCAGGTCTGATAATAGACTGGGATACAGTTTCTGATGCTACCAACAGTGATCACGTCCCAGTGTTTTTCGAAATCTTATGCTCCATGCGAACTCCGAACCGGAAAGTCCAATCATTCGTAGATATGACGCGCTTTGGTAAAGAATTACGCTCAGCTCTTTCTTCAATGGCCCCATTTGACGAAGAGAGTATAGCTACGGAGGTTTTAAATTTGATTAGCGAAGTAACAGAACGTTCAAAATTCACAGTGTCATCGGCTAGGGATGGCCCTTGCAGTTTCTGGTGGAACGATGAGTGCACGCGGGAGTTGAGACGCAGAAATGCTGCGTGGAAGAGGCTGCTTCGCAACCAGTGCCCTGATAATTGGAGTAGTTTTAAATTCATTCGCGCAATTTTCAAAAGAACTATTGCTAAGGCCAAGGAGGAATATGAGACGCAACGATTTTCTTTTCTATCGGACCCGCGGAAAAAAGCACCCTGTGTAAGGTGCTATGTAGTTGGAAAGTAGCTCCCCCAGATCAGAACGTTGAGTCGGTTATCATTTCCCCAGATGAAACCCAGGATTTTCTCAACGGGATCGCACAGGGATTACAACAGCGTTTCACATCGGTGGCGCCATCCATCCTTACCGGATATGGACAGGACAACTTTGTAGAAGTAACTCTGGAAGAGCTCGAGGAGGGATTACGTCGAGCCCATGACGCGGCTCCAGGTCCTGATGGCATCACAGTCAAAATGCTAAAACTTCTGTTCAGTGAGTCCCCCGCCTCTCTTTTGCAACTGCTCTTTACGTAATTCACGGGTCCCACCTGAGTGGCGGCTGGCAAAGATTGTTCCCCTACTTAAAAACAAAGGGTTGGGGTTCGTGATAGATAATATTAGGCTTATATCCCTCACTTCCAATGAGGTAAAATTGGTAGAAAGAATTCTGCTCAGTAGAATTGAAAATATCTTACAATGCGAAAACATCTTGAGCCCCAAACAG
The DNA here is from genome assembly GCF_048455015.1 of Haemaphysalis longicornis. NCBI lineage: Eukaryota > Metazoa > Arthropoda > Arachnida > Ixodida > Ixodidae > Haemaphysalis > Haemaphysalis longicornis. The sequence continues at coordinate 10,619,086 of NW_027526295.1, forward strand.
GTAGGTTTCAGGTAGGGCTGTTCTATATGGTCTGCTCATATTAATCTGGAGAGCCGCATTCAATTGGCACGCTCACGAAAAGAAGTTGCAGTGCTAGTTACCTTGGATGTCGCTAAAGCTTATCACAGTGTTGAGTATAGAATTTTTTTAACGCACTTAAGCGTTTTGCTTTCCCAAACTATATCATATCATGGATCGGTAATTTTCTGTCAGGTAGAAAATTCTTTTGTTCTCAGCAGGGCCTCTCCTCTCCAGTATACTCTCAAACCCGAGGTGTTCCCCAGGGCTCTGTTTTGTCTCCCGTGCTTTTTAATATTTTGATGAGCTCTATTCCTATAAGTCCAGACGTTCAGGTGTACGTTTACGCTGACGACATTGCTTTTTTCGCGTCAGAAAAGGACATCCACATGTTGTACGTACGCCTGCAGGCCTATTTATGCGCCTTAGAGACTTGGCTGGATGGCCTCTGCTTCACCCTAAATGGGCACAAATGTGCTGTCCTTGTTTTTCCGGGTGGGGGCCCAGCCTCCTTTTCTCTCAGCTACCGCCGACAAAACATTCCCCAGGTCAATTCTTTAAAAGACCTCGGAATAATATACGAGTACAATCTGAATTGGCGCCCACACATTGATTATATTTCTACCAAAGGAGAATGGTCTATCTCTGTTTTAAGAAGCTTAAGTAATAAGAGATTTGGTATGCGCCGTGACACTTTATTAATGATCTACCGAATGTACGTCCGGCCAATCCTAGAATTTGGATGTGTGCTTTTTTCAGGAAGCCCTCAGTACAAACTTCGGCCGCTAGTAATGCTGGAACGTCAAGCCCTAAGACTATGCCTGGGTCTTCCCCGATATGTACCGATCAACGTTTTGTATATGGAAGCCCCCATTACTTTTCCGCATGCATGCCGTCACTGTTGACGTATTCATAAGAGTAATGGCGTCTCCCATATCCAGACCGCAAACTGCCTTCGTAACCTGGCCTTCGCTGTTTTTCAGCAGTCCATGGCCCCGATTCAAACGCCCGCAGGTCATAGTTGTACAGTCCTTACTAGACCCCTTACATGTGGCCCTTTTGTCTGTCCCTGTTCCTAATCATTCAGTATCATCTTTAGATGATACTGAATGCATGCATTCGTGAGCGTGCCTTTGATGATTTTTTTCCCGCGAATTCTAAGTTACTCCCATTGAGTCTTTTATCAGGCCTTTTGCAAGATCACCTTACCGGTTTCCCCTCCCATGTAATTTATTGCAACCGACGCATCTGTGCGGAATGAGAAGGCAGGAGTGGGCATTTTTTTCTCCTGGTTTGGATTGGGCCTTTTCCCTCCGATTGCCCGACTTCACTACATCTTTTCATGCTAAATATCTAGCGATTGTTCTGGCCCTTAGAGAGCTACATTCGGATACACAACACGCAATTTTGCTTACAGATTCTCTTTCTGTTTGCACTGCCCTATCGTGCTGAAAGTCTTCTCCACTTCGTCGGGCCCTTGGGTATTTACTGCCTCCGTCTTTACAAAAACTTCGTTTGGTGGGGGTGCCTGGACACGCAGGCATCTGGCTCAACGAAGCGGCCGGCACTCTGGCGGGCATTGGATTGGATGGACCGGTGATGGAGGTTCTACCACCCATAAATTTTGTCACCTCGTTACGCTTTCGAAGATTAGGCCTGTTACAAAGCATGGCGGAATCTGCGTACGCAAGTTCTGACCTCGAGCACCTTCGGCACTCATGGAAGTGCAGGATTAGTCAGTCACGAGCTTGTGAAGTTACCCTCACCAGCTTTCGGTGTGGTGTCCCAAATTTAAATTATTACTCGTATTGCCGCCTCAACATGGGACAGCGCACCTCCTCGTACATCAAGGACTTCCTGTCCAACCGAACCACGACCATCCACGCCGGAGACATGCAGCTCCCCCCAAAGTCGCTGGGAAGCATTGGAACGCCGCAGGGATCGGTGATCTCCCCCATGTTATTCAACCTGGTGATGATCGACGTGGCCTAACACCTCTCCCGCCTTCCCGACGTCCTTCACACCATCTATGCCGACGACATCACTCTGTGGGGCCGCAGCGACGGCCACATCGAAGCTACCCTACAGCAAGCGATCGATGTCATCGAATACCGACTTCAGCACACGGGTCTGGTCTGCTCCCCAACCGAGTCCGAGCTTCTAATACTACCGCCCAACGAACGCCGCACCGGTGCCTCAGCAGCCGAAGACATCACCCTCCGCACGGGAGACGGAACTGCAATTCCGCACGTGAAGACCCTGCGTGTCCTGGGCCTTCATCTCGACGCGCACAGGCGCAACGGTTTTACCATGAACAAGCTGGAGACCAACGTTACGGCAGCCACCCGGCTCACCCGGAGGGTATCCACACGCCACGCAGGCATGAAGGAGGCTAGTCTCCTCCGGCTGGTGCAGTCGTTCGACATCAGCCACATCGCCTACGTAGCCGCCTTCCACAATTGGAAATTCGCCGAGCCATACCTCGGCAAAGTTGGCGCGGCTCACTCAAACTCACTCACAATTTTTTTTTTCGAATCACCACTCACTCAAACTCAGACTCAATGCTGAGCAGCACATCTGCGCTCACTCAAACTCAAACTCACATTGAGCTCAAAACTCAGAACTCACTCGGACTCAAAACTCAAAATGTACTCAGAACTCAAAATGTACTCAAACTCAAAATGTAATCAAAACTCAAAATGTACTCAAACTCAAAATGTACTCAAACTCAATTTGGACTCAAAACTCAAAATGTACTCAAACTCAAAATGTAATCAAAACTCAAAATGTACTCAAACTCAAAATGTACTCAAACTCAATTTGGACTCAAAACTCAAAATGTACTCAAAACTCAAAATGTACTCAAACTCAAAGTGTACTCAAACTCAAAATGGACTCAAAACTCAAAATGTACTCAAACTCAAAATGAACTCAAAACTCAAAATGGACTCAAAACTCAAAATGTACTCAAACTCAAAATGGACTCAAAACTCAAAGTGAACTCAAACTCAAAATGGACTCAAAACTCAAAATGTACTCAAACTCAAAATGAACTCAAAACTCAAAATGTACTCAAACCTCAAAATGTACTCAAACTCAAAATGTACTCAAAACTCAAAATGTACTCAAAACTCAAAATGTACTCAAACTCTAAATGGACTCAAAACTCAAAATGTACTCAAAACTCAAAATGAACTCAGAACTCCAAATGGGCTGAGAACTCAAAATGAATTCAGAACTCACATGGCCTCACAGAGATTGAGACAGTCAGAGAGTGAGAGTGAGAGTTTGAGTGTGAGATTGAGAGTGTGAGTGAGAGTGAGAGTGAGAGTGTGAGTGAGAATGAGAGTGAGAGTGGGAGTGGGAGTGTGAGAGGGAGTGTGAGAGGGAGTGGGAGTGGGAGTGTGAGAGTGAGAGTGAGTGTGAGAGTGAGTGTGAGTGTGAGTGTGAGAGTGAGAGTGAGAGTGAGTGTGAGAGTGAGTGTAAGTGAGAGTGAGAGTGAGAGTGAGAGTGTGAGTGTGAGTGTGAGTGAGAGTGAGAGTGTGAGTGAGAGTGTGTGTGAGTGAGAGTGTGTGTGAGAGTGAGTGTGAGAGTGTGAGTGTGAGTGAGAGTGAGAGTGAGAGTGAGAGTGAGTGTGAGAATGAGTGTGAGTGAGAGTGAGAGTGAGAGTGTGAGTGTGAGTGAGAGTGAGAGTGTGAGTGAGAGTGTGTGTGAGTGAGAGTGTGTGTGAGAGTGAGAGTGAGAGTGTGAGTGTGAGTGTGAGTGAGAGTGAGAGTGAGAGTGAAAGTGGGAGTGGGAGTGTTAGAGGGAGTGTGAGAGGGAGTGGGAGTGGGAGTGGGAGTGTGAGAGTGAGAGTGAGTGTGAGAGTGAGTGTGAGTGTGAGTGTGAGAGTGAGAGTGAGAGTGAGTGTGAGAGTGAGTGTGAGTGAGAGTTAGAGTGAGAGTGAGAGTGAGAGTGTGAGTGTGAGTGTGAGTGAGAGTGAGAGTGTGAGTGAGAGTGTGTTTGAGTGAGAGTGTGTGTGAGAATGAGAGTGAGAGTGTGAGTGAGAGTGAGAGTGAGAGTGAGTGTGAGAGTGAGTGTGAGTGAGAGTGAGAGTGAGAGTGTGAGTGTGAGTGTGAGTGAGAGTGAGAGTGAGAGTGAGAGTGAGAGTGTGAGTGTGAGTGTGAGTGAGAGTGAGAGTGTGAGTGAGAGTGTGAGTGAGAGTGAGAGTGAGAGTGAGAGTGTGAGTGTGAGTGAGAGTGAGAGTGTGAGTGTGAGTGAGAGTGCGAGTGAGAGTGAGAGTGAGAGTGAGTGTGAGTGTGAGAGTGAGTGTGAGTGAGTGTGAGTGAGAGTGTGTGTGAGTGAGAGTGTGTGTGAGAGTGAGAGTGAGAGTGTGAGTGAGAGAGAGTGAGAGTGAGAGTGAGAGTGTGAGTGAGAGTGAGAGTGAGAGTGAGAGTGTGAGTGTGAGTGTGAGTGTGAGAGTGAGTGTGAGTGTGAGTGTAAGTGTGAGTGTGAGTGTGAGTGTGAGTGTGAGAGTGTGAGTGTGAGTGTGAGTGAGAGTGTGTACCTTTTGCTGTATACCTTTTGCGATATCCTCATAATTATAACCAGAAAGCGTTTTCATATTTGTCCCACGTGACCCCCTCGACGAGACCTTTAATTTGATACCCCACACACCGTAGCAGGGTCATATGGAATTCATACCAGTCAAACTAACCATGACTCATGACTGTAACCAGGACGCATTATTTAGGTGTTCGACATGATTCCCCTAACTGGAACCTTCAATTTCACGCCCCACATGCTTCAGCGGCCTCACCTTGAATTTAACCCCATCTATGACTCATAATGACCATCTCATGATTCGAACTACGAAGCCTTTTTTTTATTTGTACCACGTGATTCCCCTCTTCAAGACCGTAAATTTGATACCCTACACTCCCTAGCGGGGTCACTTCGAATTTTACCCCAATATAAGAGTCGCCATGACAATCTAATGGTTATAACCAGGAAGCATTTTTGTATTTCTCCCACGTGATTCGGCTCATCAAGACCATTGATTTGATACCCATCACATCCTAGCGGAATCAATTTGAACGTTAAACCAATCAATGACTAACCATGACTATCTCATGATATAGCCCTACCACATTTTTGTCCCACGTGATTTTCCTTATCGGAACCTTCAATTTGATACCCCGGACACCCAGTGGCATCATTGTGAATTTTAACCTAATTTATGACCCATTTTGACTATGTCATGATAATAATCAGGAAGCACGTGATTACCCTCATCGAGACCTTTAATTTGATACGCCCTAGCGTCATGAACCTGAATTTTAACCGAATCTTTGATTTACCATGACTACGTCATGATATATCCATATCTCATGTTCGTCCCGAATGATTCCCCACATCGAGACCTTGAATTTGATTCCCCACATGCCCTCGCAGCGTCATTTTGAATTTTAACCCAATCTATGACTCATTATGACTGCCTGATGACTACAATCAGGAAGCATTTTTTTATTTACCCCGCGTGATTCCGTTAATCCAGACCTTTCATTTGATACCTTACACGCCTTAGCCTCATCAGTTTCACTTTTCACCCAATCTAATGCGGTCATTATTCTGTCTTAAGGGGCGCTGCCCAGTCAATTCAGCTAATTCATTTGAAACAGTAGAAAGGACAGCCCCCGCCCCCATTTCCCCCCGGCTCTCACCTCTTCCTTTGTGACCCCTAGTATATCAAGCCGTTAACAGTAGCAGGCGAACAACCAGCACGCCAGCGCCGCCGTGTGCTTTCCCACCCCCCTTTCCCACGCTCTTAGTGGATCCGTCAGGAGGAAAAGTTAAGACAACCCTTTTTTATGACCTCACCAGTCAATTATCACTCACGCGCCCAGCCGCGAAAATTAGGTATACAGCAAGTGCTTATGGCCATAAAAATTCAACAAGAAACTAAAAAAAAATCAGACACCACCTCCCTCCCAACCGATCATGCAGATCGCGATTGGTGCCATACCCGCAGGTAACTTGAATTCCGAGCCCACAGTGACGCATGAAACTTAACAGCCAACCATAGCTGCCTGCTAGGCTACTCATATGTACTCAAACTCCAAATGGGCTTAAAACTCCTATTTACTCAGAACTCGAAATGTACTCAAAACTCAATATGTAATCAAACTCAAAATGTGCTCAAACTCAAAATGTACTCAGAACTCAAAATGGACTCAAACTCAAAATGGACTCAAACTCAAAATGTACTCAGAACTCAAAATGAGCTCAAACTCAAATTGTACTCAGAACTCAAAATGAACTCAATCTCAAAATGGACTCAAACTCAAAATGTACTCAGAACTCAAAATGGACTCAAACTCAAAGTGTACTCGGAACTCAAAATGGACTCAAACTCAAAATGCACTCAGAACTCAAAATGGTCTCAAACTCAAATTGTACTCAGAACTCAAAATGGACTCAAACTCAAAATGTACTCAGAACTCAAAATGGACTCAAACTCAAAATGTACTCAGAACTCAAAATGGACTCAAACTCAAAATGTACTCAGAACTCAAAATGGACTCAAACTCAAAATGTACTCAGAACTCAAAATGGACTCAAACTCAAAATGTACTCAAAACTCAAAATGGACTCAAACTCAATCGGACTCAAACTCAGTCGTGATCACTCGGCTCAAACTCACTCAAGCTCAAACTCACCATGCCACACTAGCCTCGCGCTCACTCAAACTCAAACTCACGCGTGAGTTTGAGTCCAAATGAGTCTGAGTGAGTGGACTCATGAGTGAGTTTGCCGACCTCTGCGCCGAGCGCCAGAAGCTGAACGCCATCATTCGCAAGGCCTATAAGGCGGCCCTCGGCCTCTATCTCCATGCCAGCACGGACAAGCTCTTGGAGTTGGGCGTCCACAATACCCTGGAGGAGACCGCCGAAGCCCAGCGTACGGCTCAACTCACGCGATTGTCGCAAACTCGCACCGGGCGCTACATTCTGCAGCGTCTCGGCCTCAGAAGACGAGAGGAGCGGTGCGGCGAAGTCTCGCCGTCTCTGCCGCAAAGTATACTATGCAACCTCCACGTGCCCCCGGTTCCTCGACACATGCATCCGGACCACAACCAGGAGCGTCGACTCGCCAGGGCACAGGCACTCACCGTCGCACACGCCACGGACGCCGGCGCCTTCTACGTCGACGTCGCTCAGTACCCAAGCCGACCGAACGCTTACGCAGCAGTAGTCATAGCAGCTGTCTCTGTCGATCTGTACACCGCGGGTAGTTTCACGGCTTGCGACGCCCACCACGCCGAAGAGATGGCCATTGCCCTGGCACTCATGAACCCAAGATGTGCCACCGTGCTCAGCGACTCGCGACCGGCGATCCTTAGCTACGCCACGAACAGAGTGTCCCCTTGCTGTGAGGGTGTGCGGTGCCCTACCTCCCCGAACGACACCGGTAACTCTACGTTGGTTCTCGGCGCACGCGGGCCCCCTGGGCCTCCGCGAGGGGCACGTCAACAGGAACGAGGAGGCCGACCGGGCTGCGCACGCGCTCACCTGTCGCGACGCGCCCGATGGTCTAGCCTCCCCGCCTGTGCCGCCCCTACTCGCGGAGCCGGAACCCCTCACCACGTACCGGGACGTCCTCGAGTGGTACCGCCTCGGCCGTCGAACCTACCCGCCGCCTCATCCGAGGCTGACAAGAGAAGAATCAGTGATATACAGACAGTTACAGACAAATTCGCTGCAAACCCCAGTGCTTGCCAAGCATCTGTGTTCCGAAGTGTACTCAAGTGATGTGTGCAGACTATGTGAGAAGAAGAGGGCCACGGCGGCTCACATCCTGTGGAACTGCGAACTCCACCCACAAAAAGCCTGCAAAGCCACGACGATCCCGCCGCAGCTCGAGGCTGCGGCAAGAAGCGGTGACCACGCCACCCAACTCTTGGCCGTCCAGCAGGTGATGGCTGCCCTCGACCGTCAGCGGTCCGAAAGTGCTCCCTCCACCGGAGGAGCTGCGAATAGGTCGCGACAGGGGGCAGGCCGTCACGACGTTTAGGCCGCGTCCTCGCTGCAGGCATCAATAAAGTTGTTTCTGTCTCTCTTGTATCGCTGCAATCTGGCCCCTTCACCACTCTGTGCATTTTGTAACGAATTTGAAACAGCTGAACATTTTTTCCTCTCCTGCCGACGGTACTCCTCCATACGAAAAAGATACTTAGAAAACAGCTTTAACCAATTCGCCTTCCCACTGTCTGTTCCTCGGATCTTATCGTTCGGGACGAAGGCACTGGGTTTTAGCCGCGCAGATCTTTGCTCCACCGTGCACTTGTTCATTTCGGAATCTGGCCGTCTGCCGTGCTAGCCCCAGGCCATGCCGGGCTTCCATCAAAAAGATCCCTGCGTGTATGATCGCTGCTATCAGTGCCTTCCCGCCCACTGCCTCTCCTTTGCCAGCTTCCCTTCTTGTTTTATTTCTCTACATACTTTTCATGTTTTCTTTCCTTTATTTTAGTTTATTTTATGTTGGTTTCAACACTTCCTGATGCTACGTCTCATGTTTGAGCAGTTTTTTTCTGTATATATTTCCCTAATTTATTTAATTCCTTAAATGTGTTTCTTTAATTACTTTGTAATTTCTCTCTGTGAGCACCCCTTTTCTGGCCAATCCCCCTGAGTGGGTATGAGCCATCTCTTTTGGCACCACCACCACCACCACCACCACCCAGGCTGTTGCGCTGCTCGGCCGCATTCCACGGGCGCTCCCCGACTCGCGGACTCCTGCTGCCATCGAAACTGATCTGAAAATAAATGTAGGGTCAGCCGCATGACCACATCGGCGTACACAATGTCATTGAACATGTCGACGCCTGGGAGCGGGTTTCGCCACTCGTCGTCGTCAGGAAAAAGAACGGTGACATCCGGCTGTGTGTGGACCTCCGGGAACCGAATAAGGCAATTATCATTGATGGGTATCCTTTGCCGCATGTTGAAGAGCTGTTGCCGATGTTTCATGGTGCTGTTTCTTTTTCTAAGCTAGTCTTAGCGTCGGCTTATCATCAGTTGTTGCTGGAAAAGGGCAGTAGGAACTTAACTACTTTCGTGGCTCATTAAGGCTTATTCAGGTTTAAGAGAGTGTGTGTTGGTCTGGCTTCGGCGCCTGCGGTTTTTCAAAAAATGATGTCCCAGATCTTGAAGAATTGCAAAAATGTCGTTTGCAATCTTTATGATATTGTGTGGGGAAAGACTCAGTCTGAGCATGACACGAGCTTGGTTGAAGTCTTGACGTGTATGCAAACAGTGGCATGAAGTTGAATGACAAATGTCTTTTTTCGATCAAAGAACTCGATTTTTTGGGTCACAGGATTTCTGCTGGGGGCATCTCACCGTTGGAAAGCAAAGTAAAAGCTATAGTATATGCTCCGGCTCCTACGGACATAAAGTCACTGCAATCATGTTTAGGTCTTGCAGGATACTATGCCAAGTTCATAAAGAACTATACAGAGATAGTTGAACAGCTTCACCTCATGCTCAGGAAGGTCAGACGTTTTGTTGGTTTGGTGATGCTCAGCGCAGTTTCGATCAGTTGAAAGCGTGCCTCACTTGTTCTCCTGTCATGAAGGTCTTTAAGCCTGACTTGCCTGTAGTAGTTACTACAGACGCATCTGATGTGGGAATTGGCGCGGTACTACAGCAGAGGTATGGTTCTAGGCTTGAAACCGTGGCCTTTGCGTCTAGAACTTTGTCGGAGACTGAGCGAAAATACTCTTTGGGAGAATGCGCAGCGCTGGCTTGTTTGTTCACGTGTGAAAAGTGGCACATTTTCCTTTGGGGCAGACGGTTTACGCTTAGAACTGACCATCAGGCTGTAGTTGCGTTGTTAGGCAGGAGATGCAGGTCGGAGGCCTTTTAGGATTTCACGGTGGTCAGCTCGTCTGCTGTACTACAATTTTGACGTCACATACTGCAAATGATCAGAAAATCTGGTCGCTGATGCTTTGTTGAGATTACCCATTCAGACCGGTCACGAACTCGTTAAGGAGGAAGTGATAGTGTCGCTGGTAACATCAGTAGTCGATAAAGAAACTGTGCAGCAGGCAACGAAGGCAGATGTGACGTTGCAGATGGTAGCAGAACATGTGTCCAAGGGTTGGTCCGATAAAAAAAAAGTACACAGGGATTTAACAGTTTATTTTTATGTAAAGGATGAACTTTCTGTTGTGGACGGTTTACTCCTGCGTGATGACCGTGTAGTCATTCACTGTGTGCTTGTACCTACGTTTCTACAGTTAGCACATGAAAATCATCAAGGAATAGTACGTACGATAGAACTTCTCCGTGAACGTTACTGGTGGCCTCAAATGGATCGTAATGTTGAAGAACATGTAAAGCATGTCACGTTTGTCAGGTGGCAGACAAGTCTACTAAGCCTCATGTAGCTCCGTTGCAGCCAGCGGAATGGCCTGAAGGGCCTTGGCAAAAGTTGGGAATGGACATTGTCGGTCCGTTAGATGTACCGCACCCCAGACTTCTTGTTACACTAGTCGATTACTACTCTAAGTGGTCTGAGGTTCTGGGAACAAATTCCATTTCAACTGAGGATGTCATTAAGTTGCTGGATCGGGAAAGGCTCCCTAAGGTTTTAGTGACGGATAATGGACCCCAGTTTGTCTCCAAACAAATTCAAGAATATCTAAAGCAGAAAGGTATGCGCCACGTGATCTCGTCGAATTATTACCCTCAGATTGAACGGTTTAACAGGGTTCTGAAAAACATTTACAGGTAGGCAGACTTGAAGGCAAGGATGCTTCGAAAAGCATTACACAATTTCTTGGGTCGCATAGGGTCACACCACATTCAGTGACAGGTCTTTCTCCAGCTTTTTTGCCGCATGAACGTCAGCCTCGTTCCAAACTGGATATTACCAACTTTAGGATACGTAAAAAGGCAGCAGAATCAGACAATTTCCGGCTTCATGTTTCGAATCAGGTCTTCACGAAGCAGCATAAAGCTAAACAGTACTCTGACAAAAGAAAAGGTGCACAGCAGACCCGCATAAAGGTTGGAGATGGGGGGAAAGTAAAATTCCATAAGCAAGGATTTCTGAAGTATAGTAAGCCGTTTACAGTGCAGGCTCAGGTTGCATCTTTCACTTTCAAGCTGAGTGACGGAAAGATCTGGAACGCGTCAAAACTCACAGTCATTCCGAAAGGAATTGAGGTTGGCTCGGCACCGTATTCCTTTGACAATGTTGAACTCTCTTCGAGGCATAAAGAGTTTTTATACTCTTCGTCTTACTTAGACATTTGTGACAGTCAGTTCCCTAGTCTACCGTAGACAGATGGGGCAAGCCCCAGGGTCCAGACAGACTCTGATCTGTCCGAGCGTCCTTTCAGTGCAAGGTCTGGATAGGTTGTTCCTCAGGAAACGTTAAAATGTCAGGAAGAAAATAGTGAGCAAACATATCAAAATAACAATGTAGACAACACAAGGGAAAATGAGGGGGCGTCTGGGTCTTCAGATAATTCAGGTTCAACGTATACGCGTCCGCACCGTAAAACTAAGCAGCCTCGGTGGCTTAGCGACTATGTTCTATAGCGTTTGGACGTAGGGCTCATGTCTTGTGTCATGTTGGACGTGTCATGTCTTGTGTCGGGTCGCATATCATCATTGAGAATGTTTTTAGACGGTTTTTCGTACTGGGCTTAAACAAAAAATGTCTTTGTTGCGTGTCGTATGTGCAACTTACAGGAGTGTGGGCGACTCTGCTAGTCATATTTCCACTGCTCCTGCGCAAGTGATAGTGCTTTTGTGGGGCTATGTAGTACTGTCGTGAGCGACTGAGTGCTTTTGTGTTGATCATGTGTAATGAAGATGCAGACATTCCTTTGCACGGGGGAATGATGTGGCCTTGTGTTTCACATTGTGCGAACTTCTTTTGGACAGGGAGATGATGTGGAATATTCGCAGAGTGTGCGGACTTCTTTTGCACGGGGAAATGATGTGGGGTATGTGGCGAACTCTGGTGGAACACCCGCGCACTGTGTGCGCTTGTGTCGTTGGGTTGCAACTCGACGTCGCTGCGGTGGGACGCACGTGATGGTAATGCTGCAGTCACGTGCGTATGCGTGTGTGGTTGTGTCGTCATGTTGAATAAGTAATTCTGTGTCTGGGGTTCAAGGGGCGAGGCAGCACTCTTTTCTTCTGTGTTGTGCGCGGGCCGGCGCTGCTCGCGTTCCCTCCCGTCGCTGCCGAGGTCGCTGGCCGTGGCCCACGAAACAACAGACCTACACATTAACGTCGACGTCTTCGAACACCTGGCTGGCCAAGAAGCACGGAACGCACCGGGGATTGTACACTACACTGTGATCGCACACACCGTAAGCAGGTGATCGAGGCTTGACAGATATCCACGTGACAAAATGTTATAGTTTATGCAATTATTTCCATGCCCCTTCAAGTATGACGGACAGGAGCAGTGGCTACGCGCATTCGCACTTAGCTTAGCTTAGCTTAGCTTCGTCGCGAGCACACGTTCGTCAGGCGAAGCATGGCCACTTAGGGGGATGGGCAAATATTGGTCGCAAAAAAGCTCCCACGTTCGCCGCATGCCTCGAGCACATGTTCCTCAAACTGGGCGTGCCCACAGAGGGAGAAATTAGGCCAAAAAACCCCAGGTTTTGCCGGGTGCCTTCAGAACATATTCTTCAAGCCAAGCCTGCACACTTAGGGAGATTAGCCAACATTGGCCACAAAAACTCCACTGTTCGCGGCGCGCCTCCAGTGCACGTTCTTCAAGCTAAGCATTAAAATATTGGCCAAAATCGGCCAAAGTCCAGCTTTCGCCGGGAGCTTCGAGAACACGTTCGTCACACCCAGCATACGCACTTAGGAAGGTTGGCAAACATTGGTCACAAAACGTTCAACACGTGCCTCGCGCTGATGTCCGTGAAGCCGAGCAAAGAAAATAATGGAGATTGGTGAACATGGGCCACAAAAAAATCCATCATTGGCCGAGTGCATTGAGCGCACGTTCATCAAGCTGAGCATACCCACTCTGGAGGCTGGCCAATATTGGTCAAAAACTCCAGCATTCATTGAGTGACCAATCTCTTAGGGAGATTGGCCAACATCATGTCTCAAAAAGCTCCAGCTTAAGCTGCGTTCCTCGCCCACACGTTCGTGAAGCCGAGCATAGCCATTTACGGAGATTGGCTAATATTGGCCAAAAACTCCAGCATTCGCCACGTGCCTCGAGCCCACGTTCGTCACGCCCAGCACTTCGGAAGGTGGGCCAGCATTGGTCACATAAAAGCTCCAGCGTTTGCCGCATGCGTCGAGCACACGAACGTCAAGTGAAGCACACCCAATAGGGGAGATTGGATAACATTGGCCACAAAAACATTGCAGCATTCACCGCGTGTCTCGAGAAGATGTTCGCCAAGCCCAGCATACCGACTTTTGAAGATTAGCTAACATAGGTCCCAAAAAACCTATAGCATTCTCTACGTGCCTCGTGTGCACGTTCTTCAAAATAAGCAACCCACGGAGGGTGATTGGCAAAGACTGACAACAAAAAACCCTAGCATTCGCCCCCTGCCTCTTGCACATGTTCGTCAAGCTTGCATGCCCACTTAAGGAGATTGGATGATATTGGTTCAATACGAGCATTTGTAGAGTGCCTCGAGCACCCGTTGCTTGAGTTAAGCATATTGAAACATGTTTGAGTATTACGCATTGACTGGAAACTGACGCCACGCATCAGCGAACAAGTGGAAGGCAAGGAAGAAGACGACGGGTGGCACTAGAGGTAGAGAAGAGGAGGTAGACGACGTTCTAGCTCTGAGTCTACGAGCAGCGCATCATTTCTGGGCGCAAGTTCGCCTTGTAAATAAACCTTTTCAAAGTCCTCATTCGTAACCATCGTTACAGAAGTGGTGGAGGTGCCGGGTAAATGATCCCTGGTCTTACGGACGCGCCAAGCACCCGTCAAGACATCCCGATCACTCCTGTTCACGAGCGCGCCAGTCGCCGCCTGCAAGGACTACCTGCGGAGTGCGAGCCGTTGCTCGGTCGGACACCCAAGATGAGTAGACGGGATGCCAGTGCAACACTCACACCTCCCAATGAGGCGATTCTTCAGTACATCTTCCAGCAACCTCGCACACCGAAGCCTTTCTACGGGGAAGCCTTTGAAGATGCGGAGGACTGGCTGGAACAGTTTGAGCGTACCGCCAACTTCAACGGCTGGAACGAACAGCGCAAGCTGCACAACGTTTATTACTCCCTGGAGGAAGCGGCCAGAACGTGGTTCGAGAACAACGAAGCCGACATGTCTACATGGCAGGAGTTCCGTCAGCGGCTACTTAAGACCTACGTTAGCATCGACCGCAAAGAGAAAGCTGAGGCTGCACTACACGCGAGGATCCAACGTCCCAACGAGTCCGTCGCCATGTACGCAGAAGACATGGCGCGCTTGTTTCGACGCGCAGACTCGTCCATGGCGGACGACAAGAAGGTGCGGCACCTAATGCGTGGTGTGAAGCAGGAGATTTTCGACGGGCTCGTGAGGAACCCTCCGCGCACGACCTCCGAGTTTATTGCGGAAGCCACCGCAATAGAACGGGCACTTCAGCTAAGGTCACGGCAGTACTACCGAGCTGATGCCACCATCTCCAGCGCAAACTGCATGACAGGCCTGGGGAACAACTTCGACGACCTTCGCGAACTGGTGAGGAAAATCGTGCGAGAAGAGCTCCAGGCGCTCCGTGCCAACCAAGCTTCACCTCCGACAGTGTCCATCGCCGAGATCATAAGGGAAGAAGTGAAGCAAGCGGTGCGGATTCCTGAGCCGGCGGAGGAACCGCTGCCTGAAGAACCGCGATGTTCTTACGCAGCCGCCGTACGGCAACCCTATTACGGCGCTCCCCCGACCGTCGCCAGCATTGCGCCCAAGCCGCTATTCAACCCCAGGCCTCGTAGCTACCTGCCGTACCCGCGGGAAATGCCCCCACGCAAAAGTGACCTCTGGCGCACTCCCGACCACAGGCCACTTTGTTTCCACTGCGGAGAAGGAGGACATGTCTTCCGTGCATGTCCCTACCGTCGTGCCGGGTTGCGAGGATTCGCACCGAATGCGCCGCGTCCGAGAAATGGTGAGCGCCCGCCGGAGATAGAAAACTACCTCGCCGAACGCCATGAACCCTTCACGCCACGACGCTCTGAGTCCCGTTCGCCATCCCCTATGCAACGCCGATCCCTGAGCCCACGCTTTGCCCCGAATTCCACCGACCGTTCATCGCACAGCCCTGGAACACGGGGAAACTGAGGTCAGCGACCCCGGGAGGTGAGGCCGCTGGCGTCGACATGAATCAAGATCCTCCCTTGCGACGACGACGACGACAACTGCAAGATTCGGCTGGCCAAACGCATACCGGGAGCTGCGCCACTGAACATGTGACATGCGACGTATTTGTAGAAATCGACGGGTGCGAGATTACTGCGTTGGCCGACACTGGTGCGGACCATTCCGTTATGAGCCAGACGTTGGCCACAGAACTGAAGAAGGTGCTCACTCCCTGGGCTGGCTTGCAGATCCGTACTGCCGGAGGCCATTTGATCACCCCTGTGGGTAGGTGCACGGCGCGAATCACGATCCATGGATTCACATACATCGGCACCTTCATCGTGCTCCCCGATTGCTCAAAAAGTTTAATTCTTGGTATGGACTTCTTACAAGGAAACGGCGCGGTTATTGACTTGGAGAAATTCACGATCAGCTTGTCCACAAAACAAGCCATCGGAGGTGGCATCGAAAACCGACGCGACACGGCTTTACGCATCGCTGACGACAGTGTCACGCTTCCCGCTCGCACCAGCGTGCTCGTCAAGGTAAAGAATGACGCATTCCATGACTGTGAAGGAATAGCCGAAGGAAACATGAAGTTACTCCTGGATAAGGGTATCTGCATCGCGAGGGGACTTGTCGAACTGAAAAATGGGTGCGCGTCGGTTTTGCTCACTAATTTCAGTAATGAGCGTCGACATCTCGCGAAGAACACCACTATCGCGTTCATCGAAGAGGCCGCCGACGTCACGCATCTAGCTACACTGGAAACGGCGCCACCGGACTCAGTGACAGCTGACGTCATGCTACCGGTCGAAATTAACCCAAACCTCTCAGCCACTCAAAAGGATGCTTTGATGAGTCTGGTGCGCGATTTTTCTGACTGCTTCGCCACGACGTCTAAGGTTCGCCAGACTCGCGTGGCGAAACACCGCATCATAACGGACGAATCCGCCCGGCCTGTTCATCAGCATCCATACAGGGTGTCCCCAACGGAGCGTGAAGCAATTCAAAACCAAGTAAAGGAGATGCTGAATGATGACGTTATTCAGCCGTCCAAAAGTGCATGGGCCTCACCCGTCGTGCTCGTCCGGAAAAAGGACAACACGCTCCGTTTCTGTGTCGATTACCGCAGATTGAACAGCGTGACAAAACGCGACGTGTATCCGCTCCCAAGAATTGATGACACATTAGACCGCCTGCGCGACGCCAAATTTTTCTCTTCCCTGGACCTGAAATCTGGATATTGGCAAATTGAAGTTGATGAACGGGACCGTGAGAAGACGGCATTCGTGACACCGGACGGCCTCTACGAATTCAAGGTGCTTCCTTTCGGCCTATGCTCTGCGCCGGCTACGTTCCAGCGCATGATGGATACCGTTCTCGCTGGGCTAAAATGGCAGACGTGTCTGGTATATCTCGACGACGTCGTTGTCTTCTCTAGCTCGTTTGAAGAACACCTGTCACGGCTGAGACGTGTTCTAGAGGCCATCCGCTCTGCAGATTTAACAATCAAGCCTGAGAAGTGTCACCTGGGCTTTGAGGAGCTTAAATTTCTCGGCCATGTTGTAAGTGCGGCTGGCGTTCGGCCGGACCCCGAGAAGACGACTGCCGTCGCTTCTTTTCCTCGACCTACCGATAAGAAGGCCGTGCGACGCTTCTTGGGACTCTGTGCCTACTACAGGCGCTTTGTGGAAGGCTTCTCAAGAATTGCGGAACCCCTCACGCGACTTACAAAAGATGACGTTCTATTTCTCTGGGGAAAAGAGCAGCAGGAGGCATTTGAAATGCTGCGTAGCCGCCTTCAAACTGCGCCAGTTTTAGCTCACTTCGATGATGCCGCCGATACGGAAATTCGTACAGATGCCAGCAACGTGGGAATCGGTGCTATCCTTGTCCAGTGGCAAGCTGGCGTAGAAAAAGTTATAGCTTATGCGAGTCGCGCCCTTTCCAAAGCGGAAACAAATTATTCGGCGACCGAGAAGGAATGCCTCGCCGTCATCTGGGCAATCAGCAAATTTCGTCCATTTTTGTACGGCAGGCCATTCAAAGCAGTGAGCGACCACCATGCCCTCTGCTGGCTCGCGAGCTTGAAGGACCCATCGGGGCGACTTGCTCGTTGGAGTTTAAGACTGCAGGAGTACGACGTCACGGTCGTATACAAGTCCGGAAGCAAGCACAGCGATGCTGACTGTTTGTCACGGGCACCAGCTTCCGCGGGTTCGTCCGAAGGGGACGAGGACTTTCCCTTCATCGGCATCATCCACAACACGGATATGGCTGGCTGCCAGCTGGCCGACGCGGAGCTGCGACCGCTTATCGAATACCTGCGAGATGACACCGTGGTGCCGCCCCGCACCTTCCGCAGGGGAATAGCTTCGTACTGTCTACGTGACAACGTGCTATATAGGCGTAGTTACGACGGCAGTAACGAGAAATTCCTGCTCGTCGTACCATCAGCACTACGAAGGGAAATTTTGCAAGCGTACCATGACGAACCTATGGCTGGGCACTTAGGCGTTACCCGCACGTTTGCCCGAATTCGCAAAAAGTACTACTGGCCAAAACTGCTGGAATCGGTCAAACAGTACGTAAGAACATGCCGTGATTGCCAGCGCCGGAAGTCACCTCCGGTAAAACCAGCAGGCCTACTCCATCCGCTAGACCCCCCCGACGCGCCGTTTTGGCAAATCGGAATGGATATACTTGGCCCCTTCCCGACGTCAGCCTCGGGGAATAAGTGCATCATCGTGGCCACGGACTACTTAACGCGCTATGCCGAGACAAAGGCCCTTCCCCGTGGAACCGCTGCAGAGGTCGCTAATTTTTTCCTGAGCAACATCGTCCTCCGACATGGTGCGCCTGCCATCGTGTTGACCGATAGAGGCACCTCTTTCACAGCCGAATTCCTGCAAGAAGTCTTACGCCTAACGCACACTACTCACCGCAAGACGACCGCCTATCACCCCCAAACAAATGGCCTTACAGAGCGTCTTAACCGAACCTTAGCTGACATGTTGTCTATGTATGTGGACCTGAATCACAAGACATGGGATGAAATTCTCCCGTATGCGACATTCGCTTATAATACAGCTGTGCAGGAAACGACGCGATTTACGCCGTTTGAGCTTGTGTTTGGCCGCCCAGTCACGACAACCCTCGACGCAATGCTCCCTGTCGACAACGGCATGATAACCGGCACCGAAATTGACGACATCAAGACGAAAGCGGAAGAGGCCCGTCAGCTCGCTAGATTCCGCATTCGCAAGCAGCAGGAAACGGACGCTCGACAATACAACTTGCGACGACGACTCGTGGAATACCGACCCGGCGATCTCGTTTGGGTGTGGACGCCTATTCGCCGCCGCGGGCTTTCAGAGAAGCTACTTCGGCGCTACTTCGGGCCCTACAAAGTTATCCGCCGTGTGTCAGATGTCAACTACGAGGTTCTACCAGAGAGCGAGGCACCTATTTCCCCTAGACGGCGGCCACATGCTGAAGTCGTTCCCGTGGTGCGCCTTAAACCGTACCATGCCCGGACATTTGACACTACCAGTTGACCTACTGTGCATGCACTTATTTTTTTTTTCCTTGTTCCTGTCCCCGTCTTGTGAACCTGCGCTTCCTCCCCCGTCCGTTTGTTCTGCGAACTTCTTTTGTTCCCTCGTGCCCGGCGTGCTAACGGCATCGGGTCGATGCCTACCTGGAGGGGGGAGTAATGAAACATGTTTGAGTATTACGCATTGACTGGAAACTGACGCCACGCATCAGCGAACAAGTGGAAGGCAAGGAAGAAGACGACGAGTGGCACTAGAGGTAAAGAAGAGGAGGTAGACGACGTTCTAGCTCTGAGTCTACGAGCAGCGCATCATTTCTGGGCGCAAGTTCGCCTTGTAAATAAACCTTTTCAAAGTCCTCATTCGTAACCATCGTTACAATATGCACTTAGGGGGATTGGCCAACATTGGCCCCAGAAAACTTCAGCTTTAGCCGCGTGCCTCGAGAGCATGTTCGTCAACCAAAGCATACTCACCTAAAGGATTGGCCAAACTGGGCCTCAAAAAGCTTCCAGCCTTCGCCGCATCCCTCTAGCACACGTTCGTCAAGACAAGCATGCACACTTAAGGAGATTGGCAACCATTAACCACAAAGACTCGAGCGTTTTCCGCATACTTCAAGCATACATTCGTGAAGCCAAGCATATCCACATAGGAAGATGGGCAAATATTCGCCACAAAAAACTCCAGCATTCGCCGCGTGCCTCCAGCGCATGGTCTTCAAGATAAGCATACCCACTTTGGGAGATTCGGCAACATTGGTCACAAAATAGCTCCAGCTTTGGCCACGTGCCTTGAGCGCACGTTCTTCAAGCTGAGTATACCCACTTTTCATGATTGGCCAATATTGGAGAAAAACTTCAACATTCGCGGCGTGCCTAGAGCGCACTTTTCTCAGGCCAAGCATACCCACTTAAAGAGATTGGCCAACACCAGGCCAAAAAGCTCGAGCGTTCGCCGCGTGCCTCACCCACACGTTCGTCAAGCCGAGCGTAGCTATTAAAGGAGATTGGCCAACATTGGCCACAAAAAACTCCAGCATTGGCCGCGTGCATCGAGCGCATGTTGGGCAAGGTGAGCATACGAACTTATGGAGATAGGCCAATATTGGCCACAAGAAAACTCCAGCCTTCGCCATGTGCCTCGAGCACACGTTTGTAAAGTTTAGCATAGCGACTTTCGGAGATTTTCAAATATTACTCAGACAGACAGACATACAGACAGACAGACAGACAGACAGAGAACTTTATTGAGGTTCAGAAAATCCGTGGCAGTCTTAGTGACTGCGTCCTGCGGACGCGGGCCGCACTTGCGCAGGAGCGGAAGTCCTTGTTCCTCCGCTCTCTCGCAAGCAATCTGGACAGTCCGGAGTTGAGTCATGTACTCTTCACTTTGTAGGGCTTCTTCCCACTCTTCTTCTGTTATAAAGTCCCCGCGTGGTACCACAGGGCATTGCCAGAGCGTGTGGTTTAACGAGCACGTGGTGCTACTACATTTTGTGCAGTCCGGTTGGATGTCGTGTGCGAAGTGGCTAAATACGCTTCTCGAGGGGAATGTACCCGTTTGGAGCATTCTAAAGGCAGTGGATTGTGATCGCTGAAGCTTAGTGTGCGGAGCTGAGTATTTCTTTCTCTCTAGCTTGTAGTGTGCCTTGATATCGTTGAAAGTTTGTAGTGGATCTCTATAGTATTCCCAGTTACTGGTCGTCGAGCATCCTACGGTGCCGCGGCGGGTGAGGTACACGCGCACAGTTGATGCCATATCGGTGGAGTTGGGGATGTGCTCGTGCATTTCGTGTCCCGTGTGTGCGGGGACCACTTAATGTAGTGATAGTCGTCCTCGCTTCTGTTGTTAATGGTACGCGCTGCTTTGTTGGCTATCGTTCCTTTGAGGAATGCACGGAATGCTGCCCTTGAGTCCGAGTAGATGTTCGGTCTAGACGGGTCGGCCATATCCAGGCCAATCGCCACTTGTTCAGCGATGGCGGGTTTGTGGGTTCAGTAGTTGGCCAGCTCCGTTCAGTAGTTGACCAGCTGGGTCGGTCACGACACACATTTGTTGGAGCGGCCGTATAGCGCTGCATCCACGAACGTCGACGTTCGCCACCCTTCTTGTGCAATTTTCAGTAGCGCCTTGGCCGTGACCGCCCTCCTGCCTTCGTTGAATTGCAGGTGTATGTTGCGAGGGATGGGCCTGGTTTCGAAGGTCTCCCTCGTTTTCCCATCGAGTTTTTCGTATGCTTCAACATCTTCGGAGAAGTGCCCCGTAGTGAGGGTACGGCCCTCCGTGCTGTCGTCAAGTTAAGCTGGGGGGATTGGCCAAGACTGACCAGAAAAAACTCTCGCTTCGCCGCGTGCCTAGGGAGCACGTTCGTCAAGCCAAGAATACCCACTTATGAAGATTGGCCAATATTGGCCGCAAAAAACTTTAGCTTTTGCCACGTACCTCGACCGTACGTTATTGATGCTAAGCATACCCACTTTGCGACATCGGCCAACATTGGCTACAATACCCACTAGCATTCGCCTCGTACCTCGAGCACACGTTCGGCAAGCATACCCACTTAGGAAGATGGGCAAACATGGGTCACAAAAAAGCTCCGGCGATTGCCGCTTGTGTCGAGCACACGTTGGTGAAGACAAACAGATAATTTGGTGAGATTGGGTAATATTGGCCCCGAAAAACGTCAGCGTTCGCCGCGTGAGTCGAGCAGACGTTCGGCAAGCCCGCATACCCACTTAAGAAGACTGGCCAACATTAGTGAGAAAACAGCTCTAGCATTCATCGCGTGCCTAGCATAGCCAATTAGAGAGATTGGTGACATTGCCTTCAAAAAGCTCCAGCTTTTGCCTGCACCCAGCGAATACACGTTCGTCAAGCCAAGCATAGCCACATTGGACAATTCTGGCCACAAGACAACTCCGGTCGTCGCCGCGTTCCTCGAGCTCACGTTCGTCAATCCCCGTTTACCCACTAGGAAGATTCGCCAAGATTGTCGATTTTTTAATACGCAAGTACGTCCTTTGGCATAAACTAGATGTAGTCCAGCAGTCCCGTCTCCACAATGAAGTCGAGGAGGGGCCGGTATTGGGGACCGTGCGTCCAGCGGCGAAGGTCAGGTGGTCGTCCTGGGTGGTGCCCAAGGGCCCTCATGTGACGAACTCGTGCTGCCTGGATGCCCGAGCATTAATGCAGGAGGTGGTCCAGGATCGTTTCAGTGGCAGGGTCTTTACAGAAGGGGCATGTTTCTGGGGGAACGGGCGTCGTTAATGAGGCCTTTATCACCCGGGTCAAAGCTGCGCCCACGCGGATTCTCCGAAGCGCCATTTCCTCGCTGCGGGTAAAACCACCAGGAAGGTCAGACCCACGCGGGGAAAGAAGGGCACGCGTGGAGCGCTGGAGAAACTCCTTGTGAAGATGACGGTCTCACTCTGCGATACCTGGAGCAGGGGTAGTGGCTTAGTCACCCTCTGGGCATGGTACGCCGCGAAAGCGTCAGTGTGGGCAGGCGTCGAACGGTTATTCCACATATCTCGCACGGGACGCGAAAATTAGTTCACAATGCAATGCACATGGCAGGGCAAGTCGAGCGACTTTGTGACGCGTCGGAGTTCTCGGTCTGCTTGTGTGGAGTCTGTGTACAGGTGAAGGCGTGACGGCGGGTTTATGCGGAATCGAGGCTCTAATGAGGATCACCCATTCCGGATGGCCAGAAGTTCTGCCATGATTGAAGGAAGAGGGGACTTGGTGAGGTATGAGCAGGTCTGCTGCACTTCTGGATGAGTGGGGCACACAAGGCTGGTGTGTAGGAGATTTCGGGTCATTCCTGCATCGACGTACAATTGCATTGCATCGGCTGTGCCATCCGACTCCGACGGGAAAGGGTTGGGCTGCAGTGATTATGAAAATGGCGTATCCGGGTGAGCGGCCGCTTGTCTGTGTATTGGCTGAAGAAAATAAAGGTGGAATGGGCGGTTGAGACAAGCGAAGGCAGTGGGCGTGGCACGATCAGAAGAAGAACATCGGCCGCGCTCGCGTGCTCGAGCTTGAGTGTTCCGTGACCATCACGAGAACCGGACGTCTGGGTCCTGCTTTCCTTGCTTGATCCGCCACACGCTGGTGCCGAAACCCGGGAGCATGGGCTGGTTTTCGGCACCAGCATGTGGCGGATCAAGCAAGGAAAGCAGGACCCAGACGTCCGGTTCTCGTGGTGGTCACGGAACACTCAAGCTCGAGCACGCGAGCGCGGCCGATCTTCTTCTGCCGTCTCCGGTCCCTCGAGCTCCGCTGCTGGTGGACATACGCAAGATCAAAGGGTGAGCGAATCCACGGCTCCTCCCGCCGTGCCAGTTCCCCGCGTCGCCGTCCCCAAGCTGCAGATTGCACCGTTCTCTGGGGACCGTCGCGATTGGCAGGGATTCTGGGAACAATTCGACGCCACCATCCACGCAAACCAACACTTGACGAAAATCGATAAGTACCTCCGCTCGTACATGACCGGCCCCGCTAAGACCGCGATTGAGGGAATCAGGCTTGCGGAGGATGGATACGATACTGCGATCAAGATCCTTAAAGACCGTTTTGGCCGCAGAGACCTATTGATGGCGGATCATTTCGATGCCCTCATCGCCATAACGCCGGTGAAGACCTCTGCGGACGTCGCGGGGCTGCGGCGCTTGCATGACGACATCGGCTTTCGCCTAAACGCTTTGGAGGCACTTGGCATCGCGCCCTACCGGTACGCCGTCATAATCCACTGGGTCCTGCTGAAGGCGTTGCCGCATGACATCGCTCTTCTTTACCGGCAACGAATTAAGGAATCGGCCGCGCATGAGGTGACCGGTGATGCCAAGCAAGTTCAGGAGATCTTAGATTTTCTCCGTATTCAGGTGGAAATTCGGGAAGAAGGGCAGATGGACTGCACCGGTCCTCAGGTTCGACGCCCTCCAGCACCCCGGCCGACACCGCATGAGTTTTCTCCACCGTCAGCCGCAGCGCTATATGCGGAGTCATCGCCGCCTCCTCGTCGTGGCTGTTGCCCCCTTTGTGACGGGCGAGGCCATGGGATCGCGCGATGCACCGCGAATGTGCCACCAGAGGAGAAGCGACGCCGACTGCAAGCAGAAAGACATTGCTTCCGCTGCGGCAAGCAGAATCACGTTGCACGTGCTTGCCAGACTGCTAGAACGTTGTCCTTCAGCCGCTGTTCACGCCTGCATCTAACGTCACTGTGCGACGTGGCTCAGCCAGGTTCCGTGCACGGTACCAGGTCTGCCCACTAGGCTGGTCACGGGGGCCCGACCACAGTGCCCAAACCGTCCCACGCGGCATCGTTGGTGGTTAAAGCGTCAACTAGAACCACACGGCCCACTCCAGTCTACTTGCAGACTTGCCACGCGTGGGCGACAGGTCCCAACGGTCAGCTTCTGGTGAGGATTCTGCTAGACACGGGCAGCCAGCGGACGTTCGTTCGGCGGGCCGTTTCGCGCGCTCTGGGCTGCTCCGTTGAAGGCGTTGAGGACCTAAAACTGGTCACATTCGGCAGCAGCCACCATGCAGCAGCTGAGAAGTATCCTCGCGTGCTCGAGCTTGAGTGTTCCGTGACCACCACGAGGACCGGACGTCTGGGTCCTGCTTTCCTTGCTTGATGCGGCATACGCTGGTGCCGAAACCCGGGTCAGTCAGTCACGGTGTCAGTCCTCGCGTGTCCTCGTATCCTGACTGACTGACACGCGTATCCTCGCGTGTCAGTCACGGTGGCCAGCCAGAAGAACGGCAAGCAGGTGCCCATCGACGCCCTAGAGGTCTCAAGTATCTGCGTCATTACGAGTCCCCCAATCACCGATGACACGCTTAGACTAATGCACGACCATGGTCTTTTCGCCGCTGACACTTCGCCCGCGTCGGCTTACATAGACGACCACATCAGCATCCTAATTGGGTCAGATTTCTACTGGCAAGTTACCTCGGGCAACATTTCACGGCTGACTCCGCACCTGACCGCCGTCGAAACAATGCTCGGCTGGACTCTCCAGGGTGCACACTCCGACGAAACAGGCTGTACTTCGGGATTATCTAGTGCTTTATTCCTGGCCCTTATGGAGCCCTCGCTGGATGACGCAGCGGCAGATAACGAGTTATCGTCACTGTGGCGACTGGATGCTATCGGGATCAAAGAAGACCTGATGCGGCAGTGCTGGACCGCGCGGCCGTAGAGCAATTCGAGAATGACGTGAGGAAGAATGGCGCACGGTACGAGGTTCCACTCATGATCCAGGAGCCAGGGCTGGACGCCAGCGCTGACAACTATAGCCTCGCAGAACAGCGGTTGCGTGTGCAGATGAAGCGCTTTCGTGGTCAGACTGAGCTGCTGTCCCAGGACGACAACGCAATCCGGACGTATTTCAACGACGGCCATGGGCGAACGAGTTCCCGAGCATGACGGCGATCAACGCTCGACAACCAGGTACTACATGCCGCATCACGGTGTGGTTCGTCGGGACGCCGTCACAACCAAGCTGAGGGTGGTTTTCGATGCCTCGTCACATGTTTCGGGGCAACCATCGCTGAACAGCATCCTCTGTAAGGGGCCCAAGTTGAATGCGGACCTGCTAAGCTTTATTCTTAAGTTCAGGTGCTATCCCGTGGTCATGGTCGCAGATATAAAGAAGGGCTACCTCCAGATGATTGTTCGGGAACAGGACAGGGACGCGCTACGTTTTTTGTGGGTTGAGCGTCTTCCTACGCCGAAGGAGCCCTTTCCTCCAGTAGTGAAGTGGCGAATGACACGGGTTACTTTTGGTGCGAGGTCGAGTCCCTTTTTGCTCGCGGCCACTTTGCACCATCATCTGCGAGTCTCACAAAAGCTTCCGGACACCACCGCCATCTTGCGAGAGTCTTTCTATGTCGACGACCTCATCATTGGCATGGACAACGTCGACCGAGCTCATCAGATATATTCGGAAGCGAAGGCTGTAATGGCCGAAGCCGGAATGGAGCTCCGAAAATGGGCTTCCAACATCTCTTCCCTGCGGGACTTGTTCCTAAGAGATAAGCTCGCATTGGAGAATGAAGGTGGCAACGCCACCACAATGAAGGTTCTCGGGGTGTGCTGGAACCGCATTGACGACACGCTGCTCATCAGCGCAGGAAACGTGGCCGCGTTTATCAACACCAAGACCACCACCAAGCGAACCCTGCTACAAACATTTGCAAGAATCTACGATCCGCTAGGCTTCTTGGCACCATTCAAGGTCCAGGCAAAGGTTATATTTCAAGATTTATGGAAGCTGCGGCGCCCATGGGACAGTCCGCTACGACGTGAGCAACGCACCGCCTGGAACGCATGGTGCTCCGAACTAACCGAGCGGCAACACCTTTGTTTGCCACGAAACGTATCAGACGACCAAGGTTACCCGGAGCAGTCCATCGAAATCCAGTTCTTCGCGGACGCTAGCCCGCGAGCATATGGCACAGCTGTCTACGACCGCTGACGCTCCGCGCATGGTGACCCGTTTGAGGCAAATCTGCTGATCAGCAAAGGTCGTGTGGCCCCTATGAAGGCGACGACGTTGCCTCGCCTCGAGCTCCTTGCCTGTCTCATCGCAGCGCGCCTTTACGACTACCTAATGCGAGTTCCTGGCCTATCAGCCACACGTGCGTTCTTCTGGTCGGACGCGCAGATTTCTCTGCACTGGATATGCGGGGAACCTAGCCGGTGGCCACCCTTCGTCCGGAATCGCGTCGAAGAGATCCAACGCCTCACCAAGGGATGCAGATGGGGGCATTGCAGCAGCAAGGACAATCCTGCCGGCCTCATCACACGCGGAATAAGTGCAACAGTCCCCAGAACCTCAGAGCTTTGGTGGCATGGACCATCATGGATCGCCCACCCAGAAAACCTGTCGCCCTTGAACCAGCCCCAGGAAGCCGCTGACGTCGTCGACCCGTCACCAGCCTTGGCGTCATCTGGCCCGGTGGGGTCTTCGCCACCGGAACCGCTATGCCAAATTTCAGATTACAGCCGCTACTCGCGGTTACTTAGAGTGACGGCCTGGGTTCGACGCTTCGTAAATAACGCTTTATCGCAACGACCGTCGATGACCGGGCCACTGGTTGCTAACGAAGTCCAAGAAGCTGAACTGTACTGGATTCTCCAGGTACAGCAGGAAGCACTCCCCCAAGACCGCGAAGCTCTTTCGAACAGCCAGCTTGGTGTGGGGACTTCCCGACTGCTTCGTCTACAGCCCTTTTTGGACTCCGCTGGCGTTATCCGCGTGGGGGGACGACTACACTGCTTACAATCTCCTTTCGAAGTGCGACATCCAATCATTCTGCCCGGAAAGAACGATTTAACACGGCTGCTTATTCTGGCAACCCACGAGCGCCTATTGCACGCTGGAACAGAAGCCACGCTCACAGAGATCCGCCAGCGCTATTGGATCATTCGAGGGCGCCAGACAGTGAAGAAAGCCCTCCACCAGTGCTTGCCGTGCCGAAGGCGCAGGCTGATACCCGAGACAGCACCGACGGCACTATTACCGCGTGACCGCATAACGGAAACAAGCCCGTTCTCTGTTGTGGGCGTCGACTTCTGCGGTCATCTGTACTGCCGTACCAACGACCCTTCCAAAGTCAAGGCATACGTCGCCGTATTCTCATGCGGCGTCAAGCGGGCTCTACACATTGGAATTGACGACGGGGATGACAGCGTCAAGTTTCTTGCTCGCCTTCAGGCGCTTCATTGCTCGCCGCGGAATACCTGCCACGGTATACTCCGATAACGCCCTCGCTTTTAAACACTGTGCGAAGTCCTTCCACTCCCTCACAGACGCCACACTCCAAGATTTCTGCAGCGGACAGCGCATTGTTTGGAAATTCAACGCAGAGAAGGCACCGTAGTGGGGCGGTTGGTAGGAACGAGTGATTCGGATAACAAAAGAGACGCTGAGACGTACCCTTGGACGCAACTCCATGACAGCTGAGGAACTGGCCCCCACGTTGTATGAAGTGGAGGCGGTTATAAACAGCCGGCCCTTGACGTACCTGACCACGGATGCCGACGGACCTCATCCCATAACACCGGCTCACTTCTGGCTCGGCAAGCCGAACACGTGCCTCCCCCAGAACCTCGGGTCATTCGAACTATCGTCGACAAGCTCCGAGTTGACACGCTGCTGGAGGCACCGACAGAACGTCACAAAGCGCCTATGGCAAAGATGGCGAAATGAATACCTGCTGCTTCTGCGGTCCGCTCACGCAGTGCCCTTACACCCGTTACACTAACTCGCAGTCGGAGACGTGGTTAGTAGTGCACGATGAAGGATACGCCCCAACGTTTTGGAGACGGCCGCGTGGCCAAGTTGCTACCCGGACGCGCCGGAATCACCCGCTCCTGTGTACTCCGCCTGTCAACTGGTCAAGAAATCAGGCGGCCCATTCAACGGCTCTACTTCCTTGAAGCCAACCCTTAGACTTCTTGGCGGGCCGGGGAGTGTGTAGAAAATAAAGGTGGAATGGGCGGTTGAGACGTGCGAAGGCAGGGGTCGTGGCACGATCAGAAGAAGAAGATCGGCCGCGCTCGCGTGCTCGAGCTTGAGTGTTCCGTGACCTTCACGAGAAACGGACGCCTGGGTCCTGCTTTCCTTGCTTGATCCGTCACATTGGCTTCGGCTCCAAGGGAAGGTCAGGTGATTTTCGTAATATAACAGGTGACTTAGAATCGAAGTAGTGAACCAATGCCACAGCAACGGGCACTGTTTGTATATTCATGCGACGTGCCCTCCTCCGCTCTTAAACAAGCTCGTCGAGGGTGTTCAGCTGGGCCTCCGCTTGTAGCGTCGGAATTGGGGTCATACGAGGCAGGCCTGTGATAACTCGCATAGCCTCTCGGTTTACACTTTCCGGTAGGTCCCAGTCCCTTCGTGTGAGATGCTGAAACTGAGCTTGGTATATAAGCCGGGGTTGCAAAACAGATCGAACTAGGATGCGTGCCTTCCGACTACAGGCACCGCCGGTTTTTCGTGATATCCGTCGAAAGAGATGAAGCGTCTTGGAGGTTTTATCGCACACACAGCGGATCCATAGAGCCGCGGACCCAGAGGCGTCTATTTGTATACCAAGCACTCGCATTGAAGATGCGGGATTGAGGATAGGGCCGTTTAAGGTCAAGGAGAGGGGCGTCTGGGAAAGACGACGTCGGCGCCACCTATTTGTTATCGACATGAAGGTCGTCTTTGCAGCCGAAAGTGTCAATCCGATCTTGGACCACCAATGCTCCGTTTTGTCTAGCGCCGCCTGGAGGCCTGCCTGCTGTCTGTTCAAATCTGCATGTACTGACCAGACTATAATGTCATCGGCGTAGATTAGAAAGAAAATGTTCGGTATGGTAGCTAACTGCCACGCAAGGGGAAGGAGTGCCACATTAAACCACACTGGCGCCAACACAGAGCCCTGAGGTACTCCCCGCTCTGAGGTGAAATTCCCTACCCTTTCCTTACCGATTCGTATAGAAAAGGTACGACTGTCGAGTAAAGACCGTGCCGAGTTGCAGACCACGACTGGGAGTTTCAGCTGACGCAAGATGGTAAGGGTCGCTGAGTGACTGACATGGTCATAAGCCTTTAGGACATCCATTGTTAGGAGCGTTCGTATGCTGCGAGCTCGGCCACCCAAAAGTACCATATTCGAAAGATGTTCCTGGCCATCTTCTGTACCGAGGTGTTGGCGGAAGCCTATGTGAGCTGCAGGATACCACAGGTAGCACAGGCGAGTAGCGAGCATACACTCCAGCAGCTTGCACGTCAATGCAATCAGCCTAAGGTTACTCATGCGGTCCAATGGCTTGCCTGGTTTTCGTATCGGCACCACCGCCATATGTTTCCAGGAAGGTGGGCGCTCCACTGAGGCCCAGATGGCGTTGTGTGAGTCAAGCATCCACTGAAGAGCTGGGCCAGCAGTGTTCTTGAACACTTCATAGGTGATACCATCTGGTTCCAGAGCTGTGCGCAACTTTGCCTGGTCGATGGCAGCCACAGATTCCGCCATTGTAAATGACCCTTGTGTGCCATCAATGTCCACCTTAGCTGGGCACGCACCTGCTTCGGGAGGGAGGTAAAGTTGGCCGATGAATTGTGGTGGAGCCTGGTCGAACGCCGGAAAGAATGCTTTGGCGACCTCTGGGGCAAATTGTTTTAGTGTTTTCCCGGAGGCAAGGCACGCATTCGCTGCGTGCCTCGTGCACACGTTCGTTAAGCCAAGCATACCCACTTATCGAGAGATTGGCCAAGGTTGTTCGGAAGAACTCCAGATGTTGCCATGTTCCCCGATCGCCCGTTCGTTAAGTCTAGCATGGCAACCTTGGAATATTGGCCAATATTGGTCTCAAAAACTCCAGCTTTGGCCACTTGCTTAAGAACATGTTTGCAAGCGAAGCATAGCACTTCAGAGATTGGCAATTGTTTTCCACAAAAAACTGCAGTATTATCAGTTGACCTCGAGCACAGGTTCATAAAGCCAAGCATAGTAGCTAGGAGGATTGGGCAATATTGGCCACAAAAGAACTACGGCCGGACTTCACTGTGGAGACTGGACTGCTGGACTACATTTAGTTTATGCCAACGGCCGTACTTGCGTAATAAAAAATAATACACGTTCGCCAAGCTAGGCGTGTCAGCATATGGAGATTGGCCCACATTTTCATTTTCATTTCATTTTCATTTTATTTTCCTTAAAGACCCCCGAATGGGGATATTACATAAGGGGTGGTGTAAGCACAGGAAATAGTAATTTGTAGACGAAAAAAATTTAACAGGACACGTGAGCCGTTACTTCGGCACTGAAAGAAGACGGGCTGGTGATGGCGGCGATATGGTGGGAAAGGCCGTTCCAGTCCTTAGCCGCGCGGGGAAAAAAGGAGGCAGCGAAGGTGGTGGTGCGGGTGCGGTGACCTGAAACTTTAAGTGTATGACCGGTGCGATGAGATATATACGTCGGTGGGGTGATGTCAGGTGCGCAGTTGAGCGAAGAATAAAAGAATCTATGAAACAGAGAAAGGGTGGCGATGCGACGTTGAAAAGAAAGAGGCTCCAGTCCCGATTGTGATTTTAAAGATGAAATGCTGATATCGTTGGAGAATGCGGAATGGATGAACCTGGTAG
The DNA here is from genome assembly GCF_048455015.1 of Haemaphysalis longicornis. Classification (NCBI taxonomy): domain Eukaryota; kingdom Metazoa; phylum Arthropoda; class Arachnida; order Ixodida; family Ixodidae; genus Haemaphysalis; species Haemaphysalis longicornis. The sequence continues at coordinate 10,650,158 of NW_027526295.1, forward strand.
CACGGTTTTGAACATATTCAAGTGCGTTGATGAGATATATTTGGTGTGGGTTCCAGATGACGCATGCGTATTGAAGTTTGGAAAGAACAAGAGATTCGTATGCGAGTTGCTTGACATGTGGCGGAGCATGGCGCAGATGACGTTTGAGAAAACCAAGCGTTCTATTGGCTGAGGCGATAATGTTGGTTACGTGAGCCTTCCATGAAAGATCATGCGACAGGATAACACCGAGGTATTTGAACGAAGGTACTAGGTTTATTGGAACGTTAGAAATGCTGTACGGAAAAGTTAAAGGATTATGCCGGCGGGTAAACGATATAACTTTACATTTGGAAGGATTGAGTGTCATCAGCCACACATCGCACCATCCTTGAATATGAAGGAGGTCTTGTTGTAGGGCTAGCTGATCGGATGTATTGGTGACGGGCCGTGAAATGACGCAGTCATCAGCGTACAGACGAATATGACTTGAGATGTGCAATGGGAGGTCATTTATGTATATGAGAAACAGGAGGGGGGCGAGAACAGACCCTTGTGGGACGCCGGACATTACTGGACGCGAAGTTGAAGACTGGTTGTTTACTGTTACAAATTGCGAGCGGTTGCTTAGATATTCTCTTATCCAGTTAAGAATGTTTCTGTCTAAGTTGAGCTGAGAAAGTTTTAGTAACAGACGTTGGTGGGGAACCTTGTCAAAGGCCTTAGCGAAGTCAAGAAATATGACATCTGTTTGCAGGTTAGCATCGGTATAGAATGGAGGTCATGGAGAAAGATGGCCAGTTGGGTTTCGCAGGAAAACCCTCGACGGAAACCATGCTGGGAAGGGTGAAAGAAGTTGTTGGAATCTAAGAAATTCATGATTTCGGAATAAATGACGTGTTCCATGAGTTTGCAGGGAATGCTAGTGAGAGAGATGGGACGATAATTGAATGGTGAGTTCCTATTACCTGATTTGAAGATGGGAAAGATCTTCCCCACCTTCCAGTCGTATGGTATATCGCCTGTAGGAAGGGACTGCGAGAAAATTAAACACAAATACATGGCAGAAATATGCATAGTGTTTTTAGCAGTTTCATGTTAATGTCATCTATACCAGATGTCATCTATACCAGAAGATGTTGTTGCTTTGCTGTTTCGGATTAGTGACACAATGCCGTCTATAAAAAAATTAGAAGGGGCATACAAGAGGCAGTGATTTCAGCTAAGGGAAAACAAGGTACATCGCTCTCCTCAGTAAAGACCGAAGAAAAAGCGGAGTTAAAAAGATCCGCAGAATCAGCATCGGAAGCAACTTCACCAGTATCACTTGCGAGTGCGATCATGCGCAGTTCGTCAGGGTTTATCACCTGCCAGAAACGCCTCGGATTATGGTTTAGTATGCTGGCCAGATCACTAGTAAAGAACTTGTATTTTGCGTCTTTGATGGCGACAAGATAGTCGCTCAACGCGGCATAGTATTTCTGCCATGCGCTAGTGGTGTTCTTTTCTTTGGCTGTGCGAAAAAGATGCTTCTTTTTATTTGCCTGTCTTTTTAATGAGTTGGTGAACCACGGTTTCTGGCAGTTGACACGAATTGTTTTTTTAGGTATGTACTTATTCGCTAGAGCGGTTATTTTTTCTTTGAAAAACAGCCAGTTGCTGTTTGTGGATCGTTGGTCAAGATTCAATTCGAAGTCCGGAAGAGAAGCAGCAAGTCCGTCATAATTAGCCTGATAGTTACCCTTATCGTATAACGTGATGGTTTTCTTGCAGATAGTGCGGGAGGGTAGCGTAAAGGCAAAATCTGCATGTATGACTTTATGGTCGCTTATCTGGCGCAGGTAAGTAATTGATGACAAGCTCTGAGGCTGGTTAGTTAGGATCAAATCTAAGATATTAGCGGAATTGCTTTCAATGCGTGTTGGTTCAGAGATTAGTTGGGTGAGATTATAATTCAGACATAATTTTACAAATTTCTGTGCATCCGCGGGAGTAACAACTGAAAGATTTTCGCTGGTGCAATCGATACTAGGGAAATTAAAATCACCAAATATCAGAACATGAGTATTAGGGTGTGTGGAAGTAAGCAGATTTAGCATGTTATTAAGTTCCTGGGAGAAGTTTGGGTTGCAATGCGGCGGTCTATAGCAAACTCCTAGAATTACGGACTGAGGTGAGGCATGTACAAGTAGCCATAGTACCTCGAGACTGGAGGTAATATTCACGACAGAACAAATTAACTGATCGCGCGATTAAGACACCGCCACCGGGTGACCCAGTGCGATCCTTCCGGTACACATGGAAGTTTGGCAAGTCATTCAGTAGTTCTTCATCTGATATGTCATTAGAGAGTCAGGTTTCCGTAAGGATCAATAGGTTGCTCTGGGATGACAATACAAGGTTAGATACGACTTCCCGCTTGGGGAGAAAACTCCGTATATTGGTGAACACTGCGGAAAGGGATAACTGAGTTTTGCTGGAGCGGGGAGTTCTGGGAACAGTTTGGGGGAGGCATCTTTTTTTATTGGGATGTGGTTGCTACGACAGTGCTTTTACTTCCTGAGAAGCTTTATCAAAAACATATCGCTTTGAATCTATGAACAATGTTTTATAGCGTAAAAAGAAGGTCACATCTTTAGCTTTGGCGAAAGCGACCAGTTGTTTGCGGGCGTATTGAACGCGGCGGGAGAAATCTTCACCTACGCTATAATTGGTTCCTTTAAATTTAGGACCTTGTGAAAGAATTGCGTCTTTGGTTTTGAAGCTTAAAAACTTTACTATTATGGGGCGGGGGCGGTTGGGATCGTGGCGGCCGAGTCGGTGCGCACGTTCTATTTCTTTTGGGTCAACTGCCATCTCAAGGTTATCACGACAGTGACCGATAACAAGTTTTTCCGATTCCGCCTACGTTTCTTTCTCAGATGGGTCTGCAAGGCCATTGTACACAAAAATGTCAACAGACCGACAGGCAGAGAACTTCTTGAAGTCCAGAAAATCCGTGGCAGTCTTAGTGACTGCGTTCTGCGTACGCTGGGCGTCCTGCACTGGGATGCTGGGCGTCCTGCGGGACAACAATTTCCGCGCAGGGGGCGGAAGTCCTTGTTCCTTCGCACTCTCGCAAGCAATTTGGACAGCCCGGAATTGAGTCACGTACTCTTCATTTTGTAGGGAGTCTTCCCATTCTTCTTGAGTAATATAATCGCGCGGTAACACAGGGCATTGCCAGAGCATGTGGATTAAGGAGCATGTGGTTATACTACGTTTTGTGCAGTGTGGTTGGATGTCGTGTGCGATGTGGCTAAATACACCTTCTCGAAGGGAATGTACCCGTTTGGAGCATTCCAAAGGCAGTGGATTGCGGTCGCTGAAGCTTAGCGTGCGGCGCTGGATATTTTTTCTCTCCAGCTTGTAGTGTGCGTGATCTCATTGAAAGTTTTCAGATTTACTGCGTGCCTCCACACACGTTCGTGAGGCCAAGCATACACACATAGAGAGATTGCCCATCGTTGGACACAAAAACTCCAGCATTCGCCGCGTTCCTCGAGCACACGTTCGTCAAGCCAAGCATACTCACCTAAAAAGACTGGCCAAAATTGGCCACAAAAAAACTCCAGTGTTCGTGGTGTTCCTCAAGCACACGTTCGTAAAGACCAGCATACACCCTTAAGGAAATGGGAAGCCATTAGCCATAAAAACTCGACCCTTTACCGCCTACCTCAAGCATACATTCGTGAAGCCAAGCATGTCCATATAGGAAGATGGGCCAGTATTGCCCACAAAAAACTCCAGAATTTGCCGCGTGCATCGAGGTCGCGGCCTCGAAGATAAGGATACCCACTGGGAGATTCGGCAACATTGGTCGCAAAATAGCTTCAGTGTTCGCTTCGTGCCTCGAGCATATGTTGGTCAAGGAAAACATAGCCAATTAGGGTGATTTATTTATTTATTTATAATACCTCAAGGGCCTCAGTCAAGGGGTGTTACATGACGGGGTAGATAGTTCAATAACAGATGATTTGTTCGATGGCTTCTTTGAAATAAGCGATGCTGGAGTGGTGCACGATGTCAGCAGGAAGATCGTTCCATTCTGTTGATGTTTGCACAAAAACTAAGAGTGATGGGCAGTGGTATGCGCACGGGGTGGATAAACAGCTTTCGAATGGCTGATACGACATGAAAGACGATGAGCAGGAACGATAAGATGGTTGAAGTGCAATGCATGATAAAATTTATGAAACAAACACAGTCTTGAAATTTTGCGGCGTGATGCTAAGTTAACTATGTTAGCTTGAGATTTTTGTTCGGTGGCGCTGCTATTATAGGAGTAGTCTGAATAAATGAATCTGGCTGCGCGATTTTGGCTGGATTCAAGTGTTTTAATAAGAGTGTTTTAATTGGGATTCCAGATGGCAAATACGTATTCTAGCTTCGGGCGCACTAGTGTTAGGTTAAAAGTTTAACAGAAGGTGGGGCTAGACGTAAGACGCGGTTGGCGTCGTTAGTGATGTTAATTATGTGGGATGACCACGTCAGATCTGAAGTTAGAGTGATACCCAGGTATTTACATGAATTAGCTGTTGTAATTTCAGACTAAAACAGGAAGTATTTAGTTTGATGAATAAGATTGTCGGCGGTAGAAAAAATGATAAAAGTTTTTTTATGTTAAGAATATCAGCCATTTTTCGCACCTTGATTGAATCAAAGATCAGACTGTGGGATGACAGTGTCGTTTGCATTGTGAACAGGACGATAAATGGCACAATCGTCTGCGAATTGATGTTAGAAGCTAAGTTATTTGGGAGGGCGTTAAAGGGGTCCTGAAATGCCTTCCGCCGATGCATGGATGTACATGTAACCAAATAAAGCAATGTATTAGCAATCTCCTCCTGCAAGAATTTTGTTAAAGCGATGAGTATTAGCTGAGAAATCGTAAATCAAAAACCGCGAATTATCGTCGCGCCGTATTTCCTCCTCCTTTCAACTGTTTCTTCGCTGTTGGCCTCCCCTCCCATGATGCTCCGCTCCTCAGCGGTGACGTACTTCCGCTATTGCGCTCCCACAGACTGCCGTCTGCTACGGGCCAGCTCTTACGGCTTTTTCATCTCTGTAGACACCATGGACACAGGCTGGAAAAGCGAACGAATGACCTGGCCGCATGTGTGCGGCCTGGCCTTGCCCTTTCGCGGTGAACGTAGCTGCAGTTGGTATCGGCGGCGAACTCGCAGCCGCGTGGGGAGAATCGTGCGCTCGTTCCCTTTGGTGCACCATGCACTGTTTATCCAAAAAGCGCGGTCTCAGATGTGGCCCCGCTGGTGCCGGGTGTTATTTTGCGGTGGTTGTAATTCCTACTACCGGCGGCATGTGAAAAGAGACATTTTCAACCGACACAGAACCCGTGCACAAAACGCGCCGGATCGGATCGCTTTATCAGCGGCGATGAACGTGAAGGCGAAGAGCAAACCAACGCTGCACTCGATCAGCGAGAACCCGTGTTCTGACAAGCTGCACCCATGTGTTGCATTCAACCCTGACGGGAAAGCGTTTGTTTGCACTTGTTTGGATAGTCGTAAAATGTCCAAACACTCCGGCACTCCGCTAGCAGATCAGCCGGCGAGACATTTCGGAAAACATTTGACAGATGGCGCCGTGTGCATTAGTGTGCGAAACTGATGAGACGCTCTACTAAAACTCCCATCGCGGTGTCACGTAGCGGGACGCAAAAATTTAGCGTTTAGCGTATGCAAAGGCCACAAACGCTGTACTAAAACTCTATTAGCAGCAAAATAGCGTGCGTATGTGAAACCGCTTGCGTTTACAAAGCTGCACGCCGAGCGCGTACGTTTCAAACCTAGTGACATCGTTTAAATACACTGGCAAGCACAGTGTAACGTAGTCAAATATCAACCGTATGCTCAGGCGACAAGCAAGAGCTTGTTTTATGTGGGGCGGAGATTGCGCATAAAGGCCCGTTCGCACTTGCGACGAAAGCGAGTGAGAGCGGCAGGAATTCCGTCGCTTTGTCGCGCGACGATCGTTTTTGTCGAATGGTCGGGACAAATTTTGGTTGCGCGACAGAATTCCCGTCGCTTTCGCTCGCTTTCGTCGCAAGCGGGAATGGAAAGTTCTGCCGCTGCCGTCTGCTACGCAGCTCGGAGGTACCGCGCGATCTGCTCGGGCCGGATGAACGCGCACACTCCCGCACGGCAGCGCCCCAAGCGGCAGACGGCCGCGTACATCGCTCCCGGCGCCCCCCTGGAGCCCGCCCTCGGCAAACTAGCCAGTATATTTCAGGCACTATAATGGAGGAAAGATTTTTTGCTTCCGATGAACCTAGTTCTTTGCCCCTGTGTTTTTAAATACGTGAAGTGGCTAGCACGTCGTCCTCACGCAGCTCTGTATCGTCGTAGCATCGCTGATTGTCCGAACGAAGCTTGCAGCTAAGCCAATGCAGCGACCGAAGCTGTGTGTGTGTGTGTGCATCGCCTCCTTTGTGTTGTGGACGCGTTCGTTTCGCGATGAAATGCGACATTGTACTTCTGCGGATGGATAGTGCTTCCCATGGTCTGGATTATCTTTCTCGAACGACGTACCACTCAACCTCGCATGGGGTATGTGCAGTGTGCCTGGCTAAAAGCCTTCTCGCTTGCGCGCCAGAGTTGTGACTTGCTGCTCGTCCCCGCAAACCGGGTGTGAGGTGAGTGCCGAATTTACGACGGGCAGGAGGAGGCAACTCATCGTCTGTCAATCGCGGTTCAGACTTGCAACGCATGTTGTGACGTTGCGTTCGTTCGAAACGCATCTCTGGATTATTTTGAAGTTGAATAAAATGTACGCGTCACACCCGGGCATTCGGCTGAGGGCGTTCTCTGCGATTGCACCAAAGAAGTGCCACGGGACTTTCTTTATGGTACGTACTCACGTAAGATAAAATCCACGTCGTGTTATGGCCGTGTTGCATTCAATACAAACGATTAAGCGTTTGTTTACACTTGTTTCGTTTGTCGTAAAATGTCAAAGCACTCCGGCACTCCGCTGGCAGATCAGCCGGCGAGCCGACGCTGAGCAGACGACTCATCTCTTTGCCGGAAGTGCGTGAAAAAGCCGCCCAATAGCAGGATGTCTAGCTCATGACGAACATCTGGGAATCGATGATGTAGACATGTGAAGATGGCGGCGTCCAAAAACACGAAGGAAAGGGTGAGAAAAAAGCGACAAACTTTGCAACAAAAGTGTGAGCTTTCCGCTGCGCGTAAAAGAGTAATACTTGGCACAGGTGACGTTGGCGACCCAATCTAGCGATTGCGCTAGTTCATTTAGTGTGCTCAAAATGCCTTTCAGGGCCCCTTTAATACAGATTAAGAATAGTAGAGGACCAAAGACCATGCCTTGAGGTACGCCAGAGGTTACAGCGAATAGGGAGGAGCGATGGTTATTAGCACAAACGAACTGCTTACAGTTAGTCAAGAAGTCACATATCCAATTAAAAACAGGATAATTAAGGTTAAGACGTGAAAGTGTCAAAAATAATCTATTATGGGGAACTTTGTCAAAGGCTTTTCGAAATCAATGATCGGCCAACCTTTGCAACAAAAAATCCAGCGTTCACCGTGTGCCTCGAGCATAAGTTTGTCACGCCCACCATGAAGGAAAAAAAGCTGGGGAGAGGCCTGACTAGCCACCGGTTCATTGCGAAGAGTGTAGGAGAAGTGACGTAATTTTTTCAGGGTCATCTTAGGCGACGCCAACGGCGTCCTAGCAATGGTGCCGAAGGCCGGCCCAGTGATGCACGACGTCACTGCGCGGGCCAGCCGGTAACGAATGGTCGGTGGGCAAGGACGCGCCTTTTGACATCGAGCACCAGTCTACGTGCGGTAAGTTGAAGTCTCCCGCAGCAATAACATTCTGATCCTTGAGCGTGGCCAAATGATCATACAATTCAAGTAACAATTCACAGGGAGCTCCGGCGGCCTATAAATTCCCGCAATAACAATGTGGTTTCCCGAAATATTTATTTTACAGAAGACACTTTCGTGATCAGGGTGGACAGCAGGCAGTAAAACAGACGAAAGACCCGCCTCCACAAGGATTGCCACACCACCTCCACGTGGAAGTCTCTCTTTGCGATAGCAAGTATACGAGGACGGAATCACATAATTGTCAGGGAAATTGGGGCGAAGCCCGGTTTCCGAAATGACTGCTACGTGCGGGTTGTCAGAATAACGCGTCTTCGAGTTCCCCTCACTTGTTACATAATCTTTGGGCATAGACCCGTTACACCGGACAGAGGCCGCTGTGAGCGCAGCACTTTTCCTACTAATGTTGTTTGTAACGCTCGCGAGGGCATCGGTAAAGGAGTGGCGATTCCTCGACCTGTTATCACCCACTGCCTCCAGCATGCCGTGGCAACGATCTATGGGGTTGACACTCACAGACAGTGTAAAGACGGCCGTGATGAATGCATCGGTTCCTCCCTGCCATTTGTATTATCTGCAGTCTCAACGATCGGCTACAATATCGATAGCTAACGTATTTTCGTCTGTGCCACTTAAACTTTTCGTCCTTTTCGGCCTTGTTATATTGACGTTACCTTAGATGCCTTAATTGTGTGGGCGCCCGTGCGTGACTCGTGATAATTCCGGCTGTTGCTGTCTAAGACAGGGCGCCGACACTTACGTAATATGAATGCTACGAACCGAGCCCGTGATATGCGTGGCATCTTTTCTATAAGAAATGACCCCCCGAACCACCAGGATACAGAAAACGGCACTGCTGCTTGCGAGGCAAACATCAGCGCAACGTGCCTATTCAGAGAGATAAGCCTGAAAATTTTCGCTTGTTGCTGTGAAGATTCAGAAAGTCATCTGCTCGCCTTTTCATGTTTTTCGGTTTAGGGCTTAGTTCTTGCTTTTTACCTTTGCGCACAGTACCCGACAATATTTGCTTCATCCCACGGAAAAATGTCGTGGCTCACATGTAGTTTATCATGAACCAGTTTTATTTTTTGCCGCCCTTGTTATCAGAGCTTACAGATTGTCAATCTTTTTTTCCTTATTTTCTGCGTTGCCTGCGAGTAGTCATGAGACCTGGAAATTTCACTGCCTTTTAGTTTGAAACAGTTTTTCAGTATGGCTATTTTTTCGTTGTAATTATACGACCGGGGAATGACTGGTCTAGGTCTGTCATCTCGGGGTTTACCAATTCTGTGAATGCGTTCGAGAGAAGTGACAGCGACATCGAGTTGATCATTGCAAACCTGTCGGATAACTAAGTGTTCAGGGACTCCTGTAGTTTCTTCATGGCCTTCTGGCATGCCAAGACTACTAGATTATTCCTTCGTGACCGATAGTCGTAGTCGTTAAACCTTTTGCCTTTAATTCTGACAGTTTTTTCTAGGTGTTCAACAGTGTGCTGAAGCGCTAGAACTTTTTCTTCATTTGCTTTTCACAGCTTGAGAACTTCCTCAAGGTTTGAAGTAATTCGGGACATAGTTTCATCGCGCTTGTTTGCGGCAGCCTTTATCTCTTTCAGTTCAACAAGAATAGCACTTAACACATCGTTATGCTGATGTTGGTTATCATGCTCGCCGAGGTCATCAGAGGACCGGGACTGGGTACCAGGATTCGTCTCTACGTACCCACACAATATGAGAAGTAGAGCAGACCAGCAGCCAGTAACTATACAAAGACAACGCCGAGGACACGGCAGCGCTACTAATCCATAGTAACTGGTACTTTTCCCTAAGAAAGTATCATAAAAACTAACCTGTACATCAACCATGCGCAGTCATACATGCTCGAGGCGTTGCCACCGTGCCCTCTGAGAGAATAAGCACACTCTTAGATAATAAGGACACTCAAATTTTAACATGTCAAATAGTTCTTACTTGAAAATCACATAGCAGAAATATGCATTGCAACACAACATAAACGCGAAAAATACTCTTAGACAGCCCAAATATATACCATTCTTCGCCAATATAAGTGACCTGAGAGACAATACTCTCGAAGTTTCTTCAAATTTTTCCTTTGTGTTTTTATATCTCACGAATCGTTTCGGATAGCCTTAAAAACACTGGCACGTAATGGTACCTCATTTTTCCCCGTAGTTTGTGTACAGTTCCGGATTCACGAACCTTTCTGTTTTTCTTAACGTTCTACTTTTCTTAACAGGAACTTAGAACTGTTTGCAGAAATAATATCGTGTTGTTCCGCGTACCGAAAAAGCTGGCGCACTTGAAGTACTATACCTATATAAGAATACTTGTCCTCGATTTCTGAATCTTGAAACTGTTCCATGGGCAATACTATTTGCTATTCTATTAATTACTCGATTTATACCTTGTTTATGATATGAGCAGCAACCATACAGGGCAATTCCTTAAATCAAAATCCCTTACGCAAGTGATTTATAGATGATTTGTCCTAATTTCAATGGTGTCTGCTCTCTCAAGATGGGAATCATAGATGCTACACCCCTTAATTTCTGGCATACACGTGTTTATTCCACGTGGGGTGTTGTTCAACGAAGAGGACAAAATAGTTTACTTCGGGCGCTACTGCAATGGGCCTACATTTAAAAGAGCCACATTGTGATGAGCTGCATTGCGATGTTTGCAAATATATAGGCTCATCCAGACAAACAACTTGAAGTGGGTTCCAGAAGCATACCAATTTTGTTTCCTGTAGATTCACAAAAATTGAACTTTGCTTGAACCAATACATGACTTTGTGAATGTCATTTTGAAAAGTGTTCCGCAAGAGGATTCGGTGATTTTCAGAGCCAGAGAGGTGTACTGTACACAATCGACTTCAGTGGGAGTAAGCTAAAATCGGCAAAGTATATTGTAGCGGCCACTTCGTCATCAACAGCAAGCGCCCACCATCATCATCATCGGCCGCTGCCTCCATCGTCAGCAGCCCGTGGTCTCGACACACGGCGAGCCACGCGCCTCAGAACATCATGGCCTCCGCGCTGCTCGGCCGCACTCCACGGGCTGCTCCCTGATTCTTCGCCCATGGGAGCCCTGTAGCGGCAGCTCCAGCGACATCGCTGCATCGAGCGCCGCTCCTCGCGCAGCAGCCCGATGGACTTGGACATAGGCTGCGTGGCCGCGCGAGCGCACGAGGACACGGGGGTCGCACTGGTGCTGACAAAATAGAATCTGGTTTTGCCTTGCGACGAACGGTCGTCCTGCCTGAGGCTCCTTCCTCTCGCCCGACATAGCGCCCTACAATATATTTATTTATTCATACTGCCAATCGCATGAGGAATCATGGCAGGGAGGGTAAGATAATTCAACCTTCAACATAATACAAACACACAACATTTACACGTAGAACATTATACAAAATTTCAAGAAGACAGTTTTGATATGAGGTTACGGAAGACTCAAGGCGAGTTAATGGGAAACAAGTTTAGGACGGAAACACGGACGTTTACAGGAATTCACGCAAGTCTAGACGTAGGCGACGAAAGGAACAATAAAACACTGACATCCACGACGGTGGAACGGTTCGCGTAGCAAGAAAGGTGACAACTGCGCACAGTCACAATACACGCTGTAAATAAAAGTTAGTGTGTTGTAACGAGGGTAAGAAACGTCAGATGTCGAGAGGCACACGAGGGTACGGCGTTGGAGGTGTGCCGTAGACGGTGGCCTTGCGAGGCCAGTAGCAGCGGCGAAGGGCGGAGAGGGCGGCCGCACTTCTACAGGTTGTAGAAGCTCCCCTCGTAGAAGGTCCGGACGGGGTACCTGGCTGTCCTACAACGGACACAGGACACCAGGGTTCTGGCCGTCCTACGACAGGCTGCAGAAACCCACGACCTGCCCGCTGGGCAGTCCTACTCCGTTCCGAGCATCCCCTTCCTGTTCCTCATCTGCCTTCCTTGGCCGGGATTCCTCGCTGAAAGATTATCACCCTACTTTGGGCGGATTGGCCACCTCTCTTGACAGCTACCCCATCACAACAGTATCGGTTTGTGCATCTATGTGTCTAACAGTTCAGTATTAGTACAACACAACAATCATGCAGCTGCAAACAGTGTCTGAAACACTTTAAAAAACATTACGCGTTATAAGTTGCTGCTACTATGACTGAATTACACCGAAGTGCGCAGGTGATTTTCCAGCAAAGACGAAAAAGTTCCATAAGTAGGACTGTTTGTTACGGAGGAAAGCAAGTTGTTCCATTCATGTACGGCGAGTGGAAAGAAGGAGAACTGAAAGCAATCGGTGCGGCATTGGTATTCTCGAAGTATTAGTGAATACGTGTGTCGTGTTGATCTGGTTTCTGCTTTTGATATATACTTGGAGCTATCTATGTTTATCTGCTTGCTTACTAATTGGTATAACATTTTCTGCCGAGCAAGTTTTGCTCGCTGTTTAAGGGTTAATATTCCTGCTTTTTTAACAGTTCTGTGGGCGAATCAGTTGTCCTGTAATAGCCAATAGCCTTCCTCTGTACCCTTTCAAGTCTTTGTATAAGTGTGTTAGTGTAAGGAAACCAGGTGACGTTTGCGTATTCCAAAGTTGGTTTTACGAATGTAGAATAAGCGAGTATTTTTGTTTCTTGTGGTGACGGCCTTAGTCGTCTCCTCAGAAAAAAGAGTTGGCGTAAGGCCGCTGATGTGACATTGGCGACATGCGAATCCCATCTAAGGTTATCTGTTAAAATTACGCCCAGATATTTCTGTTCATTCACGACTGTCAAGGGAACATTATTAACGGTGCAGCAAAAATTTGATATCTAATGTTTTGTTTTTTCTAAGAAGAGCTGATTTTGTTGTGTTCAGGGTCATCTGACAGTCGGAGTACTAATCGGACACTGATTGTAAAGCACTGTTAAGCAATAGATGGTCTTGGGGGGGGGGGGGGAATTGATTTCTTGGTAAATCATGTAATCATCCGCACATAGTCTTACGTTAACTCCAATATTTTTAGGTAAGTCACTGATGAATATTAAAAATAAAATAGGTGCCAGGACACTACCTTGGGGTGGAGGACCTTGGGGTGGAGGACTGTGGAGGACCTTGATGAATTTGAACGCTTTTTGTTATTGGTTAGACAAGTAGTCTTTAATCCAGTCACCGATTGGAGTTTTTCCTATGGTTGCTTCTAGTTTCTTTAACAGCTTTGTGTGATGTCGAAGGCTTTCGAGAAATCGAGCATTATAAGGTCCGTTTGTTTCTGGTGGTCAACGCTTAACCCGTTGTTTCCCATGCGCTATACAGTTGTGCATATAACGTTTTTTTGACATATATTCATTATTAGCATATACAAAAGACCAAATAAGCTGCAAATACGGAAATCCTAGCTTTATTTCTAGAAGAAAACAAGTGTCCACATACGAGGACAGTGGGAACACCAGTTACACAAGGTGAAACTGTTCGAAGCAGCTTGTGGGCCGAGTCTACCTCAATGCACAGGTAGACCTTGCATTTCTTGCACTGCATGCGGGCTTTTCGTTTGCATTGTGGCATTTTGCAGCGTTGAGCGTTCGGTTGGGCGATTTTCACAGGTATGTGATTCACACAATCGTTCCGCACCGCACCAGGAATGTCCGAGGCTCGATTGGAGAGTGCGTGGAGCTGACGTCTCTGCCTTCTTCAACATCCTCTGTTGCTTGCTCAGCTTTCATCAAGCCTAATGCGATTTGCAGCTTGTAGTGAGCCAGTTGGATCACTGATCCCTTTGTGGCACGATACAGTAGCCAACTGTTTACAACGGCTAGATCGAGCAAGCGGGGAACTATTCTCTTGTAGCATTTTTTCGTCTTTAGGTCGTTCCTGTAGAACGCAAGTAGCTGGTCTGCCCGGTCTACACCACCCATACTTCGGTTGTACACTTTCACAAAGCTCCGTCTCTGGACATCGACGAAGGATTTCTTCTTTCGGTCATATCTCCGACAAGACCCCACAGGGTTCACACTGTGCTTGTTTGATCCAATTGTTAGAGTTCGGTTGCCATACCACTGACAGATCACAATTCCACTTTCTTTTTCGTGGCGGAAATCATATGAGCACGGCCATTTGCTCTGAGCTCCTTTTGATTTTGCAGTGGACAGCAACCAGTCCTCCCGCTTCTGAGAGTTGAAGTGCATCCCAGATCACGCTGCTTCAAGGAGTTCAGCATACGCGAAGAAGTTGTCGCAGAACACTTCTTTTCCTTGGCAGCCCTCTGTCAAACGCACCACTATCTTTCCACTTTCGCCAATTGCATGATGAAGGTCTGCTGGCTCAGAGACAAGGTTGTCACCATACAGCTCGAACCTGTACACGTAGCCTGACCTAATGGCTAACGTCCATACTTTGTATCCCCATTTTTTCGGTTTTTTTTCTGCATGTAGACTTTCAAGCTGTGCCTACCCTTGAAAGGAATCATCATTTCGTCCACAGCCAAACATGGCTCCATCTCTGCGGCATCCAAGAAGTTTCTGTTTAGGCGTGTGAGAACGGGGCGCACTCTGTACAATCGGTCATACCCATCTTCTTTCTTTTTCACGTTGTCGTTGTTTGCGGCGTGAAAGAGAGGAATGATTTTATCAAACCGGTTGCGGGACATACATTCTGCAACATATGTTTTACGCAGGAGTCGGGACCAATACATTCGCATGAAAGGTAGGCACACAACTGACACGTAGAGAATTATCCCTAGAAATTTCATGATCTCATCCACTCTTACTGGCTTCACCTTCGTTTTGTTGTTTTGAACCCGGAAACGATTAGTCTCAAATGTGAGGTGCTCAACTAAACCATCGTCTACGAGCTTTGAGAACATATTGTCACGGGACACCTAGGCGGCCAATGCCCCGTCGTGGCTCATCACAGAAGACGACGAGGCCGACGAATAAGTGGCTGGCTCGCAGCGCGCGCTGTTATGGCCGCATTGTAAATTCTGTAAATAGATCGTTCCTCATCCTTCAACATCGTTCGTGTCATTGGCTCTGCCGCCACGTTACATTTGGTGGAGAGTGCGGGTCGACATCCCCGTCCTGGGCCGAGCTTCGCTCCTCATTGGCATCACTGGAATCATCCAGGGTGTGTGAACCGCGTCGGGCAGCCCCAGCCCCACCGCTACAAGAACTCGACGGCGTCCCCCCCCCCGTGTCCCCAGCCCGTGACGAGCCGATCTGACGACGACGTTTGACCTGACGACGACGACGATGTATCCCGAGCCCTGTGGTCCGACGTGGTAGCAAGCCCTCACCGGTTCGTCATTCCTTTGGGGTGTGGGCGCGTCGCTGCTGTGCGCCGCAGCTCACCAAACCCATCTCTTACATCCGTGGTGGCAAGAGCTTCACTGTACATTCTCATCACATCGTTCACCTTCACCGAGCTCATCATGCTGCTGCGGCCTCGACCGGGACGGTCGCCTTCGAGGAAAGGGGCATTTTACGCCATCAAAGGCGATGAAGACAGCAGCCGCATGTGGCGTCACAAACAAGCATCTGCGACGACAACGACGCTTTGTGGGGCATGCTGTCTGGCATGCGTGTTCCCAAATTGCTCCTCTGCGTCCCTATCGTCACCGCGCTGCAGCTTCGACCGGGACGGTCGCCCTCGACCGAGGGGGGGGTAATGTCACGGGACACCTAGGCGGCCAATGCCCCGTCGTGGCTCATCACAGAAGACGACGAGGCCGACGAATAAGTGGCTGGCTCGCAGCGCGCGCTGTTATGGCCGCATTGTAAATTCTGTAAATAGATCGTTCCTCATCCTTCAACATCGTTCGTGTCATTGGCTCTGCCGCCACGTTACAATATGAAGGGGTGTTCTAGCCTCTTCCGGGGTAACCAACGGTACAAGTTCACTCTCGGGAAAGCCTTCGTTGACAGGGACGTCTTTTTTCAGCCAATGCAAATCTTCTTCACCTTGTTTTTACTGTGGACGATTCCTGCACTTCTAAGTCTTCATCGTCCGATGAGTCGTCTATATACTCGTCGATGGGGCCCTTGCTGGACGGCTCTGCTTTAACGTATTCATAATTGGAGCTGTCGAAATCGGAACACTCGCTTCCACTGGGCCAGTCGAAAATGATAGCTTGTATGTCTTCATCGCTTAGCCCACGTCTGAAATAAAGTAGATAAAGTCTAAGTAGAACTTCTAAATACTGTAGTTCACCACATTACAGATAAACGTTTCAGCAGAGTCGTGATGTAGCAAAGTGCAATCCACTACTATGCGGCGTTCTATCATCATTTCGCGGAACTCCCTGGGCCTGGCGTCCACACAAGTGGACGCCACCACGGAACTCGCTTTACAAAACGTCTACCGCATGTATTGCAACAAAACTTGGATAAAAGCAAGATATACTCTTCCTTTTAGATGCGGAGCGTCTTATACTTGGTGGTATATGCCCCGGCGTCGGCGGTGGTCCGGCGTCCGCACACCACCGTTTCTTGGCCAATCCCCCACGCGGGTACGTGCTATAGAAGAGGAACAACAACAACAACAACAACAACTCCGGTTGTGCTTGCGCTTGACTCCGTGATCCTTCAGATGAAGTAGGATGGAAGCAATAGCCCCGTCAGTGAGTGTGCTGACGCAAGTAAGTGAGAGCATCAGCGCAAACACTAACAGCAATTACACCCACTACAATCCACGGAACGTGTGTCGATATCGTCTTTACCAACTGCAACGGCGACGACTACAGTTTTGTACGGAACGGCGTTACAAGG
Source organism: Haemaphysalis longicornis (assembly GCF_048455015.1). Taxonomy (NCBI): domain Eukaryota; kingdom Metazoa; phylum Arthropoda; class Arachnida; order Ixodida; family Ixodidae; genus Haemaphysalis; species Haemaphysalis longicornis. Next base: position 10,666,813 of record NW_027526295.1, read on the forward strand.
AACGGCGTTCCTGGAACTAGCTCCTTTTTGGAGGAACGGAGGAACGCCACCGTTTCATTAAGGGTCGGTGGAACTGTAACGGTAACTCGTTACGCTTGTGAAGGAACGGCAGGAACGGCGTTCCTGCCGTTACATCGCTAGGATTTGGCTGTTTTTGACGCCAAGGCTCGAGTACAAAAATCTACAAAGCGCTACTGCGTTTCTCTTCCTATAAGATGGCCAGTTTGTCCGCCCTTCAGCCGTACGTGCTTCCTCGAAAGTGAAATGCAGAAGAATAACCACGCAGCAGGCCACAGCTTCTGCTTGCTTTCATGCTGGTTGCTTACGCGGGGTTTGATGGGTGAATAGCGTAGCCGCGAGAATGCTTTTCGCCCTTCATCGTTTGTCTGGGGAGGCCAGAATGCGCGTCTGGCCGATAGAATTGTTCCCCGGCGGGGAAAGAATAGAGAGTTTTAGCAGTCCGTCCGTTCTGTCGTATGCGTTGTTACTGGGTTGACCGGGACCCGGCTGGGCACTTGGGCATTCGTCTGCAGTAGGGGGATTAGTTCCGCGGGCCTGCCTTCGCCATGTTCGTACCTCCGCACCCTTCCTACTCGCCCTTCCGCGCGCTCAGGAGCAGACCGGTTCCGGTCAACCCGGTAACAACGTAGCCAACGAAACGGACGGACTGCTAAACGGTATCCGGACAATTCGGTGTCGGACATTTCGGTGTGGACATTTCTGTGCACGGACATTTTGGTGCACGACGTCTTGGCCCAGACATTTTGAGTGAGGGGATGTCCCAGGCATTCTTTGAACATTTTAGCTTTAATATTGTAATTTCGTGACTTGATATGATTTTACGTTCGAGAGTTGTGTTTGCGCCGCCGTTCGTGGAAACGAACGCTAAACCCTGGCGGAGCATTGCCACGTGAAACCCAATTTCTGTAGCAGATGGTAAAAATTAACGTTGTTAATTTTGATCCGTTCAACCATTTTTTGTTATTTTAACATTCATTTGAACAACCCTATAATACTTTAAGTGTTACCAAAGTGTTTTCCTTTCACTTCACCGAACGGTGCAAGACGCTGCTGCTTTTAGTCTATTCCTCCCCCCCCCCCAGCAAAACTTCCGTGAAAAAACAACAGAAAAACGAGGTCGATTAGGCGCGTGTGCATTTTGTTTTAATTATTCTCTCAATCAATCTCGCTTTCGTTGCATTCGGTGTCAGTTCTACTTAAAACTAACAAACCAACGATCGCACTTACGGTGGCGTTACTTAGGGGAGGGGAAAGCTGAGCCCCGCCGGCAATCATCCACCTAAGTAGAGAGAGAGGGGTGTCACTTGTGCTTCACCATTGCGTCCACTGGACTTCGAAAACTTGAGATGACTGTTGCCGCTCTCGTCACACTAGCCTATTCATTTTTTTTTGCTCCTGATAATGGGAGGAAGCGATGTATACCTGGGGTGTCCATGATATGCGCGACTTGATGAGTCAATTCCCAAGGGGGCGACTGAAGGCGCAGAAAGAGCGATTCCTGGAGTGGGGGCGCCGTCGATATGACCGCGACGCGCGGAAGGGCGTAGCCAGCAAACGATAGGGGCCATTGTGTTCTCAGCTGCTTTTTGGGTGGCTTTTTGTGTCACATTATAGAGGTTTCGTGCGCCCATGGTGAATGTAAAGCTTTTTCTCTGTTTTAAACGCGAAGTGTGCTATGTCATTGTTCTGAATGTATCACCCAATTCCTGCAAAAGCCTCCACTAAGAGGCTAGCAGTATGTTCTAAATAAAAAAATAAGAAATCACTGCGGTGACGCTTCGGAGACCGTGAACTCCACCACGCCAGTAGGATTTTCAGGGGAAACCGAAAATAATATGGCTGAAAAAGAAATCTGGTCGAGATTCGTGCGTACAGGCGGAAGGTGAGAGGGGGGGGGGGGCGCTAGAACAGATAATTAAAATGTTGTAAATGTAGGCTTGTAAACATTAAACGAAGGTTGGTTGTCCCGAACACAATGGGCGGAATTTGTATGCCCAACCGGTACGCGCTTAATCAGCATTTAGGACATTAGAACCTGCGGCTCTTTTCCAAAAGGCCCCTTTTCCTCCCCGACAATATCCTAGACCAGTGTTCGCGAATTCATTTTAGCAAGGCAGCCCAGCCCTTGTAAATACTCTTCATAAGGGTTTCTTCATTCTGGGGGGCTAACTATATTTGTTACTTTTGGATATTGAGAGTGTGCATGTAATTTATGTAATTTGAGGGTGTGTAATATAAAAAATATACAGAAGAGGCGATCGTAAACACGGGTAATTGTCTTAGCTAAAAAAGAGCAAATATAAATTAACAACCTGTCATAAATGAAAAAAAAAACGTGTGCTAAAGACTTCCATCGGCTGCATAACGGGTGTCCCCAGGAAGAGGTATTAAAAGTATATATATAAATGTAGAATTTCTAAAAATATTTGGCAAACATCGAACATATGGCATCAATCAAAAAAATAAATTGACGGCTCCAGATTGTTGTCCATAGCCCACGTTAAGCGGAAATAAAAATATAACGGCTGTCGCAAACAGGCAAGCACCGGATAATTTGGTCGCCGAAATGTCCGTACACTGAAATGTCCGTACACTGAAATGTGCGTTCACCGAAACGCCCGTACACCGATATGTCCGTACACCGATATGTCCGTACACCGAAATTTCCGCACCGAAATATCCTGCACTGAAATGTCCTCGAGCCGTCTGGAGTTTGTCCGGTGCTCCCTGAAAAAATTCGCCTAGGAGCGTTTCTTTTTATTATCTTTATCTCCAGATAATCTGCTGCCGGTGGTGTTAATATTCGTATAATATACGTAGTTCGATGTGAGTTTTAAATGTCTCACTTAATTTCGACCCAGGGTTATCCTACACTATATTTTAATTTAAAAACCTAATTGTAACGTTAATGTAACGACACGTTCCAATTTTCGAAGTGGAACTGGAACGCGTTCCTTTCGCAATAAAGGAACTTGTAACGGGAACTCGTTTCAAAATTGGCAAGGAACGAGGAACGAGCTTTCGTTCCTATTTTGGAGGAACGTGTACAACACTGCTACATACTACCGCTGCTACGAGATCCACTGACTGTGCACTTCAGCGACCATAAGGCCGTCATACTCAAAGTAAGAAGACGTGCAAACCTAAATAAAGACCTTTAGATACCACTTCAATCTCGTCTGACTCGCGTATATACGCATACAATAAGGTAAATCACACCCACCTCCCCGAAGGGAACCATGAGTAGGATCACAGAACAGGGAGGATTTTAGAGAAGCAAAGGTCTAGCTTTGCCTGTAGTGCCAGAAAAAGCGTAGTGGCGGCGTCGTGAACTACCCAGTACGCCCGCTTGATGGCGCTGTAAACACGGCTTTGTAAACATGGCGGATGCTTTTTGCACAGGCCGCTTGAGCTCCTTAATAACATGGCTGCCCTCGCACGGCGGCCGCCGGCTCGCTGCTCCACGGCCGGACTCGACTCTCCTCCTCCCGCGCGCGAAAGGGGCGTCGAGTCCGGCCGTGGCTGCTCCTGCTGGCTCCTGGCTGGCACGCTGGTCGCGTGTTTACTTGCGCCGCGCTAGTGAAGTGATGTTACGCCAGGTGACCAGATGGCCTCGACTGGCACAGACCACAGTGAGCAGCAAGTGAGAACAAATCGTTTATTGACATCCGCAAGTTTACAGAGGCCAGGACATCATTTCATTTCGATCGCTGCAATTGTACGTCGCTTTCGTGACAACATTTTTTTTTTTTGCCATAACAACTCGTTCACTTGCGCTAAGATTTCGAACGAAGGGCACAAATGAAGTATTGACGGCGACAACGGTTTCCTTTGCACCGTTTTTCTAGCGGAGTGCATAACACTCACCTTCTGTTGGAAGAATCGAATATTCTGGCCTCGACAGCTGCCTTCCGATGCGGAATTTCCCACATTTGTCATTCCACAAGCACTCAATTCCCGTGTTTTGCCAGTCCTCTCAACAACTGATGGACGCAAAAGCACATAACAGCAATAACAGTCACGAAACCGGTGCTCCGCGCACATTGAAACGGTCGGCCGTTGCAGCGGTTTCAATTTGAATTGGCGGCTTTGTGGTTGCGAATTCAGAAACGAGGTGGTGCACCAGTCGGCTGTTCGTAAAAAGTTGCGTACATTTTTGCTCAACGGATGTTTGATGCGGAACTTGTTAATAGTATTTTTAAATAACACATTGTAAGCGAACTGTGTGGGCTCTGAGTCACGGAATGAATGTTTTGTATTCTATACCAAAAGTAACATTTTGCCTGCGCCGTCTGGTGGGCTTGATGGTCGAAAACAGCGCTTTAGGTTGGTCACGTAGGGCGTCGATTTTTACGCCGCCTATAGGGAAGACAGGGAACGTCCAAGCTTGAGAGGCCTGGTAGGATATATGAGCATTACGGGGTTCACTACATTTCCACCAAATTTGGCTAACAAACATAATGGCAACGCAAACGGAACCCCCATGACGCTCCGCATCCTACTCGTGGTTCCCTTCGGGGAGATGGGTGTAATTTTTTTTCTGTCCAACACCAAATAATCAACGAATTCTTAAGAATTTAGGGGTAATATACGGAAAAAGTGGAGGTACCCACCTTGTGGCGCGGACAGAGGAGGACGCCGTGTTCCTGTGTGCATTTGCTGCTGTTTCTTGACAGCTACAGCCATCTGGCGGTGTTTTTATCAAACGCCTGACTGGAGCGAACATTTGAACTCGATTTTGTGGCGAGGCGTTCGCTAAAACAGCAACAATTCACTGATATGTTTAGTCCACATATGTAGACGCTGGTTAAGGGTTAAGGAGAGGCGAGGAATCAATTCAAGAAGTTGGGTGGCGGTTGACACACCCTGACGAAAACCGTGCTGAAATGGTGATAAAACGCCTTCATGGGCAAGAAAAGTTGTTATATGCTTCAGAATAACATGTTCCAGTAGTTTACATATCGTGCTTGTCAGGGAAATCGGTCTGAAGTTTGAGGCATCTGCTTCGCTGCCGCTTTTGTGTAAGGGGATTACTTTTGCCATTTCTCATTCGGCGGGTAGCGACTGGTTCACAACGATTTTGTAAAAATTATGCACAAATACACGGCCATCCACTCAGCGTATCTTTTGAGAAATATATTTGGTATATTGTCAGGTCGAGCCGCTTCTATCGTATCAAGCATTCACAAAAGGTTGAGTACACCGGCTTCGGATACTGTAAGGGGATGAAGCTCCCGGTGAAAAGAAATGCTTATGTCAGGACAGATTCCGTTATCTTCAATAAAGACTGACCTAGTCGTTAAACAAGTGGGCTTTGGCTTTCAAATGCGGCTGTTTGCCATTGTTGCCTTCTGTTTCGTTGAGTAAAATCCACAGGTGACCAAATGTTATTCAACCAAAGTATTGGTGCAGGTAATACCTGGTGTGAGTGCTGGGACTTGCACATAAACCCCGAGAAAACTGTATCTATGCGCATTACTAACAAAAAACAGCCACTAATTTACTCGTACAGTATAAAAGTAACTCCCATTTTACTTAAACAAAGTTATAAACATCTTGGCGTCACAATCACCAACAATTTAACTTGGTCCTGCCACATAGAAAAGATTTGCTCATCTGCCCGTAGAAAATTAGGGTTAGTAAGGCACACCCTCAAAAGCTCTCCCCCAAAACTAAACTTCTCGCATATAACACAATAGTCCGGCCTTGTTTAGAGTACGCGTTTGAAGTCTGGGATCCGCACACTAAAAAAAGATATTAACAATCTTGATAGAGCCCAAAGATTAGCTGTTCGGTTTATTTACAATCGCTTCCGCCAGTCTGACTCCCTTACGGAACTAATAACTAATTACGAAATTCCAACTTCAGAATCCCGAAGGAAGCTAGCGAGGCTTAAATTTCTTTTCCACCTATCCAGGAAAAACAGCATCATGGACCTTTCGCACGTCCTCATTCCGTTATCTTCACGTCCTACTAGGGGATATCATTCTTACAAATTCACACCTATGTTTGCACGCACTGGCACATTTAGTACTATTTTTTCCCTCGCACAATAACGGACTGGAACGAACTGCCATTCCATATTTTTGAGTCTGGAAATGTACTAAAATCTCTGGAAAGTTACTTTGAAGTGGGATTTATGTTACTTGTGAATATTTTGTATACCTGTCTGTTTTTATTTCTTTTTTTCTTTCTTTTTTCTTTTTTTCTCTACATTTGTACGACTATGTAATTGGTCATAACATTATCATTGTACCACCTCCCACTCCTGCTTGGGCCATTTTTGTGGCCTGCAGTATTTTATAAATAAATAAAATTATCATCAAGGGGACCTATGTTGGAGTCATATTTTGTAGGGCTAAGGTATTTCCAAATTTTGGGGGGAGATGATTTCAGAAATATAGCGAGTCTATGGTTAAAATACGCAGAATTGGCTGGCTTTATTTTTGTTTTCATACTCGTTAGCGCTAAGCTAGGAGTGTTTCTAAGTTCAGAGTCACGTTAAGCCTTAAGATGTTTTATAAGCCTCTTCACTTAGCGTTTCACATGAATAATGTCTGGTGTTATCCATGAATTCTTCTTTTTAATTTGTTTCTTTTTAGTTGGCACATAATTATCAATGCAATGTGATAGGATAGCCTTAAGTGTTTTCTATAGTGTTTCTGTATCTGTGCTTATGTCATTGCCTAGGTGTTGAAACGAAGAGAGCTCGAAAGAAAGGTGGTCTGTTGCACTGGTATCGTCAGCATTGTTAAAATCGAGATATATAACAAAAGATTTGAGTTGGGTATGGGTGTCTGATGTAGGAACAGTGCACAAAATAATACTGTGATCTGATATCGCATCCAAAATGTCAACTTTAGCTTTGCCCGATGGAAAAATGACGTAACAAAACTTGTTGCTGAGCTAGTTGGTACATATTCTAAGGAAGACGAAACCTGGCGCAAACTAGACGTAGACGAAAGAAACGAGGTAAGACATAAATAAACAGGCGCCAACTTCAAACTGTTTATTTAAAGCAAACCACGCGAAATTTATACAAGTCTTATCTAAGCAGAAACAACAACAACAACAACAAAACAACAAAAAAACAAAAAATCAACCTAGGTATAATCATGCTAACAAGTGTAAAAGGTGGTGACAATGGCTAACATGGATAAGTACAACACTGCTGAAGGAATTACAACAAATCTACGTCAAGATGGTCCAATAGCGCGGCGTGCAATCCAGGCGCAGACCAAACCGAAAAGAGGGAAGGACAGCTGCGCGTGCTAAACTACACGCTGTAATTTAAAAATGACATTTCTTTTGTACTTAACGCTAGTTCCCTTAAAAATACCAGATCAAGGATGAACAGCTTGAACAGCTTCTTTTGCACGTGGGTAGGTTGAGTGACAATTTGGGAGAGATTAAACGTTAACATCGTGTCGATAAGCATGTCGGAACTCGTGGAATGGTCTGCCATTTTAAATCAGCTAGATTAAATTCACCGAGTAGTACAAGTTTCGTCCCTAGAACGTGCTGGTGCATGTAGGCATACAGAGACTGCAGGGATTCACGGTCGGATGAGGGACTACGATAAACACAGCCCACAAAAATTATACGAGGAGCATAAAGTAGCCTACAGAACGTTACCTCGACCCCAATCACTTCTGGCAGGGCTACAAATGGGATATCGCGTTTTATTAGAATGGCGACACCACCACCTCGAGACGGTCGATCTTTACGTACTATTGCATAGTTCGGAAGCGCCATCTCAAAATCTTTGATATCCTTTGTTAGCCAAGTTTCAGTCAGCGCTAAAAAGTCGGGCTCGATGCTTAGCACCGAAAATTCTAACGATGTTAATTTGTTCACATTTACAAAAGTTATTTCTTTCGCGGTGGTACGCGACGTAGACGTTGGGATCGCGTTGCTGTACCCTCATGTTTTTCCTCTTGAGATGCTCGAAGCCTCGTGTTGACTAGCACAGCTCGTGATTTGTTTCTTTATCCCACCCGTATAAGTCGTCATTTACCCGTAGTTTGTCGTAAATCAAGGATACTTTATCTCCAGATTCTTTTCTTGGTTCTCCAACTTTCCCCAACTTTTTCGGATATCACGTACCCTTGTGGAAAAATCCTCACCTATCGAGGAATTTGCTCCTTTTAGTTTCGTGCAATTCTTTAGGATCAGATTCTTATTTTGGAAGTCCAGTACTTTAGGGTGTCACTTTTTTTCTGTCAGGTTTTCCAACTCCGTGAATACGTTCGATGTCAACCGGCTGAACTTTTAGGCTTTCTTTGACAATTTTCTGATTTTCTTCTGCTTCCTCAGGCACGCCATACACTTGACCTCCTTGACCGATTTTCCAAGTCGACCAGCTTCATTTCTAAGGCTGATACTGTTATCTGTCGTTCGACTACCTGAGCCATGCAAGAAGAAACTTTGTTATCCAGGGAGGTTAACCGTTCCAGTTTATTGTCGATGGCTATAAATCGCTGTTATCTGATTTACTTTAGGCCCCCGGTGGTTATCTGAAGTTGCTTAAAAAGTTCGTTGATATCGGGTCCCGGGTTGGTCTTAACATCCCCAGCTAGTATGAGTAATTCCTTGAAATAGGCACACACATCACACAACCTTGGAAAAGCATCCGAGGGGGCGGCGGCACAACTAAACAAAGGTTGTTTGATCGAATACATTTGCCGTAACGTTTGCTCACCTGCAAGAAGTAAACAAACGGGTTCAGGTTCCGCATTCCGGGTGAGCTGCCGTACCCTATGTTGTGTCGGTTTCTGCTGCCAGGTTCCGTTGTTGTTTCAAAGTCGACAGGTGGCTGAAGGATGTGCAGACGTCACCAAGCTAAACCAGTATGTCCAACGGGAACGCTACGTTCTTCCAACTGTGGTCTCTCTGCGAGATTAGCTGTGGAAGGCAGATGTCTTTTCTCAGTCAGAGGCCACATCGGGATTCCATCAGGTAATGCTTTGCCCTGAAAGTGAAGGGCTGACTACCTTCATCGAAGCCTTCGGCCGGTATTGCTATGTTCACCTTCCTTTCTGTATCACTTCCGCTCCGGATTTCTTCCAGCGCCTGGTGTCTCAAATCCTGGAGGGTCTTCCGGCAGTCGCCAACAGGATCTACGACATTTTGGTATTCAGGAAAGATCGTCAGGAACATGACTTGAAGCCACTATGAAACGCCTAGACGAGGTCAGGCTCTACAGGAAGAAATGCGAGTTCGGAGTCAAGTCTCTCCGCTTATTCAGTGTTGTCGTCAACGAGAGCGGAGTGTCAAAGTCAAGGCCGTCCAAAGTCTTCCGACACCAACGAATGCCAGCGGAGTGCGCAGGCGGGGTTGCAGTCATGTTGGTCGCTTCCTTCCGCACATCGCAAGCGTGATTGCGCCCATCCTAACTTCACTTAAAAACAGTGACTGGACCTGGGGTGTTGATCAAGATACAGCGTTTTAGGGGGATTCACACGACGGACATGTCCGCAGTCGGACCGGTGACGTCGCGGAAGGAAGCATTCACAGGAAGGATAATAAAGCGTGCAGACGACAGCGCGGACGGACCAGGAGGCAATGGACGCACAGAGCATACTCACGACGCGTGGACCGTCTACGCGCTGCGAAAAGCGCAACAGGTTCGAGTGGTTGAGGGTAGCGGCAAAGTTGGACACCGACCGGAAGCGTCGTTGCGTGACGATGGCCATAGCGTTGGCCACAGAATGAGCCGCGTAATATCACGTACGCGGTGAGTGAGAACGCATATATACGCAGGAAAGATGTAGCGCCCGCATTTTCTCGTTCTGTTTTAAATGCAGAGCATTTCAGTAACTCACGATGTCACCCACGTTGACATCCGTAGTCGTAGTGCCCACCCCTCCCCCTACACTACATAAAAAAAATACTATCCAGTGCCTGGTTTCGATCCCTCGGCCCTGCGGGCGGAACGTAATGTACATGGTACCCACTGGTACCCATGGTACCCATGGTACCCACTGGTACCCACAATGTACCCACTGCGCCACAAAGCCGACACAGAATGGGAGGCTACGAACGCGTCTTATATCCTTGACTCATTCAAACTACGTCAAGAAGCTGCTGATACAACGCATTCACTACCACCAACTCCCCAAACACTAAACGTTAACGCAATACACCCACCCCTATGCGACGCATTTACTCGAGTCCCCCTCGCGGGGAGATGGGCCCAATTTTTCTTGAACTCCTGCTTCCTTTGCTGTCGCTTCAGCCGCTCTACCTTTCTTCGCTCTCCGACGTAGCTCCAGACGTTGTTGCGGGCACTTGACGAACGCTCCGATCAGTGTGTCACTCATGCGTGCTTGTGGCTGGCAAGTGGCGCGAAAGCCCTGTACCGCCGTGCAACCGCTCCGAAACAAGCACGCGATGTGGAACAAGTGGCGATCTCGACGATCTCGATACGCCCCCCACTGTTCAGAGCAGACAGGAATAATTACTAGACTATCCGGCCTTGTGCGTGACAAAAGTATTCTGCTGTATTCCCCCCCCCCCCTCAGAATTCCGAACGGAAAAGAAGCCTCACATTGTCAGCTCGCGTCGTCCCCCGTCCGCTGGGGGTCACGAATCGGTGACGTCATAGCACGTTGGAAGGCATTGCGTGATCCGAATCAGGGATTTTGTCCGACGTGCGAATTGGCCTTTAAGATGGTCAAGGAGATGCTCAGCTCAGACTGTTGCATAGCTCTATATGACCCGTCATTTCCTACCGTGGTCTCAGCGGATGCGAGTTCATACGGAATCGGCACCGCGCCGATTCCGCATAGCTTTCACTATATACCGTATAAAGTGAACCCTTCGGTGCTCGCCGCACTGTCGGCTTCGCTTCAACATCTTTGACTCCAGCAGAAGCGCACTGCAGCCAGACAGAGAAGGAAACACGGGCGATAACATGGGTTATAACGCGGTTCGACCAGCACCTGCGTGGTCTCTTCTTCTCGGCGGTGTCTGACCATCAACCCCTTGTAGATACCACCCGACTAATTAGTCAGCCAGTGCAATGGGGAATTTCAGGCGCCTCATCATCCACCATGCGGTTTTGATGCTTGTTTTGTGGGTTTTGTACGCGAATACTGAGCTCTTGGCTGTCTGCCTGCTTAGCCTGACAAATGCGCTTGGCGTCTTGGGGAACAACTGCTGGGTCACGCCTAGGTTTTTTGCCTACAACGAAACAAAATTTTCCCACAAGCGAGACGCTCCGCTGTAAAGCAACAACGTCAGTTGTTACCCGAATGGCGCACTTAAGGCGTTCGCCTTAAATCTGTAGTCAGCCAGCTGTGGTTCTGAAAATGAGGTCGCAAAGTCGATGACACTTTGCTCTATCTTCCTCATTTTCAGGGCACAGCTGCAGCGCCAGCCGTTTGCATTACTGCGCCAACAGCTGCTGCATGCTCAGGTTTACTGGAGCTCTTCCGCAAACGCTTAGAAGCCAAGCCAACCGGGTCGACATCGCCGGCCTGATATTCAGGTGAGTCTGTACGCGTACCATGCATGTCTTGAAGCAGACCGGGTACTGTGACACACACTGAATGCATGTCCTACCACGTTGGCCTAATTATTTGCTCCAGGGGCGTAGTGAACCGCAGGCAGCCGACCGAGACAGACGTTGGTCGTGCCACCACGTGTTGTACAAGTTCAGCTCCCGCTCTTAGTTGGGGTGGCTAGCCGTGCTTCGCTTCTGCTTAGTGCGAACAACGAACCGCTGTTGACACCTCGCCTAATGCCAACCTCTTCCTTCATTCGCCACAACTGGCGACATCAGGCACGGATACCCGTGGAACCCGTGAACCCGTGGTGGACTCTGGATGGCTGCAACAGCCTACGGGCGCAAACATAACCATAAAAAGCTTTATTATAGCGGTTTCTGCCTTTGCGCAAGCTAAACGTTAAATTTCTGCGGCGCACTACGTCGGCACCTAGCGGAGAGTCTTAGTGCAGCCAGCCTTCAATGCTTTACTGCTCAGGAAACTTTGGCGCTTGTTTCATATAAAGACTGGCTCCACCGCCGCGCGTGCCGCATATTTGCCAGCTCGTGGCGTAAAAACACTCGCTGATTTCTGTCTCTGCGCGCTCATTGAGTGTTTCTGTTTTAGCAGTAGTTAGCGATGAATCGCACAATCATAATGTATACCACCTGCCTTCAATGGGGTTTTATTTTTCCAAATAAATCGCCGCACACTGTGGCCGCGAACGCCAACTGCTCCCGTGTCGTCGGGCGCAAGCGCTGCGCCGTCGTGTTTACGAATTTTAAAACGTCGTTTCCTTAAATAAAACGTTGTAGCCAGAATACATAGGGTAGCTCCGTATTCACGGACTGCTGCGGGCCTTTCGATACCACCCCCCCCCCCAAAAAAAAAACTGAAAGGAAGCAAGTACGCGTCCTTCAGACTACGCTATTAATGAATCTATTGATTGCTCTGGAATGCGCAGGACACTAAAGGAGATGACCAAATAATATTGTGGTTTGGATGAGTTCGTACATACTTGCAAATATTTAAAAGCGGATTTAAAAATGATCAAAACACGAAAAGATATATGTTGCACCGTGGGCCTGTCCGCGAACACCCTCCCCATTCCTTGCAAAAAACGAAGAGCAAAAAGAAGAATAGAACTGATTTTATCACATGCTACAAAACAATTTCAATATTACAAAGGGAGACAACAGAGCGTGGTCCAGCGTACAAATATTTATTGTTTGCGCTGTGATGTGTAGCACACGGAGGAGACGGAATATTGCCACGCTGCCAAGAACGACGCGAAGTTCTACTGAATGAAGTTTATAAAAGCGAACTCCTGCTCTACAAAAGGCTAGAATGAAACACAAACGTCGAAGAAGCAGTCCGCAGCCTGACGGGCACACCCGTGTACGGCCGAAGGACGGCCGCCGGAGGACAGCCGAGATGCGGTCGTCGGACTCCAGCCGGACTAAAAATACGGCCGTGCTACGGGCATTGGAGTTCAGCCACAGTACGTTAATTGTAATGAGGCCGGTCACTGCATGTCGCGCAAGCAGATGACTCGTTCGCGCAGTGCAGAAGCAGCACAAACCCAGCATTTTGGGTCCAGTGCAGCCACATCAAAGTGAGCTCGCGCGCAACCACCAGCCGTCAAGCTTTCAGCGCAGCCCTGCTTAATTACCAGCCTCAGTTGACAGGAAAATTCATTTATTAAACAGTGTTCACAAATTGTCGTTCCTTTAATTGCTGTGCCTCTTTTACTGCCGAACACAGAAAATAATCAGTTCTTTGTAGAGCTTGAACAGATGTATTGTCCGTCCTGATATCCTCTGTGGGGCGGCTTACCTGTAATAAACGGGAAAGAGGAGGGGGGGGGGGGGGGCGGCGGAGGGCGCATACTTTAGTGGGTTGGATTTCAGAGAGATAAATTGCGCCGCTTTTAGCCAATTTCTTTTAGGGCAATATTCCGGAACACTTTCATGCTATGACTACATAAACTATTTTTATAACAGTTGCTTGACCAATTTTGCTGTATATAAAACCGGCGTGAATGCCTTTACGAAGCGTTTTGGTTCTCAACAAAACACTCAGGAGCATTTAATATAACTCCTTCACAAAAATGTATGTCCAGTTTTTGCCCATTTTTTTTGAAAAGACATTTTCTACTCGATCAACTTTTCTGATGATCTTGCGCAGGGCTGATCTAAGAAGGAGCGAACAGGTACTTTCATTTTCAATCTATTTTAATGTTGTTTTCATGAGTATACGTCCACACCACTTAATAGTCCAAAAGAACTTAATTTTCTTCTAATGTCATAGGCCTCCTGCGCTGCCCAGGGGGCGCTGCGCAAGCGGCTTCCGGGCAGTACTTCCGGGTAGTACAAAGCTGCGCGGGTCCCATAGGATCCCGTGTTGACAGAAGCAAAATGAGCTCGACGCTCCCGATTATTTTGCGACGTGGTCACCAGCTCATCCCCGACGCGTCCGATCTATTTCAGCGATCAACTTGGCATTAGGGAAAAAAGCTTTGCAGCGCTAAACACGTTTACAGCACCGACGAAAGTGCCGGGACCGTGACGGCGTCTGCTACTCGCAGGTTCACCGATCGATGGTCGTACGAAGTGAAATTTTAAGTAAAATTTCTAGTTTAAACTAATACTCTAGGTGGCAAAGACTTGTCAAAAACAGCCGATCAAAAAAGAAGAGTGACGCAATCGGCTATGATCGCGCTTTCAAAAGTCAGCGAGTCCGGCGGACCGCAGGCTCGCCTGCTGCGGTGCGCCGCTCTTTTGCGTACCTGCACACTAGGCGTGCACTTTCATTAAACAGTGCTCGTTTGCGTCGCCGTTACGAATACATGGTGCAGCGTTAGCTTGCCGTTTTGTTGCGTGTCTCAGTGACAAAATGCCGCGACCGTCAGAAGCGTGAAATCTGTTTTGCGATTCCGAAATTGCGTAAAACAAAGTGGTCGGGCGAACTAAGAGGCCACTCGCTTGCATTGTTTGCTCTCACTTTTCTTAATTACTCTCTTGCAGCATACATTCCCAGTTCGCACTTAATAGCCTAGAATGAGGGTCAGCAACGGCCGAGTTCCATGCAGCCGACACGGCGGAGGGCTGGACGGCAAATCAAGGGGGGGGGGGGGGGGGGTGTAGGAGGAGGGGGGCTTTGAATGCAAAGAGAAAAAATTCAGCGAATTTCTAATAATATTTGACAATAATCTGGCGAAGTGTGAAGATGCAACGTTTATAGATATCTATAAACGTTGTGAAGATGAGGGGGGGGGGGGGGGGGAATTCAACTGGAGGAAGTCAAAACTGGCGTTTCGGCGTTCAGATTCGACGACCAAAACCAACACAGTCAGTCATGATCGTATATAAATATTCGGGGCCCCGCGCCGTGTATGCGGCTGTGTTATGTGATGTTATAAAAGTACACATCTCTGCAGGCAGCGGGCGTGTGATTTGGTACGTGTTTTGCGTGCTTCAATAGCGCTTAATTTGTTTATTTAATTGGCGGTATTGCCCCACCTACTCGCTAGTATACATGTACCCTGCCGTTCGTAAATCGTGCGGCGTAAAACGTTACGCAAGAATAATTTAGTTTGCGAAAATACGAAAGAAAGTTTCCACTCGTTTCAAAGGCGGTGCCAGGCCAGCAGTGTCAGCTGAGTCGGCTGCGCAATTCTTGCGTTCGCTTGCATGCTCCCGATGAAGCAACCTTTTGCAGTTACCTCAGGATGTAAGATGAGCAGCGTTCCGTGTTTATGCTACTCGTGAACTTTGCTTTGTCGACCGCACGCAAGAAGAAAAAACTGTAACGGTCGTCAAACAGTTAAACCACCCGACCTGACGATACTGTCCCACGCCGCGACCACCGCGACAGCTCGCTCAAAAGAAAGCCGACAAATCGGCTTCTTTTAGCGGATATTATTTTGTCTAGCCTCTGCAGCTACTTTAAGGGCTATTTCATACAGTATGCAGTCGTTTAAACACCCCACAAAGCGCCACAACCAACTTTCACTCTGGCTTGTAATTGAAAACACATGGAGGGCGGCGAGGGTCGTCTGCTTTTGTACTACCCAGAGGCGTCGGCCGCTAGGGGCGCTGCATGACGCCAAAACTCCAGCGCAGGAGGCCTATACTACGTTCAAAAAATTGTAGACGCGTTGCGAATGACGCCATGCTTCAGGTGGCTGCAGTTCTATCCCTCTGTGTTCACGCAAGGAAAGGCGTAAAATTAGAGTTACATAATTTGTTTCAAACCAATAACATAGCAATGGTAGCATGCATACAGGAAACCTTGCATACTGCAACGAATAGGGCAATAAATATTTTATTGGTCAAGGTTGAATGCGTAGGGTTCTCAACCCGTCAGAGGCAAACTTGCGCCTCTGGAAGTTTATTTATTTATTTATTTATTTTTATTTATTTATTCATTGTTTTATTTATTTATTTATTTATTTGATGCCTGCTTGCCTTTCCATGCATTACAGAAGGGAGATACATAACACTAAGCATTAAATATGAGACAAAATCACAAAATAATTCTACAAAGCACGCTGAAAATCGTCAATATAAACAGTTAATGCAATCATACGTAGAAGATAATTACACAGCAGTATTGATGTAAAATAAAATGAATCGCGCAAGGCGTCACCTTTAAAGCAAAGTTAATAATTTGCTTTAAGCTAGCGGTCCCACTTTGCGATATGTAGAATGGCGCTTGGACATACTTCTCCCCTTCTACTCCAGTTTTCGAATGATAGATATTACGAAAAAAGTTCAACCTGTGGTTTCGTCTGTGATCTTTCACGTCCTGCCATTTCAGTTTACTTTTACTTTCTCTCATGCTAAGTTGAGCGTGCCAATTACCTAATACGAATCGCACTCACATATTCTGTATGTTTTCGAGCGTATCAAGCAGCTCTTTGGTGTAGGGATCCACGAAAACACATGCGCACTCCAAGATTGAGCGCACATGAGTGAAATACGGTTGTTCTTTTTAGTTAGATGGAGGTTCACTGAAATTTCGTCTCAGAAAGCCAAAAACATACGCAGCCGTAAGTTTTATGGTGTGAACCTGCCTATTTAACCTCTATCCACTCCCTAAATAAACTCCTAGGTATTTATATTCCTCGGCCGTTGTCACAGCAGCATAATTTACGCTATACGTATTCAATTTGAATGCAGGTTTTCTTGTAAAGGTGCGGTTAACACACTGTTTAACATCCAAAAACCTTTCTGAATCAGCACACCAGGATGTTATTAAATCCGAATAAAGCTGCAGGTATACGGAGCCACGTTCATTCGCTATAGTCCGGTAAACTACACAGTACTTTTGAACAAAGCTTAGGGCCAATAGTAATAACAATGCAAAAAACGATTTCAGTTCATAGGATGAAATGTACTACGCAGAAGGTGATATGGAACACCATCATTTGCTTTTTTGCAGTCCAAGAATGTACAGTCAACCACTTTAAGCTTATCTATTGCAAGAGCCAAATCGTGCGTGAACTCAACAATCTGCGTTGAACAAGAAAATCCTGACAAGATCCGTGTTTGCTAGGATTCTGGCGATTATGTTTAACCAAATGAGTCATATCCCAAGAGTAGCTAAGCTTACCTTCCAACATCGGAACTAAATTAACAGCTAGGCTTCGTCAGTGACAAGGCTCTGTTGTTATCGTAAATTTAAAATAATTTTTTTTTCTAAATGGGCAGTCGTAAAATCCCATGCAGGGCATGAAGTTGATCCTACCAATGCACGAGCGAGTCTCTTCTACGTTTATCACCAACAACATAGTGCAACATTGCTTGTCGCAGTTTAATTGTAAGCAGAATAACTTGCGCTTTTGCTCGCACTTGCCTTTCTTTGGTGGGGAGTCCTTGACATGGTGGCGGTTTAGCTCCTGCGTGGTGACCGCTTGCTCGACGCCCTTGAAGGCCAGTTATTTTGGTGAACCATGTCCATTTCGGATCGGACATCTCTGCCGGGTCGGTGTCTCCAATGCTCTCCATTTCTTGAGGGAGCGAATAGCCTCGAGCTGATGCGTCGACGAAGCCGGCGGCAGAGCGGCACAGTCTTCTTGTGGCAATAAATGACATTTCGATGGCCTAAAAGGTTCCCTGCTAATGTCCAGTGAGTCCTTGCACCTTGCCCGTTCACCGAGGACACTCATTACTGTTTGACAAACGATGTTCGTTCATTTAAAACATAGAAACATGGAGCCGATGAAAAACGCGTCCCCGTCGTTCGGCTCCCTAACGGCTTTTTCTACCCCCAGGGAAAAACCGGTCGGTCTCCTTCCAAACACGTCTGTGCATTAATTCTCGGCGGCAAGGCGCGTGCCGTTGTTCGGCTGTATGCCGTTTGCCGAAAAAATGACGTATAACCAGATACCTTACGTAGGCCGGTCTCCTCTTGAACACCGGTGACCAAATATTCTGTGGCCATTCGCTTGCCGTAATTCGGCCGAGGACAGCTAACCGAATGAAAAACGTATATTCTGGGGCCGTACGTCGGCCGGTATCCTTCATAACACTGGTTACCCGAAGAAAACGAATATTCTACCGTCGGACGCGCGGTTCACCGTTGAAACAACGAATGCACGGCAGCCGCGCTCCGGCCGGTCTCCTTTCGAACACCAACTGCCGCAAGAATACGCATATTCTGTGGCCCGCCGCTTGCCGTGCTTCGGCCGATTACCGCTTCCCGAAGAAAAAACGGATGCCCTAAGGCCGCACTTCGGCCGTTCTCTTTCTCAACATCAGCAGCCGTAAGAGAAATGAATATCTGGCAGCCGGTTAGCTGCCGGTGTGCGTCCGTACACGGGCGGACGGAAAAATACCGAAGCGCTGGTTGCCGAATGTTGGCCGTTCAACGCATGATCAGTGGCTGCCAGAACCTGGATGCTGGCCGGACATGCCAGAAAGCGGCCATAGACGGGCGGTCTTGGGGCACACTTTCTGTGCCGCTTGGGAAAGTGAGTCGACAAAGTGATTCACGCGGCGTTTGCTACGGATGAATTATTAACGCGATAGCGTTATTATGCTCATTTTTCGATTTCCCCGTGGCTGCTAGCCGTCCGCTATCAGCCGTACTCATCAGGCGTCCACGGAAATACGTCACAGGGCTCCGCTGAATCTATATGGTGGCGCTACGGCAACAGAAGGTTGGAAAGGAGGACAAGGATACAATGTAAAAGACGCGTTGCCTCCAGGTGCCACGCCTGTGCGGTAAAGTTTGTTCTATGCCGAGTCGGTGGTAGCATGCTCGGCAGACATGGTCTCCAGCCATGCCCGCAACTTACACCATCATACCAAGGCGTGTTTCTACCAGAAGATGAAAAATATACATTTCCGGCCATTCATGCCCTGAAGCTACTCGTGGGCCAGAAGGCATGTCGTAGTTGAAGTCTCCGGAAGAATTTTGACCGCCTTAGTAGGCAGTTTTAGCATATCGTTACCGTGTTTGCGTTACCGTTTACCATGTTACCGGAACCGCTGGCGACGGTGAAGCCTGTGCCGGTAAGTTACCGTTCGCGATAACTCTCGCGCTGCGCAGTCTACTCCCGCAAACACGGTAAACGGTAACGTAAACACGGTAACGATATGCTAAAACTGCCTAGTATCTTTAACGTCCGCCGAAATCTCGACACACTGGCGTTTACTGCACAGCAGCATATGTCTAACCCCCCAGATTTTATTCCGGTGTCACCGATTTACTCGGCGCCACTCCCGAGCTCCTCCTCACCGCCGCTGACACCGCCTTCACAACTATTTTAAATGCGGAGCATTTCTTAGGCTCGCCAATTCCTCCGTCCATAGGCGTCCGCAGCTCATGACGTCACGTCGAGGCGCAGGTCCGCGCCTCTCCCCCGTACCCTCCTCGCTCTCAACAACAGCTGCGGCAATGCGGCAGGAGCGCGTCTGCGCGCGCATGCGCCGTAGCTGCCCATTGCGCCTTGTCGCTCTCAACAACAGCTGCGGCGGTGCTGGGGGAACGCGTCTGCGCGCGCATGCGCAGTACTTACCCCGCGCGCTCCGTCGCGCTCAGCAGCAACAGCGGCAGGTGTACACGTGATAGCGGCGTGCTAGCGGCGTGACAGCTGCGTGACAACAGCGTGGTGGGGGGCGTGGAAAGGACGGAAGTGCGCGCATGCACGTCTCTCCCCCATACTCCTCTCCCTCGACAGCGCGCGCAGTGTATATAAGCGGCGGAGCGCGCGTTCGAACTTCAGTCAAGTGCGTCTTGCTTGCCTTTCGTTTGGCTCCAGGTGAAGTATAAGCGATGGAAGCAACAGTACCGTCAACAAGTAGTGCGACACAATGCAACAGCAGCGTCACTCTACTCGTTGAAGGCAACGTTACCCCACCGTACATGGGGACCCGCCACGGCCTGCACTGCGTCTCCACCAGCAACAACAACAAGCAATCCACCACCATCCACGACAGTTTCATCGACCTCATCCTCACCAGTTACTCCAACGCACGACCGCTGTTCAAAGATCCCTTGACAGTCCACTTTAGCGACCATAAAGCAGTCGTTCTCTCCGTCCAGTACAACGACAGCACCACGTAATAAAAGAAAATAATGATGACAATACCTTCACCTGTCCTTCCTGTGCCCGAAAATCACGAAACATTAAATAAGAATAATAAAGACGAAAGAAATAATTAAGCATTCCAAACCCTCCCCACATCCAAAGGGTAACCACAAACTACCCAATTACACAACTTTCACGCAATACAACCACCCCTATGCGACGCATTTACTCGAGTTCCCCCCGTGGTTGTTGTTGTTAAATCTTTTATTCAAAAAGGGAAGGCCGGAGGACTTGGGGGGGAGTTGGGAGGGGAGGATTTATGGTTGAAGGGGGCTCGTATGAGTTCGTGGTCTTCGGGAGGCGGCATCAGTTTTCCACAGGACAATTGTTCAGCATTGAATGGTCCATTCACTGGTGTAGGCCATCGCTATATAACTCGCGCTAGACCGCTCTTAGTGGCGAACCGTATTATAAGGTTAAGGGTGTGTTCATCTAATGTGAGGGGATCGATACGGGTTGAGGGATCTGGGTTTGGGGAAGTGAAATTCCGGTATTGAGAGAATTTGGGGCATATCCAGACTAGGTGGTGCAAATCAGCCGTGACGGCTCGCTGACAGTATGGACACTTTGGGTTGATGGGGGGGTAGTACCATTTGCGAATTATTTCCGGTGAAAATGATGCATCTGTATAGAATTTGTTAATAAATATTTCTTGGGTTCTTGTAAGGGAAGGCCTGTTGGAAACGTGATCCTTCGGCGTAAGTTGCTTGAGTCGGAGTTTCTTTTCGTGTTTGTACCGGTGTATGCGAATGGCGGGGGGTACGCTGATATTTTCGGTCGTGTCCAAGCATTCAGGAAGGTCTGAAGGCTGGGCGATGGCGAGGTCAGCGGAGGATAGGAAAGAGCAAGCCTCCTGCGCAGCTTCGTGGGCTGCCTGATTCCCCGGTGCCGCCAAATTATGGTCAGGAGTCCAGTCTATGCGGACTTGAATGCCATGCAGTTGTAGGGTCATTGTTTGCCGGATAATTTGGTTTACGGAAGGGTGCGTTGAAAATGGTCGTCGAAGTTCTTGAAATGCTTCGTAGCAATCGGTTAATATTCTGATCTTTGTTGGTAAAGGTTGATGGTGGTCGTACATCAACTAGTCAAGAGCATGGGTAATGGCAAGTAGTTCCGCTTCCGTGGGTGTTATAGGAATTTTGGAGTGTCGGGTTCCTATAATGGTTCGGTCATCTGGGGAAACCCAGGCAGTTCCAACATTTGGTGGTGTCAGGCTGGCATCAGTATAAATGTCGATTTCGTCGGGTTGTTTTGTGCTGAATAGCCTCTGACAACGTTTTTGTCTAGGAATGGCCGTTGTGCGGGTGATGGGGTGATTTGTTGTTGGTTCGGTCAGGAGAGGTCGTTGCCACGGAGGAATAGGTATCGGGAAGTCAGGTAAGGGGATGTGATCTTGCTTATCCCAGGCCGTTAGTATAGCACCTTGATGGGTAAGTTTACGCTTGAAGTTGCATTGGTCGGTTTGCTCTTGAATAATTTTTTCAATTGGTGGAAGGGCAGCCGCAGATTGGAGGTTAGAGATTTTTGTATGGCGTGGTAAGCCAGTGATTGTACGAAGAGTCGCATTGTGAAGGACATTAAGAGAGCGTCGTTGGGTACAATTCAATGTGTAAGATTGGGCTCCATATGTAAGAATACCGACTGCAACGGCGCGGGCAAGTGTCTGCACTGCTTTTTGCTTTGCTCCTCCATGCTTATTAGATAGTCTTCGTATGGCATGTTGAGTCGAATTCCATTTCTGTTTTAATTGGTTCAGCCATATAGTCGGGCTACTTTTGTAACCGACGGGGATGCCTAGTAGGCGAATGTGGTCGAGTTTGGCGGGGATAGGTGTGGTGCCAACGATGATTCAAGGCGGACTAAAGTCAGGAGCTGGGTTGCGGCCAAAAACTGACAGAAATTCGGTTTTATTAGGAGCTAAGGAAAGCCCGAGATCCGGTAGGGTAGATTCAATGCTTTCTACTGCATTTTGCAGGGCCGTAATCATAGTTCGTTCATTCGGGTAGTCCCTTGACTCGGTCCATATTGTGATATCGTCCGCATAAATAGTAAATCTCGCACTAGTGTCTCTTTGAAGGTTCCGGGCGATCGTAGTCATGGCTAGATTAAAGAGTGTGGGACTGAGGATCGAGCCTTGAGGAACTCCTCTGTCGAGGTAGAAGGGAAGATGCGGGCGGGCGGCTTTTTTTCCCCTCGCCTCCAGCTAGACAACTTGCGCAGTCGGCTGCTAAACGCGGTAGTGTTGTTATCAGATGATTGCGAAAAATAAACAGAAGCCCGGACGGGCGTAAAAATGCACTGACGATTACTATACTCCCTAATCAGAAATTTGTGCGTAGCGCGAGCTGCAGTATTCTCTGTAACGGCGCATTTCTGGTGCGTCTCAGGAAATGTTTGCGTCATCAGCGAAGGCACAGCGGCGTGCGCTACTCAGCTGCTACCTAGCAGCGCGCCGCCGCCGCCGGCCAGCATGTTGCAAATCGTTTTTGAACCTCCCGCGCAAATGTCACGTGGTTTGGATTAGCGGGAAATGGAACAGCGCCTGGGTAAAGTGTCAGGTGGAGGGCGCTACATGGTGGCTACGCTTGAGACGTGCGAAGGAGAGGCTACGAGAGAGATGACACCTTAGCTTCGCGTGTCGTACTCGCCTTTACCCTTCGCTAGACGCTCCTTTCCGTTTTCTTTCTTTCGTCGCTGCTGCGTTCGCTGAATAGGCTACGCGGACATTAATAGACACCGCTCCCGCGAAGCCCAGGTAACGGCCGCGAAAGGGCTGCCTCCTAAAACTACCGAAACCCGCGGTCGCGGTTTCCGCTCAAATTCCACTTCGCCAAGTAGCCGGTTGCCCGTTTATGCGTGCACGGTTTGCGGGTGGAAAAAGGGGGGCGTGCACACAGCTAGGCTTCACGCCGCTACTATTGAAATGCCGGTTGTGCTGGTGGGAGATCTAGATGTCGAATTTACATGGCTCAATGCGCTTATCGGCTGTTCTCCTTAATCGAGCGGTTCGGGTGTAGGTTGATGTGTTCTTACACAGACAATAAGATGCCTACGAGGGGGGGGAGGGAAACGGACAGCCACATGTTTGTATGCGAGAATAGAGCTCAAGGGCTTCAAGGTTTTTAATCGTTATGGGACGGATGTGCGCCGCTCGTTTGGGGGAAGAGCAACAATTGAAGCGTTGGCCCGAACACAAGCACCAACGGGCGCAAAAACAACGAAAAGCTGCAGGCGCCGCCGTTACCGCCTCAAGTTCATCTCGTCGAGTAGCGGCAGCAACATGCAGCAACATGGATGAACAGCAACATGCCCGCTTGTAACGCCGGCGTGAGCCAATATCAATTCTTCAGAGGCCTTTAGGGGATATTGTCGACCGCGTCTGTCACTTCTAAGCACACGCACACGACCCGTTGCCGGTTTATGCGTGCGCAGGTTTGTAGTGGAGAATAGTGGGAAGAAGTAGGAGGGGCGTGCACGCGCAGCTATGGGTTTCATGTCCGTACTGATGGATGGCATGTCCGTTGTGCTGGTGCGAGGTTTAAACGAGCACGTTAAACGGCCCAATGGGATCTGTCCGGAGTCCTTAGTGGTAGAGCGGATTGGGTTTGTGTGTTACACAAACAGTAAGATGCTTACGACGCGGGAGGGACACAGGCAGCTCCATATTTGTCTGCAAAACAAAGCTTGGATCCTTCAGAGGTTCATTCAGCTAATGGGAAGTGTGCTCCACCGCAAATTTCAACAAAAGTGTTTTGTTTCGTGCACTCCCTGGACTGCGTCCAAGTTTGCACGTCATCCTTCTTCACAGAGTGTAAGCAGTGTAAGGGCACAAATGCTTTTTGTTTTCTGCTTCCATGATAAAAACGGCCATCCCGGCTGGGAATTGAACCAGCGTGCTTGGGCTCAGCAGAGAAACGCCTTACCCACTGAGTCACTCCGGTGTGGAAGGCGTACCGGCACTTGCCGGCATTAAGAGTGGGTGACCTAATTAAACAGGGGACAAAGGAAGTCATAGATTATAAGCCGAAAAGAGCTAATATGAAGACTACTATATAGTGTCTAATCACATAGGCTTTCAAAATACATTTCACTATTCCGATGGTTATGTCCCCGCTGCAAGCTCTGTTTTGGTAAACGACAGATGGCGTTACGCGGCCAAGTTAAAATTCACCCGAAAGGTAGGTACGAATAGCCTCCCAGAGAACAGGCACGTAAGAATGCTATGCGGGGTTTTAGACAAGCGGATGGTTGCCAACTTACAATAGCCAAAAACAGAAAATCTTCAAACAATTATTGGCTACAAGTAAAACGTCTACACAAGAGAAGATCAAGTAAAAAAAAAAATTATAAGTCTCATGCAACCACTGGTCATGACCAGAGCATTGTAGAGCCTGCCGTACCACAAGTTTACCCGCACCAAAGAAAGTGAAATAAACCCCACAATTAGGACAGATTGTGAGGCGGTCCTCAACCTCGGAATTTTTACCATGAGATGAACTAACAAAGAGTTGACCACCAGGGTAACAGAATGAACATGCATACACGGGTCTAGAAGAAGGGGACGGCCGTTTACTCGATGGAGGGATGAAATAACAATATTCGGAGCAAAGGATGGATTCGGGAAGCGCAACACAAAAGCGGGTGAAGCCCAATGGGAGAGGCCTTCACGCTGTAGTCGTCCTAAATAGGATGTTGGGGATAATGACGATGAATAGGTCCGGAACTCAATAGGTCGTAACGTATTTCAAGAAACCGGAGAAGTCACTCTCCTTGCACCAAGAAAGCAGATGTAAAAACAAAATCGGGAGGGCCCATCATACCTGCTTTGAAAAGAAACACAATCCCCAAAACAGAAAAGAAACGACGCGCAACCCCTCCTTTTGAAAGGAAACTACTGTATCCATGATAGACATGGCACCGATCCAGACACCCCGATAAAAAACACTCTACCGAAAATATCGTATACAATCCTACCAAATAGGCGGCGGTAGGGTATACTCAAGTTCATTCGGGGAAAGTATCAGGATCATGAGACCACCGTATACATCGAATCCGGGTTGTACGAAAGTACAAGGCCCCAATTGTCGCAGTTGACTACTCTTGCAATCTTTGTGACTGCATGACCCCTATAACATACAGGAACGAAGAAATGGAAGATGAAGTTATCCTCTTGGCAATACGAATGGAGGAAGTATCAAATAGAAGCGTAGCATCATTACAGATTCACAAAGAACATTATACAAATTTCTTGACGCACAATAACAAGCGCTTCGGTAAGTAGTCCCATCCATAATGCAGAAAGTTAAAAACTACACCTGAAAGCCGGATCCAATGGTCTGGAAGGAAGGGACGCCCTATGTAAGAGTTACACGAACTCATGTACCGGGCTCCTTGTGACGAATACTACGACACTACCCTCTCTAAAAAAACGTTAAGAACGAATCCTCCTCCTATGCTTAGGAACCCAATCTTTCCCCTTGCTACAACGAGGTCTCAATGCCGAAGAATCACAAACTATGTGTACGGAAAACGAACAGTTATCTGAAAACTCATGTGCATTAAGGTGTTTGGTGGGAACATCAGACATTAAGTCAGAACTCTGCTAAAATATGGGAAACATCCACCGTCCTGTGCGCAACCTAGCAATGTCCAAGGTTATGGCCTGGGGAGAACAACTTAAACATAGCATATTCCACTTCGAGGCACGGGAGGCAGATTTGTCGAGCTAGTTACATCAAGATCAGCGCGAGGTAATTGAGAGGGCAAGGGAAGGAGCTGCTGCTACACCTGATGTTGTAGACTCAGGTTCCACCTTTGAGCTCCCTGCCATCTCTTTTCTCCATTTTTCTAAACCACAACTATTTCTTCCTAGACAAAGATCTTGTCCCTCTCTCTCTCTTTATTTCTCTCGCTTTCTCTCTCAAGCTCACTTTGAAAAAAAAAAGCAAAATTGTTTAGTCAGGCCTACACATCCCAGAATAAACATTTTGATACACTGACACTGGCTCCCCCTCGCTCAAACTGACCAACTACTCGCATTTGAAAGCTTTCACGCTCCCATTTTAAGCCACAGAAGCGCAGAGAACTTTTGTATCTTTAGGACACGGTGATTAGAAACCCTCGTTGCTAGTCTTTCTCTTCTCGTTAACCTTTCGTGCTCGTGAAGAATAGATCGGAAATACAGCAGCTGGGTACGAACACGCTCCGTGGGCGTCGAAGTATGGCTATCGCGCCTTACCTCTTACGATACAAATGTAGATGTCTATGCAACTTTTTAATTTCAGATCCATGGAAATAGGATCGAGAACATTGTCGAAAAAACAAGAAATCAAGTTAGTGACAAGGAAACAGCATTTCCATATCAAACCTTTCCTTATCAAACCATGGAGTTTATTATGCTGTATTCGGTGGCCGCTCTGATACTCAGACCCTGAGTACGCCGATGCACCCCTTCCCCCAATCCGAACAAGTGTCACCGCTTTCCAACCGAAGGCGTACCCGAT
This sequence comes from Haemaphysalis longicornis, assembly GCF_048455015.1. Lineage (NCBI taxonomy): Eukaryota > Metazoa > Arthropoda > Arachnida > Ixodida > Ixodidae > Haemaphysalis > Haemaphysalis longicornis. The sequence goes on from NW_027526295.1 coordinate 10,693,425, forward strand.
CATCGAGCAGCACACGACCATGGCGCAGCGGCGCCGCCAACCATAGGTCGGCAAAACAGAAAGAACTCACTCAAACTCAATCACATTTTTTTTATTTACGCTGCACTCAATCAAACTCAGACTCAAAAAGTTCGTCTGTTCACAAAATCACTCGTACTCACTCATCAAATACTCATTTGTAATCGTACTCACTTGTACTCAAACTCATTTGTCCTCACGAGTATTCGTACTGAATCTGTACTCATGAGTACTGAATCTGTACTCATGAGTACTCACTCTGTACTCATGAGTACTCAATGAGTACTACTCATTCTGCACTCGCGAGTACTACTCATTCTGCACTCACGAGTACTACTCATTCTGCACTCATGAGTACTCAATCAGTACTCATGAGTACTCAATGTATTACTCAAGAATAATCAACTTAACTGCACTGTTAGCTAGGTCGTAGCTCGAATGAAAGACTAAGTAGAAAAAATAAATTGTTTAATTGATTAGAAAAACACAGGTTACATATAAATCAGGACAGAGGAAGAAAACGTCTGACGCAGTGCACTGTCGTTGGGCGACTTACTGTCCGAAGGCAAGTACACTGTACATGTGAGAAAGCGAAACGGAACGTAAGCATTCGCGTTGCGCCCGGCGTCTCGTCTTGTTCTCAGGCCGGGTCGGGCTCAGGAGAGCTCGGGGTTTGTCGGTGCGGCCGTGGCCGTAAACTGCGTTGTAAGTGCGAATGCACTTTATAAGCGACCCCAAACCATCCACCGCCGGCGGCGTCGGCGTCCGCAGTGCTCCTCTATAAAGAAACAGCATCCGGCGCCAGGTTTCGATCCGCGGACTTTGCGGCCGCAGCGCGACGCGCTACCGATCAAGCCACGGACGCGACGGTGATATCAGTGTTGACGCGCCTTATATCTTTAACGCATTCAAACTACGTCGTCAGCGGCGTGCGTTGGCGACTCAGCGGCGTTATAGCGGCTTGATAACTGCGTGGTGTACACGTGATACTACAAACCCGATGGAAGAGATGGAAGAGAAGGCGGCGAGGCGGTGGGCTGCGGGGGCCGAGCGCAAGCGCCGCAAGCGGGCCGACAACCGTGCATTCGCACTTTCACATTCTCCCCCTCGGGGAAATGCGGGGGAATTTTTCTGCGTGTCTTCGGGTGGCAGCTTTTGTCATCCGTTTTCGTTTCCGGCGTATCCTAATCGTGCTCTAAATCCGAAATGCGCCTGCCCCGAGGCACAATGAAGCGTTCGCGTAGATTGACGTCCGTTCGTATCCAGATCACTGTCCGCTTGTTCACCGATGCTCGATGCTGGCGTTTGTTTTTTGTTGTTCTAGATACTAGAAACTTCGTTAAGAGGGTGTTCGTCTCGTTGAGTTTCGGTGAATTTCAAATCTGCTTGATTTTATTGTGTGTGTGCCGTGGGATTCACTTCGTTAGACCTGAACTTGACAGTGTTTACGGCGTTGCGTTGGTTGCGCTGCTTCCGTCAGCGATTGTGTTCGTGTAGCTCGTCGCGTGCTTGATGCATGTGGGGGCGTAGTCATCTGGTTTGTCCGGTGGCGAGCTGCGCTGTGTAGGGATGGCATAGTTCGGCGAGTTGAGAACGTTGCTTGAATTGACGCGTGCGTTGCGTATGGTGCGGGAGCCGTTTGGCTTTTCGTTTAGTGTGCGGTAGCGGGGCGTTTTCGTAGGGTGGCATGGCTGATCGGTCAAAGTCGTTGCGGCTCCGTGCTCGCAGTCGCCGTGGTTGTTTCGGAAGTGAAACCGTTGTGGTGGGGAAGCGGGTGTAGTTCGTGCCGTCCGTTCGGTGCCACATTCCTCGGCGTCGCAAGCGTGACTTCATCGTCAGGGCATACGATGCTTCGTCTGGATCGGGTTCATTCGTTGCCGTTCTTGCCGTGTCCGTGTCGTCGCTCAAGACCTCGTCTTTTGCCCGTTGTTTCGAGAATGCTATAATCGCTATCTCTCCCATACAAGCAGGATCCGTTTACCGCGAGTCCGCTTGCTCGCGGTTGCGTCCTCTTGTACGAAATGGTGTTTGTCGTGCGAGTCTCGATCGGAGCGCGGGTGCCGGTGATCTTGTTAATTCTGGCTCGGACATGCAGCGTGCGCTGGCCGTGTCTTTGCTCGTTGACGGACCTACTTGCACGAGTGTCATGTCTTTCGTCCGCTGGACTCGGGCGGGAGCAGCGGGTGTCGGAGAGCTCGTACTTTCCGGTAGGGTTGAACCGCGTGCGCTGGGTCTTTTGTTGCTTGTGGCCAGGTGATTTCTGCGGTTGTAACATTCGCTGGCCAAGTCCGGATAGCACCTGCAGTGGGAGCGGAGGATGTCGCGAACAGCAGTTTCCTCCGTGTGTGCTGCGGCTTCGTGGCGTTTCGTGCGTTGTGCATTTCGTTCTCCGTGGTGAGCTCCACTGGTTCAAGTTGGATGTCGTTCGTCACTTCTGGTGCATTTCGTGCGCTGTGCGTCTCGTTTTATCTATGAAACTCCCCTATAATTGGGGTGTGGTCGTTCGCCACGTATGGTGCATTTCGGGCGCCGTGCGTCTTGCTCGCTTGTCGTGGCCATATCCACCAATCCGGATGCGATGTCGTTGGTTGCGTGGACCCGCGCCGGGACAGCACGTGCGGAAAATGTACGTACCGGCTCCGTTGCGTTCCGTGCTCTCAGCGTTCCGTTCGTGTACGTCTGTAGCGGAAGAGCGCGGGTGCCAGGAACGTGGTGCTTCTGGCTCGTGCGGGCTGCGTACGTTGCGCGTCTCGTTGCTCGTTGTTGGAATGACCTGCGCGTGGGCGATGTAGCAGAGCAACGTGTGTTTGTGATCTCGCCGGAAATGCACTGACCTTCGATGCGTCTCCGTAATCGTGGCGATTACCTGGGAAAGGTCCGCGGTGAGCGCGCAATCACAATTTTGCATGCGTCGTCTCGTTCATGTGCGTGCCGTCGTGGATTCTGCCTGGGCTCGGATCTCGTGCAGTCCAGGTACCGGGGAAAACGTGCGGCCGACTCTCGCCAGTTGTCTCAGAAAACTTTCTCGTTCATCACGCAGCCTTCTGCTCTCAAACAGCGCCGCTTGCAGGGTCATCTGCCGTTTGTTGTCGGAGGCAGCCTGAAGTAGCGTTGGCACATTCGTTCGTTTGGAGAGATGGTGACGTTCTTCGTTGTCCTCTAGAAGACGCAAGATGATGTCCTTACGGCCAGAGCAGGGTATCCCTCGTAATTGTAGTGCGCTCACGAACTGCTGTTTCTTCGTAGAGCATAGGATGTAGCGTTCCGTTGAAGTCAGCACTGTGTCGACCACCGCTGGCGTGGAGTGCATCGGTGCCCTATGTCTGCGTGCTGCACTCTCGTAGTCGTGGTGCGGTCCGTCCAGGTTGTTCGTCCGTTCGTCCTCCCGTGGCCTTAAATCATGATCCTGTCGACTGCAGCATCTTAGCTAGGTCGTGGCTCGAATGAAAGGCTAAACAGAAAAAAATAAAATGTTTAACTAATTAGAAATACTGAGATTACATATACATCAGGACAGAGGAGCCCGAGAAGAAAACGTCTTACACGATGCATTGTCGTAGGGCTTCCCACTGCGCGAAGGCACGTACACGGGAGAGAGCGAAACGGGACGTACGCACTCGCGTTTTGAATCGCGGCTGAATCGCGGCTGAATCGCGGGGCAGTTGGCCAGTTGTAGAGAGGGCGTATTATGTACGTGAAGCTACTTAACGGCGACCCCAGTAGCTCCCATGTGTACAGCGGGTCGTGATATTAAGTTGCAATAATGAATTATCTTTATGACGGACACAGACAGACAGACTGACAGGCCAACATTGTCGCGCTCAAGTGGCCAAAGAAAGACTATCGTCTTTAAAACCATCTGGAAAGAGACGCTGCCGCCGCTGTTCCGAATTCTGCGAACATTGCGCAACCATACCCCTCGCAACCGCCGCCAGCCCGCAAAGTAAGAGTTAAACAGACGAAAACAGGCTAGCGCGCGAAAAGCCAAAGAGGGAGGTCCCGCCGCGAAAAAGGGACAGGACGGGCACTACGCGTCGTTGTGTCTATTTCCGTTAACAGCTAGGCCAAAACCCACACGGGTCTGATCTTACTAATTTTTTTATGCGTGTGTGTGCGGTTAGCCAGAGCGCCCGACACAAATTTGCTGCACCTGGCGACGCGCCGACGGTGGGCCCGATTCGCGCCTAGGTCAGCCAGCCCGCGGCAGACGTGCCGCAACTGGCGGCACACGGCGCCGCCGAGTCTACTCTCCTTTTCCCATCGAGACGGCCGCACCAAATCATGCTTGGGACGACCGGCCCGCAAAAGACACGCAGCGACGACTAGACTCTGGAGAAGGCGCCGCTGAGTCGCCTCCCCTTTCCCATTCGTGGCTCGGCTGACGCAATCACTTCGCCTGCATTCGCCGGATTCAAACTGCGGCCAGTGATAGTCCTGATTGGAAAGATTCGAACTGCACGCGGCTGCGGCGGAACCCCGGGGGTATAAAACCAGCCCTGAAGCAGCGGCTGTGCGGCGGCATTTCATCGGAGGCACTGAGTTGAGAAGTGCCTTTGTGCGAGCCATGTAACGCTCTTGCTACCTTTGTATATATTGTATATGAATGCAGCTTAAAATCACCGTCGGCTCGACAACTTCATCGCTCTCCTCTGCGCCGCGTCGATGGCGGACTGAGCAGGGCAACGTCGCAACATCTATGCATCTGTAGTGTTAACCTGTGGCTTTTGTATCTATGTTGTACAACGCGCCCCTTATGTAACACCCCCTGTGGGGTCTTTAAGGAAATAAAGTGAAGTGAATCGAACAGTGCTGACTGAGCTAGAATGTCCCAGTCCCAACAGTGTGTGTGTGTGTGTGTGTGTGTGTGTGTGTGTTCGGGGAGGGGGGGGGGGTGGAGAGGGTATCGGTCGCAGTCGAGGCCCGCAGTGCACCCAGTTGCTGCCGGTACTTGGCAGCCGTTACACCAGCGTAGAACTGCTCTGCCGTGCTGTGTGTACTCGAGAACAAAGTTTGTAGACGCGTTTTTCGGAGGCGTGATAGCTTGCACTGACGTCACTGTATTGCCGTGTTGGTGGGTTGGTTGCACAGTGGAAATCTGCAGCTCTTCTCTCAAGCAACGCGGATGAAGCTGACAGCGATCGATCAAAAAGTGCGGTGACGTCGTTATGTGCAATCCACATGTTTTACGAGACGTTCCAAGATAGGAGCTTAAGCGACAATCCCGGCGTCTGGCGTTGGCGTTCATCAATTCAAAACAATTCCTTCACGAGGCCACTCACAGTGCGAGCTTAAACTCCGCGGTATAGTTGCTAGCGAGGGGTGGTCGCCCCGCCTGTAAACAGTAGTAAGGTAGGGGAATAACAACCACCGAAATTCACCATCATCGTCAGTTCCCTCATTACACGGTGGCATAAACGAGAAGCGGCGAATCGGGTTTCCACTCGAAAGTAAAGCCATTCGAAAGCAAAACGCTCCTCCAGCGGCAAGATAACAGAGCTCTTCGACAAAATATGCGAGGCTAAACAAGGCGCCGCACGCGTTGAACTGGATATTATGATGTCCGATTCACAACTCACAAACGTGCTTAGGTGTACTCGGATATTTTATTTCCATTGCTGGGGCAAATTCCACCGCCGCGCCTGCACGCCGTGGTGCACGGTGGGGCTATATGCTCACTTGTAAATGGCACTACACGAGACGATATTACTAGCGAACCTGAGCAAAATGTTTCAAAACGGGAACCTAATAAAACCATATGGGCGCACGTACATCAGCCAAACTGTCGCTTGAATGCGCACAGCTAACGTTACAAACCACGCAGTCGGTTTGACGCGAGTTACCTAAATTAATTGCGACTGTTGAAATGAGTGGTTCGGCTCACGAAACGACTGCACAGCGTGACATGCGTCTACGGAAACTTCTGAACACCGAAAAAGAGAGACTTCAGTACGCCCAGTTCGTGCGTTGTTAGCAGCCTCCACCGCCTCTCCCCTAAAACAATTAGAAGGGAGCAAGCGCAATGAAGCCGCCACGCGTTCAGAGGCCATGTCAACAAAAATAACTGCGGCAGTCAACAAGTCCCATCAGAGAAGAGCAACTGCGGCCGCGTTTCCCGCCGGGCCCTCACCCCCTCCTTTTTCCCTCTTCACCGTGAACCCTTTGTGAGCGACCTCCGAAAAACGCTTACAGCGCCAAACAGGGACCGGGAAAGGAGAAATGTGCAGTTTTCGTTGAGTAATTTTACCATGCTTGACAGTTAAGGTGCACAGCGGCACCGCTAAATGTTTGCGACTGGTACACGCGCGTCCAGACTCGAGCTCGTGATAAAACTTGTTTGCACTACTGTACTCAGGAGTGTATATACTCATGAATACACAGTACTCATGAGTACAAAGTATTCATGAGTATTGTACTCATGAGTGCTGTGTACTCATGAGTACTGTATACTCATGAGTACTGTGTACTCATGAGTACTGTGTATTCATGAGTACCGTGTACTCATGAGTACTGTGTACATGAGTACTGTGTATTCATGAGTACCGTGTACTCATGAGTACTCATACTCATTAGTACTCAAACTCATGAGTACTCATACTCATGAATACTGTACTCATGAGTACTCACACTCATGAGTAGTGTACTCATGAGTACTGTACTCACGAGTAGTGGACTTACCCCTGTACTCACTCGTCATCGTAGTCACTGTTTTTTTCTGGGTGTGTGATCACTCATCATCGTACTCACTCGTGAGTTTGAGTACAAATGAGTACAAATGAGTGTACTCACGAGTGAGTACGCCGACCTACGCCGCCAACACGGCAACTGCAAACATCCAGGCATGGCCTCCGAGATTCCCCCGCGCGTGGTTTGCTCCGGCCGTCCCAGCCATCCCAATCGCCGCGTCCCCCAGCCAAATTTTGTAAGCGTGCTGGTTTCCCCACGCTCCGTCAGGCGGCAGTGCGCACCTATGCATCGAATGCATCGTTCAGCCCGTTGGGCCGCAGTTTATGCCGCGTTTCGCGGCATATCAACGCTGCAGTTTTTCTCGTATTGGCACGAGTGAATCGGCTACTTTATTTGCCGCATTTATTCTCAGTTCCTGCCAAAGATGCTGGCACAGAACTCCTGTAATGGACGTGTCCTACATTGGAACAGGCAAGAACTCGACCCCTTCCAGGCACAGGCCTCCGCCCCTGCAGGTCGATTGGTGCATAAAGGGACCCCACCACCCTTCACTTGCGCTCTTCCGCGGAGCGGAAGTCCACATTTAACTGTAATATGCGATTTATGCCATGAGTTATACAATCGCATTTATAATAAGAGCAGCTTATCGTTGTTGGCTGATTCTGAAGCGAACGTACCCAACCCACAACTGCCCCACGTATGGCACCAAATGTGCAGCCATGCATTTCCACAGAAATGTAAATTGGCGGAGTTCATAAAATTTATCGCTACGAAGCGTGGGGTAAAGATAATTAGTCAAGCGTAATTTAGAAAATACAAGTACAGAAATTATACAAAAATAAGAAATATAGAAGTGATATTAACAAATACAAAAATTTTGTACAGCTGCTTGACAAAACAAGGACAAAAATAAAGGATCAGCGAAAACAATGACAAAAGCGTGAATAAAAAAACGCGCGAACAGGTACCCTGTGACGCCCTGCATTTGAACAGGAATTCATAATTGTCGGAATTAACAGATTTAATCGTTATAATAGCGCGAATAGAGGTAATTGATCGGACGAGATATTAAGAACAAGAAAAGCTACAAAGAATTTATAAACATAAACTTAGGAATTTAAAACTATGAGTTCTATACATCTCCCGCCCAAAGCGAAGACAAGAATAAAAAGCCCTGGCAAAAATAACGACCGACACACGAATAAAAAAATCATAAAAACTGACCACAGTGTAACACCCTACGCATTTGCTGAAAAACGTGTGATTGGCGGAGTTAACACGTTTAATTAATCGTTATAGTAGCGTGAATGGAGCGAATTGGTCGTACAGAATCATAAAAGAGCCAAAAATAAAAATAAATTATAAAGGCTACCTTACAAAATAAAACTTCCAAAAATGGAAGGATAAAAAAAGCGCTGAAAAGAACTACGGAAGCGCGTATAAAAATATTGTGAGAACGAAACCCCTTTTTTGCATAGAAGATAACATGTTTAATATCTTCAAAATAGCGTAAATCGAGCTAACTATAATTGAACGGCACTTGAAAACAGAAAAGACAACAAAAATAAATAACCTTTAAAAAGGTTCTTTCAAAATAAAAAAAATTCAGGCCAATCCACCATGTGTATGTGGTTGGAAAGCAAAGCTGTAAATGGCACCCACAGCGATTACCCATGAGGCGTCACTTAAATTCCCTCACGTCGCTCTACAAATAGTAAAACCAGAGAGAAGTGAAATGCATCAACCACACCCGTTGTTACTTCAAAGAGATATTATTTGTAAGTATTAAATCAATGCATGATATGTATGAACGGTGCTTGGTTGAGTTGTAGTGGTGTAGCACATGAGTGGGAACTTTTTTTGCGAAATTAAAGGAAGCTCAAACCCAGTGTTATACGATCTGACTTCGTTTCTGCCGAGGCGGACGGAGGCGACGAGATCGGCGGCATAGACGGAAGGAGGAGCAGGATGAGGAGGAGGAAATCCTTGTACTCAGATTTCTGAACGGCCTGAGTGCGGCCCAGGGGAGTGGTTCCTTCTCCAGAGTGCGCCCCGCCTGTCCACCAGGTGAAGCTGGGTAGGCGGAGAGGGGCTGGGCGGCAGCATCTCCCATTGTTTTTAGATGCCACGCATCTCTTTAACTCGCCTTGTCCCGCGTTGTCGCGGCGTAGTCCGCATCCCTCCCCCATTCTCGGCAGCTGCGCGCTCCGCCGCTCTCACCGCAGCGCCATCTGTTCGTCAGCGCGGTCAGCGCGGCTTGCCATCGGCTGCGCTCGCTCCCGTCGCCGTGCCAGCTGTGCGTTAGCGCGCAGTTTGCGCTCAGTTAAAAAATTTACACCATCTTCCCGCGAGGGGAACCATGGGGTAGATGTGACGCATCGGGGGTGAACATGCTGCGTAAATAGGATACACAACAACAGCAATCCACACGCTGACATCGCTAACATAACGGAAACGCAACGGCAACCCCCGATGCGTCGCATCTACCCCATGTTTCCCCTCGCGGGAACATGGTGTAAATTTTTGTTGGGTAGTTGACGGAAAGAGAGGAGGGTGCTCAGGCCTAAAGTCGCGTATGTGGCAGAGTGTTCCTACTTCTGAGCAAAATTAACATTCAGCGTCGTAGCGAATCGGAGGCATTAAATGAAGACACGTCGGGTGTGGGAAGGAGCCGGATTGTATGAGCCACAGGGTAGTTTGTTGTTCTCTGGAAAGAGCAGGGTAAACCGCAGGTAGGGTCTGTCTCTGAAGGCGATAATGCTAGGTTATGTCCCTGAACGTGACGAGCGGGTGACTGCCCTCGTGCAGCTCCATAGCCTTGGAGGAGGGGGGGTGTAAAAGCGCAGGCTTGTTGGTGGGCGTGTTCGGTGCCCTCCATTGAAGCGTGAGCGGGTGTCCAGATGAGCTGAATGGAACCGTTTGGAGAGTGTTTTTCTAGCACACGCAGTGCAGGTCGGGACACCCAACCCAACTGGTAATTTTGGTAGGCTTTGGGAAGCGGTGACTATTTTCCGAATCACTGGTTGAGTGAGAGCCAAGGCGATGGCTGCCTCTTCTGCTGCCGTCATGTCTTGAGTCTTGAGTGAGGCACACGCAAATACGTTAGTTCTGGAGGTAGCCACGATGATGGCGTACTGCTGCTCTCGATGTTGGGAGGCGTCTGTGTAGACGACTTCATGATCGCCACCGAGGATGGGGTCGAGCGCTTGAGCCCGTCCTTGTCGGCCACCCCCGTCGGGTGAGGGGTTCATATTTTTAAACAAAGTGAGAATCTTTAGTTCTTGTCGCCAAGGGTCCGGGAGTACATTGAAAACCATAATTTCCGTTGTCATTGAAAACCATAATTTCCGATTTTTCTGCGCTAAAAGTTATCCCGAGGTCGGTGGCTTCCTGGCCGCCAATATTTATGAGCCATTGCGTATTGGTCTGGTTATCCAGTTGAAAGACCAATATCGTCTGCGTATAGCATTCCCGGAATACGCTGTTGTACCACTTCGCCTTGCAAGATATGCGTTAGGTTGAACCCTAATTGACTTCTAGTTTATTTTCTAACACTGCCATGTAAAGCATAAACAGTATTGGCATCCTTATTTCAGTCCACGATGGGTGTTGACCTGCTCTGCATAATTCTGCCCTTGTCATGTGAGCTGCACTCTATTATCTTTATAGATCACTGACGGAACTGTATTAACTCGCCATCTAATCCTTGGAGTTTCAGCATTCTCCACAGCAGTTCTCTGTTTACGTTGTCAAATGCCCGTTAAATGTACAGGAACGTAATTCCTAATGGTCTATTCTGCGCTTTCGCAATTTCAATTGCACTGTGTTATCACTAGCAAATTGCACCCCATCGCATGTCCATTCTCCAGTTCCCCAAAGATTTCATTTTTTTTTCAGCCATGCTTGCATATCTGATTTTATCACCTGCATTACGAATCTATACACCACGTGACGTTACTCCGAGTGATCTGTATGAATCAATACTGGCTTTGTTGCCTCTACCTTCATATACTTAATTCATGCTACTTTCTAGCCAATCCTCCAGTATTTGTTTGGTTTGTATTACCTTATCTATTGTCCTCATAAACGATGCCTTACTTTTAGGTCCTAGCAGGTTTATCAGCTGCATAGGTATTCCGTCAGGGCACACTGCTGTTTGGGGCGAAACCTTTTCCTGTGCTTTTTTCCAATCAAGGTTGCTCAACTTAATTCCCTTTCCGCTGTCTCGTGTGGCACTGATGTTATCGGTGCAGGCTTCCCTACTTTTATTTCCTTAAACATCTCACTAATCACTCGGTGAATATGCGCTAACGCGTGCTCTCCTTTTAATTCTTTCTCCTCATCATCAATCAAGAATTTTAAATGCGAATGCACTTCTTAAGCGAGCCTGAATCGTCCGCCGCCGTCGTCCGCATAGCAACAGCTGCGGGTGCGCGCGCTCCTCGTCTTCCTCCTCGTCTTCCCTAGCAACGGGGGGAGATGGGCGCGCGCTACTCTCCTCCTCCTCTCTCCGCTCAGTGACTGCGGGTGTTGGGCGCCTCCTCTCCACTTCGGGCGGGAGAGCTCTCGCTCGCGTAGCGGGCGCTCCGCATTCCGACGCGTGAGGGCGCTCGTGTAGCCCTCGCCGTAACGGCGGGCGCTACTCTCCTCCTCCTCTCTCCGCTCAGTGACTGCGGGTGTTGGGCGCCTCCTCTCCACTCCAAGATCACGATATTCACCATAATCGCGCAATCAACAACCGTGCATTCGCACTTACACACTCTCCCCCTCGGGGAAGTGCGAGGGAATTTTTTGATCGGTATCGTTTCTTGAGCTTAGTAATTTTACATGGTTCCATAACTTCTTGGAAGAGCTTTTGTCCTTCCGTATTTCTACCATCCATTGATCGCTTTCTGCTTGATCTTTGCTTGCACCAATTTCTGCTCTTCTAGTTTCTTTTCCCGGTAGATATCATATTTTCCTTCACTACCTCCGGTTCCATACCAGTTCTTTTTGCCTCTATGTTATCTCAACGCCTTTTTTCGATGGCCAATAGCCTCTTTTATTTTCTTGCTCCACCAGTTTTTAGGCTTTCTCTTGACTTTCCACCGGTTTCGTTGGTTGGCTTCATTCATCTTATGCTTTATGAACGCGATCATGTCGTCGTGCTCGCAATCTTTGCCTGGGTACTTATTGATTTCCTCTTCCATCATATCAGCGATGCTCTTTAACTGTTCATCGCTCAAAGTAGTTCCTCCGGTTGTGCCGATTTCTATATTTGTCCAAATTGCGCCTCCAAAGTGCAATGTAAGCCGCTTGTGGTCGTTTCCTAAGCTGTTTGTTCCGTTTTCACTTATCTTCATTTCCCGCAACCTTTCCTATACTGCTCCAGAGACTTGACTATAGTGTATGCTGGGCTGTTTGTTATCGCTTCCAACGTTATTTGTTCGCCACACTTGTTTTCTGTGTTTACTATTACAATCCGGTTTTCCTGACATTGATCTATCACTAGAAACCATTGTGACCTGTGTATCCATCCAGATCTTCTATGTGGGCATTCATATTCCCAAATAAGATGATTTCACGTAATCTTTGAACTCTTTTATATATCTTCTCAAACGGTCTACTATTTCCTCATTTTCCTCCTTAGGTGCCAAGTTTTCCCTTCTTCCCCCTGAGAACATCCTTAAAGGAGTACTGACACGAAATTTCAAAGCTGAGATAACTATGTAAAACGCTTCCTTTTTATCAGGAGATATCTCAACAGCAACGGTTCAGTGAAACACATTTAATCTTGCGTAGGCAAAATCCTTGAGCATGTACTGCTCAACCGGTGGCAATCATACCTGGAAAGCGAGGAGCTATATCCGAACACGATCCTTGGCTTCCGAGCAAAGCTAAGCACCCAAGACGCCATGCTGCTCCTCAAACATCAAGTAATAGACCAGACAACTCACTCCCTTGACAATAGAGCGGTTCTGGGCCTAGATCTACAGAGTGCATTCGACCGAATCCATCACTCGGCCATTCTCAAGCAAGTATCCCGCCTCAATATGGGACAGAGAACCTTTACATACATCAAAGACTTCCTAACCGACCGATCGACAACGATCACTGTTGGGGACATACAACTCCCCACAAATCACTGGGCAGCACTGGGACGCCACAGGGGTCGGTGATATCTCCCATGCTATTCAACTTGGTAATGATCGATGTGGCCAACAAGCTCGCCAACCTTCCGGACGTCAAGCACACCATCTACGCTGACGACATTACCCTGTGGATGACGGGAGGCAGCGACGGCCACATTGAGACCTCGTTACAGCAAGCGATCGAGGTAATAGAGGACCAACTGCAGGGAACAGGACTAATCTGATCTCCTACAAAGTCGGAGCTGCTCATCCTACCACCTCGTGGAAGACGCACAAGTGCCTCTACCACCCCAAGCATCACCCTTCGGACGAAGGACGGAACTACAATCCCGCACGTCAAAACCCTGCGTGTCCTTGGCCTCCACCTAGACGCGCTCAGGCAAAATGGTCTCACCATCAGCAAGCTGGACGCTAAGGTGTCTGCAGCTACCCGACTCATCCGAAGAGTTTCCAACCGCCACGCGGGCACGAAAGAGACGAGCCTCCTCCGACTTGTACAATCTTTCGCGATAAGCCACATTGCCTACGTCGCGGCATTCCATAATTGGAAATCAGCCGAACGACAGAAGATTGATGCCATCATCCGCAGGACATACAAGGCAGCACTTGGACTATACGTGCACACCAATACGGACAGGCTTTTCGAACTTGGCGTCCACAACACGCTGGACGAAATAGCTGAGGCCCAACGTACGGCGCAGCTTGAAAGATTGTCACAAACAAGAACGGGATGCTACATCCTACGACGACTCGGCCTCCGAAGACAGGAGATGCAGGACAACAAGGTCCCAACATCGCTCCCACAAGATCTGCTGCACAGCCTCCACGTGCCTCCAGTTCCCCGGCACATGAACCCAGAACACAACCAGGAAAGGAGACTCGCAAGAGCAAAGACACTCACAGCAACGCACGCCACGGATAAGGGCGCTTTCTACGTCGATGTAGCCCAATACCCGGACCGACCAAACGCGTACGTCGCAGTTGTAATAGCCACCGTCTCTGGTGACGTATACACTGCGAGCAGCATCAAAGCCAGAAGCGCACACCACGCCGAAGAAATGGCCATTGCACTTGCAATCACCAATCCAAGATGCACCACTGTGCTTAGTGACTCGAAGACGGCGATCATGCATTACGCTACAAACTGTGTCTCCCCCAGTGTTGAGAGGGTGTGCGGGTCCCTACCCCCCAGAACGACACCAGTGACTTTAAGATGGTTTCCGGCACACGTGGGCCAACTGGACTCACGCGATGGACACGGCAACCGCAATGAGGAGGCGGACCGGGCAGCGCACGCGCTCACCAGCCGCGGCGCTCCTGAGAGTCCAAGCCCCCGATTTGCTACGCAAGTTCCCGAAGAAACGGAGCCACTCACTGCATATAGAGACATTCTCGAGTGGTACCGCATCAATCGCCGAACTTTCCCACCACCACACCCTAACCTAACTAGACAAGAAGCAGTGATTTATAGACAATTACAGACTTGTTCATTAATGACTCCAGTGGTAGCCAAACATATCTGCCCAGAGGTGTATGTTAGTGATATGTGTACACTATGCAACAGAGAGAGAGCCACCATGGCCCATATCCTATGGGATTGTGAAAATCACCCGCAAGAAGCCAGAAACACTACAATTCCGCCAAGATTCATGGACGCCATGAAGAATGGAAACTACGAAGACCAACTCCAGGCTGTCCAGCTGGCAATGGCTGGCCTCGAACGCCAACGGCCTGCAAGCGCCGCCTCCATGGAGGTTGTGTGAGCAGGCCTGGCAGGGGATCAGCTATTGCGACGTACTAGCCGCGTCTTCACAGCAGGCTCTAATAAAGGTTGTTTCTCTCTTTCTCTAAAATCCATTTTAATCTTCGCCCGCACGAGAAAGCCCAGAGCGGACCGACATGACATCATCTGCTACTTGCCCCAAACTGCCGACGTCGGGGCTCCCGTGACGAAGCCGACGCGCTGGCTGTGGTTGGCGCGCGCTGCTCGGGCGTGCGTACACGTCATGGTTTTGGGACTGACGTCATGCTGCCCGGGCCTGTGGGGACGGCGAAGACCTCGGCCGGTCTGGGCGCGCGCGTGCGCTCGCTCTCACGCGCGTCCAGAGCGGCAGCGATACGGCAAGACTGGTGACGTCACGTGATACCTCCTGTCATGGCGGAACTCGGCGTTAGTTTTGCCGAAACCGAAACTTACACGAATAAACGACGCCGTAAATAAATGTTTTCGCTGCGCTCGACCGTCTAATCTGTCATTCTATGATCAGTGGGCTGGTAGGCACACACAGCAGCGAAAAAACGAAACACGAAAATTTCGTGTCAGTACTCCTTAAAGGAGCCATGAAGACAGAATACAAGTTCGTTTTATTCGAATTACAGTAGAATCTCGATAAACGGAAATCGCTTAAACGGAATTGCCGCTTAAGTGGAACAGTTGCCTGGAATTTGGTTGGTTTTGTATTCAGATAACGTAAAAAAACTCTCGGCAATCGGAACTAAAATTTCCGCATCACCGTGTAAACGGAACCAGAAATGGAACTTCTTGCGAAATCCACTAGCAGGAGAATCAGCCTTTTACGGTTCCAGCTGTTTCGTTCGTGTTTTTTTTCTTCCTCCATGCTTTTTACCATGTTGGCCTCGTAAGCCTCGTCTCGTAAGTGGTTAGCCGTGTTAGCGCGACGAATGCAACATCGCAGTTCTTGTTCCAGTCGTTAGGTCTCGATTCTAGATGCCGAGGCTACAGGGCTCACCTCCTGTCGCCTCGTTCGTGCCATCGTTGTGCTAATCGTCCTTCATTACCACGTTGCCGTCTTCTAAATTCGGTGGCTCGTAAGCACTCGCGAAGTTGAGGCCTCTAGCTTCCGTGAAGATGCAGTTGCAAGGACTCAAACAAAAATAATTGACGCATTTTGTACTGCACAGCGACTCATTGTGGCCAAATTAACTTTGTGAATGCTGTGCCTACGCTTCTTGTAGTTTTCTTGATTTCTGGAAACTATCAGCTACAGTCACTTTCTAGTGGTTAGAGTTCCATGAAATGCCCTTAGAAGTGTGTACGCACACAAATTTGCACCTTAGAACATCTCTCTCAGTAAACGGAACTCCTGTTAAACGCAACCAATTTTTTCGGTCCCTTGAAGTTCCGTTTATCGAGAGTCTACTCTATTTCGTGTTTTATAGCGTACCCAGCGCTTGCGCGGCAGCAAATGATGCCGTATTCATTATTTACGTTAAAATTTGGATTCTCCCGCCAAATCGTGTGTTTTGGTTACGTCTAAAATGAAGCCGTAACGGCGCGTATACAGATGAACTTCCACTGCACCATTCGGCTCTGCAGCCTTGCTTGCCGTCCAACCTCCCAGATGGCGCTAGCATACTCAGCACTCCACCGTTACTTTGTTTTTGGCCGTATTTACCCCTGGCTAGTTTTTGTTACGGTAGAAAGTAGTCGTTTTGTGAAACATGGGGTATGCTTGACAAACAGGATCACGTAAGGAAACGTCGCTTAAGCCAGTCGGCCAGCGTCGTATAAGACAACTCCAAAGCGCTGGACTGCTGTGCATCTAAAACAAGCACAGTTGCGTCCAGTACCAAAGCAGTGCGCATCGGTACTTATTTGTTTACGTGCATTTTCGTAACTTTTGTTGTTGACAACGCCATTTAGGTGCAGATAGGTCGTTCGGCAAGCTTATAAGCTCTACCTAATTTGCGTTTGCTTTTGCCAGCCTCCACCGATCGCAGAGCAGGCTGGTATGACGTCATAGGTTCTGTTGCGGGAAATTAACTAGTCCGTCGCATGGCCATTCTCTTTTTTTTCTAATTATATAGCTTATTTGAGCGAAGTTTACGTTAAAAGTGGTGTCAGTATTATTCTAACGAGGCAATCTTTTGAATGCACCAAAAAAGTGTTGTGTCTTCATGGCTCCTTTAAGCCCCGCGGCAATCGCCACAAGGCTTCTAGCTTTACTGCACAAGGCCAGCTGCCCATTTGCTCTTGTCATCCCCGTCTGCATCGTTTGACCAAGAGAGCACCCCACCTTCACATGCTTATCCCCCCCTATGACAGCCCTGCTCCTTTTCCTGTTAGCATCTCCAGCAATGATTACCAGGCTGTCTTCTGCCACGTGCTTACCCTGCTTACCAACGGGTTTTGCTGGTCTATCTTGCAGCAGGTGGGAGCAGCTGTCGCCTTTCTTATCTTCCGCCCTATGTGTCACCTGGGTGCCTGCCTCCTCTCCGCTGCATGGGCCGAGGTGTTCGTCATTTTGTGGCGAAAGCCTTCTCTCTAGCTTCTTAGCTTCCTCTCAGCTGCTTCTAACTTTCCCTCAACGGCCCTTCGTTCGTCGCGCTCGTTACTTAGCGCTGCCTCCAGTTCTGCAACCCGCTTAGCTAGTTATCTTAGTTAACATCGAGTTATCCGCTTCTACGCGTTCTAGCCGCGACACCACTAAGCATAAACGACTCGTAGCCAGTGTTGTACGTAACGGCGTTCCAAGGAACGGCGTTCCTGAAACTAGTTCCTTTTTGGAGGAACGAAGGCACGCCACTGTTCCATTAAGGATCGGTGGAACTGTAACGGTAACTCGTTAGATTTTTGAAGGAACGGCAGGAACGGCGTTCCTGCCGTTACATCGCCAGGATTTGGCTGTTTTTGATGCCAAAGCTCGAGTGCAAATAGACATGTAACTTGTAATGTATTGTAGACATGTAATAATCAGAATGTAACTTTGCTAACAAAGTTCTTAGTCGCAAACTTAGCACAATTTACGAGCTATCGAGGAAAGTTTTTTTATTGACTCATGTACATTGTTTTCACGCAAGTGCGACAATTTAAAAACTCGGCGGGAGAATCAGAAACGAGATAAAGCCATAGAGCTGGCACTATTTGTTGTTGTTGTTGTTGTTAATGTTGTTGATGATGATGCACAGTTAGCTGCTTTACTTCATTGCATGGCACAGCCACACGGAATTTACATGTCGATGTGGTATTTGGGCGGGTCAGGGCTTGCTTGTCTCAGTGAGCATACGTTCAACCAATCCAATGAAATTAGGGGAAACTCGATGTGAATGGGTGACTACGGGTCATTCCCCTCACTAGGAAGTGTTGGCTGAGCTCGCATTAGTGAAAATATTGTAAGATGAGAGGGGGGGATTACATTATTCGCATCAGAGGTGGAATAAAAGTACGATGGTGAATGGGCATTCCGCGTTAACAATGATACCAAATTGGAATGCACAATTTAGACACAGCAAAAAGAAATTCGCAACAATACTGTAGTAGAGCGTCGTCTACAAAAAGACATCCCCCTCGCGAGGGGCACGATCAAATGCACAGTATTTCCGAGGGGGTGCGCCGGCAAGTCCTATCTCTCGATCGCGGGACCCGTGTCGCCATGTTTTGGAGGCGCGGGACAACTTGTGGCGCTTTCGAAACAAATGAGAAATGAGTGAAGGATATAAGGCGCGTTCGGTGCATCGAAATCTGTGTCGGTTTCGTAGCTCGGTCGGTAGTGCGCCGGGCACCCTGCGCTCCGCCCGCGGCGTCATGGGTTCGAAACCGGGCGCCGGAAACTGTTATTTCTTTGGCTGCGGACTACGACAAGGCGCGCATGCGGACTACGACAAGGCGCGCATGCGGACTACGACAAGGCACGCCAACGCCGCGTGACATTGTGAGTTACTAAAATGCTATGCATTTAAAATCACAAGTCGTCGTGTTTCTCTTCCTATAAGCTGCCCATTTTGCCCGCCCTTCAGAGCATTGTGCTTCCTAGAAGGTTAAAGGCAGAAAAATAACCACGCAGTGGTTCGCAGCTTAGGCTTGCTTTCATGCCGGTTGAGCTTACGCGGCGTTCGACGGGTGAACAGCGCTGCCGCAAGAATGCTTTTCACCTTTCATCGTTTGTCTGGGGTGGCCGAAATGCACGTTTGGCCGTTAGATTTGTTGGCGCCGCAGGTTCCTTGTGAAACCGCCCCTTCTGTATATTGTCAGGGGTAATTACAGCATTAGTGCTCGCGAGGCGCGGGTGCATTGTTGTCGGGGCAGTTGCGCTCGCTGTGAGGCCATTCAAAGGGTCGCCGGCTCTCAAAATTGCTGGGCGCACCGCAGTGTCTCGGGATGTTGTACTGCTCGAAGTTACAGAGTACACGCGCATTTCGTCACGGCGCGGTCTGTCGCCGATCTGGCGGGAATGGGCCGACGTGAGTGCAAGGTGCTTTTGTATTGCATGCGTCGTGTTGACAAAGGGCAGTAATTCTGTCACTGTTGGGCATATTTTAGTCGCGCGCCGTATGGACAATAGCTGAGAGAGGCCGCCCGAAGGTCAACTTCCAGCGCTCAGAGTTGCTGTAGTTGGTCGGTTTCAAGTTAAACCTGTGTTATACTCGTGCCTTGATGAATACCTGGAAGTTTGAGTGAGAGTGTTAGTGTGAATCACGTGATTGTTTGTGCACAAATATTTGGGTTTTGTTGACCTGGCCAATCAGCGGCCCAGTGTGTGTTAGTTAAAACTTAGTAGGTCCTCGAGGCTTGGCTTTAGTGTAATAAAACCGAAGTGCTTGGTGTTCTTGGACAGTCAGAGCGAGAACTATAAACTCCATTCACAGAAGCTTGAGTCCTGTCGGTTGACAGAACCAGAGCGAACGCGGAGCCCCTCGTGAGTTAGCTAGGTTTAGCCAGAGAAGACTCTGGTTTAGCTGAGATAATTTAGGCATTTCTCTGTTTTTTATGTGAACTTCGTTTATCGGGGGCGCAGGAATCGCGCGGCGCCGAGACTGACCATACGAGAGAGAGAGAGATAGCTGGTTTTGTTTTCGTTTTGTTTGAGCAAGTAGCAAGTTGGGTCTTCGTGGGTGTACCGGACATTTGAGAATCATCGAACGCCATCTTGCCTGCTCCGGCACCAACCTGGATTCTGTCGCCTGCTGCAATGTGTTTTCTTACTCGCAAATTTGTGCTGTACGATCAGCAACGCTTCACTTTTGTAACCCCCTTAACCAAATCCTGCAAAGGGTCCTGTAAAGTATTTTAAATAAACTGTAATATTGAATCTAATGCAAGAAATTTAATTATCTTCCTGCACGTGAGTAACTTTGTATTTGCACATCTGACGCGCAGGAACCTTACTGCGTCTATTATATGTGTTGCACCTATAATAGACGAGCACCAAAAACGCAGTTAGACATGTCTGGGGTTTGTGCGGTGCTTCCTGAAAAAAAAATTTGTCAGGGAGCGTTCCTTTGGATTCTTTTTATTTCTAGATAATCTGCTGCCGGCGGTGTTCATATTCGTATAATATACGTAGTTCGATTATAGTTTTAAAATTCCAACTCTATTTTACCTATCAGACCCTATATTTTAATTTAAAAAATCGAATGTAACGTTAAAGTAACGAAACGTTCCAATTTTTTAACTGAAACTGGAACGCGTTCCTTTCGAAATAAAGGAACTTGTAACGGTAACTCGTTTCAAAATTCGGAAGGAACGAGGAACGAGGTTTCGTTCCTATTTTAGAGGAACGTGTACAAGACTGCTCGTAGCTGCCCCTTCGTCTGCCTCGCCGCCACCCAGCTGAAGCTCCCCTGCATCTACCTGCCGCGGACAGCTACCACACTGTACCGGCTTTCTACGCCTGTTCGTCACCTCGGCTGTAAACCCTATACAACGAGAAAGAACGATGCAGGTAAATTTCTGAGCTTCGGCTGTCTTCCGCCGTCTCTGACGTTCCGCTGTCCTTCACTGCAGAAAGACGCTATTGTCGGAGCGCGAAAAAAGCACGTCGCACATGTGCACTGCGCCCTGAGCAGTTCAGCACCTACTTAGTCTGGTGCCTTGCTTAAAAGGGCCATGAGGACAAAATAAAAGCTTGTTTTATTCGAAAGATGTGGTGTTTTATAGTGCTCCTTGCCTGGCAGCAAATGATGCCGTATTCACTGAGAAATTAATGAATGTAGGTTAAAATTTCGATTCTCCCGCCAAACCGTGCGCTTTCGGGACGTCAAAAATGAAGTCATAAGCGCGCGTATACAAACGAACTTGCGCTGCGTGATTCGGCTGCAGCACTGCTTTCCGTCAGTCTTCCCAGATGGCGCTACCATACTCATGCACGGACTTCTGTCTGCTGTTGTTTCGATATTTTGGCTCTTTTTGCACCTGGCTTGCTTTTAATACTGTAGAAAGTAATCGTTTCGTGAAACATGGAATATCCTACACAAAGAGGGTCACTTAAGACGTCGCTTACGCCAATCGGCCAGTGGGTGTAAGACAACTCGAAAGTGGCGGACTGCTGTGCGGCTAAAACACGCATAGTGCGCGCGGTACCAACAACAGTACGCATGGGTACTTCTATGTTTACGTGTGCTTCAGTAACTTCCACTGTTTATCCCGCCATTCTTACTTTTATACAATGAATGTGTCCTAAACTTAAGCGCAAAAGCTTGTTAGGCTACCTCTGCCGAAATGGGCAAGCTCTGTCTAATTTGCGTTTGCTTTCGCCGGCCGCCGCCAATCGCAGAGCTGGCTGGTGTGACATCATAGGTTCTGTTGCGGGGAATGAGCTAGTGGGTCGCATGGCCATTCCCTTTTTCATAGTTATATAGCTTATTTCAGCGAAGTCTGCGTTAAAAGTGGTGTCAGTATGATTCTAACGAGGCAATCTTTCGAACGAACCAAACTCGTGTTTTGAACACAAAGCACAAGTTGAATGAAACTGGTTCAAACCAGTTTCTGATTCAAACCAAACCGGAAAAATAAACCAAAAGGGCTACATTCCGACATACATGCTTGTCGTCAATTGTGCTAAAGTTTTTTGTAAAGAAAAAAATTCTGCAGAAATTCAGAGAATTATATGCGTAGCATTCTTAAGTCACCTGTCTTGAGTGTGAGTTTTTCTAGCGAATTTTTGACACGAACGAGTTTTATTCCCGGATACACGAAGATTTCGCCGACGTCCTATCCGTTACGAAGTGACGCCTGTACAACGAAGCAAGCGGCCTGTAAAAGGGGCACACCTGCAGACAGGGTCTTCTTGCTGGGAAGCAGCATTTAGTACTAAAGATAACGTCATACTTATACTTAGGGTTGTTCGTTTTCGGGAGGTCGCGGGTTCGATTCCCAGCCGCGGCGGGGCCGCTTTTCTGATGGAGGCGAAAAGCAAATACGACCGTGTGTACGAGATTTCGGAGCACGTTAAAGATCCCCAGGTGGTCAAAATTAATCCGGAGCCCTCCACTACGGAGCGCCTCATCGCCTGCGTTGCGTCGGCGCGTTAAACTCTACAATCAAAATCATCGTTTTCGAGTTTTATGCGGTATACACCAAGATTTCGCTGAGGTCATATCCGTCACGGAAATGACACAAGTACACCTTTGCTAAAGCGGCCCGCCAGCAGGACATCGCTCGCCAAGCATACCCGCAAGACAGCCGCTGACCCGCAAATCTTGCTCAGCTTCACATTTCGCGGCACATTTTACTTTCGTGTTTTACTGTTTCCTATGACAGAAGTCAAGTGAGATTTCTTGTGTTTTCTAAATCCTGTCCGATCATTCATCTCCGTTTACGCTATCATAACGATTACAGTGGAAACTTTCGCGAATTCTGCATTATTGCGGAAATGCCATGCGTTACACGGTTTGGCATTTTCCGTAATGTTTTAATATTTGTCTGTTTTTATCTGGTTTTTCACAATTTCGTGCTACTAATTATCTGCTAATGCTGCTAATGCTGCTAATCACGTTATTATAACCATTACATTTGGAACTTTTGCGACATCTGCAGTAATGCGGAAATGCAGCGCGTTACAAGGTTCGCCGTTTTCCGTAATTATTTTATATTTTTCTTATTTTTTTCAGCTTTTCAAACTTTCGTTAGACCAACCAGGTCCATAATAATGATTTCAGGTGGAACTTCCGCGATATCTGCATCATTGTGGAAGCGTCATGCGGTGTATACGTTTTGACATTTTCCGTATTTTTTAAATATTTTTCTTATTTTCTTAGCTTTTCGAAATTTCGTCCGACCACTTATCTCCATTTACCTTATTACAACGATCACATTTAAAACTTTTCTGAAATCTGCATTATTGTGGAAATGCAAAGCGTTACAAGTTTAGCCATTTTCCGTAACTTTTTTTTATTTTGTTATTTTTTCAAAATTTTTCTCGAACAATTATCTCCATTTAAGCCAATATAGCTATTACAGGTGGAACGTCCGCGATATCTGCATTTTTGTGGAAATGCAGGGCGTTACACGTTCCTGGCTGTTGGGGTCCTCGGCAAAGAATGCTACGCATTAAAATAACATTGACACCCACGCAAGCCCCCATGCATGAACTTTTAAGTTTGGATATCGTCCAATGACATCGTGAGAACTGTTCTCGTTATTTCTGGCTGTGTTGAGGCTCCCGCAGACCTCGCGCGGCATTTTTCTTCTTTCATGCTTTATAAATTAAAATTCCGCTTTAGCGAGCGGATGAACGATTTGAGCCCGTCTGCAGCGCAATGCACACAAAAACAGAAGGTGACAAATTCACTTCGGTATCCCTTTAACAGCAGCCCCTCACCTGCTCTTTGTGCAGATGGAGACCTACGACGCGCCGGCAACGTTGGATGATGTTCGTGCATCTGCTGCCATCAAGATGGATCCAAGCGCACGGCGCTACTTCGAGCTCAGCGCAGGAAGTGGTCGGATGATGCGGGAGAGTGAAAAAGCATTTCGCACGTGAGTGACGCACAGGTTCTACTCGCCGGTATGATTTGTGGACGGGACAAGGGGAGCTCGTAGAACGATTACCTCTGCTGTTTGCAAATTTATTTATTTATTTATAACATACTGCAGGCCATAAAAATGGCCCAAGTAGGAGTGGGAGGTAGTACAACGATAATGATATGACCAATTACGCAGTCGTACAGGTGTAGAGAAAAAAGAAAACAAATACAGCGGAAAAAAGGGACAAATGCGAAGGAAAATAAATTGGTGGATACCGCTTTTGGTCGCTTAAAGGCTGTCTTCCGCCCCCATAACGGTCGTTCTAGTGCTAAGCCTTCGGGGTGGTTTGAGGGCGCGAAAATACTTCGGAGCACTATATTGTCTTCTGGCGCTAAATACCTGGTCATTCCCACTCACGGCCGTGCACGCAGTGAGCTAACTGCTGTTACAGCACCGGCAACGCGCTCAAGTACCGCGGTGGCGACGCATTCGGATCTTCTTTTGAAGACCCGCGGGCTCAATTTGCGTACGAACTTCAACGTGTGTCTTGCTTACTTTTGACAGCGGCGGAAATTGTCCGCGCCGGAAAACAATACGTTTTTTTGCACAATGAAAATAAAGTTTCGGTCTTGTATAAGTTATGGGGGTGGATCTCATTAGGAACGCACCAAGACATATGCCACAGGCCATTTCACGGCTGACGTAGAGGCACGGCCCACATGAAGGCACTGTCACAACACAATATTTATAAAATCAGTTAATAAGAGCCTACATGTTGGTTTCGAGGCCGAACATCGGGCACAATGACTGCCATTAACACTGAATCCACTGCATTAGTCGAGTCATTCTGTTGAACATATGCTGTTTCTCAAGTGATCATCATCACATCGTATCTCACCTCCTTCTCGAGACGATACAAATAATCGCCTCCTTTTGGCTGCTTTTGAGTCAACGTTTTGAGTCAAAGTTGAGCAATGCTTGGAAGGGGGCTAGTCGGTGGTATTTTAATATCCTTAAAGCGCACAGGTGCACCGGCTGACATGAAACGTGCGACGAACAGGAAAAATGAAACAACACTGGAACCGACGACGTGAGGCACAAACTAACAACAATGAGAATGGAGGTACATATGAATAACCTAAATATGAATAACTAAATAATAAACGCAAGACGGGACATGGTATCTACTCCTGAAGCATGAAACCTATTTCACGCGTCGAAAGCCGGATTTTAACCGCGTAATCTCCTTCCACTCCTGGCAACATTTTGAATGCTTCAAAGGCTTGACCGGTAATCTTGTCTTTGGAACGGAAGAGGACATCGCGAACAAACACTAAGAGACACAAACTGAAGAGAAGGGAATATCACCCTAACCTAGACATGCAGCAATCAGTATTACTGAGACAAGCGCAGACTAACACTACATGCACCCCAGCTAGACGACATCTTTTCTCTAAATGAAGGGCAGAAGAACTACCAGCGTGCAAGCACTGTGGTGGATATCCTAAACAGCAACGGGTCCTTTGGAAATGTCCTTGCAATACTCCAACTGTCACGTGAACCGATGGTGAGGTTGTCTTTACCAGCTTGGAGCAATGGGCACAGGGAAGCCGTTGACGTGTTTGACATAACGCCATTTAATGTACACTTGAAAAAAATCCTAACGCAAAGCACTCAATATTTAAACTACACACAAACGATAAACACTCACATCTCTAACTAACAATCCCAACATACAATTCAACTCTAACCCAAAGGTCAGCATGTTCGTTTCCTTATCTTCTACAAGGACGGTGCAAACGCGGTGCGATTTCCAACGCATACAGAAACAGACCGTTCGCGAGCACTTTAGGCAGCTGTGGCGACCAGTACATCAACCAGTCGTGACGAAGGGCCTGAAAAGAGCCGAAGCCTGTCTGCTCCACCGCGTAAGAACAGACTCAGCCCGTACACCAGCTTGGCTACATAAAATCAACATTGTTTCATCCCCTTTGTGCCCCTCGTGCAGTGTGACTGGTGACATTGATCACTTCATTATGAACTGCTCCAAAACCAACCCTGAGCGGACGAACTTTTTTCGTGATCTCCAGAAGTTAGGAGTGCCCCATGCTACATCAGAGAACATTATTTTTCCTAGGGACCACTGGATTGTGCGAAGAGAGGTGTCTCATCTCCTACTCGGATTCTTGCAGTCCACAGGACTAAGTGAGGTGTGGTGACATAGCGGGTCTGTTATTTTAGGACTAAGTGATGTGTTATGACTTTGAGAGATTTGATATGGTATTGGGGACGATTAGGCGGAGCAATTGCCGGCAGCTATGCAAGGCTAAGTCCGCCTTATTCAACAATACTTACTACTACTACTACTACTACTAACCCAAAGGTCTCTACAATATAAAGTTTACACAACTCGTCCAAATCAACTTATTCTATCACCCTCAAGGTGATCTCACTTAATCACAACTCCCTAGTTGTGTCCTAAGACTGCGTCCCTATTGGACTGGCCTATCCCGTTGTCGGCGCTGAAGTGTCGCACTCTTGCGTGGCCGCGACTCGGTGGTAACCGTCGTCGTCTCGCTTCGTCGGTGCCGGCGTTCGATGCGCGCGGTCACTCGTTGGACGGCGTGGGCTCCGCGCGTCCCGACTTGTTTCCTTGGTGGCTACGCCCTGGTAGCCGCTCTCGCTGGAGGTCCTTGATGCCGGCGTTCGATGCGCGTGGTCATCCCTTCGGCGGCGTGCTTCCTCGGTGGCTACCCCCTGGTAGCCACTGCCGCTGGAGGTTCCAGGTAGGCTTGGCCCGAACGTATACCCTTTCGGGGCCGTCGAGACAAACGTCGACGGAGCGTGGACGCTGGCCGCTGGTGCCCGACCGATGCCGCTGGGGCCACGAAGACACAGGTTCGTGGTGCACCTAGGATGACGGTGCCGATGCGAAGTCGGCCCGCTCCCGCCGAGGCTCGGATGGCGTGGTCGATGGCCTGGCCGCGTCCCCCTGGCTCGTTCCGTGAAGCTCACGTGCTCCGGCCGCCTCCTGGTTTCTTCGGTTTCTTGCCTCCCGTTGTCTTGCCTCCCCTTTCTTTTAGGGGCGAAGCTCCTTAGGGCGTGG
Organism: Haemaphysalis longicornis; assembly: GCF_048455015.1. Lineage (NCBI taxonomy): Eukaryota > Metazoa > Arthropoda > Arachnida > Ixodida > Ixodidae > Haemaphysalis > Haemaphysalis longicornis. Next base: position 10,720,069 of record NW_027526295.1, read on the forward strand.
GTCTGTCCATCCTCGACGTATGTATGTAGCCAACTCTAGTTTAGTTCTTGGATTGTTTACTAGATGGCGTGGCTACCTCTAGTTTAGTTCTTTGATTGTTTACTAGATGGCGGTACTTGTATATGATGAAAAGATGCGCTTGGATTGTTTACTAGATGGCGTGGCTACCTCTAGTTTAGTTCTTGGATTGTTTACTAGATGGCGGGGAGCGTTGTAATAAAATCCGTTCGCTGTTGGCGCGCGCTCGGAGTCGCCCGATGGATAAGGCTGCAGATGTGCGAGCCCGCGAGGCAGAAGCGCTCCGTGAAGCTGCGCGACGCCGCCGCCAAGATCCTGCCGTACCAGAGCGCGAGGCCGAAGCGTGTCGTCTGGCTGCGCGACGACGCCGCCAAGATCCCAGCGTTCGAGAACGAGAGGCCCAAGCGTCACGGCAACGGCGCGAGGACCCTGCCGTACGCGAAGCGGCACGGCTGCGGCGCGAAGAGGATCTCCAAAACGTCAGAGAACGGGAAGCGGCGAGAAAGCGCGCATATCGGCAGGCAGACCCCGATGCAGTGAGAGCTCGTGAGGGGTCTGCAAAACGCATCAGGCGAGCTCAGCCCCAAGGTGCCGACGCGCGGTTTAAGCGAGACTTTCTAAACGTTGCGTTCGGACACAGATGTAGTGGGCGAACTTTCACTGAAGAGTCACGGTTTTACCGATGATTTCCCCTCGGGAGCTTCGCCCACTCATCATCATTCACCCCGTGGATATGCTGTGAATTTTTTTGTGCGCCCTGCTTTTATACCCTCTGGGTTCTCCCGTGGCGCACTCTCATTGGCTCTCGCTTCTTCCCTGTCCTTATATGGCCATCTCGCCACTTGTCCCATGCGCGGGCTTCCCTGATTTGCCGACCAGTGCGCCGCCACCTTTGCCCATGATTCCTCGGTGCGTCGGCGCTGGCGCTTGCTGATTGGCGCGCTCCTAGCGCGCACTTCAAATGGCCGTTCCTTTGTTCTTTTCTTCTATTCTTCGGGGTTTTCATGCATCCCCTGTCGGGGGGGTGCCTGACACATGACACCAACCATTTCTGACTTACGCACACCGACGAAGCTTCCATATCCCATTGACCCAACCTGGCTGACTCTCGCCTCCACTTTTGAGGAACAGCTAGCTCTAGTGCGGTACAACAAAAACGCACTAGAGCAAAGTTCGGCGTTCCGTGAAGACGACCTATGTGGTTCTAAATAAAATTTTCTCTCTCCCTGTCTCTCCTCAGAAAATCTGGCGAACAACCTTTAACACATCTCTTAACACGCGTGGCCACCTTTACATTTATCGCAAGTCTCGCACAAGCGTTGCGATGTTCCCGCAATCTGTCGTAGAGACAGTGGGCTGATTGCCCCACGTAAGTCCTACCACAAGTGAGAGCGATCTTGTATACAACACCCGCTGCGCAGCTGGCCAACTTGCGCCTGTGCCGTGTACGTGCCACATTCGAAATCTTGTTTCTTCTTATTATTTGCAGTCTTGCACGAACTCCTGAGTTTCACCGGAGCAGAAAGCACCGCCAGAATATTATATCGAGCGCCCACTTGTTTACCCGGTGTGAAACCCTGTGAACATAGTTCATGACAACTGGCCGATTCACAGGTCTTTTCTTACTTCTCTCAGGGCTGTTCGTTGTTTTCACCTTTTTCAGCACTTGGTCTGCCACCATTAAGATATGTCGGGTAAACACCTTTTTTTAGCCTCGTACTTTGGCGATCTAGGATGTCCCTCACCGTGTGCGAGCAAGATTTTTTTATTACTTGCGCAATGCAGGAAGCTGAGATTCTGGGCTTTATCAGTTTGGTGGGCGAAGAGTCGTAAGTCAGCTTTCCCCTTTCCTCTCTCGTGCGATGGGACCAACATGCGTGCGATTCTTCTTTTGAAATAGTTCAGTAAATTGCAGCCATTTTTTTTTCTGGTTTTTTATGTGTGACTTGCTTTGAATACTAACACCGGCGCTATGCAGGAACCAATCATGATACCGTCTATTTCGGAATAGACAGTCCCTTAGAATTCAATATATACTGATCGGAAATAAGTCCTAAGCAGATCCAAGAAATCAGTAAAGGAAACGCACGTTTCAATCTCGAACTTGATTGCTCCATAAGCAAGTATACAGTCCTATACTTCCAGTAAAAGACGTCCTTGCGGAACACTGTCAAACAGGTCTTACACGCCTACTGAAAAGCAAGACACTGGGGGGGGGGCGAAGTCGTACAGAAACCTAATGATGTCCACGGGTTTGCGGATGAGGAAGGTGTCGCTCACATGTAGCTTCTTCAGGTGGAACTGCAGATATCGAGCTGTGGAGTGCAGCCACGCACCATTATCTTCGACGATAACCCCGATGTATGCGTTCTTTGGTGGCTTTCCAGAGGGAAGAAAGGGTGCCGGCACAGTTCCTTAGCGGACTTGATTCTTTAAGCCAATCTCTCATGCACTACCTCCTCACAGAACTTGCCTGCTCAAGTGCGGACCACTTTAAAAGTTTTCTGCGGGATATCTCCCACTCTGGAAATTCTTCGACAGAGCATCATAACCCTTCGCTTGGTGTAGTCCATCATTTAATACGGCAAAGTCCCCGGTCTTAAAAAACGCAGTTTTTTCGCAAGTTGAGCAAGAACGCAAGTTGCGTTCTCGAAAAACTTTTGTGCCCATTTAAAGGCCCTTTCTTTCCTGTTACCCTGGCATTTTTCTGACGTCATGCATTCACGTGCCTCTGACGTGCACGATTCTTGTTCACTTTCGTTCGCAGTATGCGCTGGACAGTGTGCCATTGCCAGTACACCGACGGGCTTCGTGGCCAGAGGAATAGCAAATGTAGGCCCTTTTCAATTATTGTCAGGTTCGGGACAATAATAATAACAGAACGAAAAACTTTCGACAAGACTAAGTTCTATTGCTCCAAACCACCCAAAATAAACACAACAGAAACAGATACAGTGATGAGGAAATAACAAAAGGTGAGCGTGGCTAACTGTTGGCACAACGTTACAGTTCAAACAAAAGTAGAGAAAGTACGTGGTTTGTCACCGTGAATGGTCCACCGCACCTCACTTCCCGGTAGCACAGTCAAGGCGGGACATCTCGTGGCTGAAGGTAGGGCAACGCGCTCCGAGCTCCCGTCGCTGAAGAGCCGACGCAGCTCTCTTGGAACGTCGCTGCCGATGTCCGACGAGACAACTTGCTTGCGGGAGAGGGCGTCAGGTGCTTCGTTGTGAAGGACCTCTTGGACGTGGCCCGGGTCAGGGCACCCGGCCGCCAGCGTTCCGGTCTCTCTTCACACTCGGTGTTCTTCTTCGGCCCCTTCTGCCGCCATCGCTGGCCGTTTCCCATTGGCTGGTCGCCGGTGCAAGCTCGTGCCGTGGTCGCGAGCCTTCGGCGTCGTAGCCGGTGTCGATGACCTTCGCGCCGCGTGCCTTGCGTCTTCGTTGTTTTCGTCTTCTTTGGGCGTTTCTTTTATGTCGTTGCGATTTCTTCGCATGACCCATCCCCCCACTTAAGCATTTTTCACTGAAAAATGTTCACACCCCACGCACAGTTTAACAGCACTTCACAAAAATGTTCGCAGTCCACCAGTAGCAGAGCACACTAATACTTCATGAATTTAACATCGACGAAAACCTACTTCAACAACAGCACGAAGAGAGCACGTGGTTCATCAAGGACCCGAAAACAACGCATTGCCTATATTTACAAGAGCACGAACTAACTGGGAAAACACGGACAGGAATCAATCGACTGGTCAGGCTGGCGCAGTTTGTCCCGTTTTCTACAGTGACTACGGTGCCACCCCCTGCCTTTTCCATACACATTACTGGCCTGGTGGTGATTGGGTTCCTTCTCACTCTTACCGGCTGAAATCTTATATATGCATTCAAAGGAAGTGTGCAAACGCGGTGAGGTGTAGTTTTTATTCCCACTGGCCGATTCTTTGCGTGAACAACTGAGTTTTATCTTGGTTCTTTTTCTGCCCGACCGGTTTTTCTCTTGGTTCTCTTGTCTCGCAACTTACGCCAGCCGAAGTATCTCCTTCGGAGCTTATGGGGCCCGTGCTTGCTGCTCGACCCATGGACACTGTGAATTTAAATATGGGGCGGCGGAAAGTCCCTGTCTCTGATACGGACTTCTTTTGGTACAGTGCTCCGTTTTTGAGACGTGCTGTCCTGCAAACATGGTTTGAGGTCAACATTAACCTCGGCCAACCCTGAAAGGGTCAAGTGCAATGCCTCCGCTTGCGGACTAAGTGAAGTTACTTTGTCAGGTGAGGGAAGGGCCGCCTGGTGTTCCACAGTTACATCAAGTTCCCTGCGTTCATTGGCATCTCGTGCCACTTCAAGAGGGGGCGACAGTTGATCTGCACTAGAGCGCTGTGTTGAGAAAGCGTGTACTTTATCAAAGCTTTCCTCGCCATCCTTAGATTTACGGGGCTCTGTTAGCGAAGCCTCAAGCTCCGCGAGTCGTTGCCGCAGCTTCAAAGTTTCTTTTTCAATTTCGGCGCGCTCCTTTTCTATCTCGGCTAGCCTTTTGGCCGCCTCGATATCTAGAGCTATTTCCTCAGGCCAGAGCCTTTGCTCCTCGAGAGCCCACTCCGTCAGCTCGTCGCCGCTTAATCCCAATCGCTTCCCCAAATCAATTAGCTCTGCAAGTTCCATCTCGGGTGTTTAGGAGTAAACAAAAATGAACTATCCTTGTCCTGTCGCAGACGCCAATTATTGTCAGGTTCGGGACAATAATAACAAGAGAATGAAAAACTTCCGACGAGACTAAGTTTTATTGCTCCAAACCACCTAAAATGAACACAACAGAAACAGATACAGTGATGAGAGAATAACAAAAGATGAGCGTGGCTAACAATTGGCAAAACGTTACAGTCCAAACAAAAGTAGAGAAAGTACGTGGTTTGTCACCGAAAATGGTCCACCGCACCTCACTTCCCGGTAGCACAGTCAGGGCGTGACATCTCGTGGCTGGAGGTAGGGCAACGCGCTCCGAGCTCCCGTCGCTGAGGTGCCGACGCAGCTCTCTTGGAACGTCGCTGCCTTATGCCGATGTCCGACGAGACAACTTGCTTGCGGGAGAGGGCGTCAGGAGTTCCGTTGTGAAGGACCTCTTGGACGTGGTCCGGGTCAGGGCACCCGGCCGCCAGCGTTCCGGTCTCTCTTCACACTCGGCGTTCTTCTTCGGCCGCTTCTGCCGCCAGCTGCTGTCGCTGGCCGCTTCCCATTGGCTGGTGGCCGGCGCGAGCTCGTGCCATGGTCGCGAGCACTCTGCGCCGTAGCTGGTGTCCATCAACTTGGCGGAGCATTTTGCGCGTGTCGTCTGCTTCGGGCGTTTCTTGTGGTATTGGCCTTTCCTGTCATACGATTCCTTCGCATGACAGATGTCTTGCACACGCTGTGGGAGGCTTTGTCCTTAAAATGGGTGACTGGCAGCCAGGGAATGTACATGGCCGCCATGTACGTTATGTAAGTACGTCCATCACACCTCTTTTTAAATGGACCACTCCCAATCAACCATGATGGACCCCTTCCCAGATGGACCGCTTCCCTTCAAGCCTCTTCCCTTCTGCCGCCACGAAACATTTTTGTGGAGCGTGCGGGTCCATCATCCCCATACTGGCTACGGCTTCGCGCAATCTCGCCCTGGGCGCGATCGTCGATGGTACGTGGGCCTTGTCTGGCAGCCCCAGCCCCGTCGCGATGACAGCCCGACTGTTGTGAAAGAAGAAGTTCCCCGATTCCCGTGCATGCTGACACAGTCATCGTCATTATGTAGATAGAATTCATGGTTCCCTCTTCACGTCCCGGCCCTTTGTGTTCTGGTTGACCATAACATTGGTGCCGAGGGAACCGAACGGCCCATGAGAAGAGATCACAGCGGAAGCTCTCCGCGCGTGGTGGAATCTGGGTGAGCAAACTGAGAGCCGCATTTCACTTGAAAAAAATATGATGGCTGACGTGGAAAAAATTCCCTCGCACTTCCCCGAGGGGGAGAGTGTGTAAGTGCGAATGCACGGTTGTTGATTGCGCGATTACGGTGGATATCGTGATCTTGGAGTAGAGAGGAGGCGCCCAATACCCGCAGTCACTGAGCGGAGAGAGGAGGAGGAGAGTAGCGCCCGCCGTTACGGCGAGGGCTACACGAGCGCCCTCACGCGTCGGAATGCGGAGCGCCCGCTACGCGAGCGAGAGCTCTCCCGCCCGAAGTGGAGAGGAGGCGCCCAACACCCGCAGTGACTGAGCGGAGAGAGGAGGAGGAGAGTAGCGCGCGCGCATCTCCCCCCATTGCTAGGGAAGACGAGGAGGAAGACGAGGAGCGCGCGCACCCGCAGCTGTTGCTATGCGGACGACGGCGGCGGACGATTCAGGCTAGCTTAAAGGGACACTGAAGTGATATGTAAACATTGCGGGATTACTTGCGCAAATTGTAGTCCGGGGTCCCCAGGCCATGTTACGACCACTCTGGGCGCGTTTACGCGCTTTTATTTAGTAGAAAACTTAATTCGAAAATGCTGTCCTCCTCTCTTTACGCTCGCCCATTTTCTGCGGCGTTTTCGTGTGACGTCGAGAGGAGCCGAGCTCGCAATTGGCTGAGCTATCTGCACGGCTCCCCGGCCTTCAGACAGAGTCAGTCGGCCCAGCGTTTCGTCCGCCGGACGCCGACGGGTCGTCGCAATTCGTTCGCTCAGTTGAAACGAAGCCAGGGCCAGGACACGTTTGTGAATGGAAGAATGGGCCTTTCTTTACTTGGTTAGTTTGTACACTGTATCTAGCTCCAAGTCAAGATCGCTTCACACAAGCGCTGCGCAAACGCACATGCGACGCTTCGCTGACTGGTACGCCCGTAGGAAAATATAAGGCCTCTTGAAGGCGGGAGAAGAGTCAGCGAAGTCAATATAGGTACTAAGGAAATAAAATCAACTGATATTTTTACCGTACAGAGTAAAAATAGGGTGCGGGAAGCACTTTTTTGCGCTGGGCGAACAAGCACAGCGGTCAGCAGCACGACTACGCATCTGCGAACGCTTTTCCGTCTACGAAATGCAATTGCTAGACGTGAGCTATTGCGGAAACTCGGGGGACGCTTATTGCACGAGCACAATACAACAAATAGTCACCTAAGCTGCTTGAAATGCCAAAGCTAAATAAAAATGTAAACTTATTGTACAATATATACCTTATATTACCATGGTCGGCGGAGCCCGTCTCGTAGCCGAATTGTCTAAGGCTGCAGGTATGTCGCCGCTTAGTGTTTTGCAGGTCACGAGTTCGAGTCCCCGCGGGTACGTGCTTTTTTTTTTTTGTAAGTTAACTTTTTTGTTTTCTGACGATGTTTTCTACATTGAGTTCACCTTTGTTTGGGCCGCAACGTTCATGGCTCCACGAACTAGTTCACAGAACGCGCGCATGCTGGCACTGGCGCGCTAGCGAGTTCTCGTTGGCGTGCTGTCCATAAGCACCGACTGCTTGCGGGCAGTGGGCACAGGCCAGAATGAACAGACCCTTGGCCTGGTGGCCTGGTGCGAACACGCATTTTACGGTACAGGCATGAGTGAGGCAAGCTCCAAATAGGGCGGGGGGGGGGGGGGGGGGTAAGCGCATGACATTTGTGCGTCTGCGGGCACGCGGAGGGCGTCCATGCACTGCGTAGGCCTCGGCTAGTGAATGCTACGATTCCAAGCCGTCCTGGGAGGCTTATCTTTATGCATTTTTACAGCTGACAACATGGCAGAAGCGCGGTACGATGATTACTGAGTTATTGAGAATGCCCATCCAACAACGCACAGGTTGTGTTTTACAGAGCCGAAACCGAAACTTGTTTGGTTGCTCACCTTGGGCATCGTCCAATCACGGTCCCGCTCCTCCCAACGTCACAGCTTTAGTTGGTGCGGCCGCCGCAAACCGCGCATGGTAGTTTTTCTTCTTTGGCGCTTTGTAAAATAATTACCGATTTGTCAACCGGATAAATGATGAAAAGTGGGCTAATTTGAGCCAGTCTACGCAGTGCAAGCAAAAACGGGAGCTTGACAAATTCACTTCAGTGTCCCTTTAAGAAGTGCATTCGCACTTAAAAGACAGTTTATTGAAGGTCCGTTTTATCAGAGTCTCTACCGTAAAACGACAGGCACTCCGTGCATTAATACAGAAAATTCGAGATGAAGCTCATCCGCAGTTGACTGCCTCAGCACAGTTACCTAGCACTGAAAAGACTGCTTTACCGACACCAAGAACACGAAGCGAAACTGAAACGGTTAGACAAAAAGCTTGAGCCGTACGTAGCCCCGAATGTATCGAGGAAGAATATACCACAAGCTTTGAATGGGATACCAAAACCAGACTGCAATGCGCAGTAAACCAAGGAATCAAAACACAATCGCAGCCTACTGTAGTTGTATTATCCGGCATCGCCGACTCTTCCGTCGTAAAGGAGGCTGCGAAGGGACTGTTGGAACATCGAGCTCCACTTCATACAGTTCTGACGCCGCCCTATTTGGTCACACCCATCGCCAATAGAGACAGTTCAGGCGAAGCTTCCCCAGACCATCTTCGAACAGCGGAGCCCGAACCCAATTGTCAGCAGCACCTCTCGGAGAGAACGGCGAACGTCCCTGAACAATCGGAGTGTGAGCCACCTTCACCAGACCTCGGACTGAAGCAGCTCCCAAGGGATACAAAATGCGACGCGCTTCTGCCTGCACATACAACAAGCAAGGCAACCGCTTCGTCATCGTCATTCGTCATCGTCAGTGCGTCATCGTCATTCGTGGCGGCAAGTGATTCCTCACTGTATATTTCCATCGCATTGCCCAACCGCATCACAATCGTCATCTTGCCACGGCTTCGACCGGGACGGTCGCCCTCGCCCCGGGGTGATGTCACGGGACACATAGGCGGGCAATGTTCCATACTGCCCTTGCTCAAAACAAAAGACGACGAGGAAAACGGACTGGCTGTGTCCTTGCTCGGACTATCTTAGGGCCGCCATGTGCTATCGCGCTCACTATGAGCTACACCATAGAGAAAGAAATACTGGTAATAGTGGACACTCCCATAGAGCCCTGCGGCCGAATGACTGTACTGTAGTGTAGCGAACCGAGCGGCCGGGTAGCCAAACTACTAACCATACTTACGTTCACTTTCGGTTTCGGTTTCGCGGACACCGATTTTGGCGGGTAGTTTGAAGGACTGGAAAGCGCTGCTCACGGTGACGGGCATCGGTACGGTATTCGGACGCTTTCATGCAATAATTTGTGTTTATTTGAACATATCATTTTCAGGCTCAGTGCCCGCATGCTTTTACAAAAAAAAACCTTTTTCTGAAAATGTGAAATTGCAATTTACAGTACCATTCACACTTGGTTAAGAATTCTGTCGTGTGTTCACATGTTGCCAAGCCACATAAAAGAGACACATCATAAATGAAGAAATATTTATTGCATGGCACCAAACGGAACAACAAGTTCAAATTATCATCATTCTTTGCAAGACACATATAATAATAAACAGTGAGTAATACACAACAGATACAATACACAGTAGTGAAAGGAAAATACGCTTCCAGGAATGAAAAAAAAGCACAAGTAAAGGTATCACAACCACACAAAGGATTTTTTCTACACAATTAAAAATGCGGAAAACCCAGAAGACTCAGCCATCCACAGGTTTACTCGTATCTACGACACCCTCAGACTCCGTGCGCTGTTGCAGTCATACAAAAATATCAATCATAACATAATCTAGACACTGGGCTACTTGCCACTGTTTACAACCACTATCTCCGCAGATAATGTTTTTAGTCTGGCAATTTCTCCAGTTAGGATGTGAAAGAAGGGAAAAACTTCGGCTTTGATGGCCTCGCTTATTTGATGAACTCTAATGAGGTCTATTGCCTCGGGGCAACTTCAAATCAGTAGCAGTAATTGAACAGAAATCACATTTATGTGGAGATGCACATGCAAAAGGTTAAGAGGAAAAAAAATCAACTTCTTATTGGTTCCTTGCAAGGGTGCATTTTCCCAAGAAGCCGGGTTACCTTCCGAAAGCGTCGCCTTCCCAGTAAAGGCAAAGGGCCAGGCGGGGATATTTTAGGTACGTGCACGTAGTCAACCGACAGGTTCCAGGCTCGATTAAGGCACACAAATTCATGCCTTCCGCTGTCAATACGAACAGTCTAATATAAGAAACAGGGAAGGAGTATATGCTTCTCGTGTATGAGACAATGGTGGCACATTACAGAGTCCCATAAGCATTTGACAACGTAGGTCCCAACATGGTTCTTTTCATTTAGGCCAGTCCGACAACACGCAGCACGTACGGTGACAAACGACACTTAGCATGACCTCTTACCCTGGCAGTCTTCATAGTGCAAAAGGGTTTTTGTGGATGTACGGTTTTCACAATATTACAACTAGCAGCAACAACAATTTGCGAGTGGAGTTTGGAGACTGTATACGCTGTTGTTAGTGGTTTTAATGAGATGAGGCATGTCAGTGATAAAAAACAGTTTGTTCCTTCAGTCAACTGTAGTCTTTTCAGTGGTCACGCCTTATTGAGTGCCGAGACTCGCGTTAGATTTTAGGTGCTAATAGCAAGGCTCAATAGATGGAATACAGTTGCGGTATCCATCAGAAGCATCAATAAGGCAGCAAGAAGCATTGCAGGCAGTCATAAATACAACTTAATAACTCTGGGAGAACAGTTCGCACGGCCACTTTTGTGAGTCCTGTGAGGGCAGGATCAATGAAGTACTTACACCATGTTTGGTATGACGAATGCAGCTGGTTGGTTGGCTCTGTCTTGAGGGGACCTGTAGACCTGCACAGGTGATAGGTGATATAGTACACAAACTGCTTGCAATGACAGATGACCTGCGAATAGTCTGTAAATTTCACTGCAACTAGTACTCAAGTATTGCCTCCAGTGCATGCCACCTATTCAAAACACAAGTTCTCTTATTCTATTCAGCAATCATGCGGTAAAGCTATTAGCAACACTAAAAATATGGGTCTTTGTAATTTCGCAACACTGGTTAGGCACATTCTTAATGCCATTCAGCTATTGCTTGGGTTAACAAAAATGATAACGCTGCTCACATAGCCTGAATCCCTTTGTCTTTTTTTGTAAAATCAAGACGAAGAGCGAGAGCGAGCTCAACGTAATACAAAGCTTAAACAAACCTGTTGCCCCACGGGCTCGCGAAAGAAACGCATCCCGAGAACGGGCACCTGGCGAAAGTATATTTGGGCGCTATGTGGGCACCATGGCAAGCAGCAGTGAACGTCGTACTGAGTAGTACTGACCGCCAAAGGCCATGCCTTAAAAAGATATGACAAGAACACACACAGCTCCGACTGAATAGCTGCAATCTGCGCAATACGTGTTTAATGAAACTAGCCAAAATACGACTAGAGAAAAGAGAGCAAACGCTTGAAAAAACGGCAAGTGTGGAACAGTTCTATGCAATGCCTGCGATACCGGAATTGATATACGATGTAGAAAGAAGACCAAATTTGAAGGTTTCAATGCACTGCGCACTCACCCCGCCTCGAGCAAAGCTGTTATCTGCTGACGAAAGACTCGTTTTTACCGTACCTGACGCGCCAAAGCGAAGCGACGAGCGCGCGTTATCGGCGTCGGCGAGCGGGTTCGCTTTGTACGCAGGCAGCTTGGTATGTACCCATGTGTAAAACTTACGATGAGTGTACAGCTGCTAGTTATGCCCAGATAAGCCAAATTAACTCGGGTGCTAAGTAACTCGGGGGACGAATTGCAAAGCATGCTTTCCGCACTGGGCGAACAGAGCAGAACCGTGGGCCTGAAAATTAATATGCAGAAAACTAAAGTAATGATCAATAACCTCGGGTCAGTACAGCGGTTTGAGATAGGTGGCGAGGCAGTGGAAGTGGTAAGCGAATATATCTACTTAGGCCAAGTTGTGACCCCAGATCCCAACCATGAGGCAGAGATAATTAGAAGGATCAGAATGGGGTGGGGTGTATATGGCAGACATTCTCAGATAATGAATAGCAGACTACCATTGTCGCTGAAGAAGAAAGTGTATGAAGAAGAAAGTGTAAGAAAGCTGCATCTTACCGGTACTCACCTACGGGGCAGAAACTTGGAGGCTCACTAAGAGGGTTCAACTTAAATTGAGAACGACTCAGCGGGCAATGGAGCGGAAAATGATAGGTGTAACATTAAGGGATAAGAAGAGAGCGGAGTGGGTCAGGGAGCAAACTGGTGTTAAAGACATATTAGTAGAAATTAAGAAGAAGAAATGGACGTGGGCAGGGCATGTAATGCGAAGGCAAGATAACCGCTGGTCATTAAGGGTAACAGAGTGGATCCCTAGAGAAGGCAAGCGTTGCAGGGGGCGGCAGAAAGTTAGGTGGGCAGATGAGATCAAGAAGTTTGCGGGAATAAATTGGTCACAGTTGGCACAGGACCGAGGTAATTGGAGAATAATGGAAGAGGCCTTTGCCCTGCAGTGGGCGTAGATAGGCTGGTGATGATGATGATGATGATGATGATGATGAAGCCAAATTAATGCAGATACGGCTACTTCGCCGTGTACGTTAGCCCGGACGGCTTTGCAGTGCATCACGGCCATAATACATACTATCAGTAACAGTTGGCCAAGCTAGCAATGGCTAGCTCGTATAATACAACGCAGCCTGCGGCTCACGTAATTCAGTGCAGCGACAGCGCACAACGCCTGCTTCGCCTACGGACCGCCGGACGGACGGCCACTTCCGCAACTCACCGCCGTCGTTTGCGGCACGTAAACGCAACGTGCGACGACGGGCGCGTACCGCTGGCATCCCTCAGCGATAGATAAAACGGCACAACCAGCCTAAAATACCATTACGTCCGGCTAAAAAATTCCCCCGCATTTCCCCGAGGGGGAGAATGTGAAAGTGCGAATGCACGGTTGTCGGCCCGCTTGCGGCGCTTGCGCTCGGCCGCCGCAGCCCACCGCCTCGCCGCCTTCTCTTCCATCTCTTCCATCGGGTTTGTAGTATCACGTGTACACCACGCAGTTATCAAGCCGCTATAACGCCGCTGAGTCGCCAACGCACGCCGCTGACGACGTAGTTTGAATGCGTTAAATATATAAGGCGCGTCACTAACACTGATATCAGCGTCGCGTCCGTGGCTTGGTCGGTAGAGCGTCGCGCTGCGGCCGCAAAGTCCTCGGATCGAAACCTGGCGCCGGATGCTGTTTCTTTTTTAAATATAGAGGAGCACTGCGGACGCCGCCGCCGCCGGCGGTGGATGGTTTGGGGTCGCTTATAAAGTGCATTCGCACTTAAAAAAGGGTGTCTTACGCCTTTCCGGGGCGTTTCCAAAGTGCTTATCCTAAAGACGCAGCACTAGCTATGCCTGATTCCCTGAGGTTACGCAGTGCTCGCAGCGTTTGCAGTACAAGGAAACGTAAATATGATACGCCACACCAGCACTTTAAAAAAGAAAGTCTCACCTTTCGTTCAGGATGCAAAACCGATGTCGCAAAGAAAGCGCTAGGCGTTTCCTAATCAACAAACAGAGGTTAGCATGAGGCTGCAGAAACGCACGTGCAAAAGCTGCCGAAAGATCCAAATGGCGGCTTGCGCTTGCGGCTTGGCCAGGCTTGGCGCAAAGAAGCCACAAAAATTTACATTCACAGCCATTCAACTTATTACACAAATAAAAATGTGTAGTCTAATGTGTAACAAAATTTTAAAAGTATAATATTGTGTGTTAGCTTAATTTTAAATATATAGTTTTTTACCACTTGCGCCGACTGCCGGATGGTGCGCGAGTCAGGCCACTCGGCCGCGATAAGCCCGCGTGTCCACTCTTCTAATTTTTTATTTCTCTATGGCTACACCACGGGAGCATACGCGAGCCCGCGGCAGAGCGTGCTTCAAGCTTCGTTGCATATTTTGGAGTTATCGCGGATGGTTTGGCTGTTCCTGCGATAGCGCACCGCCTCCACTTTTTTTCACGCTCGCCCTGATTTTACTTTCTGGCTATATCAGCGTCGAAAATGATAACTACAGCCATGTCTTGACGCCCAAACATCGTGCTCGACAAGTCGAGCTTCACAAAGCAGGTGATATCTAGCCTTGCTCTTTTGTCGCCATTTTATTCAATGGGGAATTCCAGACTGACGTGCAGTGCACCCTATCGCGTGAAAGTGGCTACATGTAGCGCGCACTTTGAAACATTGACCCGTTCCTTCCTTTGCAAGAATGCTGAGTGACAAACACTGAGCGCCTGCGAATAGTTTAACTGTGCCAGAAGCAATGCCAAATAGCAGAGATGACGAGGAGGTCGAATAAAACCGTAAATCGTATCATCCAAGCTTATACGGATGAGAGAGAGAGAGAGAAAAAGTAAAGGAAAGGCAGGAATGTTAACCAGGCTACGGCCTAGTATGCTATCCTGCACGGGGGAAAGGGGAACAATGAGGAAAAAGAGGAAAATAGAAAAAGAAGGGGAAAGGTACGGACAGAGCGTGGAGGGGTGTGCCCAGCGGTAGGACACTATAGACAAAAAAGTTCAGACAGTTCGTAGAGAGTAGTCTTGCCCTACAGTCTTTTGTGCAATTCCGTCGTTTTGAGGAAACACAGGAGCGCTTTTGTCGCCTTGTCCGCAGACGACGGAGAAGGCCAGTGGCCCAGGATTGTCTCCTCAGAGAACGGGCGCCGGGAGTCTTTCGTAGAGTCGCAGAGAGCTGGCTGGGTTCGGATGAAAACCGTGGACAATCGCAGAGGACATGTCGTATGGTCTCTGGTGTGTCGCAGACTTCGCACGCCTCACTGGCTGTCATTCCAATCAAATAGGAGTAAGCATTTGTGAATGCGACTCCAAGCCAGAGGCGACAAAGAATGGTTGCATCAAATCGTGGGAGGCCTAATGGGAGGGGGCGCTGAAGATGGGGGTCCAGGGCATGGATACAAGCGCTCGTGAACTCTTGGGTGCTCCATTTCGATAGCGTGGTCTCCCGAGCAAGTTTTCGGAGAGTCCTAGCGGCGTCCGTCCTGGATAACGGAATAGATATGGTCTCCGTTTTTTGGTGTGCCAAGCGTGCGGCAGCGTCCGCACTTTCGTTTCCGACAATGCCGCAATGACTGGGAAGCCACTGAAAGGCAATGTCATGACCCGCTTGGGTGGCACGGTCGTACAGTAGTCTTATCTCGGCCAGCAGCTGTTCATGAGGTCCACGGCACAGGGCTGACTGGAGCGATTGAAGCGCACGTTTTGAGTCACAGAAGATCGTCCATCTTCGGCATGAAGTTTGTTCAACGGTATGAAGGGCACAACGGATGGCGGTAAGTTCTGCAGCGGTGGAAGTGGTAAGATGGGCTATTTTGAATTCTGTGGATATAGACATTCGTGGTATAACAGCGGCGCCGGCAGAACTAGATGTTGCTACGGAGCCATCGGTGTAAATATGGGTGCAGTCACTGTATCTCTCGTGTAAATAAATGAGACTTAGCTGCTGTACTGCCAGCGTTGGAAAATCTTACTAGTTTGTTAAGCCTGGGATACTGAGGCATGCTCGAGGCTGCGTCGTACACCAAAGTGGGAGTGGCGGCCTCATCGCAGGCGTGTAGTTGGATGGCATGCTGGTGATGTTGGAAGCTACAACCTTTGCGAAAGACGCATGGGGGCGTTTAGATGGTAGGCTAGCAAGGTGACGATCCGGCAGACTGGTTAGGTGCCTAATATGCGCCCTGAGTGTTTCAATTGTCACGTAAGTGGGTAAGGGGTGATCACGAGCCACAGCAATGGTTGCAGCTGTTGACGTGCACCGTGGTAGGCCAAGGCAAGTTCGGAGGGCCTGCGCTTGTATGCCTTGCAGTTGCTGAATATTGGTACGGCACGTACCCGAAAGTACAGGCAGGCTGTACCGTAGGGAGCCCAAGAATAGTGCGTCGTACAGCTGAAACATTGACTTCATAGATGCTCCCCACCTGCAGACAGCCTCTTCTTCAAAAAACGAACATGGGGGCCCCAAGAAAGGTCTCTGTCGACGACCACGCCGAGAAACTTGTGATGCTTCACATTAGATACCCTTTCGCCATTAAAGGGGTCCTAAAATACCTTCCGCCGATGCATGGATGTACATGTACCCAAATAAAGCAATGTATTTGCAATCTCCTCCCGCAAGAATTTTGTTAAAGCGATGAGTATTAGCTGAGAAATCGTAAATCAAAAACCGCGCATTATCATCGCTCCGCGTTTCCTCCTCCTTTCGACTTACTCTCCGCTGTTTGCGGCGCGCGAGCCTTGCCTCCCATGATGATGCGCTTTGCAGCGGTGACGTACTTCCGCTATTGCGCTGCTCAGACTGTCGTCTGCTACGGGCAAGCTTTGTTGACACCATGAATCCCGCACTCCGCTCAAGGCTGGAAAAGCGAACGACAAATCTGGCCGCATGTACGCGGCGGCCTGGCCTTGCCCTTTCGCGGTGTACGTTGCTGGCGGCACATGACTTTTTATCGGCGGCGAACTCGCAGCCGCATGGGGAGGGTCGTGCGCTCGTTCCCTTGATGCACCGCGCACTGTTTATCCAAAAAGCGCCGTATCAGATGTGGCCCCGCTGGTGCCGGGTCTTATTTTGCGGCGGTGGTAATTCCTGCCGGCGGCATGTGAAAAAGTCATACTAAACCGATACAGAAACCGTGCACAAAACGCTTCAATCATGTGACCAGTTCAGCTTGGGGCGACGCGTGGTGGAGAGCGGCAACGTTGGCAAAACATGCTCCGCCACGGCTCTGAGCTTTCTAGCGCTGGAGCGAGCGCCATTTCTTTGACAATCTCGAGCATCGGTTGCCTTGGCAACAAGGCACAAACCGCTCTAGAAGTCAGTTACGGTTTCGTGATCCCGGTTCAGCTCGGGGCCCCACCTCGCGGCATGTGGGCACTGCAGGCGTACGCGGCATGTGGGCACTGCAGGGAAGTGCGAGATGCGTTTGGCATTACAGGAGGCGATGGTGTGTGTGTTGTGGACGCCTTTGTTTCGCGATGAAATGCGACGTTGTGCTTCTGCGGGTGGATAGTGCTTCCCATGGTCTGGATTATATTTCTCGAGCGACGTACGACTCAACCTCGTATGGGGTATGTGCAGTGTGCGTGGCTAAAAGACATCGGCTTGTGCGCCACAGTTAAAGGGACACTGAAGTGAATTTGTCAAGCACCCGTTTTTGCTTGCACTGCGTAGACTGGCTCAAATTAGCACACTTTTCATCGTTTATCCGGTTGACAAATCGGTAATTATTTTACAAAGCGCGAAAGAAGAAAAACTATCATGCGCGGTTCGCGGCGGCCGCACCAACTAAAGCTGTGACGTTAGGAGGAGCCGCACCGTGATTGGACGATGCCCAAGGTGAGCAACCAAACAAGTTTCGGTTTCGGTTTCGGTTCTGTAAAACACAAGCGGTGGCGTTGTTGCATGGGCATGCTCAATAACTCAGTAATCATCGTACCGCGCTTCTACCACGTTGTCAGCTGTAAAAATGCATAAAGATAAGCCTCCCAGGACGGCTTGGAATCGTAGCATTCACTAGCCGAGGCCTACGCAGTGCATGGACGCCCTCCGCGTACCCGCAGACGCCCAAATGTCATGCGCGTTTCCCCCATATTTGGAGCTTGCCTCACTCATGCCTATACCGTAAAAAGCGTGTTCGCACCAGGCCAAGGGTCTGTTCATTCTGGCCTGTGCCCACTGCCCGCAAGCAGTCGGTGCTTATGGCAACAGCACGCCAACGAGAACTCGCTAGCGCGCCAGTGCCAGCCTGCGCGCGTTCTGTGAACTAGTTCGTGGAGCCATGAACGTTGCGGCCCAAAAAAAGGTGAACTCAATGTAGAAAACATTGGCAGAAAACGAAAAAGTTAACTCACAAAAAAAGAAAAGCACGTACCCGCGGGGACTCGAACTCGTGGCTTGCAAAACACTTGCGGCAACATACCTAGCGCCTCAGAGCACTCGGCTACGGAACGGGCTCTTCTGTTCTTTGTAATATAAGGTATATATTGTACAACAAGTTTACACTTTTATTTAGTTTTGGCATTTCAAGCAGCTTAGGTGACTATTTGTTGTATTGCGCTCGTGCAGTAAGCGTCCCCCGAGTTTCCACAATAGCTCAGGTCTAGCAATTGCATTTCGTAGACGGAAAAGCGTTCGCAGATGCGTAGTCGTGCTACTGACCGCTGTGCTTGTTCGCCCAGCGCAATAAAGTGCTTCCCGCACCCTATTTTTACGCTGTACGGTAAAAATATCAGTTGATTTTATTTCCTTAGTACCTATATTGACTTCGCTGACTCTTCTCCCGCCTTCAAGAGGCCTTATATTTTCCTACTGGCGTACCAGTCAGAGAAGCGTCGCATGTGCGCTTGTGCAGCGCTTGTGTCAAGCGACCTTGACTTGGAGCTAGATACAGTGTACAAACTAACCAAGTAAAGAAAGGCCCATTCTTCCATTCACAAACGTGTCCTGGCTTCGTTTTAACTGAGCGAACGAATTGCGACGACCCGTCGGCGGCCGGCGGACGGAACGCTGGGCCGACTGACTCTGTCTGAAAGGCCGGGGAGCCGTGCAGTAGCGCCTAGCGCAGCCAATTGCGAGCTCGGCTCCTCTCGACGTCACACGAAAACGCCGCAGAAAATGGGCGAGCGTAAAGAGAGGAGGAACGCATTTTCGAATTAATTTTTCTACTAAATAAAATCGCGTAAACGCGCCCAGAGTGGTCGTAACATGGCCTGGGGACTCCGGACTACAATTTGCGCAAGTAATCCCGCAATGTTTACATATCACTTCAGTGTCCCTTTAAGTGACTTGCTGTTCGTCCCCGCAAACCGCGCGTGAGGTGAGTACCGAATTTACGACGGGCAGGAGGCAACCCATCCTCTGTCAATCGTGGTTCAGACTTTCAACGCATGTTGTGACGTTGTGTTCGTTAGAAACGCATCTCTGGATTGTTTTGAAGTTGAATAAAATGTATGCGTCAAACCCGGGCATACGGCTCAGGGCGTTCTCTGCGATTGCACGAAAGAAGTGCCACGGGGCTTCAACGTTTTCTTTATGGAACGTACTCAGGTAACAGAATATCCATGTCGTGTTATGGCCGTGTTGCATTCAATACAAACGGTTAAGCGTTTGTTTTACACTTGTTTCGTTTGTCGTAAAATGCCCAAGCACTTCGGCACTCCGCTGGCAGATCAGCCGGCGAGCCGACGCTGAGAAGACGACTGATCTCTTTGCCGGAAGTGCGTGAAAAAGCCGCCCAATAGCAGGATGTCTCGCTCATGACGAACATCTGGGAATCGATGATGTAGACATGTGAAGATGGCGGCGTCCAAAAACACGAAGGGAAGGGTGAGAAAAAAACGACAAACTTTGCAACAAAAGTGTGAGCTTTCCGCTGTGCGTAAAAGAGTAATACTTGGCACAGAGGACGTTGACGACCCAATCTAACGGTTGCGCTAGTTCGTTTAGTGTGCTCAAAACGCCTTTCAGGGCCCCTGTAACTGTCAAAGGGTATGCGTACATAGGCTTCCGTGAGAACGCCAGCACTGCGCATTTGCTGGAAGACACTTCCAACCCTTGCTTTTGCAAATAGGTGTTTGTCAAATCTGCAGCCTTTTGCAGGCGCGCGCGCACGTGCCGTCGAGTCACTCCATCTGCCCAGATGCAAATATCATCCGCGTAAATCGACAGATGAGCTGTTCTTGGGAGGGAGCTTGCGAGGCCGATGAGAGTCAGGTTGAACAACGTGGGGCTCAAGACGCCTCCCTGGGGGACACCGCGTTGGGTGTAGAGTATTGACGTTGGGCCATCTTGAGTCATTACAAAGAATGACCTCCCCGAGAGGTAACTTCGCACCCACTGGTAGACGCGGCCAACAAGCCCCACTGCTTGCAGCGTTTTAAGAATGGCATCATGCTCCACGTTGTCATGCGCCCCTTTCACGTCCAGAAACAGTGCAGCGCATATGCGCTTGATGCGTCTCTGCTGCTGCACAAAGGTCACCAGGTCGATAACGCAGTCCATAGAAGAACGGCCACGACGGAAACCAGCCATGACTCTAGGGTAGACGTTGTAGTGTTCCAGGAACCACTCCAGGCGTGCAAGGATAACTCGCTCCATAAGCTTGCCAACGCAACTGGCAAGTGCAATGGGTCGGGATGCCGCCGGGTCCAGCAGAGATTTTCCATGTTTCAGGAGCGGAACAAGGTGGCTAGACCTCCATTTTTCAGGGACTATGCCATCACGCCATAGGTCGTTGATGTATTTCAAAAGGGCGTGCCGGGCGCCATTGCCAAGGTGACAGATGGCAGCATAGGTGGCTCCAGCTGGCCCAGGCGATGACGATCAGGTGCAGAGAGCCAATGCCGCCTCGAGCTCTTCCATTAAAAACGGCACGTCCATTCGAGAATCCCGCGAAGCGGGAATGTCAGTGGCAAGTGATGAACTAGCAGGGCGTGTTCCACTGGCGATCCGAACGCAGTAGTCCTCTGCTACTTCAAGCTCCCCGCGTTTCTGGTGAAGCGCCAGAGCCTTGAATGGGGAGCGCTGTTGCACGGAGGTCATTAGCCCTCGCACAGCGCACTCAACGAAGATGGAGTGTTTATGTTAGTGAGTAACGTGCGGATGGCATTCATGAGGGACCTCAAGACCGCTACGACTTGCATATCTAGGCCTGAAGCCGGGGCGGGAGATCGCATGACTGTCTTCTGCCCTGAGCGTTGGGGCTCAGTCGGAGGTACAATCGGTGGCAGTTGGGGCCACGTGTCAACTGACGAGGGTTGAAACTCCTTCCGATGCCTGCTAGGCGACTCCTGCTGGACCGGGGGTGGCGGAGGCGGCGGAAGCGGGCGCCGCGGTGGTAGTGGTGGGGGAAGTATTTGTTGCACTGGTGGAGGATCCGCTTGCATAGAGGCGTTGGGTGGAAAATGGTCAGGCTTTCTTGAAGGCCACCGGCGTCGAGATCGGTGGCGCGGCCGCTGTCGTACCGTCGCAGCAGCCTCCTTGTGCGTGGAGTGATCCCTCACCATCTGTTTCAAGACAGCGACCTCCCTCTTCATGCGTGGGCACTTCTTCGATGAGGCACCATGAGGTCCCTCACAGTTGGCTCACTTCAGGGTGCCTTCACTGCAGTCGCTAGCCTTGTGCGGCCCAGCACATTTGGAACATACAGTGGCGCTCCCACAGACAGCAGCGACATGGCCAATCTTCATGCACTTGTGGCACTGGAGGGGTTATGGCAGATATGGTCGGACAGGGTGACGGAAATGTCCCACCTTAACATGGGCAAAAAGGCTGTCGCCCTTGAAAACTATCTTCAGGCACCTGGACGTACCAATGCGGCTCACGCGTCGGATGACAATACCTTCATGTGCAGGTTTGATTAGTATTGGCGGGTCCTTCTCGGGGATAGACGCATCGACGTCATAAATGACGCCTACCATCGTGTCTCTATACGGAGTGCCATTAGCTCGCACCTTTATGTCTTGCAGTGACGTAATCTTCCGCAAGACCTCCAGCGCACTCCGGTGCTCCACGTCGATAGCAAAGATATTTCGCCGGGAATTAATCCTGGCGCCTTTGACTTCTCCAGGTACAGCGGCCACGAGGAACGCGGAGACTGCCTGTTTGTTCAGCATCCTCAAGTTATTTGTCTTGGCCTCTGGCACGAACAGTATAGTGTGCACAGGGTGTCTAGGCACGGGCTTCACTGTCGAGGTGCTCGACCGCGAAGATGCCGTGAGGAGCCTTCTTTTCGCCTTTTTCCCAAGGTACACTTGAAAGCCATCGTCGGAATCACCGTCGCTGGGCGCTGAGTACAGCTCAGTGTCCTCGGTGTCCGTGTCCGTTGGGAGGCCGGCGCGCTTTCTGTAGGCGGCGCCTGCCGGTGGATCGACGTCGCACGGCTCCTCCGGGGGATCCCCGTCCATCACAGCTCAGAAAAAAGCGTTGTACCGCGGGTTGAGAGCAAAAAATACCACAAATTGTCGCAGACGAAAGAACCAGCGTCCTACAGAAGAGTCACTTCGGATGAAGGCCGCATCAGCGACACTCCTCATAGACGGCACCATAGAGACAATATACTGACTCTAGAGGGAAAGCGCGCCGTACGACAAACAGTGCCAGACATGATACAACGATTTCAAGGTTGCTAGCTGAGCTTTTGCTTACTAAAAATGGCGAAAGCGATGGGTTGTAATCTGGCAACGTGCTACTGTGGCGTTTTCGCTTCCGGCTAGCAAAGCATGCCGGGATTAATTGTAACATAGCGGACCGCTAGCCAGGCGGATTTTGTGTAGGCGGCGTCGACAGCATTGCGTAGTTTATCTTATGTGGGTAGGTATCCGACGTGCTTTCGGTTTAGCGTGGGACTTATGTGTACTGAGACTATTTGAGCACGATGTGGCAACGCTCACTCAACACTTGCGCGCAAGCTCGAATGCGACTGATCGCATGCGCGAGGACGCCAAGTACTCACCTGATTCGTACTGGGGCGCACAGAAAAATGAATCTCCGTCATGACCTCCGTACATTTTCGTGCTGTGCCGCTTTATTTGTCATTCCGTGACATTTTGCAAGTCGCTCAATGCTTTTCAAACGAAGTGAACTGTGGCTTTATGTAAAACCTTTATTGACACACAAAAAAAACGTTATCGCATGGGCCAACGCTGATATTGCCCGTGAGTCGCGGCCCTTTGAAGCACAGGAACGAAAGGGCGCGGTCGATCACAGGCCAACGGAGTGGCATAATGCATGCCAAGGGAATAAGCGAAATACAGTCAGCGGCTTGTCCCGTTTCCCTTTCTGTCTGTATTCGTCAAGTTCTAGCTGCTTTGCGCCACTTCAAAGGGAAAGCTTGCGGGACTGAATGGGAAGTATTGAATGGGCAGTAATTTGCCGCACAGAGCGCGCAAGGAGAGAACATTGACTTATTGACTTATTGTGACTGATTAAAAAAGAAACCGCATTTCGTTCTACCTTCATTTTTCCTTCTACCTTCAGGAACGTTTGGGCGAAAGTTCGAAGCACGGAGAGCTGTAAGAAGTTCCTTCAATAAAACAACCTTAACCGAACGATTATAAAAGCTCCTTTTATTTTTCTTCCAACGGGAACGATCGCTGGCTGCAACTCCGTAGCCTGTAGTGAACTTGCGGTAGTCAAGGTCGATGGGAATCGCTGTTCCGGCGTCAGTTCAGGGGCAATGAATACATATGGGGATTAACGTGAAGAAACGAATGACAGCCTCGCAAGCGCCCGGGGAGGCACTTGCTCAGCGCGTGCATCCGAGTTATACCAGTTGTACACGTTTTGCACGCACGCAGATCTGAGCTGGAGACTGCACACACACACACTGCGCAAGTCAGGCGCAAGGGCCTCGCCACTTGCTAGCACAAATAAAGAAAATCGAAACCAAAACTGAACTACGCACTTAATCTTTGTTCGCTAATTAGAGCTTAATTACACGAAAAGTTTTTTATAGAGCTTGTTGCAATTACTGAAGCAACAATTTGTAACGATTTTGCTTCAGTTGTTTGTTTTAGTTAAATAATTATGGAACACCTTTTCAGAGGGCTGAATACAATTGATCTGGCAACCATGGAAATTGTATCATGTCAGCGCCCACGATTCGTACGGTCTCGGACATGTCTCGGAGCTCGCTTTACCCCCCTGGACGGCACCCTCGCGCAACGTCTGGTGCTCAGGGCGTCGCTTTCCTCGACGCCGCCAAGGCAAGCCCCTTCAGCTCTGCCAAACAGATCCGTGTGGCCGCTGGTGTGTCTGCAAGTGTGTCGAGAATAAAACGACGGCTAGCGGACGGTGAAATCAAGAGCCACGTTGCGGCCCAGCGGCCGCGCCTCTGCGTGTCAAGCGAGACGGCGCGGCTTAACTTTGCGGGGGAACACGTCTCCTGGACCACGGACAATTGGAAAACGGCTTTTCTCCGATGAGTCTAGGTTAACAACACGGTGAGACGAAAAGCAACGCGTGTGACGCCCTGTAAACGCCCGCAGCGGCCCCCTCTACGTCCAAGAAGTGGCATCGAGCGGCTGCACTGCTGTCAATGTTTGGGGTGCTATATCCCGAGATGGGCTTCGCGTTCTGCACCGCATTGAGAGACCGCTGACATCGGCAAAGTATTGCGACATCTTTGATTATGTCATGATTCCTTGTGCGTTGGACGGCCCTTTCCCTGACGGGGACGTCCTGATCGAACAAGACCTGTCACCTGTCCTGTCACCAACAAATCCTGTCACCTGCAGAGGTTGTTGAGAATTAAGCTGCTCAACATGCAAGGGGAGCGGTGCCTCAGGTGGGTCGCCAAAGGGGCAGACCTTAACATCATTGAGCCCGTTAGGGGCAGAATAAAGGTCAGTCTATGCAAAAGAGGATTGCACAGTTCATCCGCTGATGAGCTATGGAGTGCTGTAGAAGAAGAATGGACGCACATCAACAATGAGCAGTTTCATTGAGAATCTGTACGTGTCACTCCCGTCGAGAATGCAGCACGTGATTGCCGTGCAAGGGGCCATGACCCGCCACTAAAAGGCGTAGCGACCGCTCCATCTGCTTTCCTCTCTCGATACTTGAGTTCTTGCCCTTTAATATTATCAGCACCCAAGCACCTTCGGGTCAGCAGCAGCAGGCCAGCATTCGGTCCGCCAGCCAAGCAGCATCGAATAACTTGCCGAAATAGCAGAATTTCCCATCTAGTTGCTTCTAGTGTTGCGTATGCAATGTTAATTTCATTTTGTTTTATTTTTTCGCACAATTTTCTTTTTCTTTTTTATGCATTATTCCTATAATTAGATTGACTATGGCATATTCACTCTGTTATTTGCTTTGTATTCCATTAAGAAATATTACAATTCTCCTGTTATTTTTCTGTTAGTTTTGACGGCGACCAATTCTTTTTTTACCAATAGTTTTTCTTTGACGGCTTTTCTTCGCTATTTCACGCTATATTTACGTTGATATTACACAAAAGTAAAGGAAACAAAACAGCAGCGCAGCTTTCGTTTTCATTTAAATATCGGAAGGGGTTTTTTGGTCCGAGCCGTATTTTGTTGTCTTTTGATGATCACAGAATCTTGTGGAAAGCCAGGTATATTTAATATTCGAGAGCACTGCACACGATCTCACGTTGACGTATCCATGAAAACCGCTTCGTGCCTCTCCCTTTGCGAGGCGAATTGACTGGAGATTGGTACATACCTTGGCGTCGCCCTTTTGGGTCGCTCGCTACCCACCGGAGCAAGACACTGCAGCAAGACCACACGCGATAATTTTTTAAGTGCGAATGCACTTTATAAGCGACCCCAAACCTTTCACCGCCGGCGGCGGCGGCGGCGTCCGCAGTCCTCCTCTCCCTAGCAACGGCGTGGAGCGGAGAGGAGCGTCGGTAGCAACGGCGCGGTGACGTCACTTCACCACGTGACCGCGCTCGCTCCGCCTCCTCGCCGTGGCTGCGCGGGTGCGCGCCGCTCCCCGCACCGCTCCTCGCGCCGTGACGTCATTTTATGACGTCACAGCGCGCCTCCTCTCCCCAGCAGCTGCCGCGCGCCTCTCTCTCCACCGTGACGTCACACTCTCTCCTCTCCCCCTCGCTCGGCTGCAGCTGCCGTGCGCCGCTGTCCCTCTCCCCTAGCGCTCGCCTCCTCTCTCAGCCACCTGGCTCGGCGCGCTCGGCGCGGCGTACCCCCCTATATATGCAGCGATAAACTGCCAGACCTCCGTGGGTCGGCTCGCGCGCGCTCACGGGCGAATGCCAACGCATTTTAACTTTACTCCCCCTCATAGCATCACCCCGTGCATTCGCACTTAACCATGTTCACCCTCGGGGAAATGCTTGGGAGTTTTTTCAGCAATGCCCTTTGCTTGCGAGGTGTCAATCCTCCTATTCATTTGGCGCTTCTGGGCCTGGTGAGAAACGAAAACAGCTCAGCTGTTTGTCGAGCCGCTGCACAGCGGAATGCAATGCCGGTCGTCCTTGCTGTAGTTGCTACAGCCCATAAGGAACTGCTCGTTGGGCATGTAGTGCACGTTGAAAGTATAGCTCACGCGAGAACAGCGTACCAGAAGCGGCCTCGGACAGTAAGAATCGCGGCCAACTACGTTTTAACGGGCCCCTCCTTTCCAGGGTCAACGGGACCCTGGGAAGGAGTGGCGGCACGGGACTGTTCAAAGAGTGTCTCCATCCTGTACGGTGGTGCTGGCATCGAGGCACCCTAATTCTGGACGCACAATCCGTGCCGTCATGACAACGCAAAACATTTCCACAGCATATGCTTTGGGATTCGTAGTGTTTGTTTTGTTACCAGCGCATAGCGGCGCCCGGTTAAGTTATCCTGTGCTTCCAGTGATGCGGCCGTTGACTTCTTGTGTCGTGACTTGTAAGGCCGCGCCTTACAAGTCACGTATAGTATAGGGAGAGAGGGAGAGGGCGTCCCCTTGCCTTCACTAACCTAGACCATGTTATTGATTTAATTCGATGGTTCTCTAAGAGTGTTCCAAGATAAATGAATGCCGAGAAAACACCGCCATATTCAATTTACCGGCGCTCGAATGCGCATGCCATATTTCCTGTATGCCGCTTTGTTTTCTTGTTTTTTTTTTTTTTGCGGAGCATAAGTTCGTTTCAATGGACATTAATTTCCACAACCACCTTGCTTCGTTCTTCAATGCCTGACAATACCTATTATAATCACGGGAACTAACCTTGCGTTGGACACAGTATTGCCTTGTTCGTCTGCTACTCCTGCTGACCGCCCACGCCAGTTGGCCCGCACACGCCTTCCCAGACACGCCGAAAACCCGCTGCGACAAGTGACGCCGGCAGTGTCCCAGGCATCCTTGCGCTCCTCTGATCGCCATGTTATCACATGAGCCTCTCGCGAAAGCGGTGGTGCTGCTGCGCCATGCCCATACAAGATTTTGCGCCGAGGGACAGACCTGGCGTAAGAAATTGCTCCTCTCCAGTCTCCCTCCACTCGGCTGACTCGAGGCAGACTGGAGCGGGGCAATGTCAATCGCCGACAGGTATCGTTCACGTTGCCACGGTCTGAAGGGGGTGGGGGGGGGAGGCGTACATGTGAAGTGGGTGGAGCTCCACATGTGAGGAGGGTGGAGATCTGATCGCACCTGGCCTGTTCAACTGACCAACACGTCAGCCTTGTTAGCCACGGATTTTTGCCGCTACTGCTTGTGTACTTGTATACGCAGTCAGTACAGTTTGTGATCCCATTTTTTTTATGTTTGATGATGTGTTTTAGACTAAACTCCGCAGTTCAAATTCGTTACCGTCACTTTTGTTTCGTTGCGTTTCGCACATCAAGTTTTCTTCACCACGAAATGTTGATTGCCCAGTCCTGTCCCGATACCTTGGTTAGTATTGTGGGGATCGCTAGATAAATGCGTATTGGGTTAGAGCCTTTATGAGATAAATTATTCATCACTAAGGACTATTCGTCACTAAGGCTTCTTGGTTCATGTCAACAATTCACAGCGCAGACACACGACCATGGAGGAAAGAATACTCAGGAGAGGTCCCTAGCATCCCAATGCATTGCGAAAAGTGTGGAGGAAGTGACGTCAATTTTCTTGAGCCCATGGACAATGTTGCTTACTTGTTTACAACTGCGGCGGCCGAATTTTGGCGAATAGAACGGACAAATTTTTAAGGCGCTTGGTATGTGGCTGGCTCGCTACGCTTGCAAACCAGCGAAGTCGCTACGACAAACGTTTTTAGATTAGGCCAGTTTGAAAACTCCGCCGTCGGAGGCGGCCTTAACTCGTACCCCGGCCGCAGCGGCGCTTACGTCGCGTCGAGATCGGCGGAGCAAGCCCCTGCCGCCGCCGGCGACCTGTCGGGAAAATCCCCTTCGCTCAGCGTTGGCGAGAGCCACAGTTCGTTCTTTGCTCACTTTGCGTTTCTTCGTTGTGAAGTGAAGTGAAATTTATCGCTGCTGAGACGTAGCGCGCAAAGGCCGCAGTGCTGTACGACCCCAAACAATGCTCCCGTCGTCTGCGTTCGCCATCCCGCCAGCCTGTTGCTATGACGACGACAAACGCTACTTTGCCAGGCTTAAGAGCTGAAAAATCGTCCTTCTATCTCAAAAACGAATGCCGTTTTGCGATTGAAACTTTGGGTGAGGGTTAGAATGGGCAAATTGAAGGCGAAATCAACAAATCAAAGCTGTTTTCGCTTCGAAGCAGGAGGGCAGGGCGACGACATGTTAGTCCAATCGAACCGGAGACAGCAAAGGATGATAGGATAGAGTGCTCGGCTCAGTGGGCTCAAGTCATGGCGCGACTCGGCTTCACAAATGTGACGTCAGGGCCTCTCCTAACCTCTTCTTTCCTCCATGCACACGACGGACGAAGGAAGAACGGCGCTCGTGGTGCGCCGCCCTTCCTTCATCCGCCGTGTGTCTGCGCTGTGAATGGTTAATAATCGCTACGAATATAAAAACAGAAAAAAACTAGCTTGCTGTTAGTTTTGTGACTTTTTGTGCCAGCTCTGATCGGGCAAATGAATCCCGTCAATAAAGCTAATGACTGCAGAATTCAAGCAAGGTCTTGCCGCTTCAGCCGCATTTTCTCCCGCTACACCTGAAACGGCGACAACTGTGCACGTACCGCCCCGCAGGTGGCGCCTCGTGCCGAGGGTGCCGAGGAGCGTGATGAAGTGCCGCCTGAACACCAGCCTGCAGGGCCAGCCAGTGTCCATGCCGGTGTGCATCGCGCCCACTGCCCTTCACAGCCTGGCGAACCCGGGCGGCGAATTGGCCACCGCCAGAGGTCTCAAACAATAACCCACACTGCAGTCCATTGCGTCCGCACCATACGCATCGTCGCTCTTCTGGTTAAAGGCCAAGTGCACTCAAAAGTTTAACCTCTTAAAAACGTTATTTTCGTAAAGTATGCTTAAAAATACTGTAATGTGCAAATTATGACACCTGAATTACGCGTATCCGCGGCGCAAACGACCATCGAAAATATGAGATTTCGAAAGCGAAATTGAGCAGAGCGCGTCCATTATGGCCAGGATGAAGTGTTGTTCCAGCCGGCCCTGCCGCCGGGCGAGCTGGGCCGGCTGGACGGGCGGGGCAAACCTGCGGGCAACGCTTCGCCCTCGCCGCAATCCGGGGTGAAATGCGCCCAGCGGAGATCCTGTCTGGCCGTAGGAAAAGGTGCAGGGCCAGCCGCAGTGTCACTTCCGCATCGTGGTAACGCCGAGAGACGGGACTAGAAGAGGAGGAGAATGCCCATAATCGATGGAAATATTGGACAAGAAAATAATTGTTTAGGCGATCTGCCGGCAGGTGCAGCGTCGAGCGCGACGGAGCTAATTAAACGCTTCTAATTCATTAACCACGCATTTCACGAGCTTACCAGTCATGTCGCAATAGACTGACTGACTGAATAAACTTTATTGAAGGAAAGATGGAGGAAAGGGGAAGGGGAGAAAAAGATGAAAGAATCATAGGTGGAACCCTTTGTCCAGGGCTCCAGTGGCTTCTGCTCCCGTCTTCGCCCGGCTGATTAGGTCCTTTTGGATCTGTAAGTCGGGGCTGGCGAGGGCGGCCTCCCATGATTTACGGGAAGTCAGTGGCGGGTTCTTTTGGTGTTAGGCCCCTGCCCAGAGGTGTGGGCAGGCCTACGTGGCATGGAAGAGGGTAGCAGTCTCTCCGCATAGCCTGCAGTCTTCCGTGTAGTCAGGGTGCCGTTGTTGGAAAATCTTCGCCCAGCGAGATTTATGTATGAAGGTGTTTGTTTGAATCCTACGTAGCATCTGGGCTTCACTTGCTGTTCGCGATGCGGGATTGGATATGTAGCCCGCTCTTTTCTGGTATTCTGTAGGTATTCCCCGTACGTTGTGGTGCTTGGGTATCGTAAGGCGTCAGTCACAGGGGAATGGTGAGTGAAATCGCACGCTCGCCTGTTCGCCGCCTCGTTACCCGGCAGTCCCTCGTGTCCGGGGGTCCACGTAATGTTGTGAACTTTCTCGAGGGATTCCGGAAGTACCTTTCTAAGTGCAAGTGGTATTCTTCCTGCCGCTAGCATTCGCACAGCCGCTGGCGAATCGGTGATGATGTTGAGGCCGCGGCCATTTCGTTCTCCCCAGCGAATCGCGAGAAGGAGTGCTCCGGTCTCCGCGTGCTTTGTGGTGGTGTTTCGCATGGTGATGCAGTCTATGATGTCCCCTTCACGGGTGGTCACCACTAATGCCGCCGTTTCTTCGTCATACTTCGCTGCATCGACGTACACCGTATTATCGTGATGTTCAAATTTTTTGTTCAGGAAATTGACCCTGGCCTTTCTTCTTTCTACGTGGATATTAGGATGCATGTTTTTTGGAAGGGGCAGCGCTTTGATGTGGGATCGTTGTGCAGGGTTTAGGTCTGTTTCCTGCTCTTGGCGTCTGCGATCGGGTGGATCGCCTACTTGCCATAGGATCGCCCTCCCCGTGCGGGACTTTTCTAGTCGTATTCGTTGTGCTTGAAGGGTGGCGTGTTTTATCTCTTCCATGGTGTTCGTGAGCCCAAGGTGAGTGAGCTTCTCATTGGAGGTGAACTGGGGTATGTTGAGGGCAGCTTTGAACGCTGTGCGTATTATGGCGTTGATGTGCTCTTCGTCCGACTTCGTGAGATTTTGAAATGGTAGACTGTAGCCGATACGAGGGATAATCATTGCTTGTACTATTCGGACGGTGTCTTATTCCCTCATTCCATTCCGGTTGTTTGTTAGCCGCTTGATTATGCGTGCCAGTTGGGAAGATTTAGCGCGCAGTTGCGTTATGGTGGTGTCCGCTCGAGCATTTCCTTGCAGGTGCATCCCGAGTATTCTTATTTGCCTCCTCTCTGGTATGGGCGCTGTTCCTATATATAGTTGAACTGGGGTGTTTTTGGACATTTCTGTGGTGCAGTGGATTCGTAGGAATTCCGACTTTTCTGGAGCGCATTTTAGGCCGTTCTCCAAAGCAAGCTTAGATATCCAATTCACTGCATTTTGAAGATTTTGCGCCTTTTCTTGTAGGGAGCCTCGGTTTGCCCAGAGTGTAATGTCGTCTGCGTAGATCCCGTGTCCGACATTTTGGAGTCCCTGTAGTTGTTTGGCGATTTTAATCATGGTGACGTTGAATAAGAGGGGGGATATGATAGATCCTTGTGGGGTACCGATGTTCGTAGCTCTGTTCGGAACGGATCTGTTCGTAGCTCCCCTTATGCAAAAGTGCCGCCATCTACCGAGAGAAACACGAAACGAGCCCGCGACGCCATGTTGGGGGATGGCGGTCGTGGGATTGCTTGGTACGGAGTGTGTGAGGGGTTTCCTGGGCTTGGCGATCCTTTTATATTCAGATTTAGACGCAGCAAAATGAGCGACGAGTTATCTGTGGACCTTTCTCTGTTGCCCACATTTGCGAGCGACTTCGTAAATACGCATTATACATCGAAAAAACAGTCTGGCAGGCACCGGCAGGGAAGCTTTTGGAGGCTGTCGCGTTTGTTCTCCTTTTTTTTTTTTTTGATGTGAGAACGCGAAAATGGAAAGTACATCCGTGTTGGTTCGCATCCTGCGCGTTTCTCAGGAGGTCATTCCTGAAACGCTTCGAGCCGTTGCGGGCTGCCCCGAGGTTGAAATGGGGAGGGGGGCACTCCACGATATAGCTATACGCTAAGGGTCCTCTGGGACGCAGAGGACACCTACAAAAAAAAATAAAATGAAATAAACTGCATACCTTGCATTTTTAACAGCGGAGCTGTTGTAGCTGGCCGTAATGTGTAGCACGTAACCTGTGTGGCGTGTAACGCGTTAAACATTGCCCATATATTACCAATAAATTGCCAATGAATAATTAATCTACCAATACATTGCCGAGCACTGGTGAGCGCGTGCCTCGCGGTGACCGCCGGGCATCCCCAGCACACGCAAAGGTTTAGCAAAAAAAAAAAAAACTGCGAAAACCTTAGAGAGCGAGAAAATTCCGAGCGGTCGTGAGCGGGTGCCTTGCGGCGACAGCTGAGCGTCTTCTGCTCGCGCCCTGGACAACAAAACTGGGTGCACACTACCGCTTAGAAAATTAGGCTCGAAGAATTTGATCTTGGGAAAATAGGCTACGGTCGAACAGCAGGCGACGAGCGGTAAATGACCGATACACGGTTTACTACGTACGCTACTTGCGCTACTCATGGCGCTACGTGAAGGTTTCACCTCTCGCGGATCCCTTATTTCCTGTAACGTTTGGCAAATGAAAGAATGCAGAGTACTTCCATAAAAGCCCAGCGAACGTCCAGAATAAAAAGAAAACACGGGTGCGCAAAGCACGAACGGCAGACTCAAAACTCATCTCGATAAAGTACGAGCTGACCGATACAGTGCGTCTTAACTACCAGCAGGCAGGAGTGCTCGGCGGCAAATACAGGGCTCGAAAATAGCCGACTTTGTCACATTTTTAGTCCTGCACATATTATTTGTTTCGTGACTATTCATGCGATCTAGATATATTACTGCGCTAAGAAGTCGACACTCGCAAGCGACTTCACGCAGGGCTCGAAGAACGCTTCCGTTGAGAAATAAAAAAAAAGATGTGTACGCTTTTTCCGTGGTCGTGATCGTATCATCTTTGTACACGGCAGTGCTTAAGCATCTTGGACAACGATAAATGCCGACGTGTGCGTTGCTAACCCCGGACTATCATGCATACTGCGGTATCCGGAGATCCGGGAATCCCCCAATATGGCGGAAGCGCACGCGGTTCCCGCGAGAGGGCGCCAGTTTTTGCATAAGGTCTTTGGTTTGGTGGTACGTATACTGTACGTTCAAAGTAAATTTGGCCTATGTGAAATTCGAGGCAGTTGGCCTTTAAGTGCTCCAACCTGAGGAACTCTGTGCATCCAGCAATCAGCCGGGTAGGATATTTGCACTGCAAACATGCTCAGACCGCTTATGCTGGGCGATTGTTACGCAATTAATTGTCCCAATTGAAGGGCGACCAGAATTGAAGAAGGCGAATTCGTTCAAATTTCGCTAAGAGCAAACTTGTCTTGCGATTTTGTTTTAACAGAAAAAGGGCCCGATCAGCGTGTATCTCATGGTGTGCTGTGATAAAACGGCGTTTTGTGAGCAGCTAAGCTACTCACGGTTTTCAGCTGGCAGCTGAAATGGAATTGGCCAGTGTCAAAAAGTTGAATCATTTATCTATCAACGAAATTGTCATCATCTATGCTAGCCCGTGGGTCGCACTCGGTTTTGTCGGCTCGTGAAGCGATTTCGATCGTCCCTAAGAAATAAAGCGAAATGGGGGAGGAAACAATGTGGAATGATTAATTTGTAGAGAACTTCTGCGCTGGTGTGTCGCTCGTTTCCTGTTGCTCTACTAGCGCTGCTTTCGTGCAATTTAGACAGTGAGTGAGTGAGTGAGTGAGTGAGTGAGTGAGTGAGTGAGTGAGTGAGTGAGTGAGTGAGTGAGTGAGTGAGTGAGTGAGTGAGTGAGTGAGTGAGTGAGTGAGTGAGTGAGTGAGTGAGTGAATAAAGCCTGGTGCAGGAGTCCCTAGTCCGGGATGCGTGATTGAGAAAATTGCTACCTTGACGAACAGCCCCACTAGCGCTTACCCCCACTGGTTCACTTGGAA
The DNA here is from genome assembly GCF_048455015.1 of Haemaphysalis longicornis. Lineage (NCBI taxonomy): Eukaryota > Metazoa > Arthropoda > Arachnida > Ixodida > Ixodidae > Haemaphysalis > Haemaphysalis longicornis. The sequence continues at coordinate 10,753,749 of NW_027526295.1, forward strand.
CACTTTTATTCTATTGAAGGGACACTGAAGTGAATTTGCCAAGCTCCCGTTTTTACTTGCACTGAGTAGACTGGCTGAAATTAACACAGTTTTCTTGGTTTATCCGGTTGATAAGTGGGTATTAATTTTATGAAGCGCGAAAGAAGAAAGACTACCATGCGCGGTCTGCGGCGGCCGCATCAATAGGCTGTGACGACCATAGAGTTTCATACTAATATACACTAGAGGGAAATCTGGCGCCACAGTCTAGGGGAGCCGCGCTTCAGCGAGTGTTCCGTCATGTACCGGGCAGGCACATTCCACTTGTCCTTGGCATGGCTCACGAACAGGCTGAAAAGTTGCCTCTGGCTGCTAAAATAGAACAATATTACTGCAAAAGATTAATCCACTTTGTTTTATTAATATAAAATAAAGCTCCATAAATATGTATTTGTCCGGGATAATTTACAAGCTTCATGCAAGATGAACAAAAAAAAACAATGTTACCCCTTTTTATTGATTTTGGCTTCAAGACGAAAAAGAAGCCATGTGGCTAACCAAGCCAAGGAGGCGAGGAACGTCGCTAGTTACAATGGCGCCGCCCAAGGCGGCCCACGAATGCAGCGCCAGATTTCCCTCTAGTATATATTAGTATGAAACCCTATGGTGACGACGGGAGGAGATGAACCGTGATTGGACCCACCGCGGTGGCTCAGTGGCTAAGGCGTTGCGCTGCTGAGCACGAGGTCGCGGGTTCGATTCCCGGCCGCGGCGGTCGCTTTTCTGATGGAGGCGAAAAGCAAAAACGCCCGTGTGTACGAGATTTCGGCGCACGATAAAGATCCCCAGGTGGTCAAAATTAATCCGGAGCCCTCCACTACGGCGCGCCTCATCGCCTGCGTTGCGTCGGCACGTTAAACCCGACAATCAATCAAATCAATCAATGAACCGTGATTGGACGGTGTCCACGATTAGCATTCAAACAAGTTGAGGTTTCGGTTCTGTAAAACAACATGCTTGACATCCGACGGCATCGCTGGATGGGCATTCTCGATATCTCAGTAATCGTCGTACCGCGCTTCTGCCATTTTGTAGGCTGTAAAATGACTTACCATAAGCCTCCCAGGACGGCTTAGAATCGTAGCAATCACTAGCCGAGGCTTACGCAGTGGATGAACGCCCTCCGCGTCCCCGCAGACGCTCAAATGCCATGCGCTTTTACCCATACATGAAGCTTGCCTCACTCATGCCTGTATCGTAAAAAGCGTGTTCGCACCAGGCCAAGAGTCTGCTGGTTCTGGCCTGTGCCCACTGCCCGCAAGCAGTCGGTGCTTATGGCAACAGCACGCCAACGAGAACTCGCTAGCGCGCCAGTGCCAGCCTGCGCGCGTTCTGTGAACTATTTCGTGGAGCAGTGAACGTTACGGCCAAAAAATGGGGAACTCACGGTAGAAAACTTCGGCCGAAAACAAAAAAGTCAACCTACAAAAAAAAAAGAATGTACCCTCGGAGACTCGAACTTGTGACTTGCAAAATAACATACCTACCGCTGAGGACCACTCGGCAACGGGCCAGCGCAGCCAGCGTTGGAAATATAAGGTATATAATGCATAACCAGTTTACACTTTAGTTTTAGCATTTGAAGCAGCTTAGGTTACTATTTTTTGTATATCGCTCCTGCAGTAAGCGTCCCCAAAATTTCCACAATATCTCACGTATAGCAATTCCATTTCTTAGACGGAAAAGCGTTCGCAGATGTGTGGTCGTGCTGCTCACCGCTGTGCTTGTTCACGCAGCGCAAAAAGTGCTTACTGCACCCTAGTTTTACGCTGTACGGTAAAGGTTTCAGTTGATTTTATTTCCTTAGAACCTATATTTCTGGATAAAACCATCGCGAACTCAGACAAAGACGAAGGAAGTGCAACACAAGGATAGCCGCTGGTTGCACTTCCTTCGTCTTTGAGTTCGCGCTGGTTTTATCCAAGAATGTCTTTCCAACTAGCTCAACTTGCAACCTATATTTACTTCGCTGACTCTTCTCCTGCTTTCGAGTGGCCTCAGATTTTCTACTAGGGTACCAGCCAGCGAAGCGTCGCAGGTGCGCTTGTGCAGCGCTTGCGTGGAGCGATCTGGACCTGGAGCTTGATACAGTGTACAAACTAACAAAGTAAAGAAAGGCACATTCTTCCATCCACAAACGTGTCGTGGCTTAGTTTCAACTGAGCGAACGAATTGCGACGACTCGTCGGCGGCCGGCGGACTAAACGCTGGGTCGACGGACTCTGTCGGAAGGTCGGTGAGCCGTGCAGTAGCGCAGTCAAGCCAAGACATCTCCTCTTGACGCCACACGAAAACACCACAGAAAATGGGCGAGGATGCAGCGAGGAGGACAGCATTTTCTATTTGATTTTTCTACTAAATAAATTCGCGTAAGCGCACTCAGAGTGGTCAAAACATGGCCTATGGACTCCGGACTACAATTTGGCTAGTAATTCCACAATATTTACAAATCACTTGAGTATCCCTTTAAGCAACAGCTTTGCTGTTTTTCTGTTGGGTCCCTTTGGCTTAGGGGTAGAGTCGGGGGTTTTTACGCCAGTGGCCTGGGTTCGAGCCTTTCTTTTAGCTGCAACATGTGCTCCTTCGTGAATTATAGGGATTCGTGTTGAAAATAAGGATAGTTTGCTATATATTAGGTTATTTCAGCCTGTCGACACGTTTAATGGTTGTTCGAGTCTTCTGGTACGACGCGAAAAAGGGGCGAACGTGGGGTGTGTCTAGGAGACAGGGTTGTCAAATCCGCGACCGGGGATACCCTGGTTCTTGCTGGCTGCTCGGGCCCCCTTCACGAGTTGAAGCTGCAGCGTTGGGAATCTGCCCACGCGGGCGAGGAAAGTAAGACATTTTGTGCTCTGGGCCGATACAACTTCTTTTGGAAATTTCACCCGTTCCCAGTTTTTTCCGACCATCGCCTCAAGAATATGAAAGTCTTCAGTAAAGTGGGTGAGCTACTGCTAGTGCAAACTTCCGGACTGCCGGCTTTTTAGTGGCTGGAGATATGTGTTAGGATACCTTTGCCTGCCGTGGCCTTCCATACTACAGCACCGCTTGCACAGTTGCCGATTTATGGATACCTCGAAACTCCTTCGGCAGGAGATGCCTCAATTGTTGTCGTCCCGAAACTCTGTCAAAGCTGCGGAGAGGGACGAGCGCAGTAGGAGGACTCGGCGGCTGTACCTTTCCTTTATGAGTTTCCTTAATTCCTTTATGACTACGGACGCGTGACTGCACAACAGGTTGGAAAGTTCCTGAGCCACACCAGGGCAATATTGCAAGGTGGTCGGGTAATTTTACGCGGGAGAGTTCGTCCGTAAGATTTTTGCGGTGGTATCAAACGTGTCCCGATTCGCTACTTCGTTGATAGATCAGTGCAGGCGGTGCACTGGGGAAACTCGGTGGGAGAACGTTCATCCCGGCCTCCTGGAAGCACTTATTTCGCATGCCGTTCAAAACTGCTTTTCAAAAATTCACTTCTTCCGTGTTGCCCCCTCTCCCTTCCCCTCACCAGCCAACTGCCTCATACACCTCGAAGTCGGCGGTGATGCTGTCTCCTTACTACCACGAACATGAAACTGCCGCTCATCGAGCTTTGATTGCACTCACCGGACAAATTACGCATGCCCGAACTACTCCAGATCGTCGTTTAACTTGGTATAAACTTCGAACGGCAGCTCGCACGCACCGGTGCAGCTGGTAACATGTTGGCCGTCTAGGGTGGGACCAGCTTTTTCTTCATTTCTTCTTACCTTTTCACTGCTTGCCTCAGTCTTGGCCGAGGCCTTTTGCGATAAAGCCGAAACGATCACCGCATGACTTGTCATCTCACAGGACCATCTGTGCTTCATCGCTGCGCGTCAAGCTTCTATGGCGCATGGTCGATGGACGCCTCTCACACGTCGGGTCTGCTGCACGTAAACCAGTACGCCGTGCTTCAAGCATTGGAGAGCAACTCCTCAGCGCTGCGCTCCTCACGCTGGCGCCTTAAGGCCTGCCGCGACGTAGTGTCGTTGGTCCTCCTCATATCTTTGGATTCTTAGTGGGCATTTGATACCGGAGGCACCCGTACTTGTTGCACCTTTTGCGTACAAACGGGTGCCCTTTGAACTTTTACAGCCTGCCCCAATCATTTTTGCCCCAGAGGGTAGATCGCACGGTCCACTATAACAGTCATACTGGTTGTGTGCGGGTGCAGACCACACGAGGCAGCCCTCAAGGCTCGCAGCGCGGCCCCTAGTTTGGAAGATTGTGATCCAGATAGTACCGCATCCACCACCTCCATGTCGCCGGATGTACACATTCAAGCATTCACTGACGACTCGGTCGTTGTAGTCGAGGGCAAGAGGTGGCGGACGATCAACCATCTGGCCAATGAGACCCTTGAGTGAGTGTCGAAATGTGCAAGCCTCCTGATTTCCAGTGAAGAAGCGGAGCGCAGCGGGAGCCGACAATCAAACTAGGCGGCAGGTCACGCGTCACGGAATTGAAGCTACTGGAATTCGTCTTCGACAGGCACTGGACATTCGTTGCGCACACGAACCGCGCCCACGCTGGCTTGAAGGAGGGGAACTGCCGTTTTGTAGATGCGACCTTGTTGATAATCTCTGCAAACTTCCTGAGAGTCCGTCGATGTTGTGATGACTGTGTCCTTGTTAACACTGTTATGTGAACTATGGCTGCTTCTTCGGCAGTATCGATGGCTGCAGTCTTGACTGCCCGGTGTATAATAATAGGAGAGGCCAATGGCCGCGACGCCCCAGTGATACGGTGGTGGTTCCAATTAAAAAATGGCGATATCAGGAAGACGAAGCAGCTCGACACCGACGATGATGATCTCATCGGTGCGGCGATGATGATGGTGCATAAAGTTTCACCATCTTCCCCGGCCAAAATGAAGCCGTTGTCAGTCCGCCTCCGTAACGACATTGTGTTCATTCCTGTTGGACGCAGTGAGGCCATCAGTTAGGGAAGCTGCCGCAGGCCCTGTGTTTTGAACATACGCGAAGAGTGTGCTTAGCGCACGTAGCCACGCTGAAATTCGTAGCCAGTTTTGAACGGTCTTCTACACGGAGAGAGAGAGAGAGAGAGAGAGAGAGAGAGAGAGAGAGAGAGAGAGAGAGAGAGAGAAGAAACTTTAATGAGCAAAAATAAATTGTCGGGTGGCTTCCAAGTCCGGAAGTCCATGGGCTGTCCTGGCTCTGTCCGCTCGGTCAACCAAGATCAAGCTGGACAACATGCTCTCCCACCGATCACGGGAAGGGTTGGGAATGGGGGGAAGGTGGGGGTTTTGGTCGCACTCCCAGACGATGTGGTAGAGGGTGCCTGAATTGCCGCAAAAAGCACACTCCGGGGAGTATTGTGTGGGGAATAGATGATTTAATCGTACTGAATTTGGGAACGTGTTTGTTCGAATTCGTCTGAATGTGTTTTTCTGCATTTTAGACAAACTGCGTTGGACAGGAGGGAAAGGTCCTTCTACCTAATCTATAATATTCGGTTATTTCCTGGAAGGTCTCAATCGGCCTTGGACTGTGCTCCTCCTCTGGGGCCCGGTTGATGAGAGCGCGGGCCAATGCATGGGCTGTGTCATTTGGCGCTGGTGGACAAGCACACGCAGAAGATTGCCACGACGCACCAGAATCCATGCATCGACGCACGACTGGCGCACCTGTGGGAAGCCAGACGCAGCCTCACGAAGCGTTGGAAGCGGCAGCGACATAATAGGAAATTGCGGAAGAAGATTAATGAAATTAGCAGGAAAACAGCTGAGTATGCCGCCGAGCTGTGTAAAGAGAGTTGGCTCAGCCTCTGTGACGATCTGCGCGGGACACTGTCTACCCGTAAGACTTGGCAATTGCTCCGCCATCTCATAGACCCACTGGCCAGCAAAAGCGCTACCAACCGAAGCCTGGCGCGCACATTAAGCAACTACGCAGGAGGTGCAGCAAAAGCGCTACCAACCGAAGCCTGGCGCGCACATTAAGCAACTACGCAGGAGGTGCGAAGAAACTAATGGAAGACCTCAAAGACAGGTACCTGAATACGGAGAAGAGTGTGGAGCAACCTGGGCCGTACAGAGGCACCTCTAATGAAGTCTTGGACAGGCCTTTCATCGACTCAGAATTACGAACGGCCATTTCTGAAAGTAATAGACGCAGTTCCCCAGGGCCGGACACTATTACTTACAGACTCCTCAACAACCTGAGCGACAAATCCAGACAAGAGCTCCTTGGACACATGAACAGTGCCTGGGAAAGCGGCGTTTTGCCAGGCAGCTGGAAGGAGGCGGAAGTCCGGTTCATCCCCAAGGCTGGGAAGTCACCACACATAGATAACTTACGGCCGATCTCCCTTACGTCCTGCGTGGGCAAGGTTATGGAAAGAATAGTGTTGAATAGGCTGCAAAAACATCTGGACAGTACTGATCAGATGCCGGACTCTATGTTCGGATTTCGGAGGCACCTAAGCACGCAGGACGTACTGCTGCAACTGAAGGAAGAGGTCATGAAACAAGCCACCAAGCAATCGCCTAGAGCAATCTTGGCGTTGGACCTCAAAGGAGCGTTTGACAACGTCTCCCACGCTAGCATCCTAGCCAACCTTCAGGACACAGGCTGCGGAGAGCGGGCATACAACTATGTGCGGGATTTCCTGACAGGCCGCAGCGCTCGAATCAAGGTGGGGGAAAAGGTATCTGCACCCATAGTGTTGGGAAGTAAGGGGACCCCACAGGGATCCGTCCTGTCGCCTCTTCTCTTTAATATGGCACTATTAGGCCTGCCCAAGGCGCTCGGGGTAGTCGATGGTTTGGGGCACGCGCTCTACGCCTACGACATTTCGCTCTGGACGACGAAGGCGGGCTCCTCAGGGTGGATTCAAGATACGCTGCAAGCAGGCGCAGATGTGGTTAGTAAATACGCGAAGGAGTGTGGACTGCGATGTTCGCCTCAAAAATCTGAACTGGTGGTTGTCCGCCCTCGGGCGCCCAAGACACAGAAGGAAGACGTGAAGGTGGTCATAGAGGGAGAAGACATCGTTCCAGGGCCCAGTGTTAAGATTCTGGGGCTCACCATCCAGGCAGACAACAAGGCCACTACGTCTGTGCGCAAGCTTATGCACTCCTCAGGACAGATCCTGCACATGCTTCGGCGGGTGGCAACAAGGTGGAGACGACTGAAGGAGAACGACACCCTGAGGCTGGTACAAGCCTTTGTGGTGTACGCCACACCTTACCTCCTGATGAACAAAGGAGAAAAGAGCCAGGTGGACACAGTAATACGCAAGGCGGTGAAACAAGCCATCGGAGTTCCCATAAGTGCGTCGACGGACAAGCTCCTCCAGATGGCTCTACACAATACAGTGGACGAGCTGGTTGAGGGCCACCTATCCAGCCAAAAACAGAGGCTGAGTCACACTAAGGCGGGCCGCCGTATCCTGGGTAGAATCGGCTGGAGCGTGGCAGAGCTGACCGATCGAGAACAGCTTGCGGACAAATGGCTAGACGCAATCAAGACCAAGCCTCTCCCAAAGAACATGAATCCGGCTCACCATGGCGGCAGGCGTGAGGCTAGGGCTCGTGCCCTCAACAGGCTACTGGAGAGCGAAAACGGTGTCGTCTTCACGGACGCCTCGAAAAACAAGGGGACGACTAGAGCAGTGGCGGTGGTGACAACTAGGGGCGAGCTGCTTACAAGCGCATCGTTTCAAGTCAGAGATGTGGAAGAAACGGAAGAGTTGGCAATTGCCCTAGCCCTGACCCTTCCGGGAATTTCCAAGGTTGTCACCGACTCCCAGCAGGCGTACAGGAACTTCCAGTCAGGCTGGGTGTCCCGGCGGGTACTTCGCATCCTGAGGGACAAAACACCTCCAGAGAGCCATGTTGAATTAGTATGGGTTCCAGCCCACTCCTTGGTGGAGGGCAATGAGTTTGCCCACCGACAGGCCCGCGCGTTAACGTACCGGGCAACGGCTGAGGAGGAGGCCAGAGGTGAAGCTATAGTGACCTACAGAGAGATAGTGCGGCACTATCGACAGGATAGGCAGAAACTTCCTGCCCCGCACCCAGAACTCACGCGGGAGCAGCAAGTACTGTATCGACAGATTCAGTCAGGATCTTTCCCTCACCCTCGCTTACTGAACAGCATGTTCCCAAATCAGTACGACAAGACTTGCCCGTTATGCAAGCAGCTCGGTACTCTTCGCCACATGATAGGAGAGTGCGACGTCAGCCCAAAACACCCACCCCTCATCAGCAACTCCTCCACTAAGAACCCCACCCTTACCCCTAGCGAGCGATGGGAGATCTTGCTGTCCAGCCCCGCCTTGGACGATCAGCTACGGCTGGTTACCAGGGGCCAGGTGGCGAAGACAGCATATGGAATCCTGTGAAGAGGGATCCACTCTCATCCAGCGCGTTTTGCGCTGACATGCTGTGCAATTAAAGTTGTTCCTCCTCCTCCTTGCCCGGGAGATCGGAGTGGGCAGGGGTACAGACGATTCTGACCGTGCGAGAGGGAAGGGTTTTGCTCAGGAGGCGCAATTCTGTTGAAGAAACTGCTCCAGTCGCGTAGCTTCTGCATGCCGCTTGACAATCGGTGATTATCGTAATCGCGGTGGTTTCTGTTATGGCCAAGGCAATCGCCACTTCTTCCGCTTCCTGGTTAGAACCGGCCTTGATTGTGAGACTGGTGAGTGGTTGATCCCTTGAGGTGACCACTGCAACCGCTGCTCCCCGGTAACGCTAGTATCGGGCGGCATCAGTGTACACTGCTGAGGAGTCTTTGGAATACCGCTTGTCGAGGGCCGCTGCTCTGGCTTTTCTCCTCCCCTCATGATGGTCCGGGTGCATATTCTTTGGGAGGTTGGCGATGTAGACATTCTTTCTGATTTCTGATGGAAGCATCTGCGGTTGCTGTTTCTCCTGAGCCTGCCATTTATATGTAGCCAACATTAGTCGCCCCGCAGTGGAGAAGGCTAATCGCAGTTTGTGGTTTGCGGGGTGGGCCTCAATAAGTTCTTCGGCAGTGTTGTGAAGGCCGAGACTGAGCAGGCCGGCCGTGGAGGTACTCACGGGTAATCGCAAAGCTTGCTTGTAGGCTTTTCGGATGATTATGTTTACTTTTTAGAGTTCTGCCTTAAATATCCGGGAGATGACAAAGGCTTGCACGAGTCGTATTATGTCCTGCTCCTTCATGCCGCGCTGTCTGTTGGAGATTCGGCGAATCATGTGCGTTACTTGTTCTGCTGAGTGCTTAAGGTGGTTCACCAGGATAGTGTTCTTGGCATCCGCTTGGATTATTAGCCCGAGAATTTTGAGGTGTTTGCAAGGGTTTATAGTGTGGCCGTCCAGTTTGATCTGAATGTCATTGCAGTCCTTGGCGGTGCCTTTTTTCCTGACTAGTCGTAGCTCTGATTTTTGCGGGGAGCAGGAAAGGCCACATTCCTGGGCATATTGGTTAACAATTTCGCCTGCCTGTTGAAGGCTGTGTTGAAGGCCACCCAGTGAATCAGAGCCAGTCCAAATTGTTATGTCGCCTGCGTACAAGGCGTGTTTTATATCGGGAACCTCGTTGAGTCGCCTCGGAAGATCGAGTAGTGCTAGGTTGAAAAGCAGGGGGGATAACACTGATCCCTGAGGGTTCCCCCTGTCTCCGAGGTGGATAGGGGCTGAGGAGACGTCTCCAGCTCTCAGTACTGCCACGCGGTTCGAGAGGAAGTCCGCGATGTAGTCGTATGTTCGTTGTCCACATCCCGTTCCGGCCAGGCGCTGTAGGACTGCAGTATGTGCCACGTTGTCGAATGCCCCCTTGAGGTCCAGGGCGAGGATGGCTCTTGGGGAGTGGCGGGAGGCTGGAGCTACGATGTCTTCCTTAAGCTGTATTAGCACGTCTTGTGTTCCAAGGTGCTGGCGGAATCCGTACATAGTGTTTGTCATCTGACCTGTGTGGTCCAAGTGTTTTTGAAGCCTCACGAGTATGATGCGTTCTAAACTTTTGCCCACACAAGAAGTGAGAGATATCGGCCTCGGGTTGTCTATGTGAGGAGGTTTGCCCGGTTTAGGGATCATCCGGACTTCCGCTGTTTTCCAGGCGATAGGGAGTTTGCCAGAGCGCCAACAGGAGTTAAAATGGTCTGTGAGGCTTTGCATGGCTCTGTCGTCAAGGTTTAACAGGAGATAGGTGATTTTATCTTGCCCAGGTGTGCTGGCTCGCTTGCTTTCGGCGATGGCTGCTCGAACCTCGTGCAGTTGGATGTCCCGGTCGAGCAAGGGATTGGGGGTCCCAGTGTACGGTAAAGATGGAGATCCATTCCCGGCCTTGAGGTACTTGGTTGTAAGATCTCTAATGAGGTCTTCCGTCGTGCCTTGGTAAGAATTGAGAGTTTCAGTTAAAGTGCACCTGCTTTCACTCTTCCTTTTCAGCGGGTCAATTAGGTATCGAAGCAACCGCCATGTCTTCCGGGTGGACAATGTTCCTCGAAGACTGTCACACATTGTCAACCAGTTTTCCTTGCATAGCGAATTTGCATAATCCGCCGCTTCCTTGTTAAGTTGTGCTATACGCAGCTTAAGTTTTGTGTTATGTCGCTGCTTTTTCCACCTACGCGTAAGGCTGTGTCGTGCTTCCCAAATATGCAACAGCTTGGAGTCGACGTACGGGATTTGGTAAGAAGAGGTTATAGTCTTTGTGGAGGTCTTCATGTCTTGAATGAGTTCATGGGCCCACTGGTCATAAGTGAGGTCCTGTGATGGAATCTCGCGCTCCCTCCGGATTTTGCGGAAAGTGTGCCAATCAGTGATATGCGCCGAACCAATAGGGGTATTGTAGTCCATACCCTTAACTTGTATTTTGATAATGTCATGATACGACCCTAAAGATTCTGTTGTGTTGATCCAGGGGGCTTCTTGGACGTTGTGAGTGATTGACAGGTCAGGGCATGTGTCCCTCGTCACACTGTTCCCAGTCCTTGTGGGAGTATTTATGTCGTTGATAATTAAAAGGTCTTGATCTTCTATGGCTGTTACAAGCTCCAAACCTCTTTTAGTGCTGTAGCAATAGCCCCATGGCTGATGAGCAGCGTTAAAGTCTCCTAGTATGAGGACTGGGGAACCGCCAGCGATTTGAAGCGCGGCTTTGATTGTGTCTTCAATTTTTGTTGGCCTGCAGTACATGTTAAGTATGAACAGGCTCTTCTTGTTTTGGGAGGAACGAGGGATAAGCTCGGCGAGCGTGTGGTGACACTCCTTTTGAGGGAGAAGGTGCTGCGTGGGCGAGATGGATTTTCGAATTAAAGTTGCTGTAGATTTGCCTGTGGGATCTATATGTGATACATACTCCGGTAATTTTGCGGGGACATTAGTTTCTTGAATTACGAGCACGCCCGGGAGTGGGTTCCAAGTTGACAGGTATTGCTGGAGCGTACCGGCCTTGTTTTTGAACCCTCTACAGTTCCATTGCAGGACTGTAGTATCACACTGCCGATTGTTTGTGCGCCCATCGTTAACAGAAGTAGGGTCTTGGTTTTCAACTATCGATGCTCGGGAATATGGCGATTGCCTCTTGCGGAGTGAGCTGCTTTCTATATTCTCTACTCGGGCCTGGAGTTGTTCTATTTTTGCCGATTGCAGGTCTATACGGGCTTATTGTCCGTCAATCTGCGCTCCTTGTTGTGTGACGAGTTCCTTAAAGTGAGCGATCTGCCGACATTGTTCGGCGAGTTGTGCACTAATTTGGTTCAGCAGAGTTGCAACAGATTCGATGGAGTTGGGCTCGGCTTCTTGTTCTGTCGGGCTTGGGCTGGGATTTGCATTTGACTCAGGAGGAACTGGCTTTGCCTGTCCTTGGATTGCGGGTGTTGTCGCCGTGCTTGAGCAAGCACTGGCCTCCTGAGCAACAGGAGGGGGAGTTATCGTTGGGGCTTGGGGCGAAGTGTCCATGGCAGAGCTACTTTCTGCCAAACGCTTCCCCGGCCTTTTGCGTTTCTCGGTATTGGGTTGCTCACATTTCCTACGAAGCTCGGCTAACTCGGCACATATCTCGTCAACTTTTCTCTCTAAGCGCTCACAGTTTTGGCATGACGGCTGCTTAATATGTACGGGCTGATTTAGATTGGCAATAGGAAAGGTGCAAGCAGTGGGAGAAGCGATGTTAGCCCAGCTCACCTGCCTAGTGGTGCTGCCGCCACTTGAAGAACGGCTGCGGGATCTTGACTGGGACCGGGACCGCGATCGAGAGTTCCTTCGCGATGAAGAGGAGGAGCCCCGGCGGACCGGGGTGATCCCGGGTCTCCCTCGACGGCGGCCACGCGGTGGTGCAGGCTGCAGTTGGTCCACCGGAGCCTGGGATGCTGCACGTTGTCGCACCAGCTCCTTCTGTCGCTTGACTACGGTTCGCAGAACCGTTGTGGGCAGCCCTTAGATGCCGTGAGGTGCTCCCCCTTGCACAGGGAGCAGAGCAGTGCTCGCACACGTGGACATCAACAGGGTCTCTGGTTCCACAGGTGGGGCACGCCTGCACGTTGGGGCATGGACAGGCCGTGGATCGATGGCCCAGTTCGTGGCAGATGGTGCAGGCAGGAACCGTCTTCCTATACAAGTAGCAATGGTGTTCAGCTCCCAGGTGGTACACTTACAACGGCACCTTTTTTCCCAGGATTGTTATGATTACTGTAGTTGAATTGCCGAGCCTTCTACAGGCGATGAACTCAAATCCAGGGAGGAAGATGTTCTCGAGAATTTCTTGGCTTGAGTAGTGCAGGGGGATGTCGTGGATGACCCCCTTGACTGAATCGTCCGGGGCGATACCGTAAAGTTGTACTGGGTAGATGGTCCCTCCAAACATAACTTGTTTCAGGCGGTGGAGCGCTGCCGCTGCCTCGCGGTGGGATGTGCTCACCGATGCCGTATTTTGAACACCGTCGATGCGAAGACGGAACTCTGCCTTGCGCCACGTGAGCTTTGTTGCCCGGAGTATGACTTCTGAGAGCTCCGTTTGACTAACTTTGACGAGATTCAGGCCGCCCTGGGGTCTTATGACGAGCTTGTAGTCGTTGAAAGGCAGGGGAGGTGGTTTCGGCTTCCCGGTGGGTTGAACGGTAGGCTTCATTGCCAGCTTGGTCGGGGTTAGGTCTGGCTGCTGAGTGGTTTCTTCATGCGGCATCGTTGGGCCCGACTCACGACGTCGATCCATTTCGAGCTTGCATCGCCCGTAGACGGGTTCTCCGCGGTGTAATCCCCTTCATCGGATGTCTGGTAAGCCATGACGTCCTCGGCATCGCTTGAGTTTTCGTCCAGGTGGCTCGGCGAAAGCGCCAAGCACGCGGCGGAGCTCGACATTGTGCGCACTCGTCGCTAAGCCGACCCCAGTGGAAGTAGGCCTAGCTCGCCGATGAGGAAAGTTGAGCGTGAATTAGTGTAATATTCACTTATGGTTAAACACTTCGTATATTCGCACGCACAATAACTTCACGGACACGATGGATTGGTTGTAAACGTCCATACGTTGGGAATTCCGCGTCTCTAAATGGAAATCTGCGGGCCCATGCGAGGCACGTCATCACTACACGGATGTGAGTTCTTGAAATGTATATACTGCGTCCCGAAAACAGTTTCTTCGGACCTTCCGCCCATTTATCCAGCTTCGCGCTTTGATAATTTGACTGTCTGTCAGGTGCCTCCTTGTTCTTGAACGTTGCCTGCCTCGTTGCCTCGTAAGTGCCTTCTTTGTGCACTTTGTGTGCATGTGCGGCTGCAATCTTCTTTACATGCCTCAGCGAACCGTCAGGACCCCGCTGTTCAGTTTCATGAATCGCTTGTCTGTCGGTCAATTATATGTGCGCCTCATCTGGCCCTCTCAACATTGCTGACAGAACATTGATGGCCTCGTGCTTGAGACATTCCCTGGACGTAGCTTGTGCCGACGTCACGGGAGCCTGACGTGCGCGTGGTCATGTCGATGGATTAATGGAAAGCACACAAGAGCAAGGCATCTTCTGTTTGAAGTTCAATTACAGCCAATGAAGACGACATATATCACGTTCTCCTTCTGGTAAGAAATCTGATGGTGGCGAAGATTCCTGCAAGAAGACTTCTTTATTCGAAGTCAGTGTCAAAAACTCCCAAGTTTGTAGACAAATTCAATGTCTCGAAGATGTGAAACAACTGCAGGGTGTCACATGTTTGGCCTTTCAATTGATAATATATTAGGCACATGACATGAATTTTGTCTTCGTAATCAATGCTGGTAGCAAATTCATAGTTTGACTGTTCAATGCCAATAAACGGTTTGATTTCTGCTTTCAGCAATTTCAATCTAACTTCTGTTTTTCGTAACTCCTGCAGAAAGTTCGTTGCACATCGCTAGCATCACTGGTCGCCAGGGGCAAGCCTAATGTTGCTTGTGGTCTGTGCAACAGTCTTTGAGCGATTATGCTCTCTTGTTCTTTTTCGGTATTTCGTTTATGACGGCGCACCATAGACGGATTGGTACTCTGCACATGCTCAAAAGGTAGCACGTCTTTCGTCGCGCGATCCTCCGCGAAATTCTGCTCGCTCTTTCTGGAATCACTGCCACAACCGATCGAGAGAGAAGTTGTCGGAGGTGAGTGTGTGCATCGTCTGCTCTGTCCATCACGCGTCGGTCGAATTTCGGTAGCACCGCCGTGGATCTGTTTTCGGCATCGTAGGGGTCGTCCTTCAAAAGGACGAAGTTCGGAAGACTCCGAATCGCAGAAAGGAGGGCCTTCATCCGGGGCTTCGGCACCAAAATTAAAAATAGTAGGAGACACCAAGGACTGCGACGTCCCGGTGATGTGGTGTTGGTTCTATTTACAAAATGACGGTATGAGGAAGACGAAGTAGCTCAAGCTAGAGCTGCTCACGCGAGTACAGTCACCCATACTGATGATGTCATCGGTGCAGCGATGGTGATTATGCCTTAACTGTTATTTCCTGTCCGTACATTTACTCACACACAGGCTACATGGGCCGGGTAGTGCGAACGTGTCCACATAGAAAACATTCAGCTCGCTTTTATATTTGGTGGGCATGCTTCGTGAGTGAGAAACTTCCTTCACCTAATATAATTCTGCAGTGGCCGCAATTTATTTATTGTTACTGCTATATTCGGAATTGAACAATGAAAAAATGTTTCTTTTTCTCTTACAAGGTAAACGATACTGCTGAATGCCGAAATTAAATAATTAGTTTTACGCCTCTGTAGCCTGGTATTGTCCTCATTTCCTGTGGAATGCCTTAGTTCACATTTTGCTATTAATAATAATAATAATAATAATAATAATAATAATAATAATAATAATAATAATAATAATAATAATAATAATCAATCAATCAATCAATCAATCAATCAACCTTTATTTTTGGTGCCCAGGAACAACCCTAGGGTCTTGGTACTGGTACACCATATACAAGCATTCATAAAAACAAACTAAAATCGAGACAACACAACACATAAAACCATATATATGAAAGAAACAATAAAGTAAAAATAGTTACAGAGATCCCAGAAAGCAAAACAGCAAAAAAAAAAAGAAGCCTAGTGTTAGAAGCCATGACACCCGGCCAGAATAATAATAATCAATCAATCAATCAATCAACCTTTATTTTTGGTGCCCAGGAACAACCCTAGGGTCTTGGTACTGGTACACCATATACAAGCATTCATAAAAACAAACTAAAATCAAGACAACACAACACAGAAAACCATATATATGAAAGAAACAATAAGATAAAAATAGTTACAGAGATCCCAGAAAGCAAAACAGCAAAAAAAAAAAAGGAAGCGTAGTGTTAGAAGCCATGACACCCGGCCAGCAAAACATTGGAGGCACGTGAATAATAATAATAATAGTGTTTATTGATTCCATAAAAACAGAATACAAATGCGGGTCTGCCAAGGCAACAAGGGCTTGAAGGGCTGTTCCCGGCAGCACGCAACACGTCTCAAACCAACAAACAGGCAAAAGTTGTAAAAAAATGATAATTTAGAGAAAAAAAAAGAACAAAAAAAATAAAGCAGCACTGTTAAAGGCGATAGTGAGGTTCTATGAGACTGTTTTTAATTTTCCTTCGACTATTCATCGAAAAGAAGTCGTCTGGCAAAAATTAAGGAACATCGGGACATAGTATTCGCGAACATGTTCACCAAATATAGTTCTAGTTCGTGGCAAAAGAAAACGATCGCGAGGCCGTAAATTCCGCACAGGAGTGTACGGCTGGCAAAATTGCAGAGACCAAATATACTCAAGTACAATTGTTTGTTTAAACAACAAGGTAAAATCGGGCAAGCGCAAAACACGAAAGACATCTTTGTTATCAAGATCTGGTGTACCATACAAAACGTGTTTGAGTATCCAGCTACTGAAAAGAGTATTGCCACCGTGTTTGAGTATTGCCACCAGCTACTGAAAAGACGCTGCTTACATTGCCTCTCTGGTATTATGTAATTTCATCCAACCAACGTTACACATTTTTCATCACTCCCTGCATTTTAAAGTAGTCTTCTGCCACTCCTCCCGCAATTGCTTCACGCCTTGTTACGAATCTGCCAGCGCCGCCGTACTGTCCCGCATCACTCCTCGGCTGTGCGGCGAAGCCCCTGCGTGCTCCTTCGAAAACAGGCGCACTTGTAGCGTTTGACCGTTATCGCTTTTGGGTATAAATAGAGCTGCCCAAGCGTTGTAACTCATTCCTGTTAGAGCAGCGAATCGATGCTGTCGCTCTGCTCGAGTCCTGTATTGTAACCTCGCCCGTCGGGGCATTGTTCTTTGGCTTCGGTTCACCTCTCGCTATGAAGTAAACAGTTACGTCAGCCTACGGCTTCTGGACTTCTTCACGGCTGCAACAGCGGCTGGCCGCTCGCATCATACACGCTACCACTCGTATGTCGGAGGCCACGGAGCTCGGATCGGGTGCCCCCACTCGGTCGCAACAGCCTATACTTTACAAATAACTTGGCAACCCGCGCTTCCCCGTTGTTTTTCACTAGGCATTTATTTTACGGTTCGTGCATGAAAGGACAATACTTCAAGTCTTAGCATGTTTATGATTACAAACAGTAATCATAAGCGGCAACCGAATAGCCTACATTAACATTCGGCGCACCTATTAATAGAAAGAACTAAACTGTATATGGAGTCAGTTTTTGCTCCCAAGGGCACAAGCATGCGCAGGTGTAAAAGGAAGTAAAAGCAATGATGTTGTTATCACTACAGCATTTGTTAATTCCATTGATCCACTGCTGCTTCATGTCTTGTTTCAGCCGCTGCTTCTGCTGGCAGCCTGATGGTCCTGAGCAGCTTCAGCTCGGCGTCAATGGCTGAAGTGCGAGGAGCGGCTCCCGAATGTCCCCTTTGGCTGCAGGCGAGTAAAATTTCGGAGGACTGCTTGCCAAATCTGGCACATTTACGAGCACTCACCATTAAAGATACCCTGAAGTGATTTGTAAACACTGCGGAATAACTTGCTGAAATTGTAGTCTGCATGGCTGACGAGTAAAGCGCAAAACCTCGCACAAAGGACGAAGGAGCCTCTTCATTTGTGTATTTTTTTAAAGTCCGAATAAATCGGTGGTCTGTAGCCTCTAGACCATGCTTCATCCCGCCCTAGCTGCGTTTACGGGACTTCATTTAAAAATGCTCTCCTCCTCTCTGCATTCTCCTTGCCGATTTTCTTTGACGTTTCGTATGTTATTCGCTCGAGCTGGCTTGGTTTGGCTGCTCGCCGACCCTCCGACAGAATACGCGGCCCAGTGTTTAGTCCGCCGACCGCCGGCGGATCGTCGCAATTCGTTCGCTCAGTTGATGCTAATCAAGGCACAATTTGTGCCTGGAAGAATGTTCCTTTAGTTTGTTAGTTAGTAAACTGTGTCAAGCTGTAACACCGGGTAGCTGCACACAAGCGGACATGCGACGCTACGCTGACTGCAGGTACACCAGTAGAAAAATCTAAGGGCAGTTAAAGGTGGGAGAAGAGTCGGCGAAGTTGATATAAGTACTGAGCAATTAAAATCAACCAAAAAGTTTATAGCACAGCGTAAACCCAGGGTACGGGAAGCACTTTTTGTGCTGGTTGAGCTTGTAGGCGGCCGATGAGGCGGTGCGGCCGAGCCCACGTTTATTGTGGTTGAGTTGGCTGTGCCATGGTCGGAACGAGGCGCATAGAACGAGGGGGCCCTTCCGAGACCCGGGGCTGAGTGCTGCGTGTCCTTCGTGCCCCGTTGGCCCATCTACCGATGATGATGGTGGCGCTGACGAAGATGATGATGGTGGCGCTACAGGGCTCCCCCCCTAGCGTGGAGCGCGGTAAAGTGACGATTGTAAATGACAATGCGCGAAAATACACTATGCACTATGTACAGGTATGTACAATTTTGGCCGTAGTCAAGGAGAATCCGTGGGCAGTCAGTGGTCAAGTGGCAGGGGTTGACTAAACGGCACGGTCCTGGTCGTCGGCGAGGTAGCGTCCGGGATGTGGGGAACCTCTGGTGGACGAGGCTGGGAGTGCAGCCGCGGACGCATTGCGGGATGCGAAGCGGCTGCTGCAATTGATGGTGACGCGAACGGCAGGCGTACCTGGAAGGACAGCGACAAGGTGAAGCGTGGTGCAGCAGAATGACGAGCGGAGTGCGGGCTTGACTGTGCTGTCGTGTGAGCTCTGGGGATGTATTGCTGTCTGGGCAACGTGCGCATGCGCCGTGCGAGACGGAGCAGCGGAGGGCGCCAACGACAAGCGTCTCTCGAACTAGCGGTGGGTCGGGTTCTTGTCGTGCAGTGCACTCGCGCTGATTTCAACCGGGGTCGCAGAGCAGAGCGCCTGTCACACCGTAAACCGAATGCGCTCCTGTAGCAGGGAATCGGCCGAGGTGGGGTTAGCATCAAGAAAATTAAAAAGAGCGCAAAGGACGAGGACAAAGAAACACAGTAGACGGGACGCGCGCTCCCGTCTACTGTGTTTTTCTACTCCCGTCTACTGAGCGCGCGTCCCGTCTACTGTGTTTCTTTGTCCTCGTCCTTTGCGCTCTTTTTAATTTTCTTGAAGCCATGAACCAACTCGCCCAACAATCCGTTTTATTGGGGTTAGCAGTTTGAGGCGCGTCTGACTGCATGGGGACACGAGATTGTTCTTTCGGTGACATTTGTTGGGACGTTTGTCCCGCAATTGCTTCTCCGGTGTCTCCGTCGTAGCCAGGGTGTCAGGACTGTCGGAGGCAGTCTGATCAGTTTCGAGTGCGGATCTCGAGCTGTTGTCGACTGCTGGAAGCTGTTCCACCACTGACGGGGGAGAGGGCTCGCATGTGCGGGGAGGAGAAGGGTCTGAAAGTTCATTCTCAGCCGTGCCGTGCGGAGAAGGCGGTGAAGTGTCCCAGTTGTTAGCGGCAAAGCAGTCCACACCCGGGTGGGTTTGGGCAAGAGTCGCAACAACGTGTGGGACTGCGCCATGGTGTGGAGTCGAGTTGACTAAGTGCAACGCCAACTCGGAAGCGCCGCAAGTCGAAGTCGGGGCTCGCGTTTGTTGGTCATGCGAGGGTGGACAGACCGGCGACGTGCAATCCAGTGATGCCGTTGAAAGGCGTGGTGGTGTGGACGAAGGCGGTGCTATACCATAGTGGTTTAGGACCGCAGCCTTCAGATCGTCGTATGCACGTGGGCCTGTGGCCGGCAGCTGGATGCGCCCAGTGAGGTCAGCAGGTAACTTCTCTAAAGTGACGCGGTACCTGCTTTCCTGGGACTGGATGTCGTGAACATAAAAATAGCTCTCCAGGATGACGAACCATGCAGCGTGGTTTCTGATGGCGCCAAACGGAATCAGCAAAGGAAGGTCTGGGAGGGCGGGGAACGTTCTTCGTGGGCCGTCGTCCGCGTTCTGGCTGGGGAAGCAGCGTTGCGAAGCCATGGCGAAGCCGCTCGTCCGGGTCACCAAATTGTAGGCGGCCGATGAGGCGGTGAGGCCGAGCCCACGTTTATTGTGGTTGAGTTGGCTGTGCCATGGTCGGAACGAGGCGCATAGAACGAGGGGGCCCTTCCGAGACCCGGGGCTGAGTGCTGCGTGTCCTTCGTGCCCCGTTGGCCCATCTACCGATGATGATGGTGGCGCTGACGAAGATGATGATGGTGGCGCTACAAGCTAGCACAGCGGTCAGCAGCACGACCGCATATTTGCGATCGCTTTTCTGGATAAGCAATGCAGTCGCTAAAGATGAGAGATGTGTGGAAATTTAAGGGACGCTTCCTGCAGGAGCGTTATTCAAGAAATAGTTATGTAAGCTGCTTGGAATGCTAAAACTAAATAAAAATGTAAATAGGCTAAACAATATATACTTGGGTCTTCCCGGATGGAGGCCTGCGCTTCTCAGGTGTCGCTTTCTTAGCTAGAATACTACACCTGAGAGTCACAGGCCTCCATCCTGGAAGACCCCCCGACGTCCAGCGGTGGCTCTAAGGACCCATCACCGCTGCCTTGTTGCCTCCCTTTGAGAGACTGGTGCCTATCTCTACCTGTAAATAGTTTTTTTTTTACGCCAACGGGCATTCTATCGCAAATAAAAAAAAATATTTCCCTCCCTGACAGCGCTGGGGTATGCCCGAATGGTATGGAACATCAGGCCCATTGTTTTGCAAATGGAAAGCTTGAATCCCCAACAGCGCATGTTTTTGTGATGATTTATCGCTTTTAGGCAATGTTTTTTTATACTAAATTCACCATTTTCGCTGTAACGTTCATTGCTCTACGAGCGAGGGTGTAGAACGCGTGCAGAGAGACACTGAAGCGCTTCTGAGTTCTCGTTGGCGTGCTGGTGCCATAAGCACCGACTGCTTGCGGGCACACTGCTCAAACCGCCAACCCTTGGCGTGATGCGAAAACGCATTTTACGATACTGGCACGAGCTCCGCAAGATCGAAAATTGGAGGCAAAGCGAATCGCATTTGAGCGTCTTCGGTGAAGCGAATGGCGTTCATCCACTTCGTACGCCTCGGCAAGTGATCGTTACGAATCCAAGGCGTGGTGGCAGGCCTACCTGTCGAATTTTACTGAGGCTTGCCTGTTACTGAGATATCGAGAACACCCAGCCAACAATAACGTCGTATGTCAAGCATGTTGTTTCGCAGAACCGAAAATGAAACCGGTTTGAATTGTAATCTTGGACATCGTACATCGCACCTCGTAAGCGCGTCACTGCTGTTAGTTGTTGCTGACGCCGCAAACGTCTCACGGTATTATTACTTCTTTCACTCAAGTATCGCAACCGCCTGCCACAGGCGGTTGCGAGTTGAGCGTCCACCATGACTGTGGAAGGGCACCATGTGCATTCGTGTGCCTTGGTGGCACCGGGCACCTACCGGTAAAATAGGTACAAGCGCCTCCCCTGCTTGGTGCGCGGCAGTTTTCTGCAAATAAAACTCTTGGGAAGTTCACTCGGCTTCCACGGGAAATCACCTTTATGGAACGGGGAGGCTGCAAAAACGCAGGAACCTATACCGCAGCCATGGCGCAGAGGTACAGCACTCTCCTCGTATGCGGGAGGTACCGAGATCGAATCCGCGTACCACCGGGCACCCACCGATTTATTCAATGGGTACAGGCGCCCCTGGTCGAGTTCGGACCTTCGAAAGGAAATTCACGTCTGGAAAGCTGCCATTACCAACCTTGCAAGGGGCCCCTGACCCTTGTCCATTGGGCAGGCCCCCCGGCCATCAGGCCGCGTTGCGCCATTGCCGAGGCTTGTCTGGCGGCATGTCCTGCCACAGGCGGTTGCGAGTTGAGCGTCCACCGTGGCTGTGGAAGGCACAATGTGTATTCGTGTGCCTTGGTGGCGCTGGGCACCTACCGGTAAAATAGGTTCAAGTGACTCCCCTGCCTGGCGCTCGGCCCTTGTGTGGAAATACAACGTTTTTGAAGTTCACTCGGCTTCCACGGAAAAGCACCCCTATAGAACGGGGAGCGTGCAAAAAAGCAGGAACTTTCACCGCAGCCATGGCGCAGAGGTACAGCACTCTCCTCGCATGCGGGAGGTACCGGGTTCTAATCCGCGTACCGCCGGGCACCCACCGGTTTCTTTAATGGGTACAAGCGCCCCTGGTCTAATGCGGACCCTCGAAAGGGAAATTCACGTCTGGAAAGCTGCCTTTACCCTTGCGAGAGGCCCGCGACCCTTGTCCATTTGGCAGTCCCCCCGGCCATCAGGCCGCGTTGCGCCATTGCCGGGGCTGAAAGAGTCTGGCGGCATGTCCGGCCACAGGTGGTTGCGAGTTGAGCGTCCACTGTGGCTGTGGAAGGCGCCATGTGCATTCGTGTGGCTTGGTGGCACCGGGCACCTGCCGGTAAAATAGGTACAAGCGACTCCCCGGCCTGAGGCTCGGCCCTTGTGTGGGACTACAACGCTTGGGAAGTTCCCCGGCTTGTACGGGAAATCGCCCAAAGGGGCGATTTCCCGTACAAGCGGGGGAAACAAGCCGGGGGTACAAGCCGGCTGTAAAAACCCCGTACAAGCGGGGGAAACAAGCCGGCGGTACAAGCCGGCTGCAAAAACCCAGGCACTTTTAACCACAGGGATGGCTCGGAGGTACAGCCCTCGCCTCGTATGCCGTAGGTACTGGGTTCGAATCCCGGTACTGTCGGGCACCCACCGGTTTCTTTAACGGGTACAGGCATTCCTGGTCGAGTGCGGACCCTTGAAAGGGGAATCCACGCCTGGAAAGGTGACTTTACCCTTGCGAGGGGCCCCTTACCCTTGTCCATCTGGCGGGGCCCCCGGGCATCATGCCGCGCTGCGCCATTGGCGGGGGTGAAAGAGTCTAGCGGCATGGACTGCCACAGGCGGTTGCGAGTTGAGCGTCCACCGTGGCTGTGGAAGGCACCATGTGCATTTGTGTGCCTTGGTGACGCCGGGCACCTACCGTTAAAATAGGTACAAGCGACTCCCCGGCCTGGCGCTCGGCCCTTGTGTGGGAATACAACGCTTGGAAAGTTCACCCGGCTTGCACGGGAAGTCACCCCTATGGGAAGGGGCGGCTGCAAAATCGCAGGAGCTTTTTCTAGTTTGTTGCTCACCAGATTTAGGGGAAATACCCAAGGTCGTGAAAGATTCTGCGAAAAAAAGTTGGACATCCACCGAAATGCAGCCATACGGCTACAAAGTAAAGCTCCGGCTCTGGAAAAGAAACCCACACTGTACGGTACCTCCATTTTAATTCCGTTCATCCAGCCTGTCATAAGCGCTCTGTCGTGGCTTCCCTCACCCAACGCGCCAAGAACCTCTGCTCACGGCCAGAAGACGAGGCTGCTGATCTACGCCAAGTGCGCAGAGAACTCGGCAATTGCGGCTACCCCAAGCATTTCGTGGACTCCGTGCTACGACAGTCATCACGCCCATCAGAACCCGCTGGTCCTCCTTTCCGTAGCCGAGCGGCGATCCATTACGTGCCGGGCGTTCTTCAATGGGTACAATGGGTACAGGGTTGGCTAGGGTTCTGCGCTCGTACGATGTGCACGTCGCTCACGTCCTCGCGCGTAAGCTGAGGAACGAGCTGGTGGCTGTCAAGGACGGAATCAAGAAATAGAAGTTCCCTGCGGTGATGTACAAAATTCCCTGCGCCGACTGCGACTATTGCTACATTGGCGAGAGCGGCAACTTCGAAAGAAGATTGCGTAAACTATGAAATGACGTGAAATGAAGTGAAATGGCGTGAAAAACAAGAAGATTGCGTCGAATCCGCTTGCAGAACAGGTGGAAGCCACGACTCACAAGATAGGCTGGGACGCAGCGTCAGTTATCGCGAGAGAAAGGGAATGGCTGTCCCGCCAATATCTTGAGTCGCTGATGGTTCAGACTACAGAAAAAAAACCTGAACCACAATGTACGCAATCTCCCGCATACGTATGCAAGATGCCTGGGGCGATTGATTCGACGCACTTCTTAAAAGCTTCGAGCTTCGCGCCTTTCCGCGCAGTGAACAAGGCTTCCGTGGGGAAGCCGAAACGCTTTTTAGCCTTTTTAACTAAACTCTGATACCGGTTTCTTAGGAAGTGACTAATCCACCTATTAACCTGAGTGTTGATATTATGAGCAGCAACCTTTTTTATCAGGCGGGTGTTTGGGACTCTGTCGAAGGCCTCGGTGACATTTATGAAAATAGCATATATTTGTAGAACGCATATTTACCATTTGGAGATCAGTAATTAATTGGAATAATAGAGTTTTACAGGAACGATCTCTCAAAAAACCCATGTTGATTAGGAAAAAACGCTGTGTTTTGCTGCGTAGCTAGATGGCAGATAATATTACGCGTTCTGGAAGTTTGCAAACTTTTCTGGTTAAGGAAATCAGTCAGTATTTAAGAGGCACACTGGGTCGCCTGACTTTGCAAATGATACGCATCTTGTGTCTAGGGGTTGCTGAAATAGAGCAATTAGAACCGGGGATATGGCTACTTTAGTTACTTTTGGTAGCTTGGCGTAGTCTGGTCCTGGTGCAGAGTTGGTTGGTAGTTTATCAATGGCTGCGGCAATATCCTCATGAGTGATGAGCAGGTCATGCAGTGCTGAATTTATGAAGTGCATGTTAAGATTCGTAGGTAATGAACTTTCATTCGTAAACACAGAAGAAAAAATCAACTGAATTCCGCTGATATGTGCGATGATCATGAGCAGTTTGAATTTATCACTCCCCAAAATTTTCTTGTGTTGGCCTGCAGTAAGTTTAATATATCGCTTATGAAAACATTTTCCCTCACCGCTTCGATTTCTACTTTGAACAGTTTATATTCTTTGTTATAGCGCTTCCACTAATTGGCTGAATCAGATCACTCGGCTTTTTAATGAAGCCGTTTTTTCTTGTTGTTGCAACGTTTAACGCCGGTCTTAAATCACGGGCTTTGGTCAATGACGGGATACTCATTTTTGGGATGTATTTTTTTTTTAGATTCAGAAACTTATCGCGAACAATTTGCCAGTAATCATTTACATTTCGGAGCACAGAGGAAGTAAATAACTGCGCAGAAAATTATAACAGTTCGGTTTTACATGTCACGGTTTGCGCGTCTGTAATCAAAAATAATTTTCTTTTGTTCTTGGTTTTGTAGCCCTGTAATGTTACCTCACAGTGTACTACGTTGTGATCACCGA
Organism: Haemaphysalis longicornis; assembly: GCF_048455015.1. NCBI lineage: Eukaryota > Metazoa > Arthropoda > Arachnida > Ixodida > Ixodidae > Haemaphysalis > Haemaphysalis longicornis. The sequence continues at coordinate 10,778,923 of NW_027526295.1, forward strand.
GCCCATCTAAAACACGTAGTCATAGACAACTGAAATGCAAACACGAAAATACAGCCAGACACGTGAAATTGAAAAATATTGTTCGGGCAGGTACTAATGGCACGCTATTGTTATAGTTGCAACGCCACATTTCCAAAATTTCTTACAGTAATTATAAGCCATCCAACAATTTTGCCTTGCACGGAAAGAAATCGCCCTTTTTTGTGTGGGTTCATATTTTCGTTTTGGCGTTTCATTTGCCTATGACTGTGCGAGCATATTGCTTGGTTCTGTAGTCAGCACAAGATCGAATATCGTGTAGACACGTGTAGGCAGGGTGGAAATTTGCCTAAACCTAAACGAAGATCAAGACATTCTTGACATTGATGCCTTTTTGTGCTGCCACGTGGTCTGTCTGACCGGCAATCAATTCCTGGGTAACTGATGTTGCCTACAAGAATTACTGGGTATTTCGGGTACTTGTTATCTATGAGACACATTGCACAAATATATAAAATGTGGTTTCACGGTTTCGCCTTAACAATTGATTGATTGATTGATTGTAGGGTTTAACGCGCAGACGCAACGCAGGCGATGAGGCGCGCCGTAGTGGAGGGCTCCGGATTAATTTCGACCACCTGGGGATCTTTAACGTGCGCCGAAATCTCGTACACACGGGCGTTTTTGCTTTTCGCCTCCATCAAAAAAGCGGCCGCCGCGGCCGGGAATCGAACCCGCGACCTCGTGCTCAGCAGCGCAACGCCTTAGCCACTGAGCCACCGCGGCGGGTTTTCGCCTTAACAACCCCTATGAGCGATTTTGGAGTTGTGGGTGAATTGGCTGCTTTTACGGATTGCTCAATACATGTTTGGCCGTGTTATATAGCCAATGGTTTTGTTTTCGGTCAAATGGTACCTATATAAATCCGAAAAAGCAAATTTAAGGATTTCGCTCTAATACACCTATGAAAGGCGAGAGGGATCGTCTTGAAAGTATACCCCGAACAAACCTAAGATGATATTGTCACGCCCTAAAGAACGCGAGAGAGAGAGAGAGAGAGAGAGAGAGAGAGAGAGAGAGAGAGAGAGAGAGAGAGAGAGAGAGAGAGAGAGAGAGAACTTTTATTGCCCCAAGGCCAGGCCTGGAGGTCCCCACGATGACCTGGCTGCTGTCGGTGCGACGATGGCTTGTCCGAGGCTCCAGCGCCGATCCGAGTGGCGATCCGAGCTGCCCTGCGCCCTCGCCCAGAGCTCACCGTCTCGATGGGGGAAATGAGTGGTCAGCGCATAAATGTGGGTTAGTTGTTTCGAACTGTGAAACACGGTTAAGTAGCGCGGTAAAGACGGCACAATATAGAGGAGACCATACAGCACTCAGAGTGGGGGCATTGCCAGAGGAGCTTATACATGGTCTGGAGCGCCCCACAACGGGCCAGTGGGGCGAGGATTACAGAGCGGGTGCATGCGGTGCATGCATGCGGTAGAGGCAAGGAAGAACACACACATAATCGATTTTTGGGCACTATAGGCTCTCTATATGAAATTAAATGGCATTTCTTGAAACACATCGAACTGAAAGGGTTTTCCTGATAGGGCGCGAGGATGTGGGAAAGAGGAATTTTTAGATCTACCATGCATAAGTATGCTTCCAAAACAGGCAACCGTGACAGTGAACTACGCAGCAATGTACTTTTAGCTGTTTAAGAAAAGGAAAGAGTATTTAAAAACTTGACCCCGGCTACGACAATAATAAAACGTAGCCTTTCCTATTCCGTTATGCCATTTTTTAATCACGCTCTGAAACCTAAGAAGCGGGTTGTATGCGTACGGTGCTGCCACATTTAGACACTACATGGCGCCACCTTTGTCATTTCAGCAAGTTTAGTGCTAAACTAAAATTTTTCCACTAATTTATTTAGGAATTAATCGGGGTTATGTCACTATATAACAAAAATCGGTTGTTGGTCCCTCGGACGTTTTGTTGGAGCGTACTTGCGCGTGTGCTGAGCATATCACGTCAGATTGCCGACACGTATTGTCTTGCTGAAGAAACAGCTCTTCGGCATCTTCGGAGCTTTAGAAGACATACAACATGGTACGGTCGAATCTCGGTAATTCGAAGTCGCTTAACTGTAATTTTTGTCAACTCAGTCAGCGCACAGTTGATGAAGCGAAAGGCCGCACCAGTTTTTCGTATTATTATTTTTTTTTGCGCACAGCGCCATGCGAGGGCTTTGTGCAGTGGACGCTTGAGGTTTCGGTGTTAGTGATGAGTGCCAGCTATCATGGCGAGCCGTGTCGTACACTCGACTTGGGGACAAAAGTGGAGATTTTGAACGCAATCAAGGAGAGACACGTGATGCGGACGAACAACAATGCTGTTCTTGTTCTTTTTGTTTAATTTAGAGTTCGGTTAAATCCAAGTTTTCTGCGGTACCCGTGGACTTTGTATTAACGGGAGCCGGCCTTATCTCTAATCACTGACTCATGCGTTGCTTTTTGGTAGGCGAAGGTTTGCCAGGGTGACGAGAGAGTTTCTTTGTGAGGTATAAATTAATCCTTGCTCGTTGCCTGGATGCTTGCTAATGAGGAGGCGTGCGCGCAGTTGAGTGGTCGCTTTCGTCTCTTTCGTGCCCGTAAGCGATGGCACACGAGGTGCCATATTTCAAGGGCGCTCAGGGGCGGTCGCACAATTGTACCCAGTTGTGGTGTTTTAAGGATTGTGCATATTCTTCGGCTTGTCGCGTACGGTGTGCAATACGCAATTTCAGTTTCTGCATAGTCTTGCGTTACCAACGATTGAGGAAGTCGCTCAAGCGTTGGTTGACGGAGGGCAGTCGGCAACCAGAGGGAATTATTTAGTGTGGGCTTTCGAAATGCTGGCCGTGGTGGTGAATTTGTTGCGTCGGTAGATGTTCGCGGATGAATTTGTGGTCTGTGAGTCCGTCTAGGCCTACCTTGGATTGTTATCGGTATGCTATGATGATAGCTAACAGAACTCAGGGAGGCATTGCTACGTGTATTTCGTCACGTTGCGAACAGAAGTGAGGTTTGGCGTGGTAATACACTGTTGCATCAGAAATTTGTGCTGTTTAGTTTGGGAAAGTACTTGTGTATTTGGTGGGCCAGGGGGACTAAACACGTTAAGCACAAAAATACCGGTCGCTCTTTCGAGTCGTTAATATTTCCACGAGGATGCAATTGATGGTGGAGGTTCGGGCATGATGCTAAGCAGAACACCGGCTCTGCACGTAGCTGCGCATATGCTTGATGATTCGCTTAGGGAGGTTGCGCATACTTATAGTTTCGTAGGGCCAAATTTAACCAGGTGCCCTGCACTACGGCGCGCCTCATCGCCTGCGTTGCATCGGCGCGTAAAGCCTGCAATCAATCGTACACTCTAAACTTTTTCGCGTTTTGCAATCGTGAGTCTCGGCGATTTTTTGCACGCTTGTTCCAAGCGTGATGTGCATTCACGCTGAAAAATCACGTTTCCTAAACGTGATTCGCGGGATGCGTAACGCTGGCGAAGCGTGAGTACAGATTATTTTTTGCACGCTTGTTTTAGGCGTGGTAACTGTCACGCTAAGCGCTCACGCTCGCCATCCGTGACTGGCGACCTTCCTAACGCTTAGTGAATGTGAACAAGAGGATTTGTACTTATTTTATACGGCGTTCCCCAGCTGGGCACAAGAAGCCTCTCTGGCCGTTAGAAATCGTTTAAAAAGAAAGCTAAAAGAAGGCAATAGTTGCTACGTTGTATGTATGACTTGGATAGCTTTAAATGTATTCTGACGGTCAGAATTGTGCGTCTTATATGCAGCTGGAGAATGCCGCAACAGGTAAGTGCAAATGCTCTTTTTCACCTTCACTAAGCGGTAGTAAGATCACCAATCACGAATCGACAAGCCTCACGTTGCGACTGCGGCGTTTATTCTTCGTTAGACATGGCCGCAAACTTACAAGTGTTACCATCATGAGGGGGTTTAGGATTTCGTTTGTGATAAACCCGAGCGCTTTCGAAGGCAGTGCATTACAAACTTTCATGAAGAAAAAGTGCACCTAGTGAATCCCATACAATTAAACCTGCGATGTGCATTCTTACGGCGCCTTTGCCTATACGTTTGTGATGAAAATTAAGTAAGTCTCTGAGGATTACTGCGAAGGTTAAAATTGTGAGTCAAAGCTGAGGACAAGAAACCGAAACAAGCTTTAAATTTGTCTGAAACTTTTTATTCACTATAACTAAGAAGAATGCTTTCATACAGAGAAATCGGAGGAAGACAGGAACTATAAAATAGGCTCCGAATGATGATGCCACTGTAAATACATGAACTCTGCTATGAATGTAACTCAGACGAAGTTTAGTTTCATCAACGAATCGCGCACATTTTGAGGGCCCGCGGGATCGCGTCGATGCCGTCACGTGTAAGCACTACCCGAACGAATGCTAGCAACTGCACGGAAGTAGGCGGTACTTAAAGGTGTTGTGCCACCAAATTTGTTGCTTGTGCATTCTTTGCTGCAAACGTATTATATTTCGTTAGAAAGCACGATACGTGCTCTCACATGTACATATTCTGAGTAAAACAATTATTATCGCACGATTCATGTGAACAGGATTCGGTTTCGGTTTCTGGGCGCCGATTCAAGCAGTGACGTCACAGTGTTGCGAGGGCGCTCTGCCACGTTTGTCTACCATGCGGCGCTGCGGTACGTTGCGACTTTACTGCGGCGTCTGCTCCCCCACATACGTGCTTCACCACGGAAGTAAACACGCCGACTCGTCACGTGAAGCCTCGACAGCTTCGACACGGATTCTTTGTCTGTATCCTCGGATGCAGACAAATGAAAACCATGGATATGCAAACCATAAAAACGCTAAAGAAACCGCTAAAAAAAAAAAAAGTTGCCCCCGCCGCGAATCGAACCAGTAACGTTGACCGGGCAGGCGCAACGCTCGAGACCACTGAACCACCAAAGAAACGGTTTCACACGGCGATATAGCCGGTGTACTAGATGGAGGCCTATCCTTGGAGCTGTACGTCGGTGTTTACTAGCTAGTTTACAGAATTCCTGACTTGAAAACTCACATTTCTAAATAGCGCTTGCGCAGCAAGGTTCCGCGAAGCCTCCGCAACAGGTTATCGCCATCAACTCTGCTCTTTTGCGAAAGCGCTCCCAAAAATAAGTGTGCCCGGCTGCGACTGCGATTTTGCACTGAAGGGATAGTGCTTGCCGTACTTTGGTTTTACGTTTTACGTTAAAAACCTTTGCCGATACTGATCTCTCATTACCCAAATTACCCCACGTAACTCTTCTTCTGCACGAAACTGACCTTATATTTTCTGCAGGCGAGCCAATCGCACACGCATTCCGGGGTAGCGGCGTCGCCGAAGAGCACGGCCGAAGCGTCGAACGCCAAAATACGGATCGCATTAGCGCTAGTGTTGAGTTGTATGGGCTTCATGGAACTTACTGAGTTTATTACACTCCAGAAACTAACAAAATAGAGCCGCGTTCATTGCGGCACAAATGTTGTCTGGGGGGCGCAGTTTTCGCTTCTCGGTCGATTCCCGACGTCGCGTCGGGCGACCAGTCAGGCGCCCGGTTTCGTTGGCGTCTTCGGTCGGCGAGTCAGTCACACTACGGCGCCTTTCCATCGGCCGACGTGTTTGTGTCGCCGTCGGCGTAGTGTGACAACGCGGTCTGGCAATTCGGCATTTGGCCGATGCTTTGGCGACTCGTCGGCGTCGCGTCGTCGTCGCCGTTGTGTCAGCATAGTGTGTCTGATACGACCAAGCGACCAAACAAACTGCGGTAACTGGAGTTCACGTTGACGTCGCTCGAGTCGCTAACGTTGTATGACGTCACAAACTTTGTTATGCTGGCAATTCACTGACGTCATGGTTAGTGGCGCTAGCGATGGGTCCCGATTTCCAGAAGAGCATTTAGGTAATTTTTAGAAGCGAATTAAAATATACATTAAGCGCTTGCTGTACCCAGCACTTCGTGTTGAGGGTCTTTACATGCAGAGGAAGCTTACCGCAGGCTTTTTACAGAGTTAAAATTTGGTGGCACAACACCTTTAACGTCCTTTTTGTATAGCACACACACAAACACAGCACCAAGGCTTTTTCCAGTGGCGTGTCCACTTGCAACTTCAGGAATTCTCTGGGTTCTGCCGCGTACCAGCTGCTTCACGTCGCATCATGCAGTGCGCGGGCAAAACATGTCCACGGGTGGAAAGATAAAAAGTGGCTTCAATATAACATTTATAAACTCATGCGTTTTCTGTCATACAACACGCGAACTTCTGCCGCGATGTACAGCACAAACCTACATATTTTTATTGTGACCCTAAAGCGGTAGCTTAGGACAATAGGACACCATTTTTCGACGCTTCGTAATGTTCGCCTCGAATGTGTGAATTGGCGGTATACTATAGTTTTCGTCGTTTTGGAGGTTCTCTCGGAGGAAGGAGAGAGCAAGCAACTCCTTCACCGACGCTGTTGCGCCTCCTCGCCCGAGAATGGCCACCGATCCGAACCGCGAGCGCGGCCACGACATTTACTGCCAACAAGCCAAAGATGCCGAGAGCAAGGTGCCGAGACCGGCGGAAACCGGGCGGCGAACGAGAAAAAGGACCCACAGCCATGACAACGATTAACGCACTCCTTCCTTCATTCTTCTCATCTTTCCCGGTCGACCACATGACCCGTGTCAAACAGAAGCTATGGAGAAACAGGCCTGATAATAATGCGAAGTTCCGAGGTCAATAGTAAGATGTACACAATACAGTAGAAAAAAGTCGTTATTTCGAAAATAGTACAACAATATACAATCAGCAAAGACATAAGGAAATAATTTTTCCTTACCCGGATACTCCAAGCGATCGTGCATGACAGCTGACTGCCCACTGTAAGAACGTCGTCCGGCCGGAAACGTGGAATTCGTAAGAACGGCGCCGGGTCGCGCGAGAATTACCCGCAGCCGACAGTCTTTGTTCTCGCACCTACCGCGCAGCTCTCCACGCGGCCGAGGTTGTTCCTAATTCATCACTTTGTACCACAAGAAAGCGATCGTTTCGCAAAATACACACTTGAAGGGCAGGCAGACACGACGCTCAAAGCGCGTGCTTCGGCCGGTGCCTCCAATGGCTCTAGTCTAACACCATTTTCCCGACAAAATCGCTGACGTGAGCGCCACCTTTCAATAGCTTTGCCTGACAAAAAAGAAAGGAAGCGCAAGCCACAGCAGCATGCAGCAACACGTCGCACGGGAGCCTTGGGGATATATATCCGTCAATGTATATGCGTGATGAAGAGAGGCGCGATCGGCGGCGCCGGATTTTCCTAAGCGGGAGTTTTCCGGCTCCGTACAATTTTCCATCATGCGTAAAAGAAAGCGAATGTGGTTCTTCTCGACCCGCTTCACGCTTGGATGGAAGAAAACAACGCGTATTTTGAGTCACGTGGTGCTAAAAACGCAGTTTACGACTCTGAAGAGCGTGTTTCACTACGCGTGACCAAGGTTAGAGGGTCGGGTGGGGTGCGTCAGCTTCTCCAGAGGAGATGATACCGGAAACATGTTTATTCTTTTATTTACGGCTACTCCATTTCCTAGAGGAATTTTCCAGGTGGCTACTTATAAAAAATAGGCATTTAACAGAAGGCAAACCGATGAAACGATAACTCGCATTTCACATTTCCTTTTTCACTAACACGCAGAATGGTTTCCGTAAGACTTACTCATGCGAAACACAACTGGTATCTTTCACACACAAACTCAACATCATCCTTGACCGTTCTTCAATAGCTGACTGCATATTTCTTCATTTTTCGCAATTGTTCGATAAAGTTTGCCATAAGTTATATTGAAACTTCACGAACTAAATCTTGACCCCAAACTTCTTACTTCGCTCGAAATATTTCTAAGCAATCGTTTCCAGTACGTGTCAGCTAACAATGCATTTGTTCCCCGCAGACACTCGTTTGTTCTGGGGGTGCCGCAAGGTTCCTTACTTGGCTCTCTCCTTTTTTATCTATATAAATGACCCACGTTGTGAAATGTCTTCTCACATACATTTGTTTGCTTATGATTTCCTTCTTTTTCATGAAATAACCTCTAACGATGAAGTAGCCGCCTTCCAAGCAGACCTTAATACAATTTCTGTATGGTGTACTGATTGGTCAATGCAACTAAGCACAAGCAAATGTAAATTCATGAGAGTATCGAGAACTTGTAACACTCTCCCTTGTTACTTCCTTTGTTGCTTTAGGTACTGTTAACAGTTATAAATATTTAGGTGTTCATATAACCTCCAATCTGGCCTAGGGTTTTCACATTCTGTCGTTAAATTTAGTCTGACCAGTATTTAATCAATTATGATCCAACTAGCTGATATTCTGCTTATGCTAACAGGATGTTGGGTTTTGCGCCGTAATATTTCCAAGGCCCTTATTTGTCTCATTCGTCCGAAACTGGAATACGCCGCCTCTGTTAGGGTTCGAGCCCAACATAACCTAATACATTCACTTGAAATGATCTCAAACAACTCTGTCCGTTTTGTACTTACTAACTATAATTTAAAGGGACACTGAAGTGAATTTGTCAAGCTCCTGTTTTTGCTTGCACTGCGTAGACTGGCTCAAATTAGCACAATTTTCATCGTTTATCCTGTTGACAAATCGGTAATTATTTTACAAAGCGCGAAAGAATAAAAACTACAATGCACGGTTTGCGGCGGCCGCACCAACTAAGGCTGTGACGTTGGGAGGAGGGGGCACCATGATTGGACGATACCCAAGGTTAGCAATCAAACAAGCTTCGGTTTCGGTTCTGTAAAACATAACCGATGGCGTTGTTAGATTGGCATTCTCAATATCTCAGTAATCATCGTACCGCGCTTCTGCCATGTTGTCGGCTGTAAAATGCATAAGATAAGCCTCTCAGGACGGCTTGGAATCGTAGCATTCTCTAGCCGAGGCCTACGCAGTGCATGAACGCCCTCCGCGTCCCCGCAGACGCTCAAATGCCATGCGCTTTTCCCCCATATTCGGAGCTTGCCTCACTCATGCCTGTATCGTAAAAAGCGTGTTCGCACCAGGCCAAGGGTCTGTTGATTCTGGCCTGTGCCCACTGCCCGCAAGCAGTCGGTGGTTATGGCAACAGCACGCCAACGAGAATTCGCTAGCGCGCCAGTGCCAGCCTGCGCGCGTTCTGTGAACTAGTTCGTGGAGCAATGAACGTTGCGACCCAAAAAAGGTGAACTCAGTATAGAAAACATCGGCGGAAAACGAAAAAGTTAACTTATAAAAAAAAGCACGTATTCGCGGGGATTCGAACTTGTGACTTGCAAAACACTTGCGATGACATACCTAGCGCTCTAAACCACTCGGCCACAGGCTTTTTGTTTTCTTTATTGCCTGCTTGACGACAACACAACACGCACTGTTCAGTACATGAATTACTAGCTCAAGCCACCAATCGGCTGAAGGGAGTGGCTTAAAACATCTTAAATTGCGCTAGAACATCCAGAATGGGTAACCACTCAGGCTCTTCCGGCATCACTCGATAAACTTCTCTTATATAACCATGCTTTCAATGAAGTACTCTCGCACTGTGCGAGCATCCTCTTCGGCATTTTGAACCGCCATGCGAGTTTTCCACATAGAATGCAGACTAAGTGCCATGAACATATCATAGGGCACGCCTCCATCATTGTTTACGGGCAAAAAGCGAATGCCATAAGGCGTTAATGGTAAGTCTTTTTTCAGGGTTCGTTGGAGGATGTCCCAGTGAAACACCGCATCCCAACAGTCGAGAAAGATGCGCTCAATTGTTTCCAGCTTTTGGCATAGTCTACAGTTAAGTGGCCATGGGTGTACATATAGTCCTTTTTCCTGCAGCCAGGGTTTTACCGGAGGCGTGCCGCTATGAAGTTTAAAGAAGAAAGATTTAACAGATGAACGTACTGGCATTCGTTTCACTCTTTTTAGAACATCTTTTCCTGAACCCACTGCATATAACTGACGATAAACCGGAACAGGCAGACACACATCAATAATATCTTTGTACAAACGTTTCCGCGGTACACTACTCAAATACTCCGAGGAAAACCTAACCCTTAAAATCCTAAAAGCATCCACAACTTCGCGCAAGAACCCACGCACACGTACACATCGCATTTCAGAAGTTGAAACTACATAGTCTGGAATGACATCACGTAGTCGGACTTGTACCACAGTACGTAGAAAGCAATCTCTCTGATCTCTCAGAAACATAAACCTAGAAACTATTTGTCGGATAAACAAATGTGCCAGCCCCAATCCACCACTTTTCACCGAGCGAACAAATTAGTTCGACTCAAGCGCTCCCAACTTGAGCCCCACAAAAACACCGCAAACACTGTGCAGCTTTTGTATGTTCCTTCTTGACATACAAATCGCCTGTAGGACGTACCATACCTTGGCAACAGCAAACACATTACATACTGATGCACGGGCAAACATTGACAGATCCCTTCATTGACACAATGGGGGGCATTGTGTTATTTCTCTCTAACTCTATCAGTTTCTCCGTGCCAGTACTCTCTAGCATCCTGGTAGTTTTCAAGGGGGATGCCCAGATACCTGGCCGGAGTTGTCGTCCAAGGCATGTTCTCGAAAAACACTGGCTTACTTTGCCAGTCACCGTGCCAAAATCCTATGCACTTGTTCCAGTTAACAGCACTGGCAGATAACTCGCAAAATCGCTTTAGATCGTTCACCACCTCCCTCACACTTTTCCTATCACTACAAAAAACAGCGATGTCATCGGCATATGACAAAATTTTAACTTCACTGCAGTGCAAACGGAATCCGTGTATATTTTCATTTTGAAGAATCTTTAAACAAAAGGGTTCAAGATAAATCGCAAACAACAAGGGACTCAAGGGGCACCCCTGCTTCACCGACGACAGTATATCAAAACTTCGTCCCACTTTTTTGTTTACAATAACACGAGCTGAGCACTGAGTGTACGACATCTTCACACCTTCGAGGATGACGGATCCTACGTTAACGTGTTCTAACACTGAGAAAAGAATATTATGCGCAACACGGTCAAAGGCCTTCTGCAAATCAATTTGGATCATCGCCACGTGGCCCCCTAGAGCGTCGCAACACTGCTATATCTTCTTTGAAGAACTTGTAAAACTCGGTTCCCAATCCATCTGGCCCCGGTGACTTCCCTATGGATAATTCGTCGACGGCGTTATTTATCTCCTGCAAACTGATCGGCGCCTCTATGCTTGCTCTGTCATCATCCCTTAACTTTGGCACTGAAGGCAAGAAAGTTAGCTCGTAATCTTTACTGCCTTGCTTTTCAGTTCCCAGCAGTTCCTTATAATGTTCAAAAAACGCGCGCTCCACGACTTCAAAGTCCCTAGAAACCACATTATTGTATCGAATAGCTTTAATCTCATTCTTTTGCGCATAACCCCTTTCGTCACTCAGGGAACGTTTGGTTGGCGTTTCGCCCAACCAGAGTCGCTCTGCGCGTGCGCGCACTATGGCACCCCTGTACTTCTCGATGTCAATGACCTCCAACTTATTTTTAACTTCTCTTATTTCTTTTGTAAAAGTTCCAGGCTGTTGAGCCTCAATGCCTAGAAAGAAGTGCAACTGGCTTTGTAGTTGTGTTTCCTCCTCCTTTTCTTTATGACGTATGACGGACGATCTTTCTATTGCACTTATCTTAACGTCACTTTTTAGCTGTTCCCAGACAGTGATAAGTGACCCACTTTCTGTTCCGATTGCCTGCTCTAATCTTTTCTTTACACCAGTTGTGAATGGTTCATCATTTAGTAGTTTTACATTGAATTTTCAGGTATCCCAGCTAAAGCGAGTTTTTCTTTGCTTCTGACCTATTGTAAACGTCACCATGCTGTGGTCGCTGAAGGACAGCGGTTTCACGTTGTAGGCCTCGCACAGAGGCACAAGACCCAGTGATACGTAAACTCTGTCCAATCTTGCGTGACTTTCACGTTGAAAATGTGTGTACTGCGGTGAATTCATGTTCGACAGAACACACGTGACGTCCTCCAGGCCAAACTCATGCACTAGGCTATTTAAAACCATCGCACTCAAATCATGTGTCGGCGGTTTTTCTGCTCTATCAGCGCTCGAACAGACGCAGTTGAAATTGCCAAGAAATATTACGTGCCTTTCGCAGTTTAAATACACTTTCAAACTTTCAAAAAAAAAAGGCGGCGATCCACTTCCTTATTTGGCGCATATACACAAATCACTCTCCACGTCATTTCCGAGTACAAAAAATCGCACACAATAAAGCGACCGCGTTCGCAAACACTGACACTTTCTTCAAAAATTCCCACAGAATTACGCAGAAAAAGCGCACATCCAGCTGACGCGCCTACCGAGTGGGACACGCAAACGTTATATCGTGCTCTGAAAGTTTGCACCATCCGGTCCGTTTGCTCCTGACTTTCAATTTTCGTCTCTTGAACGGCGATTATGTCGATATCGTATTCCAGAAAAAGGCGGTTAAGCTGGTACTGTCTCCTTTTTCACGACAGGCCCCTGACGTTGATTGTTGCCACCTTAAGTGCTGAAAGGAGATGCGTTGCCATTCACATTAATGAGCGTGTGGACAGGATGGTGCTTTCATTAATGCCAGGAAGAGGAGCGAATCGCTGTAGTCAGCCAAATGCGCCGTCGAAATGACATAGAAGCTGTCATGTGCCCCATACAAATTTATGGCGCCTGTTTCGACCTCGACAATATCCTTACGTTGTCCTGCCCCCCCCCCCCCCCCCCCATACACTACAGACAGCACCACGGGTACGGGGCGTGGATTCAAAAGCAGCGCAGAATACACTACTGCATTACGGGCCAGGAGTCTCAGACACAAGGATGACCGACGCTGGCTCACTCGCCCACCGGCGCAACACCACTCGCGCGACTACGTCGGCGTCTTCGCCGGCGTCGACGCTGTCTCCCTCCTGTCCGGGGGGCTACGCTTGGGCTTCTGTGTGGAACGCCGCCCCAGCACCGCCTTCCAAGGCGGCTCGTCGGAAGCCGCGTTGTCGCCTTCTGTCATTTCGGCGTTGCTCTCGCGTCCACGCTTTCCGCAGGTGCTGCTAGCGAGGTCCTTGCTCGTGTCCATATCGATGGTGTCATCGTCAGACTCCTTCCCACCGTCCGCTTGGTCGGTTTCCAGGATAGCTCCTCCTTGGGCAGCTTGGTTCACTGGTGGCAGTGATAAGTCGTCTGTGTTGAGGCCCGGCCGGTCATTATCTTTTCCCTGGCCCATGCCAGCTTGTACGGCGGGTGACTTGCACGTCGGCAGGTCCTTGAGCTCATGCGTCGGCGCTGGCTCGTCTCCCCCTCCTCCAGCGGCGACTTCTTCCGCTTCAGCTTCATCCATGAGGTGCTCAGATTTGTCGTCACACCCCACTGGTCCGGCGACAGTGGCGTAAGTTTGCACGCACTGTGAGGCCTCGTGGCCAAAACGACCACAACGAGTGCAGCGCGGAACACGACACTCCCGTCGAACGTGTCCAGAACGCTGACACCGCAGGCAAAGCGGCAGACGCCCCGGAACGACTACGAGTGCGTTGTCTCCGGCGATTCGGAGCTGGTGGGGCACGTCGTCGGGGGAGACGCCAGCCTTGAGTTTCAGCGACACAAGGCGCGTTGTCGAGCCCTTGTCGCGGCACCCAGACACACGCCATCGGTCTCTTGCGACGTCAGTCACTATACGCCGTACGGCGCAAACGCGGCTCGCACCATGTCGTCGGGCACACCATAAAGAACCCAGTGCACTTTCACTCGCAGCACCTGGTTGTTCGGGTCGATGACCATGCAGCGTAGATCTTTTACTTTTACGTCGCGAAAATCAACCAACTTTTTGGCACTTTCGGCGTCCTTGAATGTTACTGCCCACGCGTGATTCATTTGGAACGCTCCCAACGCTATCACGTCGGGGAGCAGTTCCAAGCGTGCGAGCGCGTCTCGAAAATGTTCCACTCGATAAGGCCTCGCTTTGACGTCAGCGTGCAAGAATACTGTGTTCAAAACGAACCGACCTGACGGCAGTTGAGGCAGAATTATCTGGTAGCCCTGTGCTTCGTTTTCCGTTGTCCTGTTTCCACGGCCCGAAGCCGCAACGACCGCTCCAACTGGGGAGCTCGACATCTTGCGTCTGCTCGCTAGCGCTACCGGAAGCAGAGTCCCACTCGGCCACAGGCGAGCGCTGCCGACCTTGGAAATATAAGGTATATAATGTATAACCAGTTTACACTTTTATTTAGTTTTAGCATTTCCAGCAGCTTAGGTGACTATTTGTTGTTTTGCGCTCGTGCAGTAAGCTTCCCCCAAGTTTCCACGATATCTCACGTCTAGCAATTGCATTTCTTAGACGGAAAAGCATTCGCACATGCGTAGTCGTGCTGCTGGCCGCTGTGCTTGTTCTCCCAGCGCAAAAAAAAGTGCTTCCCGCACCCTAGTTTTACGCTGTACGGTAAAAATAGTTGATTTTATTTCCTTAGTACCTATATTGACTTCGCTGATTCTTCTCCCGCCTTCAAAAGGCCTTATATTTTTCTACTGGCGTACCAGTCAGCGAAGCGTCGCTTGTGCAACGTTTGTGTGAAGCGACCTTGACTTGGAGCTAGATACAGTGTACAAACTAACCAAGTAAAGAAAGGCACATTCGTCCATTCACAAACGTGTCCTGGCTTCGTTTCAACTGAGCGAACGAACTGCGACGACTCGTCGGCGGCCGGCGGACGAAACGCTGGGCCGACTGACTCTGTCTGAAGGCCGGGGAGCCGTGCAGTAGCGCAGCCAATTGCGAGCTCGGCTCCTCCCGACGTCACACGAAAACGTCACAGAAAATGGGCGAGCGTAAAGAGAGGAGGACAGCATTTTCGAATTAATTTTTCTACTAAATAAAATCGCGTAAACGCGCCGAGAGTGGTCGAAACATGGCCTGGGGACTCCGGACTGCAATTTGCGCTAGTAATCCCGCAATGTTTACATATCACTTCAGTGTCCCTTTAACAGCCAGTATAACGGCAATGAAATCTAGTCTTAACCTGCCATCTTTAGCATCTCGACGCAAAACCTTTCGCCTCAGCCTGTTTCATAAAATATTTCCCCATCCAATTCTACGTGACGAGCTCATTCAGCCTCCACAGTATACATCTTCTCGTTTAGATCATGTTCATAAAGTAGCAGTGCCATCATGCCGAACCAACAGTTTCTTTCAGTCATATATACCTCGCACCACCATTTAATGGATCCACCTCCCCGCACTTGCGGCCACCATCCAAGATCACTAGGGTCCGCTTGCTCGAAGCCCAATAAGACAGTCTTATTCGCAGTCTAATCTTATTGGCAGTCTTATTCGGGGTCTTATGTTCCCTAGGCTATAAGACGCTTTCTGGAAACTTATATGACAGTGAATAAGTCTCTAAATAATAACGCAACAAGACTGTGAATAAGCCTGCTCCGAGAAGTCTTATTCACAGTCTTATGCTGACGTGGTCGGTCATTTCATCATAAAGATCGACCTCCATACCGTGAAAAACGAGTGCAGTAGCCGTAGAAGTGCGAACGATACCAAGCGGCGACCGTTCGACCGTCTGCTTGGAACAAATAGATGCCTGTTCCGAGGAGATCAACGCCGTTGGAAACGCCGTCGGGAGAGAGAGTGAAAGGGACAGACAATGCCGGCGCCGGAAGCCGCAAGGCCTACCTACTTTGATATGGCCCCGATGGCTGCAGCCAACCCCCGTTTTCAACTTGCGCTGCGCGCTATGGGCATGGGCTTTTTTTGGGGGGGTAGGGCGGCTTTTTTTCTCCCTCACGTCAAGCAAAGATTGACAGGAATGATAGTCTGCAGCTTGATATTTGTCCCGAGCAGGCATCGGGCGGCCGAGCGTGCGGTTTGAATTTGTGATCGTCTGCAATGTCGGCTGTCACCACAGTAGCTACGAAAAGGCGGCACGGAAAGGACAGAACAAATGTATTATTTTATAAAATCATGCCCATTAACTCAGGAACAACAAATAGGCGGTCAGAATAGAACTGCAGTGTGACAACAAAATTACACGCAACAGCAAAACGCTAGCAGAGTGTGTACCTCTGCCCATGAGCGTCAAATAAAATCGCGTTTTCAAAGAGAAGCTGCGCAGACTTCGCGTCTTTCCGTCCTTCTCTTCGAATGTGGTGGTTACGAAGCTTGATTGTTTGGGTTTGTAGTTTGATTCTGCAGTCTGCTTGAGCAATTGGGATCCGGAGGCGGCACGTAAAAACAGCATGCATATTATCAACATTCGGCTATATTCTACAGCGCGATGGTTTACAGCTGCAGCCCTCGCTAACCTTCTGCCGACTAGGCAGAGGGTTGTTGCACTGATCTCCACTTAGTTGCTGGATGGCGCTTTGCCGCTGTTGCGGCCGGGCGCGCACACGGCCACCGGAAGTTCAACGGCTCGTCCCGGAAGTCGAGGGTCTGCTACGATTCTCACCCACTGATAAGCGTCCCCATTGGCGCATTTTGGCATTTTGTTCTCACTTTATTGCATTTTGGCTATACACATCGCGTTCAGATCGCACCTTATGCTATACCGAAACATGCGACGTTATAATGAAGTAGAATTTAATTGCGAAGGAGAACGAAAATGTCACTTGGGTCTTGGTTTTAGAGGAGACGACGCAGCTCGAGTGGGATTTATGCTAGCGAGTGGACTTTATGATTCGTCTTAAGATGCACATCTTGCAATAAATTAACAGTCGTGAAGGGACTTGTATTAGTCGAAAACAATAAATTAACAGCCGTGAAAGGACTTGGATTATACGAAAATCAACTAGCTAAGCGAGTTCGATATCAACACGGAGGAAGCTGCCTGAAACAGAAGAACCGATTTGAGATTTGCTACGTGCCAAAAAAAAAAAAAAAAAAAACAACTGAAAATGACTGTGCGCAGCTTGCTCCTGTTTTGCCTTGGAAGGTCAGTACATCGGACCCTTTACAGTATGAATTCAAGCATATGTGTGTTTGGGAATACTAGCATCTTAGACAGCTATCATAGCACCACTGAGATACAGAACGGAGATAGCAGCATTTCAAAATTGGAAAGAAAAAATTGGGTACTTAAAGTTTAAGACCTCGCGCTTTGTAACGTAATGGAGATGTTTTTTCAATTACGCTTCATTGCTTACAGTACACGGTTTTTAAAGTAAATTTGCAAAACAATTCTTTTTTTTATTGCGGAAGTTTGCTAGTCAGCATAAGGGGAAATTAAATGTACAGATATACTCCGGATTCGCGAAGGAATCGGAGCAGGGGGCCATGATGTGATCCTTGCATCCTCGCTATGAAATCTGGCGGACGTCCGGGGCGCGGGCCGGAGGTGGCGATGTGCAAAGCGCAGCAAACCACAGCTTTTCACAGCTCCATGTAGATTTTATGGTGCTCCGAGCTAATTTGTAGGGCGTCATTTTTAAAGTGACTCTGCAAATATACTACGAAAGAAGGTAGCGCCCATGCAGGCGATTTAAGTGTCTAATAAAAGTAGCATCAACTGCAGGGGAAGTTATACGAACGCTAAACGAACGAACTGCGATGGCGGAACAGTATTCTTTTTCTTTTTTTTTCAGGGCCGCTATACCAAAATGCCGAGCCATGTCGCACTATACGTTGTCCAGATGCTTGGGGAAAGAAAACAACGTGGGCACGGCGTCAGGCCCTCTAGCCACCGTAGCCGAGTTCATGCGCCCGTGCTGTCAAAACAGTTGTCAGTAAAGTGGTCACTGCAGAGCCTGCTGCCTGGGGATGGAGCCCATTTATCCCTTCTTAATTTGCCACCCAGCGCCGGTATAACTCCGGCTTAGAGCGAGGGAATCTGCGTAACAAGATCCATTAAAAATGACACTGATTTGACATTTGCGTTTCGCTGCGTATCACGCACGTCGTACAGAATATTGTAATACTTCTAAGTGGAACGTCTTCCCAGACGATTTCTCTTGTCTGCTTGTGCAGTTGACGGCGCAACAAGCTGGCATTTTTGGCGGAATGTGCGCGAAACCAGCCAACACGTAGCATGCGCTATGCTGGAACGGCGGCTATTTGCCCGACTTCCGGGACGAGCACTCGAACTTCCCGTGGCCGCGCGCCGTAGAGCTCGAAGCGCCATCTAGTAACTCTAGTGGAGATCAGTGGGTTGTGGCGATCGTGTCGCCGTTACAGGCGGCGGGAGCCGCTGGAGTGCTCGTTGCATCCGAGTCTACCACGATGAACCCCAAGTCAATTCGCAACTTTCTAATTCATGGTGAGATGAAAAGCACGACTCGTGTTGCGACAACGCGAGGAAACGTCGCTGCTTTTTGCGTCAGCGCAGTGGGTTTCTCGGGCCCACGCTTCGAGCAGGCGATCTTTGTGTATGACTTCATTTACGCGGCCGAGGGCCGGCCGCGTGAGTTGGCTTACCAAGGATGGCGGATCATTGTAACGTATTTGTGACAAGGCCCAAATACGCCGTCTGATGATCAGTATTCCTTGAAATTATCCAGTCATGCTTCAAAATAAACGCTTGCCCAATGACGGCGACGGCAACAAGCAGTTTTGCGGCGTATTGCCCGCTTTTCCCTAGGGGCCTCTCTCGTGCTCATCTAGGTACCCGCTGTCCCTATAGTCTTCATTAAGACCGCTCTGTAGCCTGGCCCGAGTGCTTTCGGGCAAGCGCACTAGTCTGCATCTTATTCGCGGTCTTATTGAAGTCCGTGAATAAGACTAGACTGGGAATAAGACTGCCAATAAGAACGTGTGTTCGTGCAAGCGGGCCCAGTTATTTAAGAACGCCTTATTTAACATTGTATGAGCAAGAAAAGTTTTTTTTTTGTATCGTATAATGCACTACTTTTGTTCTGTTTCTGTTTATAACGACTTGGGGGCTTGCAGCTCTGTCAAGCTGTCAATTTCTGACAGCTTTTACTGCTTGCTCCCAGCGTCATGTACGTTTGTTCAAGATGCGAATAAAGACAAACAAACAAACAAACAAACAAACACTCCCCTCTGTAGTACCTTAGGGTCCTGAGGGTACAAATAAATAAATAAATAAATAAATAAATAAATAAATAAATAAATAAATAAATAAATAAGCAGCCATATAACCATACGCAAAAAAGAATCATTACTTGCGTTTTAAAAAACTGAGCGAACGTAGCAAAACCATACAGACGAAACATCACTCGTGTTTTACGAAAGAAAACAAAGCAAATTCACAAACAAAATTATTTCTCTTTTAATCCAGGCCTGAGGCAAAAGTTGCTCAAGATTGTTTTGTATCTTGATGGTTATTTAAACTATTCCAATCCTGTGTGGTTCTACTGAAAAAAGAATATTTGAAGCAATAATTGTGGGTTGGAACGGAGTTCTTGCGCGGGAATTGAGTTGTGTATACGTGGCGTAACCTAAAGAAAAGGAAATAATTTTTCCTATCCACTTAAACCTGGATGTAACAAACTTCTATGCAACAAATTCCTGAATTTAACGAAGTTTTTCAACTCTCCATTGCCACCCCCATTGAAGCTCATTTGTTTGCGACCTCTATGTAACGCGTTGCGGCGGTTAACGTCGATGTAACTAAGTCTGTTAGCAGAGTCAGTCATTGTTTTTCGTACTGTTACTGAGAAATGGGCTGTAGAAATGAACGAATCCAGCGAGTACTAGAACTACTATAAGGAGCCAGCAGCATCGGCAACGTCTAAAATCGCCTAATTGGACTTCGGCATGATGATGATAATGAACGAAGCGGCTAACACTATCCCGTGGCTAACCTCTTCTGGTTTTGCTTGTGAAGCGTGACACCAGACCAGGTAACAAAAGTAACTGCACTTCACATTTCTGTACGACTTCAGTTTTTTTTTTGCCCGCACCGTGAACTACCGCGCGTTTCGATATGTGAGTGCGGCGTATACGCCTCGAGCTTCGCGATCGCTGCGCCGCCTGCCGCCGCTTCTCCGCGGCGTTTGCGGGATGGGTGCTGCATGGCTGATAGGGGCTCATGCAGTGTTTAGGTTCTGTTTCGCTTCTTTTTCGTTTCGCTCCTTTCCACGCCCTAAGCAACTTGCTATATGGCCACGTCTCTTAGGAAATAGTATGTTTAGGGCACATAAAAAAAGAGCTGCCTCTTGGTAGAGTGCTCGAAGGCCAATAAGAACTATCCGGGGACGCGGTGCTGCGTGTGACTTGGCCGCCCTTATTACGGTCGTCGGCGACGGGAGCACCACATCACCAGTGTCACCTCCGAACACACCAGGCACAAGTGGATTCTATTGTCGCCTCGTTTAGACCTGATACTGGCACAGTGAGAAGTTGATTTTGTTTTGTAGCGCGGAACAAATTTGGTTTGCTTGCGAATAAATACGTCGTATAAAAATCTGTTTTGTTTATGTAATTACCAAAAACCTGAGAATATCTTGTGCTAGCCTTTATGGTAATATCAGCTACACAAAAATTTTAAGTAAATTCTAAGGCTCTGCGTAATTAAGTACGTTCAAGAACCAAGTAAAGCAAGAGCCAAGCACTAGTGAAACCACGTAAAAATAAATCAACAAGTCGGGAAGAAACAGAATAGCTTGTACTGAGGCTTCGGAACTGCTAAAGAAGTTCGCCTAAACGTAAGCCAGGTAGGAATAACCAGAGCAATTAGATGCGAAATGCACTGCTCTATAGGAGGACACGAAGGAGGAGGAGGGGACATCTAACTATCGTCGTGTTCGAATGTGCAGCGAAATCAAGAAATGAGCGTTTTAGTAATCACACAAAGAAGCTGCGCGTTGAATTAATTTTGGTTTTTAGATGCGTCGAATCTCCTTAACTCGCCTTGTCCCGCGTCATTTTCGCGGCGTAGTCCGCATCCTCGGCGCGGCAGCTGTGCGCTCCGATGATGATGATGATTACTATTGGTTTCCCCTTTGAAGCGGGGTGATGACATGTCATCTTACCAAAGAGGACTAATATAACCATGTTTTGCACTCTTGGTTTAATACTAGCGCTGCTTAGGGCAGGCACTGAAGCTTATTAGGCCCGAAATACATTCTTTTCCCTGTTACAGGTGGTAACTGTCCTAGGCAATATTCCCCTCTCTGCTTTTCGTCCACCAGCATTCTAATCTTCTTTTCGTCCCCTCGACAGCCTTGAAGTTAACTTCCTCTCTGATACCCTTAAATCCTAGGGCTTCTGAAAGCCCAATATTCCCATCATGTATATTTGGATGGATACCCTCACATTCTAACACTATGTGCCGCATAGTTTCTGTTTCTTTTCCGCAGACCACACATACGCCATCATTTTGTGAATACTTCCTCACAAAACTCTTAGTTCGCAGGCAACCTGCTCTAGCCTCAAAAAGCAAAGCACTGCCCTGGGAATTATCGTAGAAATTTCCCTTTCTGATGTTCATCTCAGCCCTGTACATCTCTAATGACGTTTTAGCTTCCATTTTTCCCCTCCATTTATTCGTTTCAATCTGCCTTGCCTCTTTTTTGGTTACCTTGGCTGTTTTTGGATTCCCCACTGTTCTTTCCGTATTTCATCGTTAGCCTTCTAGTCTTTCGTAACCACTGCGTGTCCACGCTTTTCAAGTATAGGTACCTAAAAACCTTAGCTGCCCACCTTCGTTGATCCATTGCCCTCAACCTCATCTCAAGGCATATTTTACTCTGAGCTTCTGTAACTTCAAACGACGCCCAGCCCATCTCCCTGAACTGCTTCGTTAGTTGTTTTTCCATGCGCGCCTAAGGCCAAACGTCCTACCGTTCTCTGGTTTACTTCAAGGCCTGATAGAACGTCTTATTTTAAGCAGAGTACAGCATTCGCAAACGTGAAACCCGGAACCATTACTCCTTTCCACATTCCTCTTACTTCTTCATATTTGTTATACCCCCACAGAGCTCTATGCTTCATTATAGCTGCGTTTCGCTTTCCCTTAACCTTAAGTTGCTCCTCGTGAGTACTTAAGAAGTTATCCCCTTCGTTTATCCACACTCCCAAATGTTTATATTCCTTCACTCTAGGTAATTCGCCTTGCTGGATAGACACTACGTCGGTGGCAGCGTCATTGAAAACCGTTATTCCTGATTTTTCTGCACTGAATTTTTAACCCGAGGTCAGTGGCTTCCTGGCCGCAAATATTTATTAGCCGCTGCATATCGATTTGGTTATCAGCTAAAAGAACAATGTCGTCTGCGTATAACATTCCCGGAATATGCTGTTGTACCACTTCGCCTTTCAGCATATGGGTTAGGCTAAACCCTACTTGACTTCCTTCCAGTTTCTTTTCTAACCCCGCCATGTAAAGCATGAACAGTATTGGGCTCAAGGGGCATCCCTGTTTCAGTCCCTGATGGAGGGTGACCTGCTGGGAGCATTTCTGTCCTTCCCAAGTAAGGTGCACTCTATTGTCTTTATAGATTGTTATAAGGAACTGTACTAACTCGTCATCTAATCCCTGGAGTTTCAACATTCTCCACAGCCGTTCTCTGTTTACGATGTCATATGCCCCTTTAATGTCCAAGAACGTAATCCATAGTGGTCTATTCTGTGCTTTCGCAATTTCAATGCATTGCCGCTCTCACCGCAGCGCCATCTGTGCGTCAGCGCGGTCAGCTCGCTCCCGTCGCCGCACCAGCTGTGCGTTAGCGCGCAGCTTGCTCTCGGTTAACACATGTGCATGCGCTGCTATCCGCTGCTATGCGCTGCTCTCTCTCATTCCGCTGCATATAAACGCGGTAAGTGCGCCTCTCTGCTCAGTCGTTCCGCCGCCGGCGCTCCGATGACATCGTCCGATGATTTGAATAACGCAACGGCAACCCCCGATGCGTCGCATCTACCCCATAGTTCCCCTCGCGGGAAGATGGTGTAAATTTTCGACTTAAACTAATAGCTGATTATTCGGATGATAAGGCAGGTAGTTCCCAAGCGTTAAAAGGTGTTGAAAGAGTGTGGTGTCTGATAAAGTCCTGTTATTTATGTTTGTGCTATAGATTCTGCAGACTACCTGTGTCATAAGACTATGTCTCGAAGAGGCGTTGAGTCGCGGAGAATATATTCAGCAAATAATGGATCAAAGTGGTCGAGCACGTCCTCTCCGTTCCCTTCGTCCACTTTGTTTTCGCGCCGTTGTCCAGAATGACGCCACACCAACTTGCGCAGCTCACCACTCCTAACGGACAGGACGAGCGCTCGTCCCGTCTGTTCCCTTCATCCATATCGTTTTTCGCGCTGTTCCAGAAAGATAATGGATGTTTGCTGGCGCTCACCTCACAACAAATGACCCAGCATTAAATGCTTTGTCGTGTGCGGATCCCCGCGTATAAGTTTGCATTGTTCATAGTACGTATTCCGTAGAATTTTCGTGAAATTTAGGCCACCTTGGCTTGTCAAGGGTAGTGATCAATATCTGAGGTGTCGACAAGTAACTGGCATGAGTTATGAGCGCTCCGCTAGGTTATGTAAGCTCACAACACCGATTTACATAGCCGTAGCATGACCATCCGAGGAAACGCTGCTTGCGCACACACTGTTAGTCAATTTTAGGGCCGTGGAATTGCAATCAGCTCCATGCATATGCCGGTTTCGCGACGCCGGCCTATGACATACACTTGACGCTTATGCAGACCGAATTAACTGCACTAAGTTCGCGTCAAAAATATTTATGCTCTCGTAAATACTCCATATTTGCGGATACAGCGCCAACGATTACAAACGGTAAATCTCAATCGTGAATGTGCCGCAAAAGCAGCGGTGACAGTGGGGAGCAGGCCGTATCTCCGGCAGCTGCTTTCGAAACAGGCCGCTAGGACAATTTCAGTGGCGCCCCTACAGACAGCGCTCGAGGCGTATAGTCGCACATCTACTGCTGTCTATTGCATCCGCTCGTCGGTGATCAGTTCTGCGGCCATAAAACGAAAAGTTGTCTTTTCAAGACAAGCTGACAATTTTCAATGGCGTCTCCGACGGCGAGAAAAAAGAATGCCGACGCCTGGTAGAGTATCCCAGCTAGCACCCCGTCATCAATTTTCAGTGCGGTAAATGGCATCAAGTTCGCAAAAAGACGCCCTTTAAGCACACGTTTGGCTCTTGAAACGCTTTAAGGCACCGAAAAAAAAATGTCAGAACGCGAATGTGATACATAAGTTACGTTTGTTAATAAGGGGGTAAGTCAGTTTGCTTCGCTGGAGTGCCGTGTAGTTACAAAGCTCGTGCGAAAGCAGCAGGCGCAACTCATGGAGTTTTTTAGTATAAAATAAATCCTTCATGGGCGAGTTCAGAGGTTCACTCAACACTTTGGCTTCGTTTCTGCTTCATTCCTGCGACACTTAACTCGAGACCTCCATGGAACGAAAAGCTGCATCTAACGAAAAAATTGTGAACTTTTGTCAACTTCGTCACATCCAGGTTTAACAGTATCCATCTTGTAATAATTGATTGATATAGATACCTTAGACTAACATTTCACTTACCGAAGTTCGTCCACTCATGTTATATGCGAAGCGAGCTGCTGTTCGTTGTATTCTTTCTAAATTATGGATGTCAGCTTGAGTAAAAGGATCCAAGATGACAGCGGCAGCAGTATCGATTCGTGTGCAAGAATGTGAACATATGTAGGTGAAAGTCTTACAGTCCTTCGTAAAAATAACAATCTCTGGTTAGCCTTGGAAGTGCTACTCGTGTTACTAGTGCTCTGTCGAATTAAAGGGACGGACAACCAATTTTTGCCGAGTATGTTCTCTGTATTAAATAAAAGAACATCACTTAAAACACCTTAACCCTAAACGGTTTCAATCAAGTGCCCCAGAATTTTGAAATTGGAATTTTTGGATGTACCAGCCGTACGTATCTCACCAGCAGGAGGAATTCTGGCCGCCATGACAGCGAGTCGTGCGGCAAGACGCTTTTAGCTGCACGTGAGATAAAAAGAGGTATTTCAAAACTTGTCCTTGGCTAAAATGACAATATTGTGCAACCTTTCCAATTCCTTCATGCGGTTTATGGAGCACGCGTTCAAATCGATGGATTTGTAGGTAGGGCCACTTTTACACAATATACGGCTCCACCTTTCCCACTTTAGGAAGTTCAGTGCCGAATTAAACTTATTTGCAGCTTTTTATTTGGAACTTCCTTGCGGCTACCCAAGTATAGAAACGCTGGTTTTCATTTGCGCTAGATGGCATGCACTCCACAAAAATCGGTTGTCTCCCTTTAAGTTGTTGCGACGTACATGGTCGGGGAGAGGCCCTGCTACGGAAAGGTCGGGTACCACAATTTCAGAGGTTGAGCAAGAGTGCGTGTTTTCGTGGAGAGGCTTTGGGAAGCATCGTCGTCCATAATGATTGCGGCGAATGAGGCAGTGGTGAGACTACGGCCCGGACTGCGTCGTTTTCTAAGCTTGGCGGAGTCAGTTGCAGTAAAGTGTAACTTGGGCTGGTTGGCACATACTAAATACCAGTGCAACACCGAAAGAGACGAAGAGAGGAAAAGGTGGGAGAGGCACACGGCGCCGTGTGTTGCTTTGTCCTCGAAGGCATGGGTTCTGGCTGCAAGCTCACTGGTTTCAAGGTCGGTACTGGCAGAAGTAAGGGTTGTCAGAGGGTCGGCAGGCGAGGGGGCCTGTGTGTATGTTGTGTCGTATAGTGTAAGCAACTCTCTTGAAGGAAGGCTGTTTGGAGCTTACTAACAGCAGCTAAGTGCGCTTTCAACTGGGCATTTACACGAGTTAAAGTGTCTGTTTGTGGAGCTTTCGTGGGGTTCTGAGGGGCGGGAGTAGAAGGCGGTGGTTTGGCGACGGATGACATGCATGCAGCTCAGCTAAATTCACTCAAGTGTCCCGCTTCGGACTTTTGGCGGTAGAGAGGGCAGGGTGTCGAATTTTTTGTACTTGTTGAAGGAGGCGTATGTCTGCAGGGGTGGGGTTGATCGGAGGTTCTCCGGCGGCATTTTTTGCTGCTAGCATTGAGGTGTTCTATAGTCCGTAGAACTTACTCTGAACCGGAAAGGGTAGTTGAAGTAGGATCGAGTGTGTGGCACTGGATGGAGGCGGGGAAATGGCGCCTCAGTTCATCTCGGCGCACACAACGTTGATAGGTTCATCATTACCGACCAGCGCACAAAAGACGAGGCACAGACAGTAACTGTCATGACAGCGATGCCTCGCCAATTCTTCCTTTTATGTCCAGTTTTTTGTGCGCTCATCGTCACAGGTGAATATACACCAAAATGCTCAACTCCCAGTCCCCTTGAACAGCGTTGCGGTACGGTTTGCAGACGTGGGGGCTGTCGGAAGTACACGGTCGCTGTGCCCGGTATACCGAGCAGGCGAGTGGGAGGCCCTGTGGTTGTGATAAGCGTGAGGAGCTGCTCGGGAGAGCGGTCGAATCGATGCCGTGTATGACGCTATCGGCAAGTGCGCGGAGGGTGATTGAGATACGTTGGATTTCGCGGTCGCTGGCGCCCAGGTGAATGCTGGTAAGCTTGCCGAGTGCACCCGCGCAGGCTTCGTCGGGTCCGCTGACCGTGATCAGGTTGTGTACGGGTTGTGGCAAGAGGATGACTTCTGCGTACAACTAGCGGGAAACATCCCGCACGCCGGTGGCCAACGCCGACCCGCAGGCCGGCTCGTGGTCGAACGATGATCTTGGTAGTCGTCTGCAGGCAACTTGGGGAGTGCGGGCAAGAGTCGCGGGAAGTGGATGATCGAGTCTCATGCGTTGGTGGCGGGTGTGCACATGAGTACTTGATAACACGGGACACAGCGCGGGAGCGTGCTTCCACTGGCGGGATCGTGCGCTGGTGGTTGGATTCATCCATAGCAAGTATTGAGGAGCCGATGAGGATGCTGCAGCTGCGGTTCGGGACGGGCCCGGAGGCCCGTCCCGAACGGGCCTGGTAGCAGGCTAGGGTTAGCAGCGTTCTGGCGCCTCAAATCTTGAAGGGTTGGGCCACGAAGACGTTGTTCAAGTCTGACCGTCCGGTTGGCCACTAAGATGTTGTTTTTGGCCTACCGGACGGTCAAACGTGATCATGGGCGCTACCGGCGGTCAGGTGGCGACGTTACAAACACGTTCATAAAATTTTGAGGCGGTGGGTGTTGTTTTGAAGCAAGGGAGTCTAAAAGCATAAGCAGTATTTTTTGTCTTTACGACTATTTGATATGTTGTATCTTTGGGAAAATAATGAACACTTGAGTTTATTCCAAAATTTTTTGTGTGAGACAAACTTCATCAACATTTTCGTTTTATGCTTGCAAGTGTTAAATGAAAATACTCTACTAAATTATGAAATGCACTTGGATTTTGATCTGCGGTAGTTGGGCTCGAGTAAGCAGTTCTGCGGGCACAATTTCACGGTAAGAATTTCCGCGTTTGTTTTTATTGAGGCTGTCATTGTTTTGGCGGTCATATTAGAAAAAATCTTTGAACTGCTGTGTGCTCCGTCTTTATAGTGTCTTTCAGATGAAGATTTTGTTAGCTGAACTCACGATGGCCTTCAACTTGTGTTGTTCCGAGAGTTGCGAAGAAAGTCCGGTTTTCACGACTTGAGAAGACCACTCGAACAAGTCATCGGGCATTGAAATCACGTTGGGGTTGTGGGATGCACCATTCACAGGTATACCTGTACAAGAATCGCGAAATAACAAGGACACAGGTGGAGCGCGCCGAGCAGCTGGGCTTCGGTGCCATCGTCTTGACGGCCGACTCGCCCGTCATCGGCATGGCCGAGACAGAGGGCGACGACTGGGCGGCCAGGGGCATTCGGTAAGCCTCGGAAAAATCGAAGCGTCTCGCTGTGCCACGTCTGAGTGGCTGTGTTGTACTTCCATTTCAATGCGTAGGGATCATGCCATCCAGCGGAAACCCCGATAGTACAATTGAAGTGCTTCAATCTAGCAGGCAAGGCGTTTCCAAAATACTCAGCCCCTAAACGCGTCGTCAAAAAATATTTTCCGAAGGTGAGTCTGCAGCATTTCAACTCACAAATGCTGAGCCCGTGGGTCAGTGTTGCATTACAAACACGCAGTTAAAAGGAATTTATTAGCAAACTACTCGCGGCAATCCAGTTCATGCGCATTTTCATCAGTTTTTTACGTGATACGGAAACCGAAAAATGGGTATCAGCCCGCAGCTTGCATTTCACAACTCTATGTCTTTCCGATAAATGGGTCGCTGTTGCCTCCCCCTACTTACAGCAGCGCCACTACTAGGCGTCTAATGGGGTCTCAAAATGCTTGTGTGGGAGCAAACCTTATTGCTCACCCAGCAAGCCACTTTGCGCGGGGGCATTCATTTGAACAGACAAGGAAATGGTGTCGAGTCCGCTGTCTGTGCAGGAGTGACACACTTGGCACGAGTATTCCCACGCGTACATCCTGGAGGTGGACTGCGATATTGTCGCTCGACATTTCCGCGCAAAAGTAAGGCGATGTTTGCGAAATCCGAAAGCACACTCGTTGCCACAACAGCATCCCAAATCAAACAAGACAAAGTCTTACGCAGAAACTTCGGAACTCGGCGCTACACCCAACGGCACCACCAACGGGGGGAAACGGCGCAAACTAATCACACCAACCACAATTGGAGGAAACAAAGTGTAGACAGAAGTTGCCTCATCGCAGCAGCAGTTGATTATCACACTTCGAAAACAATGCAGACAGATATTGCCACTGTATATGCTTTCCCTCCTAAGAGGCCATTGTCCGTCAGCCACCCGTGGACAAAAAACTTTGCTCGACAATGCGCTCATCTTGCTCGGATGTGGTTGAACGTAGTGTTTTCTTCCACCGTTTATTTCTCCATGGCGTCACATACGCCGCCTGACGACGCCCACCACGCCGGTTGAGGCCGCGGCAAATGTGGAGTGCGAGAGGTTGATACATGGTACTTTCCGGCTCGACAAATTTGCCGAACCATGGCTCATGACGCGATGATTTAACGAGCGAAAATATTTGTAGGGACACGCCATCAAGGCTGGACGACATTCCGTCCGTCCTTTTCAGGGTCGGATGAAGACATGGCTAAGTGGGTCGGTGCACTCTTCCTTCACTCCGCGTGGCAAACCCTCAAGGCTGAAGGCGGCCGTTCAGGTAGAGGCCGCATTCCTCGGGCGAATGCAATGGTCACAAGCGATGCGTTCGTGAGGACAGCTGATGCGCATGATGAGCCCCGCAACAACCGTGACCGTGAAAAGTTGGAGCACCGAGAATCTCGCGGACGAGAGTGGCGCCGTCACCACCGCCAAGTGGTGTCGTCTGTTCACGGTGATATTGTCGTCCTGCCATTAACATCAGGTCACAGAATCGAGTCACGGTGCGGGGTGCACCTCAGCTACACCGGCCTGGCACGTCCGCAGGGATGAGGATGATCACTTTCCTAATGCATGAGCACAAAATACTCCATTACGCGAAAGTCTAGAGCGTCCGGTGTGAGCGTGACCGAGCGATGGTCCCAGCAACAAAAGCTTGATGTTGGCGAGCTGCGGAACACGCTGAAGAAACAATAGCGCGAAAGACTGGACGAAGGAACACGGTACCACAGACGGGCGCTCCGTCTGTTGTACTGTGTCTTCGGTGATTGTTTCAGTCTCGGAACAGAGCAAAGGGACGAAGAAGAGGTCTAGACAGCACACAGCGCACACTAACAACAGATGTTTATTGCACAAAATTGCGTCAATACAAAATTCTGTTGCAACAAATGTAAGAAAGAGGGAAGATGAAAGAAACACATAGAAATAAGCCGTCCCTGCAGCTGACGTGCTGTCACCAGATGAAAAGGCAATTTCTTTGTCAGTTAACAACACCCAAGGGTAGCTGACACACGTGTCTTTGTTAGAATATAGCTCGTACGCTTCAACGATCTCCCGCATCATTTATATTGTTACCTTTATTAATTATGGAGCATTTTCTGAGCTCAGGATAACAACCACAATCTTTACACTGTGCGCCTAGATGTTCGTTATCTCCCTTTACCACGTTATTGCGATGCTCGCGCAATCTGTCATTGACACATCTTCCCGTCTGTCCGATTTACTTTTTCTTGCACTTGTTCAGCGGTATCGAATAAACCACGCCATCCGAGCAGGCCACGAACGGCGTGCTATGTTTAGTGCTACACGTAACACACTTGACGCGGCCCTCACTAACTTTGTTGCAAAGCTTGGATAGCTGCTTAGGAGCAGAGACCAGGACGTTGATATTAGCGCGTTTTCAAATCTTCCTCATATTATGCGAAAGCGTGTGAATTTATGGAATAATAGTTATTTTAAAGCAAAGCTTTTTACCTCTGCCCTCCAAGGGTTCTTTCGCGACGGTTGGTGTCAACAGAAAACTCCCGTGAACAAATAAAAGAATTTACTGGCGTCGCAGGAATCGAACCAGGAACTATTAGAGTAAAAAAGTGAGAAACAGTCGTCTTACCGACTTACCTAAAAGTCCACGTGGACACGGGAAGACAGGTGGTGCACTCACCAAGCACACCCAGGGGTTTACGGGCTGAATGCCACGTGATAGCGTCACGCGACCTCTCGCGCCGCTGCGCGCTCCACCCACGGCACGTCCAGCTGCCCTGTGCGCACCTTGCGCATGAGCTAGGAGAGACAACCATTAAAGTAAACTTCTACCAACGCATGCGATCTCACTTCTAGCACGCCAGTGGGCTAAACCCTGTGGCCTCCAGTGTTCACGCCAAAAATCACAGCTCCTTGTCGTCCCCCCAAGCGCCAATTGGCACATTAAGGAACACATTCAGATACTCCTTGATGGCCAGGCCATCACTCCACGCCCCAGAACCAAGATCCTTGGCCTACAGCTCCAGGCCAACACCAAGTGTGACGTATGCTTGTACCGCCACAAACACAGCATCAATCAAAGCATACACATGATCAGGCGAGTTGCCACCAAGAAGTGAGGCCTTAAGGATTCTGAAACCTTTGGATTAATTCAAGCTTTTGTCCTCTCAAGAATCACTTACGTCAACCCCCTGTCTTCTTCTCAGAAAGGACGAATTAAGAGGCTTTATATAATGGTTAGAAAGGCGGTTGAGTCGGCCATTGGTCATCCCATGAGTGCGTCCACAGAGAGGCTGCTTAGCACGGGGCTCCACAATCTTTCTAACGAGAAGCTCCGATTGAGCAGAAATGGGGCGGGTCGCCGCATTCCTCACCAGATTGCCCGGGAAGCCCATATGTCACTCCGCTTGATGTACCCCCTGGAGTCTTGGGGACAAGAACTAAAGATGCACCCTTTGCTTAGAAATATGAACCTGTCACACATGAGGGTCGCCGACAAGCACGGGCTCAAGCACTCAACACCACTATCGCTCGGGATCACGCAGTTATCTACACAGACGCCTCCCAACATCGAAGGAAGCAGTACACATCATCGTGGCTACCTCCAGAACCAACCTCCGTACAAGTGCCTCACTCAAGACCCAAGGCATGACGGCAGCAAAATAGGCAGCCATCGCCTTGGTTATCACTCAGCCAGGCGTTCGGAAGGTAGTCACCAATTCCCAACAAGCTTACTGGAATTACCAGACGGGTTACGTGTCCCGACCTGCACTGCGTGGGCTAAAAAACCACTCCCCTACCGGTTCCATTCATCTCATCTGGACATCCGCTCACACTTTTATAGAGGGCAACGAATACGCCCACCAAACCTGCACTTTTACCCCCCCCCCCCGTACTATGGAGCTGCATAAGGACCGTCACCAGCTTGTCTCGTTGAAGGACATAACCCAGCATTATCGCCTTCAGCGACAGACACTACCTTTGCCTTACCCTGACCTTTACAGAGAACAACAAACTATCAATCCGGCTCCTTCCTTCACCCGACGCGTCTTCACCTGATGCACCCGAATCGCTACGACTCTGAAAGTAAATTTTGCTCAGAAGTAGGAACACTCTGCCACATAATCGGGGTGTGCGACTGTAGCCCTGACCACCCTCCTCTCTTTCCGTCAACTACCCAACAAAAGAAATGGGAGATGCTGCTGTCCAGCCCCTCTCTGCCTACCTATCTTCAGCTGGTGGTCAGAGCTCAGGCGGCGCGGGCTGCATATGGAGCTTGACCTGTTAAGAAAGAACCACTTCCCTGGGTCACACTCTGGGTGGTTCAAAAATCGGAATAGAAGTATTTCCTACTCATCTTCCTGATCCTCCTCCGTTTCTGCCACCGATAACGTCGCATCCGACTGCGGCGGCGGAGACGGAAAAGTAAGATGAAGACATGGATGAAGACATGGCTAAGTGGGTCGGTGCACTCTTCCTTCACTCCGCGTGGCAAACCCTCAAGGCTGAAGGCAGCCGTTCAGGTAGAGGCCGCATTCCTCGGGCGAATGTAATGGTCACAAGCGATGCGTTCGTGAGGACCGCTGATGCATGCGCATGATGAGCCCCGCAACAACCGGGACCGTGAAAAGTTGGAGCACCGAGAATCTCGCGGACGAAAGTGGCGCCGCATTCGTGGCCTGCTCGGATGGCGTGGTTTATTCGATACCGCTGAACAAGTGCAAGAAAAAGTTAACCGGACAGACGGGAAGATGTGTCAATGACAGATCGAGCGAGCATCGCAATAACGTGGTAAAGGGAGATAACGGACATCTAGGCGCACAGTGTAAAGATTGTGGTTGTTATCCTGAGCTCAGAAAATGCTCCATAATTAATAAAGGTAACAACATAAATGATGCGGGAGATTGTTGAAGCGTACGAGCTATATTCTAACAAAGACACGTGTGTCAGCTACCCTTCGGTGTTGTTAACTGACAAAGAAATTGCCTTTCCATCTGGTGACAGCACGTGAGCTGCAGGGACGGCTTGATATTTCAATGTGTTTCTTTCATCTTCCCTCTTTCTCACATTTGTTGCAACAGAATTCTGTATTTACGCAATTTTGTGCAATAAACATCTGTTGTTAGTGTGCGCTGTGTGCCGTCTACACCTCGTCCTCGTCCCTTTGCGCTGTTCCGAGAATGCTATACGAACACGCCCAAGCTTATAACTTAGTTGTTGCCTCAGGATGGTCCCAGTAATGACTGGCTGGGCAAAGAAAATACAAGTAATTTAGAAAACAAAATTTTGCCGATTTGGGTCTGGTAATCAAATCCGGGGCCTGCGGATTGCGAGTCCCACATGCACTCTCTGCACCAGGGCCGATTCCTTGGATCTACGAATTACGAAGCTAACTAAATGTGGAACGAGTCAATGCGCTGTGTCCGTGACTTCGAAACTTGCGTAAAGGACATGTACGCTGGATAACGAGAGTAATTTGAGCATTCCAATTACCCTGCACGGGGCACCTTGAGTAATCTTGATGACGGTATTGGCGACACCGCAGACCCCGAGCCCGCAAACATAAGCTGGAACCAACCATGGCGATGTGTTTAAGGTGTAGGGTAGAAACTTCAAACGGTGACCGTCGGAGCACAGGTCAAGCTCCGGCGGGTGGTCTGCCTATCTGCTTACCATGCAGGGAGTACTGGGGCCTCTCTCGGTATCAGGGTAACCTGAGCAAAAAAAGTACCCCCATCCCTTGCTTCTATACTATAGCATATCATATTTTCAACCCCCCCTCCAAACGTGATCGGTTCCTGAAAAGGGGCCACACCGAAATATTTTTTCTACCATTGCCATTCTTAAGATTTCCTGAACCGGAAAATATTTCTTGATTTGTTGTCTGGGAATCCCTCAATCCAGCCCAACCTCTTGCATCACCGTCAGTGTTCTTGATTGCAAAATATATTGAAGGCATAATTGGAACATCTTACAAGTCTAAAAAAAAAGGACTGGTGAGGTCCTTGTCGAGGTAAACGACAAGAAGCAGGCCACAAAGCTTCTAGCTCAAACTCGACTGGCTGATCTGAACATCAGTGTAACACCCCACCGGAGCCTCAACAGCTCCCAGGGTGTGATCTCTGAACCAGATCTCTTGAATGAAACGGATATGGATCTCCTTGCGGGTTTGAAGGGTCACGGCATCACAGCCGTGGGGCGCATCACCATCCGAAGAGATGACAAGGAGATTCCCTCCAAGCACATCATCTTGACCTTTAACCGCTCAACGCTTCCGCAACATATAACTCCCGACTTTATCCGATGCTCCATCCGTCCGTACGTACCGAAGCCACGGCACTGTTTTAAGTGCCAGTGGTTCGGGCATGGTACAATCCTCTTCCGTGGTGAACAACCTGTGCGAAATGCGTGGCGCAAGATAATGCGAGCGACAATTGTACATCCACCACACTCACTTGTGTGAACTGCGGGGGGCCGCATGCAGCGCACCCCCGTAAATGTGAAAAATTTCAAATTGAAAACAGATTATAAACATCAAGGTCACTGAGAACATCACCTTCCCAGAGGCGCGGAAGAGGGTCGCCTCTTTCCCCCTGGGGATGTACGCCGACGCAGCTCGCCGGAGGCGGATCGGCGTCTGGTTTCAGCAGGGACGCAGTTCAGGGAGTCTGACTTGGTCCCTCTCCGGCCCCCCAATGGGTTGCCTTAGGTAGCCCAACCCGTCAGCACGCCGCTTGCTGAGGCAGCAGCGGTTGTGGTGTCAACCGCCTCCGTTGGGGCCGCTGCCGCTGCCGCTCCTGCCTCCCCGTCCTCCAGTGCGTTAAAGGGTGTCGAGGGGATGGACACCGGGGGCCCCGCATCGGCTGCCACCGTTACCGCATCGCCTGTGCCACCTCTGGCACCCCGACACCCGCGGCGTTGGCGGCTGAAACGAAGGGCCCCCGCAGGGGGGCGAACTCCCGTGGGCCCGGTGCGTCGGGCACCCCTCTGATATCTGACGAGGAAATGGATGTCGGGCCGTTCCTGCCTGCAATGTAGCGCAAATAGCGGACCCCGACGTCCAAGCCAACAAAGAGGCCCAAAAAGCCCCTTCCCAGAGTACAAGCCCCGAAAGACGACACACACACACACACACACACACACACACACACACACACACACACACACACACACACACACACACACACACACACACACACACACACACACACACACACACACACACACACACACACACACACACACACACACACACACACACACACACACACACACACACACACACACACACACACACACACACACACACACACACACACACACACACACACACACACACACACACACACACACACACACACACACACACACACACACACACACACACACACACACACACACACACACACACACACACACACACACACACACACACACACACACACACACACACACACACACACACACACACACACACACACACACACACACACACACACACACACACACACACACACACACACACACACACACACACACACACACACACACACACACACACACACACACACACACACACACACACACACACACACACACACACACACACACACACACACACACACACACACACACACACACACACACACACACACACACACACACACACACACACACACACACACACACACACACACACACACACACACACACACACACACACACACACACACACACACACACACACACACACACACACACACACACACACACACACACACACACACACACACACACACACACACACACACACACACACACACACACACACACACACACACACACACACACACACACACACACACACACACACACGCACACACGCACGCACGCACGCACGCACGCACGCACGCACGCACGCACGCACGCACGCACGCACGCACGCACGCACGCACGCACGCACGCACGCACGCACGCACGCACGCACGCACGCACGCACGCACGCACGCACGCACGCACGCACGCACGCACGCACACGCACACGCACACGCACACGCACACGCACACGCACGCGCACGCACGCACGCACGCACGCACGCACGCACGCACTCCAGTCATCCTAAAATGTAAAAAATGGGAACAGAAAACATCATTCAGTGGAACTGCAGAGGCCTCCTTGACGATATAAATAGATGCTGCATGCCAATGAGCCAAGTATCATGTGTCTCCAAGAAACTCACCTCAATTACAAACAAACAAATTTCTTAAATGGGTACATGGTAATCAAAGGTCAGGGTTGGCTGCACACACTCTTCGGGCGGTGTGGCCATAGTCGCCCAGAAATCATTAGCATGCCACCCTCTCTCTTTAAACACTGTCCTTGAGGATGTAGCAATCCGTACAATAATTTTTAATGGGTTAATAACGGTATGCTTCATTTTCATCTCTGCCGATTTTGCACTTCCGAGCTCCGATTTCGAGGCATTGGTTGACCGGCTACCGGAGCATACATAGTCACAGGCAACCTTAATGCGCAGAACTCTGGGGCTTCTCCCGAACGAATGCCTGAGGTCGCCTGATAGAGAAGTTTCTAACATCCTCTGGAGCATGCCTTTTCAACGAAAAACAGCCTCTGTACCTTAACTTAGGACACAATACATACTCGAAACTTGACTTGGCTATTGGTTCTGCAGTTGTCTTTCCATGTCTTACGTGGGGTTTGGGCACGGACCCATATGGCAGCGACTTCAGCCACTTCATTAGCATATTGTCGCGTACTATAAACACGCAGATGCTGAGCCGGGGTCCTTGAAGGAGACGACCGGGTGAGTACAAGCAGCCAGAGCCTCTTCAGTGGGATAGCTCGAGCACACGGTTCCCAGCGCAAGCCCCAGAGCTCTGAATGACAATGATAAGAGAGCACGCGCACTCGAGCACTTCTTCCTCACAGTCGTCTCTTGGCGCCGATGAAACACGTGACATTTACCCCCCCCCCCCCTTCCAAAGGAAGCATCGTCTCGATGCTTGTGTGAACATACCGACAACCGGCGCGGGTGTGTTATGGCCTTGAAAAATAAGGTTTCATGCGCACTACGTCCGGGCGCAAGCGACGCCGTCTCGTTGAAGTGCAGTCTTCGGGAACCACGGTGTAAGTGACGTCGCTAAGTTGTTGAAGGACACGGTAGGGACCGAAGCAACGCTTTACACGTTTCTCCGACAGCCCTCAACGTCTTATTGGGGTCGACACCCATACACGGTCGCCAGGTTCGAAAGCGGCGTGCCTGCGGCGGGCGTTATACTGGAGAGAATCCTGCAGCTGCTGATTTGTGATTCGGTGGTACGCTAGCTACCGCGCTTCTTCGGCTTTCTGGATGAAACTCTGGACGTCCTCGTCGCCGTCGCCGTCATCGTGAGGCAGCATTGCATCAAGCATGGTTTCTGCCTCGCGTCCATGGACAAGTGCAAACGGTGTCATGCGCGTTGTTTCTTGCCGGGCGGTATTATAAGAAAATGTCACATAAGGAAGAATTTCGTCCCAGCATTTGTGTTCCACATCAACGTACATGCTCAGCATGTCAGCAAGGGTTTTGTTCAATCGCTCGGTCAGGCCGTTAGTTTGCGGGTGGTAAGTGGTTGACTGCCGGTGGGAGGTACCTGTGAGGTTCGTTATGGCGCGTACAAGGTCGGCATTAAACGCGGCTCCCCTGTCTGTAATAAGAATCGACGGGGCGCCGTGGCGCAGAACGATGTTTTCAATGAAAAACTGGGCCACGGAGAGTGCTGTGCAGCGCCGAAGCGCTTTCGTTTCTGCGTATCGCGTTAAATAGTCGGTGGCGACAATTATCGACTTGTTGCCTGCGTGAGAGGTTGGAGAGGTGCCCAAGAAATCCATGCCTATCTGCTCAAATGGTCTTTTCGGTACTTGAATCGGCTGTAGTAATCCAGCTGGTCGGCCCTGCGGAGTCTTGCGTCGTTGGCATTCACGGCACGTCCGTATGTACTGCTTCACGGTGGCGGCAAGGTTCGGCCAGTAATAATTCTGTTTTATCCTGGACGTCGTCCGAGCGTAACACAGGTGGCCGGCCGCTGGGTCGTCGTGGCACGCCCGTAGTATTTCAGTTTGAAGACACGGGGGGACAACTAGGAGGTAGTCCCTTCCGCAAGGAGCAAAGTTTCGCTTGTAAAGAATGTTGTTGCGCAAGCAGAAGAACTTCAACCCACGTGCGAAGGGCCTCGGAACGTTGCTATTCCGGCCTTGTAAAAAGTCTAAAAGGGGCCGCAACTCCTCGTCCTCCATCTGTTGCTGAGACAAGATGGTAGCGTCCAGCGCTCCGAGGAGGCCGTGTCGTCATCATCATCTTCATTGTCGGCGT
This sequence comes from Haemaphysalis longicornis, assembly GCF_048455015.1. Classification (NCBI taxonomy): domain Eukaryota; kingdom Metazoa; phylum Arthropoda; class Arachnida; order Ixodida; family Ixodidae; genus Haemaphysalis; species Haemaphysalis longicornis. The sequence goes on from NW_027526295.1 coordinate 10,817,129, forward strand.
GCTCGACTGGCGCTCCTGAAAGGCAGTCAGCGTCAGAGTGTTGCTTTCCGGACTTATAAATCACCGTTAGGTCGAACTCCTGAAGTCGGAGGCACCAGTGAGCTAAACGTCCCGTGGGGTTCTTTAAATTGTCCATCCAACACAGGGAGTGGTGGTCGCTTACTACTTGGAAAGGGCGGCCGTAGAGGTAGGGGCGAAATTTCGTGACCGCCCATACAACGGCCAGACATTCTTTTTCTGTTGCCGAATAGTTGGTCTCCGCCCGAGAAAGGTTTCGGCTTGCATACGCGACGACTCTGTCCGTACTGTCTTGCGACTGTACAAGAGAGAGAGAGAGAGAGAGCTCTTTAATGTGGGCTGGAGAGGTCAGCTCTGCTAGCGGCAGTGCTTGCTACGCCAGATGGGGATGATTACAATGCAGTGAAGTGAATGTGAGAAATCGGGAAAGCAGCAATAGAGAGAAAACAAAGTTGAATAAAAATGGCACGCAATGTAGTGCAAGGGAAAAACTCGAAATAAAGTTAAGCAAAAGACAAGAAAAATTGAGCGAATGGAGCCCAGGAACGCAGAGCGCCTAACAAGGAAAAGGAATCAAAGCGTACACAACGACGCAAACGCGTACAGGTACAGCTCCAAGACCGACGTTACTAGCATCTGTATGGACCTTGGTCACAGCTTCGTCGTCAAAGTGGGCGAGTACCGGCGGCATTTGTAAGCGAAACCTGAGTTCTTCGAAGGCAGCCTGGTGCTCCCTAGTCGAACGGAAGGTGACATCATTACGGGTGAGGGAGGTTAACGGGGCCGCGATGTTTGAGAAGTTTTCTATAAACCTCCGGTAATAGGAACAAAGGCCTAGAAATCATCGAACAGCCTTTTTGTCCGCAGGGGTCGGGAATTTGGTCACCGCTGCTATCTTCTCCGGATCGGGTTTGACACCGGCGTGGCTGACAACATGGCCCAAGAAAAGTAGCTCCTGGTATCCAAAATGACATTTTTTCGATTTCAGCGTGAGACCGGCCGATCGAATAGCGTGAAGAACGGAAGATAGCCGTCGCCAATGTTCCTCAAATGTGGGTGCAAACACGATGACATCGTCGAGATAAACCAAGCACGTCTGCCACTTCAAGTCAGATAAAACAGTGCCCATCATCCTTTGAAATGTGGCAGGTGCGGAACACAGCCCAAAAGGGAGAACCTGAAACTCATAAAGACCATCTGGTGTTATGAAGGCGGTCTTCTCGCGGTCGCGCTCATCAACCTCGATTTGCCAATACCCACTTTTCAAATCCATCGATGAAAAGTAACGGGCATGACGAAGCCTGTCGAGGGAGTCGTCGATCCGCGGCAACGGGTACACGTCCTTTTTTGTGACTTGGTACAGCTTCCTGTAATCTACGCAGAATCGCAATGTCCCGTCCTTCTTTCTTACCAAAACCAGGGGGGATGCCCACGGACTCCGAGATGGCTGGATAACGTCGTCTCGCAACATCTGTTCTACTTGGCTTCGGATGGCGTCGCGCTCCTTGGTAGATACACGATACGGGTTTTGGCGAATAGGTCTCACAGCGTCGGCAGTAATGATGGGATGCTTCGTCAGTGGTGTTTGACGCACAGCACACGATGATGAAAAACAGCCTTTGAAGCTCATTAGCAACTCACGAAGGGCTCGCTGCTCCGCGTGAGGTAAGCTCGAATTGATGTCAAGAATAGGATCGGGAGCTCGTTCGCCAGGCTCAGTGCCTAATACAAAACAGTCATCGTTGCCCGCGATTTCCTCGAAGTAAGCAACGGTGGCACCCTTAGCGACGTGGCGGCGTTCCTTGCCAAAATTGGTCAGCAATAATTCCGCACGGCCCTCGGTGAGTTGCAGCACGCCTCGAACAACTGCGATGTCGTGATTCAGCAATAGGGCGTCCATACGCTCGGTGATACCATCAACGGCACAGCGAACATCACACATCACAGAAACTATCCTGCAGGACCGCGACGGCACGTTCACATCATCGTCGATAACACGCAACGGCGCACGGCGTACTCCATGTTCTGGGCGGCGATTGCTCGCGGCGAACTTAATGGAGCGTTCCCCAACGTCGATGACAGCGTTGTGCTCACTTAAGAAGTCAATTCCTAGAATGAAATCCTTGCAGCACTCGGGGACGAAGACAAAACTTGCAACGAACTCGGAGTCGCGGATGCCAATCCTGGCGGTACATTTTCCCACAGGCGTCATCAGGTGACCACCAGCCGATCTAATCTGGAGCCCGAACTTTACTTTTCTTCGACGATCGGCGAGTGTTTGGCTGATTACGGAGTAGTCCGCACCAGTGTCGACTAACGCAGTTAATTGGTGCCCGTCTATGGAGATTAAAATGCCCGCGCTGCCAATTTCACCGATACTTATTCTACTCGCCGTGCGGTCAGACGGCGACGTCATGGCTCCCGTCGGCGGGATAGTGGGTGCTGTCGGCAAGGTCGCGTGTCTTGCTCCACTGGGTCTACTGTCTACTGGGGACGCTGCGTGTTCGGTCGATGAGGTCATCGTTTGTCGTATCGGCGAGGTCGTGTCTTCGGTCGGCGGCGTAGTTGGTTTTCGAAGGTCTTGCAAAGGCCTGCCGGTACCAACCTTGCCTCCTGAAGTTGCGGCGCTTAGTTTTCCCGCCCAGGGCTAGGGGATCTTCCACGCGGCGGTCGTCGGGGGTCTCGACGGTCAGGTGACGAGCCGCTAGACGGTTACTGTGAACGTCGGAGGATCGGCGGGGGAGGTCACTTCGAACGTCGGAGGATCGGCGCGGGACTTTGTCTGGCAGCAAGGTAACCTTCGATTTCCGCAGGTCTTTGGCCAAAGCAAGGTCGTGAGGCAGCGGGTAGTAAGCCACGAAGCCCAATTTCACGGCACGGGCAACGCCGGTAAACGTGGCCTGCTTCGCCACAATAATAGCACAGTGGCTGGTTGTTGGCATCGCGCCAAACGTCCGTCTTGCGCACCTGCGCTCCATACAAACTCTGTTGTTGGGACCGAGAGTACGTGGCGGAATCTGCTCTCTGGAGTGGGGGGTCGGTTCGAGGCGCCAGGGGTGGCAGTGGCGTGTGTGCGATGGGCAGCTGGCGACGGAGAGCTGTTACATAACTCGCCTGTGGCGGCTGTACCTGCTGCTCCGCGATCGAAAGCGCTTGTCGGATCTCTTGGCCAAGCACATCAGCAACCGAGGCAGGCGCAGGTTTCAGGCCGCCAATCCCACTCAATTGCAGCTCTTCTCGTACAATTGAGCGGATGATATCTCGAAGAATTGTGTCATTGGTCATACTTGTTAGGGCGGCAGCAGTACCGGACGAAGCGCCGTTCGCGCGGTTGAACTGGCGGCATCTCTCTTGCAGGGCTCGCTCGATGGCTGTTGCCTCCCTGACGATGTCTTTCACCGTGCGAGGAGGGACGCACGCTCCCGCCGCCCTGTAAAGGGCTGAGCAGGGAGCAGGCAGTCATATATAGGCAGGTCCAAACACGAACGGTCATGAACCCGGCTTTCATGCACAAGATTTTCCCTGAGGCACACCCCGACGGTACGTGCAGGGTGTGTCGCAACGCCCCCGCGACTCTTGAGCACATCGTCTGGGACTGTCTGAACTTCCCAGAAGATTCTACATCAGGAATGCTTCCGCCCGCCTTTGAAGAGGCTAAGCGATCTGGCAACCAAGACCTCCAACTCGAGGCCGTCCAGCGGGTCATCGTGGCGTTGGCCAGGCAGGAGACTTCACAGCCCGGTAACGGGCGGGGGGCTTCTAACCCTGGTGGCGACAGCGAGGACGACACTGGCCAAGTCTGAAGTCCTAACTTGGACTTCAACCGCCGGCACAATAAATGTTTTTCCAATCCAATTCGTACGAGACCGCGAAGAGCTGTTCTTTAACGCCGTGCATCAGGCAGTGCATCTTCCTCGGCTCCGACATGTCAGGGTCAGCCCTCTTGAACAACCGCGCCATGTCCTCCGTTAACATAGTCACGGTTTCAGTGGGTTTCTGGATCCGCGACTCCAACAGCCGCTGTGCAAGGTCCCGACGGTCTGTGGTGGCGAAACTTTCCAGAAGCTCCTGCCGGAATTCTTCCCACGTAGACAACCTCGCCTCGCGGTTCTCGAACCACGTCCTTGCACCATGTTCGAGCGCGTAATATACCTCACGCAGCTTTTGGCGAGCGTCACACTGGTTGAACGATGCGACCAGCTCAAACTGCTCCAGCCAGTCCTCAACCTCCTCAAGCACCTCACCGTGAAAGATGGCCGGAGTATGTGGCTGTTGGAGAGTTACCTGGGGAGTAAGTGCTTGCGCCATTACTTGAGGTTCCGGAGCCTGATGTCTAGGTGCCGTGAAGTCAAGGCGACCGTACTCTGGAGACATTTTGCGACGGCTAGCCCGATGGACAGGTGTGTGGACAGGGCTAGGCCGTTCCGGGCTGGCCAAAGGGGTCCTTTGCATGGGGTAGTCGTACCCAGCAACCTCCACCAGTGTCGCGTACTATAAACACGCAGTTGCTGATCCGGGGTCCTTGAAGGAGACGACCGGGTCAGTACAAGCAGCCGGAGCCTCTTTAGTGGGATAGCTCGAGCACAGGGATCCAAGCACGAGCACCAGAGCTCTGAATGACAATGATAAGAGAGCACGCGCACTCAACCACTTCTTAGTCCTCACAGTCGTCTCTTGGCGCCGATGAAACACGTGGCAATATATAATTCAGGTCCAATCAGTCCATCTTCCCGTAAGAGGTTTAATGAATCAAAACCAAACTGCAGCACATTCACAGAAACATCTAAGCTACACCACACATCCATAAAACACCTACACATGGAGGAAGCCGCCCAACTCATCCCGCCGCAGATCCTTGATGCTTGCCAAAAGTCCATTCCCCAGGCCTCCAGCTCGTCCTGCAACCCAAGGAGGTCCTGGTGGAACGAGAACTGTAGGCGGGCGCGAGAGGCGCCGAAGAAGGCGTGGGGTGTCCTTCGCCGGTATCCCACGTCGGATAACCTCATCTCGTTTAAACGGGCAAAGGCCTTTGGAAAGCGTGTGTGTCGTGAGGTGAAAAGGGAGAGTTGGCGCGCTTTCCTTACATCCATTAACTCATACACAGACACTCACAAGGTATGGACATAAATACGTAAACGTAAAAGACAAGATACACATAGCCTGCCCCTGGTCAGTATAAAGGGGACACACTCGAAGACCAGGCTAACACACTTGCACACTTCGAACACGTTTCCAGCTCTGCACACTACAGAAACACTTTCCTGAAATATAAAAATGCTTGTGAAAAGAAGTCCCTACATGACAATAACAGGTCAAAATCTGGTTACAATTCTGAATTTACACTCTATGAGTTGACGGCTGCCCTGAGCACATGTAAACCTTCAGCTCCAGGCGCAGATAAGATTACATACACCATGATACAACACCTACGCCCACATACTCTTGAAACACTCCTACACCTATGCAACAACATATGGCTTTCGGGGCACAATCCAAAACTTTGGAGGGAGGCCATAGTAGTGGCTTTCCTGAAGGAAGGAAAGTACCCCTCCTCTCCTGCCAGTTATCGGGCCATTGCTTCGACAAGCTGCCTGTGCAAGCTCCTCGAGAATATGATAAACAGAAGGCTCGCGTACTTTGTTGAGTACAATGGTCATCTCGAGAGCTGCCAGTCAAGCTTCAGGGCAGGGCGAACCACCAATGATCAACTCGTCCCGCTCGAGTTTTACATAAAGGGTGCTTTTATTCATAAACAGTGTTGCGTAACGGTGTTTTTTGACCTTAAGAAGGCCTATGACACCGCCTGGCGCTACAGGATCCTCAGTTTCCTGAAGTCATTTGGTGTCTCAGGCAATGTGATGAACACTCTTGCTAGTTATTTGTCCGAAAGAACATTTCGCGTGAGAGTAGGTAGCGCACTCTCAAGAGTTCATGTGCAAGAAAACGGCGTTCCGCAAGGTGGAGTTCTAAGCTGCACTCTGTTCGTAGTTAAGATGAACTCCCTTGGGAAGGCATTGCCACCTACCATTTCGCATTCATTGTATGTAGACGACGTCGAGGTATCTTTTAAATCATGCAATGTCCATCTGTGAGCGTCAAGTCCAGCTCGGTGTTAAAAACTTGCCAGCTGGGCAGACAAGTACGGTTTTAAACTAAACCCAGAAAAAAGCACTTCCGCTGTGTTCACCAGGAAGCGCGGGATCAATCAAGACCCAGATATTACTCTTAATGGCGTTTCAATTCCTGCTAAAAAGGAGCATAAGTTTTTAGGCGTAATATTCGATAACAAACTAACATTTGTTCCCCACTTGAAACATCTTAAGCAAAAATGCATAAAAACTATAAATATTCTTCAATTTCTCTCCCACCAGACGTATGGTCCAGACAAGCAACTCCTTCGGCGTGTTTATAGCGCCCTAGTGGGATCTCGCTTGGACTACGGCAGTGTCGTATATGAGTACGCAACAAAAACGGCACTAGAAATACTGGACTTGGTGCTGCATTTAGGGCTACGCCTTGCATGTAGTGCTTTTCGCACTAACCCTGTCCTAAGTCTGTATGTAGAATGCAATAAATGGTCCCTAGATAACCAGAGGGTGGACGTTTTATATGCGCACTACGAAGTCGAGGAGTGCTGGGCACTCTGTCTAGGAGTAAAAACTTTTGTCCCATATTTCCCTCCCTTTTGAAGCATTGGGCTGCTCTTTCAAGGAGCGGCACGTGGCCGTCAAAGCGAGAGGCGCAATACTCATCGTACGCAATACACGACACTGGCCAATTGGCGTAAGCGACGCTGTCTTACGTGAGCCTGTTTGTTGAGCGAATCTCATGTTTCACGAAACGATTACTTTCTACCGCAACAAAAACAAGCCAGGCGCAAATACGGTAAAAAAAACTCCCCCCACCTCCCCGGAGGGGATCGTGCGGAAATGCGAATGCATTGGGTGCACCGATGAGTGCGCTGCGGCAAGCAGTAACGGAGAGAGGCGTGCGCTCCACTGCATTTATGTACATTTTCCGAGCGCAGCGAGCGGACAGAGGGTACGCGGAGAGGAGAGAGAGACCCGCGCAACACGCCCGCCCCGCGCGCGAGCTCTCTCTCCCGCCGAGCTCCGCGATGCGAACGCCCTCGCACACCCGAGCGCGCTCCTCCTCTCCACTCACTCTCCGCTACTCCGCCCGAGCTCCGCGATGCGAGCGCCCTCACATGTCCGAGCGCGCTCCTCCTCTCCCCTTGCCCTCCGCTACTCCCGCCCGAGCTACCACCTGCTCCGGTTGCTACGCGCGCCACAGCTGTTGCTAGGGGCAAGGAGGACCGCGGAGAGATAACACCTGCGGGCGCACGCCGACGGAGCACGACAACCCCCGACTAAGAAATGCATTCACATTTACGACGACGACGACGACGAAGGCAGAACTACGAGGCGCGCGCTCACGTGCGCTCGCGCTGGAGGAATGCAGGCGCACGCCGGCCAACGGAGCAAGACAACCCCCGGCTAATAAATGCATTCGCATTTAAAAACAAAGCAACGGCGGACAACGGTGCGCGGCTGACTATGTTAGCGCCATCTCGGAGGACTGACGGTAAGCGAGGCTGACGAGCCTAACGACGCACTGGAAGTTCGCTTGAATACCCGCCTTCATGACATCGGGGCAGACGTCATGAAAGACACGCTTTGGCGCGACAATAAAAGTTTAGCCGAAATTGAATGATTTCTTAGTAAATACGGCATGGTTTGCTGCCGCACAAGCACTGGAGGCACTCTAAAACACGAAATCTTTCGAATAAAACAAACTTGTATTTTGTCTGCATGGCCACTTTAAAGGTAAGCTGTCGATATTGGGGACCGACAAATAGTCCTCGTTGTTTTAGTTTTGGTAGCTGCAGCGCGCGTTGAAAACACTCGATAGATTCGAAAAATCTGCGCGGTACTGATCCAGCCCAGTTACATACTGCAAAAAAAAGAAAACAGGGAAGGTGATAGTACGCAACACTCAACGAACTACGCACGTGTCAACACGTAGGTGATGATTATAATAGCGTTAGCTGCAGGAAGTTACAGAGAGCCGTGATGGCTAAAAAAAAATCCCCGCAGAACACAACAAAAGAAGGCGACATTGATGCTCTTAGTCGTTAACAAAATGTTCTCCCATTCCCCGTTCTCGGATTTGGCTCACAAGATTTCAAGACTGCAAAAGGATTACCTAGAAAACACAAAAAACAGCAATATGAGACGTTTTCCGTTAGGTCGGTGGGAAAACTGTAGGCACATATGACAAAAATCTTGGATCTGTCGATTGTCCACTACCAAAAAAAATGTTCCATCGGTTCCATCGGCCTCCCGAAAAAAGAACGAGTTACACGCGTCTTCCATTCAAAGTCAACAAAATGTAAACACGCACTTCCTTCACGCGACACACACTGCATTTCCCTTGTGTTTGCTGCTCTTGAAGGTATAGATATGCTAAAAATGCAAAGAACTTCAGTTCTAACAGAGACTTAGAGCAAGCATTTCCACAGTTCACAACATTACACTTCTCCTGCACTACACGAACTGCCCGCAGCGTAGTTCGGGAAGCACGAACGAGACGGCGCAGCAGGCTTTTTGCACGGTTAGTGGCACGACACTCCGTACGCTCGTTTGTTGTGATACTTGAGTGCGCTCAGAGGATGGCTTGGCCTTCTCAGGCTGGTTTTGATCCTGCGTGCCACCATTTCTGGATCGGGGCGCACGGGGAGGAGGAGCTGGGCGTATTGGCTACTATCATATGAGCTGCTAATGCAGCGCACAAAGTGCTTACAATTTATCCAATGGGAATTTACAGTACGCATTGCCGAATGCTAATGGTATGACAAACGACACTAAAGCTGAGAAGACGACTCCAAAGGGCATGCAATTACAAGGTTTCAAGAGTGGGAGTGATATAGGACTTCCCTCAGTTTTCGCACTCACGCATGCGAAGACAATCTAGATGGCGTATTCTGAATCCCATGAGCTTTTGCAATAGAGCATCGAACCAATTGGGCTTGCATCGGCAGCCCAGAAAATTTTGCTAACATTTCTTCTTACTCTGGCTGGCGGCTCTTGTTCTGACGACACGCTGTACGAAACGCCTACACCAATATTGAACAAATCAATCTGTGTCCCAGTAAATCATTGAAGTATCTAACACAAAAAGCATCGGCTGTGCGTTCAAGAACTTCGAGTGTTGCTCTGAAGCATTTCCACTTTAGTGACGCAGAAGGGCGCGTAATGTGTTTGATATTGCCAAAATAACTGGCCCACGCTGGCAATCATCCGCTGCCTGCGCGATCTTTTAGCGCATCTGCGTCAGAGCATCGAAGCAGAGTTCATGCATTGGCGTTTCGTAAGGTTCGAATAGGAAAAAAATCAGTGCCCCTCCACTCTGTGAAGAAGGATGACCTGCGGAGCTGGACGCAGTCCATGGAGTGCACGAAACAAAATACGTTTGTTCGTAATTTGCTATAGAGCATACTTCCAAGCCAATTAACTAAATGCAACTTGAAAGGACCCCAGCTTTGTTTTAGCAGACAAACATGGAGCTGCCTGCTTCCCTCCCGCGTCTTAGGCATCTTAGGTTTGTGTAGCACGCCAGCATCCACTCCGCCACCAAGGACACTGTACTGGTCGCACTGTGCCGTTTGACGCCTTCGTTTGAACCTCCCGCCAGCACAGCGGACATACTGCAGACATCAGTAAGGGTATGAAACCTATCCTCTCCCTTCTCTTCCCACTCCCAACCCATGCACTCCGGACTTGGCCACTCCCCACTCGTAAGTCGGCTTCTGTATGAGAGAGAGAGAGAGAGAGAGAGAGAGAGAGAGAGAGAGAGAGAGAGAGAGAGAGAGAGAAAAAACTTTATTTAGTGGCCCGATAGTGTTCAGAAGGTCAGCGGTTGAGCCCAGCGTGGACCCGACGGTGGCCCCCTGTGGCCGGGCCGTTCATGGAGGTGGTTGCTGTGGCGGATCTCGCTGAAGCACTGGAGGTCCCGCACGGATCGCTAGAGCCACAAGCGCCTTCTGGATGTCCTTATTGGGGCTGAGCAGCGCGGCCTCCCAGTCTGATTCGTTGTGAATAAAATTGTCGGTCTGCATAGTGGGGCACTGCCATAACATGTGTTGCATGTTGGCCCAGACTCCGCAGGATGGACAGAACGGGCTGTATAAGCTAGGGTGTATTTTGCTGTACAGTGCTGGGGAAGGAAGGGTGTTCGTCTGGATTTGACATAGTGTGGTCGCTTCGTATCGAGTGAGTGAGGCGTGCGGGTGTGGGTAAATGCGTCTAGCGTCCTCGTAGTAAGCTAGGACATCTTGAAAGCTAAGGAGGGGTGCTGAGAGCAGAGTAGTGGCCGGATGATCTGACGCCTGGTAGGTGAGCTCGCAGGCCAGCTCATGAGCCACCTCATTCCCCTCCAGGCCCGAGTGGGCGGGGGTCCAAAGGAGACGTATGGGAGGTGAGTGCGGGGTCTCGGGGATGGTGCGTAGTATGCGAGCAGCTGGGGGACTGCACTTGCCGTTCGTAATGTTTCGCAGGGCGGTCTGAGAGTCAGTTACGATGATTCCAGGAGAGGCACTGCGAGCGATTTGTACAACCGCAAGGGCGATGGCTGCCTCTTCTGCGTCTGTGATGTCGCCATGGGGCAAGGTGCATGCGACTTCCTGGTTATTGGGAAAGTTAGATGTGGCAGCGCAAAGGGCGGGGCGTCCTTTATATGGGGAGGCGTCTGTATACCACACATGTGAATGGGTGTATGAGTCGGCGCTTGATGTGAACCTCCACCGCGCTGTTGTACGAGATGTGGCGAGGGAGAAATGCAGGGTTCTTTGCACATCGCTGTGAACGTTCACTATCTGGCCGTTCACTATCGGCCATGAGAGAGACGCCTATTATGCACATATAGAGCAAACGGAATGCGATCAGGCGCTCCTCCAACGCGTTCAGGCGCGGGAGATGAGACGGGCACGGCGGGGATACGTATCCGAAGGTGGTCACGAAGGTGACACTCTTCTGCAGGGACTCCGTAAACGTTCCGCACACAGTGAAATAATTAACGTTGGACGCCTTTTACGGGACGTTTTAGACCAGCAACACTCTCGCGGCGTTATCTATGTTCCGTTGTTGTCCTTCTCCTTCACGGCTCAAACTTTGGCACTTGGCCTCAGCTGGTGGGTTCGTGTTTGTCTTCCGCGACGTTGAATCTCCCATCGGAGTTCTTCATGGAATGATCTCTGTTCTTTCAGGGAGAGAACGACTCGTGGCTGCCCCACGGCACGCAGGTTCCGCACACCATGAACTATTCAACGGTGGAAGTCCTTTGCGGGATTCGTTTCACCAGAATCCGAAGCTCCACCTCCTTTTCGTCCAAATTTAGCGTTTCCGATTGTGGTGACGTCGTTGTCGAATGAGAGTGTATAGCACATTTCTACACTGGCGGGAAATGGCAATAGACGAAAGCGCGTTTGAAATCAGGTAAATCGCGCTGCATGTTCTGGGGTAGCGGCTTCCTGTTTTTTGTTCGCGTACATTCGTGCTACTGTGCGTGCCGATGCTTCTATAATCGCCACTATTATTCCTCCGAGCGAACTACACGCGTACGTCCCAATGCGAGTTAAAAGTGCAGTTGCGGGTCATGGTGCAACCGCAATAATCAGCTGATTGGGAAACTTGTGAAAGACACATCGGTGGCAGCGAGGAAAACAACACCCAGAAGAGTTGCGAGCTGGGCTTGTTGGTAAATGTTCATGGTCGGAAAAGCGCCACGACGACGAGGACAAACAAGTACACGGCAAAAAGCGCTACTACCAACTGAAAATTTATTCCATGTATAGTTGTTTTTTTTTCGTAATAAATTTTCAGTTGCTAGTAGCGCGTTGTCCCGTGTAGTTGCTTGTCCACGTCGTCGTAGCGCTTTTCCCACCATGATTAAAACAACAGTTGCGAAATACGAATATGCGGTGGTGAGGAGGAGCACCGGAGAGGCGCCGAGTAAATCGACTTCACCGGAATGAAAACGTGGGGGGGGGGGGGGGGTGGGATGGAGGGGGTTTAAACATATACTGCTTCGCAGTAAAATGAATCACTGGCCGCTCCAAACCAATAGTAAAAGTGACTTGCAGAAATGACAAACGTACAGATTGCGGTGCTCAATACCCATAAAAATTCACACTTCATTTCGGCGCGCCTATACTCACGACCACTGCGTCTTGTCCCAAAGTGTACGCGCCCAGTCCTTGGCAGGAGCAAGAAGGCATCGGCACTCCATGTTCTGAACCATGCTATGTGTGCAGCTCAGTTCCCCGTCAGTATTTGATGAAGCTGCTGCAGTGCCGTTATCGAAACACACAACTTCACTTTGAAGAGGCGAAATACCGTGCCGCCAAATTGGTTTTCACGTGTCTCACTTGATGCCTGCAATGCAGGTGCCCAAATTTTGACGGTTGGAGCCTCGAAGAGGCAAGACCGGCCCACTGGGACGCTGGAGCCACGTGGCAAGACCTGGAGTGGCTGCGGAGCATCACAATGCTGCCTGTCGTAGTCAAGGGCATCCTCCGGGGTACGTATTCTCCCCTTAAGACGTTACCCCTCGGTTCCAGGTACAGGTTCCAGGAACGAGCGCACCTAGCACGCATGCGATGGCAATGTTCGCAGAATGCAGGTCGCAGTGTTAATAACAATGAGCAGTAACAGCTGCAGAAGAATGACGAGTTGCGCTAGCTAGGAAACTTGCATGTGGAAAGCTTCAAAAAGCGCTACACTGAACACGGGACACAAACGAAAGAACCACAGGACAAGCGCTACTTACAACTGAGGTTTAATCAGGAAACACGAAGAACATATAACCTCACAGTCACCAGACCACGCATGCATCAACAAAAACCGATAGGAACAACCCAAAAACAAAACACAAAAAAGTTGAAGTGACATCTACGTTTGGATGCTTCATAGGTCGGCGTAATCACTCGTGAGCACACTCATTTGTACTCATTTGTACTCAAACTCGCAAATGAGTATGATGATGAGGGAGTACACATCCAGATTAAAAAAGTGAGTACGATGACGAGTGAGTACAGGGGTAAGTGCACTTCTCGTGAGTACAGTAATAATGAGTAAACTACTCATAAGTATGAGTACTCACGAGTACAGTATATCTTGAGTATGAGTACTCATCAGTATGATTACTCATAAGTAGTACTCATGAGTACTACTTGTGAGTGTACAGTACTCACGAGTACAATGCTCATGAAATCTGTATTTTCGAGTGCATGTACTCGTGAGTACATGCACTCGTGAGTACAGTAGTGCAAACAAATTCTATCACGAACTCGAGTATGGACGTGCGTCTACGAGTCGCAAACATTAAGCGGTGCAGCTGTGCAGCTTAACTCTCACGGATGGTAAAATCCGACAACGAAAACTGCGCCTGCCTCCTTTCCCTGTCCCTGTTTGGCGCTGTTAGCGTTTTTCGGCGGTCCCTCGCTAAGGGGTCGCGGTGAAAAGGGAAAAACGAGGGGTGAGGTCCCGGCGCGAAGTGCAGCCGCAGTGACTCTGTTTTTATGGCACGGGTTGATTGGCGCAGATATTTTTCTTTACAAATACGTGGCCTGGGAACACGTAGCTGCTTCGTTCCGCTTGCTCCGTTCAAGTTGCTTTAGGGGTGGCGGTGGGGGCTGCTAACAATGCAGGCACTACGCGTATCGAAGTCGCTCTTTTCCCGTGTTCAGCAGTTTCTGTAGACGTATGTCACTCTGTGTAGTCGTTTCGTGAGCCGAACTGATCGTTTTAACAGTTGCAGTGAATATACGGGATTCGCGTCAAATCGACTACATGGTTTGTGTCACCGAAATTGTCCCCGACATGCCACTGTGCGATAATGTGGCTGATGTACGTGCGCCCTAATGGTTTTATTAGGCTCCCGTTTTGAAACTTTTTGGTCAGGTTCGGTAGGGCTATGGTCTCGTGCAGTCCATTTACAAGTGAGCTTAAGCCCCATCATGCAGGCGCGGCGACGTAATTTCCCCCTACATTGGAAATAAAATATCGAGTACACCGAGGCACGTTTGTGGGTTGTTAGTCGTACATCATAATGCCCGGTTGAACGCGTGCGACGCCTTGTTTCGCCTCGCATATTTTGTCGAAGAGCTCCAGCATCGTGCGCTGGAGGAGCGTTTTGCTTTGGAATAGCTTTGCTTTCGAATGGCAACCCAATGCGCCGCTTCTCGTTTATGCCCCCGTGTAACGAGGACGCTGACGACAATGGCGAATTTCGGTGGTTTTTCTTCCCCTATCTTCATCTGCTATTTACTGGCGGAGCGACCACCCCTCGCTAGCAACTGGTGCCAAGTTTAAGCTCGCACTGTGGAAGGCCTCGCGAAGGGTCCGTTTTTATATGATGAATGGCAACGCCAGACGTTAGGGTTTTAGCTTAAGCTCGTGTCTTGGAACGTCTCGTAAAACATGTTGCTTGCCCATAACGACTCCACCGCACTTTTTGATCGATATCTGTAAGCTTCGTCAGCGCAGCTCGAGACAAGATCTGTAGATTTCCACTGAGCAACCAAGGCACTTACACGGCCATAAAGGGAAGTCAGTGCAAGCTATAACGCCTCCGAAAAACGCGCCTGCAAACTTTTCGAGTTTCCCAAAGCACTGGAGAGCAGTTGGATAGAGCTGTAACGGCTGCCAAGCACAGGCAGCAACTGGGTGCACTGCGGCAGTCGACTGCGAGCAGTACCCGCTCCACCCCCCCCCCCAATACACACACACACACTGTTAGGACTGGGTCATCCCAGCTCAGTCACCACTGTTGCGACGTTGCCCTGCTCAGTCTGCTATGGAAACGGAGCAGAATAGAGCGACGAAGTAGTCGAGCCAACTGTGATCTGAAGCTGTATTTATATACAGCTTCAAATCATATATACAGCTTCAATATAGCGCCGAGAAGCCCCGATTCCCACAAGAACACCACGCGCCCCAGACTCCGGTGCTTTATTACTGAGAACACGAAGAGACGCCAGACGCAACGCGAGTGCTTACGTTCCGTTTCGCTCTATCCGGTGTACGCGCCTTCCCTTAGTGCGTCGCTCTTCGACAGTGCACAGTGTAAGACGTCTTCTTCCCGTGCTCCTTTGTCGTGATATATATGTAACCTCAGTATTTCTAATTAGTTAAACATTTAAAAATGTTTCCTCATTAGCCTTTTATTGGAGCCACGACCTAGCTAACATGGCGCAGTCGACAGGATCAGGACGAACGCACGAACAGACGAACGACGCGGACGAAGCGCACCACGACTACGAGAGTCTGGCACGCAGACGTGGGGCACCGACGGAGCCCACGTCAAGGGTGGTCGACCCACTGCTGACCTCAACGGAACGCTAGGTCCCGTGCTCAACGAAGAAACAGCAGTTCGTGAGCGCACTACGATTACGAGGGCTTCCTTGCTCTGGCCGTACGGACGACATCGTCTCGCGTCTTCTAATGGACAACGAGCAACGTCGCCAGCTCTCCAAATGAACGAATGTGCCAACGATATTTCAGGCTGCTTACGACGACAAACGGCAGAGGAACTTGCCAGAGGCGCTGTTTGTGAGGAGTATGCTGCGTGAAGAACGAGAAAGTTTTCCGAGACAACTGACGAGAGTTAGCCGCACTTTTGCCACAGTGCCTGAACTGCACTAGATCCGGACACAGGCAGCATGCACGACGGCGCGAACACGAACGAGACGACGTATGCCAAACTGTGATTGCCTTCTCACCGGACCTCTCCCAGGTAATGGCGAGACCACGAACACACGCCGCTCTGACACCGGGCCAATCGACGATCTACATCGCCCGCCCGCACGCAGGTTAGCAGCGTACGCAGCTCGCACGAGCCAGAAAGCACCACCCCCTGGCACCCCTCTTCCGGTAGAGACGTACACGATCGAAACGCTCAAAGCGCGGAACGCAACTGGGCCAGTACGTACATTTTCCGCCCGTCCTGTCCCGGTTTCGGTCCGCGAAACCAACGACATCGCATCCGCATTGGTGGACAAGCCCCGACGAGCGAGACGCACGGCGCACTAAACGCACACCAATGTTAGGGGAGTTTCCAAGGAAAAACGATAAGCAAAGCGCACTAAACGCACCAGAGGTGACGAACGACATCCAACTCGGACCGGTGAAGCCGACCACGGCGAACGAAATGCAAAGCACGCGGAACGTGACCAAGCCAGCACACATGCAGGAAACCGCTATTACGGTGCTGCTATACGGACTTGGCCAGCGAATGTCACAACCGCAGAAATCAACCTTGCCACAAGAAACAAATAACCCAGCGCACGCGATTCAACCCTACCGGAACGTACGAGCTCTTTGGCACCCGCTTCTCCAACCCGAGTCAAGCGAACGAACGACATTACACTCGCGCAGGTAGGTACGTCAACGAGCAACGACACGGCCATCGCTTGCGGCACGTCCTAGCCAGAACGTACAAGGTCACCGGCACCCGCTGCTCCGATCGATACTCACACGACAAACCCCATCTCGTACAAGAGGACGCAATTGCGAGCAAGCGGACTTTGGACGAACGGAACGCTTTCGAGCTTGCTTGTATGGGAGAGATAGCGATTTTAGCATTCTCGCAACAACGGGCAAAGGAGGAGAGCTTGAGCGCCGAGACGGACACGGCAAGAACGCCAACGAATGAGTCCGATCCAGGCGAAGGCATCGAACGCCCTACCGATGAAGTGTCGCTTATGACGCCAAGGAATGTGGGCCGAACGGACGAGACAAACTACGCCCGCTTCCCCACCACAACGGTTTCACTTTCGAAGCAACCACGGCGAAAGCGAGCACGAAACCGCAACGATTTTGACCGATCCGCCACGGTGTTGTCGTATCCGACCGATACGACAACACCACGCCACCGCACGCTAAACGAAAAGCCAACCGGCTCCCGCACCATAGGCAACGCACACCTCAATCGAAGTAACGTCCTCAACGCGCCGAACTACGCCATCCCTGCACACCGCAGCTAGCCAGCGCGCAAAACGGCTGTCTACGCTACCACATACATCAAGCACGCAACGAGCTACAGGAACACGATTGCCGACGGAAGCGACGCGACTAACGCAATGCCGTAAACGCTGTCAAGTTCAGGTTCGACGAGGTGAATACCACGCCACACACATTAAAAAACATGCCGATTTGATATTCACCGAACCTCATCGAGACAAACGCCCTGTAACAAAGTTTCTAGTATCCGGAACAACAAAAAAACATTCCCCTCGCGAGGGGCACGATCAAATGCAGAGCATTTCTGCGGGGGGGGCGCGCCTGCAAGTCGTATGGATTACGTATTCGTTGTTGTTGTTGTAATTGTTGTCTTCCAGCGTAGACATTGTCGATGAAGTCGATGGTGAAACGTGCCGTGAACCCCCTGCCGCGGCTATGACGCAACGTGGAGCGGCTATGACGCAATGTGGCGCGGCTATGACGCAACACAATCCACTTTAATCCAATCCAATCCAAATCCAAGCCAATCCAAGCCAATCCAATCGAATCCAATCCAATGCCCCTCGCGAGAGAGCGTTATAGCGCCGAAATCGCCACCACGCGAACGCGTGATGCTGACGTCACGATCACGCCACAGATGTCAGCGACCGCAGCGCGCGCGAACGACATATGTGGTTTAAGCGCGAACCGACCGCGGCGAGAGAGCGCGATGCGAGCGCCCCACCTGTTCTTGCGCGCGAACTTAACGCGGCGAGAGAGGGTGTTGCGCATGTCCCCACCTGTTGTGCGCCCGAACCGAACGCGGCGAGAGAGGGCGTTGCGAGCGGAGAGAAGGCGAGGAGGACGAGGGAGAGAGGGCGCACCTCTGGCCGACGGTTGAATGAGTCAAGGATATAAGGCACGTTCGTAACCTTCCGTTGTGGGTCGGCTTTGTGGCTCAGTTGGTAGAGTACCGTGCACCTTGCGTTCCGCCCGCAGAGTCGTAGGATCGAAACCTGGCGCCGGCAAGTATTTTTTTATATAGTGTAGGGGGAGCGATGCGGACGCGGACTACGGACGCCAACGCGGGTGACATCGTGAGTTACTGAAATGCTCTGCATTTAAAAACAAACGCCAGCATCGAGCAACTGCGAATAAGAAGATAGTGATCTGGATACGAACGGACGTCAATACGCGGACACTTAACTGTGCATGGGGGTATTGGGTATTGAGTTGAGTATTTGTGAGTAGTACAAATTGAGTACTCACGAGTACAGATTGAGTAGTCATGAGTATAGATTGAGGTTAATCCTGCCGAAATTGAGCTTAATCCTGATGAACTTGATCCTGCCATATCGGCCCGTCTTGTGCAAGATTGGATGCATATTTTTCGTACGGCAGAGTTTTTATGCGGGGTCGCTGAATCGGTGTCAACGGGGAGGGGTGGAGGGGGTGCCTGTCTTCTGCACGACGGCCCCTCCTGATTTGAAGTGCGAATGCACTTCTTAAGCGAGCCTGAATCGTCCGCCGCCGTCGTCCGCATAGCAACAGCTGCGGGTGCGCGCGCTCCTCGTCTCCCCTAGCAACGGGGGGAGATGGGCGCGCGCTACTCTCCTCCTCCTCTCTCCGCTCAGTGACTGCGGGTGTTGGGCGCCTCCTCTCCACTTCGGGCGGGAGAGCTCTCGCTCGCGTAGCGGGCGCTCCGCATTCCGACGCGTGAGGGCGCTCGTGTAGCGGCCACGTGGCGCGGGAGGGTATTAGTCGAGCGCGCGCCGTCGTCGAGAGCGGTCGCTGGTCCTGCATCTCGATAACGATGATGGCGGACCGGGCAACGGTACCAGCAATAACGAGTGAAATATCTTTCTTTGTAGTTGTGTGCGTGTGTGTAATCTCTCGACTACTCATTAAGATCACGATATCCACCGTAATCAACAACCGTGCATTCGCACTAACACACTCTCCCCCTCGGGGAAGTGCGAGGGAATTTTTAAATGCAGAGCATTTCAGTAACTCACGATGTCACCCGCGTTGGCGTCCGTAGTCCGCGTCCGCATCGCTCCCCCTACACTATATAAAAAAATAATACTTGCCGGCGCCAGGTTTCGATCCTACGACTCTGCGGGCGGAACGCAAGGTGCACGGTACTCTACCAACTGAGCCACAAAGCCGACACAGAACGGAAGGTTACGAACGTGCCTTATATCCTTGACTCATTCAAACTACGTCAAGAAGCTGCTGATACAACGCATTCACTACCACCAACTCCCCAAACACTAAATTTACGATAGTAAACTCAAAATGTGGCCGTGCAACGCCGGCACGTGCGGGCAGAAAAGCACAAAGAGAACTGAACTCCCGCTGGCGCAGTTTCAGGCAGGGGGCGCGCGAGCACTGCGCAGGCGGGAAATTTGAATCACATGGGGTGGTAGCAGTAAGCCGATAACGGCGCTACAGCCCATTATGGCGAACCACTGCTCTGCACTTCCGACAGCTTTCACATTGAGTGGAACGGCTTTAATTTTTCGTTTTTCTTCTTCCATCCGCTTTCTCGCTGCTAGGAGAGTGGTTTTTCCGATTTATTGAAATGCGTTAGGAATACACAAGTTGAGGACCTACTCATCGCCATTATAGCCCGCATCATAATTAGGATGACTGCAGAGCGTCTTCACTCGCTCTTGCCCTGCGCTGCCCGAGTCCATTCTTCGCTCCGAATGTTTTCATTTCATCCCTCCATCGAGTAAATGGACTTCCCTACCTTATAGACCTGCTTATGCATGTCCATTCTGTTACTTTGGTGGTCCACCTTTGGCTAGTTCGTCTCACGGTCAAAGTTGCGAGGTTGAACACTCCCTTACGTGATATGTCCTTATTTATTTATTTATTTATTTTTCTATACTGCAGCCCAATAGGGCTACCGCAGGAGTGGTTATGTACATAGAGTGCAATAACACTATTCTGCGCAGGTCAATTCAGACATAATTGACAACACAATAGAACTCGCGCATGTTTCCGAAGTTGGGACACAGCAGGTAACAACAAATAAAGGAAGGATAGAATTATACAAAAACTCTCGCAACGCAATCAATTTAAATTACACAAACATTTTTCTAAACGCAATGTCCTAATTTCACATGCTAGTAATTTCTAATTTTCAATTGTTAGGGGGAAGAAGCTGTACTTAAATAGATTAGTGTTTGGTCGTAAAGGTGCAAGGTTAAGCTTGTGGCTATTGCTAGTACATTTCAGTCTATCTGGAGGCAAATAGTTGTTCTCCAATAAATAGCGTAGAGTATTCGTGAGAATTTGCAAAAGTTTAATACATTCGCGATCACGGCGTACGGACAGGGGTTGTAATTCCAGTGTGGCAAGGTTGGATGACGGGGAAAAGTTCCAATCGAAACGGTGGCAAATTAAGCGAATTGATTTATTTTGAACTGATTTATGCATGTTAATTTACGATATTTTATAAGGATTCCAGATAGTGCAGGCATATTCTAGGATGGGACGGATGAGCGTTTTATATATTAGCAATGTTGTTTCTAGTGGGGCTTTTTTTTTGCCCAATTTTTTAGTGCTTTGCTGCATCTATATTCAATGTGTTTAGACCACGACAAAATGGGTGTGAAAATAACACTTATGTACTTGAATTCAGACACCCGCTGTAAGGAAGATCCGTTGAACAAATAATTAAACAAAGAAACAGAATTGCGCCTACTGAAGGATAAAGTTACTGTTTTTGTAAAGTTTATATTCATTTGTCATTTATCGCACCACTTGCAAAACTGTGTAAAAGAATCGTTAAGGGAAGTATGGTCATCATTGGTGTTAATTACGTTATACATAACACAGTCGCCAACATAGAGACGGTTTTTCGCGGATACTTAATTTGGCAGATCATTTATGTACAATAAAAACAAAAGTGGCCCCATGACCAAACCCTGGGGAACACCAGACGACACACTCACTGCAGAAGAGTTAGAGGAATTAAATAAAACGTACTGGGAGCGGTAACATAAAAAGATGGCAATTCAATCAACTAAGACAGAGTTACTAAGTATGACGCGAAGTTTATAAAGAAGCTTTGAGTGGTAATGGTGTCGAACGCCTTCGATAAGTCTATGAAAATTGCATCTATTTGGTTTCCCTAATCAAGAGAATAGGCAATGTCACGAGAAAATTCGACAAGCTGAGTGATTGGGCTAAATCAGCGATGGAAACCATGCTGTACATCACACAAAATGTTATTACTTTCAAGAAACTCCATAATATGATTAAAGATTATATGTTCAAGAAGTTTATATGATTGAGATGTTAATGAAATCGGACGATAATTCAATGGTGACTGCTTGTTGCCGGATTTAAACATGGGAAAATTTTTGCCAATTCCCAGACTAACGGAACAGTCGAGGAAGATAAGGATTTTTCAAAAATTACGGTCAAGTACCGGCTGGTCCAAACACAAAATGTAACCAGAAAAGCATTGTTAATTCCATCAGGATCACAGGATTTCTTATTGTCCAAGTGCAACAGTAGATTGAGGACCCCCTCTTGAGAAACGGTAATATCGCCAATTGAGTAACGTTACTCGTGTGGAAAACCAGGTATGTTGAACTTGTCCGTTATAAAAACTGAGTTAAAGTACTCATTGAAGGCAGTGGCGATAGCTAATCAATCGCGTGAAGAGACATTGCTTATTAGAATGGTGTTAGTAGAGGCTCAAGAGGGAAAAATTGAACTACAAAATTTTCTAGGGTTACTTTTCAGTAAACCTTGTAACGTTACCCTAAACTAGAAGTCTTTAGATGAGTTCATTTTTGGGCGGAGCTCTTCCTTGGCATCTTTAAATTCGGCAATTTTAATGGGATCACCGCGTCTTTTTACACACCTTAACCTTCCGCCACGACGTGACAGGTGTCATGCGAGATCCAAGGGAGGCGGGGATTCTTCTTTTAGATGCGAAAGCATCTTATGGTCTCGGCATGTCCCGAGTCGGCGTCCGTACTCACACTGCGCGTGCGCAACTCTCCTCCTTACACCCACAGCTGCGCGATACTACACTATAAAAAAAAAGAAATAGCGGCGCCCCATTTCGATACCACGACTCTCTGGCCGCAACGGGAGGTACGGGGTGCTCTTCCCACTACGCTACAAATCTGGGACAGGAGCAAGTGCTACGAACGCGCCTTATGTCCTTGACTCATTGAAACTTCGTCAAGAAGTTAAGGATACAACGAAGGCACGCGAAGCTGAACGTCAACGGAAACGACGAACTGAAAACTTTAGAGGAGGATGTTGAATTTCCCGTGGGAAAGCTCTACCGGGAAGCGCCACGCGCCTTGCAACTCAACCCATAGAGTTTCATACTAATATACACTAGAGGGAAATGTGGCGCCACCGCCTAGAGGAGCCGCGCTTCGGCGAGCGTGCTGTCATGTACCGGGTCTTGAGTGAGGCACACGCAAGGAGGTTGGTTCTGCATGTAGCAATAATGATGTCGTACTGCTGCCCACGATGATGTGAGGCGTCTATGTAGATAACTGCATAATCCCCACCTACGGTGGGGTCGAGCGCTTGAGTCTGTGCTTGTTGACGACACTCGTCGTGTGAGGGGTTCATTATTTCTAAGCAAAGGGAGCATCTTTAGTTCTTGTCGCAAAGTCCGGGAGTACGTCAAACGGAGCGAAATTATGTGCTGCCAAGCCAGTCTGGTGAACGATGCGGCGACCCGCCGCAGTCTGCGGATTCAGAGCTTCTGGTTAGAAAGATGGCCCTCGATGAGCTCTTCCACCGTATTTTGGAGCCCCGTGCTAAGCAGCCTCTCTGTGGACGCACTCATGTAGAAGACCAATGGCCTGCTCAACCCGCCTTTCTAATCATTATATAAAGTATCTTTATGTCCTCCTTTCCCGAAAAGAACAGGGTGTTGACGTAAGTGATTCTCGAGAGGAAAAAAGCTTGTATTAATCGAAAGGTATCGGATTCTTTGAGGCCTCGCCTCATGGTGGCAACTCGCCTGATGATGTGTCATTTCTTGAATATTCAATGCACAACCGACACGATGACGGAGAAAGAAGACGAGACAATGTCTTCTTTCTTCGTCCTCGTGTCGGTTGCGCTTTCAATATTCAAGTATGATATACCAACTCGCCCAAGCCTTCACGTTGTTAAATATCTGTGATTTTATTGATGATGTGTTTGAGGCGTCGCAACGATACGTCAACGAACCGCAACGATACGCAACGATACCAACTCGCCCGAACCTTCACCTTGTTAACCATGTGTGATTTGATTGATGCTGTGTTTGAGGCGTCGCAACGTTCCTAACTCTTGGTGTTGACCTGGAGATGTAGGCTCAGGATCTTGATGCTGGGGCTTGGAATGATGGCTGACCATCAAGGAGTATTTAAATGTGTTCCGTGATGTGGCGTTTGGCGGAGTCCACCGTCGAAGCAAATCCCCACAACGACAACTACACCCAAATCCCCACAACGAACCTACTCCCAAGAAGAGAGCGCTAGACACCACGGGACGCAAGAAAGTGTCGACCATCCTAGCTCGACTGGACCAGCACGATGAAGCTATCAGCACAATCAATGAACGGCTCACAAAAGTTGAAGCCCGACTCACGACAGTCGAGGCCAGGCTTACAACGATAGAGCAAACGTGCCAGGTAATACAAGGCAACATGCAAGCGATGCAGGCTACCTTACTCCAAATACAGACATACCTAAGTATCCGCACTGAAGCCCCCGGTAACCACGACACTACCCAGCAACAACGACCAACATGGCCAGAACACCGGTAGAGCACCGCAAGGACCTCCTGATCTGGCAATGGAACTCCAATAGATACAACAACAAGAGAGCGGTACTACAACAGCATATAAGCATCTCAGCAGACCACCAGACGTTTTACTCATCCAGGAAACGCACAGCGAAACCCCACTGACCCTCCCTGGCTTTAACAAAACAGCGCGAAGCACGGGACAAAGGGAAGATGAAGACAACACAAGCGCTGACTATCAACTGTTTTTGAAAGCAAAGAACGAAATATATAGGCGAAATGTTATCAAAGAGTAGCCGCGCGCATGATCAGGGAATGAATTAGGCTATTTGCTAACAGAGGGAAAGTCACAATCAATGGAAGACGCTATCTTGACAAGTAGGATTTTTCTTTTTCCAGGAGAGCTACTGAAGGGGTGCTTACACACGAGGTTCCTCTTTTGTGTATCGCAAACGCTTCACAAATTTCGCGCGTGCGCTGACCCTTGTATCTTCGTAAGATACTACATTTGTCGAACTGTGGTGTACATCGGCAGGCCTTGACGTGTTGGGCAAGCATGCTGCCCGTGCCGGTCTTCAGTGTGTTGGCATGCTCCCTTAACCTGTCGTTGATGCACCGCCCGGTTTGTCCCACGTACGACTTGCCACAAGGCACCAAGGGGATCTCGTAGACCACCGCTTCCTGGCATTCGACAAAGGGCTTGGTGTGATTTACCTGGCATCCTTTCTCCGCTGCTTGATCTACATCCACTCTCCTGCAGAGCCCGCCCAATTTGTTGGGGGCAGAAAACCGCAGCTGTACACCCGACCGTCCTACTATCTTTTCGAGTTTGTGGCTCAAAACTCAAAACTCAAAAAGCCACAAACTCAAAAAGATAGTAGGACGGTCGGGTGTACAGCTGCTGTTTTCTGCCCCCAACAAATTGGGCGGGCTCAGCAGGAGAGTGGATGTAGATCAAGCAGCGGAGAAAGGATGCCAGGTAAATCACACCAAGCCCTTTGTCGAATGCCAGGAAGCGGTGGTCTACGAGATCCCCTTGGTGCCTTGTGGCAAATCGTACGTGGGACAAACCGGGCGGTGCATCAACGACAGGTTAAGGGAGCATGCCAACACACTGAAGACCGGCACGGGCAGCATGCTTGCCCAACACGTCAAGGCCTGCCGATGTACACCACAGTTCGACAAATGTAGTATCTTACGAAGATACAAGGGTCAGCGCACGCGCGAAATTTGTGAAGCGTTTGCGATACACAAAAGAGGAACCTCGTGTGTAAGCACCCCTTCAGTAGCTCTCCTGGAAAAAGAAAAATCATACTTGTCAAGATAGCGTCTTCCATTGATTGTGACGTTCCCTCTGTTAGCAAATAGCCTAATTCATTCCCTGATCATGCGCGCGGCTACTCTTTGATAACATTTCGCCTATATATTTCGTTCTTTGCTTTCAAAAACAGTTGATAGTCAGCGCTTGTGTTGTCTTCATCTTCCCTTTGTCCCGTGCTTCGCGCTGTTTTGTTAAAGTTATGTACCAACTTGCCCAACCACAAACCCTACTGCAGTTCCTCCCTGGCTATCGCACACACGCAAGTCCGCCAAGCGCACGAGACGCCGGGAAAGGCGTGAGCAGGGGGGTCTGCGCCCTGATCAGGAGAGGCATCACATTAATCGAGCACGATCTACTGGGCCGCAGTGCAATTGAACACTGCGCCTTCGAGCGCGTGACAGGCACCAAGAAACACAAGGAGAGTACCTTCATCGTCAACGTGTACAGTAACCCTGCACATCATCAACAGAAATTCCGGGCACTCATACACAAGGCCCTACGACAAGCACAGCACAGCACCATACTTCTTTGCGGGGACTTCAACGCCCCGCATCAAGACTGGGGCTACCTCAAGACCACCACCAAAGGAAGAGACCTCATCGAAGACGCCACAGACGCCGGTTTCCCCCTTCTCACCGACCCCGCCACCCCGACGCGTATAGGAACGTCCATCACGAGAGACTCCACCCCCGACCTCACTTTCGTCAGACCGGGACGCAACGGGAAGACGGCACAGTGGCTTAACACGGGCCGAAACCTTGATAAAATTATTCCAGCGCAAAAACGACGATGGACGAGTGAGGAACAAACGGGACGAGCGCTAACTTTCAACTACTTTATCTGAGAAAACACACATAAAATATACACTGGTCAGGAATGAAAAAAAAACCCATAGGCAAGTAATCGCTAAAAGTGCACACACGCAAGTACACAAAACACACGTGGCACTAGGTCATCATCGCCGACATGAAAAGTCACGCAGGAAGGCCACTTTTTTATGCGTCAGAGCCACTGAAGGCACACTTACACAGTGTTCCCTCAGCCTGGCTATCTCGGCAGCTTCGATAATCTCCCGAACCGTCTTGTTTTTATGCCTAGCCAAAATGCGGGTGCGTGTAAAATCGGGAAGGCAGCCACAATCATGGCAGTGGATACCGAGGTGGCCACTCACAGCACGAGTCACATTGTAATCATGCTCGCGGAGCCTGTCGTTAGTGCAGCGGCCCGTCTGGCCCACATACTCCTTATCACAGACCACAGACCCCTTATCGCGGACCAAGGGTATCGAGTAGACGACGCCCTGGTTGCACTCGACAAACCTATTCTTGTGATTAAGAGAACATGATTGGAGTTCCCTCGTGCCTCCATTGACGCGTTTGCATAGCGCCCCCAATTTGTTAGGCGCGGAGAACACTACGTTGACGTTCCCACGTCTCCCTACCTTTTTGAGGCGGTGGGACACGTCATGAATGTATGGGATGACCACTACCTTTTTCCTATCTTTTTCGGTTAGGTCCCCCTGACTCGACACTTTGCTCAACTGCTTCTTCAAGCGTTCGGCAACAGACACGACCAGATTTGTAGGATACCCCGCTGACGACAAGCGGTCCACTTGCTGATACAGGCTGGTACCATAGCATGGTGGCAGGATTTCTTCAAAGCATTACCTAAACACAAGTTAACAACACCCCTCTTAACAAGTTTGGAGTGCGCAGACTTGTAAGGCACTAAGGGTTTGTTTGCCCTAGGCTCGTACTTCCAGCAGACGTGGCCTCTGCAAAACGTGAGCGTCAGATCCAGGAACCTGATCGAGCCATTCTCAGGCACCTCGTGGGTAACCTCCAAAGGCTCAAGGCACTGCCGAAAGCTCCTGAGCACATAAAGTACGATGTCATGTGGAGGGTGTAGCCCGGTGTCACACAGAATAAGATAGTCATCCACGTAGCGAAACACTTTCCGAACATAAGTGCCCTCCAAAGTACGCGCGAGAACTCTGTCCTTCTCTGCTAGAAACAGGTCGCTCAAGACTGGCGCTAGGCATGAGCCGATGCAAATGCCTGTTTTCTGAAGGTAGACGCACCCATCATACAATACACTCATACATACATTCATACATACATTCATTCATACATACATTCATTCATACATACAGTACATACATTCATTCATACATACAATACATACATTCATGACGTGTCCCACCGCCTCAAAAAGGTAGGGAGACGTGGGAACGTCAACGTAGTGTTCTCCGCGCCTAACAAATTGGGGGGGCTATGCAAACGCGTCAATGGAGGCACGAGGGAACTCCAATCATGCTCTGTTAATCACAAGAATAGGTTTGTCGAGTGCAACCAGGGCGTCGTCTACTCGATACCCTTGGTCCGCGATAAGGGGTCTGTGGTCTGCGATAAGGAGTATGTGGGCCAGACGGGCCGCTGCACAAACGACAGGCTCCGCGAGCATGATTACAATGTGACTCGTGCTGTGAGTGGCCACCTCGGTATCCACTGCCGTGATTGTGGCTGCCTTCCCGAATTCACACGCACCCGCATTTTGGCCAGGCATAAAGACAAGACGGTTCGGGAGATTATCGAAGCTGCTGAGATAGCCAGACTGAGGGAACACTGTGTAAGTGCGCCTTCAGTGGCTCTGACGCATAAAAAAGTGGCCTTCCTGCGTGACTTTTCATGTCGGCGATGATTACCTAGTGCCACGTGTGTTTTGTGTACTTGCGTGTGTGCACTTTTAGCGATTACTTGCCTATGGGTTTTTTTTTCATTCCTGCCCGGTGTATATTTTATGTGTGTTTTCTCAGATAAAGTAGTTGAAAGTTAGCGCTCGTCCCGTTTGTTCCTCACTCGTCCGTCGTCGTTTTTGCGCTGCAACCATTTTAACTATTTACCAACAAGCCCAACTGGTTCTCAATGACCGAAACCTTGGTAGCGACCACTTCATCATTGAGATCACCCTACCTACAAAAGCGACAGCTACAACTACAACCACACCAACGCAACGGGTTACCAACTGGACCGCGTTCCGCGAATCCCTCGATGCACCCGCCGATATTGACGACATCGAGGAATGGACGAGAGCACTCGCTCGGGCAACCGAAGCAGCGACCACATATCTCGAAACCGGCGACTCCATTACCCAGGTGGATAGCCGGCTAGCCCATCTCATCGAGGCTAAGCAATCTCTACAACAGCGATGGCGGAGTCAACGCACAAACCGCAAACTCCGCAAGAAAATTGCTCTACTCAACAAAGCCATCGAGCAACATAGCAAGGTGCTATGCCGACAGTAATGGCATGCAGTATGTCAGGAGGCCGACGGCAAAATACACAAAAGTAGAACGTGGAATCTACTACGCTTCCTCCTCGACGAAACTAAATCCAAGGGCACGCAGAGACATTGCCTTGCCCGCACGATCCAAGCGGCCATCGCAGAGCTCGGGGTACAGGAGGTGAGCCAGCGCCTGAACGACCGCTACCTTCCCACCGCTCCAATAGACAACCACTCCGAGTACGCAGGTCACGATAATGTAGAACTGGACAAGGACATCGAAGAATGGGAAGTACGAGCGGTCCTGCAGACACTGAACAGCAGATCGGCGGCAGGACCTGAAAAAGTCACTAACAAAGCTCTTCGCAAACTCAGTGAGGCAGCTATCACGGCCCTCGCGCGATACTTTAACAAATGCTGGAGAACCGGCCACCTGCCACAGCAGTAGAAGATGGCCAAAACGGTCTTACTACCCAAACCGGGCAAGCCACCCCATATTGACAACCTGAGACCAATCTCCCTCACCTCGTGTATTCGGAAACTATTGGAGCACGTGTTACTCAACCGATGGCAGCGGTACCTAGAGAGCTCCGAACTCTACCCCAATACAATCATAGGATTCAGGGCGAAGATCAGCACGCAGGACGCTATGCTCCAGCTCAAACACGCCATCATTGATGACCCAACCCGCACCCTCGACAATAGAGCGGTACTCGGGCTACATCTGCAAAGTGCCTTCGACAAGCTACGGCACGGAGCTATCCTGGCTCAGGTATCCCACCTGAACATGGGTCGCCGCACATACGCTTACATCAAGGACTTTCTGACCGGACGTACCACTACAATCCACGCTGGAGACCTACAACTTCCACAGAAGCAACTAGGCAGCGTTGGCACTTCGCAAGGCTCAGTGATCTCCCCGCTCTTCTTCAATCTGGTGATGATCGGGGTGGCCAACCAGCTTGCCCGAGTGCCCGGCGTCGGCCACACGATCTATGCTGATGACATTACGCTATGGGTCGCCGGAGGAAGCGACGGCCACATTGAAACCACGCTACAAGCGGCAGTAACGGCAATCGAGTCACAACTACAAGATACGGGTCTCGTATGCTCCCCATCCAAACCGGAGCTTCTCGTCATACCTCCAAGACGGGCCCGCGCAAAGGCGTCGGCACCGGCTAACATCACCATACGCACGACGAACGGCAGCACGATCCCCCACGTCAAGACTCTGCGAGTCCTGGGCCTGCTCCTCGACAGTCAACGAAGCAACTGCGCCACGGTCACCAAGATCACTACCAAGGTAGCGGCGGCCATGCGACTCATCAGACGAGTGGCCACCCGCAAGGCAGGCATGAAGGAAGACAGTCTCACCAGACTCGTCCAGTCCTTCGCCGTTAGTCACATCGCCTATGTAGCAGCGTTTCACAACTGGACAGCCGCAGAGCGCTCCAAGCTGGACGCGGCCATTCGGAAAGCCTACAAGGCAGCACTCGGCTTGCTACAGTGTACAAGCACCGACAAGCTCCTCGAGCTAGGCATCCACAACACTTTGGAAGAGATTATAGAAGCCCAGAGTACAGCACAACACGAACGCTTGTCCCAAACACGCACCGGACGGTCTATCCTGCGAGCAATCGGCGCGACTCCCCTCGCCACCTACCCAACAGACACCGTTCCACTACCAGAGGCAACAACGAGACGGCTTAACGTAAGCCCGATCCCGAAGCAGATGCATCCGGAACACAATAGCGAACGGCGGCTTGCAAGGGCCCGAGCCCTCACGACCCTATACGCCAATGACAACGGAGCCACATACGTCGACGCAGCGGTCTACCCACATCGACCAGGGACCTACGTAGCGGTAGTGGTGGACGCCATCACTGGCGACACTCGCAGTGCGGGCAGCTTCACCGCAGCGGACTCACACCAAGCGGAAGAAATGGCCATCGCCTTGGCCATAACAGACCCCAAGTGTACTACAGTGATCAGTGATTCGCGAACCGCAGAGCTCCGTTACGCCACAAACAAAGTGTGTGCCAGTGCAGTGAAATTTATCAGTACCGCGAAATCTACAAACACCCCAGTAACTCTCCGATGGTTCCCCGCACACATGGGGTCCCTACATCTCGGAACGGGTCTCGCCAACCGCAACGAGACGGCCGATGCCGCTGCGCGCGCGTTCACACACCGCGCGGCGGCCAACGCCTCGGCCACGTCTCCAGAACGGTACGAGCATCCCGTGTGCACCCCCCTCACGAGCTACGGGGACATTCTGCTGTGGTATAGAACTAATAGAAGACGGCGACCCCGCTTCATCCGAAACTCTCACGCGCGGAAGCGGTGACATATCGACAGTTACAGACAGGGTCCCTTCTAACCCCGGTGCTAGGTGTCCATGTGTGCCCCGAAGTATACGAGACAGATGTGTGCCGATTGCGCGCGAGTGCCAAAGCAACAACAGCCCACATCCTGTGGAACTGTGAACTGAACCCGCGGGAGGCTGCCACACAAACGCAGCTTCCCCCAAACATTACGAACGCGATGACCTCGTCAGACCACAGCACCCAACACCTAGCCGTCCAGCAAGTGCAGGCGGCTCTCGAACGCCAGCTGCCTAGGGTCGCACCCACGGGTACGGGACGCCTCCCGGAACTCTGGGCGTGCGGTCTGGCAGCGGCAGAAAGAGCACGCCGACACGACGTCGTGACCGCGTCTTAGAGGCTCGCCCCTACGGGGCTCGCTCCTAATTGCAGGCTTTCAATCAATGTTGTTCTCTCTCTCGCTCTCACTCTGCGCGTCAATCTTATAAAATGCATACATGAATACATACATACAAAAATACATACATACATACTTACATACATACCACTCGGGCTTAGATGGACTCTGATATCATTAGCATTCAGTGTTTTCAAGTTCACGCGTGGTAAAAATATTAACGGGGCAAATTCGTGAGCTCAAGCTCTTGCACTCGGCATGACATGACACCGTAGCTCCTGTGAGGCCAGAAACAATTTTCGTTGCAGATTTAATACAACTATACCTGCTGCCCACGATGACTAGCGCTGGTTGCAAGCAATTGTACGTATATATTGGATACAAAACTCTTTATGTAGGCTTCGTGTTCGTGTTTATGACAAAGGCGGTCCAGACTCGGTGGTGTGCTGGATCCCTGGTTCGAAACAAGCAAGATTGGGCGAGGGGACGTGCGCACACTGCTCTGTTCATTTACGTCGAAGCTGTTTAGGGTTACGGTTCCGTGCATTCTTGCTCTGCATCCTGAAAAAAACGCCTTGTGTCAAAGCGAACTGTCCCCGCGAATCTCTGAAACGTGAAACGTTCATGGATATATATACCTTTGCTTTTTTAATGCGTAACATTCTTTGCCGCGTACCCCCCTCCTCCTACCCCCGACAGGATCATGTAACGCCCTGCATTTACACAAAAATGCAGATATCGCGGAAGTTCAACCTGTAATCATTATAAAAGCGTAAATGTAGACAATTGATAAACAAAACGTTAAAAAACTAAAAAAAGAAATAAGAAAAAATACCGAAAATGGCGAACCGTGTAACACGGGAGTCATGGATAGTCTCAGATTGGGTTAAAATTCGAGAGACGTGGTGCTAAAGAATGTGGGGTATCAAAGTGAGGGTCTCGAGGAAGGAAATCACGCGGGACAAACAGAAAAGTGCCTCGTTGTTTGCTGAGGCAGTCATATTAGTTCTTATTAGCATTTGCTAGGTGGGATGAGCTCTCGTAGCTCGGAAAAGCACCACGCTATCATTGTAAGGAATTAACGCCACCGTACCCAGCCGTTAACTTCGAGCATGCATGCGTGTGCGTGTGCGAGTGCGAGTGCGTGTGCGCGTGCGAGTGCGAGTGCGAGTGCGCGTGTGCCCGCGCGCGCGCGGGGGTGCGTGTGCGTGTGCGTGTGCGTGTGCGTGTGTGTGTGTGCGTGTGTGTGTGTGTGTGTGTGTGTGTGTGTGTGTGTGTGTGTGTGTGTGTGTGTGTGTGTGTGTGTGTGTGTGTGTGTGTGTGTGTGTGTGTGTGTGTGTGTGTGTGTGTGTGTGTGTGTGTGTGTGTGTGTGTGTGTGTGTGTGTGTGTGTGTGTTGCGTCAGTCATCTGTTCTTTCAATTGACATGTAGTCGGTGGAGAACTGCAGAGCCCGAGTTAATTCTTCACACACAAACTGCGCTTGCTTATTTTTCTGAAGTGTTTTCGTTCTGTCACAATGTCTGTTTATGTCTTGGTGGCTCTGTTGCCTCTCTATCGCCTACACTCTAGCAAGTGAGACATGTAATTGGCCAATTCTGGATTCGAGTGCATGTTGGTACACTGTGGGAAGGAAATTACGGACACGAAACGCGGCTGCAAGGCTTATTCATAAACAAATGTGAAATTCGCCTTTCTGATAAGCTCCGATGCCCTCTGTTACCTATGGTCGTCCACAATTTCCACGACACCGTATGTGTCGAACGACTTGCTTGTTTGTTGGGACACGGGAAATGGAGGAAATAACGTTTGAATGGCAGTTATCAGCAGAGAGTTTTTGAGTCTGGTGATTTAAGTTCGAGAGCTTGGCATGCTTTTCTTTTTACGCCATGCCATCTTGCCTCGATTATTCAGCAATTAGACGCCAATATTTTTATTGCTATATACCGCAGTGATGGACATCTCTGGACAAGCCTTCGCATGTATATAGCACAACTGCCTTACGGGTTGGCAAGAAATTTTGGTTAAACCCGACCCAGCAATTAAAAAGAGATACCTATTGCTATATCCTCATAAACTTCCTTACGGGTTGACAAGGAATTTTGTTTAAACCCGACCCAGCAATTGAAGAAAGATGCCTTTTGCTATATCCTCATAACTGTAACCAGAAAGCATTTTTATATTTGTACCACGTGATCCTCTAGATGAGACCCTTAATTTGATACCCGACACATCCTAGCAGGATCATATGGAATTCATACTAGTCAAACTAACCATGACTCTCATGACTGTAACCAGGACGCATTATTTGAATGTCCGACGATTTGACACCCGACATGCTATAGCGGCCTCACCTTGAATTTAACCCAATCTATGGCTTATAATGACTATCTCATGATTAGAACCACGAAGCCTTTTTTTTATTTGTACCACTTGTATTTGTACCACTTGATTCCCCTTGTCCAGACCGTAAATTTAATACCCTACAATTTCAACCCAATATAAGACTCCGCATGGCTATCTCATGGTTACAACCAGGAAGCATTTTTGTATTTCTCCGACGTGACTCCGCTCATCAAGACCATTAATTTGATACCGGTCATATCCTAGCGGAATCGATTTGAATGTTAAACCAATCAATGACTAACCATGACTATCTCATGATATAGCCATGCCGCATTTTTGTCCCACGTGATTTCCCTCATCGGAACCTTCAATTTGATGTCCCGCACACCCAGCGGCGTCATTGTGAATTTTAACCTAATTTATGACCCACCTTGAGTATGTCATGATAATAACCAGGAAGCCCGTGATTACCCTCATCGAGACCTTTAATTTGATGCGCCACACGCCCTAGCGTCATGAACTTGAATTTTAACCGAGTCTATGACTAACCATGACTACGTCATGATATAACCATAACTCATTTTTGTCCCGAATGATTCCCCACATGCCCTTGCAGCGTCATTTTGAATTTTAACCCAATCTATGACTCATTATGACTGCCTGATGACTACAGCCAGGAAGCATTTTGTTTTTATTTACCCCGCGTGATTCCGTTAATCAAGACTTTTCATTTGATACCTTACACGCCTTAGCGTCATCAGTTTGAATTTTCATCCAATCTCATGCGGTCATTATTCTGTTTAAAGGGGCGTTGCCCAGTCATTTGAGCTAATTCATTTGAAACAGCAGAAAGGACAGCCCCCGCCCCCATTTCCCCCGGCTCTCACCTCTTCCCTTGTGGCCGCTAGTATATCAAGCCGTTAACAGTAGCAGGCGAACAACCAGCACGCCAGCGCCGCAGTGTGCTTTTCCACCACCCTTTCCCAACCTCTTAGTGGATCCATCAGAAAGAAAAGTTAAGACAACCCTTTTTTATGACTTGACCAGTCAATTATCACTCACGCACCCAGCCGCGAAAACTTGGTATACAGCAAGTGCTTACGGTCATGAAAATTCAAAGAGAAACTAAAAAAAATCAGACACCCCCTCCCTCCCAACCGATGATGCGTATCGCGAATGGTGCCGTACCCGCAGGTAACCTGAATTCTGAGCCCACAGCGACGCATGAAACTTAACAGCCGACCATAGCTGCCTGCTAGGCTACTCATATGTACTCAAACTCAAAATGGACTCAAAACTCATATGTACTCAGAACTGAAAATGTACTCAAAACTCAAAATGGACTCAAAGTCAAAATGTACTCAGAACTCAAAATCGACTCAAACTCAAAATGTACTCAGAACTCAAAAGGGACTCAGAACTCACAACGAACTCAGTACTCAAAATGTACTCAAACTCAAAAGGTACTCAGACTCAAAATGGACTCAGAATTCACTAGGTCTCAGGCGTACTCAAACTCAATCGGACTCAAACTCAGTCGGGATCACTCGGCTCAAGCTCACCATGCCACACTAGCCTCGCGCTCACTCAAACTCGAACTCACGCTAGAGTTTGAGTCCAAATGAGTCTGAGTGAGTGGACTCATGAGTGAGTTCGCCGACCTCTGATTACGGAGCATTTAGAAAACAGGCGATAATCTAAGTACACCGGAAACACACTTCGTTAGTCACATTCACCTCAGTGTACAGCATATGAATTTAGCATTATGGTAACGTTTACGTAAGGGGTGACCAGCACATTGCACTTTTTACGTGCGTTTTCGTCGTTCCGTAATATTTGTGGTCACAATTTGTTGTTATATTTCTTCGCGAACATCAACAACACGACAAAACCATGTATCATTTTGAGACATTATTAAATTGATTGATTGATTGATTGATTCAAAGTGCTACACTGCGTACAATCCTCAGCAGTTTATTTTGGTACGATTCTCAGCAGATTATTTTGGTACACCAAACACATTCCGTGGAAAAGAACAAAAGAAAATAAAATCACCATCGTTAGGTAGACCAAGAACAGGTCATGGAACAGCGTTCTCAGCAGAGCCGTGGCCTGGATCCTATCCGCAACACCCCGTTTCCCGTTTTACTTCTCATGCTTCAGGCCAGTTAGACAAATTATACTGTCCGAGAACTCAAGTCGTTGCCGCAATGGCCGCAATTATTTCCGCTAGAACCACTATGCGCCTAGCTTAGATTGGGCCCGACCGCATGCTTAATAGAGTGACCGGGATAGTGGTAGTTCTTTTGTATGGTGATTTTGTATGAGGAAATGTTATCTTGTCGATACTACGAGTACTCGTGTAGTTTTAGTTGTAATCTCATGTCACAGTGTACAAAACATTTCAAAAGCAATACACGTTATCTTGTCGATACTACGAGTACTCGTGTACTTTTAGTTGTAATCTCATGTCACAGTGTACAAAACATTTCAAAAGCAATGCAGCGGTAATAGATTCCAACGAAGCTTTTTAACTTTTCAAGAAATGTTAGAAATGATGTGATCTCAAATGCAGAATTAGTTTAGCAAGATATGTTTGCTCGTTAAAAGGGGGCGGGTGACAACTTTAGGCCCCTTTCTTCGCCTGGAAGCACTGATAAATCAGTAGTTATCGCCAGCGCAACGCAGCACAGTGTGATTTGCTCTCCCGCAAGAGGTGCGTTTTCCAGTTTCTGCTCTGACATCGGTTCGATTTTCCTGATGCGTAGCACTCTCTATCGTTGTTGTGGGAATGTAACACCCATGAGCGGGAGAGAATTGTCCTTTGAGAAGTCACGTTTACCTCCGACAGAAGCGCAGCGAACCAAGCTTCAATCACGTAAGCGTTACGCAAGCGGCAGGATTCACAACACATGCTGAGGGAAGTCTGTAGTCCAGTCTAGGGTTCCTGTATATAGCGATGTACAGGAACTCTACCCCAGTAGGCTCCCACGCGTTCCCTTGCTGCGGCAGTAGCTCGCTGCAATGCTTTTCTGTCGCAGCCATGTAAGCGCCGCGTATATGCTGGCAGGAAACTGAACTGTGTATACGTGCTGTCGTATTTCTTTGTTTTTACCTCCGTGCGTGGACGGACGCCAAAAGTTTAGGAAAGAGGGAAATACAATTTTTCGCCTTCTTAGACGCAGCAACCTTATCTGGGGGCCGCAGGGAATGAATCTAGCCTTTCATTCATACCGCGAAAAGCACCCTCCTTGCAGTCTTTGCAAGTCGCCGACTTGGTGTTCCCCAGAAAAAAAAGACAGCATGCAAAAACACAACAGTATGTGGGCCAAGTCATACCAGTATTCATTCCGTACTGATATCTGACATTCTTGGCGACGATCTTTGGTCATATCAGAGAACGCTGGTGTCGGCGCACGACCGTAGCATGCCGTCATCGGCGCCTATCGTGCGGCGTCATAAATCATAGAGTTTCTTATGGCGTATTCGGTTGGGCATTTACGAGCGCTCTAGTGCTCTGAAAAGCGGCCGCGCCTTCGGTTGGTAGAATTCGAGCGCTCGAACTACCTTCGGTTGGTTATTTCGGAGCGTCAGCCTCCGACTAGGAGCGCTCCCGACCGCTCTGACTTCGAAGTGAGAGTGGTGAGAGCGTGGCGCAATCTGCCTGGGAGGACGGGTCACGTGACACAAAACACCGCGGTTTACCACGGCCGGACTGGAGGAGCGGCGAGAGCGCACGCGCCTGCCGCTCCTCCTGCCGCTGCGCGCTGGTCCGAGATCGCCGATGCATTCGGTTGGTACGCTGCCTCTGGCGCTCTGATTTCGAGCCGCCTTGGCATCTGGCGACTCCGAGCAAGAGGACCGGAGCGCCCAACCGAATACGCCATTATTAAGTCTACTAGAAAGGAAACTGCACTTGACAAGCCATGTCGTCGTAGGGGGTTAGGGAAAGACCCCCCCCCCCCCCGTTTTTGGCTTGGTCTGGGCATGACAATTGGATTCTGAAGCGGGGTTTAGGATTTGCTTTTTTCTCTATGCATTAACACATCTGCAACCTACGAGGAAGCCGAAATCTTCCCTGTTCTGTGGTAGCCGTGTTTAGTGAAACTGCAGGCAGTACGTGATAGTACCTGGCCTTAGTCATGCAGGAGTGAAGGAACGTATGACTGAGCGGGTAATATACCGCCGCGAAACTTGTAGCTGACGAAAAAAAAGAAACAAAACCTACTTCGACGAAGACAAGATACGACTGACACGGGCGCCTGTATCTGTCCTATCTTATCTTAGTCCGCGAATTTTTAACGCCACGTTTTCTTTTTTCTTCAAGCACGAACGACCTCGCCCAGTAACAAGATTTGTTAACTGTAACTGACGATCGGTGCGCCGGATCACTACGAATACGACGTACGTTTTGATAGGCACGTTCGGAAAGCTTTCTAAACTCTTCAAACAACATATTATCACAAATAATGGTAAAATTAAGAAAATAACAGTCTACAATGAGTTTCCCCCAAAATATTACCATTGTTGTTAATAAAAGTTTGGCCTGCCGAATAGCAGGCACAACCGTGCCTTCCGAAATGCGCTTTACTTCCTTTATTTTCTTAGCTTTAAAACAGCCTGTTTTATTTTCCATTCTATGCGTTTTTTGTGGCACTGATAAGGAGCCAACGTCCAGAGTGCTGTCAACGCATCCTTGACGCGTCAAGTGGGCCGAATCCACACTTCAATAGAGTGAACCTTCGCCGGGCGTGTTGGGTTCGAAGTACGGCATGGCGTGGACAAGAGCAGACAGGGTGCCGAAGGTCTGGTTTAGAGGCGAGACAGATCACAAGGGGTCGAAGAGCGAAGTGAAGAAACTCGGTGCAGATCCTGTCTGGTGAATTTCTGCGTGGTCTAAGAAGGGTAGTTTCCCGCAGATATTCGCGTCACAGAACCTGCAGGCGGTAGGTTGTCGGTTTGCTTGTAGTCGTCGCCCGGGGTCCCAAAGTGAACGACGTCGGCGGTTATGGCAAAGCCGGAACGGGCCCCGCTCAGAAACAGCTGCTCTCCGCGGGATACGCCAGAACGCGGAGGATCCGGATTCTCGGGTACTGATGATTGGAGGTGAAGGTGCCGAGCATCTCTGCGATGCTGCCGCTCGTCTTCAGGATCGGAGTGGGCTCCGCTGGTAATAGCAATAGGACGGCGGTAGGACGAAGATGCCTCGCTCGCCAACCTGTGGGCTCTTTCATTACCGGAATGCCCTCCATGGCCAGGGATGCACCGTACTGTAACGGGTTTGTGGAAGTTCTCGTGCAGGGAGCTGCATGAACGTTTAATGTAATGTGCGGCGAAATGCTTACGTGGAATACCAGTAAGGGAACGTAAGCCCTCGTAATACTACGTGAAAATGTGCACGCGGTGGCAAGTTCACTGAGTGCATGCCTTCAGAACGCCCCGTGCAAGCCGTAAGCCTTGTTGAATAGCGCGCAGCCCAAGGTTCGTGCTCAACGAAGTCGATGATTCGGGCTCGACGCTACATTCACTGCTGTCTGCCGCTACAGCTGCAAGTGAAAGTCAGTGGGTAAGCGTTTTTCTTGGAATAGAAAGCGGAAAAGAAGTTCACTGGGTATATTTCCAACTCGTTTGGGAGTTCACCAGCATACAACCCAGTCCGGGCGAAAGGGAGAGGAAGGATGAAAGGGGATTCATTCATTCAATCATCATTCCTCACCGGCACGTCTACGCCCACTGCAGGGCAAGGGCCTCTCCAAATAATCTCCAATGATCCCGGTCCTGTGCTACCTGCGACCAATTTATCCCCACAAACTTCTTGATCTCGTCAGCCCATCTAACTTTCTGCGGGCCCTGCCACGCTTGCCTTCTCTAGGGATCCATTGTAGTAAAGTACGTTTCTGAGCTAGTTGGTCGGTCATATTTAGGAGATGTATAGCGCAAAAGAGACGAAGTCCTTCGTCTTTTTTGCGCTATGCATTCCTTAAATAGGACGCACTCTGTTACCCTTAAAGGAGCCATGAAGAGAAAACAAAAGTTTGTTTTATTCGAAAGATTAGGTGTTTCATAGTACCCCAAGCGCTTTCCCGGAAGAAAATGGTGCTTTATTCACTGAGAAATAAGGCAATTTAAGCCAAAATTTTAAATATCCCGCTAAAATTGCACATTCCGTGACGTGAACAATGGCGTCATACGAGCCGGTCCATTAAACAGATACTTAGTATGTCGACTCCATATAGCACCCACACGTGGGAGTCGACCGAGACGGCGGCCATTTTAAAAATACTAGTAAAACCTAGTGCACCCGCAGCCCTAGTCATGGAATCGCCTGATCCGGAGAACAAAACTCTCGCCGAGGAGCTCGGGCTTGCATTTAACAACGTCACACCACTTGAACGCTCAATGCTTCTAAGTGCACGAGCGGCAAGAGTTGTGGGATACGCGGTGGACGGGAAAGCGACCATTCCGCGATAGCCACAACAGACGAACGCCCTGCCGTCGGCACCGCTGCCTCGTCAGCCCCGTCGCGACGGACGAATACAAACTGGTACGTATGGGCCGTATTTTTATTACGGTTACTAATAGTTAAATTTCAGTAGCAGTATCACTTATGCCAGTTGGCCGGTGTCGTGTATGGAAAGCCGTTCGCGCGAGCTCTCTGCTTCGACCAAAAAGATACCAGCATCAATGCGCGGTGTTTACGGCATTTTTCCCCCCCAAGGTCAGAGCGATTTGACGAAGTCGGCGACGAGCGCCAGCATGTCCCAGGAGTGAGCTAACGTAAGGGTCCCTGCCGTAATCACTTCCTCGGAAATGAAGCGAGCACACTCGTACTTCCTTTAGCTCTCTTTCTCCTCCGTTTGCAAAGTTCACAAAACGTAGCCACTTGCTTCGCCGAGGTTCGTCGTTGGGCAGCACATGAAAGGAGATCTCCTCACCGGCGGGGATGTCGCAGTCCCTCGACGATTTGCCCGTACTACATGGGCATTTCAAAACGCAGCAACGAAATTTCATTGTAATGTACTCGAACAAACTGAAGTTTTCAGTGGTTGTAAACTGGAAACGAGCTCGTAACGACAGCAGCAAGCCAACACCATTCGAAACTTCTGCGACGACTGGCACTATCTCGTTGCTTCTTGCTATTCCTTACTCCCCTCGGTTCTATTTTTACCTTTGCTGGTTGGCGATATGACGGCCAACCTCCTGTCAAGGTATTAAGATACCAAGCAAGGTCGCGGCTGTACGTGCTGGAACGGTTCGTTGGCCCCTAAGAACCTCGAACCCGAAAATTCGCCTGCGTGACTGTGGCGACGGCGAGATGTCGAGTTCGGCCGGCGGTAGTTTCCTACGCATTGGCGCACACGCTTGCGTGTTCGTTCGGAACTTCAACCGTTTACTCCACCGTTCTTTGTCATAAAAAGAATGTGCAGTATGTTTCACGGGCATTTAGCTCGCTATGCAAGCTGTAAGGCCTGGCTAACATGCGTTTGCTTTTGCCGGCCTCCGCCAATCGCAGAGCATTCCCAAGTGACATGTGACATCACAGGTTCTGTTGCGGAAAATGAGCTGGTGGGTCGCATGGTCATTTCCTTTTTTCCTAATTATGTAGCTTATTTGAGCGAAGTTTGCGTTATAAGTGGTGTCGTTATGGTTCTAACGAGGCCATCTTTCGAATGAACCAAACTTGTGTTTTCTCTTCATGGCTCCTTTAAAGACCAATATTTATTTTGCCTTCGCATTACATGCCCTGCCCCCGTCCATTTCCTCTTCCTAATTTCTACTAATATGTCCTTAACACGCGTTTGTCCCCTGACCCACTCCGCTTTCTTCTTGCCCCTTAATATTCTATCTATCTATTTATCTATTCTACCTATCATCTTCCGCTCCTATGGTGGCTGAGTCGTCTTCAATTTAAGTTGAACCCTCTTAGTGAGCCTCCAACTTTCTGCCCCGTAGGCGAGCACTGGTAAGATGCATTTGTCATACACTTTCTTGTTCAGGGACAATGGTAAGCAGCCAGTCATTATCTGAGAATGTCTGCCGAATGCACTCCAACCCATTCTTGGCCTTGGGATGACCTCTGCCTCACGGTTTGTATCCGGGGTCACAATTTGGCCTAAGTAGTTACATTCACTTACCACTTCCACTGCCTCTGGAAAGGGGATAGGTGAGGACATATTGGGACAGAGAAAGAGGGAGAAGAGGAATGATAAGGAGTGCATAAGGCTGGCCGGCGCTCATTGGGCTACAGCCGTTTGAGGAGGTCGGTCTACTCGAGGAAGGCCAGGATAAGTGGGAAGGCTTCCCGCCGGATGGAGTTGGGGCCCGTCGGGAAAAGCAGGTCCATCACGCTGTGGCTGGGCAGTCCGAGACGCTGTAGTGCGGCCCGAAGCTGTGCTCTCGGGGCGTCGTGCTGGCGGCAGGAGCAGAGCAGGTGCTTCAGGGTGTGGGGTTCTGGGCCGTCAGCACATGGTGGCGACGACCGGCGGCCTTGTCAGTGCAAGCGGGATGCCACATTGCAGCATCCGAGCCGCATGCGGAGAAATACGGAGCGGGCGTCCCTGCTGATGCGGCCAGGAAAGACCCGTTCAATTTGCCCGTTGATGACTCTGGGGTGCGGGTGCATCGTCTCCACCTCCCGT
Organism: Haemaphysalis longicornis; assembly: GCF_048455015.1. Lineage (NCBI taxonomy): Eukaryota > Metazoa > Arthropoda > Arachnida > Ixodida > Ixodidae > Haemaphysalis > Haemaphysalis longicornis. The sequence continues at coordinate 10,859,234 of NW_027526295.1, forward strand.
GCAAGGGCGGGTTCTGCGGCGTCGAAGGGCCTGACGTCGCGGGAGGCAGGGATCCCCTTCTTGCGAGCAGCACCTCTGGCCAAGGCGTCAGCCACCTCGTTGCCCGTGATGCCGACATGAGATGGCAACGAGTGGAGCCGCAGATCACAACCGTGGCACTGTGTTCGAATATACGGCGTCTAAAGCGTTTTAAACCAAGCCAATTATGAAACTAAGGCGAGCGCGTCATCTAATGGCGGTCCATGACCACACTGACGGCCTTGATGTGGGCCGCATAGATGCTAGCGCCAGATTCAAGTTCAAGTTGAGAGAGAGAGAGAGAGTAAACATTTATTTCTGAAATTGGGTGAGGGTAAAAAGGGTGTTTAAAGAAGACGGGCAAGGGCGGCCATCCTAGTCTGGTAGGCCACGTGCCACGGCCGCTGATCTAGCCCGTTCGACCCGTGCAGTCTGGTCCTTGAGCTGGCCGCTGCGCAGCGCGCACTCCCACTGCTCGTAGGTTGGGTGGATTCAAGTTGAAGTTCAAGTTCTTTATTTACATCATAAAGATGCGGGTTGACTCAGGCGAAAAGTGAGTAGAGTTACACTTAAAGAGCCCGAGCCACCCTTGTACAAGGCAATACAATAAGAGCAGATACAGCACTTAATCACAGCGTATGCTGTATACATAAGCGAACATTTCAGAGTATATGCATGGCTGTACAGTTCTCCAAGGTAGCTAAAAAGGCCCTACAAAATACACGCGATGTTTCTTTTTTTTTACAAAAACTACATGACATCATACAATATAAGTCCACAATGCTTGTGTATTACAAAAAAAGAATCAAATTGATTAAATGAGAACACTTCACAAGTTCTAGAAATTCCATTATGGCCTACGACACAGAAAAAACTTTGTGAGCATAACGCGGAGCACACAATTTCAAAACAATGTTTTGGTTTCTTTACCTGTTTACAGCATAACGGAGCATTTGGCGACCATATTCTCTGCGGCAAAATGGAATGTTCCAGTAATCTTGATTCGTAATACTATAAACAGGCATATTTTCTTTTAAGTGGAATAACAGTGTGAAAGCAGATTGATTATTATGAATGGAGAATTTGTACCGCAATGCTAGTTTGTAAGCGTATTGTTTGTTAAGAGGTAGGAAATTAAGACGTCTGAATAGCAGTTCTGTATGTGCAAAATATTCTGCATTTGTAATATGACGTACTGCTTTCTTCTGCAACAGGTAAAATTTGTTAATGCTGGTCTGTGTAGTGGAACCCCAAACCAAAAAGCAATAGTTTAGATGTGACATGAAGAGTGCATTGTAAATTACAAGTTTTACCGGCGCAGGAAGAAAAGATCCGCATTTTCCTAGAATACCCACGCACTTTGACACAGAGCTGAGGAGGTGATTAACATGTGCGTCCCAATACATAATTTGTGTGGAAAAAAACGCCTAGTGTCTTCCCCGCGTCGACCATTTCAATGTCCAAGCCATCAATTTTAAATGATCTATGTTGATGACATGAATGCCCTTTTGAATGAACGATTATCGCTTTTGTTTTACGAGAATTGATAAGGAGCGAATTTGCTTCACGTTATGCCTGCAATGACTGAAGCGCATTGTTAAGGACAGTCTGTAGCAGTCATACGTTCTTACCTTGAAAAAAATAAACTGGAATCGTCAGCGTACACAATGTAGTTGGGATTGTCATCAATTGTAATAATGTATACAATAAATAACTATTTCTCTCTCTCTCTCATTATTATAAAATAGAAAGAGTAATGGGCCTAAGATACTGCCTTGTGGCACGCCTGTTGTTATTTTCTGAAATAAAGAAAAGTAACTTTCTATTGCTACACATTGTTGACGGTGCCCTAAATAGGAATTTAGCAGCTGCAGTGGCAAGCAGCGAATGTTATATAACTGTAATTTTTTTAGCAGTGCCTGATGATGAATTCCGTCGAAAGCCTTTGAAAAGCCAGCACATATGCTTTTGTTTTCAAAAGCTTCCAGTATGATTTCTTTTGGGCGAACAAAGCAGTTTCTGTTGACCTTCCCCTAAGGAAGCCGCATTGCGATGAACATAATAATGTGTGCTTACGTGAAAAATTTGCTATCCTGTTGTATATAATTTTTTCTAGGCCCTTTGAATAATTGTAAGAATGGAGATAGGTCTCTAATTCGAAATGTCGTCCTTATTTCCACCTTTGAACAACAAGATAACTTTCTAATTTTGCATGCGTTTAGGAAAAACGCCCGTAGACAGGGGAAGGGTATACACAGAAGCAAGCACATGTGCTATGTCCTTTATAACATATTTGATCAGCGTAATTTGTATGTTGTCAACGTCACGGGCCCGACTGTTCTTAAAACAGGAGTAAACTGCGCATATTTCGTTTCCATCTGTCGGCTCTAAAAATATACTGTCATTGTTTGGACTTACAGCTGGAGTAAAAGACTTGAGTACATGATTTGCCTTTGCCAACATCTATCAAACATTTGTTGAACTTTTCAGCCAGTTCTTGCCCGCGGATGCAATGCCTGGTGAAATTTGTTTCCGGTTAAGTAGAGTGTTCAGATTTTCCCATACTTGCGCACTGCCTTCACAGTGTTCTGTGTAGAATTGCTGAAGCAAGAAGGCATTTATTTCGCTTTTTCGGGTGTTATTCAGTTTGCTTCTATATTTCCTAAATTTAGCCAGATCATCCATCGATTTGGTTTATGAAACTTCTTGAAAAGTGCCTTTTTCTGCAGTATCGTTTTCAAGCAATCAGTGTTATCCCAGGGTTTACGAGCTTTTTCTGAAGCTTTTTACGATTGTTTCTTTGAAATGCTGATTGTAAAGACGCTTAAACATGACCATAAATTGTTCATAAGCCTCATCTGCCGTTTTCGCGGGAAACACATTTTCCCAGGTGCAGTTAGAAAGAGCAATGAAATGTGTCTAATGCAGATTGTGTAATGTGCAGCGTTTTTATTGGAACAATAAAATTGGATTTTCGCTGAATCGCACTTTTGAAAAGCATGTAAATGGGAAAGTGGTCACTCATCTTACAGCGTAGAAATCACGATAGTCTATCATTCCCGGTAATGTTAGAAATAAAGAAGTCAATAAGCGTTGCAGTGTGCGCAGTGACACGCGTCGCTGTTGTTGTCAAAGTTATCGTTGATATAGAAGCTGAATCTGCGTGACGGAAGGCTTTAAAACGTCAATGTTAAAGTCCCCTCCCAATATAATTTCAACTGGTTGTCGTTAATGTAGCTTAAACATTTGTCGGTATGACTAAAGAAAGAACTCAAGTTGGAATCTGGGGGTCTGTACATAACCTCAAAAATGTGATTGTTGGTTATCAATCTCAAACATTCTAAGTCATCTAAGTCCTCTCTAGTGTATACATAAGGAACTTCATGGACATAAAACGTGTCCTGGTTGTTTTTACACTGCTAGATTGCTGCTGCCCGACGCGGCTTTTGGGGGGCGATATGTGAAGCCATCTGTGAAGCAAAAAAGTTTCAATCTGAGTTGGCGTCGAACTGCTGGACCGTCTTAAGGAATATTTGTGAAACGCAAGGCGGCCTTTTCTCATGCTGGTCCTTTTCGGACACTTACGAAAGGCGTCCTTATGGCATAAGTTAAGTATGCTTTCTGAATACGGGGTTTAGATTTATTTCTTAGCTTTTAGTGTGAACAAGACTCCCGTTCGGTGGGCCGAAACGTCATTGTTTTGTTTTCTCTCGTGGTTGGCGTCTTCTTTATTATGTCTTTTGGGGTTTCAGTTTGAGGCGAAGTCGAAGTCGGTAATCTCAGGTGTTTGAGATGAGAAGGTTTAGAGTTCGCAACGCTCCAAGCCATTCATTCTTCACATCCCCAGGGGATGACGCCCTGCTCGCCGCAAAACATGGCGCGGCGGCTGTTTTGGTGTCCAACCACGGAGGAAGGCAGCTGGACGGAGCAGCCGCACCGGTACGTTTGCGCTGTTTTTAAAAACTATAGTCCTTCTTAGGCCACTTTAATGCGAAAATGTTGGTCCCTCTCTCTGTCTGTCTGTCTGTCTGTCACTCATTTCAGCCGTGTAACAGAATCTGCACAATAGTCTCATATCCCGACTGCCAAATGTAAACGTCTAAGTCCGGCGGCAACGTTCGTACTTGTCAACGTTGTTGAGACAAAACAAAATATTACGTTTGTCTGGGGCAAGGCATAAATGCATAACTGGTATTCGCAGTGTTTTCTTATCAAAAATACCCTGATGGTTGTTAACACGGTTACCAGAGCGCGCACACAGGGACACAGATGCAAGAAACGACCGGACATGTTGCTGACTCCAGTATCACCTTATCCAGGATAAGCGGCTTGTCCTCTCGTTTCTTGCATCTGTGTCCCTATGTGTGCGCTCTGGTAACCCTGCTAATATGCATCACCAACTAGCCGACCGGCCACCTACCTGAACGGATAGTTTATTCAATGCAAACTATACGTCCAGGAAAATACAAAAGTAGTCGCCCATGGTTTTATTATAGCGGCATTTTAAGAAATCAAACGGCAACAGTAACGAAATGTTCTACCAGATAGTTTTCACGTTCCGCTTGTAACGCACGTGGAATAGGTTGCCTTGATTCACGAGCGCTCGCAGGCAGCATTGGGCGCGGAGCAGTGGAACGCAGTAAATTTAAATTGGCTCGAGCGTAGCGCTATCTTGGGAGGAGCGAGACGGGAGGGGAACGGCACGAGAGGTGAGTGGAAAGAGAAAGGAGGCATTTACTTGGCATGGGCGCCAGACGACTATCGTCTTTCGTCGACATTTCCAACGAAGTGAGCGGATACGTGGTCAATTTTTTAAAACTTGATTTGCTTGATTTTTCTTGCGCGAACAGTTTTCAGGTAGCAACTACAAGTCGCATCGTCAAAGTTCCGATGGACTGTAAGCGCATCTAATTGTCTGGTCACTGACACAGAGTGTGTGTTTGCAGGAAATATAAGAGAATGGTCTACTAATGCGCAACCTTCTAACACCGCTTGTATTAATTGTTAGATGTTTACAGCCAGATTTCGCTATGAGTATAGCCAAGGACTTTAGTTTTCATCATCACCATCATCATCACCATTTATTTTTCCCTTAAAGGCCCCTTTCGGGGTATTACATAAGAGGGGGGGGGCAAGATCAGTAAGTAAGTTCATAAAACATGGTTATCATGGTTCTGTTTGTCAGGTTCTGTTTACACGATTCATGGTTCTGTTTGTCAATCGTGTGTTTACACGATTGACAAAGAGGAGCACAAAAGACACATTTTTTACATTTTAGGCGGTATTGACATATAAGCATACAAAGTGCATCTTTCCACTTGTTAAGCGGTAGTAATTGCTATGCAAAGTATGAAGATAAGCATTGCAGTGAATTAGGTACATAGTGTTGGTTCTATAGGCGATTGCGCAACGAAGAAAAGAGAATAAGCCTGATTGTGTGCGGAAAAAAATTGGTTAATTGTTGCCGAAAATTCTGTGAATCGCGCTCATTTACAATTGCATCTGGTAGGGCATTGTAAGCCTCAATTGCCGCTGGTAAGAAAGATTTGTTAACGGAATTAGTTGCGCCATGTAAGCGCTGAAGGCTGTGGGTGTTAAAAAGGCGCCACGACGAACAGGTGGGGGGTATCAGGAGTGTGGTGTGGAGGTCTGCGGAATTAAAGAAAAGCGAATGGAACAGACAAAGTCGAGCGATCTTGCGGCGGAATATCAGTGCGGGGATTCCAAGGGATGCTTTGATGTTGCTGATGCTGTGGTGAGGGCTATATTTGGAAGCGATAAAGCGAGCTGCGCGATTCTGCACAGTTTCGAGGGAGTTGATTAGGTACGCTTAGTGAGGGTTTCAGATGGATGATGCATATTCTAGTTTGCTCCTGACGAACGTTTCATAGGCGAGTTGCCTGGTAGACGAAGGACATGAGGCAAGAGACCTTCTGATGAAGCCGAGGGATTTGGATGCATCACCAGCAAGTTTTTCGATGTGTTCGGACCATGATAAGTTTTTTGTGATGAGAACTCCCAGATAAAGGTATGATTCTGAAGAAGCGAGGATGAGAGAGCTTAACGTATATGCATTGGTTATACTGGAACGTGTTCGTATTATTTGCATGAGTTTGTACAAGCATGAGTTTGTACAACGTATATGCATTGGTTATACTGGAACGTGTTCGTGTTATTTGAATGAGTTTGTACAAGCGAGGATGGATCTAGAAAACTTGATGTCCATCGGGAAGGAGTTAGGACTGTCCGGAAAAGCTCTGAAAGAATGGATTGATGAGGAACGCACAAAAGAAAGGAACCGGCGCGCAACTGAATGCGAGGCGGCTAAAGAAGCGGCAATACTAGCCCAGAAGACAGAGTCCGAGACAAGAGCGCGCATTGAGGCTAAACGGGCCCTGGTAGAACTTTAGCTGCGGCTTCAGGAAGGGTCGCAGAGTTCTAACGATGTGGGAGGCGACCCCGCGCCTAATACAGCACAAGGCGTCCACAGCCCTCACAAGTTCATTCCTGCCTTCAACGAGGATCGTGATGAGCTTGACGCTTGATCCAGCGTTTTGAGAGGGTGGCAACCAGTCAAGGGTGGCCCTCAGACAAGTGGGCGCTGTCCCTACACTTGTGCTTGACTGGTGAAGCTCTCAGTGCCATTGGTCGCATGTCTTCTGATGATGCCATGGATTACCCTAATGTAAAGCAGGCCCTGCTACAGAGGTTCAGATACACCGAGGAGGGCTACAGGTGCAAGTTTAGGTAGTCTAAGCCACAGAACTCGGAGACAGGCCGTCAATTTGCGGGCCACCTACTCGGCTACTTTGACAATTGGCAGGAGCTGGCCAAAACGGAGCAGACGTACGCCGCGCTCTGAGACAAAATAGTGGCCGAGCAATTCCTGAACAGCTGTCACGAGAAGCTAGCCATTTTTCTCAAGGAGAGGGCTACAAAACCTGGACCAGCTAGTCGAAATCGCCGACCACTACCTTGAAGCGCAAGGTCTCACCAACTTGGCAAAAAGCCGAGAAGAGATGCGCTGGCAGCCTGAAGTCGACAGGCCTTCTGACCAGGAGTATTCTAAGACGAGTCCTTACTGCTTGTTATGTAATAAGCAGGGCCATCGGCTAGCAGATTGTTGGACGAAGTCGACGTCTCCGGGTTTCAGCCAGCCCAGCAAGAAGAATGCCTTCTGTTTGAGGGGCCGCAACCTCGGACACCAGGCTGAAGCTGGCGCAAACCTGCCCGAAAACTAGGGTCAAGCAGCAAGCTCAATGCCTGGACCCAATTCCTTTGAGATGGAAGCACCGACCAAGTTTCAACGACGCCAGGCTCAGCCAGAGTATGACTGCAGAAACAGACGCAAGGTGTCTCACGAAAGGAAGCCGGTAATAGCAAGCACGGTTCTTGGAGAAGGCAGCGTCCGCGTCCCAGAAGACCTGCGCGGTCGGAACCTGCCGTCGTCTTCGCCAGTTGCAGCAGGGTTGAAGACCCACATGCGCACCAACGCGGCAAAAAGCGAGGCTCCAAGAACAACGCCGCAGGTACCTGCCATTGCTGACAGCGCCTGCCCCATCACCTTTGCTGTCTTACGTGCGCTACAGCAGCAAGAAACTTCTATCCAAAAGTTTTTCGGCGAGGTTAGCAGAAAGGTGACATTCAACGCAGCGGTGATCGAGTTCGTGAAGACTGCTTGTATTCTTTATCGACGGCATCAGTTGCCCTCCGGAAAAGGAAGAAAGCAAATCGTCGTCCCCCAGGAACTACGAGGCATCGTCTTGGACAAGGCCCATCAAGGAACCCTCGGCCGTCACAGGGGTATCAGGCAAACCATGGAGCGCGTCTTCAAGGACTTCTACTGGCGTGGGATGCAAGCTGACACTGCACGCTTCGTAAAGTTGTGTCGCATCTGTCAGAGGGCTGCGGCTAAACACCGAGTAGCAACGGGAGATCGTGGCAGAGATCGAGGCATTTCGGCGTGTTGCCATCTATCTGGACGTCCACCTCTCGCCCAGCGCCTAGAAGACAAACCCCTAGCTCCCTTCACAGGATTCAAGATGCCACGCCCACCCAACGAGGAAGTTGCGGGTGTGACATTTCCTTTGACTCCTTCACTATTACCGACTGCTCGTGCCGATTAACCTGTACATTCCCCAGCCACTGACAGAGTAGGCACAGAAGAGGGCACCTTTGTCCAACTTTTTAAGTAGGCAGTTTAGTCTACAAAATGGTTTTAAAAGAGTGTCGAATGCTGTTTCTTTGGTTGGTTTCCCTTACGTCAGGTTAGAGACTGTTTTGGACTGTTTCGGACAGTACTCTTGTCGTGGTGCTAGTGGTGCTAGAACGTCTGACACGACAGAACGTGGTTCAGTGCCATACGTCTCGTCGCGGTCGTGCTAACATTCTGTGCCGAGTTTTGTTTTCTCCAAACAAACCTCTCGGGCAGGGGGGTGAATGTGATGATTGACATCCCCGGGCCACGAGAGCGCGCCAACAGAAGACGGAAACTAGCCGGCGGTGGAAGAGAAGACGACGATGAGCGGGTCCACGCTGAGCGGGGAGCACGAGAGGGGAGTGGGCCGGCAGTGAGGAGGTACGAGACAGCGCTCAAGGAACGGGCGCAAGGACTCCTCGGGAGGCGGTTCTAGGTCAAGCCAGGAGCGTGCTTGCGCCGTGCTCCGGGAATCGTCCCGGGAGCTGTTCCGGCGTCCCTCTGCTGCAACACGGCGTGCCTGTTACCGCTGGCGTGATCCCGAGGCGTGTTCCGGGCCAAGGTTCGGGGCGAGGCCTAGAGTGGCCAGGCACTAGCGCGGGCATCGGCGTTCCGACCTGGGGCCTCTGCGTCTACAAAGGCGCCAGCGAGAAAGTGTCCCGCCACATCTTCGGACCACCGGCACCTTACACGGGGAGCTCTCAACACGTTCAACCGACGTCATTCTTCCCATCGTCGAGTAGACCGGAACGTGCGTATCGCCTCCTTTGTTCCTTCTGCTCGAAATTTGGTTCGGACTTGTGGTTTAGTTCTTCCTCCGCGTTCCGCGTGCGCTGTATATTGTTATCGTTCAAGTTCCTAGTGCCTTTCTCTAGTGTCTGTGTATCCGCCAAAGAATACATGCTTTTTCGTTTTACTCAAATCATGGCGTCAACTGTCGTCGATCCTCCTCTGCGGGCCACACGCCCGCCTGCTTAACACGCGGCCTCACACTACTAATCAATGTTTAGCTTCATTAAATTTTTTGAGCACCACTTTTCTATTTCATTAAGGTCGTGTTGAAGTAGTTCTTCATCGGTATTGCATTCCATCCTGCGGTACAAAACGCAGTCGTCCGCGAAGAGGCGAATGGACGATGAAATTCAGTTAGGCAGGTCGTTTATGAAAATTAGGAGGAGTAGGGGAGCTAGTACCGAGCCTTGAGGAACTCCGGACATAAGTTTGGTTGAGGCTGAGTGGTGGGTTCCGATTACAGTGAACTGGGAGCGGTTAGTAATAAAAGAGCGAATCCATGACAGTACTAAGGAGTCAAGGCTAAGGCTAGAAAGTTTTGCTAGTAGGCGCTGATGGGGAACGCGATCGAAAGCTTTAGAAAAGTCCAGGTAAATGACGTCCGTTTGAACTGAAGAGTCAAGGTTAAGGTGAAGGGCAGTAGTGAAGTCAAAAAGTTGGGTTTCACATGAAAGCCCGGGTCGGAATCCGTGTTAATTGGGAAAGAAGAATTTGTTGCTGTCGAGGTGGCGCTCAATTGGGAATATATTATGTGTTCTAGTAATTTACACGCGATGCATGTTAGCGAAATACGGCGGAAGTTTCAAGGATCGGAGTGGTTGCGTGATTTGTAAACCGGAACTATTCTCTTAAGTGTCCAGTCGGTCGGAAGTGCACTGGTAGCTATTGATTGGGCAAAGATTATGTGCAAAATCTTGCAAGAGGTCATTTTGGTGGCGTTGATTATCTTGATAGTTATGACATCGCATCCTGGAGCACTTGACACCTTTAAGCTATCGATTAACTTTATTTTGCCTTCGGGAGTAACGGTGACGGGAGGCATTTGAGAGAAATTATAGCCGGAAGGGGCGGAACTATCGAAAAAAAAACGGAAGAAACATACGGGTTCAAGACGTCGGCGCGCTGCTCAAGTGGAACATGCGAGCTATCTGGGTAGGAGAGGGAAATGTTATGGGTAGAGTTGCTTTTCGGTTGTAGAATTTTCCAAAATTTTTGGGGGTTCCCTACTGAAACGTTCCGTATATACGGAATTATGGGAATACGGTGTTCATACGGATTATGCCGCCCCCAAGCACACCGAAAGTAGATGTTAGTATAAAAAACAGGGAATCAAATTAGTGTGCGCTATAAAAACGTTTAGCACAGGTTTCGTGTATTTATCTTCAGTAATAAGCAAAATGACGCTCCGTATATTTTCCGTATACTCCGTATATACGGAATTCATACGGATAACGCTTTGGCGGTTCTTGTAAACTTACAGAAATAGACTAAGAAAAACAGCGCAAACAACGGGATGAAGAAAGGTAAGACTAAACCACAGGCGCTGACTCAACAAGTGTGGACCGTAAGTAGAACCTCAGCAGTTCAAGAAAGGCGGAAACGGTGGTGCCATATGAATTTTGAAAACGGCCTACGCCGTGCTTGTCGATGGTATCACTCACTGCTTCGCAGATCGGGCCTTGAGGTAAAGAGTAATATAGGTACTTAACGTCCACCGAAAAGGCTGCAACCCTTTTATTGCCGAGGGTGCTGAGGAAGGCGTCAACTTCTCTCGGGCTTCTGACGAGGAACGGGTCGTCTACTGTAAATACAGAGAGAGACTGCTGGAGGTAGAGACCTATGAAGTGCTGCCATGCGCCTCGTTCACTGACAATAACCCTGAACGGGCATCCTTCCTTGTGCGTCTTCGCGGAGAAGAAGACTGTCAAGCTCAAGACACTGCTTTTCTCGACCGAAGCAGTCAGTTTTTCAAGTCCCGAGTCGCTGCAAAATTGCATTGCCCGCTTCTGCACCTTAGCTGGCTGGACTTCATTAACCAGACGAACCTTTGCACGGATAGCGTTCCCCGCCTTCTCTTTGTACAGGGTGGACGATAAAACCGCGAATCCCCCTTCTTTGTCCGCCTGAACCAACTTCAGTCCGGCTTCGCGAAGCAACCTCACGGTTCCACCCGACCTGACAACACCGTGGGTATTTACTTCCCTTGGCAAGATGTCAACACCGACGCTAACGCACCTGTTTATGTCCTCTGACGAAGCCTTAGAAGCGCTGCTTCTGACCAGGGAGAGAAGTTCTGTCTTGTCGAGCCTGGGATGCTCGCAGAACTCTCCCCCTGGCAATGTGAATCGGCGGAGCGCGCAGCATTCAACACAAACAGTCAATACGCACAAGTTACAATTGGAACACAAATGAATTGAGCAAGAAAACCAACGGGATGCAAGCGGTACAGGGAGTGTATACTTACTTCTTTTATATCCAGCATAGGAAAGCCCCCCGATCGATTCAGTGGGCTTGTCGCAAAAAACAAATATTTTAGCGCTAATTTTGGAAGTATGGGTTTTACTTGAGAATATACAAGTAAACACACGAATATGCAAAAACGTTTTGATCACGAGGTAGTTTTGGTGTTTCATAACTTATAGAATTTAATTAAATACCAACCAAATCTTTCCGCCACCTCAACACCCTTCAAAAACGGCGTTCATTGTTTCAACACCCTTTATCCCAGAAGGGTATAAAGCTACAAATTAGGGTGTTTGAAACTAAGAAAATGGGCGTAAAGAAAAATGGTGTAAGGAAAGACCGCGCAAACTAAGAAAGAAAGGCGAAGAGACCTCCAACTTTGGAGGAATTTTGTACCTGTTTACGCGGGTGGACTGAACATTTTCTACAAGCGGGGGGTGTTTTGTACCTCGCGATGTTTAAAGCAATATGAATTGGCATAATTTATTACCAGTGAGGCTCTTTAAGCTTGAGCTACATTCGGTAGCGTTAGCAAAAAAATACAGAGAAAAAGAACTGGGGCAACTGTAAAGGGTGAACCACCGCAGATATTATAACATTGAAGTCGGCTTTCGAGCTTATTAGAGTGTGAGCACAAGGGGCGTATGCTTATCCGCACCTCTTTCAAAGGTACTAGTCTTTTTTGTATGCTAAAAGGCAAAAAAATGGCGCAGCTTGCAATAGCGGCACAAGGCTCGCGAAACGGCATAGCTGCGGGTCGACCTTGCTTGTTTCCCCCTTGGATCCCATGGCAGGGGGGGGAGGGGGGGGGGCACACTGGAACAGCCTTGTAAAATCCGGTTAAACATGGCCTCACCCCCCAGCGGTCATCCTAGCTTAGCAAGAACATTTCAAAGCTTAGCAAGCATAACAAAACTTAGCAACACCGGAAGAAACTAGGTCGACCCCCAGATCCGCTGTTCTTTTTTTCCAACTGAACACCTATTTCACACCGTTTCAACAACCTACAGAATGCCAAGCGTATTGCAGTCGGTAAACACTCTTTTCGCCACACGACTAGTCTTTCAAATTTTGAAGGTTCAAATTGGTGTTTCACGTGCCAAAGCTAAACTTGGGGCATGAGGTGCACCAACATATGGAAACTAGCGATCATTGCATACGAGCAATTATTTTTTTGCATTTGAAAATTTCTTGCGAGTAGAGAAGTATATGAGGGAATGTCTTCTTTTTTACAGTAATATTATGCATAGCCTTATTCAATGAACAGCTCAACACCTTTTCCACACCCTCTCAACACCCTAAGAAAAACCAAGGGTGTTGAAGTTGATCAACACCCTTTTTTCACACAAAAAGGATGTAGAGCTAGGAAAAGGGTGTTGATAATAAAAAAAAGGGTGTAAAGGCCTCCCAACATTTCCACTTATGCTACACCCTTTATGGCTAAAAGGGTGTAAAAAAATTACATGTGTAGATTTATCTTTAAAGTAGGTAAACTTCGCAATAATCGGACGACATTTACCTGGTTCAAAGCGACCGAGGCGATGCGCGCGTTCTATGCCCGAACTTTCTATGTTCACGCCCAGCGTTCGGGAACATAGGGACGTTATATGTGATTCGGATTCGGCCCATGTTTCACCTTTTTGTCTGCAATTTCAAATAAAACTAGGTTTGCACGGCGGAGATGGTTTTCCGCGTCATCGCATTTCACAGCGAGCGTTTTGATGTCGGAGGTTACTTTGTTGAGGCAGGAACTGGAGCCTGGAACGGAGCCATCGACATACGACTGATTCGCGTCATCGCTTTTTTCTAACGCGTCGATACGTGAGGGCAGGAGGACAAACATTTTATTGAGCCTTTAAAGGCACCTTAGGGGGGCGTGGGGACCGGCGTACCGGTGACCGCAGCAGCCCTCGCAGTGACCACCCGTTGGGTAGACAGGTCGGAGCTGCCAGTTCATTATTCCATCAAGGTTATTTTGGGCGGCTGGAATTGCCTTGAGTTCGGCAAGTATTGCGGTTTGCGCGACTTCTATGTTTGAGAAGGCTGGTGCCAGAGATATGACAGTTGGAGGTGACTCATCACCTTCCGGTCCGGGGTTTACTTCCACGTCGCCTGACAACAGAAGCAAGAGGCATACAACGTGAATGTTTGCACAGAATGAACACAAAGACGAACACAGAACTACGCGCCAGCTATTCAGAAAACCAGGGGGACACGACACCGCAAGCAGAAAGTGCTCACTTGAACGAAACGAAGCTGCCCTGGGCAGGTAACTGACCTGCACGAGAAAGCGCATTGTAACCACAGTGTTGGCGGCGGCGTGCCCCGACTGACTCCGGGACGGGGGCTCCTTACAGGAGTACTGACACTAAATTTCTCGCTCTCGGTTTTTATGCGGTAAAAAAATACCTAGTGGTCCAGTAAGTACAAAAATCGAACCAAAAGCGGTCAGCCGCTAGCGTAACGCATTTATTCCCATCAGTTTCAAATTCGGTCGTCGCGCGCAAAACGGCCGTTCATATGCAAGACGGTGAATGTGACGTCATGGTTTCCGTGACGTCAGGGACGTTTGCCGCATCGTCTGCTACGATTGTGCATGGTCCGCACTCGCCCGCGCAGTCGACATGTCGTCTGAATCATCAGACACGGATGAGTCACTGCCACCCGACAGACAGACAGAATAACTTTATTTGGCCGGGGGATAAGGCCGGCGAAGTCTTCGCCGACGTCCGTTTTCTATTGGCGGTGAGCGCGACCACGGGCGGCGCTGCGAAGCGCGCCTCCGTGACGTCAGCTTAGGGATTCTCGGATTTGTCGTCTGCTTCAGTCGGGCTCACTCTCCCTGCTGTTTCTTTGCGCTCGGTTCACGTCTGATGCTTCTCCGCACCAGACTTCGCGTCTGCATAACTTTTTATAATAATAATACACTTAAAATCGCATACAATAGCTCAAGGCGTGAGTTGAAGTATAGTTTTGGATACCGCTACGGAAGAAACATTGCCGCCGTCGCCCCACTCCTTGCGAAGCCGGTCCTGTGCGGAGCGCGAAGAGCCGGAGCTAAGCGTCAGCTTCTGTATAAAACGATCTCTCGAACAAAGGTAACAGCCAGCTGATAGTAATCGACAACAACGAAAATAGAAGACCAAAACAAATTCCAGGCCTTCGGGACTGTCGGTTCTCGCAGAAGGCATTACGGAAGGCATTACGATTCAAGGTAATCATTTGTAAGGTAAAACAGTTTTTGCAACTTTTCCGAACGCTAGAAAGTATTGTATCACATCACTTTACGTTGTCATGGCATGAAAGTATGTCGACATGCACTATGGCACGCAAAAAATGTAGGTGGAGTTCCAAATAACCCACTGTGTACATAGGCGCGTGCTCTTTTTATACCAGGCTTCTAACCAGTATGGAGGTTTATTGAGCAGAACGAGTCACGTCTACGGTAAAGATACAGTAGCACTATGTTTGTTCAGACCTGGGGTGAAATTGCGGTTTCATTTCTCACAGCCATATCACCCCAGTAGCCAGATTTGCGTTATAGGAAAACTTCTCTCAAGAGGAGGAGGAGAAGGAGGAGGAGAAAACTTTCTTTAATAGTAAAGTCGAGCTGATTAGTGGGCCAGGTTCTCACTCCTGGACAAGAAAGTAAGGGTAGTTTTCTTCTCAATTCACAGAAAGCCATCCCAAGTAGACCAGGATTTGTTCTTTACGCCTGGAAGGGTTCGAACACAATTAAGAGCTGCTTGGAAACATTAATCGGTTTCGGTTCTTGTAAAATATGCACGTATACTATTTATTACGTTCGTTAGCGAGTATATGAAGCATTTAAAACCGTGATGATGTCATAATTTTTCGGGTTGAGAGTAAGTTCGTTATGATAACGATGGTTACAATAGAAATTCGAAGCCCAAAAGCCACCTTCTGGTAATATGAACAACGTTGTCTGGGGCGCGATCGTGGTGGCGTAGCACAAACCTTCTCCTTGTATTTGCATGTGAATAAACAACTCACGCGGCGGATATCCACCTTGTTGCACGCAGCCATAACGAAAGCCAGTTTGTGAAGTAGGGAACGTATGCCATACCGCCTGAATAAAATATCCACACTATCTTTGTGAGCCTGCCAAACATCCCGAAACCTACTAAAAAGATGTTTGTGACGTTGCAGAAAAATTAATGGCTTGGGCACAGAAGAAAACATTCACATGATAAAAGTCAACAACAACGAAAGAAATAGAAGACAGCCGCTTTATTTCCTGCTATGCGATGCGCGTGTAGGGGCCCGCTGCCTGGTACGTAGCATTCGACTCTTGAGTCTTCATAAGAGCATCTCAAAAATACTGAGGGGAGCCTACATATTTAGAATACTTATCAAGGAGCTCTGAGCGCTGAACCTTGTGAATAAGCTATAAAGGACGAGTTACACACGATCGTTTGACCAATGCTCTGAATAAAGTTGTTCTATCTCTCCTCGTGTGTTGCAAACTTGGAGGGGGTACAGCTTGAAATTATGCAGATGTTTCAGAAGCTAGCACAAATAACTGAATTACTGAAAATAGGCTTTTTAATGCACTAAAACATCAAAGCGGGCGATTTCTATCGCAGGCACTGCTGCCCCTAACAAACGGAGCGTAGCAGACGACAGCGGCGCGAGTCCCTAAGCCGACGTCAGAGCCAGGGGGCGCCACTCAAACATCTCACCGCCAATAACGCTGCGGCTCGAACCGACGCAGGCACCTGCCCTTCAGGAGAGGAATTAACCGACCTTTTGGGCGGGTGAGGAGCATTGCTAGGCGGATGTGACGTCACGTTTGCTCGCAGCGTTCCCGCGCGGTATGTTTACATTTTTCCGAGTGCTGCCTACACGGCGTACGTGCCGTAGCGATTCAAGTAGTCGCGTTCACAACGCAAGAATTCATAAACTGGCTATGGTTGTCGCCCTGTCAGTCGTCGTTCAACAGCTCCAGCGTCTTCTGGCACTACAGCTTTGCAGTTATCTGTGGGCGTTCAGCTGTCCACCATCGGCCGACCAGGTGAGTGTTTTTTGGCGGGTTTGCAATCAGTTCGTATATCTCCTACTGCGAAGCTTGCTTTCTGCTCGCGGCAGTTATATTAGCGTCGTTTACGAAATTCTTAACGGCGCGTTCTCACCGTCTTGCATTCCCTGTTCGCGTCTGTCGGCGATCGCGAGCTGTTGACGGTTTGTTGCACGGCGCGGGAACTCGCTCGCATTGCAAACCCGTCTCGCCGATGACGTTTCCTTGTCTCTTTAATGTGGCGTCATTAACATCACTTGTTTTCCTCGACGCTTTTTCTAGACAACGTGCCTTGTGCTAACCGATCTTCATATTGTAACAAAAATGAACTTGCAGTACGATCTGTTGGTGAAGTTAGGAGCGTGACAGGTCCCTGTTGGCAAGGTTTTCGTGTGTGCGTGTGGTTCGTGAGGGCGTTGTAACACGCTACTTTAGCCTGTTGCACTCGTTGCTGCATCCAGCACTTTTGCTGCCCGGAGTGCCTGCCAAGGGATGCTTACGTCGTTATGTGTTTTCATCTTTAATAGTGGGGCCAATCGGCGTTCAATAACCGATGGAAATTCAGCGGGAACGACCTGGATAACGCAGGGCGGGCAAGAGCACTGCTTGTGTGGTCTTCGCTTTCGTTTGCCCTTTTTTTAGTCATCCTAGATTGTTTACTTACTGCTGCCTCAACGGTGCTTCATTCCTCATGTTCCATTTATTTCTCTTGCAGCATCTCCTGACTGCAGTCACGGTGCCCCTAGCCTGCCTGCAGCACTCATCCTGCCATTCTAGTGCAGGCCACTTGTCACAACCAAACGGGTTCCCGAACTTTCCTGGCTTCTATTTGATGGTATACTTTAGATCCACCAGTGCGTTCTCACTCCGTGTACATTTCAAGCGAGGGTTTACAGTAACACGGTAGTTGATAGCCATGAAGACAGCAGCGTGTGTACTAAAAATCAAGTTTAGTTATTTATGCCAATGTCAAAAAACCAACCTGGTCTATGCATCCATTCCAGCCTGACATTTTCAAATACAAGTCTTTCAGTAACTAGTGAAACAATGAAGAGGTAGGGATAGCTCATGCACTGCTTAATTACTACCTTCATTTTTTTACTGTTCAAATTTATGGATGATGCTATATGTACCACCTAGTGAAGTCCCACCAGAAATTGTTATATGCACTACCGATATAGCACAATCTATGAGGTGGGCTGGCGTGACCTTCGTGCAAACAGCACCGTACGTGGTTTCCGTCACGACAGTTTGCACTGTAGTCTTGGGCGTGTAATGGGTTATGGCTGACCACAGGGCCGTTTACAGTGCTTTCCAGCTTCCAGTGGAGGCAGGAACATAAATTATGTGGTCGGCCAGGGCACAGTACATGGTGTTAGTCAACACCATAGATATACCGTGCCTCGGATGCCCGCGTCATATATATATATTTTTTAATTTTACTCTTGAGTTTTGTGTAAGCAAGGATGTATCTAGTGTCCCCTATGCTGTCTATCCTTGGTTTTTGTAAACACTAAGTAATATCGCACGGTAGCTTTATTCGTCTTAATGAGATTTCTCAGGTGCCAGATTGCTCAGATCTCACATTGTTTCCTATGGCTGCAGGGATGTACAATGTCTTGGGTTCGATTCTTGGCTGCCGGGGCTGCATTGAATTTATAAAGCCAAAAAAATTAACCTTCTGTACACGATGTCTTGGTTTACGCTAAAGATCCTTGAGTGAGAGTTCTACCACACTGCCCTGTGCCTCATAGTGTGAAGTGACCTCAGTTTACTCGATTATGATGCAATTACTTAATGCCTTTTCATGTAAACTCTTGAGTGCAAACGGGAGAAGGTGCACCTACCTCGCCTTGAGCTGTTAGACTAAGTTGCCTTTTTCGCACGACATCTAAGCTGTGTGAGAAAGCCATACAGGGCTAAGAATGTTGTAAGAAATGCCTCTTACGTGAGGCAGCTCATACATAATGTTTAAAAAAACCGTGTCACATTATTTTGCAATGCGCTCTTTAAACGTTTTACACCCCTCCTACCGCCCTGCTTTTATTGTTAATAAAGGCACTTTGCATATGTAGACACGGGAAAATGAAGCAGAAAGACATTAGATATTTTTTTCAGCTGGACAGTGTCGCAGGCTATGCACCTGACGCAATGCTGTTTGTTCATCACGGTTTGCACTGTGCTTTGAAACAATTTGTTACCAAGGTCAAAAGATTCACTTGGCTATTTCATGTCAGGAATGATACAAAGGGATCATCTGTGGAAGCAATGCCCATCTTATTCTTGTCATTTTGTAATTTATGAGAGCTGCTGCAGCCAAGCATTCTATGGTATATTTATGAACTAGAAAATACATGGAAAAGGCAGTCTCTAAGCTGGAGGGAAACTATCGAGTAACATATGCATTTAGTTTAAATAGTGGCGTGTTGCCCAACTGCTGGGCAACCGCATTAAGTTTATGGTGTGCTTGTGATTTGTTCAAGTATGTGAACTAGTCTTAGGCATTTACGTGTTGATAAAAGAATTCCGTGCTATCTTCATTCATTCACTGCAACTCGTTTGTGCTCATGGGGAGCATTCGGAATATGACCCTTAGCATGATAAAAATCAGAATACGCTTTACTCAGTTGGACTCAAGATATACCTGATCAGGACACGTCTACTCCTGAATGCTTAAATACCTGATCACATAAAAAATGGCCAACTTAACAAGCTGCAGGAAAAGAAGCAGCCCCATTCCTTCACCATAAAATAAAAAGAAGACAAGAAGAAACTATTTTACATTTGAAAAAGGTCCAGGCGAGGCTGTTGTTTCTTACGCTTTCAAGAATACATTAATATTGTTGTTGTTTTACAATATGAAGTGAATTTTCCTTACACTACTTCCTCGACTTCAGTTGATTTCCTTTCTGGGTGACCTATGAGACCAAAGGTGCAATGTAATTAACAGTATGGCTATGTTGGTTGTAAACATGATAGAAAAGGAGCACAAAAATATGCATGGCAAAACTCAGGACTTTTGTTGTGTTGTTTTTCATTTATAGTTAATTTTGTTTTGTCCTATGGCACAATGCAATTCTCGAAACCAGCTTTCCTCAGAAACCTATTGAGCACAATTTTTCATACTAGGCAACATTACATGCAATGGCTGCACAACACTTTTTGCCTGAATATAAATGTGGCTTAAAAATGTCTTTGTTATTTTGAAGCAGGCAGTTTTCATTGCCAGTCAGACAAAATGGGGCCAGATGCCATCTGTGCAGAACCGCATGTGACCGCACCATGGGAGGAGGAGGACAAACATTTTATTGAGCCTTTAAAGGCCCCTTAGGGGACGTGGTGACCGGCGTACCGGTGTCCGCAGCAGCCCTCGCCGTGACCACCCGTTGGGTAGACAGGTCGGAGCTGCCCAGTGCCTCAGCCCAGTGCCCACCGTCTGCTAAGAGAGGATAGGGGTTGTGGGGACAGTTCCAAAGAAGATGGTCCAGTGTTTCCACTGCTCCACAGGCCGTGCAGTTGGTGGAGGGGTAGACGGAAGGATAAATATGGTGCAGGTGGTAGCGACATGGGAGGGTATGGGTTTGCACCAGTCGCCATAGCCGTTCTTCCCTGTTGGATAAATCCGGGTGTGCGGGGGGGAGCTGGCGGCGTGAGAGGCGGTAATGTGCCGTAATGTCTTGGAAGGTCAAGAGACTGTCCCGAGCTGATAGGGCTCCGTGAAAGGGTTCGAGGCTAGGGCCTGCTCGGACGGTGAGCTCTCGAGCGGCCCTATGTGCTGCCTCATTTCCCCCCACACCCATGTGGGCCGGAGTCCAGATCAGCTTTATTTGTATGGTAGGAGGATTTTTGAGGAGAATTCCGAGCGCCAGGGGCGAGATCATGCCTCTGGCGTAATTTCGAATGGCCGTTTTCGAATCCGAGACGATAGTGATAGGGGGCGGCCTATGTGTAAGGGCTAGCACAATAGGTGACCGATAAAAAGCGCAAAGGCTCATGGGTACGTTGTCTGCTCCAGCCACTTCCGGTTCGAGATCTCGCCTGGCCTCCCGTACGCCGGCGGCTTTCACGTGCGTGTGTGCGTGTTGTTTATTTATCACAGAGTGCTAACCTTTCAGAGAAGCCCCTAGTAGAATTCATTGTTGTTACACCTTGAATGTGCGAAGCATGAGCATTTTTTTTTTTTTTTTTCAGTGGAAACAGATAAACAACAAGCACAAGCGCGCGTGAAAGACGTCGGCGTATGGGAGGCCAGGAGAGCTCTCGAACCGGAAGTAACAGAACTCCGCGGGAGCAGACAATGCACCCATGAGCATTTGCGCTTTTTACCGGTCACCTATTGCCGCCTCTTCCGCCTCAGCGGGTCAGTTGGTGCGGTCTGTTTGGGATTTAAGAGGAGGAGTGTTGGGATAGTTGATTACTACTGCGACAGCGTATGCATCCTGCCATCGATAGCAAGCTGCGTCCACATAAACCGTAGTGGTGGACGGGGTATTTCTCTGTAAGTGCTTGTGCTCGTAGTTCCCTACGCTGCTTGTTGAAAACAGGGTGATATTGCGCGGTAAAGGGTAAATAGTGAGGGAGCCATGAATGTCGGCTGGTACCGGGAGCCTGTCATCGCAGAGGATAGGGGCTTTAAGGTTAAGAGTAACAAGGAGAGTGTGACCGGTGGGGGTGGATGAGAGCCTATTTAGCTGACCGATAAGGTGGGCTTCAATGAGTTCCTCCGCAGTATTGTAAATGCCGAGTTTCTCGAGTCTGGCAGTGGTAGTGCTCTGAGGGATTTGTAGCGCCGTTTTTTAGGTCTTTCGAATGAGGCAGTTGACTTTAGAGAGTTCGGTACGCGAGGGCAAGAGATACGGGAGAGAGTAAGTGAGAAGGCTGAGCCCAAATGCCTGTATCAGCCGGATACGCTCCGTTTCTTTGAACCCCTTGTAGCGGGCAGCAATCCTGCGGATGAGGGCGATCGTCTGATTCACCTGAGAAGTCAGCTGTGCTAGGTACTTAATGTTTGCACAATTGCGCTGTATGCAGAGCCCAAGTATTTTCAGGACTACCACTTGGGGAACATCCCTACCATCAATCCGGACCTCAATGGTGGGTGTCTGGGCTGGGTTGCCGGTTGATTTGGCAGGGAGGATTAAAAGCTCAGATTTTTCAGGTGAGCATCCAAGCCCAACTTGCGCGGCGGCGGTAACTAAGTCAGCTCCCTGTTAGAGAACCTCCTCGATTTGAAAGTCGCTGCCTCTGGTGGTCCACAGCGTAATATGATCGGCGTATATGCTGTGGAGTAAGCGAGGGATCGCGGCGAGCTTACTGGGAAGGTGGATTAGGGCAATGTTAAATAGGAGTGGGGATAATACTGCGCCTTGAGGCGTGCCAATGGTTGGGAAATGGATAGTGTCGGATTGTAGGTCACCGAGCTGAATAACAGCCGTGTGGTCCGAAAGGAAGTTACGGATATAGTTGTATGTGCAACGACCCGGAGTGAAAGTGGCAACGTTACACAAAATAGCCTGGTGTGATACGCGATCAAAGCTTTCTAAAGATCAAGTGCCAAAATGGTTCAATTATCTACCTTTGAAGGGGCAGCGATAATTCCGTGTTTTAATTGCAGGAGTACATCTTCGGTTTCCGCACCATGGGAAGTGTCCAGTTTTTTGCAAATCGCTTGTTAGCCCTACGGGAACCGCAAAACGTGTAGTGAGTGCCATAATCTTTGTCTCAGCCGTATAAATTGACGTGAAACCTTTTTCCTCCTTACTTAAAACAGATTTCCTTTTTTATTGTTTGATGCTGTTTACAGCAAGCACTTTTTTGTAGAGAAAAGGAACTGCCACCTGAAGAAAACACCTCTGCTTCAAAAATGCACTGATCAAGATTAGTATCATACTACAATGAGAACATATAAATGTTAAAATGTGAAAAATTAGCCATATACACAAATAACTAATGAAGTGTGCCGCTGCACAAATTGGTTTTCAATACATAAACAATGGAGTGCTTCAAAGAGAACGGACAAGAAAAAGGGCAGGGGTGTTTTCTGGTCTGTTTCACTACAACCTAAAATGATGCTTTGGCTCTCGGGAAGATTAAGTACACTATTTATATGGTACTAGGAAGTGTCCAAGCAGCATTTCTGACTCGCCCCGTCTTTCTACGAGCATTACTGACAGTTTCTCTCTTGTTGATCGAAGAAAAAAGTGAAACGTGCTGAAAGCATCAAATCTGCATTCGCACCGTTCAGTTGCATGGTCTGGCTCATTAACAAGGAACCACACGACAAACAGACGTGCTCACACGTCAGCTCAGAGTTGCGTATCGAGAAATTCTGGGCGAGCTAGAGAAGCTTGCCAGGTCTTGAACTTAAACATCAATAAAGCATGCATTATGCGACAAACCAACGACGACAGAAATAGCTACCTTCATACTGGGAAAGTGTTCGAACCACTGTGGCGTGTTAACGCCGCGATCAGAAAGTTGCCACACCAGCTTGACAGCCCTGGCGCGAATCGTGTGTGTCAGTCCGGCCCACAATTGAAGACTTCCGCGTTATTACCGTGATTTGTGGCAGCCAGATTGGTGGGATCGACCCATGGATGATCGGTCAGAAGCAGTGACAAGCAGCCATGTTGACCCTCCGAACGCTTGAAAGTACGTGTAAACATATAAAAAAGTGTTTCTGACTGCACCTAGATAATGCTATATCGGTGGTGGGTATAGCACTTCATAGGTTGTATTCACTGGTGTGGCCCACAAGTGGGCGACCCTGTGTGTGCGCCGCCATGTATGTGCCGCAGCGTCTGTGATACGTCGGACTCCATGAGATTGCAGTAATGGACCTTTTTCTATTACCAATCTGCACATGCGCGGGCTGGTAATCCGCCATTCTAGGCAGTCGTCTCGGGCAAAACAAACAAAAGGGTGCCCCCTCCACTTGTTGCTGAGGTAGCAGCTATGCTTTCTAGTGATGCACGTTTTTATTTCTTCTTTTTCGATAGCATGTGGTGAGTTGTGCGTGTACACAAAGGATTTCAAAGGAAAGGGGTGAAGACTTGAGGTTGACCACGGTACGAGCACATGGCTACCAGCAAGGGGGTGAGCGGTGCAAGCATGGCACAACTCGGGAGATGGCATCACGTGCACTGGCTTCATTTAATATAAATATAGAATATAAATATAAACCGGCGTGTGCATAAAGCATTTCTTCGAAAGCAATATTTGGTTTTTGTTTTCAACTGTTCATTAAATGGCACTTGTGTCAACATCGGTAGTCGCAGGCGACTGCAGCGTTGCCTCTGGCATGCCGTGTCGCTTTCGTTCATAGCCGCAGTTTCACTCTACAGTGATGCAAAGTTCTTGAGGGCAAGGAGAGCACCACCACGTAATTTGAGTGCAATTAATAGGTCTTCTCTTAATACTAAGGCCGACAATCAGGTTGAAGTGGTGCAGACGATATGCACCGAGGTTTTCTTTTTTCTGCGAGGTGTGGGCACAATGCGCAGGCACAGACGTGGTGGTTTCCAGTGTTGTCGGGTGAAGAAATCTCCCTCTGAAATTTTCAGTGAATACCATCTATTGGGTTGCAGTCCAGTATTTCTGAAAGGTTCTCTGCTATTGTGTCAAATTTTTTAGAGCAGTCATGGTCGCTAAGATGGTAGTCATGAGAAGCTGAATCGCTGTTCCAGAGGAGGCTGGAACAACTGCGCTATTGCTCCGCTTGTTCCCAGGCTTGGGTTATGACATCAGTGTCCTGACAGCACCACACCTAGCTTGCTCATCCCAGAGCTTGCAGTCTCCTCCTGATGCATTTTTCTTGCTCTTTGCTCCACCTCCTTTCCATCTTGAGGTTCGTGCTTAAATACTCTCATCATGTCTTTGCAGCACCTGCTGACTGGGCTCTAGCCTGTGCCTGCTGGTGAAGAGAAGTTTGCTGTGAGACGAGGGTCTTGACAAGCACGTAACTCCTGTTGTTAAAGTGAAGCTTTCAGGACCTCACTGATTACATTCAATGTGGCTACATAATGCACTGCAGGAAAGCTAACTTTACACAGTGAGTTTCACAAAGCGATGAGGATAAGCAAAAGCACATCAAGCACCTCAAGAAAAAACGCTTTCCATGGTCATAATGGAACCAGTGTCCCTTGCATTATGAAACCATTGTCTGTTAGACTGCACCCTTCTGATACGGTCGAAGCAGTTTAGATTTTGGACTTTGGCTCAAGTCGCAAGAGAGAGAGAGAGAATAAACTTTAATTAAATGCGCAAAATGCTTCAGAGAGGTGTCCTCATTCCAGGATGCCTTGAGCTCAAGCCGCGTTGACAGTCCTTTTGATCAGGCGCAGCTGACCTTTGAGGCCGGAGCTGGCCAGAAAGCTTCGAGTTAAAAAGGAACATCAGTTTTTGATCAAAAACTTTATTTTTACAGTTATGATGATAAGAATCGGGGGATGCATGTGGTTTTTCATTGAAACTGTAGATATGAAATTTGTTTCTGTGTAATACGACTCTATTCACATTTATTTGGATTTGTATGTTTGATGTTAAGACAGCCTTTATAAAAAAACTGCTGGAGGGGCGCTGCTGAATAAAGTACCAGTTAACTGTGCACAAGTCAAGTAGTGCAATAATACTAGCATTATCATTCTATCTGGTCTGTAACAGAAGTTACAGCCATGTGAAGTTTGGGCCTAGAAAATGGGAACCAGGAAAACTGGTGTTGCCATCCAGGCCCAAACTTCAAACAGCTGTCATTTCTGCTACAGACCATATATAATGATAATGTTAGTCTTATGGCAGTCAGTCCTTGATTTGTGCACAGTTCACCGGTACCTTGTTCAGCTACATCCCTCAAGCAGTTTTTTTACAAAGGCTGTCAAAAAATCAAACATATTAGCCAAATAAAGTTGAATATAGTTGTTTTACACAGAAACAAACTTCATATCTACAATTTCAATGAAAAACCACATGCATCACCCAATTTTTATCGTCCTAACTGTAAAAACCATGTTGTTTTTTTGTTTAAGACCAGGGTGCCCCCTTAGAAAAAAAGAATTTGAGTTTTTTGGTAGACAGCCCGGTAAAAGACCCCAAAAGCAAAGATTGTGGTGTGTTTCCACCATACTACTCTAGGGTGCTGGTGGCAACTGCCCTGGATGAATTGCTTTTAAACTTTATTTCAGGAAATGAGTGAAGATCAATCCCCTTTTGCGGTGGGGTGCTACATGAATGGTTCATTTTTAGCCACTAGATTCAAATGTCATGTCTTCATCCTCTCTCTAAGTCTTCATCCCCTCTCTAAGGGGTTTTGGCACCTCCCCTTAAGGGTGATTGACCTTGACTTGTGACAGCCATGCAGCACTTTTTTCATTTGTAACATCATGGCAATTCGCAGTCCCACTTCCAGTTTGTTTCCTCCTACTGTGTACTGTGGAGTACAGACTACTGGGTGGTAGTAGTGTCGCCAGCAAGCAGTCCTCTAGCTCGCATGTTGCTGTTCATCTATACCATCCAGCCATACGCCTGGTTGATAAGAAAGTACAGTGGCTACTAAGACTCCCAACCCTTAATTTTGTCCATTTGCCGTATTCTTCGTCTCTGTTCAGCTGCGTGGGAAGGTTCAGCCGCAGCTGCTGTGCTCTTCTATTGCTCAGTCTTCTATCCAGAGAGTTCCTCTCCACAGTTATGTGCAAATCTGTGGTTGTCACTTTCATCATTGCTCTCTGTTACTTGTTCTGTCATGTGTTCATTAGTTGCTGTAATTGCAAGGAAAAAAAACGTGCACGCTTTTGTCTTACGACAATAATGGCTTTTTTTTTATTAACGTTTATTGAAATGTAAAAAAAAACACCCGGGGGCCTCTTGCTGGTGCATCAGACCCCCTTAGAAGTAGCGATTAGTTAAAGTTCACAACGGGTATGGGTGGGAAATAGCAAGGGAAAAATAGTGGGTCGGTATATGAAATGCAGGAGTGTGTCCCACACTGCCTCCGCTAAATTAGGTGGGTACGAGGGACGCAAGAGATCATTTAAGGAATTTGGTTATAAGTTAGTGGGAAGGGTGTCTAGGAGAACCTGTCTTTCAGTTTAACTCAGTTTTCTCGTAAGGGATTCCTTGCTTGATTGTCATCTGAGCTTGGACGTTGCCTGTTTGAGCTATCACTTTTACTTGCATGCTGTTTGGACTTTTGATCGCAGTGGCTTTGAAACTTCGCCGCTTGATTTTGCTTGACGAAAGCTTCGTGTTCAACTGTCGTCGTCATTAGAATGTGAGGTGCACCATTTTTGTCTAATTTTGCATCTCGATGCACCGCTATCCAGATTCAAACTACTTTGACCATGTTGCAATGGTGTCACGGAATAGATGTTGGTTTCACACCGCGAGGGTCCTGATTTGTTTCTGACTGCAGGAAGCGTGTTTTTCTTTCAGCACTTCTTTACCCACGATCATTATCATTGTCAGAAAAAGTTGGCTTTTCTGCAATGCCTTTTTGGCATGGCATATTCCACTGGTGAGTCATAGAAAGTTTTGCTTTAAAATCAGGGTCTTCAAGCACTTTTGGTCCAGTGAGTAGCAATCTGCACGTATTTGTAACCATACAATACTGAGTTACCACCCTTCGATCCTTCCCGTCTTGTGCCAGCAGTCTCGTCATCCAACACATGAAAGTGCCCTCGACTTTTGCCCGCACTTTTCACTTATGCCTGACCCAATAACTTTTGTTGATTTCCAGTGTTGCGCATGTCACATTTTCATTCAGGGTCACCTTGGGGCAGATAAGCGCCTGCTTGTATTTTTATCAAGTGGTTTTAGCCGCGGAGCATGCTTCGCACTCTTGTGTGAGCAGCATTATGGTGCCTTGTTGCTTGTCCAGCAAGTGATGTGATGCCATGTCAATAAACATTCTTCAGTGTTTGTGATGACTTTGGTGTTTTCTTGGCTTCACTTTCATATAGTGAGAGTTGCTATCCATCAAGAAGCATACACTTACAAATGCTAGGTATTCATATTTTTTCTTGGGAAGACATTTACAAAGTTTCGTTGGCAACACAGCATAACATCAAAACAAATAAAAACAACTAAAATGGCAAATGTGGCATATTTTTAAAATTAATAAACGGTGGAAAAACAACACAGCACGAGACAGAGAGAGCACGAAAAGTGACAGCACTGCCTGTTTGTACCATTCTGTTGTTTTCGTGCTAAATATTTTCAAATAAATAAATATGCAAGGAATGCAGTTGAAGTAGGGTAACTTTTTATTTGAGCTTGTCTCTTGGACATACAAGTACATTTCTTGAATCGATTGCTGGAGGCAATTTTCGATATTGGGCAAGCACTGGATTCTCGAATGGACACAACAGTACGTTTGTTCAATTCTTATTTGGAATTGCATTGTGCAGTTTAACCCGTACAAAACATTTGGCCAAAGTCCAAAGCATTGGTTTAGGTAGAACAGAAAAAAAATGCCTGTGTGCCAAGATTTCGAAGCATGTCAAAGATTTATACGTGGCCTGACTTAACCTATAGCCCTCCACTGCAGTTAACCTTCATAGCTGGCTCAAGTTATGCTGAGCTTTTCCTCGTGAAACCTAAAAAGTTGAATTTTGATGCTTACAGCTACGCTGTGCAATGTATAAGCCTAGCATAATTTACTCTTCAGTATTTTTACTCTATCCAGGTTTTATGTTTATTACACCACAATCAGTTTGCAGCCAGTGTTGAATTGACGAGCGTCAACCAATTCAGGTTGAAAGCACAAAATGCTTTAACAGAAATCGCAGTCTTCACATGGGATCAAATACGTAGTTCTTTAACACTAAACAAGGCTACTGCAGAATGCTAGGAGCGTAAAATATACTCGATGAGGTGCAGTTGGCCAGTGTGTAATTTAAGCAGCATTGTTTTAAGACAAACGGAAATTGGTGAAATAGCCATAAGCTTCTGACAGCAGCTATCATCGTGACTGGCCAATTCACCTGAGTGGGGATGTTACGGCTATGTGCTGTAGCTTAAAGGCCAACTGCACTCAAATTTTTGTTTGTCCAAATTTAATCCAGATAAGTAGTCTATGCTCTTGAAGTCACCATGGCGAAATCCTTAGCTCCGGTATTACAGAGCACGCCAGGTACCTTCGTTCAAAGCACCCCCGAGCAGACGACGTATGCACCTGGCGGAGAGTCGCCGAAACCAGTTCCGAGCGGCCTTGTGACGGAGGTTGGGGAACCTGTCCGTGAAGCTCGCGCTTCTCTGGCGACTTGCATGGCGCTGCGCCGGCTGCAGGGATGCGTTCGGCCGGGATTTCTCTGCTACACGAGCACGCTGTACTGCCGTCATCATCACGTTTAAAACTAACCGCATAGGTAGCAATATCCGCCTTTTTTTTTTCAATGCAATGAAAGAGGTTAGAAGCCTACAAACTATTTTTACTTGAAAATAATATTTTTACTCAAGGGAAAACAAAGCGCAAAACGAGCAGTTGCCCTACATTTGTCACTTCTTTTGCACCTACCACAGAAAGAGATATTATAAATTCTTGACCATTTGCACTTCCCCGTCCAATATCGGCCATATTTGGGCTGCCCCAACGCCACCTTTTAGACCTTTCCAAAAGTTTCACGACCTAACTAGAGTTGCTGTACACGCAGGTATAAACATTTTGGCGTCTTTTGCCTCACTCACTAAGTGAACCAAAATCAGCCTTTCTCATAGTAACAAATACATCCGCACAAATATTGGCCGTCCTCCTCGTGGAGTGCGAAAGCTAACGAAACTGCTTTTCTTCTAAACAATAAACTAGACTTTTTGTTCAATTCTCAAGGGAAGTATTTACTAGTGGTAGAGCGTTAGATATAGTTCACTTGAAAGTAAAGTGTTTTCAGCAGCACATGCCTCGGGTGAAAGTAGAAAACAGTGCCACATATAGGAAACTTTTTTGTGTTTTAGTACATCATTTAGATGTGGAAGCTGGCTTATAGTTTCAGACCACTTCTTAAATTCGATTCTCGATGTGCAGCAAGGTGAAAAATACTGGGCCGATATTCACGAAGCTGTTTGTACCTAATGTATTGTAGAAATAGTGATTGATCTCCGCCTGCTTGCAGTTTGTTCTCTTCAAACTGAGCGATGTGATTTCCGAGGCGCCGGCTAACGAAAGCTACTTTTCGATATTGTAGAAGCAGGTAGCCTTGTAAATCAGGGTCCACTTTTTTACTCGCAATGCCAAGAATCGCCACTCCGGCAGTTATTCTGGTGGAAAAAAAATCACGCCATATCCACGGAATGAATTGCCAAGAAATTTAAAACTCATTGTATGTCGGGTTGCTTGTACCTGTGGACTTTTTTCAGTTTAAGGTCATAATGCGCTCCCTGGGTCCACCTTTAGTCAGCTAGACCCACTGAGCTATAGTGGTGTCAAGGATGTGGTGCTGGACTTGCACTAGGGATGTCCTGGGTTTGATTCCCATGTGGTTTGAACTCTTCCCAAAGTTTTGAACTCAATCCACTCTTTGCTCTCTTTGCACTGCCGGCCGATTTAGGAGCTGTTGTGCTAGTACAGACAGCGGATAGTGGCTTCTTAGTCAATGGGCCACTTATTGCTTTCGCGTTGATAAGGTACAGTTTTCAAGATTGTGTGTTACGGTCGGTTACACTTGCCACATTTAGGGTGCTTAAATCCGACCATGTGCAAATTGCAGGCCTGTGATAAATGGGTACAGGTGATTATCTAGATGCATAAAACTGCACCTACTGTCAAGGCATGCCGTGAATTTGTTGGTGGAATGGACATTTACAAACATGCATTCGCATGATTTCCACTGCAGCATAAAAAAATTGAGGTAAAAAAGGTGCATTGTAATAAAAGGTGCATTGTAATTTTGCAGCTCCAAAGTACTAAACTACATAAGACCAGCACTGCTTCCCCTTGTGGTGCTTTGGACGGCTCACAGCAAAGTCCACTAAGCATCAGAATCAGCTAGTGCTTGATGTAGTTGCTACATCTATTCCCTTTGAAACGCAAGCTGCTGGACACCAGATTTCCCTACACTAATAACATTAGAATTGGGTTAGAAAAGTGAAATGAACTGGAAAGCTGTGGGCGAAAGGTATGATCAACATGACAATTCCAACAGGGACAAGACCACCTTGTTTTGGGAGCTTTACCCAAAAAGACCAAGGCACTTGGCAACAAAAGGAGCCCCAACTGAAAACAGAGCAAGGCCTCACGGCTTATGGAGGGTGCTTCTCGTGGTAGAATATAACTGCCTGTCATCATGCGATTTCGACTGCCCAGGAGTCTTCACCACCACTGTGTTGACATTGAAGGAAGGTGACAGGAAAGTGTCCGCAAAGTCGCGCATCAAGGCTATTATTCCTGTTGACACTGGACAGATAAGAGCCAAAATCACAACTAAACTAGTTTTCTGCACAAGAAAGAGGTCACTTTCTTGTTTTTCCAAAGCTAATAACATGCCCTTAAATAATCCATGCATGACATATGTTCATCACAGATGGGTTTGGGTGCACCAAATTATTTGTTATACGGAACCTTTTTTCCCCGCACTGAGCAGTGCGAACTCGCAGGAAGCAGTTTTATTTCGTGTAAGGCATTTCTAAGAGCAACGCAATCACTTTGTTCTCTGTCTACTTTACTCATACTATCAATTCGTAAATATATACCAGCAAATAGAAAACAAACAGAAAGAAGAACACAATTTAGCGCACGAGATATCCCCAGCTGTCCATTGCTTTGACACTTGCTGAAAGATTTGTAATGGTCAAGCTGGCATAGATCTGTAGATCGTTTGGTTTTGTTTTCACTGGCATTACCAGTACACACGCTGCTGTCTTCATGGCTATCCACTGCTGTGTTAGTGTAAACACTCGCTTTAAATGTATGCAGAGAGAGAACGCAGCAGTGTATCTGAAGTATACCATCAATTATAAGCCAGGCAAGGGCGGGAACCCGTTAGGTCGTGACAAGTGGCCTGCGAACAACAGTTCCCACTAGAATGGCAGGATGAGTGCTGCACGCAGGCTAGGGGCACCGTGACTGCAGTCAGGAGATGCTGCAAGAGAAAAATGAAACGTGAAGAATCAAACAACGTTCACGCAACAGTAAATAATCTACGACGACTGAAAAGAAGGGCAAACGACAGAGAAGACCACACAAGCACTGCCCCTGCCCTGCGTAGTTATCGGGGTCGTTCCGCCTGCATTTGCATCAGTTATAGAACGCTGAGTGGTTCACTATTAAATATGAAAACACATAACGAAGTAACCATCCCTTGGCAGGCACTCCTGGCAAGCAAGAGTACTAGATGCAGGAAAGAGGTGCAAGAGGCTAAAGCAGCGTGTTACAACGCCCTCACGAACCACACGCGCACACGAAAACCTTGCCAACAGCGTTCTGTCACGCTCTAACTTCACGTATAGATCGCACAGCAAGTTCATTTTCGTTACAACATTAAGAGAGGTTAGCACAAGGCACGTTGCTTAGAAAAATCGTATAGGATAACAAGCGATGTTAATGACGCCACATTGAAGAAGAGACAAAGAAGCGCCACGGGCGAGACGGGTTTCCGCGCCGTGCAACAAACCGCCAACAGCTTGCGATCGCCGACAGACGCGAACAGAGCAGCATAAACAGCAACAATAATGCAAGACGGTGAGAACGCGCCGTTAACAATTTCGTAAACGTCGCTAATATAACTGCCGCAAACAGAAAGCACGCTTTGCAGTAGGAGATATGCGAACTGATTGCAAACCGGCCAAAAAACACTCACCTGGTCGGCCGATGGTAACTGGCCGATGGTAACAGATAACTGCAAAGCTGTTGTGCCAGAAGATGCTGGAGCTGTTGAACGACGACTGACAGGGCGACAACCATCGCCAGTTTATGAATTCTTGCGTTGTGAACGCGACTACTTGAATCGCTACGGCACGTACGCCGTGTAGGCAGCACTCGGAAAAATGTAAACATACCGCGCGGGAACGCTGCGAGCAAACGTGACGTCACATCCGCCTAGCAATGCTCCTCACCCGCCCAAGAGGTTGGTTAATTCCTCTCCTGAAGGGCAGGTGACGCAGGCCCTGTTAGCAACAGCTCGGCGCCACTGGCGCCACTGGCGCCACTCTGCTAATCAATCTGATCGCGAAAAAGAAGTTCCACATCCGAGAACGTAGATGTTAGTGTGGTGAAAAAATGTGCTAGGGCTTGTCATCAGCGTTGAATTTAAAAGCGGCGATCAGATATTTGCCGCGATGGTAAGCCTACGCTGACCGGAAGCGGAGGTTCGGTGCTCCGACCCAGCACTGCCGGCACCGCGGTGCGGCGAGCGGCCGGAAGATAACGCACCTGCGCGGTAGAACTATAACTAGCCACGGCAGATGTCTTGGTCACCGATCGCTCAAACGGCAATTATTACCAAAATAAAGCTCCACATCCGAAAAAAGGGATGATAGTGTGGTGAAAAGTTGTGTAAGGGATGGTCATTCGCAGTTGTATACAGATAGCAACGATCAAATATTCGGCATGATACTAAGCCTAAAGTTCCCAACACCCAAGCTGACCCGAGATACGCCGAGCCCGCAGGCTTGGGCGACAATTCTTGCGGCCGTCGCCACGCACTAACTCAGTCCACGTTTCGGGCTGCATGTCGTCGGGTGGAAAAAACTCTCACCTCCCTTCGCCGGAACTCCTGTGTAGATGCGACGCATAGGCGGAGCGGCGAAGGGACCGCGTTTTATAGCGCGCATAACGTTGAGGGGACTGCGTAAGCCGGTCCCAGTCGATGACGACGTTGGCGTACTTGTAAAGCGGCGTGGTCTCTAGGTGTTTGAGCCAAGCGTGGATGTTGCTTCGCCGGAGAACGGCACACCGGTTACTCTCTCTTCCGCGGTTTCCTCTCCTTCGGGCGCGCTGCGCCCGAAGGAGAGCGGCGGAGAGCGACGGAGAGCGGAGAGCGGTGGAGAGCGCAGCTGGCGCGGCGAGGAGAATGGGGGAGGGGTGGACAACGCCGACGACGACGACGACGACGCCGGTGGGACAAGGCGAGTGAATCAGATGCTCTGCATCTAAAATAATGCATCTTGGCATCGTCGTCGATTTGCTCGGACAGGCTTCCACTGAGCAGTACTTCGCATTCAGCGAGCTTGCCATAGCACAACTTTGGCGAGCTCGGCGACGCGCTCAGGCCGCTCAGATAAGACACCGCGCAGTTTTGGGCATGCGCCGGCCACCATGCGCCGGCCACGAACTGAAGAGCAAAGACGTCGAACACGCAAAGTGCGGAAAGTTTACAAGCATTGCTCACAGAGGTACATCTACGTCTCCTGCCCAAACGAAGACCACCGACAACAGCAGCGCAGGGATCGTTTCCGGTTTCGAAAACGACTACATGACTTAACAACGTGAGGGTTCCAGCTAGTTGGTACTCCATAGTGCAAATATAAAGCGCAACAAATCTAGACAAAAGACGAATGACACAAGGACAAGCGCTTGTCCTTGTGTCATTCGTCTATTGTCTAAATTTGTTGCGCTTTAAATTTGCACTTTGGACTATATGACGTCACCCCTAACCGGCCAGACACGCCGGCTAATGCGTCGTCACGCCGATAGCGATTTCGCCAGTACTGCCGATTTGTGGAAGCTCGCTGCCGGGACAATCAAAATCGATTTTCGATGTGATTCCGGCCCGGGATCGCTGCAAGAATTTCTGTGAGGCATCTGTACAAGCTACTGAAGCGAATTATATCATTTTTTAGGTGTCAAAATTTGGTGCCAGTACTCCATTAAGAAGTCTTCCGTCGCTCCTTGTTGTTCGCTGCGGCCAAACGGGGCTCAGGATTAGCGTTGGCTGCGGCGGGTTTGTTGGGGCTTTGGTGGTTGCGTCCGGTGGTGAAACTCGGAGAAGGGTAGGCTCGCGCAGGGAGAAGTTTTGGCCGGCGATGTGCACCCGCGTTGGCGTGAAGATCCATACGAGTAGGGCCTGCACGAGAAAGCGCATTGTAACCACAGTGGTGGCGGCGGCGTGCCTTTGCTTCTTTTCTGCAATTATTTAAATTTACTCCTTAAAAGCGATTAGGTGCCTTAGCGTCATGAATTACGTATTTTTGAGGCGAGAGCCTTACATCTGTGTGTATCGAGCACGCGCTTTGTCAGGAAATATGTGGCACAAGTTCCTTTTCTCAGTGCAAAAACGTTGAAGTTCCGTAAACCGGGAAGCGCCAGACGGGGATCGCGGGCCAAGAAATGGAAACAGCAGTGAGGAAAGGGCGCCGGAGGGAGGGCTCTGGGAGGGCACACGATGTCTCGCGAGCGGGACGGGTGGCAGGGTGTGTGTGTGTGGGGGGGGGGGGGGGGGTTTCGAAAGTGATTTCGAAATGCGCCACCCCTGCATTTCGAAATCACTTTCTGGTGGGACTGGGTTGTGTTGTCTTCTGTCGCGAGTTGCAAGAGCCCCGATTTTCTTTGCTTTTCTACCAAATTGGCTTTACTTGAAATTCACATTGGAGCATACCTCCCAGTTCATTTATTTCTCTAATTGGCTTTAACCTGTGATAGCTTTGCTCGTGCAGGTTTTTGTTCCCATTTTCATTTATTTTGCTTTCATTACACAAGGGAACAGGAATTTATTTTCATGGGGGGGGGGGGGTTCAATAGGGTTACGGGCGCGGCCGCAAGGTTCAGCAAAAATAGTTCACTCCCAACTGTAACACGAAGTCCAACTTGGCTTTCGCCTTCGCATTCTTAGAAAGCATCCCCATAAATTTCTGAGCCGATGGTTGAATGCAGGAATGTTCTATTCGTCTTTGCGCCGTTACTTTCCACGCTTCCTTACTTTGGTTTCGTTTGGGCTGGTGGAGTTGATTTAATTAGTTCGTTTTTGTGTGCCGTATTTGCTCGATTCCAAGCACCCCCCCCCCTTCCGATTCTAAGCACTCTCCCCTACGTTCGGGGAAAATTTTGGACAAAAAAGTTTGCATGCGAATCTAAGCCCCCCTTTTCAAAGCAACCATCTCAAGGTGGATTTCGGACGCGTGGAAGAGGGAAAAAGTTGGCGTTGTGGCCAAATCATTTATGAAGCTTGCAATTACAAACCACTTCAACGGAAGAGATGACGACCCAAGAGGCCCAACGCACTCTAGCGGTAGTCAGGGTGACTGAGCATCATACGGTGGGCTCACCGTCTGCACCTATTGTTCTTCTGAATGTTCGCCAAATGAAGCACTATGCTTTGCGCCCGTCTCGTCGCGATATAGCGAAGAAAAAAGTGCGGGGAGAGGGGGGTACGGAATTAAGGATTTTCGAATATAAGCACGCCCCTCACTTTGGGCATCGCTATCTTTTAAAAAGGGAGGGCGTACATTTAACTAAACAGGTATTTCCTCTCTTTTTCTACCTTTTTACATTCTTGTTTTATTTAAAATTTTTATTCGATAATCTCAACTTACGCCTTTATGAAAAAAGATGTATTAACTCCTCCGAACCTGTATTTTTCTGCAAATCAGGGCTTTGCATGGTTAGTCCGTTGTTACGATTTTTATTTCCTGTTTTGTCATTTTTTCTCCAAGTTTTATTGCATTTGTCTTCGTTTTGTGGGAGCGACGCGTAAGATTTATATTTTTTGTGTGTTGATTTTTGTAATTTTTCGTCATTATTATTTGGTGTTCTTTTTAATTTCAGCTCAAAAAATGATCTTCGTTTACGGTCTTATAACAATTAAATGTGTTAACCCCGCCAATTATGAATCATTGTGAACATTAAAGGATTTGTCGAACAGTTATTCAATACCTATGGTTAACCAATGTTCATTCCTGGGTGTTGTTCTCGATACTAATTTGAAGTACACTGACCATATTGCCCATGCAAACCGGAAAGCCGCCTTCGGCATTCGCATCCTGTTAAAGGCCCGCCCATTATTTAAAACGCCCACACTAATCTCACTTTACTTTGCTTTTGTTCACAGTCATTTCTTGTACTGCGCCGCATCTTGGGGCAATACATACCCGACCCACTTAATTCCTTTACAACACATGCAGAACCAAGCTATTCGGGTCATCACTTTCAGTCCATACCGAACCAACGCTTCATTGTTACTTACAGAATATCGTATACTCACGGTCTCAAATCTCGTGAAATTTAGCCTCCTTGTTTACCTGTTCAAATCTGTGCATGACCTGTGTTCATTTAGCATATTCAACCGCGATTCACTAAAAATTTGAATTCCACTAGGTTCGCTTCGACTGGCAACCTACTCCTACCTAAAATACGCACCAATTATGGCAAGCTGACTACTACTTTTGTGGCTGTAAATAACTGGAATTCTCTCCCGACAGAAACAAAACAATCGCTATCTTTAACAAGCTTTAAGAAAAATCTCCGTGCATATTTACTCAACCTCAATGAATAATTTGCTTAGCTGGTTGGAACCTACCTTTTTACGCTATATTTTCATTGCACTCCTGACCTGTTTATTACTTTACTATTTTTGCGACATTGTTTTCAACAATCTTTGTTAAATTTCGCACAGTGCACATATAACATCCATAAAAAGCTCTTTGAGTTGTATTTCGCACTAACGCATTATATCTTGTTTTCACTGCTGACTTTGCTGCAGAATTGAACTTTTTAATTTCTATCTGTAATAGGAGGTCCCCCTCCAGCCTCGTGCTCTGGGACCTCCGTCTGTATATTTTGTTATGTAAATATGTTTACGGCAAATAAATTTCTTCTTCTTCTTCTTCTTCTTCTTCTTCTTCTTAAACGATTAGTCCATTTTCAGGACATTGCTATTTATAAATGAATGAATGAATATATTATTCAAACGTAAAGGAAAGGCCATCAGCAGGCGTACTTTGTCTCACCTATGGGTGGACACCGGAACACCTGCTGGTGTGTTGGTGTGGGAAATGGCGAACACAGGCAGACAGGAAATGGAGAGGACAGAGATGGAGAGGATACATATACATATGCATATGTACAAGACTGATCTACATATGTACAACACTGTACACATAAGTAAAATATCTACAAGACTAAAAGCTGAACACTATATATGCAAGACTAACGATTAAACACTAATAACAATAGAAAGAAAAAAGCAGACACGCACACACGCACGCACGCACACACACACACACACGCACGTGCGCACACGCACACACACAGAAACACACAAAGACACACCCCAAACAAACATAGACACACACACACACGCAAGAACACACCCACCCACCCAGAAACACACACGCGCACCCATACACACACATACACACATACCCACACGCACATACACGCACGCACATACACACCCATACACCCACACCCGCACATACAAGCACACGCACACTCACCCACCCACACACACACAGACCCGCACACACACAAACACCCACCAACCCACCCACCGACACACACACACGCACGCACGCACGCACACCCACCCACCCACCCACAAACACACACAGACCCACCCAAACACACAATCACGCACACACCCACACCCCCCAAGAGAGAGACACACACCCACCCACACACACAGACACACACCCACCTACAGACACACACACAAGCACACGCACACACACCCACACCCCCACACAGAGAGAGACACACCTACCCACCCACGCACACACGCAGATACCCACTCACACACAAACACACCCACACACCCGCGTGCGCACACACAAACACCCCCACCCTCACACACAAACACGCACCCAGATCTTCCCACCAACCCACACACACCCATTCACCCATGCACACCACAGCCAGGCACACGCACACACACCCACACCCACGCACATACACACACACCCACACACACAAGCACACGCACGTACACACACATGCACACACCCCCACCCGACCCACGCCCGCGCACACAAGCACACCCACACATACACACACACACATACCCGCGCAGACAAGCACACCCACCCACACACATGCACGCACAAAGACACACGCACACATGCTCACACACCCACACACCTACATCCACATACACAGCCCCCACCCCCACACACAGTCATACACACGCAAACACACCCATCCCCCACACACAGAAACGCACCCCCCCACACACACAGACACGTACTCACCCCCACCCACCGACACACACACCACACACGCACACCCACACACATACATACACCCCCAGAATGTATGTAATCTGTGGAAATTTCAAATTTCATTCATTCATACGAAGCTAGAACACGTAATCCAAGTTAAGGAGAAGCTTGGTAACGGGAAAGAAGGAGAGGAGATATTTGCTGGGCGAGGGAGAAAGGAAGGGGGAATGCAAGACAGAAAGAGGAGGAAGGAAGGAATGGCCCGACGCCGCGAGGGGATGGGGAAGGCTAGTCAGGACGCTAATAACGCGCAGCCATGGAGGCCTCGCAGACGAACGTCCAGAGTGCTGTCAACGAATCCTTGATGCGTCAAGTGGGCCAAATTCACTCTTCAATAGAGTGAACCTTCGCCGGGCATGTTGGGTTCGAAGTACGGCGTCTCGTGGGCAAGAGCAGAGAGGGTGGGGAAGGTCTGGTTTAGAGGCGTGACAGACCACAAGGGGTCGAAGAGCGAAGTGAAGGAACTCGGTGCAGATGCCGTCCGCTGAATTGCTGCGTGGTCTAAGAAGGCTAGTTTCCCGCCGAGGTTGGCCTGCAGAGAACCTGCAGGCGGTAGGTTGTCGCTTTGCTTGGAGTCGTCGCCCGGTGCCCCGAAGTGAACGACGTCGGCGGTTATGGCGAAGCTGGAACGCGCCCGCCTCATCAACCGCTGCGCTCCGCGGGATAGGCCAGAATGCGGAGGATCCGGATTCTCGGGCACTGATGATTGGAGGTGAAGGCGCCGAGCATCTCTGCGACGCTGGCGCTCCTCGTCAGGATCGGAGCGGGCTGCGCTGGCAATGCTCTCCCGTGGCTGACGGCGGTAGGACGAAGATGCCTCGCAAGCCAACCTCTGGGCTCTTTCATTACCAGAATGCGCTCCATAGCCAGGGATGCACTCTAGTGTAACGGGTTTGTGGAAGTTCTCGTGCAGGGAGCTGCATGAACGTTTAATGCAGTGTGCGGCGAAATGCTTACGTGGAATACCAGTAAGGGAACGTAAGC
Organism: Haemaphysalis longicornis; assembly: GCF_048455015.1. Taxonomy (NCBI): domain Eukaryota; kingdom Metazoa; phylum Arthropoda; class Arachnida; order Ixodida; family Ixodidae; genus Haemaphysalis; species Haemaphysalis longicornis. The sequence continues at coordinate 10,898,860 of NW_027526295.1, forward strand.
CCTCGTAATACTACGTGAAAATGTGCACGCGGTGGCAAGTTCACTGAGTGCATGCCTGCAGAACACCCTGTATAAGCCGTAGGCCTTGTTGAACACCGCGCAGCTCAAGGTTCGTGCTCAACGAAGTCGATGATTCGGGCTCGACGCTATATTCACTGCTGTCTGTCGCTACAGCTGCAAGTGAAAGTCAGTGGGTAAGCGTTTTTCTTGGAATAGAAAGCGGAAATGAAGTTAACTGGGTATATTTCCAACTCGTTTGGGAGTTCACCAGCATACAACCCAGTCCGGGCGAAAGGGAGAGGAAGGATGAAAGGGGATTCATTCATTCAATCATCATTCCTCACCGGCACGTCTACGCCCACTGCAGGGCAAGGGCCTCTCCCAATAATCTCCAATTATCCCGGTCCTGTGCTGCCTGCAAACAATTTATCCCAGCAAACTTCTTGATCTCGTCAGCCCATCTAACTTTCTGCGGGCCTTGCCACGCTTGCCTTCTCCAGGGATCCACTCTATTACCCCTAAGACCAACGGTTATCTTGCCTTCGCATTACATGCCCTGCCCCCGTCCATTTCCTCTTCCTGATTTCTACTAATATGTCCTGAACACGCGTTTGTCCCCTGACCCACTCCGCTCTCTTCTTGCCCCTTAATATTACACCTATCATCTTCCGCTCCAATGGTCGCTGAGTCGTCCTCAATTTAAGTTGAACCCTCTTAGTGAGCCTCCAAGTCTCCAAGTTTCTGCCCCGTAGGTGAGCATGCATTTGTCATACACTTTTTTTTCACGGACAATGGTAGGCAGCCAATCATTATCTGAGAATGTCTGCCGAATGACTCCACCCCATTCTTATTCTTGTGGTTATCTCTGCCTCACGGTTGGGATACGGGGTCACAATTTGGCCTAAGTAGATACATTCACTTACCACTTCCACTGCCTGTGCAAAGGGGATAGGCGAGAACATATGGGGATAGAGAAAGAGGGAGAAGAGGAATGATAAGGAGTGCATAAGGCTGGCCGGTAGGCATTGGGCTACAGCCGCTTGAGGAGGTCGGCTGTAGCTCCTGATGCATAGCCTGCTGATGCATAGCCTGGGTTGGTGTTGACCGTTTTATACGAATCCCCTGAAACGTGGTGCTGATTCGAAGAGCTCGCCTGGCGCCAGGTGGGGGTGTCTCGAGGGGGAGATGCGGCGCCAGCTCAATGGGCCTCTCGTAGATGGACGTCAGCATGCTCATCTGTGATTAGCTGCAGAAGAGTTGCTCCATCCGGTGTGTTATGGAGCCGGTGGATGGGGTGCAGCCCCGTCTGCACGGCCCGCATCTGAATGGTCCAGATGTTGGCCTCTGTGTAGGTAGCCGCAGCCGGGGACGTGCTGGGGAGGCCCAGGCAGAGTCGTATGGCCGGTGCTGGTCCACCTCAGCGCCTTGCAACGCAGTGGCTGCAGGTGTACCAGTGGCAGAGCATACAGGATGGCCGAGGACGCAATTCCATGAAACACTCGCAGGGCGACAGAGTGTGAGCAGTCCTGGCCTCGTGCCAGGAGCCTCCGCACGCCCCGCTAGACCCCCACCGTGCGCTGCTAGAGCGCCCTTACCGCTGGGATCCAGGTCAGCCGGCAGTCAATGAGCAGCCCCAGTTATCTGGCCCTCAAGCACCACGGGAGCGGCTGGCACTCAGGGTGGGCAGGGGTGTTGTCCTGCGTGCCTGGTATCCACGTGGGTGGTTCATCATGACCTTTGTCTTGGCCTCGGCTTCGCAGGAAGTCTGCGACCGCTCCCAGCACCTCCTGGAGCCACGCCTTCACCTACGACAGCTGTCTTGTTGTCCCGTGCGTCCAGATTGCGGCGTCGTCCGCGTAGACTGCAATTCCCTCGGGATACCAGAACCCAGCGGGAATGCAGTCTGGCGGGGAAGTGAGCACCAAGTTGGACAGGAGCGGGCTCAGCCCGCTCCCCTGGGGCACCCCAGAGTGGACGTCTCGTGAGCTACTGGTCGTCCTTCCGACCTTTACCCGAAGTGTCTGGCCAGCCAGAAACGCCTTTGCATAGCTCCTCAGGTGCCCCACGACAACCATTCCGTCCAAGGATTTCAGGATGGTGGTGTGGGGGACAGAGTGGAACGCCGAGCTAATGTAAAGGAACACGAGGTAAGCCACCTCCTTGTCGTGGCGCACCTGCTCCAGCATGGAGACGACGTCCCGCAGTAAGTCAGCAGTACAGCGGTGCCGCCTGCAGCCACTCTGCTGCTCCGGGAAGACGCCACGCTGGCCGGCTATCTACTACAGGCGACCAAGGACGGTGCTCCACAGCAGCCGTGCGAGGTTGCCAGGAAGCGTCCACGTACACACGTAATGTCCCTGCGTCGATAGCGTCGGTGGCTGCCGTGGCCTGCACCAGTGTGGCACGTTGCGCCGCATGAGTAGCACGAGAAGTTTTGCTGGGTTCTGTTAGGCACTCAGTCCGCCCAAGGGTGAGCGTGCGGATGGATGGGTGGCTCATCTGGAAGCCGTTCACCGCTTGGAGACGCGAATGTTTAGACTCGCGTGCCAGTGCTGCAGCCGGACGATCTTGGTTGCGCATTCGCGGGCAACCGCGGTGCGACCATTCTTTTTGCAGATATTGCAGAAGGGCGCCTGTTGCGAAAGAAGAGGAAATAGAGGTTTCAAGGGAGGGGAGGATGGAAAAGTTGTTGCAGGAGGGCCAGGTAGAGAGGGATGTATGTGAATCAGGTGAGGATTGGGAGGCAGGAAATGTACGATGGTGTGAAAGATGGAAGGAACGATAGAAAGAGAAGACGCTGACTGAGAATAAGAGAGAGGAAGTAGAGAGCCAGGGGGATGAAGGAGGCTAAGGGCCGTATTCTCAGTCCGTCCTCCACTCCATGTGCTCCCTCCACTCGGCTGAGGGGAGAATTCCACAATGCGTATGCATGGGGAAATCGATTTCAAGGACCTCCACCACTGGAGGTTCGAATGGAGGAAAGAATCAGAATACCAGGTAAGTATGAAAGCGCAGGGGGATCACACGCAGCGGGTTGGCAGTAGCGAAATAAAAATACTTGGAGCCGTTCAACCCTCTCAAGGGGCATGGCAGGCGTAGCTTTCTAGCACACGACATTGAGGTCACCCACAGTTGAGGTAGAGGAAACTTTTATCTCTGCCCATCGTTCATGGCAGTTATTGCTAAGAGTTGCGCGTCTCGGACACATGCAACCACAGCCATAAATTTTGCCGTGGTGCAATCAAAACTGTCGACCGAAATCTCGGTTTTCGGGCGAAATCCCGCAGTAAACGCGCACACAATTAAACGGCAAGACAAAACGCAGACGCTGCTCGGCGCAGACGCTGCTGTTGGCACGAACTCGGAGTAAATTGGGACGCATCCAGCGCCTCCTTCTACCGTTTTCTGATGGTGCGAACCGTTACTTTTTCCTACTAATCCCTCAGAACGAACCAGCGATTAGACGCTTTCACCACGGCGGCAGAGGAAGCACCGGCTCGACGTTCGCCGAGCTCTTTTCCCCATCCCTCCTCCACATCCCTTTCCTTGGAACGAATGAGTTTTCACTGCGGAAGCCGTCGGCGCCACGTTACGTGTGTGATTGGTGGCGCTTCCGTCGGCGCCGCGAGACCGCATGAAGTGCTTGCTACACCTTGGCGCCGGGACGCTGTTAGGCATTTCCTGGGTTTGTACATGGGGTTATAGGCTCCGCTTAAAACATACAGCGCCACAGCTGCGCCTTCGTAATGCTATAATTGGTGTATTACGAGGGCGCAAGTAAGAAGAAGCCGCCGAGGGCGTTCTCACGATATGCCGTTCCCTCGCAGCTGGACGCCCTGTACAGCGTGTCGCGCGCTCTTCGCGACAGCGCAGTGGAGGTGTACATGGACGGCGGCGTGCGTGAAGCAGCGGACGTGTGCAAGGCCCTGGCCCTGGGCGCCAGGGCTGTCTTCATCGGCCGACCGGTCATCTGGGGCCTCGCCAACGGGGTGAGCTGCAGTGGGGGGCAGCTGGGCGTGCGGGGAGTTTGAAGGAGGTATTAAGATATGGTAACACAAATAGAAGCGGTAAACACATAGACCGCAAGTCCATTTTCAGTGCCCTAAATTCAGGTCTTCGTACCCCTGTTTAGTGCCAGGGCCAATTTCAACTCCTAAAAATATCAATCGCAAAAGAGAGCACACTCTGTCGAAGAGGTGGTGTGTATACGCGTTATACTGGGGTAGAGTTAACCGTTTTCTTGTTCACACTCTATTTCCACAGCCTCACTGTCAGTGCTTCAAATAGAATACACTACATTTTTTTTATGAAGTTATCCTTCATTGCCGCACACTTCACGCCAAATTGCTCAACTCGTGCCTTGGCGCTGATTTATTCGTTTACTCATGAAGACAGCTACGAGAGGGCCCTTAAATATTAGCTACAGTAAATCTAAAAAACGGCGCAGTAAATCATAGAAAGAGCGTACTTAGGAACACCAAGAAACGCAGCAGGCCCGAATCACGCTCTGGTTAACCACCGCTGGTTAACCAACGCAGTCCTTCCGCGCAAAGTACTGCGTTTGTTTACTTTTCCCGGTACCGTTAGACCCCCGCTTGGCCTTGTTGCATGAACCGGGGCCATCCCGGCTGGAAGCGCCTGCCCATAGGCCCGCTCTGCGAAAAAAAAAACGGGCCATATAGCGGATCGGAAAACAAGTATGTAGTTTCTGACGACGCCCCGATCGCGTAACCATGGGGTAACAAGTAACATCGATGCTAATGCTCAATTTCAAGACGGAATTGACTAATTAAACCAGCACTGTTTAACTGATACCCACAGGAATACAAAGGGGCAATATACGATGTCTATAGGGCATGTTTCAAATTTCTAACGGTGCGTACTGCGAGCCACCACAGGGCCACCTGGCTGGTCTGGAGACCAGGAAAGTATTTCCTACCCGCCCGTCACTTGCCGAGCTGCAGGCGGCGGGTTTTGCCCGAGCGCATATTCTCAATCCATGTCCTGTAGAGGAACCCGGCTGCTTGGGGAACGTCTGTGAGCAGAAACCTGTAGCATACGAAAAGTTTCCCATGTGAAATAAAAAATAGTCAAAAGAAATTTAATTTCACAAAAAGAATTACGCACATGTACTACTGCATCTAGTTTTCGCTGAGATAGCTAAGGAACTGTCAAAGCCGACGCAAAGAAGACAAAGCCACGCAACTTTCAAAAATTTTCACCCGATAGCCACCCTGTATGAATAAAACCCCGCTAATATGGCCAAATTATTCAGCAAAAGTAGCTGAAACTGAAATAAAAGGGAATCAAATCACAAAAACATGTTAAAAGAATGGGACCTTAACGGAACAAACTACCAAAAACTGCATCAATAATGCACAAAGGTGTCATAAACACAGAACAGAAGGGATTAAAAGAAACGCCTCGAAGGAAAACAAACGAATGAAAAAATGCTCTGCTTTTATGGGATACGACTTCACAAGCTTGATACTCATAGCGGGACATTCACACTAGCAAGCCTAGTTTGCTCAAACCGAGCATCAAAAGCACGTCGATGGCGCAGTGCGTAATTTGCCTCTACGCTTTATGGAATTTGAAGCTGCAAACCGGACACATGTGGTGTTTTAAGCAAGATGGAAGTAGGATGAGCTCCGGAGTACATTTGTCATCGCGCTTTCCTCGATGTTGCTGCTTTTTTTTTGTCTAGTCTCCTTGCAGCAGCATAAATCCTTGCAGTGATTGCACTGTCGCTGCTAAATTTAGGATCCACGACCCTGTCATCTGTAGTTCTCTGATTGTAGTATGAGCAATCATTGATATTGTCGCAGACCATGGCCAGCATCGCCAGGAGGTGGCGTTAATCACAGCTGCATATCCAGCTACGTACAATATCTCTTTATCTGGGTATGTGTAGTGTTGAAGGACCGACAGAAAAGAGAAGGGAGAGGAAGTTGTAGTTCCGCCGCGACTGGGTTTGCGCCATCAACCCGCACGTGTCTTTTGTAAATACACCTTCCTCCCGACAACCTATGTCTGCGTTGTCACGTGACATCTTTGGTGGAGCTGCACTTACTGTTTCCTGTACATATTGCCAGCAACGTTTCATCCCAACACGGAACTTCAGAGTGGGTGCAACGCTCCCGGCCACGCGTATGCCTACCAATGAGCCCGGATCCCCCTCACCGTTCATCGTTGTGTCCCACCTTCGGGACCCCGGTGACTTCACTGTCACGAACCACAGTGATGTAGGTTAGCTCAGCATGTCCGAACGTGTGAGTGCTCACAACAAATGGGACGACAGGCTCAAGCTCGCGAACATTGCTTTTCGCCTCAAACTAACGGCTCAGAAATGGTTTGAAACCATTGAAGCCCGACTAACAAATTGAGATGCTTTCAAAGAAGAGCTTTGAAAGACGTTCGGCAAGTCCGTCGGTCACCAGCTTCCGGCAAAGCAAGAGCTCTCAATACACGCTCAACCTTCAGCGGAATGTTACCTCACCTATATCCAGGACGGCTTGGCCCTATGCTCCAAGGTTGACACAACAATGTCGGAGGAAGACAAGGTTGTCCACATCCTCAAGGGCTTCGCAGATAACGCATTTCACCTGCTTATTTTTAAGGATGGCGCCACCGTTGACTCAACCTCCAGGAGTGTCGACGATTTTAGCAGGCCAAGGAACGTTGTACAGCCCGCCAGTTTAGTCGGCTCCCGCACACAGCTGCAACGTCTTCCTGCGATGACCTCTACCTTCCCGCTTCTCTGCCCCGTAATCCGGACCCTGTCGCACCGTCTGCGGAACTAATAAGAAACTAGAAGCAATGGCCCCGACAAACACCCTGCCGTGCGCAGAAGATCGCCGCCCACTACCCACGATCTTTGTCATGCAAGCCTGGGCCTTCACCCCGTCTGCAGCATCGTACATGCGCATCCCAAGAATTTTACCCAAGAATTGCGGCCTACCACGCACCCAATCACCCGAGCACCTTTCGGTGACCCACGTCGCAATCCCGCTGAATGGGGAACGCCAGATGACAAACCGATCTGCTTTAACTGCTCCCGCATTGGCCACATCGCCCGTTATTGCCGGAATGCCTTGACACCTCCTCCGAACAGATCCCCTTATTACAGCTCTCTGTCCTACTCTTGCTGCACTTCCGATTCGCAGCACCTGTTTCCTCAAAGCTTCTATGCCCAGCACTGCAATGCCCGGTTAACCGCTCACCGTCACGCCAACGTCGCCAGTCCCGCTCGCCGCAACCTCGCCGCTCTTCCCCGATGGCCGCCCGATCCTCTCCGGAGGCCGTGCAGCTCCGGGAGGTGATGCTGCATTTCCGACCTGACCCTAAAATCCTTAGGGAAAGCCCAACTTATTAGCCCTTCATATCTATGGTGTACCGGCTGCTGCTTTAGTCGATACAGGCGAACAGTTGTCAGTCATGAGCTCATCCCTTCGCCGCCGCCTGCGGAAACTCGTCGCAGCTGCCCCGTCCTGTGTTCTGAGAGTTCCTGATGGTGGGATGACCTTCGTAGCCGTAATTAGTACTGCGCGTGTTGACCTTGCCGGCCATAAAATTCCTGTTATGTTTGCGGTCCTGAACACGTGCCCTCACGACGTCATTATCTGGCTTGACTTCAGTCTATCACGCTGACTTAATCGATTGCGCCTTAGTGTTTCTTCGTCTCGAGCTACCAACCACCCTTGCTACTGATGTCGAACCTCAGCCGCGGATTCGTTCCACCCAGCACATTCGATTGGCACCAAAGCAGTGACCTACTTCCCGCTGACCTCATCTCTGCCCGTGCCGCATGGTGATTACATATCCGGTGCCGCATGGTGCCGGTTACCGACGTGCTGCTCGATCGCAACGTGACTCTTCCGTTTCGGTCGTAATGGTTGCCAATAATCGCATAACACTCCCTTTCCTCTAATTTTGGACTTTCAGCCCAAGTTGTTCCGCAAGGAATATTTTTTCATGGTTTCCCCATTGGACGACTGCGAAGTTTCCGCCATGGCCATTGACACATCTCAAGATGTCAAAGCAGCCCCCTCCCCAACCTTGCACCCCGGAGTTCTTCATGACAATGATTTCTCCCAACCTTCCCACTCAGAAAATGCAGCAGCTTCGATGTCTTCTTGCCAGCCATGGGGACATTTTTGACTTCGACAGACGCCCCTTAGGTGAGACGTCCGTTGTAACGCATCCCATAAACACCGGCGATGTCAGCCCTATACGTCGACGCCCATATCGCGTGTCCTTGACCGAACGGGACGTCATTCAGCGGGAAGTCGATGAAATGCTCAGAAGAAAGGTTATCAAAGCCTCCTCTAGCCCATGGCCGTCACCAATCGCCTTAGTGAAAAAGAAGGACGGGTAATGGCGCTTTTGCGTCGACTACAGGCATTTGAACAAAATCACCCAAATGGATGTATACCAGCTTCCTTGAACTGACGACGCCATCGACTGTCGACATGGTGTCTCGTGCCTCACAAATTGTGCCTCATCAATTGATCTGCGGTCTCGATACTGACAAATAGCTGTCGACGAAAAAGATCACGAAAAAACAGCTTTCGTAACACCTGACAGGATGTAGGAATTCAGTCATGCCATTCGGACTTTGTAACGCGCCTGCCACATTCGAAAGGCGGCTTCAAGTGGACCACCTGCCTGTGTTAGCTGGACGACATTGTTGTCTATTCCTTCACATTTAAGACTCACCTTCAATGTATCTCGGACATTCTGGGTGTCTTTCGCCAGGCAGGTCTGCAACTCAACTCCAAGAAATACCGTTTCGAATGCCGCCAAATCATGATTCTAGGTCATCCAGTGGACGCCACCGGTGTTACAACGAGCGCAGGTTTATAGGGCTATGCTCGTACTTCCGCCGTTTTGCCAAAGAATTTGCTGCCATCGCTAACCCCCTCACTGATATTTTGAAGAAAGCTGCAGCGTTCTCTTGGGGCCGAGCGCAAGCTTCCGCTTTTTCCATGCTCATCGGACACCTATCGAACCCGCCAGTCTTAGCTCATTTTGACTGCTCTGCTCCGACCGAAGTCCGCACAGGCGCTAGCGGCCATGGAATAGGAGCGGTGCTCGCACAGAAACAGGCAGGTCTCAACCGGAAGCCGTCTCTTGTCGTCCGTGCGCAATTCTACTCCATCACAGAACGCGAATGCCTCGCTGTTGTGTGTGCCGTCGGCCAATTTCGACCATATCTGTAGGGCAGGCCGTTTTCCGTTGTCACCGACCACCATGCCTTATGCTGGCTCTCTTCCCTGAAGGACCCCAGAGGCCGGCTCGGTCTTTGGGCTCTACACCTCCAAGAGTTTGATTATTCGGTTGCCTGCAAGTCCGATAAACAGCACACAGATGCCGACTGCTTATCTCGTCCCCCGGTCGAACAGCCCAACGCTGATGATCACGACCGGAATAGTTGCGCCCTTTTGCTGCCCGACTTCCACGACATCGGTGACCACCAGCGCCGTGATCAGACGTTCCGGTATATCATCGACCGTCTCCACGCAGAGCCAACGGATCCTTCTGTGAACGTGTTCGTGTTCCGGGATGGTATCCTATATGGCCGGAACTTGCGGGCTGATGGGCGTGACCTGCTTCTGGCAGCACCCGAGCAACTTCGCTCGGATGTCCTCTGCCAGCTTCACGACGTCTCAATGGCTGGTCATCTTGGGGCCGCCCGCACCTACGATAGCATCCGTCGGCTATTTTACTCGCCTGGGATCTACCGCACTGTGCGTCGCTACGTCGCAGCATGTGATATTTGTCAACGTCGACAAACGCCCCCGTTACGTCCTGCCGGCCAGTTGCAACAATTAGATATTCCCGCCGAACCATTTTATCGTGTTGGCTTGGACCTTTTAGGCCCCTTTCCGTTGTATTTATCCGACAATCGCTGGATTGCAGTAGCCACAGACTATGCTACGCGCTGCGCCATCACGCGTGTACTCCCCACGAGCTGTGCTACGATGTGGCCGATTTCTTGCTTCACGACGTTATCCTGCGTCACGGATAGTGGCCGGTACTTTTTATCACACGTTGTCGACGACATTCTTCGCTGTTGTGGAACAAAGCACAAACTGACAACCGCATGCCATCCTCAGACAAATGGCCTTACTGAGCAGCTCAACAAAACACTCACCGATATGCTTCCAATGTACGTGTCCAACGACCATCGGGATCGGGACGTTACTTTACCTTATGTCACATTTCCATACAATTCCTCCCGGCACGACACTACTGGATATTCTCCATTTTTCCTTCTGTTTCGCCGTGGGCCTACCCCACCATTCGACACCACGCTGCCTGCTTCGACTCAGCCGACCACTACGTATACTCGTGACGCCATCGCTTGCGCTGACCTGGCTCGCCAGGTGTCCCTAGAACGCCTCTTGGCATCACAAGAACACGACGATGAGGAAGAGGGGACACAAGACGGCGCTGTCTTGTGTCCCCTCTTGCTCGTCGTCGTGCTGTCAAGCGCTGTTATGATGGACGTATATCAATAAGCCGAGCTGACGATTTTGTCATCACAAGCATCACAGAAGTCTCGATATGACGAGCGCCACCGCCCTGCAAATTTTGCTCCTTTCTCCATGGTTCGTTTGTGGACTCCTCCTCGCCGGTTGGACTGTCGGAGAAGCTTACGTGCTTATTCACTGGCCCTTACTCGTCGAGCGTGCTGTCACTCCCGTCACCTAGGAAATTATGCTTCTGGCGCCTCCAACGTCGTCTCTTCGCTCGGCGCCTCATCTCGTCCACGTGAGTCGGCTGAAGCGGCACCACACATGGGATCCCCCTCCCGCTGCTCCTCCGTCAGAACAGGTACCGGGACGGTGCTTCTGCGTCCTGGGAGTTGTGTCGCAGACCTTGGCCAGCATAGCCCGAAGCTGACGCTAATCACAATATGCGTATCCAGCTACGTCGGATGGTGGTGGTGGTGAAAACATTTATTCAAAAGATTTGCGCTTGAAAGCGGGAGAAGCCCTCAGTCCAGGGCCCCTGCGGCGGCTGCGGTCGTGCGTGCCCGGTGCACCAACTGTCGCTGGTCCTCAGGGTCCGAAGTGCACAGTGCGGCCTCCCACTGCTCGAGGGTGGCGGTGCGAATAATGGGGGCTGCTGGTGTGTTCTGGCAAGCCCACGTGGTGTGGTACAGTGTTGCATGTCTCTCTTTATCTGGGTATGTGCTGGTGTTGGAGGACCGACGGAAAAAAAGAGAAAAGAGACGAAGTTGGAGTTACGGCTGGACTGGGTTTGCGCCATCAACCCGCCTCTGTGCCCCTGACTACGGTGTCTTTTGTAAATACACCTCCCTCTTGACAACCTACCTGTGCGTTTTCACGTGACAATATTTCGAGCCGAGCCGGTCGGGCCCCTAAACAACCCCGTTTTAGTTTAGAAGGCTGTACTGTGGCTTGTGAACCTCGGTTATTTGTCAGGGTATTTCTCGTGTAGCACCCGAGCAAAAAGTTGACATCAGTTGGTCTAAACTAGACCGGCCTTGCAGTGGTCGTCCGAGCACAATTTTTTCATGTGCACCCAGTTAGCGTGAGAGCATTGTATTCACGGCAGAAATCTGTTTCCAGGGGGAGCGTGGCGTTGCTCAAGTGCTGGACTGCTTCATGCGAGGCCTGGATCGAACTTTGGCACTCTTGGGTGAGAGGCCGCAATTAGGCGGAAATCATGCGTGTACGTTGCTGAATGGAACTGTGCGAGTACAGGGCACCATACATAGGTGTTCCGCCTTGAAATAATTGAATTTCCTCTCCGGGTTGGATCCAACACTCGTGTGTGTCCAGTGTTCTTCCCGTGTTCTAGCTGCGCTGTAATTCTCCTATTCATGTCTAACCAACACGCCAAGACAGCCTGTTACGTTCGGGCACCTCATTGATTATGTAAAACCGCCTTGCAATTACATATCGTTCGCTGGGTATAACTTGTTTACCTGTATTGTGTTTGTTTTCACGCCGGCCAAGCAGACTTGGGCACGAGAGACGTGAGGAGGAAGCACGGAAGCTTCTTTTTAGCTCGCCGCGCTATTGTTATTCACCGAACGAACAGGCCCGGAGAGGGGTTGTACAAATGCATCGGTCCCCCCAGAATATTTAAAAGCGATGCTAGCACTTGAAGTAGAATTTCGTTTTGTTTGTTGCTGGCCGAGAGGGACCCTTGACATTTTAACTGCCGCGATTACTTCCATGAAAAAGCCCGAAGCGGACGGGAGGTGAAAGTCAGTGAAAGGGTCGTAGGTAGGCGGAGGGCACCAGACGTTCTATCTACTCCAGTTAGACTGTCAAAGCAACTGGGCAAAGGTTTCATTCGCTCCACGTCTGGCCCTGGCGACTCAGTGGCTGGGATGCGTCAATGAGTAGGCGACCAGGCTGTGTTAGGCGCTTCACGTGTTTACAAAGGAAAAGAATTTTGGCGGCGTGGGGCACAATTATAGGCGCTGTTGTGAAACCCGTATTTGATATTTCTCGGGTCGACCAACAAAGCCTGCCGTCGGCCGGTGACCTTCCCTCATCGACGTTCGACGACCCGGTGTGTCCTTGATGACGCCGCGGTGAACTATGCTGCCACTGGACAATACCCCTTTCAGCGACCTAATGGCCCTCCCCTCATGAAAATGGACGTTGAGTGTTAACACACCCCTATTGTGTTTCTATAGTCAGTAAAAACTCAATTAAACCTCATCGCTTATAGACTGTGCTAAAAAGTCAACAAACTTTGTATTGCACGAACTCCCCCAACATTTTATGGCCTTCAATACGCTGAGTTTTATTACACTTCATATAGCGTTTCTATAGAGTGAACCAAATCTCCCATCTTTTAAACTCTGGCCAATATAAAATCAATGAACTTTTTATTGCAAAAATGCAACATGAATTTTATTGCCTTCACTATATTGAGTTTTAACAAACTCTCTGTTGCCTTTCTATAGGGTCGATCGAACTCCTAATGTGTGGACTGTGGTCATTAGACAGGCTAGGAACTTTTTATAGCCAACACGCAGCAAGCATCAGATTGCCTTCATTGTGCTGAGTTTCAATACACTCTGTATTGCGTTTCTATAGCCCACCCACGGAGGTCTGGTAGCTTATCGGTGCGTATGTGTGGGGTGCTATTGCGCCGCCTGGCCCACCTCATCAACCAAGATCGCGCGATGGACGTCCCACCACTTCGTCTTGGGAGCACTCGGGAGCGGTGGCGCACGGGGTGGCGGACATCACCGCCGAAAAGTGCACTCTGCCAGAAAAACTTGCCAGAAAACATGACTCACAGGCAACAAGATATTACGACTATACTCAATAAGAATTTGACAGAAAGCTAATAGAAGAGAAGGAGGAAAAAACGTTTATTGCTCCCATTGAATGGGAAGAAAGGAGCGCGGGATGGTTGTCGGTCATCCATGGTGGGTGGCGTCCCTAGTCCGGGGTGCCAGCGGCCTGGTCACCAGGCCACGCTGGTTTTCCAGGACATCGCTTGTCAGCAGGACCTCCCACTGCTCCTGTGTCGGGTGCGGTGACTTCAGGTAGTTCGGTGACGCCTTTACACTCCTGGGGGTTGGTGTTCGCATTTTGAACTGACATCTCCTGGGTTTCTTGTTCCATCTCGTGCTCTTCGTTGCCGGTCGTAGTCCTCTCTGTTGACCACCGCTTAGTGCACGATCGGGCGACACGTAGACACGTGCGCATTGCGCAGCGCGCAGCAGCTGGCGGGTATGTTTGCGACCAGGCCTAGCGACCTTCGCCACTCGCTGATCACTTCCAGCAGCGATTCTTATTAGCAGCGTCTACGGACCGGTCAAAGCCTGGTGTCCACGTGTTCCGCTTTACTTGGCAGTTCTGGTGATGCCACTTGACCGGTCGTTAGATACACATAACCCAAAAAATTGCGTAGAAATACAGGAGCCCATGTATGAGTGCGATTGCTCTCCACGGTACGATGATGATGTCAACCTATAAAGCTAATAGAGACAAATTTAATAAAACTTCATCAGACATTCTGTTCAGACTTCATATGCAACAGGTTGTGATGACTGGGCACAATAAGAATTTTATAGAAATCTGATTGAGATAAATTTATTAGAAACCCATCAGAAACTGTATTCAAAGCTGACTCGCACGCGACAGTTTGTTACGACCATACTCAAGAATAATTTTAAGAAAGCTAATGCAGGCAAGTTTAATAAACTCATCAAAAATTTTATTCAACCTTTATTCACACGCAACCTTATGTTGCGACTATACTCAATAGGAATTTTGTAAAAAATTATTTGCCATAAATTTAATTAAAATCCGCCAGAAACTGTATTCAAACCTGAATCCCACGCAACAGGCTGTTGCGAATGTACTCAGTAAGAATTGCATAGAAAACTTATTGAATTTCCTTTATAAAAACCCCATAAAAAACCCATAAGAAACAGCCTTCAGAACCGATAATGTCTATTGACTTGGCTCTATAGACTTTTAATCGAAACGCGGTGGCCAATTTGTAATGGAAACTCAATATAAATATTCTATAGAATGTTTACAAAATGTTTATAGGATTTGTTGAGCAATTTCCATAACAAGTATAATAAATCGCGGTGAAAATTGTTATGGGGGTCAAGCGAGAAACGGCCAGCGGCGGTGCTGACAATACTAGCATCGTTCGGCGCCTCTCACGACAAGCTTCGGCGGCATGCCTCGCATCATTGTCATGCCCTTTTTGCGGCGTGTCTGGCGACGCTGGAGGTGTCTTCAACGAGCCACCTGACTAATATTACGAGAGGCACGCAACAACATCTTTCCGGCGCTTCAACATCGAAAGGACAAAGGGGACTCCGACCTCAGGAGGATTGCCTCAGCGGGGGTAACCTAACGCTCACCTGTGCAAGAAAGAAGTAGGTCTTTCGATGTGTGTGCGCGTGTGTGGACGTCACTCTCATTTTGTGATTGGTGCGTCCTGACGTCATCCGAGAGAAAGGGGGAAAGGAAACGGATCCAACGAGCCTATTTAATCTCCCGCACGCAGGGGCGCACTGCCTGTTCTCTGCCGTCGAGATGTAGATAACTGTACATAAAGTTTTCTTTCCATTCATCGTCGTCATCATGACTGCCCCGGCGCGACGCCAACCATGGTCCACTTCGACACCGCTGCCCCAGTTCGCAACAGCGCGCGCGGTATTGACAACACTTTAAGACTAACCGCCCGACAACCGATGGCCGGCGTTACGTTTGCTTTTAGTTTGGTGATTTTCATGCGTGTTATATTTGTATTTTGCGGATCACCTCTGGATTTCTGTATGAGAGTGAGGGATGTGGGTCATATTATTTTGAACCCAGCCAGCTTTGTTTATCACGGTGACCAATCAGTGGCCTAGTGTGGGCTAATCAATGAGCCATCCTCACTCTCAAATTGTGACGTCCCTGTTGCGGGCGGGGGTGTAGGGGTGAAACCGAGGAGTTTGATGTTTTTAAGACAGGAGAGGCGAGCGGCGAGCCCGCGCGCTCGACGCGCGCCTTGCCCGACATCTTGTATGCGACCATGGGCCTTGAGAGTTGTAATACGTAGTGTAAATAAAGTATACCGGTTGTGCAGTTGCTTGTAGTAGATCATCGTTTGCCACGTGCCGTAGACCACGAGCCATCGCTTCATCGGATCATCTCTTCGCCTTCGGCGACAAATCCAACCGAAGTGGGTCACATCTCTGAATTAAAGTCAGCCACTTGAGGGCAATTTATTACAGTCAACAAGACACTTTTTTTAGGTGCGAGGCACCTCAGGACCGCACAGTGTCCGTCCGCGTCCATGCGCATGGCATTTACAATCGCAAAAAATCCCACAGGTGCCGGCAGGATTCGAGCCTGTGTCTGGTAGACCAGAGTTAGTGTCAGTCGTCTTGCCCATTAGGCTACGACCATGAGTTAGTACCCGAGCATCAAACGGCTTACTTCCTAGCCTGTAACGGTGCGGAGTACGTTAGGACCTCCCAATGTCCGTCCGCGTCCATCCATGCGCACACCACCATCAAGCGGAAATCAAGCACAATTCGATTTGAGCCGTGAGTCGCAGTTTCATTTAGGGAATAATCAAGGTGGAACTCACGGCCCAAATCGAATGACGTTCGGGGCGCAAATGGGATGTCACTCAGGGTGCAATTTGGATGTCATTTCGAGTCCCCGTACTCCGCACCCTCGCCATCATCCACGGAGTGGAGATGCCGCCATTTTTCTGCCTTCTCCTTATTAGTCTTGATACAGACAAACGAACCGACCGAAAGAAACACTGAGGGCAATAAACCGTTATTCGACCAGACTTATGGGAAATCCCCTAGGTGGAGTAAATTTATGCGAGTGAAAATTTGACATCCTAGGCCAGGCCATGGCATCCAGCTTTTGGCCAGGTCTTTATTTTTATTTATGTACCATATACTGCAGTGGTTACATATTTATATGCATCAGAAGTGTGGTGTAGCGGAGAACTCGTGTGGTACACCGGAACACGTAACCAAAGAAGGGAGCACAAAGTTTCCTGAGCAGAAACAAACAAGCCGGAAAAATGGCGCGTAGCACACCCGACAACAAGCACTCTTGGTTAGATACACCCTTTGTCAAGATTGTGGGGGCCAATCCTGAGCCTTCTCGACAACAAAGAATGTAACAAAATATTTTAAGGCAATAAGAACGAAAGTGTTTTGTCTATCTTTCCCGCATAAAGTTTCAGCCTCGCTCGGGACCTAGGCTTGTATATTGATTTTTTTTTTTGCACACAAAGTTTGACAAAGACGTCCCTGTTGTGGGCGTACATCCCTGTTGTGTACATCCCTGTTGCGTACATACAACAGAAAGTTTCCGCAGTAGAAACAAACAAGAAAAATAGCGCGTAACATATCTGACAAGTAGGAGGAGGAGGAATGCCTTTAATGAATGAAGAGAAGTCAGCCTGGCAGCGAGCTTGGCTTGCTACTCGACATGAATATGAGATTTGCCAAAGTGAAGGGAAACGAAGACACAAAAACTCATACAGACACTACAAAAGCAAATAAGCACACAAACAGACAAATGCAGGATCACGCACACGGCGCACAAACAGAAGTGAAGTTAAGGCACACATTCACAGAGTTTCGTTCAGGCCGGAGTCACGGAGAAATGACACCAAAGCCCGTGTACTCATGCCGCGGCAGTTGAGTGCCGACGACCAATGGCGTCACAAAGCTTCAATGGTGCATCAGCACGCAGTCCCAAAGTTGTCTTCAAGGTTAGCCGCGGGGTGTCATAACGGGGACACACACACAGAACATGTTCTATGTCCTCACGGACACTGCATACTTGACAGTGAGGGGAGGCAACTCGGCGCGTCTTGTTCAAGTAGTGGCTGGTAAAAGCGACGTTGAGGCGAATGCGGTGAACGACTGCTTCGTCGCGCTTTCCCAGGCCACACGGCATTCGAAAAGTGCAGGCGGGATCGATTCTGTATAGTGGCTGATAATTTTTTGTCCCGTCCGCCCATATGGAGAGTTGTGACTGCCGCGCCACGGAGTACGCAAGTGTCGCGGCGTCACGTCTAGAGAAAGGAATCGGGATGATGACACTAGATTGGGTGTGTGGTGGCCAACGAAACAGCTTGCGCGGCCCACAACAAGCACTCTTGGGTAGGTATGCACATCCCGGCTTCTAAGAAAACAGACACAAGTCGAATTGTACACAACGTTTACCCAGCGGCAAGCGATAATGCTGGTTGGCGTCTTGCAGGCTGTTTGTTAAACGTACGAATGGATAGCCGACATGAATGAATCCTGGGTAACATTTTTCAGTGACAGTTTGTGGCAGCGCATTCCAATCCGAAATTGTTCGTGCGGGAGGAGAAGGTACAAACATTTATTTTACAGATTTAGAGCAGATGGGCGGCCGCCTTAGCCCAGGTAGCCGCGTGCTGCCGCTGCTTGTGTGGACGCTGAATAAGGTTTTGCTGGTCCTGCAGGTCCGAGCTGGTCAGCGCGCATTCCCACTGCTCGGAGGGCGCTGCGAGCAGCCGGAGCGAGCGGACGTGTGTTACATCAGCTCCGCAGTTAATGAGCCATAATTGCGCACTGATTGGTCCCACAGTGCCCATTTTTCACCATTGTGTTAGGCTTCGCTCAGCGGACCTGGCAATACCGAAAATTCGGTGAGTTCTTGCGAATTTCCGAATTTTACGGCCCTTTTCATGTTTGCGGCGTGGCCGCTCAGCTAAGCCTAACTTAGGCCTAGTACGAGTACGGCCAGGCCGGGCCGTCGGCGACGGCGCTCGAGCCGATGTCGACCGGAGGGGAGCCCGCATCGACGGGATTCAGTGAGGAAGCTACCATGGAGGCCTGCGGAGAGCGGGACGAGGAAATGGAAGTACAATTGGACCGCAGCGGAGGTCGGACGGCTGTGGCGGTGCCGGGCGAGGAGCACTCGCCGGGCGACCACGCGGGGTGGACGACCCAGCGGAGAAAGCCACAGCAGCGACGAGCGGAGGCTCCGCGATCTCCACCGTCGACCGGTAAGCCCGCCGCAAAGGCGAACACGTCTCTACAATCGAAGGAGAAATTCGTGAAGAAGCATGTCGAGAGCGGCGAGAATGCCCAACAGCATCCCCCGCGAAGAGCATAAAATTATCATCAGACCAAGAGGGGGACTGCAGGTAGGGAAGGTCAGACCGATCGAGTTGGCGACCGCAATTATGGTGGCCACGGGCATCGCAAGAGAGACGGCCATGCAAGACACGGTGTGCCTCAACGTGGCCCAAAACATCATAATCGTGAGCACTCCCGCAGAGGAGAGAATCTCGAAATACGCGAGAATCGAGGCTCTAACGATCGGCAGATGCCTATCAGGCGGCGCCGGACGGCACGGTAAAAGGCGTGATTCGCAACATCTCCACGGAGGACACGCAGGAAGAAATAATAGAGAACATCGTGAACGATTACAATCCAACGGCGATAGACGCCCGAAGGATCGGAAAGTCGTCAGCAATCGTCGTGCTCTTTCAGGGCCAGAAAGTGCCGACGACGGTGAAATACGGATCCGTGCTCGTTAGGTGCAGTCTGTATAGGTAACACCGCGAAGTTTGCAAGTGCTGCGGCGGAGTGGGGCACAGACAGGACGTGTGCCCGCAGCCCGAAAAGAGCGTGTGTTTCGCGTGCGGAAAGCAAAATCCGAGCGAGAACCACGCAGAAGAGGCGGAAGAAGAGGAAGAAGAGGCGGAGCCTCCGACGAAGATGAAGGCGCTGCAGAAGCGCGAAGGTCGGAGCGACGCGGTCGAAACGGAAACCGAGATGGACGAAGATCAGGACCCGCCTTGCGGGGAAGAAGGAATACAAGGGGCGCAGAAGCAGAGGCTCGTGAGCTGGGAGCTGCGCCTAAGGAGGTGCGCCGGACGCATCAGCAGGCTGGAAAAGCGGATGGACGCTTTCGAGGCGAACGTGAATGCGAGACTCGATAAGATACAGGAGTACCTTCACAGGATGCTGGATGGAGACGAGGTCACACCGGGGCAGTACGTACAAGCGAACCAACCAACACCGAACCATGGCCAGTAAATCACGAACGAAAGCGAGCCTGAGAGTGTGGCACTGAAACGCGAACGGGTTCCAGTGTCGGCGGGCGGTGTTGCAGCAGCACATCAAGAGTTTGGAGAGACCCCCGGAGAGATCCTCGTCCAGGAAACCCACGCCGAGAACGCGCCGTCCCTCCCGGGTTACCGGGCGCACGCCAGCCCTCCCAGCGCCAGAGAAAGAGCAAGGGAGAGGCGCAGGGCGTGCGCACGCTCGTCCGGAAGGGGATAACGTTCGTCATGCACGACGACCTCCTCGGGCGCAGCGCCATCGAGTACTGCGCGACCGAAGTAGTGATCGGGAAAAAGAAAAAGGAGTCGGTGTACTTTCTCAACGTATATAGCAACCCGGGCCACAGGCAGCAGAAGTTCAAGACGGCCATGCATAAGATGCTGAAGCTCGCTGGCAGAGACACGGTGGCGATGTGCGGTGATTTTAACGCCGCACACAAGGAGCTCGGGTACAGCCGCACGACGGCGAAGGGGAAGGCCCTGCTCGAGGCGGCGGAGGAGGCCGGTTTCGTCCTGTATTCGGACGAAGCGGCGCCCACACGCATCGGCACGTCGATAACCCACGACACCAGCCCGGACCTGTCCTTCGTCCGCAAGAGGAAGGAGGCCAGAGGCGGGGTGGCATGGAAGAACACGGGGCAGAACCTCGGGAGCGACCACTTCATAATCGAGCTGGACCTGCCGGCGTCGGCAGACGAGGTCGGCAGGGGCAAGCGCAAACACAAGCTCACGAACTGGGATCGCTTCCGAGAGGAGAGCGAGGAGCTCGGCGAGGAAATCGCAGACATCGAGAGCTGGTCGGACGCCCTGAAGCGCAAGATCAAGGGAGCGACCACGGAGCTGGAGACCGACGAAGAAGTACAGAAAATGGACAGCCGCCTGGCGCACCTGATAGAGGCCAGACAGGCCCTGCAGAGGCGCTGGCGTAAGAACAGAAACAACAGGAATCTCAGCAAGAAGGCCGCCGAGATCGGCAGGGAGATAGAGCGATACAGTCGCCAGCTGTGCACCCAGCAGTGGCACGCCATCTGCAGAGAGGCGGACGGGCAGCTCCACCAGAGCCGCACATGGAAACTACTGAGGCACTTGCTGGACGATACCAACAGCAAGAGTTACCAGCAGCACCGACTCGCCCAGATCATGCACTGCGCGACGAAGAAGTTGGGGAAGGAAGAGACGTGTAAACGGCTCAACGATAAATATCTCCCTAGCACTCCCAGCGAGAGCCACGGCGACTACAGAGGCCCGAGCAACCCGGACCTGGACCGCGACATTCAGGAGTGGGAGGTCCGCGCGGCGCTGCAGAACCTCAACTGCAAGTCCGCGGCGGGCCCCGACGGAATCACCAACAAAGCCCTGCGAAACCTGGGCGATGGGCCGACAGAAGCGCTGACGGGGTATTTCAACCGATGCTGGCGCGAGGGAAGATTGCCGAGGAAGTGGAAGGCGGCCAAGACAATACCGACACCCAAGCCGGGTAAGCCGCCCGGTATCGAGAACATGCGGCCGATTTCCCTCACGTCGTGCGTCGGGAAAGTCATGGAGCAAGTGTTGAACAACAGATGGAAGCGGTATCTGGAGGAGAAGGGCTTCTACCCGGACTCGATGCTAGGGTTCCGAGAGAGGCTCAGCACGCAGGACGCAATGATACAACTGCAGCACGAGATACTAGAGCGTCCGACAACGTCGCAGGACGACAGAGCCGTGCTGGGCCTGGGCCTGCAGAGTGCTTTCGATAAAGTCAGGCACTCGGCCATATTGGCGCAGGTTTCGGAACTGGGTCTGGGCAAGAGGTCCCACGACTACATCCGCGACTTTCTGTCGCACCGGACGGTGGAACTACAGGCGGGGGACCTGAAGCTGCCGGAGAGAGAGCTGGGCAGCGTGGGTACCCCCCAGGGAGCGGTGATCTCGCCGGTGCTGTTCAACCTGGTGATGATCGGGGTGGCCAAACGCCTCTCGGGGATCCCGCAGGTTCGACACGCGATATATGCAGACGACATTACGCTGTGGGTCCCCGGGGGAGCGACGGCCACATCGAGAGTTCGCTGCAGGAGGCGATAGCGGCGATCGAACAGCAGCTGGCGGGCACCGGACTAAAGTGCTCCCCGCAAAAGTCCGAGTTGCTGGTGATTCCACCGCCGGGCAGGTACCGCAAGAGAGCCGAGGAAGAGGCGAGTAAGATCAAGTTGTTCACGTGCGATGGGACGGAGATCCCCAGAGTCAGCCAGCTGCGAGTGCTCGGGATGCTGCTGGAGGCGAACAGCGGCAACGGAGCCACGGTGGAGAGAGTAATCACAAAGATGGGGATGGCCACCAAACTGATCAAGCGGGTGGCCAACAGACACAGCGGCATGAAGGAGGAGAGCCTGTTGCGGTTGGTGCGGTCCTTCGCCACGAGCCACGTTGCCTACGTGGGCGCCTTTCACCCGTGGAAGCGCAACGAGAGGGACCGCATCAACGCGGCGATCCGCAAGACGTACAAGGCGGCGCTGGGGCTCCTGAACAGCGCCAGCACGCAGAAGCTGCTGGAGCTGGGCGTCCACAACACGCTAGAGGAGATCGGGGAGTCCCAGCGAGCGTCTCAGCTGGAAAGACTGCAGACCACGCGGACCGGAAGAAATATCCTGAAAAGCTTGGGCCTGGGTCCGAGCAGAAGACTACAGGAGAAGAACGGCCTGCCGGAGGAGGTGCGGAGAAGAGTGCGGGTGCTGCCGCTGCCGCGGAACGTACACCCCGACAGCAACCGAGAACGGCGGGCGGCCAGGGCCAAGGCGCTGGCCGAGATCTACAACGACGACGCCGGGGCCACTTACGTGGACGCGGCGAGGTGCCCGGACCGCCCGGACACGTACGTGACCGTAGCGGTGTCGGCCAGGACCGGAGAGACGCGCAGCGCCTGCAGCGTGAGGGTCTCGACCGCCGCGCAGGCGGAAGAGGTCGCGATCGCGCTGGCGCTGGCGGATCCGGAATGTACCACGATCTTGAGTGACTCTAGGACAGCCATATCGGGATATGCGAAGAACGCGGTGTGCGCGCAGGCCGCGAAGATAGCTGGTGGTGCCCGTGCGGGGGCACGTGCGAGCAGGTCACTTACGTCCGGTGGTTCCCGGCGCACTCGGGGACCGCGACGGGAGCGTACCCGAACCGCAACGAGACTGCGGACGCCGTCGCGCGTGAACTTTCCGGTCGCGCGGCGCCACCCCGCGTCTCACGCACGGAGGGTGAAGAGCCAACGGAGCAAGAACCTCTACTCAACGGTGGAGAAATCCTGCAGTGGTACAGGCTCGGCAGGAGGGAGTGGCCGCCGCCGCACCCGACGCTCACCCGAGCCGAAGCCGTCCTGTATAGACAATTGCAGACCGACTCGGTACTGACTCCGGTGTTGGCGCGATACGTGTGCCCCGAGGTATACGTGGACGCAAAGTGTAGTGAGTGCGCGTGTGCGAACGCGACGGTGGCCCATTTGCTGTGGGGTTGTGCGGAACACAGTGCGCGGGGGTATGACGAGAGTCTGCCCCAGGAAGCCACGGACTCGATGAACTCTCACGAGTACGAAACACAGCGAAGGACAATCCAGCGGCTCGAGGCGGCTCTCGGCCGGCAGAAGCGCAGGGAGGCGCAGGCGAGGGGAACGGGGGGTGAACCCCGGAGACCTTTGTGGCGCCGCCCGCGCGGAAGCCCGGGCCGAGGCATCGTCGCGAGGACGACAGTATAGTCGGGGTGGGGGTGCCCTGCGTCGCACTTGAACCCACCTCCGCAGGATATTTTTTTCTCAATAAAGTCATTTTCTCTCTCTCTCTCCCACTGCTCGGGAGTACGTGAGAGGAGTAGGGAGGGGGGGTGTTGGCAGAAGAATACGAGGTGGGGGGTTGTGGCTGGGGTGTGCCAGTCAGGGCAGTTGTAGATGAAACAGCTGGGTGAGATATGAGACAGGATGGTGCCGTTGTAGAATGTATTTGTTTGGAGACGTCGCCGTTTGGAGAGTGCAGGGTGTGGAGGAGGGTATTCTCGGCGGCTGTGGTGATAGTGCGCTAAGATATCGGAGTAGGCGGCTGGCAGTAGGTGTAGCCTGTTTTAATGGTGTCCAAGTCGCCCGGCCCCGTCGGGAGTGCCCGGTAGCGGAGTTCGGGGCCCGCAGCGTGGGCTGCTTCATTCCCGGGCAGAGAGGCGTGACCTGGAGTCCAGTCGATGGTTACGTTAGGAGGGGATACTAGGGCTTGAAGAAGCTGGAGGGCAGGTAGGGGAATTCTTCCAAGGAGGTATCTTCGACAGGCTTGCTGCGAGTCGGTGATGATCGTTAGGTAGTCGGGACGTTCATGTATGCACTGCTAGGGCTATTGCCGTAGCTTCCGCTGCAGATGGCGATAGGTGGCGGTAAGTGGCCACTGTGTAGATGGTGCCGTTGGTGTCGGTGACCGCTAGTGTTGTATTGGAAGGCGAGTGCGCGATGTCGGTGTTGAGGGTGTCGTTGTCCGATGAGTGCTTCTTATGTAGGTAGCGAACACGAGCGTTGCGACGTTGTTTGCTGTACTCGGGATGCATATGTCAGCGGATTGGGGTGACCTTGATGGTGGCCCGTGTATGATGTGGTATTGGCTGGAGTGCTTCATGGGGTTCTGGTATAAGATGGCCTAAATTTTGGAGGACTGTGCGGCCTCTAGGGGTGAGCGTAAGGCGAGAGAGTTGGCTGGTTCTTTGAGCTTCTATGAGTTCGGAGAGCGAATTATGTAGGCCAAGTTGAAGAAGCTTGTTGGTGGAAGTGAAAGCCGGTAGCCCCAGGGCTATCTTGTAAGCTCGACGGATGAGAGCATCCAATTTGGAGTCGGGGTCGGAGTTGAACATAGGGAGCGCCATACGTGATCCTGCTGAGCAGTAATGCTTGCACAAGTTGACACGTGTCTTGTTCTTTAAGAGCGTGTTTGTGCATATATATATACGACGGATGATATGGTTTAGTTGTGATATACTGGAGTGTAGTTGGGGTAGGAGTGCTGCTCCAGATCTATATGCGTGGAAGCTTACTCCCAGGATTAGCAGTGTCTTCACTTGCGGGAGGGCTTCCTGGTGAATCATGACCTGAGGGTCCGGTGCCGGGTCGGGGGGTCTCCCACGGGTACGTGCACGAAGTACAAGAAGGGCTGATTTTGAGTTGTGACATGTGAGACCGCGTGGTGCGAGCTAGTTGAGCATGGTGTCCACCCCTTGCTGTAAAGCGGATTGTTGGGCGCCGTATGATCCTTTGGTGATCCGGAAGGTAAGTTCATTCGCGTATAGAGCATGATGAAGGTTAGTGATTCCGGAAAGCTGCAGGCAGATCAAAAAGGGCGATTGTTCAATAGAACAATAACGGGGAGACAACAGAACCGTGGGGTTCCTTTGGAGAGTGTGTAGAACGTTGGGGAGATCAGTGATCCGAGTCAGATTGTGGCAGTTCGGTCGGCAAAAATACCCGCACATAGTCGAAGGTGCGTTGACCAGAGCGTGTGGTGTTCAGTCCATTGAGGGTGGCGTTATCATGGGTGACGTTATCGAGTCACCACGTACATCCAAAGCTAGGATGGCGCTGCGATACATTTTGCTGAGGTTGTCTATAACCTGTTCTTTTAGCTGAAGAAGGACGTCTTGAGTGTAAAGGTGGTTTCCCGTACACCAAACATGGTGTGCGGGAAAAGGTCATTATTTTCCAGATGGGCAGTGAGTCTTGCGTGTACCACATGTTCCAGTAGCTGGCCGAGACATGACGTGAGGAATATGGGACATAGGTGCAATCGGCTTATTGGGTTTGGAAATTAGAGTAATGTGGGCGTGGCGCCATTGAGGACGTATGGTGCCCGCTTGCCAGTGGTAGTTAAAGAGAGCCAGTATAGATTATTGGGCCTCATCATTGAGATTTCGGAGGAGCTTGTTGGTGATGCTATAGCGTCCAGGAATCTTATTTCTAGTCAGCTTGCTGAGGGCTTGGTGTAATTCCTCGGTGGTGGAGGGGGGGTCCAGTGCAGCGTTAGTGGGATCTGAATATATGACAGATGTGCGAATGGGCTGGGGTGTCGGGTGCCCAAATAGATGATCACGGACAGAGTGCAGGAGTTATCGGGGGGCAGGAGGAGGGGTTGGCGAGGGCGGGTAATTCGCTGTTTCGGATGACTAGATTGTTGCCCAGGGTTTCTTGGGTTGGTTGCCATTCCAGGAGGGTGACGTTGCTTGCAAACATGTGTGAGGGGAGGTATCACGGGAGACGCTCGTGCCCAGCCTGGTGGGGGTGGTGAGGTCGTTGTATAGAGTGAAGGCATGGTGCTTGGTAGCTTGGTAGCGTGGAGAAAGGAGGTGTCTTTCTTCGATGTTTGTGCGTAGCCCCAACAGTGATGTGGAGCGTTTAAATGGCCGATTAGAATGAAGGCACTGCAGGATGCTTGTTCCTTAGCGTCATGTATCAAGGCTGCAAACGCGTGAAGTGAGGTTGGCGGAGGACTGTAAACATTGAGAACTGTAAAGTGTGTGCGATTGGGGAGAAGAGGTAATGTTCTTGTGCGGTAAAGTGCTGTGGCGCTATTATTGCAGTGCGGTGCACGGGGTCTTGTGCAGGGCGATGCATCCTCTTGCAGGGCGATGACCTGACGAGGGCTTGGGGAAATGTATAGGGCAAGCTGATTTTTCGTATTCTTAAATGACTGACAGTTCCATCGGTAGATTTTGAAATGCTGGGGATCAGTTGCCATCGTTAGAGGAGGAGGGTGGAGAGAACTCTTGCTGTTGTATTTAGGCTTTCTTCGTTTGCGGTTGGGCAAGAGGGGCAAGTTCAGCCGTTTCTTCAAGATGCTCGACTCGAGTATTGATCGATTCAATGGGTGGTTGCAATTGGGGCTTCGAGAGTGGTTGCGGCTTCGAGTAAATTATTTACAGCATCTGATACTGCGAATAATTTGCTCGAAGCCGCGTTAAAAAGTGGGTTGAGAGGTATATACGGGCTATCGCCGTCGCCAGGCGCGCATGCGTCTTCTGCTCCTTTCGTTTGCTGCCGGTTCAGCTGCACGGCACTCCTATGCGGTTCGGCCAGAGCTCCCGTGCTCCAATTACTTCTAACGGCTTCTGTACATGCGTGTTTGTGCTACCTTTGTGGCGTCACGGTGCAGATGATGGGACCCTCTTGTTCAGCAACTCGTCCCAATTATATAATTTTCGATATATTTTTATCTTGTCAACCAGCAAAGCAACCTTAACATCACTCGCTCTTTCTGCTCCTGCGCTTGCACATACCATTTTTCGGATGGCCTGAACGCGGGGAGAGAAGTCCTCTGAGATGCTGCATTCCGTGCTCTTAAAGGGATACTGAAGTGATTTGTAAACTTTGCGAAATTACTAGCACAAATAGTAGTGCGGAGGCCACAGGCCATGTTTCGACCACGCGGATTTCATTTACGGGAATTTATTTCGTAGAAAAATCAATTCGAAAATGCGGTCCTCCTCTCTGCACCCGTGTCCAATTTCTGTGGCGTTTTCATATGACGTCAGGAGGAGATGACTTGGCTTGACTGCGCTACTCCACGGCTCGCCGTCCTTCCGACAGAGTCTGTCGACCCAGTGTGTAGGGTACAGCGTTTAGTCCCCCGGCCGCCGACGGGCCGGCGCAATTAGTTCGCTCAGTTGAAACTAAGCCACGACACGTTTGTGAATAGAAGAATATGCGTTTCTTTAGTTTGTTAGTTTCTACACTGTATCAAGTTCGAAGTCCAGGTCGCTCCACACGAGCGCTGCAGAAGCGCACATGCGACGCTTCGCTGACTGGTACGCTAGTAGGAAAATCTAAGGCCACTTGAAGGCGGGAGAAGTCAGCGAAGCCAATACAGGTACTAAGGATATAAAACCAACTCAAACTTTTCCCGTACACCGTAAAACTAGGGAGCAGGAAGCACTTTTTTGCGCTGGGTGAACATGCACAGCGGTCAGCAGCACGACTACGCATCTGCGAACGTGTTAGACGTGAGATATTGTGGAAATTTGGGGGACGCTTACTGCACGAGCGCTATACAACAAATAGTCACCTAAGCTGCTTAAAACACTAAAACTAAATAAAAGTGTACACTGGTTATACATTATATACCTTATATTTCACCTGTAGCCAGCGCTGGCCCGTGGCCGAGTGGTCTGTTGCGCTAGAAATGATATTTTCGAATCCCCGAGGACACTTTTTTTTGTAAGCTGATTTTTTTTGCGTTTTCGGCGATGTTTTCTATACTGATTTCACCATTTTTCGGCCGTAACGTTCACTGCTATACGAGCGAGTTCACAGAACGCGCGCAGACTGACACTGACGCGCTAGCCAGTTCTCGTTGGCGAGCTGTTGTTATAAGCACCGACTGCTTACGGGCAGTGGGCACAGGCCGGAATCAGCACACCATTGGCCTGGTGCGAACACGCTTTTTACGATACAAACATGAGGAAGGCAAGCTCTAAATATGGGGGGAAAGCGCATAGCATTTGAGCGTCTGCGGTGACGCGGAGAGCATTCACCCACTGCGTAGGCCTCGGCTAGGGATTGCTACGATTCCAAGACGTCCTGGGAGGCTTATTTTAGGCATTTTACAGCCGACAACATGCAAAAAGCGCGGCATGACGATTACTGAGATATCGAGAATGCAAATCAGACGCCGTCCGATGCCAAGCATGTTGTTTTACAGAACCCGAACCAAAACTTGTTTGAATGCTAATCGTGGGCATCGTCCAATCAGGGTGCCTCTTCTCCCGTCGTCACAGCGTTTAGTTGGCGCGGCCGCTGCAGACCGCGCATGGTAGTTTTTAGATGCGACGCTGAGAGCATCTCTTGTCGGCGGCCCTGTCCTTCCTGCGTGCGTCCGTCGTCGTCGTCGGCGTCCGCACTCTCCTCCGCTCACCCCCTCTCCTCTCCGATAATGAACGCCCTCTCGCGAGGGGCATTGGATTGGATTCGATTGGATTGGCTTGGATTGGATTGGGTTGGATTAAAGTGGATTGTGTTGGATTGTGCTGCGTCATAGCCACAGCAGACGCACTGGCGCCGGTGCGTGCCCAGGTGAGAGCGAACATTCTCTCTCAAGATCTGCGGGTGTGCGGCCCAGCGCGCTCTCACTCCGCCGGTGGGCGGCGCTGCGCGCGGTGCTCCGCATGTGCAGTACTCTCTCTCTCTCCACGGTCTCCTCTCCTTCGGGCGCGCTGCGCATATAACCGGTGTACCGCTCTCCGGCGGCCTTTCGGTCGACGGTTGCTCTCCGATTGCGCTTGAACCCCCTCAGCGTCGCATTACACCAGGGTTCCCGCGATGGGAGGTGGGCGTAATTTTTCTTCTTTCGAACTTTATAAAATAATTACCGGCTTGTCAACCGGATAAATGATGAAACATGTGTTAATTTTAGCCAGTCTACGCAATGCAAATAAAAACGGGAGCTTGACAAATTCCCTTCAGTGTCCCTTTAAAGAAGCCATGAAGACAAAATACAAGTTCGTGTTTTTCGAAAGATTTCGTGTTTTATAGTGCCCCCAGCGCTTGCCCGAATGCCAACAATGCTTTATACAATGAAAAACTAGTTATTTAAAGTTAAAATTTTAATTTTCCCGCTAAATTGTTCGTTTTCGTGGTCTGCAATGACATCACCGGAACCGACCGCTCTGCAGCCGATTGGGAAGCTTTGTTTATTGTTAGTGAACATAGATGGCACCACCATACCATAGCTTGGGAAAAGAGCAGAGAACAATCTGGGAAGA
Source organism: Haemaphysalis longicornis (assembly GCF_048455015.1). Taxonomy (NCBI): domain Eukaryota; kingdom Metazoa; phylum Arthropoda; class Arachnida; order Ixodida; family Ixodidae; genus Haemaphysalis; species Haemaphysalis longicornis. Next base: position 10,928,188 of record NW_027526295.1, read on the forward strand.
CATGCGGACAAACAAGTCAGACTAGCACAAAAATTTCGTAGAAGTATTCTCTTTTTATTTTGATATTTTTTAAAATTATTTCGTTTGTATTTTTTGGCGAGGTGATTGTACAGTGGCGTTGCTACTAAGGCCACTGTGCAACGCCACCCCGTTACAAAGGGGAAGCCGCTAATCATCGTCATCATAATCATCATCAACCACGCTCCCACGGGCACTGGGTTTATCCCAAACGCCCGATGGAAGTGGTGACGAGCTGGACGTGAGAGAGAGTGGTGATGAGGCCGGACACATCACGAGACAAAACTCTGCGGCTACGGCCACCAAACAGCGACCGACTCAGTGGTGGACCATTGTGCGCCGGGCCTGATTCAGGCCAGCAGTTTGTGTTGGTCAGTTGGTTCGACATGCTTAGATAGTATGGTCACCTGAGTGCGTGTGTTAGATCGCGTTCGCGTGCGTATCAATGTGCGTTCACCGTGAAACGACTCTTCGACAACTTGTGCTCCCCTGGTCAAACAGTGTGTGTGTGTGTGAGTGCATTCACGCGTGGATCACCGTGCGTTCACCATGTAACCTCTTCTGTCGATGACTTCCGTCTGTTGCTGTGCTCCCCTCGCCAACTGATGTGTGCGTGTGCCATCGCGCGTGGAGCACCTCGTGCTCACTGTCACGTGAACGGATGGTGGGGTGGTCTTTACCAGCTTGGAGCAATGGACACAGGGAAGCGGTTGGCGAGTTTGACATAACACATATTTAATGCACACACACAAACAAAAAAACCCTCAGGCAAAGCACTCAATATCTAAACTGCACACAAATGATACACACTCAAGCCTCTAACAACTCCAAAACACAACTCAAATACAAAACCCTAACTTAGCAGCTTAATATACAATTCACCTCAAAACCCAAACGGCTCTACAATAAAGTCCTACACTAAGTACCCTCTAAATACACTCATACAGTTCTAGTTAATCTCTCTCGAACCACAACTCCCTAGTTGTGTCCTTGACAACTGCGTCCCTACTGGACTGGCCTACCCCGCTGTCGTCGGCGCTGACGTGTCGCACCCGTTGCGTGGCCGCGACTCGGTGGTAGCCGTCTTCTCGCTTCGGTGCCGGCGTTCGATGTGCGCGGTCACTCGCTGGACGGCGTGGGTCCTCACTTCTTTCTTCTGTGGCTACCCCCTGGTAGCCGCTCTCGCTGGAGGTCCTCGATGCCGGCGTTCGACGCGCGCGGTCATTCCTTCAGCGGCGTGCTTCCTCGGTGGCTACCCCCTGGTAGCCGCTGCCGCTGGAGGTTCCAGGTAGGCTCGGCCAGAACGTAACCTGTCGGGGCCGTCGAGACGAACGTCGACGGAGCGTCGACGGAGCGTCGACGCTGGTGCCGACCGATGCCGCTGGGGCCACGAAGACACAGGTTCGTGGTGCACCTAGGATGACGGTGCCGATGCGAAGTCGGCCCGCTCCCGCCTAGGCTCGGATGGCGTGGTCGATGGCCTGGCCGCGTCCCCCTGGCTCGTTCGTTGAAGCGCACGTGCTCCGGCCGCCTTCTGGTTTCTTCGGTTTCTTGCCTCTCGGTTTCTGGCCTCTCCCTTCTCTTTGTGCGCCCCGCTTTTATACCCTCTGGGCTCTCCCGTGGCGCACTCCCATTGGCTTCTTGTTTCCTCCCTGTCCATATATGGCTATCTCGCCACTTGTCACCTGTGTGGCCTTCCCTGATTGGCCGACCAGTGTGCTGCCACCTTTTCCCAGGATTCCTTGGTGCGTCGGCGCTGGCGCTTGCTGATTGGCGCGCTCCTGGCGCGCACTTCAAATGGCCGTTCCTTTGTTCGTTTCTTTCCTGTTTTTCGGGGCATTGACGCGCCCCCCTCTCAAGGGGGTGCCCTGACACATGACACTCCCCGTGAAACACCTTTTCGGTACCTTTCTTGTGTTTTCATGTCCCCCTGTGTGTGTGCGCGTTTTCTTGTAATACCGGCTGGGACACACCTTCGGTGTCTACCCGCTACAAAAGGTCAAGACACTACATCATCATTATTGTTATCATCATCATCAAGCCCTTTTCTGCCTTTGGTCTGTTTTTGACCGTACTTAAACCTGGATCGTCTTTGTTCAGGGAGAAAATAATCGTGTTGTGAAACATAGTACTCGCTCGACAAATAAGGTCACGTAAGACACCATTGCTTGCGTCTATCGGCCAGTATCGTCTGAGACAACCCAAACGCCCCGCAGTACTGTGCAGCTAAACGAAGCATAGTGCACGCACTACCAACAGCAGTACGCATCGGTACTTCTATGTCTACGTGTGCTTTCGTTACCTCCACTGTTTGTCCCACCATTTTTACGGCTTTAAAAAGAATGTGCCCTAAATTTAAACACAAATGACTCGTTCGGCAAGCTCTGCCTAATTTGCGTTATCTATAACACCCTCCGCCAATCGCAGAGCTGGCTGGTATGACATCACAGGTCATACCAGCCAGCTCTGGCGGGAAATGAGCTAGTGGGTTGCATGACCATTCCCTTTTCTCCTAATTATGTAGCTTATTTGAGCGAAGTTTACGTTAAAAGTGGTGTCAGTATGATTTTAACGAGGCAATGTTTTGAATGAACCAAACTTGTGTTTTCTCTTCATGGCTCCTTTAAGGTTGCAGAAGGTTTTGAAAATCTTAACCTTATCTCTTCCGTCAACCAGTTTTATAATGGCCGGCGCTTTTCTTCAGCTGGCCGCCGCATTCAGTAAATGCGTACTATCGCAACGTTTGGGAGTTTAGGCAAATCTTCAAATGTATTTTTTGCTACTTCCTCTTCAAGGGATTGTTGAGGTTCACCCTTGGGTTCCTTGACACCAAAAAATATGATATTGTTCCTTCGGCTCCTGTTCTCCAGGTCATCAATTTTGCCAATTAAACCATTTACTTGCGCCTGCAAGTCCCACTCTTGCAGTAAAGGATGTAACGGTCTGAGTGAGTGCATCAAGCTTGTGATAAGTGACCGTCAACTTGCTGCACGTCTCATCCAAACGCAGGTTAACCTTGTCCGACTATATTTAAGTTCACCAAGTTCATTCATAATTGTTTTCAGCATTTCCTCGATGGGGGGTCTAGGGTTAGAATTGACATAACCACAAAAAACAAGGTCTAAAGCAAGCAAAGAACAAGGACTACTGGCCGTGGGCACTGCAGAAGCAATAGGCAAACATCGTCGCTACGATAGCAAGCTACTTTTCAAGGTTTTCTCACCTGAAGAATAAACAGAAACGGGTTCTTGAGCAGATGGATGCAGGAAAACCGCTGACATGTTTGACAAAACGCACATTTCATGCACACTCGAAAAACCCTAAAGCAAAGCACTCAATAAAAAAACTACACACAAACCATAAACACTCAAACCTTTAACTAACAATCCCAAAATACAATTCAACTCTTAAATAAAGTTCTACACAATTAGTTCGAACCAACTCATGCCATCAACCTCTACAACCACAACTCCCTAGTTGTGTCCTACGACTGCGTCCCTATTGGACTGGCATACCCCGCTGTCATCGGCGCTGACGCGTCGCACCCGTTGCGTGGCCGCGACTCGCTGGTAGCTGTCCTCGTCTCGCTTCGGTGCCGGCGTTCTATGCGCTTGGTCACTGCTTGGACGGCGTGGGCTCCGCGCGTCCTGCCTTGGTTTCCTTGGTGGCTATCCCCTGGTAGCCGCTCCCGCTGGATGTCTTTGATGCCGGCGTTCGACGCGCGGGGTCGTTCCTTAAGTGGCGCGCTCTCTCGGTGGCTACCCCTGGTAGCCGCTGCCGCGGGAGGTCCCAGGTAGGTCTCGGCACGAACGTAGCTTTTCGGGGCCGTCGTAGCGAAGGTCGACGGAGCGTGGACGTTGGCCGCAGGTGCCCGACTGCCGCCGCTGGGGCCACGAATACAGGGGTTCGTGGTGCGCCTCGGATGCCGCCGCCGATGCGAAGTCGGCCCGCTCCCGCCCAGGCTTGGTAGGCATAGTCGCTGGCCTGGCCCCGTCCCCCTGGCTCGTTCCTTGAAGCTGACGTGTTCCTACCATCCTAAATAGCGCTTAACAACACAACGACGAGGAAGAGGGGACAAGAAATAAAACGCACTACACTTTATCCGCACGCCGTTACCGTCCAGTTCCAGCACGTGTTTCGTCTAAGTACGCTATTTCCTTCGCAGTTAGTCAGACTGAAGAAACACTGCTGCTGTTGTCGCTTAACCGCACAAACTGAACGGTAACGGCTAACGGATAACGTGTAGTGCGTTTTATATCTTCTCTATCCTGCTTATCTGCTTTTAAGCTGTTGTGTCACTATATATTGGAGGTATAAATGTTTCCCGTGTCAATAAAGTATCAGTAGGAAATCAGCGCTGCGTATGTCCCTTATTTGTCCTTGGGTGTGTTTTATTGCGCTGTAACTTTAGCACGGAGAATCAACTGCCCCAGACCTCAACCTTACTATTCAGAGCTGATATGGGCTGCTGTTGGAGATTTTAAATGCAGAGCATTTCAGTAACTCACGATGTCACCCGCGTTGGCGTCCGTAGTCCGCACCGCACCCCTCCCTACTATATATAAAAAACAAATACTATCCGGCGCCAGGTTTCGATCCCTCGACCCTGCGGGCGGAACGCAATGTCCATTGTGCTCTAACCACTGCGCCACAAAGCCAACACAGAATTGGAGGCTACGGACGCGCCTTATATCCTTGACTCATTCAAATTACTGCTGACGAGCGCTCTCTCGTCAGCAGTTGCCACAAGTGCAACAGCATTACCGTAACGCAAACTACTTAACGTCGTGCGCCCCCGGAAATGCTCTGCATTTGATCGTGCCCCTCGCGAGGGGGATGTTTCAATGCGTCTTCCTACTGGCCAGTACACTCGTCGCCATCTGTCGGATGTTGTGCGAACCCTTTGCGGCTGATGGCGCGCGATTTGAAAGTGTTCAGGGATTATGATTATAGTCCACTAGACGATAATACTAATATGATCATTATTAATGTTACTTTATCATTTAATCGTGTTTTCGTGCGCTCCCAGGGACTTCAGATAGGCCTTTCCGGCCGCCGCCCCACATATAACGATGGGTAACACTTACTACCATTCTAACTATCGTGCACTTTATTGTATTGTTATCATGTAATAAACCGGGGTGGTCCTCAATTTAAAATTTAATCTGAATATTTTTTATTTTGCTAGTAGTCCTGCCTGTGGTTAAAGACTGGTGTCGTCTGCGTGTCATCATTTCAGTTCTCTAATCATTTTTTTATATATTGACGTCAATATTGCTGAGAAACCGGCATCTCGCAGGCGACCCACTTGACCATCAAAGGCCTGTTCCAAGCTAATTTTCTTTTTGGTAATATGTAACCAAGGTGCCTCCCTCTGTGTGGTCACCGGTTATGTAAACCTCTTCGAAAAGCTGCCTGAAATTCACTTTCAGGATTCCTTGCTAAAACAGACTTCAGTGCCTGCATTTGATTCTGACACTGGAGAATGAACAGCAGAATTGCTGCAAGTTGAGCAAGATGGAAATGCCCAGCGCCTGTCCTGTGTGCGTCCCGTGTTGTCTGCGCTGCTTGCATCGAAGACTGAGAACGAACATTCGTGCTGGTGTTATCAGCCTAGGTCCCCGAAGGCAATTTTAAACTATGCGCCGGGGCACTACAAGTCGGTGAAACGAGGGATTGCGAAGTCTGTGGGGGGGGGGGGGGGGGGGGGGGGGTACGCATCATCGTGGCGCATCGCTGGGAAAAAGCTTTCGATGGTCAAGTGGGCCGCCTGGGAGGTGCCGGTTTCCCAAGCAATGTTGAGGTCAATTCATGAAGAAATGAAATAGAGCTGAAAGAAGAAATGATGACGTTCATATATGTATCTCTATTGGACGGCTGGAATAAGAGGCCAGCAGTAATCTGATATCAGCACAAAATGTGAGATGCAATGAAAAAGGTCGGTTTGACGTACGACGTGAATGTTCTTCCTCTGCAAGAGACTAGGTTGGCAGGGTATATTCTTCGGTTGACAAGAAGTTGTCCGGCGACCCTTACGGCGGCAGGAACGGGTGCAGTGTGAAACGTGAGCCCCAGAAATGATAGCATGCTGAAAAAAAGCTGTTCCATGAATTTGGATGAGCGCTGGCAGTACAAGCGGTGTTCTCTGCATCCGACGAGCGCAAGCCGGGCGCGGATCATTGAGCGAAAAAAATGGCCGCGTATCTGCTCCTTTTGTTGCAAATGTCGTGAAAAGACGATAGTCTTTGTTGACATTGGCCGAGGAAATGCCCTCCCCCCCCCCCTTCTTGCTTTCCCGCTCACATCTCATGCTGTTCCTGTACCATCGCGCTCATCCCAAGGTAAACACACAAAAGGTTTGCGCAAGGCGATTTGAATTTACCACGTTCCACTGCTACAGGCCGGGTTCCTCGATGCCAGCGCTGCAGCACGGCGGAGACGCGCGTGAATGGGAGGCGGCTGACTACAAGGTTTATAGAACCGCGTGGCCGTGCTCCACATGCGTTCCAAGCAGAACGTGGAACCTAGCTAGTGGAACCTTTCGTTGCTGTTGCCGCGTGATTTTTTCATATGCCGCCAGGAGGCGGCGGTTTTCTGCAGTAGATGTAGAATATTATTCGCTATCGAAAAACCAAGCATCCATGGATTTTGTAATAAAGGAACACTGTAAATATCCCTTGTGTACTAATTTGCTGTCTCATATTTGCGTAATGTCTTATTCTCGTTCAACAAAGTTGACAAGTATGAACATATTAACCGGGCTTAGACGTTAACATTTGGCTGTGAGTACATAAGACTATTGCGCAAAATCAATTTTACTTTGGCCGGGTGGCTGAATCGAGTCACAGACAGACAGACGGACAGACAGACATACAGACAGACCAAAATTTCTGGGTTTTTTAAGTAGCCCAAGAAAGACTATCGTCTTTAAAACCCTTCCTGAAGCTCGTCTCAGCAGGCTCCCTAGTCTAAGGAAATCTTTCATTCCCCAGAGGACTTTCTGGCCTGTATCTGAAGGGGCACGAAATGGGTTCTTCAGGCACAGTCGTGTCCGAATGTGACGTCAACGACCACCGTCTGTAGGCATCCTGGGCTCTGCTCGCACCCTCGAGCAGGGGTCGTTCGTTTTTAATGCAAAAGTGGTTTGCGTGTATTATGCGAAGTACACAGGTTTTTTTTTAATTCATAATAAAGCAAACTATAAAGAAATGCTTCCAAGGAAAATCTTCTGATATGTAGTTCAGCAACCCTTTAAGATAATAGCGTCAATTGTGTGTGAAAGTTACAATGTATTTGCAGTTGCAGTTGCTTCTTAAGCTTATCCCTTGTATCAGTCTTGCGTAGATGCGACGTTTTCGAAGTGTATAGACTAACTCTTTTTCATTCCGTCCTCTGTCACTTGTAGGGTGCTCTTCGGTGGGAGAAATCGATTCGTCTTTCGTGCGGCGCAGAGACTGCTGTAAGTGAAGATAGCTTGCTCCAGCAACGCTACAAAGTGTCCAAATAAAAGTGAAACAGACACTGAAGACTTCTATATTGTGTTATATCTGAAAGCACATGCGTGAGGGGTATGACGATGTTGCAGGTTTGAGAATATAATAAATCGATCATGAGCTCCTGACGGAGCGGCCGTAGTTCTTTGCCAATACGCCTGTACGCGGCAGTGATGATGGCAGAGGACTGGTACGTTGAGGATGCAGCTACGTGGGAATTCAATGATTCCACCGTGAAGTTCTGAGGGCAGCTGTCATCTTCGCTGGCCAATCCCCTTGCAAGAGGGTGCGTGAGAATGCTGCTATGCCTCATTCCTTACCCTGAGACACGCCAACAAACGACAAACTACGTCAAGCCGCGGGCATCCGTTGGTGACGATATATTGTAGTGCTGCGCCTATAGTCGGGCTTTAACTATACTCTGTTTTATACATCAAGTGCAACGCTGGCAAAGCTAGCGCTCTTGTTTGCGCTGTGTGCTTCCGCGACCAAAAGTAGTGGGTTGCTTGCGGTGAGGCAGAAACAATAAATGCTTCGCCGGCAACCTTAAAGCATAAATATTCATCATCAGGTTCACAAAAAACGCCCGTGTTGCCGGACAAACGATCGAAATAAGCGAGTTTGTATTTTATGTTTGTCGCTTTCGTATCAGGTTTTCGCTCTCCGCGCAACCTTGAACGCCGTTTTTTGTTTACTCTTTGAAGCAGCGTTGAAGAAATGGCGCCCAGCTCTCGGGCTTCGACCACGTCTCCTGTACGCATTTTTTCGAGGGTTGGCGCATCAAAGTTGTCAAAGAACGCCAAGCAAGTAATTGAAAATGTGTACGCCCGTACCAGGATGCGTTCCCCGGCGAAATCTGAGCAGGCAGTACTGAGTTTTGTGAGCCAGGACACCGGAGTATCTCCCCATACCGTGGCGAAATTGAAGGAGGAGTGTCTGCGTGGGAATTTGGTGTCTCCAAAGAGAAGACCTCGCGACGTGACGATATCAAGCACGCGAACCGTCAATCATGACAGCTTCACAGTTCATGCCATCCGTCTGAAAGTGCAGAGCATGTACTCCAAGAGGGAGACGAACTTCACCAAAACCACCTTGTGGAGGTTAATGAAGGACATGGGTTTCACCTATGACAAGAGAATACGGAATCTTGGCATTATTGTCTGGTACCGCAGGTACCTGCGGGCGCTCAAGGGATTCCGAAGACAGGGCAGGGGGGAATCGTTGATGAACTTCCCAGGAATCTGTGACCTGTCTCTGGAGGCTTTGTTCACGAGGGTCAACTGGCAGAGCTGGAGCGTGGACACCTTTCTATCCAGCCTGCTCGCACTGCTTCATGCTGAGCCGATTCCCGAGAAGGGAATCGGCTTTGTTACCGCGACGAAGCAAACTGTGTTTCCTCGTCGTGTGGTTTTGTTTGTCGGGTTTAACGTCACCAAGTGACCCGTGCTATGAAAGACACTACATTGTAGTGCTGTCATATTCGGTCGTGAAGTGTATACAGCCGGAACAGTCATATAACATTTGCAAAAACTGGGTGGAAGAAAGGTACGAAAGGAAGGAGTCGGGACCTACCAGGAAATCGACCAGAGGTGCTCTCCTATAAATAAAGTTTGTTTTTTAAACAGCGAAAGTCAGCCTGCTATTGCAATATTTGTGTATGACACACAATCCGTATTGCCCCTGTATGCACTTATGTATGGCAACAAATCTCCAACACATGAGCTGGTACTGTTTTAAGTGCGATGCACTTTATAAGCGACCCTGAATCCGCCGTCATCCGCGCTCCTCCTCCTCTCCCCTAGCAACGGCGCGAGGAGCGGAGAGGAGCGTCTGTAGCAACGGCGCAGCGACGTCACACCCCACGTGACCCGCGCGCGCTCCACCTCCCGCGCCGTGGCTGCGCGCGCCCGCGCCGGCTCCCGCACCGCTCCTCGCGCCGTGACGTCACACTCCCACGTGACCGCGCGCTGGCGCCTTTGCGTCTGCTCCCCCTCTCCTCGCGCCATGACGTCACATGCTCTGCAGCTGGCGCGCCTCTCCCCCCGTTAGGTTTGCACTCACCCTCGGCGCGCGCCTCTCCCCTCGCCTGACAGCTCCCCCTCGCCGGTACTGCGCCTCTCAAGGCGATGGCAGAATTACTACGCCGTATACTCTCGGCGCAGGAAATGCATTCGCACTTCCTCACGATTCCCTTCGGGGAGGTGGGGGCAATTTTTTTTGTCACAGCATTAACCTATACCATAGACATTTCCTTAACACAGAAAAACAGGCCATACCAAGGTTCCGTATGTAAAAACAATTGACCAAGCCATGATTCTGTTACGAATAAGAGACTAGCTTAAAGAGCTTTCTTTTTAATCACAAAAGCAATTATCTCTTGTTTCATGGTGAAACATTGTAGTGAAGGAATGAATAAATCACGCACAAGAAATTCACAAAAATATTGCATATATTCGGGCTGGAAAGGGGCAAATAACAAATTGAAAATATGTAATATGCGTTTCTGTGCCAGAAATCAGTATTCTAAGGTAAAGAAATGTGCTTTCTGGCCTTTCCCATGAATACCAAATGATACGTTGTTCGCATCAAGTGCTTGGGGCTACTCTTCAGTGCAGTACCAAAGTCGGTTCCAAACTGTTTCCGTAAAAACTGAACCCGTTGCTCAGCTGGCGGCCCCGTATAATCAATAACATGCTGAGTGTTTTAAGACAGGCATAAACAGAAGTGGGTCATCAGGGCAACGGCGAAAACGAAAGTTGAAAGTGAACACCTGTTGGTAATTCACCCTGGTTAGAGCAGCTGTGCTCACTAATCAATGAATTAACGTGTTTTTCTCAAACAAAGTTCTCGCTAGAATCAACGAGGTAAACTTACAATGCTGAACTATCGCGACAAAATCGCCATTGCTGGTCAAACACGGTGCGAGCTTGTTTCGGCCCGCACAAATGAGCACGGTATGCATCCAGTGAACACATACGCGCAGTGCATTTCCGCATGCGCGTAGTGTTTAAGTTAGTGGGAACGAAATAAAATTTAGAATTGAACTCGCAGAAGATCTGATAAAAAATAAAAAGAAACGTCGGAACGCGGTTTCAAACCCATGTATTTCAAAATTCAGCGTCTTTTCTCCAGAGCGATGCGCTAGACCACATGGCTACAAAACCGCGCGGAGCGATACACCTTCTTTCTTTGCGGATTACTTGTGTAGCCTTCACAGCATTGCACTTGATGTATGAAATGGAGTATAGTGGACGGTCAGGCCACCGCTTACTACCAGCGTTTGACGCCGCAGCAGATGGTAATAGAGAGTATTAGAATAACGTACGCAGATGTACGCAAACAGTTAGCGAACGCTATTTTTTGCGTTGTTCGCACTGAGCATGTGCCGTACGTTAAGCCGCTTTTGCGTTCAGCGGATGTAAGAATAGCGGACACTATTTTAGCAAAATAGCGTGCGTACGTGAAGCCGCTTGCGTTTCCAACATGGCGGCAAGTAGCGCGACAACCATCCACGGTTCCGCTCTTCTATGGACAGTAATATGCTTATAATAGACCTAGTTCTTTGCTCCGGTGTTTTTAAATACGTCGAAAGGTTAGCACTTTGCCCTCGCGCAGCTCTGTATCGTCGTGACATCGCTGAATGCCCGAATGAAGCTTGCTGCCAAGCCAGCGACTGAAGCTGTGTGTCTGTGTGTGTGTGTTGTAAACGCGTTCGCTTCGCGATGAAATACGACGTTGTGCTTATTCGGGTGAATAGTGCTTCCCATGCTCTGGATTATCTTTCTCGAGCGACGTACGAATCAACCTCGCATCGGGTATGTGCAGTGTGAGTGGCTAACATCCCCCTCGCGAGGGGCACGATCAAATGCAGAGCCTTTCTGCGGGGGGGCGCGCCTGCAAGTCGTATGGATTACGTATTGGTTGTTGTTGGTGTAATTGTTGTCTTCCAGCGTAGACATTGTCGATGAAGTCGATGGTGAAACGTGCCGTGAACCCCCTGCCGTGGCTATGACGCAACGTGGAGCGGCTATGACGCAACGTGGCGCGGCTATGACGCAACACAATCCAACACAATCCACTTTAATCCAATCCAATCCAAATCCAAGCCAATCCAATCGAATCCAATCCAATGCCCCTCGCGAGAGAGTGTTATAGCGCCGAAATCGCCACCACGCGAACGCGTGATGCTGACGTCACGATCACGCCACAGATGTTAGCGACCGCAGCGCGCTTAAACGACATATGTGGTTTAAGCGCGAACCGACCACGGCGAGAGAGCGCGATGCGAGCGCCCCACCTGTTCTTGCGCGCGAACCTAACGCGGCGAGAGAGGGTGTTGCGCACGTCCCCACCTGTTGTGCGCCCGAACCGAACGCGGCGAGAGAGGGCGTTGCGAGCGGAGAGAAGGCGAGGAGGACGCGGGGGAGAGGGCGCACCTCTGGCCGACGGTTGAATGAGTCAAGGATATAAGGCACGTTCGTAACCGTCCGTTCTGTGTCGGCTTTGTGGCTCAGTTGGTAGAGTACCGTGCACCTTGCGTTCCGCCCGCAGAGTCGTAGGATCGAAAACTGGCGCCGGCAAGTATTATTTTTTATATAGTGTAGGGGGAGCGATGCGGACGCGGACTACGGACGCCAACGCGGGTGACATCGTGAGTTACTGAAATGCTCTGCATTTAAAAGCCTTCTCGGCTTGCGCGCCAGAGTTGCTGTTCGTCCCCGCTGTTCATCCCCGCTGTTCATTTGCTGTTCGTCCCCGCAAACCGCTCGCGAAGTGAGTGCTAGATGTACGACGGGCAGGAAGAGGCAACCGATCGCCTGTCAATCGTGATTCAGACTTTCAACGGATGCTGTGACGTTGTGCTCATTCGAAACGCATCTCTGGATTTTTTTTGAAGTTAAATACAATGTTTCCGGCAAACCCGGGCATTCGGTTCAGCCCGTTCTCTGCGATTGCACGAAAAAAGTGCCACGAGGCTTCAACACTTTCTTTATGGAACGTACGCAGGTAAGAGAATATTCATGTCGTGTTATGACCGTGTTGCATTCAATACTAACGGGAAAGCGTTTGTTTACTTGGATAGTTTTGAAATATCCAAGCACTCCAGCACTCCGCTGGCAAGTCAGCCGGCGATTCATTTCGCAAAACATTTGACAGATGGCGCCGTAAGCATTAGCGTGTCGCTACGCAAAACAGGTGAGACGCTGTACTAAAACTCCTTTCGCGGTGTTTACGTAGCGTGACACAAAAATTTAGCGTTTACCGTACGCAAAGGCAACAAACGCTGCTGTACTAAAACTCCTCTCGCGGTGTTTACGTAGCGTGACACAAACATGTAGCGTTTACTGTACGCAAAGGCAACAAACGCTGTACTAAAACTCCCTAATGTCACGCGGGTGCGTACCGACGTTCGGTGGGCTTTTCGGTACCATAGATTTCCGTTACCCTGCAGCAGTACCGCAGCCGACGAATTTTTGCACAACGGCCCATACAGCGATTTCGCACTAAAATCGAGACCCGGCCGTGCATGGATATGCAGCCGGAAGTAAATACAAGACTTCCAAAGAACAGGACGCACTAAAAGACCAAAGCAGCCCTTGCGAAGTGGTGCAACCGAAAGCGTTAATCCGTTGAATTGTTGAGCGGATATTCGGGAATTGTGTGCGCTGGCACGTTTCACAGCTGCGGTGGACTTGGACGATCCAGAGTCCATCGCCGCACGTGCGCAGCGCGGAGGAAATTTGCAGAGCAAGTGGCGCACACACCCACACTGCCGCAGAATATCGCACGCCCTACACAAAAGATTCTTGGCAAGTTGGAGACCGCGCTGACAGGAACCTCGCCGGAACCTGGCGATGTTCCTGTCAGCGCGGTCTCCAATTCTGGCGATGTACCTGTCACATGTACCTGCCGGACCTGGAGATGTACTGCATGTAACAACATAGCCTCCTTTATACTTTATACATAGCCTCCTTTATAAAGTATAAAGGAGGCTATGGTAACAACGAGCCTTTGAAGCAGCGCGGGCTCGCGGCATCCTGGACCCAGGTGGCACGCTCGAAATTATTCGGGGCCCCTGAGTGCGCTTTTGTACTTCGCCAGTTCCCCTACTCGCCCCGAGATTGGCCCCGAGATTAGCCGAGATGTCACAGCAAGATCACACCAGCGCTAGTCCTGTGTGGTCTCTACTTTTGTGCCGTCCTTACCGCGCTACTTAACCATGTTTCACATTTCAGTTCCCCATTGCCAGCCCCATCGAAGCCCATGTGTTTGCGACCCTATTGTAACTAAAACGTTGCGACTGTTAACTTTGACGTAACGAATTCGCTGCGCTTATGAGGTCATTGTTTTTTGCAGTTTTTCTGAAAAATCATCTAGAGAAACGTACTAATTTAGCGAATTTCGCCCAGAACTCTAACTACCGTGTCTTTTCACGTGTGAGTGCGGTGCTGGTGCAGCAGAGCGCGCGCCGCCCGAAATAATCAGAATGTGGCCTACTGTTAGTGGAAATGCTTGATAAAGGAGGGACGCCGGCCATTTATTTTGGGGAGTCTTATGCTCTGTCGCGATTGAGCATATTGTTATCTACTACATTCGGGAGCCAAGCTCGCAGCAGGCTGATTGCAGCTAGCATGATGCCCTTGAACGATCACCCTACTCAGTGGTGACGCAGCGTGAAAAGACGCCCCTCAATAAACGATCGGGGTCGCGTCTTGATCAAGCATTTCCCATAAATATAGGCCACACTCTCAAACTCTCTCAAAGAAATGCGCATGCGCGCACTTTACTGACTTTGCAGCCAGACGGTGCAGCATGCGTCAGAAGCTGTGTGCTCCGTTGTTCGCATTTCTTTTAATCCCCCCCCCTGTACCCCGATAATAAAACGTGTTGCCATGTTTCATTGCTTTGTTTGAACTTGCCACTGGTTCTGATAGAACTAGTACACTCTGGTAGACCTACCAGACTAATACACACTGATAGATCTAATAGACGAATACAGACTGATAGGTCTATTAGCGGCAATAAGTATGTACGTGTATTAGAATTTGTATCAAAATTTCGGCAATAAAAGAGAAACAGTTAAAAAGTTTATCAGAATTTTTTTTTTAAATTAGCCAAGTCCACTTTGGGTGGAATCGAGAAAAACGTCGTTTTTTGCTCCCAAAATAACGGTTACAACTTCTGAAATAATTTTTTGCCATGGTGTAGAAGCAAGGAAAGGATCTTATTTGAGCACTGAAATAGAAATGTGGCTGCATTACTTCTCTCAATGGTAAGTACTTGTAAAGTTCGGATCTGGCACACATTGATGTGACATGCAGGATTTGACCCATTTTGGATGAAAAGTTGTTAATTGCACATGTCTTTTCGAGTGAATAACGGCTGGAAACTTATCACTTAAGGGCTTTTTAAAGTAACCTGCACAAAAGTAGTAATATGACTGTCATTTTTGAGCGGCAATGCCTTGCTGCTCTGGAACTGAGGTCACTGGGTGTCGAGAGTACGATTCATGCGGACAGAAGAAGCGTCTTCTTGGCAACATCCGTACTCTTCCGGTTCAACAGCTGCCTTTTCTTTATCTTGGAATATCTTAAAACAGTCGGAAAAGTACTTCAACTATTCATGCAGCTGCCATGATTCTCCAAAGCTAGAGAAGTCCCGTGATGCCTTTCACCTTCAGGGGGCTTACGTTGTGCTCGTACAAACCACGCCTCTCTGGGTCACCTGAAAGATTCTTCCCTTTGCCTGAAACTGAAACAAAATTTGACACCGAGAACTGGTAATGAGGTTCTGCTCGAACTTCCAGGGTTCGTCTGTTGGGGTTCAGCTAGCCTATATACTCCGCTTTAGTTTTCTTGGTTTACCCGTGCCGTCTTTTCGGATTGAGTGTTTTTGCCTCCCTGCCAGGCACGGCTTCACCAGGTTCTACTGTAGTCATTTAAGATGTGCCTTATTTCTGTAGTGAGGCCTGTTGCATTAGCTTGTAGATAACTTCAGACTGAGAAAAAACAACATTAGTTTGTATCCTGGAAGTGTACGAAAATTGTCCAGCGGCATCATTTTGACGATGTTCTGAGGATGTACGCTGGACGGACAAACGGACCCCGATTGGACTGGCTGAGGATAAGATATGGACAACCTGAGTATGCTGAAATGTCCAGAGCCGGACATCCTGAGGATTGACCCAGGTTTTTTTACGTTATCTGGGGTAGGGCTGCAACGTTATCGTAAACAACTCGGTCACAGCGGGGGCAGACGGGCTTTGTAGGGGGTCCGGGGTTGGGGTTGACATCACCACAGAGCAGCAACGCGAGCAACCACGAAGGAGAGCTGTTAGGCTTAGTCCGTAGAGGCCGGTACGGCGACACAAGAGGAAAGTGAGAACTATTTCGCGTTAGGTGCCCATGTGTTGAAGCACAGCACCAACCTGGCTAGAAACGGTAAGATGGCCAGGTGGGACAGGTTGCGAGATACGAGAACCGGTTATAAAAATGCAAAGCAGGAACGGAAGAACACTAAGCGCCATGGCTTGGCTTGGCTTGTCTGGGACCGTTCTAGGAGATCAAAAACCTAGCATTTATACATTTTTGTTCAGTTCACAGATTTGCGGAAGGGCATGTTAAAAAGTTATGAGCGCCAGCATAGTTGTAACCGCAGAACCGTACTAACGTACTAAAAGTTGGAACATGCACGCCTATACTTTCAGAATTGTGTGCAGGGACGTAGCCAGATGAGATGGAGTGGGGGGGGGGGGGGGGGGTAGGACTTTCTCTGAAATTTTTTTTAGGCAGCGCGTAAACCGGACCTATAGTTCATCTCAGAAACTAGCTGCAGCACTGTGGAGGCTACATTGTTGTCCCCCTCAGGGCGCCTAACTCACCGCGAAGGAAGCGACAAAAGGCGCCGGGGCTGTGGGGTGCAACTTGCCGAGAGGGGAGAAGGGAGTGTCCTTTCAGGACCCCCTTCAAGGCGGATTAGGCGCCCTCGGTGGGCGCACTATTGATAACAATGTAGCCTCCACAGTGCTGCAGCTAGGTTTTGAGATGAACTATAGTGTGCCTTTCGCCAAAACTCCTCCCTTCCAATACCCCTTAAATCCTCCCGAAAAAATTCCTGGCTGCGGCCCTGTTCGTGTGTGTACAATTTGCTCACAAAATACCGAAACCCTTTAGTGGGACGAAAGTACTTCTATTGCATACGCAAATGTTCAACTCTAAGCAGAATCGGCGCCCCCTAGATCGGGCACATGCACACTCCTAGACAGTTTTCGTTACTGCCCCGTGCATATTAAAAAGCAAGGTGTTCTGTTTAGTGGTCGCGTTTCGAAAAAAAACTGCATCAATCTATGCACGCTACATAGCAGGGATTTTTATTGCCTACATACGCCCAGCTTTAACTTTTTAGGTCACAAAATGCACTCACGTGGTTCCATTTCCCGTTGAGTTATAAAAAAAGTTTTTGTTCCCGTGTGTGCGCGCGCTTTCTGTATCGTGGTTTTACTTGCGACTTATCCATCGTCCTTATTTTATGGCAAGTAATGCTGACATTCGTGTTGCTAAAATAGGCCATTTTGTTCCCAGCAGAGCTTACACAGGGATGCTCAATTGCTAATATTTTCGTATGCCGGTGCTATATGTTATCAATGCCTCGGAATTATTTTTGGATCACAGCTATTTTGAATGCTGCATCGCTCACGTCTACTAATGACCCTGTTCCGAAGGAACGGTTGAAACATTATCTTCGAAATAATGTCTTATGGTAAAGTCGCGAATAACCCACCCCCCCCCCGCCTAACTCCTGTGTTCACCACTGACAAGTACGTTCCCACAAGCACCCCATAAAAAACAACTATAAAACATTACACTCTTTTATAAGTGCACACGTATGCACCACATTCGTCATGAAAGCGCACAAAAATGGGGTAAATTAAAACACAATCTCAGAACACAAAGACCGACCGCATAGAGGTCAAGCGAATAGTATATATTATAAAGGAGCTCACTGGTGAAACGTATTTCTTCCGCTGCAAATTTTTGCAACTGGAAAAAAATCGCGAGCGCGAAAGATTTTCCAGTAATTACCATGGGCATTCTCGAACACCTCACCGAATGCGAGCGAGCTAGACACGATCGTGCTTTCATCGTTACTAAATCGTGTGAGAAAGCGTCGATAGAAACGTCACGCTGTTTTTTTTGTTTGTTTGTTTGTTTCATTTAACCCGAAAGTCAGTATCAGCCTGACTTTCATATAAGGTACTTCCAACTTCCAGAGGCAAGTATTCATGAAGGAGTTTAGTAGTGACTGCTTAACTCGGAAATCATTCCTCGGTGGCAATAAAAGCTTTTTTCTCCCGGTGCAGTGCAGCCATATCGCTCGTCGCTTAATGTCATTTTTCTCTCCTGGAACAACAACAGCTGATCGCCTTTTGCAATGCTACGAAGCAGCCAACGACACAGCAAGTCGGAATCGCGATGCAGCCGAGACCGCCTTGAGAAGGATGCGCCTGTGTCTGTCTTCAGGTGCACCGCACATGCGCGCCCGTCGTCCTATGGCCTCGCTACCCGGTGAAAGGGAAACTCGCGGGGGGGTCATCGGAGGTCATTGGTCACGTGTCGAGCCTGGTCCAATAGGGGAGCAGAAAAGGGCCACAGGGTGAGGAGGACATTCTCCTCTCCTTTTTGTACAATGGTTTGCCCTCCTTTGAAAAATACAGGGGCCTTAGCGATGATGATGATGATTAGCGGCTTCCCCTTTGTAACGCGTTGCACAGCGGCCTTAGTAGCAACGCCACTGTACAATCACCTCGCCAAAAAAATACAAACAAAATAAATAAAAAAATAATATCAAAATAAAAAGAAAATACTTCTACGAAATTTTTGTGCTAGTCTGACTTGTTTGTCCGCATGTCTTCCCAGATTGTTCTCTGCTCTTTTCCCACCAACATTCTAACCTTTTTTTACTAACCTCTACTGCTGTCCAATTCACTTTTCCGCTAACCTTAAAGGAGCCATGAAGAGAAAATGCAAGTTGGTTTTATTCGAAAGATTTCGTGTTTTATAGTGCCCCCAGCGCTTGTCCGGATACAAACGGTGCTTTATTCACTGAGAAATTAAACAATTTAGGTTAAAATTTTGATTTTCCCGCTCAATCGTGCGTTTTCGTGGTCCCAAGTGACATCACAGGAACCGACCGCTCTGCAGCCTAGAATACCTTCATTCACGCATCCACCGTACAGGGTAGAGACACGTAACGCTGGCCCCGCCATGTTCGGTTGCTCGCTCGCCGCCGAAGCAAGTCATTGTGTCAAAACCGCGCTAAAATTATCGCCGCAACGCGGTTTACTGAAGAAGTTTGAATCATATTGTCTGTTTCGCGTTGCTAGGTCTCGTGGGAAACGAAAAAAATAACGCGTTGAGCCCGTTGGCCCAATTGCGGCGGCACGGGACCGTTCAAAGGTTGTCTCCACCCTGTACAGCGGTGTTGGTTTGTTCCCGCGTTTCTTTACGTTCCGTAACCTAGATGTCGCCACCATACCGTGGCAAGCGTTTGGTTTGTTTTTGCCCGTATTTAAACATGGCTTGTTTTTGTTCTGGGAGAAAATATTCGTTCCCTGAAACAGTGCTCGCTCGACAAATGGGGTCACGTAAGACACCGTTGCTTGCGTCAATCGGCCAGTGTCGTCTGAGATAACCCCAAGCCCCGTAGTGCTGTGCAGCTAAACCAAAGCATGCTGTGCGCAGTACGAACAGCAGAACGCATCAGTACTTCTATGTTTACATGTGCTTTCGTAACTTCCACTGTTTGTCCCATCATTCTTATTGCTTTGTAAAGAATGTGCCCTAAATTTAAGCGCAAATCGCTCGTTCGTCTAGTTTGTAAGCTCTACCTAATTTGCGTCTGCTTCTGCCAGCCTCCGCCAATCGCAGAGCTTAGCTCATGTGACATCACAGGTTCTGTTGCGGGAAATGAGCTGGTGGGTCGCATGACCATTCCCGTTTTTCCTAATTATGTAGCTTATTTGAGCGAAGTTTACGTTAAAAGTGGTGTCAGTATGATTCTAGCGAGACAATCTTTTGAATGAACCAAACTTGTGTTTTCTCTTCATGGCTCCTTTAAAGCCAAGGGCCTCCGTAAGCTGGATGGCTCCCTCACCAAGGACTGGACGGATACTTTTGCACTCCGTTACAATATGTCGCATGGTTTCTGGCTCCTTGCCGCAGCCTGCGCATAGTTCATCCTGTACCGGCTCGCGGATAAGCGTTTTAGTCCGCAAGCAAGCCGCTCGGGCTTCAAAAAGCAATGCACTCCGGAGGGGAGAGTGCAGCGCCACCCGGTGATCGTTCCGGAGCCTATCGGCTCACGCTGCTTTTCGTAAAAAAAAATAAAAAAAGCAAAATTTTGTGGCGTTTGCTCGCTCTGTTTCTTTTTATTGTTGTTACAACTTCACGGGCTTTTGTGGCTCCGCCCATTAAAAGCGGATGTTATTTTTTTATTTATGACGTCACGGGTCTTCGTGGCTCCGCCCATTGATTGCGCAGCAGGATCAAGTGCTTCCCTGCCCGGACGATGATGATGATGATGATGATGATTGCTATTGGTTTCCCCTTTGAAGCGGGGTGATGACATGTCATCTTACCAAAAAGGACTAATAATATACCCATGTTTTACACTCTTGGTTTAATGCTAGCGCTGCTTAGGGCAGGCACAAAAAGCTTATTAGGCACAATATACTTTTTTTTTCCTGTTACAGGTGGTAACTGTCCTAGGCAATATTCCCCTCTCTGCTTTTCGTCCACCAGCATTCTAACCTTCTTTTCATCCCCTCGACAGCCTTGAAGTTAACTTCCTCTGTGATACCCTTAAATCCTAGGGCTTCTGGAAGCCCAATATTCCCTTCATGTAGATTTGGATGCATACCCTCACATTCTAACACTATGTGCCGCATAGTTTCTTCCCGCTATGCGTGGTGGCCGGTGGCTGTCCCTATCCACACACCTCGCGCGGATAATTTTTAAAATTGTCCGCACGCCTCACGCCGATAATTTTTAAAACTGTCCGCACGACTCGCGCGGATAACTTTCGAAATTGTCCGCACGCTTCGCGCGGATAACTTTTAAAATTGTCCGCACGCCTCGAGCCCGAATGCAGCGCCGTGTGCCAAATTTCTTTTTCTGTGTGTTATTACGGACGCCCCAGTTTCTTCCACTCATCGCTTCCACTCTCAACGTGGATGCTATCCGCGTGTTACGTTGTCCTGAGCCAGCTCACAGGTGAAGCCGCCGTGCCAAGCCCTCGTCGGACGACGAAAAACGGCGACCACGACGGCACCGATCCATCTCCTGAAAACGAAGTTTGCCGTCGTTCGTTCTGCACTTCCTCTCCTACAAGTCTCGTTGCCATCAGCAATAGCATGCAACAATGTGCCAGAGGTCACCACACGAACAAATGCCGTCCTGTGATATGGCGAATACATTGAGGTGAAGATGATTGTGTGCATCGGGGCGTAGAGCTCGACGTACTGCCATATTCGGCTTGTGATTGCGCGAATGAGGTATACGGTCGAGTGCAGGGTGTGTTCTCTGTGCTATCGCCCTTCATTTCGGTGGCATTCGGCGGCTAAGTACGATGCTTGCACGGGCAGCGATTGTTGCAGGCAGCCGTTGCGACCAGTGTGCGGTTGCGCTAGTCAACTACGATCGCCTTAGCGTTTGTTTAGCGCCCGATGTTCTTTCTTTCAACGTAGCTGCTACCGGCGTAACATTGATGGGAAAAAAACGCGATAATCGCAGGGCAATGATCAATCAGGGTAAGCTTTGAGAAGAAAGTACCCCCGTCTCCCTGCTTTTTCCTATGCCATATGGATAATTCAAACCCCCCCCCAGACGTGATCGGCCCCTGAAAAGGGGCCGCACCGAAGTTTCCTTTCCATCCCTTCCAACAATCCACATTCCGAAACCTGACAACTATCCTCGATTCTTGGTTATCGAGGCAGTTGACAAAACAAACCCTGTCTCTTCCATGTCCGTATTCTTGATCACTAAGTTCCTGGAAGGCATCCTCGGAAAATCGTTCGATGCTAAGAAACTCCGTACCGGTGAAATCCTAGTCAATGTAAAGACGCAGCAACAAGCCACTAACCTCCTGTCGCAAACCTGCATGGCAGATCTGGCCATCAGAGTCACTCCCCATCGTAGCCTCAACAGCTCTCAGGGTGTGATTTCGGAGACCGATTTGTTGAATGAGACCGAAGCTGATCTGTTAGAAGGCCTGAAAGATCAGGGTGTAACTGCAGTGAGGCGTATCACCATCAGACGAGACAAGCAGGAAATCCCCACAAAGCATATAATCTTGACTTTCAACCGCTCCACACTTCCTGAATCCATTAAGGCAGGCTTCATCTCGTGCTCCGTCCGAGCGTACATCCCGAATCCGCGTCGCTGCTACAAGTGCCAGGGATTCGGGCATGGTACTAACTCGTGCCGGGGCCAGCCAACCTGCGCTAAATGTGCCCAACACCATCTCACTGATGACTGCTCATCCAATCAATTGCTCTGTGCCAATTGCCAAGGACCTCATGCTGCATATTCGCGAACCTGCGAGCGGTTCAAGCTTGAGAAAAAAATAATACACATCAAGGTCACGGAAAACATCACCTTCCCAGAGGCGCGAAAGAGGTTCGCCTCTTTCCCCCTGGGGAGGTATGCCGACGCAGCTCGCCGGGGGGCGGAGCGGCGTCTGGTTTCGGCGGGGACCCAGTACCGCGAGTCGGACTTGGTCCCCCCCCCCTGGGTTGCCTCTGGCAGCCCAACCCGCCTCCGCACCGCTCGCTGAGCCAGCAGCAGTTGTGGTGGCAACCTCTTCCGTCGGGACCGGTGCCGCTCCCGTCCCTGCCTCCCCATCCTCCAGTGCGTTGGAGGGTGCCGTGGACACCACGGGCTCCGCACCCGCTCCCACCGCCACCGCACCACCCGTGCCACTTCTGGCGCCTCCGATACCTGCGGCGGTGGCGGGTCAAACGAAGGGCCCTCGAAGGGGGGCCATGTCCGGGGGGCCCGGTTCGACGGGTACACCCAGGACATCGGACGACGAGATGGACGTCGTGCCATTCTTGCCTGCAACGCAGCGCAAGGATCGGCCTCCGACGGCCAAGCCTACAGAAAGGCCCAAGAGTCACAGCCCCGAAAGACGACACATAAACATACACACTCCAGTAGCTCTCACACTAAATAATGGGAAGAGAAAACATAGTTTAATGGAACTGCAGAGGCCTTCTGAATAATCTAGACGACGTGCATGAGATTCTGCATGCCAATCAGCCAAGTGTAATGTGTGTCCAGGAAAACACATCTGAATTCCAAGCACACAAATTTCTTGAATAGTTACCTGGTATACAGAAAGGACAGGGTTGGCTGCCACACTCTTCTGGCGGTGTGGCCATAATCGGCCGCAAATCCTTAGCATGCCACCCTGTCACCTTGAACACCGTCCTTAAGGCTGTAGCAATACACTTAAAAATATTTAATAGGTTGATAACGGTATGCTCCATATAAATTCCTCCTGATGTTACACTTTTGAGCTCTGACTTCGAGGCGCTGGTTGACCAGCTGCCCGAACCGTACATCCTGACAGGCGACCTTAATGCACACAACTCTCTTTGGGGCTCCTCCAGAACGGATGCCCGAGGTCGCCTGATAGAGAAATTCCTTACATCTTCAGGAGCATGCCTTTTCAACAATAAACAGCCTACATACCATAACATAGGTCACAGCACATACTCACATCTTGACCTGGCTATTGGTTCTGCAATTCTCTTTCCATGTCTTGAGTGGGGTGTGGGCACGGACCCATATGGTAGTGACCATTTCCCCACTTCATTAACGTATATAGGTACAGGCCCAAGCAGTCCATCTTCCCATAAAAGGTTTAATGAAGCAAGAGCTAACTGGAATGCATTTACAGAGACATCCAAACTACACCACACATCCATAGGACACCTACACGTTGAAGAAGCTACCCAACTGCTCACGGCGCACATCCTCGACGCCGCCGAAAAGTCCATTCCCCACGCCTCTGGTGCCCCGCGCAACCAGCGGAGGCCGTGGTGGAATGAGGACTGTAGGCGGGCGCGAGAGGCCCAGAACAAGGCGGGGGGTATCCTCCGTCGGTACCCCACGTCGGGAAACCTGCTCTTGTTCAAACGGGCCAAGGCATACGGAAAACGTGTGCGCCGTGAGGCAAAAAGAGATAGTTGGCGCTCATTCATAACATCTATAAACTCATACACAGACACACGCAAGGTATGGACACGTATACGCAAACTCAAAGGACAACAGACACACAGCCTGTCCCTTGTCAGTACAACAGGGGACACACTGGAAGACCAGGCTGACACACTCGCACAACACTTCCAACACGTGTCCAGTTCAGCACACTACACGAACACTTTCCTGAAGTATAAAGACTCTAGTGAAAAGAAGTCCCTACACGACAACAACAAATCACAGACTTCTTACAACTCCCTGTTTTCACTACATGAGCTGAGGGCTGCTCTGAGCACGTGTAAACCCTCAGCTCCAGGCTCAGACAACATTACATATACAATGATACAACACCTACACGCAGACACACTTGAAGCACTTCTACATCTATATAATAAAATATGGCTTTCGGGGCACATTCCACACTCTTGGAGGGAAGCCATTGTAGTGGCTTTCTCGAAGGAGGGAAAGGACCCGCCGTCCCCCTCAAGTTACCGTCCAATAGCCCTGACGAGCTGCCTGTGCAAGCTCTTCGAGAAGATTATCAATCGCAGGCTCGTGTACTTCCTCGAGTACAATGGTCTTCTCGAGAGCTGCCAGGCAAGCTTTAGGGTGGGGCGATCGACGAACGATCAACTGGTTGCACTTGACTCATACATCAAGGATGCCTTCGTGCATAAGCAGTACTGTTTAACTGACTTTTTCGACCTCGAGAAGACCTACGACACCGCTTGGCGTTATGGGATCCTTAGTGAACTCAGGTCATTCGGTGTTTCGGGTAATATGTTGAACACCCTTGTTAGTTATTTGTCAGAGAGAACGTTCAGAGTAAGAGTTGGTTGTGCACTTTCAAAGGTTCACGTCCAAGAAAATGGCGTGCCGCAAGGTGGCGTGTTGAGTTGCACTCTCTTTATAGTAAAGATGAACTCTCTTGGAAAGGCACTGCCACCAACAATTTCTTATTCTGTGTATGTAGACGACGTGCAAATATCTTTTAAATCATGTAATATGTCAATATGCGAACATCAAGTCCAGCTTGGTGTCAAGAAGCTTGCCGGCTGGGCAGACAATAATGGGTTTAAATTGATCCTGCAAAAAGCTCCTGTGTTGTGTTCTCCAGGAAGCGCGGGGTCCATCCGGACCCAGACATTACTCTTAATGGCGTGTCGCTTCCTGTGAACAAGGAGCACAAGTTCTTAGGTGTTGTGTTTGACCAGAAACTCACATTCATTCCACACATCAAGAAACTTAAACATAAATGTCTGAAAACAATGAATATACTTAAGGTTCTCTCCCATCAATCGTATGGTTCCGACAAAGAACTCCTACTACGGCTCTATACTGCTTTGGTTGGGTCTCGTTTAGACTATGGCAGTGTGGTATATGGGTCGGCGACTAAAACAGCGTTGCGAATGCTTGACCCAGTGCTACACTTGGGGCTACGGCTTGCGTCGGGTGCTTTTCGCACTAGCCCTGTCGAGAGTCTGTATGCCGAGTGTAATAAGTGGAGCCTTGAGAACCAACGGACGTACATGGACTTACTTTAAGCTTTTAAAATTTCATCTCTGAATAACCATCCTTTTTATCCTGTCTTTGACGACGCATCCATATCTGTGCTTTTTGTAAATCGCCCATCCGTTCCTCTGCCCTTTTCACTTAGAGTGAGAGAGCGAGCCTCGGATCTGAGCGCTTCGTTTTTAGATGTGTAAAGATCATCCTTTTCAGACATTTTACCTCCTTGGAAAGTTCGTCCTGTGTCCTCCGACCTTTCGTTTATGAAACTTGACAAAAATCGGGTACCGCGAGCTTCAATACTGCAGCACTTTCTGTCTCTGCAGTATAAATACCCACTTGCAGAATTTTACAGTGACGCGTCTAAAACCTCGACTATGGTCTCCTGCGCTGCTCATGGTCCCAATTTCAGTGCAGCCAGAACCATGAGCGTCCACACAGCAATTTTTCAGCAGAAGCATACGAAATTTTACTGATTGTACGACACATACTTGAAAATTAAATTCCGAAGTCTATCATTTACACAGATTCCTTGAGTGTTGTCCGCGCACTGTCATCGCATACACCCCCCAAAACCACATAGTTAATCTTGTATTTAACACTATCATGTCTGTGTATGCACAGAAGCATCAGCTGCTCCTCTGCTGGGTCCCAGGACACGCTGGGATCGCTGGGAACGAGTTGGCAGACGAGAGGGCCGCTGCTGCTGCACTCAGGAACACTGTAGACATTACGACGATACCTTACACAGACCTCAAGCCACACATAAGACAACACCTGCGCAGAACATGGCAAACACACTGGGATGAACAGACAGACAACAAACTACATGTAATAAAGCCACACTTGGGACGGTACACAGCTGACTCACACAACAGACACACGGAAGTCGCCTTGGGTAGGCTGCGGATAGGGCACAGCCATGCGACGCACTCGTATCTGCTGACGGGATCTTCTAGACCCCGGTGCAGCAGGTGCGGAGAGGCCCTATCCGTAGTGCACATACTAATCACATGCAAGGCACTTCACACAACACGACACAAACACTTCAGAGAACTCTACAGACAACATATTCCCCTACATCCATCGCTGTTTCTGGGTGACCATGCCATGTTTTCTGTTAAACGTGTGTTTGAGTACTTGTCAGATGTGAATTTTTTAAACCTCGTTTCCTATCACGCATAATCAAATCTGGCCCTATACACCAGCCATCACCATTGCCGTAAATTGATTTTATTGTTGTTTTGGCTTTAGCAGCCACTATTTTATTTTAGATACTTTTGTTTGGCGCTCTTTGCCCCAGCTTGCCTTGCGAAAAAAAAACTCTAACCATCATCATCATCAGGGCAATGATCACCTCAGCGTTCGTGTGTGGTATATTCTGCGCTGTTAAACAACGTCATCAGACCTTGGGTTCTTAGTGGTGTTCTGTGGGTGCTTGCGCTACTGCGCGTGTTAACTTTTGGGCTAGAGGAACAGGCAGTGCCTCAGGTGAAAATGACCTACGGGTTTTCTTCTGGTTTCATGTGGTTCCACATGGGGGGGCATCTGGTTTCAATTGGTCCCAGTTACTCGGTTACTGGTTTCAACTGGCCCCAGTTGGCAGTGTTCTGGTTTGCCACTGGTATCAGTTGGTCTCAGTTACTGTGTACCTGGGTTTGAACCAGTAGCACACCAGGCCAGTTGTCAGTGGCCTGGTGTCCTACTGGTTCCATCTGGTCCCACGTGCTGGATAACTAATTCAAACTGGTCTCAGTTGCAATGGCCTGATATACATCTGGTTTCATCTGGTTTCAAGTTTGGTCCCAGTTGCTTGCGTGCTAGTGGTTTCATGTGGCCTCGATTGGGACCACATGAAACTGGTTTCAACTGGTCCCAGGTGATAGGTTACTGTTTTAAACTGAAGTTACACGTCATGTAAATTTTTGTATTTGGGATAAAATATATAGTTCCAGTTGCAGCTACGTCCGCGTTATTTTTGAGAACTCTGCTAATAAAGCAGTGTTTGGGCCCTCATTCTCAAGCACTATAACTTTTACTTTTTGGCTATGTCTCTTAACAGATATGCTTTTTTTACAAGGATAAAGAGTTTCAATGGGGTTATTGAACGATAATTTGCAACTTTGGCACACCACAATTGGTTGTGAATCAATCATGCTATCAGAAGAGAGCTGTTTGATTACACATTTAAATATTAATTGCATTAAACAGCCACAATTTTAGCCTGCTACGCCCTGAGAAGCTCTAAAATGTTCCCTTAAATGCAGTTCATGGAGCTAATAAAATACTTGGGTGACTTTATTCTGCGCCGCGTTTACATAATTTTATTACACGTAATGTTCTCCTGGCCACCAGTGAATACTTGGCCAACGTAATACACCCAATTAGCGCAAATTTTGTACAGTCGTCTTTAAGAGTGTTTACACATCGCAAGGCGACAAGAACTCGTAATGCAGAAACAAATTGACCAATAGGCGACCTCATAACGCTGCTGGCACCATTGTCTTAATTTTTTGAAGTCAAGCATTGTTTTTGAAGTCAAGCCAAACCAAGCTAAGCCTATTGCATATTCAAAATGGCTGTGAAGCACGACTGCACTAGAGTGAACTAGAATACTTGGGTAGTTGAAAAAGCGGCCGCCTCCGAGTGAGACACTTAGTGTCAACCCCACGCGGTGGCGTTCGCGAGCCCCGCCCGAGCGCTTTTTCACCACGGGAAGCGGCGGGCAGACGTGCGGTGGGTCGGTCTCCGAGGAGCGACAGTTCTTTTTTCGTGTAGAAATAGTACAGAACGCTATTTATGTACCAGGGTTCTTATGGGAAAGGTACACAAGTCGTGTATTTAGTGTTTGCTCATTTTTTAATCGCATTTGGCCAACCAAGCAAACCGCGCGCGCCGTGCTTTAGCCATCGAGGCTAACGTGCGGGTACTTTTTTCTTCATTGTTTGATGATTTTCTATCGTGTTCTGTCAACTGAAGGATCAGCAGCGTGCTTTAGGCTGGCCAGCGTGCGTCAATGTTTCTGCTTTGGTCTTCATTTTTTTCTGATTTTTCTATCAAGTTTTGCATGCCGAGCAAACAGCGTCGTGCGTACGCAAAACGTACGCAATGTTGTGTTGTGCAGTGCTTACAGCACTGACTTACAGTCTTAGAGAATGAGTACAGGTGACGACGTCTGGATGGGTGAGGCTTGCGGAGGTGATTCACCCTCCTTTCAGTGGAATGGCTGCTTCTGTGTGCGACACAAAGTGGGTCTGAGAAATAGTAGCAATGGCTGTATAACACCACAAGGGAAGGCGTTACGGTCAGAGGAGGCTTGCCGTGAAAGTGAATATAGCACCAAGGCCACTCGCAACTGGAGGAACTTCGCTCTTTTTTGCTCTCATTTACAAAGTCCGTGATAATGCTGAGCTGGGTGTGTTCCTGCACAAGGAAATAGACGGGCACCAAAGCACTGCGACAGTACGAATGTCTTATCTGTTAAACCCGTCATCTTGTTCCGTTACTGGGTGTAATTAGTCCAGGTAGGGCAGTTGCAGCTGCAGGAGGTGCACTTCGGACTGGCTCACCACTTGCTGATGCGATACGCCATGAGAAGTGCAGAGATACATTACTTCACTTTACATGATTTTAAAGGGACCATGCAGACAGGATACAAGTTTATTTTATTCGAAAGATTTCATGCTTTATAGTGCCCCCAGTGCTTGTACAGAAGTAAGCGATGCTTTGTTCACTGCGAAATTAATCAATTTAAGTTAAAATTTTGTTTCTCTCAGCAAATTGTAAGTTTTAACGACGTCTGCAATGACATCATTAGAGCGGGTCGTCAAGCTAAACTTGGTGTGAAGAGGAGACTTGATTACCATTAGTCAACCTAGATAGCGCCAGCATACTGTAGCGGGCCGTTTTCATCCTTTGCTTTGTTTTTGGCCTTATATGTACCTGGCTTGTTTTTGTTAAAGGAGCCATGAAGACAAAATACAAGTTGGGTTTATTAGAAAGACTGCTTAGCCCCGATAACAATGATACCAATATCATCGCAATCTTCGAACAAATAACGGAGATATTAAAGAAAACGTTTGAAGCAGTCGCGACCCCCTAGCCATATTCCCGCAACTTTTCTATGACGTCACGGAACCTTGTTTGTGCGATTGGCGGTCGCCTAACTGGCCTGTCGCGACGACATATGACAGGGCGTCTGTAATGGGGCCTCTAGTTCCATTTGACCGCATCACTTGAATGCTAACGTGCAGTTAACGCACTGAAAATTATGTTTTATTGTTGGCCCATATGACGTCATTCTTGCTCATAACACGTCACTGTGGCGCAAAATTTGAAAGTTTTTAAATACTTCTTTGCTTTTTTTTTCGTTAAAAAACATCTTTTGTGGCTCTAATGTAGCTGAGTGAGATACTGAATCCTAGTTCTTTCAAATTGAACGAAGTTGAATTTTCTCTTCATGGCTCCTTTAAGGGAGAAAATGATCATTCCGTGACACGCGGTGCTCGCTCAACAAATATGGCCCGTAATACGCTGTCGCTTACACCAATCGGCCAATGTTGTCTGAGACAACCCCGAAGAGCCGCAGTGCAATGCAGCTAAAACAAGCACAGTGCGCGCAGTACCAACAGCAGTACGCATCGGTACTTGTACGTTTACATGTGCTTTTGTAACTTCCACCGTTTATCCCACCATTCTTTTACTGCTATAAAAAGAATGTGCCCTAAATTTAAGCGCAAATAGCTTGTTCCCCAAACTTATAAGCTCTGCCTAATTTGCGTTTGCCGGGCTATGACATCAGGGGTTCTGTTGCGTGAAATGAGCTAGGGGGTCGCACTCAGGTGCGTTTTCATAAATTCTAGTCAACTTAGAGCTTTCACCGCCAACTTATGGTTGAGCGTTTCTGCAGTGAGCCAAAGGGGAGCATACCCATTCAACGAAACAGCGTTAACAGCATTGTTTATTGCAGGAAACAGCAAAGAAATTGAACTGCGTGATGGTGGGACTCAGCGCTGTGTCCCTGCTTCTCGCTAGTTATTTTTGTGCTTGATGAGTAAATAATGGGTTGGCTTTAAGTTTCCACTACTCGAAGTTGCTCCGATGAACGTGTTAGGTAGTAAATTCTCATTTTAAGCTTTTGGTCATTTATCTCCTCGGGTCAGCGGTTTCACGTTCGCGCAACTCACATTACAGGCTACGTCAGACAGACGTCTGCAGTTTAGACTTGTGCGAAACAGCGTAAACAGTTTACAAATACCCAGTTTACTTTCAACCTGCTTACCTCTGCCTGCGTCACTCGCCCGCATTGTTAACTGAAAGTTCGACCACGTTGATCAGTCGCATCAGAGATCAGACATCTCCCGTTCAGTTGCAAGGTGAACTTCATTATGGTGCAGATTTATCTGACCCTTTGCGAGCCCACTCTGTGCCGACAAATGCAGACAAGGGGGAACTGTGATTGGCTTCTTACCAAGACGTCACTTCACGATTTGAGGAGGAAGGCCTTGGTGAAACATTAACTATTAACTGCATTTTTTTTCCTATTCGCCAATATTGGGCAGCAGAATGGTTATGCATTGTTTATTAAGGTTCCACAGCTATAACTACCCACACAACACAACTTTTTAAGAGAATCTCTTCACGACCCCTTTAATGGGCTTCTGCTGTAAGCACTATGCAGTTCTGAACTTGAGACTAAGCTGTGTTGTTGTTGCTTTGTTTGTGTAATTTCAGGACCAGAGAATTTACCACTCATAAAACACTGCTTGGTACTAGATCCACTAGGTCCGAATAAAAGTGGAGGGACATGCGGGCAGCTTCTTCAAGTCATCCCGTTACTAGGTTATTCATGTAGGCGGCCAAAAAGACATGAAGTACATACGGGGTCAGTACATATACTAAATAATTTAGCCTGTGAGCTTAACCAAATTGAGTTAAAGGGGCAGTGTAAATAACTGGGCTTCTCAGAAATCATAGAATCATTGCCACTAAAGGAGTGGACTACACGGTTTCAGTGCCTTCTCAATCACCTTGAGCAAACAAAAAATCAAGCTTAACTTCATGTCTAGAAATTGCAGTTGAATATTCTTCCCATAGCATCACCGTAGCAGACTTCCTAGTGAACATTTTGCTTTTGCTGTTTCTTTTGCACTGCCCAGCGGTTAAACCACTTTTGTTCAGAGTTGCCATTTTTTGCTTTAGTTAGTAATTTTCTTTCAAATATCCACCACATCAGATTTTTACTTTTTTTTTTCTGGCCAAAATATTTGTGTGCTTCTATTTAGGCACACTAGAAAGGTTCAAAAACAGTCACCTTATTTGATGTAGTACTGAGGGAAAATGGAAAGCGTTTTTATTGTTGCAACAAAAACTGGTTTCTTGATTTATAATACAAAAATTCAGTGAGTGCAATTAGAAGTGAAAAAATTTGATGTAGACCAGCATAAGATTGAGAAAAATTTATTCGTCATTTGCAAAGGTCAGCCTGACTGATTTTGTCATGTATTCATTTGACAAACAGATTTGTTGATTTGTATATGTAATAGTAAAAGGAGAGCAAGATAATGCCGTTGTTGGTGTACAGTTGTCCTTACAGTTCGGTAACTTTGACAGCGAAGCTAAAATAATTTTGTACAGAGACCGAGACAAGTTGAATCATGGAGGCACATTTGAAACAGAAAAAGCAATTCACCATCTCATTTCTTGCTACACTTGTGAAGTTGTGGTTACCATTCCAATACACAAAAAGTGTAGGGTGAGCTTATTTTGCTTAGTGTAAATTTTAAACGGCTTGCGCTCTTTGTCCCCATTCCTGTTCACACCGAATTTGGGGCCAGTACACTGGCACGTTAGTTTATGGGAGCTGAGTGCCTCTACAGTAAAAAAATTACTTTAACAGCCTTCATTGTACTGTCGCGGAGCCAATTGCCCTGCTATCTTTATTATTGCAGCAAGTTTGCATAGTTGGAATAGCTGAATAAACTTTTTTCCCGAACCAACAGTCTCCAATTTGAAGCTGTTGCACTTGTGCTCAAAAAGAGGTTTCAAGTTTCTTCACAATGAAGTAATGCAGTTTAGCTTTAAAATATTGAGTTGGAGCATATGCTGCTTTTTGGAGTTGCAGTTGGTTTCATAACAACAAATAAGGCACAATCATTGCAAGCATAAATTAATTTGTAGCAGTTCTTGCTTGTTGTTTAGGCCAGCAAATAAGTCATTGTCAGTGAGCTCATGTCAGTATGGACTATTTTTGTATCGACTGAAACGTTGTGGCAGCAGCCACTGAACTGTGGGAAACAGCCTAGCTGCGCATCATGAGTAATGGTTATGGATAAAGCATGGTTTAAATGATAACTATAATTTAAATTTATAAACTCTCAGCTTTGTCTTGACTCAGTGAGGCTGGGGAGCCCGGTCTGCTAAAACATTGTGACTATTGTTTCTTTGTATTATTTTCTCTGTACTGGTTCACTTTTTTTGAACCAGCACATGTTTGAACCAGTTCTATCTTTGAAAAATGGCTTTGGGCCATACATTGTTTGAACTTCCCCTAAAGGTTGTCGAAAGTCTTTGTAACTAGACAACAGGTACTGGTAACTCAAGATTCATGATAACTGTTCTTTCTGGAATTTTCGCATTCTTAGGGACCCTGCAGCACTTACCATCGACTATTTGGAATGTATTTTGGGTTAAAGTCTATTGTCCCAGCAATCTCCTCCCACAAGAATTATGAAAATCTGTTCACTATAACCGAAACTACGCGCGGTGGGAAATCGCGCAAAATTGTTCCCTCTCAACTCGACTGCAGACAACGTGACGAAAGCTGCGCGCTCTCTCCTGGAGTTGGGGCGGGTCGCGGCATTTTCTTTGGGTGCCTTCACTATATCACAGGCCGGGAAGTTTTCTTCGTTTCTCCGCAAAGTAGAAGGGTATTCCCAGTCTGGTGCCACAAAAATGCAGGCATTGCACCCTGCTCACAAGTACGCGCTCAGGCTCGTAGTGCATTCAATGCACTACGTCCATTGCTTTAAAGTTTAAAGCAATTGACGTTTGTTGTCGAGTTTTCTCGTTGAAATGGGAGTATTTAGTCCATCACTCAAACTCCGCGCACTCAAAACACAAAAGAAACCCCAAAACTGTGCATACAGGTTCAGGCTTAGGAGAGTTTGGTACACAGCGCCGTCGACGGCGGATCGTCATTGGAAATGCGAGAAATAAGCCGCGAAGTTGACCAGCAGCAGCCAATAGGACAGCCATGGCTGCAATGACGTCGTTTAGGCCATGCCAGGGATGCATAATGAGGAAAATTGGTTGGTTTTTCTGCGTCTTTCACAGTGATTTGCGTGCCCACTGCTTCACGTGCATGTGTAATATTTGGCTCAGGTATCCCTGGCGGTGTAATCTAAACTTCGCGCAGGTTTAGTTCCACTGCTCAAAGAATGTTGCAGGGTCCCCTTAAAGCAAGATGCATTGCAAATCTGCAGTTTAAACATCTGTAGGGGCCTCGAACTGCCTTGCTGAGTTTGGGGACTGTGGGCTGTGCAGTGTTGTAACTCGTCCCTTTTTTTTTTGTTGCCTGCTGCAGGCACTCCTGAGCATGGCAGCTGTGGTTTCCACTGAAGCAAAGCAGCTGTAGTCTGTCCATGACCACCATAGCGGTTGCATCAAATGGAAGCAGCATCACTGTATGGGCAGCAATACACAGAATAAATCTGCCCCCCATTTTTTAATAAACACAGTCTTTGTCAGTTTCTGAATTTAATTTTTTCCTTAAAAGCACGAATGATTGCTGTTACAAGGTTATAAATTCTGCACTTGGCTGTAGAAACAGCTTGGCTATACTTATTCTAGGGCTGGACGAGAGCTGCAAGACCAGAATTAAAACCCCTGCTGCAGTGGAACGGCCGGCCGAGTACCGTACAAACCCGCGTATAATACGAGATTTTTTTCCAAATTTTACTATGTGAAATTTGTGCCTCGTATTATATGTGGATCCCGAAGTTTTCAGCCGAAAATTCGCACTTTCGGTTTCAGCGGAGGGTGCGCCACCTTGCGGTTGCGTAAGCTGGCTGCTGCTTCTCTCAGCTGGTGCCATTTTGATTGTTTTGACCACGCGAAGGATCTCGGCACGCTCACCGCAAGTCTATCACGATGTCGGGTGCACGAAAACAGTATTCGGCTGCAATTAAAAGAGAAGTTATTTTATGTGCCGAGACCATCAGGAATTGCGCCGCAGGACGGCAGTTCGGCGTCACCGAAGACAGTATTCGTGGGTGGAGAAAGCAACTGGTGCTTGACTGGATAAAGTCTGTGTGGTGTCGGCGGCCTGGAGCACTGTTGGGGATTCCCGTCAGTGCTCGTGTCGGACGCAATTCGCTGCCACCTGGCCGATTCCGTGAAGAAGTTGTTGCGCGAACCCCGCACCGAACTCATTGTCATGCCAGGAGAAATGACATCCCAGCTGCAACCGCTAGACGTTACCATCAACAAGCCTTTCAAAGACTGCATCAGGTCCTGCTACCAAGAGTGGATGAGGTCAGGAGACCCGTAAGTGACAGCTACCGAATGGCTGACGCGGGTTTCTCCAGCGGTGCTTTGTGGCTAGATCGCGGATGCGTGGGCCAGCATCCCAGAGGAGCTCGTCAGTCGCTCTTTTAAGAAATGCGGCATTTCGAACGCCCTTGATGGCACTGAGGACCACTTTCTGTGGGAAGACATTTCCGACAAGGCGACTTCAGGACACAGCGGCAGCGAACCTGACGATGACTAAACGGAAGTCGGTAGACAGTGCCAGCGAAAACTGACAATGACTGAACGGTAACTGCAGTGCAGATAAATGTTTTCTGTGCTCTTTACCTCGCATTAATATGCGGATGCAAACTTTTTTTCTGATTATGCTGTCCCCGAATTACACCTCGTATTATACGCAGGTCCGTATTATACGTGGGTTTTTACGGTAAGTTGCACGGCTGAAGTTCAACCATGGCTGAGCAGCTATGGTTTGACGGCTGGCCCCCTGGCTAGGATGAATAGCCGTCGTCTGTGAAAGTTGAACGGCCGTGGGTTGTTAAAGGCAGGGCCGTAGCCAGAGGGGGGGCTTGGGGGTTCGAACCCCTCCCGAAATCTTTTCCAGGCAGCACATAAGCAATACTTACTGTTGCTTTCGGCAAAAGTACCCCCTTCCCAAAACCAATAACCCCCTCCGAAAAAAAATTCTGGCTACGGCCCTGGTTAAAGGTTGAACTGCCGTCGGCCTACAAAGGAATGGCACGACGGCGGTGAAGTGTTGTAGGCCCCTTGGCGATGCGTTGGTCAAAGGTGAGCAGCTGTTCAGCTTACACCAGGGAACTTTCAGCACATGGCCAAGGC
Organism: Haemaphysalis longicornis; assembly: GCF_048455015.1. NCBI lineage: Eukaryota > Metazoa > Arthropoda > Arachnida > Ixodida > Ixodidae > Haemaphysalis > Haemaphysalis longicornis. The sequence continues at coordinate 10,963,838 of NW_027526295.1, forward strand.
CCACTTTTGAGTGTGGGCTTTACACTCTGTTGGGGGAATGGCCGTGCAGAAATTACCTGGCCAGAGATGGACAGCTCATGCTTAGCCTTACATGCTTGTGCTGCTTGGGTCTGTGCCTACGATGCCTATTCAAACTTTCCCGAAATTGATATGCTCACAGAAACGTCGGCGAGAGTGGTCATCGAATCAACCAGGGCTATCTTTGCCCGATATGGTATCCCCATGGAGGTCTGTACAGATAATGGCCCACAGTTTGCAAGCAAGGAATTTGCTGCATTTGCACGAGCGTACGAGTTCCGGCATGTTACCTCCAGTCCAGGATTCCCGCAGTCCAACGGGCTTGCGGAAAAAGGGGTACAGATAGTGACGAGAATCTTAAAGAAAAGCATGGAAGCTAAACAACATGTTTGGCTGGGGCTTCTTTCGTACAGGACTACACCGCTGGAAGCCGACGGCCGATCGCATGCGGAGCTGCTCCAGGGTCGGATCCTCCGCTCGACGTTGCCATGCATCCAAGGGAAGGGAATGGAATAACGACGGGACTGTCGTACCGATGAACCAGCCACGTAATCTACGCAAAGTGCATTTTCTTGTGTTAGTTTCCATTTCCGTGTTGTCTCCTTTCAAACAGAGGGGGATGTATCGAGTGTTATCTGAACCGAGCACTCGCTATGCGCAGACTGTGTTCCGCTCAGGCTGTCACCCTTGCCACCGGCATGTATTCGCACTTTCCAGCGAATATAGGTGGCGCGACGGGGTATCCAAAATGGAGGACGGGACGATGATCGGGACGTCGCGTAAGCGCGCGCGTCTGGAGGAAAAAGCCGATCCGGGCCCATTAGTGTCTCTTCACACCATCTTTTTCCTTGCCGATGAGACACGAAGGTGCTTTGCCGAAGGCGAAGCAGTCTCTAACGCCAGTCACTCGGTGTTTTGCGGCATCAGGGAGGCCACCGATGTCATGCTGAGCATCGAGGGATTGTGCCTGCAATCGAATGGCGTGACCAGCCAACCGCACTGCGTGAACGTTTGTTGGCACTGCAGGTTCTATAAAGGATGCTACACTTCCATCCATGCTCGCAAAATTGTTCAAGCACACCTTACGAATATTTATTAGGCGCCAAGGAGAGCTCGGTAGACGCAACCGAGGATTCAGCTTTTGTTATTGCCACTTGCGCAATTGTGTCGGGGTTAAGTGCAAATAATGCGAGTAAATTATAATTTTGTTGTCTGTTTTTACAAGAAAAGATCCAACGGCGTTTATGCAGGTTACAGGTAATAATAGCAATACCGAAACTAAATATCAAACGCTGACGCCTCTACGGCAGGGCCTGTTACATCAGCTGTGCTGTGTTTTCAGCGCGCTGTCGGAAACTACGATGCCGCAGTAACAAGTTTATTTATTACAAATACCTACATCGTCCACTCCTGTGGGGGGTTTGATAAAGAAAAAAAGCAGTAAATTCAAAACAGTAATCACACATAATGCTAAAAAGAGAACGAAGCGCAAACAACCCAACAAAGCACAAAATGCAACTGGAATGCAGCATTTATTAAAATAAACCAGCATGATAATGAAAGAACAATGACGTTCTCCTATTAGTTCTTGGCTTCACTTTCTTCTCGTGCGTGCTTATAGGAATTTTATGTGACGGCACGTCGCCTTTCTTCAACGACGGTTTCAGTGGCTGCCGAGCATCTATTAATAAACGGCAGACTCAACTTGCACGAGAAAGACACCATCAATAACGAGAGAGCGAACTAAACTTACTGATATTGCTCCAGAAGAAGTCAGCTTTCGGGAAGTGACTACTGCAAACCCCATTGTGTGGCTGACATTATCCAAACCTTGCAGGCTTTTTTATCTCTAGGAAAGGCATAAACACTGGCTTTTCCCGGCACTGAGCGATTTCTATACTGCGGTGCACAGCACATTCGGTTGCTTTTTGGTTTTGCGGTCTCAATCCCCACGTTTCCGAACGCTCCGGCTGCCTTCGCCCGGGACGCCGATCATCTACAAACAGCTTCGGAAAAAAGGCGCGCGGCGGCACCACCGTTGCTGGAAAGTGCGAATATAAGCGCACTCGAATAAAAGCAGTTGTTCGTTCTCCAGCAACCCGAGGCTTTCGTCTTGCTTTATCGCATCGCGCGATACCAGGACGACGTAACACGCGGATAGCATCCACGTTGAGAGTGAAAGCAATAAGTGGAAGAAACTGAGGCGTCCATAATAACACACAGAAAAAGAAACTTGGCACACGGCGCTGCATTCGGGCTCGAGGCGTGCGGACAATTTCGAAAGTTGTCTGGGCGAGGCGTGCGGACAGTTTTAAAAATTATCCGCGCGAGGCGTGCGGATAGGGACAACCGTGGCCGGTGGTGATGATGATAATGATAATGATGATGATAAGTGGTTTTTTTTTAGAATTGGTGCGCGGCGACCGAAGCGCCGCGCACCGGCCACCTTCACCAACCCTGCACTCCACACCGGCAACGCCGCCGGCTTGTTCGTGTAGCCATCTTGTCTCCAGCGTGGCGTAAGCTGCCTCGTTCTCTTTTCCTAGGGGTATCTGCGCAGTGGATTGGTTCCGGCACTGCAGAACTCGGTGCGGTATTCTCGTGTTGCGCGGCGTGGAAGGATTGTTCCCCTGCCTTCGGTGCAAGCCGTTCCAGCTTCTCGAGGATGAGTGACCGCGAGGTAAGTTGCTACGCGAACGCCGCCGCGCCCGCTTCGGCACGGCCGCGGCTTTGGGGCGCTCGTGAAACGGCCTTGCTTAGGTATTGCCGCTTCCTTCGGCGAAATTTATTGCGTATTTCACATGTAGGCGCTGTTTGGCGCCTCGCTGGCTGTCGTGCACGGCTTTGCGACCGCGACATGAGGCGCGCCAACATGGCGCGCACAAAGCGGCGTCCAAGCACGGGAGCCGAGCCGGCCCTCCTTTCAAGGTCGCGTGGTTTCATGCAGCGAGTCGGTGGTCACCGCTCCTACGGCGTCCTGCTGTTGAGAGCAGCTCGGTCGACCGCTTTTCTGAGGTTCCCCCGCTGTGCGTAAACAATCGCGCTCCTCCGCGTTCTTTCGAGCGTTCGCGGATAGCGCCAGCGGGACCCTTGCTCCCACTTTGGTCGTCACGCAGCATATGCTCGTTACGGCACGCGATACCCAGTTGATTTGGCGTTGAGCCCGAATGCTTTGCATCTGAACGTCGTGCCGTCACGTGGCAATGCAAATTCGAAAGGACTATGAGCGACTAAGTCGCGTCTACATGGCGGATGTTTAGTGGCCGCAAAGACGTGCGCTAACGGTATCTGTTCGCACGGGGCGTTCTTTCAAAAGACGATGGGCCTGCTAGCGAGTTGGCGATGTAGAACTCGTTAAAACAATGGCGTCGCCAATGCTTTCGAACCGAATGTCTGTTACGAACAATTGTTTTACAAGTGAATCGTGCAAGGGATTTTTCCTGAACGTGTAGTGCTGCGGAAACTTGGGAATCGTTATTTTTGTAAAAGAAAATCAAATTGCGTTTATAACTTCAGATCGGATGGTGTTTTCATTGCGAGAAATCACCTATGCTGTGGCAGCAGCCAGAGCACCCCAAAATTCCTCTGCCGCTTCCCTTGAAAAAAAGCGACTGTTCTCTGTGCACCTAACCCGATGTAACTGAACCTAACCCAGCCCAACCACACCAAACACAATCTACGTTAAGGGCACTCGCCTGATCACATTCCTAGGGGACTTGCTCATTCATGTCCACCGACGGGCTTCAAAAGCATCGTGTACTGATAGGAAAGGTTTTTCAAATTCATTAAGATGTTCTTAACTTCTTTTAGAAATATATCGCTGCTTTACTGAGATGAAAAACATTTTGGTTTATCCAGTTTTCTCTGGGTGGCACTAGCTGTCTAGCAAGCAAGTTTTGGCAAGGTCCTCGAAGGCGTTGCCAAATCACCCCCCTACGCGGCTGGGTAAAATCAAGACATACTGATCAGTTGCAGTTGCGAAACGACACCAGCGAGGATTGCTGTACTGGATGGGAGCAGTCTGTCTTGATTTTTATCCAACCGGCCAAACCGCTTCCGCTCGCTGACTAGCCAGCGTCACTATCAATAATTAAGTGACACTGGCCAGTCAGTGAGCGGAAGTGGTTTGGCTGGTTCGGTAAAAATCAAGACAGACTGCTCCCATCCTGTACAGCAATCCTCACTGGTGTCGTTTCGCAACTACAACTGATCAGCCTGTCTTGATTTTACCTAACCGGACAAACCGCTTCCGCTCACTGACTAGCCAGCATCGGACATGGGTTCGCCGGGTAGGGGGTGATTTGGCAACGCCTCTGAGGACCTTGCCCAAGTTTTTTTTTTTTTTGCAGTGCAGAAGTGACATATCTCCAAAATGGGCAAACAAGGCCGTTGTGAACATTGGTTTGTATTTGTGGAGCTTTTCTTATCACTGGGCAATGGTTTCTAAGTCTGTGGGTCATGAAGTGGTGAGCCTTATAGGAATGTTCACAGGTGGGGAGTACTGGCACCAAATTCCGATTTCTCAAAACTGGTATAGTTCGCTTCATAAAGCTCCCAAGTTGCCTTTCTATGATTAATGGCGTCAAACGTTGCTTGGAACCAATTCTAAATGGATGTTATTGGCACCGTTTTGAGAGCCGGAAACGCTGGCCCAGCCGCTCTGCGACGCCGGTGGAGGGGTGACGCAGAAGCGTCCTGCCAGTCTTACTCTGGAGGGGTCTGACCCTTCCCTCTCACCAACAACACAAAGTAAACATTTTGGTGGTGTTCTGGCGTCCTTTGAGCGTCCTGTTTCACCCTGTCAGCCGCAAATGTTTCTGACTGGCTCAGTGCGGTGGAACTAACCTTTTATTGAAATGATAGGGGGGAAACAACGTCGTGAAAGGTTGTTGTCTGGCTTGAACAGAGAATCTGACGTCATGGCCGCTGTAGAGCCCTTGCGGCCGAAACTGATACCATTCATAATTGGCAGCGACCTGCCGCGGTGGCTCGGTGGCTAAGGCGTTGCACTGCTGAGCACGAGGTCGCGGGTTCGATCCCCGGTTGTGGCGGCCGCTTTTCTGATGGAGGCGAAAAGCAAAAACGCCCGTTTGTACAAGATTTCAGCGCACGATAAAGATCCCCAGGTGGTCAAAATTAATCCGGAGCCCTCCACTACGGTGCGCCTCATCGCCTGCGTTGCGTCGGCGCGTTAAACCCCACAATCAATCAATCAATCATAATTGGCAGCACTTTGGCCACTCTGAACTTGTGTGTTATGTTTTATGGGGGAGTTCCCCAAAATACGGAATACACAAATTTAGTGTCACTTTTTTAAACCAAACTTGGAAGAACCCCGCGTGTTGGTATCATGGTCATTGTAGAAATGACTCAACTGCGAAAAAATTAGGTGACAGAAGCCCTAATGATTAAGAACTTGTCAAATTCTGCAAACAGCAAAGGGGGGATTTTAGCAGAGTTTGGGTTTCGGCTAGTTGGTAGCAGTAATCCATGATACCTGTCGCGGTGGCTAAGGCTGCTGAGCACTGCGGGTTCGATCCCCGGTTGTGGCGGCCGTTTTTCTGATGGAGGCGAAAAGCAAAAACGCCCGTGTGTGCGAGATTTCGGCACCCGTTAAAGATCCCCAGGTGGTTAAAAATAATTCGGAGCCCTACAGTGTGGCGTTGGCACATTAAACCCTACAATCAATCAAGCCATAACTTTGTGTAGTGCAGAAAACGGACAATGACAGAAGGCGGGTGCTCTGTCGCCTCCTCCTGTCCTTGTCCATTTTTTGCACTGCATGAAGTAAAGGGAAATATTCAGCTATTTGGGAATGGAATGTTCATTGTATTGGTTGAAGTTTGGTATACCACGGGTCCACCCGTCCTATGCCAACTTGTCGCAGGTAAACTGGTCAGGAATGCGAACTCGTCATGGGGCATTTTGTACGCGCAATTCTCGTGTTGCCAGAACATTCGTCACCCAGAGAACTCTCAATTGGAGCTTGTTCTGGAACGTCAAAGTGATGTGACCGCCTGCTTTGCGTCGCCTTTTAAAGAAAGGAGTGTGTGCATGTAGCCAGGGGGGTGTTTGGGGGTTCGAGCGTAACACGAAATTTTTTCTAGGCGGCACAGGAGCCACACCTCGTCCTCTATTCATTCAAATCTTCTGCTTTCCAATACCCTGCCCCCGAAAAAAGTTTTGGCTAGTGTGAGTGTGCTCGAGTTCTTTGCCGAAGATGTATGTTAACATACCTGCATACCTCATTATGTTAAAATTATAATTAGATTCAAACTTATATCGCATGACGCACTTTGATCCCCTTACTTCTTTTTTAGGGCTCACGTGATTTGACCGTAGACCATTCTGTGTGGCCCTCTAAAAGCCAGTACTTTGTTTTCAGTGTTGCGGAGCAGTGAAATCCAGATGCCAAAACCAACATATTTTCTGTGGCCAAGTTTACATTGCAAAATTTCTCTGGTATCAGGCCTGCTTTCAAAACACAAGCACTCCTTCTCGCTGTCCTCTCCTTTCCCCCAAGAAAAGCGCTTCAGCTGGGTTTAAAGGGTTCAGACGTGTGTGCAGGTCACACCAGGATGTGGTCACACAGACCTCTCCGCCACCCTGCCCAACTACATCTGTAACCATTGTCCATACCAGCTAAGCACCCAACCTCAACGCCCCTGTATGATCAGCCCTTCAAAGAAAAAGAAAAGCAGCACTTCAGGGCATTATACACACGTGCAGGTCGCACAGACCTCCCCAATTCCTCCTAAAGGCACGGTTAGACTATCGGCCAACTGCCATCGGCCAACTGCCGAGTTGCCAGACCGCGTTGTCACATTACGCCAACGGCGACACAGACACGTCGGCTGATGGAAAGTCGCCGGAGTGTGACTGACTCACCGACCGAAGACGCCAACAAAACCAGTCGCCCGATGCGTCGTCGGGAATTGACCGAGAAGCGAAAACTGCGCCCCAACAACATTCGTGCCGCAATGAATGCGGGCTCTATTTTGTTAGTTTCTGGAGTGTCCGGTCGCCCGACGCGTCGTCGGATATCGACCGAGAAGCGAAAATTGCGCCCTGAAAACATTCGTGCCGCAATGAATGCGGCTCTATTTTGTTAGTTTCTGGAGTGTAATAAACTCGGTAAGGTCCATGAAGCCCATACTACTCAACAGCGCTAATGCAATCCGTATTTTGACCCGCTGCGGTGTCTCAGTGGCTAAGGCGTTGCGCTGCTGAGCACAAGGTCGCGAGTTCGATTCCCGGCCGCGGCGGCCGCTTTTCTGATGGAGGCGAAAAGCAAAAACGCCTGTGTGTACGAGATTTCGGCGCACGTTAAAGATCCCCGGGTGAAAATTAATCCGGAGCCCTCCACTACGGCGCGCCTCATCGCCTGCGTTGCGTCGGCGCGTTAAACCCTACAATCAATCAATCAATCCGTATTTTGGCGTTCGACGCTTCAACCGTGCTCTTCGGCGATGCCGCTACCCCGGAGCTGCAAACTGCGTATGCGTGTGCAATCGACTCGCCTGTAGAAAATATAAGGTCAGTTTAGTGCAGAAGAAGAGTTCCGTAGGGTAATTTGCGTAATCAGAGATCTATATCGGCCAAGGTTTTAACGTAAAACGTAAAACCAAAGTACGGCAAGCACTATCCCTGCAGTGCAAAATTGCAGTCGCAGCCGGGCGCACTTATTTTTGCGAGCGCTTTTGCGAAGGAGCAGAGTTGATGGCGATCAGCTGTTGCGGGGCCTTCGCGGAACCTTGCTGCGCAAGCGCTATTCAAGAAATTTCCGAGATTAACAGCGCGAAAGAACGGGACAACAGAGAGTAGACAAACACAGCGCTGTGTTAGTCTACTCCTCTGTTGTCCCGTTCTTTCGCGCTGTTAATCTCGGAAATGTGTACCAACTGGCTTGCCTACAATCTATGTTGAAGAAATTTCAGTTTACCAGCCAGGAATTCTGTAAACTAGCTAGTAAACACCGACGTATGACTCGAAGGCCGGGCCGCCGTCTAGTACACTGTCCATTTCGCGGTGCGATAGCATTTGTGCGGTGGCGCAGTGGTCTCGCGCGTCGTCCCCGCCCGGTCAACGTGTTGTGGGTTCAATGCCCGGTGGTGACATCCCTTTTTTTTTTTAGCGGTTTTTAAGGGGCATGGTTTGCATATCCAATTCGCCAACCATTTTCTGCGTGATTTTGAGAAGAAACTACCTCTGTTATAAAAATTTTCTTGGAAACAGCGAGTGGCTTCTGGAGCCCCAGCAATTTTACTTTTCTTGTGCCACGTTTCTCGAAAATGTGGTACCATGGTGCACTGTAAGACCTTCTCTATTAGAGGTGGTTAAATTTCTGCTGACATACGCACTAACTTGTACACATATTCTACGTGCTACAGAGGTCTTTTCGCGGCGGTTCATCCATAACATCTGTGTTATTACGGCCGCGGCAACACCGAACACAGCTCTTTTTTCTTTGTCAGTGATCCAACAAGAAGTTACAAGCAGCGCACACGCGAGTACACACGAACGGCTTCAGTAGCAGAAGCGGCGACGCGATACTTCAAGTTTGACTAGAGAAAGATCTCCGGTGGAGAGGCGAGGCGGCGGAGTGGGCCGTCACGCGGTTGCGGCGTGGTGTGACAAGCGCGTCGGCCGACATACCGCAGATACCGATGCCCCGCCGATTTCTCACAGACGCAAACGGTTGGCCAACGGTCGGCGGCGGCGTGGTGTGACATGGCCGCCGACACGGTGTTGGCCGACCAAATTGGCCGATGGTCGGGCTAGTGTGACCGTGCCTTAAACAGCTGTAACGAGTATAACATTGTTGAAACCATCCTCGGACCGCTTTCAATGCCAATTTCCGGTCACTGCTTCGAGGGTTCGCACAGTCGCGGTGTGACGAAACCCATGCGACGAAAAGGCAGCTTGCCCGAGAGTTCCTATCTCAAGATGGCATTGTACCAAGCGGCCGATATGACGAGTGGGCTCATTCCCTCTGCCATACTGCCACAGGAGCAGCTTCCTGAGGATGCTCCAGGGGGCGTGCCTAGTCAATCACGGGCGACTACCGGGAGCAATTCTCTGCCGGTAGAATGGACAGTGCCAAGTTTTTAAATCTAGCTGTTCAGTGCGACAGCTGAGCTTCGCACTGGGGCAAGTGAATGTTAAAGCTTTCGATTCGTCAATGCGTAAATGTGGGCTAGTTGGTTCGAACTGTGAAACATGGTTGAGTAGCGCGGTAGGTACGGGACGACAGTAGAGACCACACAGGACTAGCGCTAGTCCTGTGTGGTCTCTACTGTTGTCCCGTCCCTACCGCGCTACTTAACCATGTTTCGCTTCCGACTCTCGTTGAAATTATAGTGGAGCATTGGGGGATCGCAAGTGGCATTTGAAGCCCCTTGTTTGAGTCTGATGCACCGAACAGGACAGGAGTACACGACAAGTATCCATACAATTGTTGTTGCACAGATGCATCAGTCTGCTTCTGCGGTGGCATGCGCTGCTCACGGGGGCCAAACTTTAACTGCACAAAAACGATGAACAATAATTTTTACAGCGGGAGCAGATGGAATTTTACGTGCAGTAAGTAACCCACATAAGGACCAAAACACAATCGTGTTTTCAGATACTTTGAGAGTTTAAGACAGGGAGAGCTAGTAGACATGGTTCTAAATAATGTCGTTCAATCGATAGTGTTGGCCTATTCTGACAACATCCAAATATTTGCTGGGTGCCATAGACATCACAGGTCCCATGCCAGGACATGAAGAAAACAGTGGTAACAGAAAACTCTGCTAACAGTGGCAACAGGAATTGGACGAACCAATCCTTAACAAAGTAGATTTAAAAAAAAACCACTGTTGGGTCAAAAAAAAGGAAGCTGCGGGACCACTAGCAGCAACAATGGAAGAGAGAAGTAGAGAATAAACTACATATCGTTAACCACCAAATAGAAAAGCCCCCTGCTGAAAAACATGACAGATTTGTAGAGGTAGCATTATGCAGATTGAGAATTGGCCACACACACATCACACACTCATACCTTTTAACGGACGCAAACAAGCCGCACTGTCATCGGTGGAGGGGGGGGGGGGCAGCTCTCAGTTCTTCATATGCTTATTGAATGCAAGATGTGCAACATGGAGAGAAAACATCATTTTCATGAAATATGCACTCATTGCATACCCTGGCACCCTTCGTTATTTTTATCAGATAGTCCCATGTTTTCTTATAGAAGTCTGATTACCTTACCGATGTTGACTTCTTAATCATACTCCCCATGATCTCACTTGGCTTCATGTTCCATCGTTGGGTTTTTGAACACCTTGCCTGCCAACATTTCTTACTTTTAATTATGGCCCTCTACACCAACTTTAATGTGGTGGATTTTTTACGGATTCCATTTTATTATCGCCTCATCCCACCATTGTCATGGTACTCTTTGCCCTGGTCAGTCTTGCGCCATAAAACCCTGAATCATCATCAACAGAAAAATGAAACAGATTTACTGAAATACCTGGGCAGACGGGGAACTGGCCACACGTGTGGTACTTGTCCTCGCCCATTGAACAGCACTGATGTGGAGGATGCTTTCCCGAGATCTATCGACACGCCATACTCCCCTGCAACCATCGCTATTTTTAGCACAGGAACCTGTTTCCCACGAGTCGCCTTGTAGTGTACGTGCAAGAAGTACGTTCAATACTTCCTACCTACCGCTCGTAATGCCGAGATCTTTAAATTTTAATAACGTTTTAGACTGAGGGCCCCGTACCAGTGATTTAGTTTTAGCTTCCTCACATCCTTTCCCATTGTATTTTATTACGGCGCTCTTTGGCCTCGATGCCCTCGTGGGTGTTTGCCTGCTGTGTGGTGTGCTTCAGATTCCCTTCGGCAAAGCCTTTGTATGCACATACAGGGCTGCTCTTTTAGAGGGGCCAGGGAGTTTCTCTTGGGGGGTGCACACATCTTGCCAGCAGTGCTGCATATTGCTACCCTTGTTGTGGGAAGCAGTGCCCTGGATGCAGGCTGTGCCACAACAGGGACTTATTGTGGCCCTGGATGCGTGCTGAGTTGCACGGTGGAAATTCGCGGTCACAGTCCTAGCTGTGAATACCACCGGGATGGGCGCTTGTCTCTGTAGCCATTACTGCAAAAGTGCAGCTGGCAATTTTTCAAGTTGTATGTAGGGTGCGACAGCAAGTTTCACTGGCATCAAACTGCAGTTGCTGCCCTCAAGTTGAGCTTCTTCAGGGGGTGGCCCCAGCAGATTCTGCTCTTTGAAACTGCTCATGATGCATTTATGCGAGATTTACTCGAGGATTTATGCATAAAAGAAAGATTGGGGATGTGCTTTGCAAGCTTAAAAGCAATATGCTTGTTTGCTGATGGCTGGTAGACCCAACACATGTTTGGGGCTTAAAGATGAGGTGGCAGCCAAGACAACTTGATTTAATCATGCTAACACCAGCATGTTTAATTAAGCATTGCAATTGTGAAGTCCTTTGAGTTGGTAAAAAAAAAAAACGAACGAGGTGCTAAATGCCCATTTTTTCCTTAGTATTGGTGCTGTTCATGAGCCTACCTTTGCGCGTGTAATTTGCAAGATGCTCCACGAGAGTTTGGTCATTGTGGTGCCTCCAAGGGACGAAAATGAGGGTTGCCACAAGACGGGTTGCACCATCCAGACTTGCGTACACGAGGTGACTGGTTCACAGTGGGGGTTTAACACTGATGCGAGAGCAGGGTGGGTCCAGTGGGTCGAGCGATGGTGTCGTCCTGCCTTGGGTGCAGGGCAGCCCCGAGGAGGAGACGGTGGAGGAGTACCCGCAGGGGGGCCACGCGGAGGAGGAGGAGGAGGAGGAGGCTGCCACCGGCGAGCGCGAGGAAGAGGAGGATGGCCGCAAGAGCCGCGAGGAGGGCTCGCCCGAGGAGGAGGACTCGCGCGAGGAGCGCCGCCGACGCTCCCGGTGAGGGGCTGGCCTTGACGGCCCCCTCTCTCTCTCGCAGAGCAGTGCTGCTGCAGCTGCCCCCTTCTCTCTCGCAGGAGCCGTTCGTCCCGCTCATCCCGGCGTCGCCACCGCCACTACAGCCGCTCCCACTCCCGGTCGCCCAGGCGCAGCCGATACTACTAGTGAGTGCAGTTTTTTTGGTGCTGGCCTGATGGCCAAATCGGGTGTGCATGCTATGGCATACAGGAGATGGTGGCGGCAGAGGCGGTGTTTTCTGCATGCACGCACCAAGCAACAAATGAGTGGGTGCATTACTTTGGACCCAGGCACTGGGAGAGTTCGCCATGAAAAATGTGCCCGTGCTCCGAGTGTTGCACCCGAACAGAGGTGCTGATGCGTGCCCCTAGGGATAGGAACAGCTCAAATGCGGTGCTGCTTTTTCACGATATCTCGTAATTGGTGCAGCAAGCTTGTCTGACGATTAATTGAAGTTCTGTAACAAATGCACCCCATTCATTTGTGGCGGGAAATTGGTCAGTCTCCCAGTTTGCCTGGCGAAACCAGAGCGTGCGAAGTGTCGGCATTCTCGTGAGCACTCCGCATCACAGACAGCTTTAGTGCAACAACGACCAGCCCCGTCTGCAGTTTGGCGTCTCCTATTAGTTTGGGGTTTATCTAAACTCAAGTTTCGCGTTGCCACTGTGTGTGCCTCGGATAGTGAATTCTGAGCGGTGCTGGCAGATCTGGCACATCGCACAGCCAACAACATGTCAGAATTGTGGTATGCGGATTCCTGAAGTATCGCACAAATGGCCAACTGGCGATAACATTGGATGCCAGGCACGATGCACAGAACTGAAACCGTGACTACTTTGAACTGCAATCGCATCACGAGACAGATACGCGTCGTCTGCTGTAGCCGTGGCAGCTGCCGCAAATGTCGCAGGGTATTTTTTTGTTCTGTTGGGCTTTATGAATTCAATACTGGATAAACGAGGAAAGGTGTGTTTATTTGAGCCTGTCCATGCTATGCAAACAAAACCAGCAGTTCGACAAACTAACATCTTGGGCCAAGTGAAGGGACCTTTGTTCCGGCTCAGCTGTGGCTGCGCGTCGGACTGAGCGGTTCCTTGTCTCTCTTCTCTTGCAGCAGCTCTCGCAGCCGAAGGTGAGGGTCTCTGCCTGGCCGGCTGGTTCCTTTGTGCAAGCACTCGGTGATGCTGCATGCTTTGGCTGCCTTGGCGGAATGCAAGTTGACCGGCCTGGTGGGAGCTTGTGGGGACGGAACATTTCGCTGCTGCTTTGCCATTGCCATTGGTGGAGTAATGGTGACCATCTCTCAATGTGGCAGATCTTCTGCTGCATGATCGTGAGGGTCCCACGTCTACCAGAAAAGAAAGTTTTAGTACGGAAGTCTGTCGGGACGTAGTTCACTCTGCCTAGGTTACCATGAAATACGGCCAACTGCACTCAAATTTTTCTTTGTCCAAATTTGGTCAAAATAGTCTATGCTCTTAAAGTCGCCATGGCGAAATCCTAAGCTTCGTATGCACAGATCAAACGAGGTACCGTCGTTCAAAGTAGCTCCGTCCAGACGACTTTTGCACCTGGCGGAGAGTCGCCGAAGTTCCGACGGCCTGTGACGGAGGTTAGGGAGCCTGTCCCGTGAAGCTCGCGCTTCTCCGGTGACTTGCACGGTGTCCCGCTTGGCGCAGGGACGCACACATTTGCCCGGAGTTGCTCTGCTACACCACCGCGCTATGCTGCCATCGCAGCAATATTCACATTTTTTTTTTTTTTCAATGCAATAAAGGAGATTAGAAGCCTATTAACTATTCACGCGCTTGCGAACGTTCTGGAGTTACCAATAATATTTCTACTAAAAAAAGCGCGCCAAGCACACTTGCCTTAGATTTCTCATTCCTATTGCATCTATCACAGAAAAAAAAAATCTTTTATACATTATTGACCATTTGCTCTTCCGCGTCCAATATTTGGAAATTTGGGTGGGCAAACGCCACCTCCATCACTTTGACCTCCAAAGTTTTGCCACCTGAGTATAGTTGTACATTTGTGCGACTTTTGCCTCACTCGCTAAGTGAACCGATATCAGCCTTGCTCGTGGCAACAAACACACCCAAAGAATTATCGACCGTCGTCTTTGCGAAGTGGGGAAGATAGCAAATGCTCCTCTGATAAACAATAAACTTGATTTTTTTTTTTTCTTTTTTTTTTTTTTTTTTTTCAATTGCGCTGCTGAGCACGAGGTCGCGGGTTCGATTCCCGGCCGCGGCGGCCGCTTTTCTGATGGAGGCGAAAAGCAAAAACGCCCGTGTGTACGAGATTTCGGCGCACGTTAAAGATCCCCAGGTGGTCAAAATTAATCCGGAGTCCTCCACTACGGCGCGCCTCATCGCCTGCGTTGCGTCGGCGCGTTAAACCCCCACAATCGATTGATTTTTTTCAATTCCCAAATGAAGTATTTACTTTTGTAGAGCGCTAGATTTAGTTTACTTGAAAGTAAAATGTTTTCAACAGCACATGTTTCTGGTGAAAGTAGGTAGATAGGTAACTTTTTTTTTCGTGTTTCAGTGCATCATTTAGCCGTGGAAGCTGGCTTATAGTTTAGATCCCTTTTATAATTCGACTCTCCATGTGCAGCAAGGCATAATTAATACTTGGATGATATTCGCGATACTGTTTGCATGTAATGTATAGTACAAACAGGGATTGATCTCCGCCCGCATGCGGTTTTTTCCTTCAAAGAGAGCGATGTGACAGCAGAGGCGCCATCTATAGCCAAAGCTGCTTCTTGGTATCGCACAAGCAACTAGCTTTTTAAATCAGGGCCCGCTTTTTTACTCGGAGTGCCAAGGATGGCTACAACGGCAGTTATTCTGGTGGAAAAATAGCTGTCGTACGGTCTACTTCATTACGGTTGATAGCAACGCGATTTTGGAATTGCGCCTAACTACATTATCCTGGGCAAACTTGAGTGGGAGCTCTCCTGTGGGCGTAACAGTGTGAAGTGCGACGCTACCAAGCGCATTTGAAGGCGGCTCTGGGCGGCCGCCGATTCTAGCGCGTCCGCTTCCGTTCTATCACATGCGTCACATGCGGCCACCGGTAATGGCCACCTTTTCTATTGTTTTGGTTCCATAAACGCCAATGTCGTGAGCCATTTGCGTAGTCCACGTTCATGTTGGAAACGTAGCATTTTGCATTTTGGACTCTTCTTAAGAGTACTATTAGGTGACACTTTTTTTACATTGAAAATTTGAGTGCAGTTGGGCTTCAAGGGCAGATATTGAGTAATTCACCCATGGTACTTGCCCAACAGCCGTACCCCTTGCAATAATTTGGAAGCGGAAAAACGAAAATGCAGCCAAGAACTGTGTGGTGCAGGACAGCCAATGTGTTCAGGTGCAAAGTTTGATTGCTGCGCCACTGGGAGAAGGGCTGTGCTGTATGCCACCGTGGCGAGGCCAATCGCTGCAGAGTGACTCGGGACTGAAGCGGGCAGCATGACGGTGCAGCGTATTTTATTTGCTCATGTGTTAACATTTCTGCTGGCCTATGTGCAGTTGGGGCCCAGAAGCCATTTCTCTCTTTCTGTTATCAATGTGGTTTATCTCTGCAAGTAGCAGAATGCACTGCGTTTTGTGGGCAATGAAGAAGCGCCCTTTGCCCTTGCAGGAGCCACAGCCGGTCGCCCATGTCCAACCGGAGGCGCCACGTTGGCAGCCGGGTGAGTGCTGCTTCCTCTCCTAACACTTTCCCGCCCACAGGAAAAGCGGGGATTCTCGGTACTCTGCAAACAAATTTTCCCCACTCGGAAAAAAAGTGTAATACAGTTAAACCTCGATGTAACGAACTTCAATGTAACGAAACCCTCGATGTAACGAACCACGGAATTTTTTGTAACTTCAAGTGTATGCACACCATGTATTTTCACCCTCTGTGTAACGAAGTCCCGTTTGCCGGAATTTCAATGTAACGAAGTTTCATGGAGAACGAGGCACGATATTTTGTAGAAGTAGGTTTTGGAAGACGCAAGCGCCAAAATGGGGTCCCAATAAAACGCGAACGGCGACACGGGTCGCCCAATGCCGCGGATGCAAGTCCCTTGCCTACAAACTGCGTGGCGTGCATACACGGCTGGCGCACTGTTTCTGTCGGAGCTTAATTTCTACGGCTTAATCGCCATCAGCGTGAACCGCACGCAGGGTTTTCTCCCTGCAAAAACGCAAAACGCGCCCCGCAAGCCACAGGCGCGCTGACGCAGCCGCGGAGACCACCCGCACGATGCGGGTAGCTCCAGCGACCACTTCTAACGTCTCGCTGAAACGCAACTCGAGGGGCATATGAGAGGGGCATGCGAGAAAAAAAGCGGATAACGTGGGTGAAAATTTCATTGTAAAACGTGACGCGCCGCTTACGAAAGCGCCCATCAAATATCCTCCGTGGTTGTAAGCCTAATCGCCTCTGGCGTTGCCGCCGCTGCCGCAAGCCGCCGCTTTGCACTTCGTTCGAGTTCGCTCATGCTTGTTGGGTTTCGTCGTCCCAGCAAGCATTTGTGAATCTTTATGAGCCTTGCACGCGCATTTTTTTTCACACCGGCGTCCGCGATTGCGTGCCGGCGGCGGGAAGTGACTCGCGCTGCGCGCGGCAGCCTGACCAGTTTCGCCATGGTTTCGCCAATGGGGAGGCGCGAACCCTATGGCGGGAGCTTCGAAGCGCTCGGGGATGCCGGCTGGCTAGACGATAAGGCCGCCGCTAAGGATATTTGGTGGGCGCTCTCGTAAGCGGCGCGTATGGCGTTTTACGTTGAAAATTTCGCCCACGTTATCCGCTTTTTTTCTCGCATACCCCTCTCGTTTGCCCCTCGAGTTGCGTTTCAGCGAGCGGTTAGAATCGGTCTCTGGAGCTACCTGCATCGCGCGGGTGGTCTCCGCGGCTGCGTCAGCGCGCCTGTGGCTTGCGGGGCGCGTTTTTGCGGGAAGAAAACGCTCCATGCGGATCACGCTGATGCCCGCGTAGACGATTAAGCACCGATAGAAACAGAAACAGTGCGCCGGCCGTGTATGCGTGCCACGTTTTCTTTTTCAGGAAACGCTTCACAGGATGAACACTTCATTATAACCGCGAATTTCAATGTAACGAAGTAAATTACGAATTTTACCGACTTCGTTACATCGAGGTTTAACTGTATATAAGTGTGTGGCCTCAAATTGTCGAAGAGTGAAATCTTTTGCACGAGTAATTGTTTCAAAAGACAGGAATTATTTGAAAAAAAAAAAAAGCTGTACAAGAAAGGGGCAAACAAAAAATAAGCAAAAAAGTTGGTTTGCTCCTCAAAAAACAAAATATTTTAGATGTACGTTTTGTACATTACTATCAGTTCAAAACTCCCGCAAATATCAAAATGCAAAATTTCTTGACTTGCAAAAAAAAAAAGTTAGCACTGGTGGGTTTGTTGCCACTGCGAAGCAGTTCCTCAAAACATAGGTTGGCCACACGTGCTTTGCCGAGAACAGTGGTTTCCTGCTCAGCTCTTTTTTTTTTCTCTCCCCGTAGCACAATTTACAGTTTTGATACTTTCGCATTTTCTTGAGCTTGTGTTGGACAGGTGTGTCAAGTTCTGGGCCAGTTTGGTGCAGCGTCGCAGATCCGATGTCAAGATGTCCTCTAAGTTGGTGCTACTAGTGTAATTCAAGAATTCGCTTGTAGAATCATCCAAGTTGCCTAAAGGGAGTTACGGGTCTTTGGATCCAAAAATTTGACCAAAAAGTCGATTTATCAAAACTGCCATTTTCGGAAAGTAGAGCTATTTTTCTTCCGGTCAGTCAAGACCCAGGAGTACATATTTGAGCCATAATACAGTGGAATCTCAGTGATACAATTGTTAACAGATGTATAGCACAAAAAAAACCGACAAAAAATGCACGAGGACGAAGCGCTAATAGCGCTTCGTCCTCGTGCATTCTTTGTCCTTCGTCTTTTTTGCGCTATACATCTGTTAATAATGATCGACCAACTAGCCCAACAACGTACTTTACAGTGATACAAATTCGGTTAATACGAATTTCGTTGTGATAAGAATTTTCAAAACGCCCTGGCGGAAATGCATTGTATGCAATGTAAACAAATTCGGATGATTCGTACGCATTTATCACTCCAGTGCGGGTGATACAAACACGCGAGCCGCGAGCAGGCGACTGCAGCGTGGATGGGAGGCGGGAGTGTTGGTGCGGCCTTGGTTGCACGCGGGCAGAAAAGCATTAGTCCTACCCCGCTGACGGTAATCCTCCTCGTGGGGTGTTTACAATAGCGGCAGGAGAGGTGCTGTTCCGAACAAACGCTACGTTTCGCCCTCTCGATGCCTGTTCCTTCTCCCCCCCTTTTATCTCCCGCTTCAATCTCTTTTCTCTGTACCTTTCGTTTCCACTGGCTGCAGCTCGGTTGCCTCCAGCTTCCTTTTTTTGTATTACACTTTTTGAATAAACCACGGCAATCAAGCGTTCCCTCATTTCTGATGTTGAATACCTTCGCCATTTCAGCAAACTTGGTATGCTCATGTTGAGCGAAAAGCAAGCTACATCTAAATTGTTTTTCTTTTTTCTTTTTTTTCATATGCTCAATAGATGCTCAACTGCCACTTTTAGTAAAACTTCAACTGCGACTGCGATTTTCTCAGCTTCCCCCTTTTTTTTTTTTTTTGCATATGTGCCTAGCCTGACAGCCCTTTTCAGGATTTTTTTTTTCAAAGGGTTTCTACGAACTTCATTCGGGATAAACTTCATTCAAAGGGTTTCTATGAACTTCATTCGGGGTGAACTTCATTCGGGAACTGAATTCGGGATAAAATGAGCTGCATGCTGATGCTATTTTAATTGGCTTAATGTGCTTCAAATAAATGCAGGGTGTCTAGCGACCGGGAAAACAGGGAAAAGTCAGGGAATTTTGAGTCACCGGGAAAAGTCGGAATTGTCAGGGAATTTTTCAATCAAGTAGTACCAGTCAGGGAAAACCACTTCGGGGCCTGCCCACAGTTTTAGAATTGGGTAAAGCAGTGTTAGGCCCCCAAGAAGTTACCGAACGCAACACATTCGTGCGCGACGAAAGCGTGAACCGCATGAAATGTTTTCTGGTGTTTTTGTAAGCGAAAACTTGCTGCGCACGCCTGAGGTGCGCTGACGCCACCGCGGAAACCACCCGCACGCTGCATGCCGAGCGGCAGGCGCCGGCAACATCGCAGCAGCACCTGCCGCGGAGTAGTGCGGTAGCTTCGACTGCTTCTAACCGCTCTTTAAAATGCTACTCAAGGCACAAACGCACTCGCTTGTGCAGGAAAGGAGCCACCGCAGGCACGAAATCGACGCGGGCGTGAAAATACCACGCACGAATTGCGTGCAGAAACTCGCTGTGCGGTTCATGCAGCTTGCCGCTTGCTTAGGTTGCTGGGTGCACTTGCGCAGAGGGACGATGTAGATGGCGCCCAAATAGCACGCACAATGCGCTTCTTTTTTTAACGAATTTTAAAAGGCAGCACTTTTTGGGAGCTAATCTTGAAATAACTTCTTGTGACATCAGGAGCCAGAATGACATAATCAAAAAGGAAGATGACATGGTTTAGCGTGAACCGCGTGGGGCGTTTTCTGCTCGCGAAAACGTGCCGTGCACGTCACAGGCGCACTGACGCTGCCGCGGAACACTCGTATGCTGCGCGCGGTGCTGCTGGCGGCGGCAGCTTCGACTGCGAAGTGGTGACGGGAACTCGAGCGACCGCTTCTGAGCGCTCTCTAAAATAGGCATGCACGAAGTTGCTTGTGTGGTAAAGGAGCTTATAATGCGGGCGAAAACGGTACTATAAAACATCCGTGCCGCTAGTGAAAGCGCCCATGCAATACCTGCCGGGGTGGTAAGCCTTAAAATCTCTGGCAGAGCCAGCCGGCTGTCTCCAGAGCTTCGAAACTGCCGCCATGAGGCGCGCGGCTCCCCATTAGCGCAAGTCGTCAGGCTCCTCCCACTACCGCGCGCGATGCGCGTCATTTTCTGAGCGAGGCAGAAGCTGCCGCGCGTGCGAATCGTCGATGCGGGCGTCAAAAAATCGCACGTGCAATGCCGATGCGCTCAAATCGTGTGCAAAAACGCTCCATGCGGTTCACGTTGCATGTCGAGCCAGGACAATCAAGAAAAAAAAACGAAAGGTGCTCGCTGAAGCGCAACTTGAAGCTTCTATCCCGCAAGACGAAATAAACTCGGTGAAGTCGTAACTGAAGGCAAGCAAACCTCAAACTGAACAAACAAACTGAAGTTAATCAAAGTGGATTTTGAGCATTAGGGCACTTGCAGCAAATGTGTTTTTCCCATGATACAACGTGTTTTCTCTAAGCTTTTTATATGCTTCATGGACCATTTCCTGTTGTATAGGTCAGGGAATTTCATTTACAATGGACATGGAAAAGTCGGGGAAATTGAATTAGGCAAATTGCTATACACCCTGGTCGGTCGCTTTGGGAGCCGCATCGCTGCTAGATACGTTGGGCTTTTTCACTCCGTGGACTGTTTACTGCGCCGGTGTTGGGAACAGAGCGTCTGTGCCCATCCCCTTTTTGGTTCACTAGGAAACGCTGGCCATGATGTTTCCATGCATCCTCAGGGGCAGGTGTTGCCCAGCCCTGAGCCCCGCTTGGTTTCCCAGCAGCGGGCGCCCTTGCGGGTGCGCCCTCCTCGGGGGACCTTCTTGTGTGAGGAAGGTTTGCTGTGCACGCAGGACAACCCGAACACGAGCCGCTGCCTGGGGGTGTTTGGGCTGAGCCTGTACACGCAGGAGCGGGACCTCAAGGAGGTCTTCTCCAAGTACGGGCCCCTCGAGGACGTCCAGGTGGTCTACGACGCACAGGTACGTCTGATTGCAAGGTCCCAGCAAAGAGAAGTTTGCATACTAGTATAAGGCAGAAGAACCAGCTAGAACATTTATTTGCATTGCCACCTTCAGAAAGGCACCTGTGGGAGTGTTGCTACTGGCACTGCTACTTATAGCAATCACTGGCTGTCGTCATGTGACACATCTGTGCTTTCGTGGCTGCGGTCCGGCCCCAGAAGCTCACTGCCCTCAGTTGCGTTCAGTGGGTTTGAAATGAAGCACCTCTTGTATGTAGCCCTGTTGCACTGGCACTTGGAATGGCCGCTAATACAGTTGGACGCCGTAACAGCCGTGGGAAGCGCACTACGGTGGTGGCTGTGCTCGTGTTCAGTGCGGGAGGCGGGCCATGAATGGAGCCCTGGCTTGGGGAAGCAGAGAAGTCACCGGCCTCGGCTGGCTGTGAGTTGGGATGCCCAACCACAGCGGCTGGTTTCTTTGACAGATTCACTCGGGAAATGCGGGTCCCAGAGAGTTGGTGTTGCAGTGCAGGCAAAGGAGGCCTCTGCTGCACTGTTTGTTGTGGGAGGTCTCCTCTCGGTCTGCCTTGGGGGCTAAGTTCTTCCCACCATTGCCCAGTCGTTTGTGCTTTGAGGGTTGCAAGCCACTGCCTCCCCTGCAAGGACGGCTGGCGAGGCGTGCCGCAGGCTGTGGACTGTAGCAGCGCAGCAGTGGTGACCCTGTGCCCCTGTGGTTCTTGTGCAGTCTGGCCGGTCCCGGGGTTTTGCCTTTGTGTACTTTGAGAGCGTGGACGACGCCAAAGCGGTGAGTGCCAGAGGAGGAGTGGTGCGGCGGCGGTGGGAAGAGGGGTGCCCTGACTGGGGGTGTGTGCAGGCCAAGGACCGCTGCAATGGCCTGGAGATCGACGGCCGCAAGATCCGCGTGGACTACTCCATCACCCAGCGGGCACACACCCCAACACCGGGCATCTACATGGGCAAGCCTTCCTAGTGAGTGGGGCCGCCTTTTCGCAGCGACGCTGTTTGTGTCGCAAGGCAGGACCAGCGCCTGCCGCCAGAGAAGCCCACCGCAATCCTAATTTGCAATCATACATGCAGCATAGAGATCAGCATTCGTTTAAGTACCCACAAAACAAGCATTGACACCGCGCAATAGCCCCTATGTGTTCCTGCTAAAGACTAGGCTTGCAGCTGCTCGCCAAAAAAAAGTTGACGTCATTCGAAGGTGAGCGCATGCGTCACACTCAGCCGCCAGAGAAACCCAGCTCCAGCGACCACTAGCCCATCGAGATGATGACGAACATTTCATACCCTTTCACATCAGCATGCGTAGTGGTTTACAAAAGCTTTGCCGGACACCCAGGGCGGCCATTTTTTCATTGCGGGGTCGCAGCAGCGGGTGGCGTTGGCTGTGCGCCATTTTTATCATTTTGACTTGAAAACTATGACCTTTTAAAAATCCTTCAATGCAGGCAGAGACTAAAGATCGGTGCCGGCTTAGATTCGATTAAATGCAAATTGTATAAACCCTTTCTCTGTCACTGACGTACTGGTACGTTTTTGCATTTCCCCTTCGCAGTGTCACTGATGTACTGGTACGTTCTCCATTGTGAGTTCAAAACTTCGCGACATAGCGTAAAGCTAGCACACCTGGACTGTTTTCACATCTGTCGAGTATTTCTGGTAGCTCGTATTGTCACTGTATACACCATTTTCAATAAGCCGGGAAAGGAGGAACATACTCGCAGACCAGTTCTCTCAGCGACCCGCGCGCCTTCCGCTTCCAGCGGAAGCCTGTGTGCGCTTGGCTGCTAACATATGCTCCGCTGCATAGTACAAGAGTGTTTCGCACCATGTTCTGAGTTTTTGTGGAACTTTCAACTGTTTTGGCCAATTCTGCGATGCCGTTCAAGTTGCAAACGTCGCTTGGTCAGCACTGTGCGGTGGTGGGTTAACGAACAACCAGAGAAAGCGAAAAAAAGTCGCCGACAGCGCGCATCTGCACGACACTGCCTGCAGAAAATGCAGTGCGGTTGCGACGTGTTTTTAAGTGCAATGCACTTCTTAAGCGACCCTGAACCTGCGTCCACCGGCGATGCCCGCATAACATACCCACGTGGGGGATTGGCCAGTTAAGTGCGAATGCACTTAAGCGACCCTGAACTTGCGTCCACCGGCGATGTCCGCATAACATACCCACGTGGGGGATTGGCCAGTTAAGTGCGAATGCACTTCTTAAGCAACCCTGAACCTGCGTCCACCGGCGATGTCCGCATAGCATACCCACGTGGGGGATTGGCCAGGAATCTCCTCGTCTTCCTTGGCAACGGGGGGAGATGGGCGCGCGCTACCTGGCCGCTGACATGGCACATACCCACGTGGGGGATTGGCCAGGAATCGGGCGTGAGAAGGGCTAATGCACCCGCTTAAAGGAGTACTGACACGAAATTTCAAAGCTGAGATCCGCTCTAGCAATCAAGTACAACGACAACACAAATAGGTGTCTGTGAATAAATGCATCTTTCTTTCTTTGTAGTTGTGTGTGTGTGCGTGATCTCTCTTTCGCGAAAATTACCGAACCGCGCAAATTCAACTCGTGCATTCGCACTTTCACATTCTTCCCCTCGGGGAAATGCGGGGAATTTTTTGCTGCATCGCTTCCCGCTTCCCGACGGACAGCAAGTTGAGATATCGGTGGGCGCCGTTGATAAATCGCAACGACTTTGTACCAACGACCAACTTTAGGGTTTCTTGGGTGCACTTGGATGGCAAGTAAACGGAGCAAAATCCATTTATCACACGCACAGCTGCGACAGGGAACAGAACCCCTTGAAATGTTAGAAGTAACTTTATCCCTTACAATACAGGATTTATTTATTGATTGATTGATTGATTGATTGATTATGGGGTTTAACGCACCGATGCTTCATAGGTGATGAGGCGCATCGTAGTGGAGGGCTCCAGATTAATTTTGACCACCTGGGGATTTTTCGCGAGCTATATAACTTGGTTCCATGTAGCCAATTTAAAATACCATATATTGTTTGGTCATTATAGCCCATTGGCATTAAACAATCCCTTTTTCGTCTAATCTAACCTTTAAAATCACGGCGTTTTCTTTACTTCTTTTTTTAGGCAAACACATTACACTCCCAAACGATATGAAAGGATGACTTTCTCCATCGCAGACTGCTGCTCGAGACACGTGAACGCTTCATTTGGAAAATAGCTCAACCTGTTCACAGCGTGGTCAAAGGAAAAGCTTCAAATCCTTTTGCGTTGTCACGGAATCTAAAGTACTACAATTACAAAAGTTACTGCTGCTCGCGTAAAGCTTTTGCGGTGCAAGCAGAGGTTCCACAAAGGTGGGCTTCGAGCGACAGGCCGCATGCGCTGCGCAGAGTTGGGCCAATCATCATCACCATCAACGAATATTAACTCGCCCAAGCCTCAACCTTCGAATAGTAATTTGACTGGTTGTGCGGTCGTGTTATTTTTCCGCCCAGGTAATTTCGTCCGTCAGTAACCGTCATAAGTCTAGTTAAGAAAGATTATACAGTTAAACCTCGTTATAATGAAGCGGGATATAAAGAACTAATGGATATAACGAAGCAATCATAGTTCCCCTTGAAATTCCCATAGATACCCATGTATGAAAAACCTCGTTTTAACGAAGCTAAAATTTCCTCGCAATGGGTATAACGAACCTTTTTTTTTTCACAACGAATGTCTACGGACTATTTCGCTACCTGCCAGGTCAATTTCTTATAGCGCGCGACCGGTTACGTCGCATCACGGATGCGGTGATTCAAAACTCGCGCTCGCAGGGCCGCCAACTACAGCGCGCTGCAAGCGCCTGGCAACACGCGCGAGGGTGCGCCTCTCCCGGCACCCCGAGCACGGAGGAAATCCCTTTCTCGTGGCCTCGCCCGCACCCCACTCTTCTCCTCTTCTGCTGCGCGGCTTTGTGGCTTTGTTGTTGCTTTTCTGCGTGCGCGTCGACCGTCGAGTTGCCGCTCAGCTATTCTTTCTGTTTGGTCGTTCGAGCTCCCGTCGCCAGAAAAGAGATGGACGACGCAAAAAGAAAGCGCAAGACGATATCGATAGAACAGAAGGCGGCTATGCTGAAAGCCGTAGAGTCCGGCGTAAAGAAAAAAAAAGTAGCCGAAGATTTCGGCATAGAGTTGAGCACGCTATCGACGATTTTAAGTAGCAAAGCAGCTGTCGCCGGTGCTGTCGCACGTGGCGTAAAAGGCGACAGGAAGAAGCTGCGCGCCCCCGCCTTCGAAGCCGTTGAGAAGGCGGTCTTCAAGTGGTTTTTGGACGCAAGAGCAAGCGGCATTCCAGTGAGTGGGGCACTGTTGCAGCGGAAAGGGAGGGACTTTGCGTGCATCATGGGGCACGACGACTTTGTGGCGAGTGCGGGCGGGCTGGCTTTAAGGAGCGCCACGACATCGTCGGCAGGGCCGTCTGCGGGGAAGCGATGTCCGTCGACCGCGAAGCTGCACTGCTGTGGGTGGAAACAAACGTTGGGCAGTTGCTGGAGAAGTACAGTCCCAAGGACTTGTTCAACGCGGACGAGACCGCCCTGTTTTATCAGATGCTGCCGCAAAAAACCTTGGCCCTCAAAGGGGAACGCTGCCAGGGCGGCAAACAGAGCAAGGTCCGCGTGACCGTGTTGCTCTGTGCGAACATGGATGGGACTGAAAAGGTGCCGGCCCTCGTCGTCGGCAAAAGTGCATCACCGCGATGCTTTAAAGGTAAGCGGAAGCTACAAGTGAGTTATGTGTGAGTTATGGCTTGGATGACACGAGACGTTTTCGCGCAATGGCTGCGGGAGTGGGACGAAAGGCTGGGCAGACAGAAGCGAAAGATCTGCCTTGTCCTGGACAACTGCTCGGCGCACCACACTGCCGTTGTGCTAAAAAACATCGAGCTGTGCTTCTTGCCGCCAAACTGCACTGCGGTTGTGCAACCCCTTGACCAAGGGGTTATCATGAGCTTCAAATCCGGCTACCGCAAGCGTGTCATTGACCGCATTCTGTTCAATATGAGCACGAAGCGCGAGACCCAGATAGACCTGTACATGGCGATCGAGATGCTGCAGGCTGCTTGGATGTCTGTACCGGCAAGCACGATCGCCAACTGCTTCCGGCATGCCTCTTTTGGCGTCAGCAGCGGCGAGAACAGCGAGGATCTCGGTGCTGCCGCCATTGAGGGGGCTGCGGGGGACGAAGCCCTAGCGTCATGGGACGCTCTCCTTGACGCCGGCGTTGTGCCAGACTGCGACACATTCTGCACCTACGTCAGTGCCGATGCTGACGCGGTGACGACCGAGGAACTTACGGAGGCCGAAATTGTGCGCTCAGTGACGGGGGCGCCTAACGACGACAGCGACGAATGTGTCGACAACGGCCCGGAGTGCAGTGGTGGCGAACCCGACGTACCAACGTCCGCACAAGCCCTGGATGCGGCAGACCTGCTGCGCCGCTTCTTTGGCGCCCACGATGACGGCGAGGACGGACTCGAGATCGCGGCTGCAGCTGAGAAGGCCATCATTCGCTTAAAGAAGACGCGGCAGAAGTCCAGCACGGACTTTTTCACTGCTAAATGAGCCGCCAGCTTGCGTGCTGTCGATCGAGCGTCGATGGGCCGTTTGGCGTAAATAAAGTAGCGATTCCTTGCTCTTCATTTTTTCGCTTGATTTTCTCCGCGCGACGGCCGTTTTTTTTTCGCGTGGCGCGCTGTTGTGAGTTTCGGGGGTGAGTACATCCTCTCTTGTTTGAAAATTGTCGGTACAAATGGACATTGGCTATAACGAACTATTGGTTATAACGAAGTCATTACGACCCCCCCGTTCAACTTCGTTATAACGAGGTTTTACTGTATTGCATTGCAATGTGACCAGTGGAGCAATCGCCTCGTCGAAAGATCGGGAGCGCGGATCACTGTGACCCACATATGTTGTGCGCGCTCCGCATTCGACGTCTCCGCTTCCGTAAACATGGCTGATCGGTGAACATAACAAGCACGGTGGCATTGAAAAAACGTATTTACTGCCCGATATCGACTTCTATGTCAGTCGGTGCCATACAGGTACGCTTGCATCGCGGAACTGCGGAGCACCACCGGCACCACCACCAGCAGTGCTACTGCTGCTCGCAAGAGCCGAGATCGGCATCTTCCACTCTGGCAGCAAATTAGGGCCTAAATGACAACAAAACAGAACACACACACACACAAGCACTGCAACTGCCAACTTAAGGGGGGACGTGGCTTTCAAAATCACCTTTATTTCTTTGTGGATTTTGATGAAAATTGGCACAGCAACTGGAAATGCTTCTGTGATAACACCATAAAAATTTCAAGGTAATATTTTGACAACTTTTTTATTTAATAAATTTTCTCTGTTCCGCTTGTACTGAGCTTGAGCGACTTATAAAACATGATAGAAAACTTGTTCGGAGTGCTTTGCATTCCCAAATGAATGGACGAGGTTAAGACAGTTTTAGATTTTTTTTTTACAACACAATGTTTTTAGTTTTCATTTTTTTAGAGGTTAATGTGCAACAGGCATGTCGACTGCGAATGACTATTTGAATAAAAAAAATCACAAAAACAAATCTGAACAACCAAGAGTGTCACAACCTGAGCAGTTCATCAAGGAATGTAATGCAAGAAACAGATTCAAAATAGACGCAGCGGTCACAAAGAAATCCCAGGAACAAGCGACACAGGTGGCAAAAAAAAATGTTTTGAGAAAACGGCTTCCGAAGTTGCAACATAGGTTTCACTTATCAAAAGTCCAACCAGCCAACCCATGGCAACAAGTGGCGCATTTTTTTTTACTTAAATTTGAAAACTTCTGGTTTCTTTTATGTTTTATTACATTGCCTGGCGCAGCAACTTAGTACTCATACGTGCAGGTGTTCATTGCCAAAAGTTTGCATACCACAAGGATGCAATGAGCTACTTTGAAGCTTGGTATAATATTGTGCATAACTCCAACTTTTATGGAAGGGGTCTTTTTTCACTACTTTTGACGTTCAAGGCATCCAATATGTCTCGCAGCACAGTCAGTATGCCCTAAGCCATAGATTATATGCATTGGTATCAATAATTTCCCTTAAAGAAATCACTATTAAATGCTGCGACAGTAAGATAAATTTTTAATGCAGAGAACATATTTTTATTCCTATATTCGTATTTCAAACCTGTTAGCATGATTATTGAAGTGCACGAGAAATGTTGCGCAAGAAAGATGATATGGCTCGCGCGCATCGCAGCGCACGCTTACCGCGACATATCGTACTTTGATTATCCCTGATATGGCTTGTCAGGTCGCTTTTAAGATTAAATATAAAGTCACACGCGTTAATTACAACTACTGGCGTTCAATAGTAACCGGTTTCGCAGACATGATGCTCCAATGCACGTCGGCTATGCTGTGCGCGCCGCAGCGTTTGACGCGTCGACCGTTTCTTTCCCAAGGCTAGCGAGCCCACAGCAATAACTAAGCGTGTAAACATCGCAAATCCAACTAAAAGTTCACTTCACGAACCGCTATTGCAAGCGCCCGCACCGCGTCACCCTCCGGTGTCTGGCGACGGTAGAGTCAAGCGCACCACGAAGCGTTCGATGACCTCCGCCTTTCAAGCCACACAACTTCCCGTAATCTGGCTCGTGATCTCGGGCCTCCCCATCGCGATAACATCCCTGTTGAATACCACAGACTGAACAGAAACTTGGCCGAGCGAAGCAGCGAAAATGAACTCAAACCGCCCACGCTACGCAGCTCAGGCGGCCGCCATCTTGCATTGCGCCGTGTTGCGACCGGGAAGGCCGACTGCAGCCGGGAAGAGGTCCAGAACTGATAGGTTAACGTAACTGTTTACTTCATAGCGAGAGGTGAGCCGAAGCCAAAGAACAATGCCCCGACGGGCGAGGTTACAATACAGGACTCGAGCAGAGCGACAACATCGATTCGCTGCTCTAACAGGAATTACAGTAGAATCTCGATGATACGATTCTGGGTGATACGAATTTCGGGATGATACGAATTTCTAAAGTCCCGGCAAAATTGCATTGTTTGCAATGGGAAAAATTTCGGCTGTTACGAACGGACCTGCGTGGCCCGGCGGATGATACGAACGAGCCAGCGAGGCGCCCGACTGCCGAACAAGCAAGTGACGGCTCTCTCTCCCCATTTGTCACTCCTTTTTCTCCAGAAACGGCCGGGCTGTTGTTTTCTGCTCTCGAAAACGCGCCCCGCACGCCACATGCGCGCCGCGGCCGGCGGCGGCAACATGGCGGCGGCTTCGGCCGCGAAGTGGCACGGCCGCTTGAGCGACTGCTTCTAGCCTCTCTTTAAAATGCCGCTCAAAGCAGACACGAAGTTTCTTGTGCAGTAAAGGAGCTGATAACGTTGGCGAAAACGGTACTATAAAACACCATCCACGCCGCTAGTGAAAGCGCCCATAAAATATCTGCCGGAGTGCTAAGCCTAAACATCTCTGGCGGAGCCAGCGGGTTGTCTCGAGCGTTTCGCAAGTCGTCAGCGTCTTCTTCTGACCGAGGTAGGAGATACCGCGGGCGCGAAATCGTCAATGCGGCCGTGAAAATACAGCGCGCGCAAAGCCGAGGCGTGCGAATCGCGTGCAAAAACGCACCATGCGGTTCACGCTTGACTGTTGCGACGTGTAGCGAGCTTGGACACCGGGAGTCAGGAGACAAGCGCGAATCTAGGCGAAGCGTTACGCGCTCGTAGGGGTTTAAAACGTAGGGGTTTAGGGGTTTAGGTGACGTAGGGGTTTAAAAAAAGCAGAAAAAATCATGGATTTGTTCACGCGAAAGTAAGAAAAGAAATATACGAAAACTTTTTTCAGCGCTCAATTTTTTGGTCTGTGTTGGTTCATACGAATTTCGGATGATACGAATATTTTTCGCGGTCCCGCGAGATTCGTATCATCGAGATTCTACTGTAGTTACAATGCTTGGGCAGCTCTATTTATACCCAAAAGCGATAACGGTCACAATGCCAACAAGCTGGGACACTGGAGCTGGAACAAGCTGGAAGGACAAAGGACAAGCTGGAACAATTGCACGAAACCAATTGCATGTAGGCTACAAGCTTTTACTTTGACCCCTAGAGGGGTGTCCGCTAAGCTTGGACGACGCAGCCCACACAATTTGTAACGCACCAAACAGAACTCGCGTTGGTGGTAATATTTTCCCTAAAAATTGCATTTGTTAAACGCTTAGACAGTCCGGTACATTTTTAACGCTGTGAGCAGGTCTTTATTCTGAACTCAGTCCTGTTTGCATGGTTACTAGAAGTGCACAGGAACTATGTGCAAGAAAGGCGATATGACTCACACGCATCGCAGGGCACGTTTAGAGCAACACGCAGCACTTTGAGTAACCCTCAGGGTGCCTAGCGCCTGGGAAAAGTCAGGGAATTTTGAGCCACAGGGCAAAGTTGGATAATTGTGAGGGAATTTTTCAATAAAGTAGTACCAGTCAGGGAAAATTACTTCGGGGCCTGCCCACACAGTTTTAGAATAGGGGAAACCAGTGTTGGAAGCCCCCAAGAAGTTACCGAACGCAACATGCTCGCATGCAGCGAAAGCGTGAACCGCATGAACCGTTTTCTGGTTTTTCTGCAAGTAAAAATGTGCTTACGCCATCGCGGAAACAATCAAGAAAAAAAGCAAAAGGTGATCGCTGAAGCGCAACTTGAAGGTTCTGTCCCGCAAGATGAAATGAACTCTGAAGTTGTAGCTGAAGGCAAGCAAACCTCAAAATGAACAAACTGATGTTAATCAAAGTGCAGTTTGAGAATTACGGCACTTGCAGCAAATGTGTTTTTCCCTGTGATAGAATGTGTTTTCTCTATGCTTTTTATGTGCTTCACGGACCATTTCTACAGAATAGCGCCTGTTGTATAGGTCAGGGAATTTTGTTTAAAATGGACATGGAAAAGTCAGGGAAATCGCATTAGGCAATTTGCTAGACACCCTGACCCTGACATGGCCCATCAGGTTGCTTTTAAGATCAAGTTTTTGTCACAAGCATTAATTACAACTACTGGCGTTCAGTCGTAACCGGTTGCGCAGTCAGTTGCAGCAGCTATGTCTTGCGCGTGGTAGCTTTTGACGTGTCAGCCTTTTCTGTCTCAAGGCTAGTGAGCCTACTGACACGTTCAAAAGCCGTTACCACAAGCGCGCACACCGCACTTCACCCGCTGGAGTTAGTCACGTGCACCAGGAGCGTACGATGACCTGCGCCTTTTGAGCCACACAACTTCCCGTAATCTGGTTCATCATCTATCTCAGGCATTCCCATTGCAGTGACCGTGTTGAATACCACAGCAGATAAAATGACTGAACAGGAAGGAGCTTGGCCGTGCGAAGCGACAAAAATGAAATGCACACTACGCAGTTCAGGCGGCCGCCATCTTGCGTTGCCGCAGCGACACCCAATCAAAAGGGCCGTTCCAGCGCACGCCGATCGGAGAGCCATTCGCGCTTCAGAGTCTGTCTGGCTTCGTTTGTGCATTCTTTTTCTGCCGTTCGTGCGTTTGGGAACGAACAAAGATAAAAGAGACGACCTGGACAGGAAAGAGGCCGATTTACAGGTACCAAAATGCAGGTATTTTTGCGCTGATATTTTATCACCGCAGCTGGCAAAAGTGTTTTCTTATTCCACCTTGCAGCTGTTTTTGGCGGTAAAACTTTGCAAACGCGCAGACTAGAAAACAACAAAAACCAATGTTTTGGTATTTTTTCGAAGCTCAAAGCTTTTGAAAGCACGCATGACAAGTAATGGAGTGAAATAGTCTGTTCCCTGCAGTGGCGGCTGCGACTGGGTTAGCTTTACAATGAGAAGACTGTTTTTAGTTCCCAAATTTCCCCCAATGGTGCCTTTGCATCAAGTTGCAGCTTCTGAGTGTCAGAGCATAGTTATACACCAAGAAAATATTGTTCCTGGGCAATGGGTTGGTGTTGCCATAGCCCAGTCATTCAATGGCTGTGGCGATGCCACCAATCCCTCGTTCGTGTTAGTGTGTGTGTGTGTGTGTGCCTTGGCTTGAAGAGGAGGACATTGTCCCTTGCATGCTCTCTCAGCTGTGACAGCATTGACATGAGTTTGTCTTGGGATTTACGCACTTTCCACTAACTTCTTACTGTTGACGAGTCTCTCTCGTTATGCTACAGTGTCATTGTTTGCAGCTTTCAGGACGTCGATATCATGTTTAATCTGATTTGGTTTTCGGATGTGTGATTCTTAACTGTGGCTATCCGGTTGGGCGTCAGCCGTAGATTTGTGAGCATTTTGTATTTTGGCATTCCTGCAGTTTACTTATGGCAGCCAGAATGGCACATGCGCGCACACACACGAATAACACGGCTGCCAAGTGGAACGCTGTGAGCATGCCCAGTAACCGTGGCTCGGATTGTGTGTTACCTTGCAGCGGTGGCGGAGGTGGCAGCGGCGGCGGCGGCGGCGGTGGCGGCTACGGAGGTGGCAGCGGGGGTGGCTACCGGGGCGGCTACCGTGACCGCTCACCGTCACCCTACTACAGCCGGGGGCGGCGGTACTCCCGGTCTCGCTCCCGGTCGTACTCCCCCCGGAGGTACGGATACTACTGAGAGCCAGTGCCTCCTCCCCCTTTCACTCACCCCTCCCCTCCTCCTTCATGTTTGCTTTGCGCATTAGCCGCCCCACCCCCATTTGAATAAACAGCTCGGGCCCCCCCTCTGATGAGGTCAATAAAAGCGGTCAGTGTGTGTGCTCTTGTCGTGTTCCTGAATCCCGGCGGGCGTGTGGTTAACTGCTGTTCCCTGTTGTTTTCTTTGCAACCCCCACCAAGGGCTTGGAAGAAGGAACGAAGCGCATTGGTGTGTCTCTGTGAAGTTTGAAGAGTTTGAAGTTTGCGAAGGGCAAGAGCGAAGGTGGTTGCGGGCGTAGAAGAGTGCTGAAGCCCACGGTTTGCGGGTGTGGGCCAAGAGGCCGCCATGGTGGAGGACCCCGGCGAGAGAAGGCCCAAGGTTTGAAGGGTGTGGCGCAGGCCGCCAAGAGGCCTCTCTCTCTCCCTCCAGGCGACCACCCATCGGCGGGCCCTGCGGTAAGCGGCCAACACGATTTCGCTGTCTACACGGGCTGGGCCAGGGAGGCGCCATTTTTGTTCTGGCTGTGGTTCATTTCACAACCTGCCTTGTTCTCGACAATCCACTTGCACCAGTGTGTCCATCTCGCCGAGATGGGAGCGGAAGATGAGCAGCAGTGGGCGTCGGAGCAGATGAAACTTGTCGCCTTTTTTTTCAGCTGACCACTGCAGCTGGACACGCTGGTGCATGGGGGTTGTCGAGAACAGGGTTGCAACGGCCGTGCTGCACGCAGCTTGAACTTTGAGGGAGCGCGGTGAGGATTCGGAGGAGCCCCACTGCTCGGTGTTGGTGCTGCATGGAGGTTGCGGGACTGGCGCCATTGTGAGAGCAGCTGTGCACCTCGTGTGCCACTGTGTAGGCAGCTTGCCTTGGGGCGGCAACATTGGCGCGCAGTCCTGTCACTGTTAGCCTAGCTGTTGGGAAGCAAGCCCACAGGTGGCAGCCTCTCTTTCAAGAACGTAGCAGTGCACTGTGGTGTGCCAGTGCTCTGTTTATTGGCTGCCACAGGCAGTTCATTGCATTAACACAGTACTGTTCTATTTTTTATTCGTCTTCTCTTCACAGGGGTGGCTAACTGATTGCAATGGAGCTATGTTGCATCATCTGAGTAAAATGGTCAGGCTGCAAGTTGCTGACCAACATTTCCCTCAAATTTTTCCAGCCAGTTGTTTGGGAACATTGCACATGGAGCCCGTGGCCTATGCATGTAAACTGCAGCCAGCGCGAAGTTATGCGGTTGTTAAGGGCTGGGGCTTCAGTACTTGTCAGTGCATGGCCAAAGGGCTGTGGCTGGCTTTAGTGCATTGGCCTTGTTGAAGAGCCACTGAAGTGTAGAAGCCTGGATCGTTTTAGAAGGGTGCTACGAGTGTAACATTGCAACTGGTAGTAGCAGAAGTGGCTTTTCAATGCAGGCAAGGCCAGAAGCAGTATTGCCACCTTGTACAATCCCACAGTACAATTTGTTACATCGCAAATAGTGAGGAGGGAATTGTTGTGCCTTGCCTCGGGGTTCTCGAAACAGAGTAAGGCACGAACACGTTCATTTAGAAGATAAAACCCACTAAGGCCTCATTCACACAGCTGTCACCTTCTCCGTTGCGGCACCATCACGTCAAAAAAACCGCGGACGGCGCAACGGAGTGTCTCCGTCAGTGTGGGGTCGTCTGCCTAGTGGTCAGTTTCGCCAAAATTGAACATGCTTAATCTGAAAAAGAGAATGTTGTTATATATGATTCAAGGAGACTAATTGCTGCAATGCAAAAATAACTAGTGGCTTATATTTTTGTTTGTGCTCACTTTTCGCTAAATTTTGTGAAGTTTTCTGATTGGCTGGTTTACCGTGGGGCGTGGTCTCGTCACGTCGGAATGGAAATGTGGAGAAATCGCCTGAGAAACCATGCCGGAAGCTGGTGATTTGGTGAGGTGAAAAACTGGTGTGTGAATGACGTCTATGGCAGGTAAAGGTCTAATTGGAAAAGAGCTGCGAGAAGCTGACATGCGTCGTCACACTGCCTGGAAGGTGAAAATGAGTGTGTGCACCCCATTTCGTGGGCCTGCAGGTATGCGGGGCTCTCGGTGCCTGCAGTTGTGTGTGCATTACATGAGCACATCCTCGAGTGTGACCATCGGAATTGCATTGTGGCAGGATTCCTGTGGCACCCGTCACCGGTAGAAGGCCACACTTCTGGCTCACCTGAGCTTGGGGTTTCTGCATTTACCACAAATTATGGGACTGAGGGTGCCGTGACAGCACTTGAATGCTTGGCCTTTCCCTTGGTATAGCCGTGGCCAAAGCCAGAAATAAGGTTGGAGTCCTCATAGTCGCCACGTGCAAGGCACAGCAGCTCAGATTTTGTGGACGGTAAGGGTGGTAGCATCTTGCTCCTCCAACAGTTCACCGTGCAAAAACCACCTCTAAAATGAAATGTTCCCCAATAGCGAAGGCCTTCCTTTTGGGGTACGACGATGCGCTTGTGTGGCATGCTGTGGACTTGGGCCATTTTTTCTTTTTCTTTCACCTGCTGAATGGAAGATGGAGAATTGCGTCTCATTTGAGTCCACTAATTATGACTTGCATCAAAGCAAATGTTTCAAAATGTGGAATCTCTGAAACAAGGCAAGCAAAGTTAATAAACTGCTTCTTCTTAAAATAAAAAATTCCCCCGCATTTCCCCGAGGGGGAGAATGTGAAAGTGCGAATGCACGGTTGTCGGCCCGCTTGCGGCGCTTGCGCTCGGCCCCCGCAGCCCACCGCCTCGCCGCCTTCTCTTCCATCGGGTTTGTAGTATCACGTGTACACCACGCAGTTATCAAGCCGCTATAACGCCGCTGAGTCGCCAACGCACGCCGCTGACGACGTAGTTTGAATTCGTTAAAGATATAAGGCGCGTCACTAACACTGATATCACCGTCGCGTCCGTGGCTTGATCGGCTTGATCGGTAGAGCGTCGCGCTGCGGCCGCAAAGTCCTCGGATCGAAACCTGGCGCCGGATGCTGTTTCTTTTTTAAATATAGAGGAGCACTGCGGACGCCGCCGACGCCGCCGCCGCCGGCGGTGGATGGTTTGGGGTCGCTTATAAAGTGCATTCGCACTTAAAAAAAAAGACGTATTCTGAAAACGGCGATTCAGTACACGAGAGCAACAGTTGCCTATTCATTACCTTAAGCTGGCACCCTTGCAGACAAAGTAGGAGGTGCAGGCACCATTGTGTCTGTTTGAAATCAAACAGCCTGGGGGGCAAAAAAGCACTGAGAGGAAAAAAAATGTGTTAGGGTCCTTGAAGTTCCTTTGCAGACTGTACAAACAATAAGTTGCAAGGGTTCGTGTCCAACCTCGATATTGAAGGAGCAGCATTTGACGTGAGCATTTTGATTTGGTATGCTGCCGTGTTTCACGCTGGTTGGCATCTAACTTGTCTTGCGCCGTTCTCATCCTAGAGTTGGAAAACAGTGGCATGAAGTGGCGCCAAGCATAGCGATGGGCCAAATAAAAATGCTTGCATGCCGAACAATGCCCTTTCTATGGGCACGGGTGACCCATCACCAGGATGTGGTCTGTCGGCCGCTGTTTTTATTTCTATGTATGCTGAGCTGAGTGCATGTTTGTTTAAAAGGCATTGTTACGCAGGTTCTGTTTTCAATTGGAGTGCAAGTACAGGGTGCAGTGCAAGAGTCCTTTCCTTAGCATGGTCACATATAAGGTGAACTCCACCGCTGATGCCATGTAAGGCATCAAGTGTACAGGAGTGCACAAGGCTCCCTTTGTTTTGATGTGCCCCTGCCGACGACTCGAACAAGCTGCGCGTGCGGCTGGCTGTGCACACCTGTCTTTGCCATGCTCCCCAGGAGTCCAGAGCGGCACAATGTTGCAGCAACCACAAATCAACCTCTTTCTCTCCAGGGGCAAGCTCCGTAGCGAATACTGCAGGGATAGTTTTGCCATTCTGGACAGGCAACTACAGTGGTGAGACAAGTACATTGTTGTTGCAGGGCGTGGCCAGTGGCACGCACCCTGCGTAGCCTTTTCAACACTGGTTCCACAGAGCCTTCAACTACAGCTGTGTAAAGAGGCTCGCATTGCGTAATGCTGTGCAGATTGGGCAGAGTTTTCTGCTAAGCACTGCAGGCCCGTCTCTTTCTCCGTCCCTCCCTGCCAATCAAGGCAGAGCGTCAGGTGAGGCACACTGCAGGGCCCAGCGGCATAGCTTGGCAGCTTGTCCACACGAGTGTCCCGATCGCGGGCCACTGGCTGTGCCGGGAGCGTTGCTTGGGAACTCTTAGTTACTACGGCACACTTTTCTGGTGTGTTGGAACCTTGTGGAAGGACTTCGTCACACAGAAAACAGCGCCCTGTTCCAGCCCCTGTCCAACAAGGTCTGATTTGTGCATTCATACCACCGGGCATCGTTGGTTTCCAGGGTGCCTGGTTGTCATTTCGTGCGTCTGCATTCCTAGTCAGGGTTGTTTTTGTTTTCTTTTCCTCGAGGCAGATTTTGGCTGCACGGCAGCTGTGGCAGTCTTACTGACACGCTTAGAGCGGTTCAAGCGGGGGCTTTTAACTCTTTCGGGACCGCCCGAAAAAGTGAAGTCTCGCTACAAATTTTTTATTACATAAAGTAAAGGCACCATCCTACCTTAGCATATACCAAAATGCAGCTAATTATATGTTCTTTGACATACAATACCAAGTTTTACTTCAACACTGACGATAGAACCATGAAAAAATCTTAAAGTAAGAACTTTGTAAAAAAACTACAGAAATAGAAAAAAGCGTAAATATAAAAATAAAAAGGAATAAAATTATTTCAGGATATACAAAATCTAACACAATGCTTTGTTTCTTCATCGTGAAAGTTTGATGCGTCTAGGTGTAACTGGTTTTTTGTTTTGTGCGTGATCTCTTTGGCACTAGGGCCATGGCTACGTCGTCGCCCAGGTACACGCCGGGATTTCGTCTCGGCGAAAACTTGATCCCTTTGAGATGGTGGCAGGAGATCACCACCATAGGTAGTTAACACCCTAGCGAACAAATATAAACCAGCCAGAACATATTTCAAGCGCACATACCTACTCAAGAGACAATTGAAACCGAAACCAACACCCACCTTTGAGCGCAATTTGATGTTCCAGGCTGATCGACACCTGAATCCTCACTCGAGCTGAAATCCAATCTCTAAAGCCGCATTCCGACTCTTCACTGCCACTCTCATCGTTAAAATCCACAGTAGAAGGCGAAGATATGCGAGACGAGATGAGGCGGATGTCTTATCGCGCTCGCGCGAGTATGACTCCATGTTTGTTTACATTCGAAACCACTGCCCGTCAGAATAAAATATCTGATTCGTTGCCGCCTGGCGATAAAAAAAGAAACTTCACAAAAGAGAAAACTATAGTTTTCAAACTATCTCCGAGATGTCGCTAGGTGTTCCATCGAGTGAAAATTTGTATTCTGCAGACTCGTGAAACCATCGATCATATGTGATCAATGGCCTATGGAGCGGTCCCGAAAGAGTTAATATCGGGCACGTGGCTTGTATTGTAGACTGTTTGAAGATAGAACTTTGGTGGCAGCATTTTCTGAACGGCACTTGTCTGTGTGGTACGGAACACGAAGATTTCACTCCTGGGAGACTCTGGAATATTGCCTCCAATCAGGGGTGAGACAGCTGCGCATATTGCGCAGTTTTGATACAAACTTGCTTTCCTGCGCCAGGCTGCTCCATAAGCTTGAAAATTGTAAAAATTGCGCCAAACTGCTCCAAAACAGTCTGAGAGCCAACGATTTTAACACTCCAGTCAGTTTCAGTGGGGGAAATGTTTACTGACGGCAGTATTTTCCAGCACCCCCAATGTGATGGTGTTTACCCCCAATGTGATGGTGTTTGTAAAGGTTCAATCTGATTCATCATGAAATTGTCCCCGAGGTAGTTTTTTCGAAAGTCACAATGTCGGGTTGCCATGTTATATTCTGTGTGTTTTCAGTTTTTCCATCGAAAAAAAACCCATAGAAAAAATAATTGTGTACTAAGGCGTCAAACTACTTGTGCAAGTTGATGAACAAAAACTGCATTTTTTGGAGCGCTGTATCTCCGGAGACATTACTGGACGCCGCCATCTTGGTGTGGTAAAGATGGGAAAATGTGGCCGCCGGGCGAAGCATTTGCTTGTGGTTCAGGCAGAGTGCTCTTCGCCGATGTCCACCTTGGTTTAGTTATGGGGATAGCTGGGTTTACATTTAGTCCTTTGATCTGTTGCGGGACTCGAAAGATGGGAATTCATCAAAAACAACATGGCGCCCACGAATTCGCGGTGTTTCGGCCTTGAGTGTGAGTCCGGTGTGTGTTTGAAGGGAAATTTCGGACTCATTACGGTGTTATAAAACGCTGAGTTATTGCTGCCTTTCACAACGAGCTTGCGAGTGGCGGAAATGGGAGGATCGACGCTGCAGAAGCAGCGGCGCAGGCTACATTGCTGCAGAATGTTTAAGCAGTCTCCGATAGCGGGACGGGCTATTATTTCACGCTAGCAAAATGGTTTATTTATCTGAAGTGAAATTTAATGCCAAGAGGGAGGCGGATATACATACGAACGTTTTGCACAACTTTTGCCGTGGCTCTACACTTGTGCGCACAGCCAAGTCCGAGATAAAAAAATAACAATTTCGGCATTCACATGATTATAAAAATGCCTTGCGATTGCTTAGTTTTTCAGTTCGATATTTTCAACGGAGCTCTACTATCTATTCATGGAACCTAAGAATTTAAAAATGGTTTGTAAAAAGGTAGTGCAGTTCGTACCTCGTGATACTCTGGCAGAAAAAAAAAAAAAAAAAATTTTGGGGGAGGCTGTTTCAATGTTCTGTATGACGTTCAGAACCGATTGAAGAGTGCACTTTTTTCCCACCAGTTGTCAAAAATTTGATTTTTTTTTGTCTCCTAAGGCGACATAATATATGTCGGCGAAAAGCAAAAACGCCCGTGTGTACGAGATTTCGGCGCACGTTAAAGATCCCCAGGTGGTCAAAATTAATCCGGAGCCCTCCACTATGGCGCGCCTCATCACCGGCGTTGCGTCGGCGCGTTAAACCCTACAATCAAAATCATCAGACATAATATATGTCGTTCTTCTGCTACAATTCAACGTTCTTTTGCTCCAAAATCAAGATTTCGCTGCTCCAAAAACTGCTCCCAAATCTGATTCAGCTGTCTCACCCCTGTCCAATGGATCTATGCAATCACAGCTGGACGTTCGCACTTTTGTGCCATGCAAAAGTTTCAAGTGCGTTGAGACTAATTGGGCAGGCTCGGAGTGCACCTGGAAGAAAGTGCCGATTTAGCGGGAGGAATATTTTGAGCTATGCAAAAGACATTGGAATCCTTGAAGGTTCCCAGGTGGTCAGGGTTAATCCGGAGCCCTCCACTAAAGAGTGTCTCATGTAGGTGCGCTAAACCTCATAATCAACTTTGCTCAGCTTTGGGCAGCCTTGGTGTGGGATAAGGCCCCCACGATGTGGCCACATTTTATGAAATTGAATTTAACAACAGTCAAACTTGCTGTATGTTCTCCTCCTCAAGCTTGTGCAGGGAAGTGGCAGCCTTTGCGAACACAAGGACGTCAGGAAAGCAAAATGATTGGTGCTACACGTATCAGCTTTGAATATTTGAAGGCTGCTGGAGAAGCCCCCCCCCCCCCCAAAAAAAAAAAAAAGTCGTCCCCCTCCATTTCCCTGAGTTCGTTGTGTGCATCCTTTCTGATGTTCTGCATTGCGTACTATTTTGTGGTGTCACTGGTTTGTCAGACTAGTGTTCCACGTTTTTTTTTTTTTCATTTAAACCAATGATTGGGTCAAATCATGCTCTCCTGGTTTGTGCATGTGGCCGTCGTGGAGTTTGTTCCCTCACCTCATTTTTGTTTTTGCAACATGTGAGAGCACCAACTTTGCTGGTCAGCGCACCCTTTGTCAGCTCTGAGGCATAGACTTGCGTTGAGTTGCTTCTTTTGTTTCAGGGCTCTGCTCTTAGCAATAAAGGGCTATTTACGAAATTTATACTAATTCTGTTGGCGAAGTAAGAAAGTTGGTGCCGTATCTGTAGTTTAAGTGGGCCTAGAATGATGTACAAAAAAACGAGGCTCTGTCTCGATGAAGTTGTGGTTTTGCTTTTCTCTTGTTTTTCTTCAACGGCTAATCTGGGGTGTATTTCCGTCGGTAAGCTCTCTCTCTCTCTCTCTCTCTCTCTCTCTCTCTCTCTCTCTCTCTCTCTCTCTCTCTCTCTCTCTCTCTCTCTCTCTCTCTCTCTCTGAGTGTATCATTCTGCAGAGAGAGAGAGATTCAACCCTAGAAACAATTTCATTCCTGAACCAGTCATTGTCCTGTGAGAACCACCGTGAGAACTGCCTGGAGCTCTGGGAATACTTTGCAGCTGGTGTGTTGGGTTGTTTTTGCTAGTCCCTTAAGACATTTCTCCAGGGTTGCACGAGCTCGCGGTCAGCAGCTGAGTAGCAGGCAGAGCTACAAGGCATGATTTGTGTGGTGGCAGTTTACTGTTGGGCAGTTCGAAAGTGACCCAGGGGGTACCAAACACTGCGGTTTTTGGTAGTTCGAAGCCCTGCAGGTGAGTGCACGGTGCTGTGGTTTCGGCCTCTCCATGTGCATTCTCGGTCATCCCTGTGAGCCTGGATACCTGGAGGCCTGTCGGTGCATGGACTGCATAGCACAGCTAGTGGAAGGTCAAGGTGGGCAGCACCATGGTGGCACCATGATGTGCTGTGGACTTTTACAGCGGCGTAAAATAAAGCTTTTTTTCTGTACTGATCCTTGGGTACTGTGGTTCCTGTTGTGTGGCAAGGCACTAGCCAAATGGGGCAAGATCAAACCCAAGGCGTGTGGGGTTTTTTTTTTTTTTTGGCAGTATGTGTTTATCTCAAATGAAAGGGTGCCGGAACACCTAAACTCGAGATTTTCTGATGGCGCCGTAGAACGTTTAGATAACGATCCGTATGTGACCTGCGAGAATGAATGCTGGTTACCATGACAAGCGCGGCAACAACTAGGGTTCGTTCGTTCCCTGGTAGAACCCAATTTTACCGGATTCTTAGTATAGTCTGAAAGGAGGAAATCTTTTTTTTTTTCTCTCTGTTTATCGTTTTCTATCCCCGTTTGCGCGGTTTTTCTTTAGTAGGGACTTGGTTATTATTGCTTTTATGGTACGTCACTCATTTTGATTCCTTTAAAGCATGGATAAACGATTGGTTGTTGACGACGACCGTTCGCCGCCTTTTACCATTTTTTTTTAATTTTTTGTGTCCATCTACTCGTGCATCTGTTCATTTTTGCATACTGGTAAGCTTGTGTACAAATGAGCCACGAATGTTAGTGTTTCCTTGTATCTCCGCATTTCTTATTTATTGAGATACCGTAAGGGCCAAAAGGCATTACATATGGTGGCAATGCACATCAAAGAAAAAATTGTATACAGGTTACATGTGTCCAAGGAGGTTCTATAAAACTTCTGGAGTGGAGGCCGCCCATAGCGGGCAACGCGGGGAGGTGAAGCCGGGCCTACCGGTCGGTGGCCATATTGCCGTGGGCAGCAAAGGCGCTGAGCCGGCAGGGACGCTGAAGTGCGGTGGTGGCAGCCTGAATTTTGCCTTACACGGAAGGTATTGACGTAAGATATGGTTCAAGCAGCCAGTTCGCGTATGTATATCTTACGGTGGTGAACAGAGCTGCCGCCGCGGGGAAACCTGTGCTGTCGCGCTTGGCTAAAGATGCTAAAGACGCCATCTCTGCTTTTAGGCCGCCATTATTCCCACCGGCTGAAAACAGCGCTTTTGGGCCAGAAGCGTCATTTCCGTTTAAAAGGTTTGTTTACAAGCCAGTAAATCCTTATTGTGGTGCTATAATATATAAAATGATAACTCTTAAGCTTTAAAAAGCAAGCATAACATTTGTTAAAATAAAAGTTTGTATCAACTTTCGGTTTCAACGACTGCGTTAGGTGAAGACTGTATTTACATTTTCTTGCTTCACAATAAGTTAAAATTGTTCTGCGTAGAACTACTTGAGCTTATTTTGTAGAAAAAAAGATTTGTGAGGCAGTTTTGAACAGTGCGGTTGGTGCAGTTCTCAAGTTGGCCACAAAGAGCAGCACAAGCTGTGTAGTTGGTGCGGCGCATTCCAAACTGCTGGAATTAGTGCGAACGCAGTGTGCTCCCTATTCTGTCGTAGCTTTGTGATTTTTATGATTATACTGGGTATACTGTTTTCTGGGTCTGGTTCATGATATATGGACACAACCGTTGATCAATGGCGGGGGAAAGTCTAAGTAGCCACGACCACTTTGCACTTGTAGTTTCAAAGCCAACACGTCGCGCCCAGCCATCTAGGATAGCTCTGCGCAACATACCCGCGAAAGCCACGTGCAGGTGTATGGCAATTGCCGCAATAATGTCCATGTTTCCATGGATATCAATAGAATGATGTACTAGTACACGTTTTATATTCAGAAAAGCTTCATTGAAAGTCTCTTTGGAAGCGTCATAAAACCGATCCTCTTTTTTTCTTGTAAATTTTGACGATCAAGGTAACTACCTGGCCTTTCTACCACTCAGCTATCGTATTTCGTGACGTGCGTGCAGAAATCTGCTGGACGCCAGATGAGCGTTGTCAACCAACGCATCGATCGGGATCGGTGCACGTGAAATATCTTTACTTACAAACATAACGCCTGAGATCAGCAGTTTGCAAAGTCGGACAACCTATGTCGCAAGTGGTCTCCTAACCCTGAACTCTAAAAGTAACGGCGATAAAGAGGGATATAGACCTAAAAATGCGTAAAGGGTGGGGGGGGGGGATGCTAATATATCTTAGTTATTTACGCGAATGATGCCAAAAGGCTGTTACTTATTCACACCAATATTGATTATTACTGCGTTTTCTGCTGGCGGCGAGAAACTAAACGCGCACGCACGGCTGCATCTAACTCGCAGTTTTCTTACAAACATTTCTCGTTAATAAATAAGAAGCTAACGTACGTATATTCTTGGCGCTTCATCTACCTAGTATACTATTCGCCGCGAGCTCGACATGTAGGTGGCGACAGCGTCGCGCTGCTAGTGTGGATGCTCCGCTGAGCGGCCCGTAAGAATGCACACTGTGGGTGCGCTTCGTGCCTTTTTTCCCCTGTATGTGCGCACGAAAGGTGCAAACAAGAGTGGTATAATGTAGTTTGGTTCCTCAACGTTCAATGTATAGCATGAAAGCGGCAGTCAGTTAACGTTCAATGTATAGCATGGAAGCGGCAGTCAGTTTTCATTACTACGCCAAAAAAAAGCGACGACTCATCGGGAATCTCAGAATGGCCGTATTTGTGACAATGAACTTGTACGCTGTGGCTCGTAGCAAGCTCGATCTTTCCAGACTATGGATTTGAGCCTTCAATAAAAGCATAAATAGAAACAAATCAGGAAG
Organism: Haemaphysalis longicornis; assembly: GCF_048455015.1. Lineage (NCBI taxonomy): Eukaryota > Metazoa > Arthropoda > Arachnida > Ixodida > Ixodidae > Haemaphysalis > Haemaphysalis longicornis. Next base: position 11,007,833 of record NW_027526295.1, read on the forward strand.
CCGCGATCTCTGAAATTCAGTTTACAACGGCAATCTCAATCGCTTTCACTGGTAGCATGACGCATTCTTGCATTTGTGGGATGCCCTGAAATGGTAACACTACTTAACTGCCCCGAAATTCTTCCTAAGAGCTTACGATATTTTTTGTGTGTTCAGAGATATAAATGTAACAGAGATGTAAATGTAAGATATAAATGTATATAAATGTAAAGCGCAGAGATATAAATGTAACCGCTCTAACGGGTCTTTTAAATGAAATTTTAACGACTCTGAAGGAAGGTTTGATGAATAACGGTTTCGGATCACTTATTTACGGCTTTCGTCGCAAGTGAACTTCCGAATTAAATCGTCAACGCACGCAGTACAATCAACATCTCATGAGTTTTCGCAAAGTGACAAGCAGGTTTACAGTTGCAAACCAAGCACCTGGGACCTCACAGTGAGCACAAATTTTCTGTTACGGCTGCTATGTTGACAATTTGCGTTCCTTTTAAAATCTAACAGGTGTCTGCAACAGCGAGATGTGTTTGCATTCTTGCGTATAAGGTCGCTTACGAACCCTAAGGATGGCAATAAATGAAGTTGCGATGTTGCAGATGTAGTAAAACATTTCCTTTTTTTAGTTCTCGTTGCGAATCAGCGCAACGGGTTCTCGGTAACTACTTTGTTTTGTAAACTGAACATCGATCGCTTTTGTCATGGCATTTAATTCTTGAGGATTGGTTAAAAAATAAAATTCTGTGCATTTAGTTTTTTTTTTCGGGAAAGGGGGGGGGGGTCCTGCCAACGTTGCAAGAGCAGCGAGAAGAGAACGCATGTAACGCGAAAAGCCAAACTATAGTTATCAGTATTACTTACAATCGAAACTACACATAGGCGTCGTGCTCTGTAGCGGTGAAAAAGCAGTACGTATTTTCAAAACTGATTAAGCCCCCTTTGGTCCGGGATTGTCCGGGAATTGTGGCTCGCCTTTCAAAATTGTATTGAAAGCAAGCATTGTGGGAAAAAACTAAAAAAAAAAAACAGCGAGTGATGGCACACACCCCTCACACATGTGGGAAACAACGCGCATTATATTACGCGTTTTCTCCTCTTTCTTTAAACTTACGTCCACGTTAAGAGGTTAAGACGTTACCATTATAGGCATTTGGTTATGCTGAGTGAGACATTTCTGGACAAGGTGATTCATGTCGGATTTGAAAATGATATATATGAAAATGACACACGAAATGCCACATGACAGACGCAAACTCACAACTGCTTAATTTTATCGAGAAATCCCCCCTAAATACTCTTGCGCATCCATAGAAACGTATTTTAAATATTACGTAAAATTAGCAACTCGATACAGTTGAATAAATGTTTATTCCTCCTCCTCAGTATAAAGAACGACTGTCCAAAAATACTCTTGCGCATCCATAGAAACGTATTTTAAATAATGCGTAAAATTAGCAACTCGATACAGTTGAATAAATGTTTATTCCGCCTCCTCAGTATAAACAACGACTGTCCAAAAATGGTATTTATTTTAGGAAAGGTACGGGAAGGACACGATCACACATGGGCGATAGCGCACGGGTCGTGTGCAGCGTAAATGTTTTTGTTTGTTTCTTCTTTCTATAAGGACACAGCGCAATTTTACAACGGTGTGGAATTTGCACGCGTATGCACAGGTCTTGTCGCTGCTTACCCGTTTCGCGTACTAAACTTTTATCCTTTAAATAATCACCACGCCACCTTCAAAAAGCACCCTTAGACATTCCCGAAACGGCAGACGACTGCACTCAACAATAAGAAAAGTGCAATGTGTGGAAGCAATGTTTATAACAAGTTTCACATTCAAGCTGTGACCAGGGCGAAGATGTTTCGTGGAATTAAACCAGCGCAATAACCCGCAACGGCCGCTGATTATTGCGTTTCTAGAGGAAATGCGCAAACTGAGGTAACTAAGTCATTGCTTACTGCCAAACGAGCACACATATTGGCTGTTTTGTCGTGTGTAGCACGCGTCTTGCGCCGCACGCAATGGGAAAAAGCAGACGACGCGAGAGCGCCATCCACACTAGGAGCGGTTCGTCCCGCCGCCACCAGGGGTCGACTGTGTTCGCGCTCGGGGCGAATAACTAGCAATTGTTCGTGGTTTCAAAATTTTTCGAATTCAGGGGGTAAAATTTGGGGTTTATACCGCGTCGATTCGGTCCTAGTAGGACAATCAAATCTTGATCGCAGTATAGGGAATATTGAATTGACCAGGGTAAAACGCGTAGCTTTATACACTAATGGTACTCCTAGACTTGACCGAAGCAACTGATAAAATCAGACTAAATAAGGTTTAATTAACCATAGTTGACAGACTCAATCGTTACAATTCAACCCTACGGGGACCGCTAAAATTTAGTTTAATAAGCAGAAAACGGGATTTACAAAAAAAAAATACATGGCTTTGTATACCTTAAGTGGACCCTCAAGATTTATAATTTCGTAACATATCAGGTAAAGAGAGTCGGCTACATTAAAGTTTGGAAAAAGCTAGTGCTGAAATCGGATATTTATGAGTGCCGTATTTTAGACATTTCTCTTCTAGTTTCGCAAGAAAGAATTGATAAGCAACGACCGTTTGAGATAGCAGGATCACCGGCACAGCACAAGAAAGTGAGCTGTTTTCTAACTTGCGCTTTTCCTTACGACGTTTGACAAATGTTCGTATTATAAAACGAACATCGCCGGTTTACCTCTTAATTAACGACAACGCCTGTGCTGAGGATTTATTAAGCTTGCATCAAGTGGTATAAAAGTATACTAGTTTTCTCGGAAACCTGTGCTTGCGCTTTCTGGACGCTCTCGTGAGCCAGGGTGCACGACTAAAAAACGCGTGCCAATCCACCCTGTGTAGGTGGGTGGAAAATGAAGCTGTACACGATTACCCATGCGACGTCACTTCAATTCATGCACGTGGCTCTACAAAGGGTGAAACCAGAGACAAGTGAAATGCACTTAACCACACCCCCTATTACTTCAAAGAGATTCTTTGCTAAGGCAAAATAAATGCATGATCCATGAATGGTGTTTGGTCGAGTTGTATGGTAAAGCACGTGAGTGGAAACTTTTTTATAAGATGAAAGGCAGCTAAAACACGGACGATCTCACTTCTCCTATGTCTCTGCCGCCGGAGGCGATGAGATCGGCGGCAAAGACGGAGACTTGAGATGCCACGCGTTGGTGTGAGCTTCCTTTAATTTTTACTAACTCCTAGCGCATGCGCAAGGCGCAAACACGGTGGCTACATGTGCCGCGGGCGGAGCGCACAGCGGCGCAAGAGTTCGCGTGACGCTATCACGTGGCATTCAAAGAGAACGAAAGGGGTATATCCGCATATGTGCTCGGTGAGTGCACCGTCTATCTGAGATCCCCCGTCTCCACTTGGGCTCGTGGCTGAATCGGTAAGACAACGGGCTCTCGCTCCGTTTCTCTATTCGTACCAGGTTCAATTCCTGGCGGTGCCACTAACTTTTATTTGTTCGCGGGAGTTTTCTGTTGGCAGTGGCCTACCAACGGTCGCGGCAGAACCCTTGGGGGGTAGAAGTACAAAGCTTCGCTATTTACGGGTGAGTATTCGATTGATGGCGGTGCAGTCGGCGCTTGCAATGCGATTCCGGCTCTGTGACAGGACTGTGTTTGAATCCCTTCCCTCCTCTCCGTCCATCCTTCTCGCCACTGCATGCCCACTTTCGCCGAGGCTTCAAACCACTAATATTACGGACGACTCCGTGCTTGTCTAACAAAACGCACAACCGCACACCACCACCCGGGTGCGCGCTTATGCCGCCGTAGACAAGAAATGCGTTCGCGTTAAAACAAAAATTACCTTTCTGCTAGCTTAAAACTGCATGTTTACAGTCAACAGAAGCTCGCTGTGACGCTTTAACAAAAATTTAACGTTCATAAGGTGTTTCACTATAAAGAAGAAAAAAACATCTAATTCGTGGATATTGTAGCACGAAAGCATTACTCGGCTAGGTCGGCGAAAACACTCATCAGGCTTGTAGTGAGTAAGTAAGTAAGTAAGTTCGTGGTCCTGATCCCTTTTGACACAGGGCAGGCGCATCAAGCGCCACAGGAAGTTCGAACATATTTTTGCACATACGGAGAAATTGCTTAGAAATTGTTGCCACCCGTGGTGTGGTGTTTGGGATCGAGTATTTGCACCAGCGCCACCAGGGCTTCTCCTGGCACAGTAGTTTTCTTTTGCACCGTCAGGAGGCACCACGGGTGTCAGGGTACACAGTATACACAGTACACACACCACGCACGTACACACCGAGCACGCGCACGCTCGCACACACGCGTGGAAATGCCGGTCCCATCACGACCGGTCCGGTTGTAGCAGAGAAGTGAGGCCATCGGTAGGTCCGGCGGGTCGGTCCACTTAGTTCTCCACTTGATCAATGCAGGAAATACGCCGAGTGGAGACCTTTTCTAAACTTCGGCAGTACTGCTCCCATCGACGCAGTCGTCGTTTGGTGTTCGATGCTTGCTGCTCTTTTGTTTTTTCAGAGGCGCCCGTGAATGCGAGGCTATCGGCTAATGTCGTCGCTTCCTGATGTTCGTCGTTTAGTTTTGTACATTCCTGGATCACATGCTGTATCGTCTCGCTCTGCGCTCCGCACAGCCGACACGTTGGGTCCGCGCCGAATAGCTCGAGTCGCCTTTGCTGCGTGAGCAGGGATCCCGTGCGTGCCTGGAACAGCAGGGCACTGTCTCTGTCGCCACGGTAATATGACATCGGCGCTGGTTCTTCCCTATGTTGGAGGTACTCGGCGAGGCTTTGCTTTCTGGAGACCGCTACGCGCCAGGTTAATTTGCTCGCGCTTGCTAGCTCTTTGTTGACGATTTGTTGCCACTTTTGTTCAGATTTAGCTTCATGTTTTGTCGAATTTTGGCTGTATTTCATTTCGAGGCTGGTGAGTCTTTTTATCCATTCAGTTTTCAGATTTCTGTAGCGAAGGTGCATGTATATGCGTTTGCAGTAGTTTTTGGTCGCCATGAATTTGATCCTGCCAGCATAGTGTAGTTTTGCCCTCGCCTCTCTGACTTCGTAGGGGGACCAGCCCATTTCGCCTGTGATGGCGGCGTTTGGGGTCGCACAGTTGCCTCCAAGCAGCCACCGGCCCAGCTCGTTTTGGTGTTGCTCCATGCATTTCAGCGTTGGTTTGGAGTAGGCCAGCACATCATCTGCGTATGTTACGGCTGGTACTCCGAGTGCCTTCCACAGTGTGCGCCCTACAGTGTAGGGGTTGTATGAATGTCTTGCGAGGTGCCATGTTAGCCCTTTCAATTTATTTGATTTTTTCACAGTGTCCTTCTCGTGCTGTTCGAGGTAGTTCGCTTGACTGCCGATGGTGATGCCCAGGTACTTGTATGAATTTGTCCGGTCTAGCTTTTCATTTTGGAGCGTGAATGGACCTTTGATCTCCTCGTTATTTACATTTATGCCCATCCACTGCGTTTTTGCTGTGTTAAATTTCAACTGGTCTTTTGTTGCTATCTTTGAGCAGATGTCGAGCAGGTCTTGTAGGTCTGTTGCGGATTCTGCTAGAAGAACAATGTCATCGGCAAAGGCGAGGCATGCTATTTTGGTATATTCTTCCTCTCCGTCTTTCGTGATGGTCGACAGGCGTAGGCCTGCTCCCTCCTTGTCAAGGGTGTTTAAGAGTTCGTTTATATAGATGTTGAAAAGCGTTGGGGATAATGGGCAGCCTTGCTTTAGTCCGATGTTGATATTGACTTCCTGTGACTTGTATTCGTCCAATTCGTATATGGCAGTGCAGTCTTTGTACATCTCCTTTATTAGTTCAATCATCCCATCTTCTAGGTTTAGTTTTTCAAGTTTGTCCCACAGCTTTGCATGGGGCACAGTGTCATATGCCTTTTCCATGTCAAGAAATGCCAGGAATAGTTGTGATTTGTCTTTATGTTTCATTTCTATGGCTTGGGTTAACGTGAAGATGTGGTCACTTGTTCTTCGGTTAGGGCGAAAACCAATTTGGGCATCTGCTAATTTGTTGTTGTCCTCACAATATTTTTGAATTCTGCGATTTATTATGGTGCATAAGAGCTTTAGCACTGTGCTGAGAACAGCTATTGGTCGGTACGACTCAAGTTCGTCAATGGGTTTTCCTTTGCCCTTATGTAGAAGTTTTATCCGTGCCTTCTTCCATTTTTGTGGCACCTGCAGGGTTTCCAGAGTTTTGTTTAAGTAGTGAAGGAGTGCCTCGCGTGCTTTTGATTGCATTGCTTTTATGAATTCATTGGGAATTTCATCCAGGCCGGCCGCTTTCTGATTTTTTAGGTAGCTGATATGGCGCTTCAGCTCTGTAGGTGAGATTGCTTGAAGCAGAGATTCTTCTGGTCTGTTTTGCATTGTTGGAGACCTATCCGCTTTTGGGCGCTCCTCTGTCTGCACCTCTTTTTGAAGGTTGTTGAAGTACTCTGTCATATATGCTTCTATTTTGTCTTCGCATTGAAGAACAATACCGGTTGCTGTTTTTAGGCTTGTCGCTTTCTGTGTTGTTTCTTTGGGGCCCAATGAACGGATGTACGACCAGAATCTTTTGCTGAGGTGTTTGCGCTCTTGCGTGATGTTGATCTCTTGTTTTCTGTGGGTCTCGTCGATTTTTTCTGCGACCAATCGTTTTACTTTTTTCTTTTTGTTCTATGTAGTCCTTCCAGGCTACTTCCTTAGCTGCTGCGTCATATTGCTGTATATGACGGTGTTTTTTGGAGAGTCTTTTTCTTTCTGCTATTTGCTTTTTGACCTCAGTATCGAACCAAGGAGTGGCTCTGTGGAACAAGTGCTTCTTCTTTCGTCCAACGGTTTCCTCTGCTGTCTTGATGCATTTTTCAATAAATTCCTCATATGTGCAATATTCGTCCAGTTCTGTTTCTAGCTGGGATGCAAAGGCTGTCAGTGCATCCGTATCTTGTGTTTTCCAGTGTGCAGTTGTTGCCCCTGTGCGGTTGCATTTCTTCTGTGTTTGTCGAGGTCGATCTGCTTCTAGGCAGATCTTTATCCGGTTGTGGTCACTACCGCAACTGTCTAACTTCTCCTCGTCTATATGTAGTGACTTAATATTTATATTGTGTTGGACTGCAAGGTTGTTATAGAGGGCGTAGTCAATGGCTGTTTTTTGGGTATTTCTTGACCACGTGTACGTTCCTTGGCTCGCTTCATCCAAATTGGCAATTCGTAGGTTGCAGCGTTCAATCAAGTTACGAAAGCCTGAGGCATTCTTGTCTTTACCTTCTAGTTCTGCTATATGACAGTTAAAGTCTCCTAGCAGGAGGACAGGCTGGCCGTGGCGCTCATCTTCGATATCTTTCACGATACAGTCATAGATGTCGTCGTTCCACTGTGGGTCTTCTTGGCTTGTGGCCATGTAAATAACACATACATGTAGGCAGCAATCTGCCAGACATATTTTTACCCATGTGTGTTCCTTACATTTGTTGGGGGTGTGCTCTAGTTGTAGGTTTGGGGTACGGCATATAAAGCCGACTCCCCCTCCTCTCTTTTCTCCCTTGGTCCTGTTTTGCCCATGCCATTTGAATTCTTCTGTCAAATTTGGTTCCTCTTGTTCCCTCAGATGAGTTTCTGTCAATGCATATAGGTCAATGTGCTGTTTCGTCATTTGGTTTTGGATTTCTTCCCATTTTAACTTATTGTTTCCTTGAATGTTAAGAAGGCACATAGTTAAGTTTTGTTTACCTTTTTCGTGTCTATGCCTGGTGTGTTGGTGTCTTTTTCTTGTGTTTTTCATTTGGCTGCAAGTTGGTGTTGATTTGAGGTAGCGTGTGTCGGTGTTGTCCTTGACATCAGCAGGCACAAGAGGATGAGGCATGATTGGGCTTACCGCCATTGACTGCTCTTCGTCAACTGCCCAAACGCGGTCGTCATTACGTGGATGAACTGCTGCATGGCTTTGGGGTGAGGCAGGGGGGTCTTCTTTTGATGTCCCTTGTTCTTTTCGGGATGGATGTTTGTACCTAAAAAAACGCTACTTTTTGGGCTAGTTGGTGCCCAATGTCATCTGCCAGGCGATGGTCGTAGTGGATGTCCTCCATGTTCCCCTGCGTTGATGACTCCGCAAGTGGGAGGAACTCCACGGCACGACCCAAGGTGTTGCACATGGAAGCTACGTTGGCGTTCCATTCGCAGCACTCCCTCTCGATCTCTGCTCCCCGTGTGTTAATTTCAGGGACAGCACAGATGCAGTATGAGTGCTGAGGTGCATTCTGGCTCCATGACGCGAGTTTTTGGTGGAGCAGCTCAGCTCACTTTGCTGTATCCTCCTTCTGAAGGATATCTGTGGTACCCACATGGAGCACCAGCTGCAGTGTTGTGCTGGTCGAGTTGGCACGGGCGATCTCTTCCTCTGCCCGGACCAGCGTTTCCTCGACTTTGGCCCCTGATCTGGTGGTGATGCGCACCCGTCGGTCCTTCACTGTCTGGTACGTTGTCCTCTTCAGACGGTGGGCATTTGAGTCACCCAGGATCACACAGAACCGACGCGTGGGCCCTTGGTGTTGCTGTTGCGGCTGGTGCCCACCGCCTGACATGGGTCTGCTGTAGGTCGTGCCGTGAGCACCCTCAGGAGGGGGGCACTCTTCAGCTGGGTCCTTAGCTGTTGTTTTGTGCTGCTTTATTCCCGCCACATTAGACCACAGAGTTTTGGTCTTAAGTGGCCCTGGTGGTTTCCTCGGCTTTGGCGTTTTGTTATTCCGCTCTGGGGTCTTGGGGCTTTCAGGAGCAGAGTCGAGGCAGTTGGAAGTTGGGGTGGGCGTCTGCGTATTGCGTGGGCGAACTGAGGTTTCTGGCACGTTGTCTGGTGATTTCCCGGTGAGTTGAACTTGGTTTTGGAGAGCCTTCACCTCCGATTCCAGCACCTTGCAACGGTCGCTCTCAGTTCGTAGGCCCTGCGTGAGTTTTTCTACTTCCTCCTTTTTGTGGGCTTCCATTTCTCGCAACTGTGATTTTAGGCTGTCGATTTCCAGTTGGAGATCGCCCCTCAGTTTCTTTTCCTGGAGCGTGATGTTCGCCTGTATGGTGTGCAGCGTTGTGCATATTTTGCACTTGAAACCTGCTCTGTCTGCTTCCTCGAGGGTCGGGGATGACATGTCCGAGGAGTAGACCCAGCTGTCACAGCCGCCGCATTGCACCATGCTACCTCTGGCATCTGCGTTTGCTTTTTTTGCGGTAGGGCGACGGTTTCTCTTCGGTGGCATCATGCTGACGGGCTGGGTGCTATCGCAGGATTGGAACGGACGTCTCACCTGCAATACGGCCCCCTTGTCGATTTTACGTGGTAGCCGCTGATGGCAGCAGCAGTGTGCGTCGGTTCTAGATGTCAAAAAACAGCCGTGAGGCCAGCGTCGACCAGGGCGATGACAACGACCGTCGGTATCCCGGCGCGGAGCTCCCCCGGGTACACCGTCGACACACACTGCAGCCCGACCGCACGATGTACGGGATCACAGGCACCCGGGAAGGCTGGATCCAGTGTGATCCTGGACATTACTTGCGTAAACTCGTTTAGAAAACCAATCAGATCAGGCACTTCTATCGAGAAAAATGAGAAAAAACACTGTGCTCGCGCATCGCGCCACGGCGACCATCATCATCAGTGGATTCTAGGTGCGCTAATAAAGCGAGCTCCCCGCCGGGGCGGGTTAGGTTCCTGCTGGTAGCATCGTGTCTGTACGTGTCTCTCAGGGCTGCGTGCTCTGCCGGGGCGGTCCCTCGGCGTACCCGCTCGGCCACCCTCAACATGGTGTCAGAAGTGGCTTTAGTTCTTCGGTTCAACGCTCGTCCGTAGTTCAACGGTTCAACCAGTTCAACCCCGTACGCCCGTCACGAGACAACCGCCGCCGCCCCCGCCATGACTACCCCTGCCATCGCCGCCGCCGCCGCGCCGCAGCTGACTCAGCTACGCCCACCACCGCCCTTCGACTTCGACAACCCCGGCTCTTGGACTACGTGGCTGCTCCAATATGAGGATTACACTTTCGCCACGGGCCACTACACAGCACCGCCGGAGGTTCAGGTGCGTTCTATGCTATACTGTATGGGTCCGCAAGCCCGCATCGTACTCGCAACCACGCCGCTGGGTGACTCCGAGCTCAAAGACGTTGCCGCCGTCAAAAAAGCGTTTACCGACCATTTCATTCATCCGCCCAACGAGCTGTACGAAACGGCCCGCTTTCACCGCCGTGCTCAAGAACCGGGCGAAACTGCCGATGCCTTCTACACGGCTCTCCGCTCGATGGTAAAGCGCCGCAACTACGCGTCGCCGGAAGTCGAGGAAAGGCTCGTCCGCGACCGCTTCGTGGTCGGTTTGCTCGACCGTAACCTCTCGGATAAACTGTGCCGAAGTCCGAAGCTCACCTTGCAAGAGGCACTTACGCATGTCCGTCAACACGAAGACGCAGAAAACGAGCGCCGGGCACGCGACTCGGCCGACTCGTCACCGCTTGCCGTCGACGCCGCCGCGCGTGTTCGTAACGCGAAAGGAAAGCCTGGGTCACCAGACAGGCCCAACCAGAGAGGGTGCTTTTTCTGCGGACGTTCTTCGCACGAGCGTGCAGACTGTCCGGCTCGACAAGCAACTTGCAATTTCTGCAGCAAGAAAGGGCATTTCGAAACTGTCTGCATGAAGAAAAGAAGATGCAACTCCAAGCGCACTCGGTCTTCAGCAAGCTCCGTTGAGCTTCACGCGGTGGCAGAGAACCGCCCCAACGCCAAGTTCATCGAAGTACTCGTGAATGGCTCCCCACTGTCGTTCAAGGTGGACTCGGGAGCCGAAGTTTCGGTCGTACCAAGCTCATTTTCCGGAGTTCCGCCAAAACTTCAAGTTCCAGAAGGCGAGCTCAAAGGTCCCGGTAATCACACGTTGCCTGTCCTGGGTACATACCAAGCCACACTCACGTGGAAAGGCAAGTCCGTGGAGCAGAAACTGTATGTTCTGGAATCCAAAACAGTTCCCTTGTTAGGCTTCCCTGCAATTCAGGCCCTGGGGGTATGCAAGTTCCTTGACCATGTCTCAGGCTCACAGGAGTCGTCCGGAGAGCTGCTCTTAGACCCTGGCCTTTTCGAGGGACTGGGGACATTGCCTGACGCCTACACAATCCGTTTGAAACCCGGGGCGACGCCCTTCTCACTAAGTGCCCCGAGACGTCTTCCTTTACCTCTCCATGAGCCCATCAAGAAAAAACTGGACAAGATGGAATCGGAAGGAGTGATCCGCCGCGTCGATGCTCCGACAGAGTGGTGTGCTGGACTGGTAGCTGTGCCAAAAGGTGATGGTGATTACAGGATCTGCGTAGATCTCTCTCAGCTTAACAAAGCCGTCCTTCGCGAACGCCACATGCTACCGACGGTGGAACAATGCCTAGGCTTGCTTGGAGAGGCCAAGTTTTTTTCTAAGCTGGATGCTAAGTCAAGTTTTCATCAAGTCATGCTGTCTCCACAGTCACAGCTGTACACAACGTTCATTACCCCGTTTGGTCGCTATTGCTTTCTGCGGCTGCCATTCGGCATCACATCGGCACCCGAGTATTTCCAGAAGCAAATGTCTCGGATACTAGAAGGCCAGACCGGCGTAGTGAACGTGATTGATGACATCCTTGTCTTTGGCAAGACTCGTAAAGAGCATGACCAGCGCCTCCAGCAGGTCCTCGCACGGCTCTCCAAGGCAGGCATCACGCTCAACAGAGACAAATGTTCCTTCGGCACCAACAGTGTCAAGTTTCTAGGAGTCGTAGTGAGTGCCCACGGTATTTCACCCGACCCTGACAAGGTGGCAGCCATCGTCTGCCTGCTCCCGAAGACCTCTCTGGCGTTCGTCGTCTACTGGGACTCGTGAATCATGTGGGACGTTTCTTGCCGAATGTTTCGGACGTCACCGCACCTATTCGTGCCCTGCTTCAGAAGAACTCTGAATGGACATGGGGCCCATCGCAGCAGTCTGCTTTCGGGAAGCTAAAAGAACTGCTGTGCTCTGAAAGGTGCGTTGCAACTTACAACACCCAGTACAAGACAACGGTTTCAGCAGATGCAAGCTCCTTTGGCCTGGGGGCCGTGCTTCTGCAAGAGCAACCATCCGGAGAGCGTCGAGCAGTTGCCTTCGCTTCAAGGTCTCTCACGTCGGCAGAAACAAGATACAGCCAAACCGAAAAAGAAGCATTGGCAGCCAGCTGGGCTGTGCAGAGGTTCGACCAGTATGTCCGTGGTCTGGACTTCATCCTGGAGACCGACCATCAGCCTCTCGTTGCACTTTTAGGCAACATGGAAATCGACCTCTTGCCACCTAGAATCCAGCGCTTCCGTCTGAAGCTCATGAGCTACCAGTACGAGGTACTCTATGTACCCGGCAAACTCTTGGCTACAGCTGATACGCTCTCTCGAGCTCCTGTGGATGCTCCTTCGTCGCAGCAGGCCGACCAGGTCGAACTCTACGTGCAAGAACTCGTCCGCTCCCTTCCAGGTCTTGTCTCCACACGGTGGGACGACCTGCGCCAAGCCCAAGCATCTGACGGCGAGTGTGACCTTCTCGTGGAGTACTGTACTAAGGGTTGGCCCAGACAGTCTCGGTTGCCACTTCATCTGAAAAAGTATTGGCAACACAGGGGAGACCTCACTGTGTGTGATGGTTTGCTCCTGAAGAACACTCGCATTGTCATCCCCACCTCTCTTCAGCGGTACATGCTGGAACTGCTCCATGAAGGCCATCAAGGGATCAACCGCTGCAAGGCAGTGGCACGAGAGTCGGTATGGTGGCCTGACATCAACAGCCAAATTGAACACACCGTCTCCAGCTGCCCCAAGTGTGCTGAGACTCGGGTCCAACGTCCAGAACCCATGATGGCTACTGTCACACCAAGTCTTCCGTGGGAGGAGGTGGGCGCCGACCTCTTCCACCTGAACGGCAGGGACTACATTCTTCTGGTTGACTACAGGTCCAGATTCCCCGAGGTCATCAGCCTTGGGTCAACATCAGCAGCAGCAGTAATTACAGCAATCAAGAGCGTTTTCGCCCGCCATGGTATCCCCAAGTTACTGCGCACAGACAATGGTCCTCAGTTCGCGGCCAGGGAATTCGGGGACTTTGCACTGGCCTACGGCTTCCATCACGTCACGAGCAGTCCTCGGTTCCCGCAGTCAAATGGGGAGGTGGAGCGAATGGTCCGCACTGTCAAAGACCTCCTAGGAAAGTCGGAAGACCCGTACCTGGCCCTGCTGGCCTACCGAGACACACCGGGCGTCAATGGACATAGCCCTGCACAGCTGTTAATGGGAAGACGCCTGCAAACTCGCATACCCAAATCTGGTAACCAGCTGAAGCCAGGCTGGCCATCTTCGGTACAAGTGGACCAGCGGGATCGCGCTAACAGGCAAAGACAGGCGAAGGACTTCAACAGAAGACACGCTGCTCGTGAACTTCGTCTGCTTCAGCCAGGTGAACATGTTTGGGTCCGGGATATCAAGAGTCCAGCTGTCGTCTTGAGCCCAGCGCAGCGTCCGCGCTCGTACGTGGTAGAGACACCCAAAGGGGTGCTGCAGCGCAACCGCAGTCACCTTGTTCCTACTTCACCCTCACCAGCAGTGGCCACCAGGAGTGAGCAAGCGTCCCCGTCTGCGTCACAGGGTGCGACACCACCAACTGTGCGGGAGCCCACTGCGCAGGTGTCACGGTTCGGTCGAACCGTTCGCCAGCCAAGGAGGCTGGACTTGTGAGGGCTTCTGAAGCTGGACTTCTGAAGGGGGGATGTAGTGGGTCGCGTCTCGACTAGATGGCGCCACGGCGACCATCATCATCAGTGGATTCTAGGTGCGCTAATCGAGCTCCCCGCCGGGGCGGGTTAGGTTCCTGCTGGTAGCATCGTGTCTGTACGTGTCTCTCAGGGCTGCGTGCTCTGCCGGGGCGGTCCCTCGGCGTACCCGCTCGGCCACCCTCAACAAGGCTGGCGTCCAGTGCTCCAAGTTGGCGTGCGGAAAATGCGTATGCAACACGCGTAACCCTCGCCACGCGCTCCATAGCGCGTGCATCAGAAATCTCACCTGAAGTCTCGATTGGCGTCCAACTTAAAAGAAGAGAGTGTTGCAGCCAGTGTCCCTAACATCTGGATTCAAGCTGTACGGATTATGCTACAAGTATCTGCATTGAGTCCGACGAGGGTAGGCAGAAGCGCTTTCTTGCACTCCTCTCGTACGAATGCGCGCTTAGAGGTCCTCTGCAACTGTTGTTGTTCGGCATTATGGCGCATTCGCTGGGAAATTACTCATGCTCTACATCATGCTTTCGAGAGCCCTCGAAAAGGAAAAGCAAGAAAAAGAATCGAAGTCTTAATTTTAAAACGTACACGAGCTAGCGTCATTCATTTGCCTGAGTTCCTGTAGAATATTGAGAGCTAGCGCCTTGAATTGTGCATTTTTGTCCTTATTACGGCGCCCATGCATAGTTGCGAATTTTCAATCAGCACTGCAATGTCGCATTCTTCAGATACCTGACGAAAAATTTCTTTATATATATATATATATATAGAGAGAGAGAGAGAGAGAGAAAGAAAGAAATGCCGGTAGTCTACAACGCCAAAGAAGGCATAGGGGAATGGTTAGACTTTATTTTACCGTTAGTGACGTTACATTATTTTTTTTTAGGCTGTGTCTGGACGGAACGATATACAAGTGCTAAAGTTCCGTCCAGACGGAACGGAGCTCTGCGGGTTATCTATCCGTCCAGACGGAATACAACTGAGAGCTTAGCGTTCCGTCCAGACGGAGCCGGCGTGAAATTTGTACAGTTCCGTCCAGACGAAAGCAAAAGCGGCTGATAAGTAACATTTCCATGCATTAAAGAAAAAAAAAAAAAGATTAGGTGTAGAGGTTGCGCCTCCGACAGTGGCACTGTTGTACCGGGTTCGACTCCCCCCGACATGCTTTATTTTTTTTTTTTGCGTGGTTGTGCCAGCGTTTAGAAACAGCTAACTTCGCGCCCACTTTACAATTGACGCGGTGAGAGCAGTCGGTCTTGATTTTGCACTCAACCGGCCGCTCCGCTATCGCTCACTAGAGCCAAGGCCGATGTATCCATCGCCAGAGTTCCGATCATCTGTAGTTCGTAATGGTGATTACTAATTACGGTTATTCTTGCTAGTCAATGAGCGGAAGGGGGTCGTTCGGCTGGGTAAATATCAAGAAAGACTGGTCGCGCTGCTCGTTGTGAAGCGGCCGTGGTCGAGCTTGGCGGTTCGTTTGACGGCCGATCATCTCATTGAGAGTGATTATAAATCAAATGTGACTCTGGCTAGTCAATGAGCGGAAGCGGTGAACCGGTTGGGTAAAAATTAACAAAGGCGATCGGACTAATACCCTAGTTACACGGGCACAGTTCACCACGGTTAAGCGAACCGCGGTTAGACAACACCGCAGTTTGCTGTGTTTTCGTTTCGTTTCGCAGTTTCGTTTGCACGACAAACGAAACTGCGGTTACCCCGCTAACCGTGGTTAATGCCAAGGGCGTCCGCAGAGCTTTTTGCAAGGGGGGGGCATCCATTACCGGGGGGGGGGGGAAGGGGGGGGGGGGGTGTACAGTTGGATAGCACCAAAAAGGCGCTATTTGTGGTTACAAAAAGTGCAAACAGCGAATAAGAACCAGACTTGGATGATATACATTAAATTTTGTTACCGAACAAAGAAATAAAGTTAATAAAGAAAATGCGAAAAGTTACTGTCACTTTGTAAAGAGGGTTCTCGCGTGAGGGTTCTCGACTCACGCCAACTGATCACCAGCACACAGTACATTACATTCACATACATAGAACTGCACTCCGTCAATCTTCTTTGAATAGCAGCTGCAGACACCTCGGGTTTTTCTGGGAAAATTGCGCTAGGACTGCTGCACTGCTACCCACATTCGTGGTGTTTCGACCCTGAAGCTACCGTTCGCGTTTGTCGACAACTCAACTTTCCACTCTGTCTATGTTGTACCCTACGTGGTACAAAATGTTACAACTTGTATGTAGGCCAGCGGTAGCCACTTCTGGATTGTTTTTGTGTGTGTTTCCCTTTTGTGATGTCCACATGTATTTGTTGCCCGCGATGCATAGTTCCATCGAGGCATGTTATGTATCTGCTTCGATGGACAAATAACCCTCTTCACAATTGCGAGATGACTTGTGTGATGAAGTGTTGAAATGGCTCACGCAATAAAGATACTACTCGCCTCCCTGGCTTTCAATGCAGTACAGGCGTACAAGCGCTTTGAGGGGCTCATTTATAGGTTTTGTTTCGGGGCTTGGGTGGTGCCGACATTTCGCAATTTCGAAGGAAAGGGTGTACAAGATGATGGGACTGCACGGGAGGACGTTACACTCTTCCTACTAGGTGTAGCGGTGAAGATTTGTTGCTAGATATAGCTGAAACGTTTTTCCGAAAACTGAAGTTATTGCGGTAAGACTGCATAAACCTAGAGTTTAGAGGAAAAAAAAACAAAAAAAAACAATAAACCTTTCAGAATTGTTCGCTATCTTCAATAGCCAGCACAGGCAGTCTGTTTCACTGCCGCCACATGACCGTCAATGTTAGTCAGCGTCTAAAGTGCAATGTTGACCGCAGCCCTGAAGGGCGTTTCATACGGATCAGGACCTGAGTGTGCTAATCATTTGAGTAGCATGGATTCTTGGGCTAGTTGGTTCACGTACATAATTTAAAAAACTTTGCGCTGAAGGATGGGACAAAGGAGAGAATGTCGGTGTCGTTATCTCCTCTCTTCCATCCTTCAGGGGAAAGTTATTTTAATTATGGGCCAACCAAGCTGTGCAGCTTTTTTGTAGTGCATAAAAAAATATCCGAATTTCCAAGGGGGGCCAGTTGCCCCCCCTTGCCCCCCCTTCCGGACGCCCATGGTTAATGCACACTGAGCTTGGCCACCTCAGTTCGGTCACGCTAACCGCAGTTCCCGCAGCCGCAGTGCTCAAAATCGCACGAGTCAGTTGGGACGCAAGTTGCGGCGCATCAGCGGAGGTGAAAAAAAAAAAAAAATCACCTGGCGTTCGGAGGAGACGAAGGTTCTCAAATAGCGGGCGCCCCAAAGCTGCCCCCAAGAGGCGCTTGCGTTCTTTGCGTCGCTCTCGCAGTCAGCGCGACTGCCAGTAAGCAGCGGCTCGTTTCCAGATCCACCCGATCAACTACGACAAAAGCCGTACTAAATTTGTCAACTCCGCACGTCGTTCGCCAAAGCAGGCAATCATGGTGCGTTTTCAGCACTCGGAAACGATCGGCGCGCAAGTCGGCCCTGCCTGCAAACATGCCGGCGCGCCTGCCCGCACGGCACTGAAACCGGCTCGAACCGGCACAGACCACGGCAGCAACAGCTTGTCGCCGCTCTTCGAAATCAATCTGATCGCGGAAAAGAACTTCCACATGCGAGAAAGGGGATATTAGTGTGGTTAAAAATTGTGCTGTGGATTGTAATTCGCAGTTGCAGAGATAGCGGCGGACCGGCGGTCAAATATCCACCGCGATGCTAAGCCAAAAAAAATTCCCCCGCATTTCCCCGAGGGGGAGAATGTGAAAGTGCGAATGCACGGTTGTCGGCCCGCTTGCGGCGCTTGCGCTCGGCCCCCGCAGCCCACCGCCTCGCCGCCTTCTCTTCCATCTCTTCCATCGGGTTTGTAGTATCACGTGTACACCACGCAGTTATCAAGCCGCTATAACGCCGCTGAGTCGCCAACGCACGCCGCTGACGACGTAGTTTGAATGCGTTAAAGATATAAGGCGCGTTACTCACATTGTTGTCAGCGTGGCGTCCGTGGCTTAGTCGGTAGCGCGTCGCGCTGCGGCCGCAAAGTCCTCGGATCGAAACCTGGCGCCGGATGCTGTTTCTTTTTTAAATATAGAGGAGCACTGCGGACGCCGACGCCGCCGCCGCCGCCGCCGCCGGCGGTGGATGGTTTGGGGTCGCTTATAAAGTGCATTCGCACTTAAAAGTTCCCAACACCGAGCAAATGCGAGAAAACCAAGCCGGTTGCGCGCTGTTGTGGAAGCCCCGCTCCTAAATTTCGCCGCGCGCAAGTGCGTTGCGTTTGGGTCAGAAGCGACTGTTTTAACGATATTTCCTTTTGTCTACACTGCTTCCATTTTGTTTTTTATTGTGAAAAGTGTGTATTTTTGTTACGCTCACAACCAAGTGACCGCGGTCACCACACTTAAAATTTCGCGTGTAACAGCCAAAACCGCAGTTTGCGATAACCGCGGTTAAGGTTTAGTAACCAGGGTTAGACTTAAGTGTGGTTACTTCCGCCGAGTCTCCATACAAACTCTAACTCCGTCAAACGGAACTCCAAGCCGCTACCTCGACCACGCCCGCTTCACAACAAGCAGCGAAAGCAGTCTTTCTTGATATTTACCCAGCCGAATGAACCGCTTCCGCTCATTGACTAGCCAGAATAACCGTTAATTAGTGATCACCATTACGAACTACAGATGATCGGAACTCTGGTGATGGATACGTCGGCCTTGGCTCTAGTGAGCGGTAGCGGAGCGGCCGGTTGAGTGCAAAATCAAGACCGACTGCTCTCACCGCGTCAATTGTAAAGTGGGCGCGAAGTTCGCTGTTACTAAACGCTGGCACAACCACGCAAAAAAATACATAAATAAATATGTCCGGGGGGAATCGAATTTGGTACAATGGCGCAATTATTCGAGGCGCAACCTCTACACCAAATCTGAAGAATGAGCATGGCGTCTAATCAGCCGCTTTTGCTTTCGTCTGGACGGAACTGTACAAATTTCACGCCGGCTCCGTCTGGACGGAACGCTATGGTCTCATTTGTATTCCGTCTGGACGGAAGGATAACCCGCAGAGCTCCGTTCCGTCTGGACGGAACTTTAGCACTTGTATATCGTTCCGTCTGGACGGAACGCTAGCCACAGCCCTTTTTTTATTAATTACGTGAGAAAGATATATATATATATATATCTTTATATCCACGTGCAAAATGCCCTTTTTTTACGCAGTGTGGGCGCTCGTCGCATCCATTAAATTCTTATCGTAACATTAGGCAGTTTTAGCATATCGTTACCGTGTTTGCGTTACCGTGTTACCGGAAGCAGCTGGCGAAGGTGAAGCCTGTGCCGGTAAGTTACCGTTCGGTAACTCTCGCGCTGCGCAGTCGACTCCCGCAAACACGGTAAACGGTAACGTAAACACAGTAACGATATGCTAAAACTCTATTGTAATAAGTATTGATTACAGTATTTCTGTTTACCAATACCATAAATGCATCTGCGCTTGGGAGGCTACTTGGCTCTATATTTCCTATGCGGAAGTATTTTATTATTATTAGGCATAAAATGGTCAGGCCTTTCTACGGTCGGCTGTGCTTTGCCGACCATCGATAGGTACAAAGAAAAATTAAAAAACCGCTCGGCGGGACCCAGCGCATGCTGGCCTTAGTTGTGCACCCCGGCGAAATTCCCTTCGTTTCTTGTATTCTCCGCCAACGAAAAAATTAAGAAATGTGAGCCATAGCACTCTGTGAAGGCGGGCGACTAGCGAAACCGTTGAGCACACGTGACACAATTTTTGGCTGCGGGAGGCAAACACCAACGAAGTTCGCACAGGAGAAACGAACCTCATGCGGCGGCGAGCTATGCAGGATGACAGCTAATTTAGGAAACAGCAGCTGGCTTCATGACTGCGCTCCATTGTGGACGATTACCACCACCGCTGGGAGTTGGAGGAAAGTAGTCACGAACGTTAACGGAGCGCGGTGGAAAGAGGGGCACATGCGTTTTTGTTGACACAGAGCAAAAATACACGGAACCCTAGCCATATACAGATTACTTAAAGGGCTACTGAAGCGCTTTTAAAACCGGGCAAAACTCTGCTTTTTACAATTATTACATTGGTCAGTTTATGGCCTGTAAAGTTTTTTTCGTCATTTTTAGCTTGGGGACAGCGGTATTCGTCGTTAAAGTTGACCCTACGCCCCGCCTACTGCTCCCTGCCGCTTCGCCGGAAGAGCGAGAAACTCGGCGGCAGCGACCGGAAGTAGCGTCATATTCGGAAGACGGCCAGCGACGTGCGCCGCCGCTTCGCTGTGTCCCAGTTTTCTGGGCGAAGTTCGGAGTTAAGCGCGGAGTACATGCATGGAGCGTTTATGCGACGAATAGTCGACGAACTTCGCCCGGCGGCGTCCGCTGGACGCCCGACGGCGGAAAAACATCGTCCGCCGCCGATCTAGCCGGGGCAGAAAAAGTTCGTCGCCGTCGATGGCAGCGGCAAAGCGTTGCCAAACATGGCGGTGCCCTCTCCGCCCGCTTCACAGCGATAACAGCTTCGTCGCTAATCCCTCAATGCGATATCGTGTTCTAAACCGTTTACTTCGAATTAAATTTGTCCACTCTTGCCCTCACATCAATTTTCAAGATTGAAGGGCGTTTTTCGAGCTGTTAAGTCTGACGCAGTAGCGTTTGTCGTCGTCATAGCAACGGTCTCGCGAGATGTGGCGAGACAAAAACATTAAAAACTTCTTCTACACAACATTTTACGCTTTTCTAGAGGGTTCTGCAACTAAAAAGCAATAATAATGGTCTTGACGGCTTTTTTTGCTTCTCCTGTGTTTCACTTCAATGTATTTGCCTCGTCTAGCCACACTGACAGCAGCGCAGCGGCGAGGCGGCGGCGGCCGCCGTACTTTGCTACATGTAGCGCAGCCCGACGAACATTCGGCGTCGTGACACGGCTGGTCTTCCGCCGCGCGAACTTCGTCGTGAAAGATCGCTCCATGTATTCTAGCCTTTAAGCAGGCGTGTAACCTGCACTTTATTAATCATCATTGTCTAGAGTTGCTTCCGCGTCGATTTTTAGCCGTAATGCTACTGTGTGATTCCCTAATGCGACTCCTATATTAGAGATTTCCTACCCGAGCGCCCGTGGCTACTACATTGCCTTCACGAGTATTCGCGGGGCCGGTCGTATCGTCGGGTGCTCTGTGCTTCATACGCGAAGCGAAGGGCTTAAACAAATACGGAGGTACCCCAAGTTCCTGACCCATTATTATAAGGGAATTAGAAATTTTTTTGGACCACAGGCTTCCCGAACTTCTTGCTCGTTTTCCCGATCAACGTTGTTGGCTGTGACGACAGCTTAGCTGAATAGCTAGATTTTAAGAAGAAATCAAGCAAGCTGAAAACATGAAGCGTTTTTCTGCGCGCGGAAGCGCTCCACTCACTCGCCGTTCGTGCGCCGTACGGGCATGCACGACCGGCGTGCATGGGTACGGCGCACGAAACGGCTCGCACCACACATGCCGCGGCAGCGACCGCTCTTCGCTGCCGTCCAGAATCAAGGCCGTCGCGAAAAGCAAGGTAAGCGTGCAAGAGAGGATGATATTGTGGTGAAAAATTGTGTTAGGGATTGTCATCCAAGGTGATTTTGAAAGAGGTGATCGAATTTGTATCGCGATGCGGAGCGCCGACCGGTCGTGGAGGCTCGTCGACGACCGCAAACGAACCTGCCCGAGCACGAGTTGCGGCGAGAGGCCGATGGGTGGCGTTACCTGCGCGCAAGAATGACCACAGCGCCGATCGCTAGAATGACTATCAACGTAGGAATAAGGTTCCACATGCGAGAAAGGGGATGATAGTGTGGTGAAAAACTGTGTTAAGGATAGTCGTTCGCAATTGTAGAGATAGCGGCGACCAACTATCTCCCTTGGTGCTAAGCCTAAAGTTCCCAACATCAGCGGCGACTCCGTGCAACCTGAGCCGGCTTGAGCTGTTGGGGAAGGCGTTCTAAAGCTCGTCGGGGACCCGCGTGCTGCGCTTGGGTTCCTCTACCTTTTGGGGGGCGACCGACGTTCGGCTCCCCTATTCTAAAACATGCGTATGTGCAGCAATGCCACGTTCCGCTGACTGGCCGAGCAGCGACCCGACACCAGCACCTCAGCGCGACGCAGCGACCGGCGGCGGCCGCACTGCCTGTGCGCATCGCAGGCCGCTGCACAGAGCTTGTTGCCGTCTGTCGAACTGTAAAAACAGAGTTCCACATTCGAGGATGGAGATGATAGTGGGTTGAAAAATTGTGCCAGGAATTGTGACTAGCGCAGGTAGTGAAAGCGGCGAACCAATATCTGCGCAACTTCCCTGCACCCGAGAAACAAGTCGGCCATGAGTCGTCGGGGGAGAACCCCTTTCTCGCCGCGAGCGAACCTGTTGCGTTTATACTTCTACCAGGCTTTCCTATTCTAAGGAAAGATTGTGTGAGCCCTCCATTCACCAGAGGACCTTCTGGCCCGTATCTGAACGGGAACAGAATGAGATCTTCAGGCCGAGCGGTCACCGCAGCGCCGGCACTTCCGAATATGACGTCATCTGCCGCCAGCCAGTCGCGAAAGGCAGGCAGGGCTCTCGCCGCGCCCGCGGGCAGGGGTCGTTTGTTTTGACGAAAAAAGATGGTTTGGTTGTATTTACACATAAAATAAACATGTTTTTCGAATTCAGCGTCACGAAAACCATAAGTTAATGCCCCTAGCAAAATTTTTTTGAAAAGCTCTTCACCAGCCCTTTAATAGAACTTTGTTGGGCTAGTAGGTTCATGTTTTCAAGTGTAAATTTGAGCGCGAAAATTCGAGAAAGACCAGACGGGACTAGCGCTCACTTACAACGATATGCTGTGAGTGTGCGCTGTAAGTTGTAAGTGAGCGCTAGTCCCGTCTGGTCTTTCTGTGTCTGTCGAATTTTTGTGCTCAAATTTCCACCATATACAGATTGCTAGAATGTATGGGTCAATTGAGACTCTGTGCTTGATTGACGTTGTTTGTTTGCTATAAATGACTGATTTAACTAGTCTAATTAGTCGTCCGTGATTAAACCGTGACCCGATTGAAGGACGACCACATTGGAGTGCCATAAATTTAGCATCATGCGAAACGGTTTCGAAGTTACTGGCTAACTAACACTGGTTTATTGTGGCTTATTGGCTAAAATTATTCATTTTATTAGCCATTACGTCACTTCTCTAGGGCTCCTTGTTGTACAGCTTTAACATTTTATGAAGTCAACAGGAACTCCCAAAACTGCTGTAAAATTAAGATTTCTATAAAATTGAGAAACAGTTGACAAAGACAAAACTAAATTTATTTTGAAGTGGTAATTAGTACGCATCCTGTGCTTTTATTATAAATTATGTCTGCCATCATTTCAATGGTGGTATATGTGCACTTTTTCCTAGTGCGGTAGGTCTGTGCTACAAAAGGTTACTTCGAGACACACTTTCTTGCTTTTTGCACTTATTTTATTCTTCAGATGAGCCGCCAAATGCAATAAACCTTTGTTTACCAAAGCTCAACGACACTGCTTTCTCCTCATTGAGCGTGGATGTGTGGCTTTGGTATGGGCACGAAAAATACCCCACTCAGTGGCGGGTCAGCAGGCACAACTGCAAGCGTGAGGGTCCTCTCCTATCTGCCTAGGCATGTACGTACTGGTCGGGCTTATTCATTCTTCAAAAATGCATCTCGTTCGTCTGCCTTGCAAACCTGAGGCCCTGCCTGATGCACGAGTCTTGCTGTGGCTTTGGAAGTCCAAAGGAGGTGCTGCTCTCATGCCTTTTGTACATCGTGCCAACTGTGCTTAGCACGATCAAAGTGGTCACGCCTGCCCTGTTTCCCGCTTCTAGCTTAGCACGATCAAAGTGGTCACGCCTGCCCTGTTTCCCGCTTCTAGCTTAGCACGATCAAAGTGGTCACGCCTGCCCTGTTTCCCGCTTCTAGCTTAGCACGATCAAAGTGGTCACGCCTGCCCTGTTTCCCGCTTCTAGCTTAGCACGATCAAAGTGGTCACGCCTGCCCTGTTTCCCGCTTCTAGCTTAGCACGATCAAAGTGGTCACACGTGCCCTGTTTCCCGCTTCTAGCTTAGCACGATCAAAGTGGTCACGCCTGCCCTGTTGCCCGCTTCTAGTAAGAGGCAGTTGTCCCATTTCTCCCGCTAGTGGCGAGATGCATCCTGTCGATAAAGAGCGGTGGTGAAGGTGTGGACAAGAGAAAACAATCCGCCACCATCTCGACAGGGGCTATTGGGATCCCCATGGGCGCCCAGAAAAATTTTTGCGAAACAGGGCACCTGAAGTCAGTGACATGCGCAGGATACCCCAAAAAAAGACGCAAAAACAAAAATTCAACTAAAGAAACAATTATAATTTCAGGATGCAAATGGCGCGATTGTTTTTCCAGGGTCATGACACACTGGACGATCGTTGTGGCAAGAGCAGGCATTAAAGTTCTATATGCTTGCTGTGCAGCTTTCAAAATAAAAGTAATCATCAGTAGTTGCTGTTTAATGTCAGCAAGAGTTATTTGCTTGTGTGCACCAATCTCCCCAACTCTGACGTCTTAAATTGACAGAAAAAGGAACTTGTACACTTTTAGCTAAACAGTACGCAAAAATCAGCCTTCCTACCAGTCTCTATTTAAAATGTGAACCTGAACTTAATCCTTCCAATGAAGGCATGCTTGAACAATGATAATGTCTTCATATCAAAACATGCATGTTCTCAGCTTGTGTGTAACCTGACAAAAGTAAACAGTGGAACAATGCTCCCAGTTTTATTAATGCAACAAGTGCACATCACACAGATGTCGCACATTTCTGGGTATCACACACATACTCCTACTGTAGACCGAAAAGAAACCTTGGTGCTTGGCAGCGCTACGCCTGCAAATGACCACGGCTGCTTCAACCTGCATGGAGATTAAAAGAAACATGGCGAAAAGTGTGTGCTGATGGGCAGTCTTGTTTGCCCTAACCGTGACAAGAGTTTCAAGTTCAAATTAAAGGCCAAATCCGCTCAAATTTTCACCAATGTAAAAATACTATCACCCAATAGTACACCTAAAAAGAGCGGTAAATGCAAAACACTGAGTTCAAAATACCAACCTGCGCTACGCAAACATCTCGTAAAAATAGGTGTTTTCAAAACAAAAAAAAAAGTAGAGAGAAAAAGAGAGAGCGCGCCACTACTACCCAAGGCCGGACGTCATGTAGGTGAAGGAAGAAATGGAAGCGGGCACCAGGTGCAGTCAGGACCACTGGCATTGGAGGGGCCGTCACTCACAGGTTGACACGGGGTCTGGAGCTGATGCGAAGTTAGCCCCCTCCTATCCGGGCTGCCTCATCACCCCTGACTCGCTTTTCCAGAACCTCCTGCTCTTCTCCCCTCCCCTTTCTGTGCTCCTTGTGAGCCTTCCTGGATGTTTTCTTTTTTAACTTCTGGGGCACCTACTTATTGGCTTCTCTTTTCGCCAGAGCACAGGTCCTCAGCCTACTCATTGTTGCTCCTGTCGTCCTGCCACATTAAATTTCTGCATCCTCATTTTCAGTCAGCCACCTCTCACACATGCTTCCTTTTCATGACAACCATCCCTCACGGAGACTGCCTGACTCATGACATTTACCGTATCTCTGATGATAACTGCAAGATCATTGTTTATGAACTCCGTAAACCTGCTGGTTTTTTTCAGTTGACTTGCACACATTTTATTCAACTGCATAAACAGTCATGACCCATGATGGCATATGCCATTCATGCAATTCGAAGGTTTGTTTTTAGTGCACAAGCACTTTGGCGGCAGAGATAGCCACGGTGATGGCGTCGTAACCGAGTGAGCGAAGGCAGGAAGAAAACAGCAGAGGAAATTGTGGGGAAAAGTGCAGTATGCTGAGCCCGCACGAGACGCTCATCGGAGCGTCAGGCGAAATTGTGAGGGAAAGGGCAGCACGCACTGATATGGCACCATCTCTCTCACTGCCTCCCGCACACTTTTGGCAGACACTACTACTCCGTGCGTAGGCCATCTAAACCATATGGTGTTTGCGCGGGAAGTTCAAACACCATTTGCAAAAACAAGGTCGCCGGTGGCGGCGGCGCGCTGTGAGATAACAGCACAGTAGCGCACGCCGCCATGCGTTCGCTGATCACGCGCTCACTTCCCGAAACACAGCAAATATGCGCCGTGACTGAGAAGGCTGCAGTCTGCACTGTGCACAAATCAGGGAGTATAGTAATCATCAGTGCATTTTTAAATTCATTCAAGTCAAGTCATGCACACGTAACGACTCAAAACAACTTTCAATGACATCGTTATGAGCCCCAAGAGCCTCCAAAATTCCACTGGAGCAAAGCAGATAAATGTATGAATGTACAAGCATATCTCTATTGGAGCACTGACCTAGTAGTGCAAGCGACAAGCTAGTACACTGCCGCTTGGCCTCTCTGTCGCTGACTTCTGTAGTTTCACTTGTTTCTGGGTGAGCGACATGACACAAGTCAGTGGCAAAGGGGCCTGGTGGCAGTCGCTTACGCTACTAGGTCCTTGCAACCATAATTACTTTTGTTGCATCCGTTGCTGCACTTGCTTCTTGTGTTTGCACTTCTGGTCTTCACTTGACACAAAGCAACAGTAAAGAAACCCACAAGACACCAGGCCGAGCATTAGTACAATGGCAGCTGGGTTAGAAAAAATATGGAAAAGAAAAAAAAGAAACAAAAGAAAAGAAAAAGTTCCCAATAGTCTGTGTGCTGCGGTGAGAAAGCTAGTTTAACAAGACCCATGCGACACCACCACACCATGTGAGGAACTTAAAGGCCAACTGCACTCAAGTTTCACCCCGACCAAATTTATTTTTTATGTGCAGTACGTACCAACCTGTGCTACGCAAACATCTCTTAAAAATAGGTGTTTTCAAAACAAGGAAAACAAAGGAGAGAGAAAAAGAAGGGTGGTGTCCCTGTGAAACGCCTCATTAATCAGTCAGATACGCTTAACCCTTTCAGGGTCACGGGCGTACATGTACGTCCTCTGCCACGGCCGGACTCGACTCTCCTCCTCCCGCGTTCCCCTTACGGCCTTCGCAATGGGGCGTCTTGCTGCCTGCCGCCGCAAGTTGGGGGTGGCGCTGCTAGGTCACCGTCGCCGCCGCCGCCTCCAAGCGCGTTCGCAGGCGCGGTGTGCGCGCCGCAGCGCTGAGTACGACGAACAGAACCGACTACGGCGCCTGAATTCTTGGAGATGGAAGGTTTTTTTTTTTATCCACATAATTTAGCTCGGTCGTTGCATGCGATGAGGTTAAAAGGTTATAGTCGACCTCTGGGAGCACCGCTTACCCAGTCGCAACCATTCTGGCAGCTTGCCCGGATTTTCGCACATGCGTGTTGTCACAAGTAACAGTAATCAGCACACAAAATTCACTGAGAGAAAAAGAAATATTTATTTAGTCGTAAGGTTGACTAGAACTTGAATAAAAAACAATTTCTGTGCGAGGTGAACACAAATACTTTTTCTTTCAAACCCACGCTAGCAATACAAATTAACACAAACACAAATGCATGGTACAAATAAAGCGAACCTCCATGACATACTCCACGCTAGCAATACAAATTAACACAAACACGAATACCACAAATGCATGTTACAAATAAAGCGAACCTCCATGACACTCCACGCTAGCAATACAAATTAACACATACACAAATAACACAAATGCATGTTACATGGTAAAGTGATCCTCCATGACATACTCATCACATTTTGAAATATTTTCTAGACGGCTTGTGCACATACGCAAAGGGTTTTTCATTTCTATCGCTCACCATCTTGGTGTAGTTAACCAGAAGAAGTCTGATGAATTTGTCCGCAATTAAACGAGCTGTGCGCCTTGCGTGGCTGCTGTCTACACCCTTTGGGCAGAGGAGGATGGGTGATTGTTCGAGGTGTGGGGTAACCAGAAGTTGCAGCACTTCATGCACTTTTGTACGTGGAAGTTTGCTAGCAGCTTTTTCAAAGAAAGTAACAATGTTGTCCAACAGCGTCAAAAACATTCGGTTTGGGTAGTGGAGTGCACTTTTGTCCCGGCTGTGCAACAGAACATACAAAGGATCAGCTTTGTTCGTAGTAGTCAGCATCGTAACACAAGCATCACACTCAAACTCACTGACGAGTTTCACAATGTATCCACCAACGTACACCAGACCAGAGTACGTGACAGACGGCGATGGATCACACAGCTGTCCCTTCAGGTTCTCAAGGTCTGCAATCACTTCTTGTGGCACACTCAGCGCTAGCTCCTCAGCATCGGCGTCCTCCACTTCCATTTGCTTCGAACAGAGGGCTTTGCCCTTCACAATGTTGTCAAGGGCTACCGTCACTGAACGTGCATCTAGCACGTCGTTGCCCCCACACATGGACCTTAGCCGGCCAAAGAGTGCCTCCACAGGGTCACTGTTGAAGTTCTTGGTAGAGACGTACTTGACACCTGTTGCGTCCACTGTGGCCCTCGACGTAAACAACAAAGCATGAAACGTTTGCTCTGTGAATGCACCTTTTCCTGATGCAAGCGAGGCATCTTGTACCTCGTTTATGTAGTCGGTGAACTCCTTCTCAAGCCACAGGAGTCTAGGGTCATCCTCGTTAGATATTGGCCTCTTGAGGTCACTCCCTTTGTACATTGTGTCATGAACGTCGAAACACTGTTTCATCATGTTCATGACGAAAATGGTTTGGCTGGCTCCTCTGTAACTGTAGAGACTGGGGTCCCCACCACGGTTCTCTTTGAGATGACACAAGGCTGCAGTTACCTGCGGAGAAAATACTTGAACTGCCCGAAGCACGTTCATCTTCTCCAAGCTTGATGGATAAACATGTTTCCTGGTCAAGTTTCGTGCCAGTTTTACAGTTTTGTCCTTCTGAAAGTCGTACAGCTTTTGGACAAACGTTCCAGAGATGACCCCAATGCTGTCATGAAGCTCACGTTCCAGGAATTGGCTGCGCACATTCTTGAGCACATGACAAGGGTAAAAACTCAGAAACATGACCCTGTTTGGATCGTGTGGGTGAGTGACAACAGTTGACAAATTCCCATTACCCATGTGCGTAAACATAGTTACGTTTGCAGAGTAGTTGTCTGTCACGATTCTGACAATCAGGAATCCACATGATTCCACTGCAGCGATGACCTCTTTGGTCCATGCAAACAAGTCCCTGCCGCTTAGCTGCTTCGTGAAGTAGTAGGCACAAGGAATCTTGTAGGAATTGGTGACACCGTGGATAACGAAGCACAATACTCTGTTTGCAAGCGCCTCACCTGAGGTGCGTGCTGCACTGTTAGCAGGCTTGTCCTTGAAACCATAAACAGCGTCGGCCTTCCTGTCGTAGACACACTTTGGCTTAATGGAAGCTTCGTCCACAATCAAAGATGCCATGTGCTGCTTGCTGCTCAGCATGGAGGCCTCAAGAAGCAGCCTTTCTCTCATGGCATTGCTCATGCCTGAAGATGTTGGGCTGGGACCCACATACCTTTGAAGCGTACACTTCGCTGGGACTGTCAAAAGGTCCGATGTTCGTGCGTGATCGTAGCCTTTTGGCGAAATAAAGCGCCAAATCACGCACTCTCTTATAACTTCCTCTGAATAACTGGGTCGCTCCATGCCATAGACCTCAATCTGCTGGCGGAGAAAAACAGCTTTTAAGTGCGAATGCACTTCTTAAGCGAGCCTGAAGCGTCCGCCGCCGTCCGCATAGCAACAGCTGCGGGTGCGCGCGCTCCTCGTCTTCCTTGGCAACGGGGGGAGATGGGCGCGCGCTGCCTGCCCGCTCACATGGCACATACCCACGTGGGGATTGGCCAGGAATCTCCTCGTCTTCCTTGGCAACGGGGGGAGATGGGCGCGCGCTGCCTGGCCGCTGACATGGCACATACCCACGTGGGGGATTGGCCAAGATTCGGGCGTGAGAAGGGCTAATGCACCCGCTTAAAGGAGTACTGACACGAAATTTCAAAGCTGAGATCCGCTCTAGCAATCAAGTACAACGACAACACAAATAGGTGTCTGTGAATAAATGCATCTTTCTTTCTTTGTAGTTGCGTGTGTGTGTGTGTGTGTGATCTCTCTTTCGCGAACATTACCGAACCGCGCAAATTCAACTCGTGCATTCGCACTTTCACATTCTTCCCCTCGGGGAAATGCTGGAGAATTTCTTGTCACCATTCTGCGCATCAGTGACAACCTTTTTGACTGCAGTGCAGTGTTTGTCTTCGTGAAAGAGTTTCACCTTTTCTTGCTCTCTGGCAAGTTGTTGGGTGAGACTTCCGCATTTTGAGCGCTAATAGGCAACCTGTGATCGAAGCCTTTTAACAATCGTCAGGTAACGACTTGCCAGCTTAGCATCGTTATTGCTGGTTTGCGTGGAAGTGCTACACCTTTCATCAGTACGCTCCTCTAGCGGAGCACACTCCCCATAGGTAGACGGCGGTGACTCCGCTTTCCGTTTCGTCGGCTGGCGAGGAGCCGAGGTGGCCGAGGGGCCACGAGCTGCAGGTTCTTTACGCGGCCTTTTCGTAGCCGGGACCATATACGAAGGATACTGGTCAAAGACCGTGGGCACGGCTCCTGGACGCAATTTCCGTATACGAAATCCAGGAACACAGTCACTTTCCGTGAAGTGTTTGCTGCACACTACAGTCGATCCGGACTTGTCATTGATGACGAGGTTTTCACGTGAAACATTTTTCCTCCACTTCGAACACAGTTCCTCATCGCTAGGAAATTGGTGGTACGACACACCCGGTGTCTTCCCTTGCTGTGACTTGCACAGTGGCACGCAACAGTAAACCATGGCTACACTATTGCAGTGAGCAAACCTGAACGTGTCTGAGGCCTGGTTTACCCGAGGTCATCGAACGCAGTCAAAAAAAGTCAACACTCATATCGTCGACGAACAAGTCTGCGCAATGGTGCGCGCACAGGAAAGTCACGTTTTGCACACCAACAACCACAAGCGTCTGTCCGCGAACAAACAGCTGCAGAGAAGACCGCGTTCGAGATGAGCCGATCTGCACGTGGCAATCGAGGAGAGAGCGACGCCGGAGACGCGGCGACGCGGAGCCGGCGGAGCTTGATGATGATGATGATGATATTGCGGTTGTACCCTTTGCAGCGGGCGGGTGAGAGGTCTCGACCCTAACCAAAAAAAAAAAGTTTAACACTACGCACGCAGTCTATATACAAGAGCTCAGGACCCGTGAAGGCCCAGTGGCCGAAGAACCCGAACCCACCGTCCTAGTCCCACGCCACACTACGACCCATACTACTGTGTGCCAAGGGTCGCCCTCTTCCACATTTCAAAGCGGCACTTTGTCCGCGCCACTGCGCGCATGTCCACTGAGCCACCCTCCTCAAACCCAAGAGCAACATGCAGAGGAGTGTTGCCATCGCTCCCCACGCCCTTGCGGTCTGGTCCAAGCTGATCACACTGGAGGACCACATGTTCCATCGTTTCCTCCTCATGCACACACGCACGACACAGGACATCCTCCACCGAATCGTCCAGCCTCTTCTGTCGAACTCGCGTACGAAGTGCCCCCGCTCGAGCCTCAAAAAGGAGCGTGCTGCCCAGGCTGTTGTCATACAGCCGGACCGAGCTGATCGCACATTTGTGGGCTCTGTAGAGGGCCAAAGAAGATTTTTCGGAGCAGCTGCGGCGCCACTCCTCCTCTTCTGCCGCACAAACTCGCAGCCGCACTTCTCGTGTCCACAAGGTTGCCGAGTTCGCCTCGACAGGCTTTCGGGAGAGTCCATACTTTTGTTCCAGCCTGTACATTCGACGCGTCCACTTGGTGCGCAGGCACGTCGCCGACAGGTACTCGAAGACTCGGCGCGCCCAGCGTTCACGGCTCATAAAAAGCAGGCGGCCCTTATAGACAAGCTTGCTGGAAGCTTGCCTCGCTTCAAACGAGGACCACCCCACATCGCCCTGCACAGCTTCGTTGGCTACGGTGCCATGACAGCCGACTGCCGTGCGGCCCACCTCACGCTGGCGTCGCTCCAGCCATTCCCTAGTCTCCGATGACAGGCAGACCACGGCGTTGGCAAACGTCAGGGCTGGTACATGGACAAGCTTCCACAACTCGCGTACCATAGTGAAGCGGTTGCAGCCCCACAGCACCCGGCGTCTGAGGATCCCTTGGGCTCGCAGTGCTGATTGCCGGAGCTTCTCCTCCTGCTCACTGTACAGGTTCTCGTCCATTCCCAGCCACACACCCAGGTACTTGTATGATGCTTGAGTGGTGAGGGGTTTTCCGGCCAGTGAGAGCGTACTGTTTGCGTTTTGTCCACCAGCAAGGCGGACAACTGCAGTCTTCTTGGTGTTGAACCGTAGGCCCAGCTTTGTGACCTCGGCATGGCAGATGTCCAGCAGCACTTGGAGCTCTGATGAGCTTTCTGCCATAACGACCAAGTCATCTGCGAAGGCCAGACCCGGAAGTCTGCAGCTGTCATCTATGCCCCAGGTGCTAAATCTTAGGCCAAAGCCTAAGCCTGATTTTAGCAGCTCCCGCTCAATGTCAGCTGCATACAGTAGTGGTGAAAGTGGACACCCCTGCCGGAGTCCCTTGGCCACTGGGATCCGTGCAGACTGCACGCCACCAAACTTCACCACCACTGAATTTCCCTCGTACAGGCGTTGTATGGTGTCCAGTATGGCCCCTGGGATACCCATACGTGCCAGACGCTTGAAGAGAAGGGCATGGGGTACCGAGTCGTATGCTTTCTCCTCATCTAAGAAGCAACACAACAGGGAGCGTCCTTCCTTCCTGGCTATTTCTGTACACTGAGTGAGCACAAACAAGTTGTCGTCCAGCTTACAGTGAGGTGCTGCTGCCCTCGTGCGGTCAGCCGCCGCACTACGCCGTCAGAATAAAATGTATCGCGGCGCCGGTAATGCGAAGGCCGTAAGGAGCGCGCGAAAGGAGCGTCGAGTCCGGCCGTGGCGGAGCATCCACACTAGCGGTGCGACGCTGTCGCCACCTACAGGTAGATCTCGCGGCGAATAGGCCTCATGTTGCACGCCATGGCAAGAGATGCCGCGTTGTAAGGTTACTATTGGTCGTGATTTCACGCTGAAAGTGCGAGACACGCGACAGCGCGAGTATTTGACGCTTGTTTCTTTTAGAAGCATTGCTGGGATTAATGAATGCTTATTCATTATGAGTAATAACGCAGCTCTCACACCCAAACAAGCTCTGTAGACCCAATTTAGCGGTTCGAATGATTTTTAGGCAGTACTGCAAGGAATCATGTATCAGGGTATTGCAATCTTTATATGTAATGCACATGCACGTTTTCTGGTGTAAACAACATGCACAGTTTTGCCCTTGCCGAGGAAGACCAAATTAAAGGAACACTGAAGTGATTTGTAAATATTGCGGGATTACTAGCGCAAATTGTAGTTCGGAGTCCGTAGGCATTGTTTCGACCACTCTGACCGCGTTTACGCGAATTTATTTAGTAGAAAAATCAATTCGAAAATCTGTCCTCCTCTCTTTACGCTCGCCCATTTTTTGTGGCGTTTTCGTGTGATGTCAGCAGGAGATGAGCTGGAAAATGGCTGCGCTACTGCACGGTTCGTCGACCAGCCGACCTACCGATCGACTCAGTCGGCCCAGCGTTTCGTCCGCCGGCCGCCGACGGGTCGTCGCTATTCGCTCGCTCAATTGAAACTAAGCCACAACACCTTTGTGAATGAAAGAATGTGCCTTTCCTTACTTTGTTAGTTTGTACATTGTGTCAAACTCAGAGTCCGGGTCGCTCCACGCAAGCGCTGCACAAGAGCACATGCGATGCTTCGCTGACTTTACGCTAGTAGGAAAATCTAAGGCCAATTGAAGGCGGGAGAAGAGTCAGCGAAGTCAATATAGGTACTAAGAAAATAAAATCAACTGAAACTTTTACCGTACTGCGCAAAACTAGGGAGCAGGAAGCACTTTTTGCGCTGGGTAAACAAGCACAGCGGTCAGCAGCACGACCGCACATCTGCGAACGCTTTTCCGTCAAAGAAATGCAATTGCTAGACGTGAGATATTGTGGAAGTTTGGGGGACACTTACTGCAGGAGTGATATACAACAAATAGTCACATAAAGTACTTAAAATGCTTAAAATAAATAAAAGTGTAAACTGGTCATACATTATAAACCTTATATACCCAAACTGGCCAGCGCCGGCTCGTGGCCTAGTCAGTCCACTTCCGGCCACCGTAGTGAGCGGACGTGAGATGACGGGCTCTTTTAGAGCGGTTTCAGCGGGCCAGCCGGCCCGCGGTAACAGGTTTTATTGAGCATGACAACGAGTATCAGGTTTTGCTGCCCACGCTGCCCATAGGACGAAGTGTGTTGAACACCGTGTTTTTGCATGGCGATCTGCGTGCCCGCCCGTATCGCGTCGAAGATTTTCGCGATACGCTGGCGCAACTGGGACTGCTTTCCGAAGTAGTCGCCCTTGGGGCTTATCAAATGAGCCACTTATGGGCGGTTACTTTCAAGAACCCGGACGGAATGAAGAAGATTTTGGAAAACCCGGAAGTCAAGGTGAAGGGGCACCGGTGCATTGTCGTCGACCCGTCAAACCAAAAGGTACGACTGAAGCTGCACTGGTTACTTTACAACGCAGCTGACGAAGATGTCCGCGTCGCCCTCGCTCCCTACGGGAAAGTGGGGGAAGTGTGCAAAGAGAGGTGGCGAGTCACTGGAGTTCAGGAGAAAAGCTCGACAACCAGGACGGTCAACATAACGCTCAAGGCTGGGCTGAAGGTGGATGACTTGCCTCACCAGTTGAGAGTAGCTGGAGAGCTAGCCCTATTAGTAGTCCCGGGACGCGCACCACAGTGCCTGCGCTGTGGCTCGACCGGGCATGTCCGGCGCGAATGCAAAGTTCCGCGGTGTACGTCCTGCCGCCGCTTTGGTCACGAGGCCAGCGATTGCGTGCGTACGTACGCCAAGGTCACGGGACCAGCGTCTCAAGGAGAGATAGCGTCCGAGTTCATTATGGATGAAGCTGACGCCGAGGACGCGGCCAGGGGCACGGAGAACGCCATGGAGGAAGAGACGCGTCCTCCGGTGCTGCCGGAGCCAACAGAGAATCTCCAACGGCAAGAGGACCAAGGGCCACCAGAAAATAAGGAGGAACGTCCAGGCGTAGCTGGTGTTTCGGACCCGGGGCAAGGCCACGGGGGAGACGTCAGCTCAACCCCTGTCACCAAGTTTGAGGATGACACAGACGCCATGGATGCGAAATCAGCGGGCGTGAGCAAGCGTCTGCGTGACAGCGACGGCAACGGGGACGGCAACGGAACGCCGGGGCTGGGAGAACCGCCTGCAAAGGCGGCCGCTCAGCGACGGCAGACGACAAAGCTCAAGTCCAGCGTTGAGACTGAGCGGCACAAAGGAACCGTTCAGCTGACTTGAGTGTCCCTAAAGTGTGTGTGGTGGTGGCGCGATGGCGGGGCAACGCGCGTTTGGTGTACCTGCTAAAGCATGAAGGCTGTACCAAGCTACCGCCCGGGAGCTACTACACCGCATTCTGGAGAGCGCAATGCAGCGTGCCCTCGTGCACCCCGTCCAAGGGAATTGGTAATGACGAAAATGAACAATGTGAGCGCTATTGGAGGTCTACTGCCACGCCTTCGGAGTAGTACCAATTTAAAAAATGGTTAAACTTGAACGGCCACTTCATATTGGCACCTTAAATGTAAGAGGCCTTGGTAGTCGGCGAAAACAGTACCAGCTGAATCGCCTGATAAATGAAAAGGAACTAGATATTTTGGCTGTGCAGGAGACCAAAATTGGGACTGAGGAAGGTACTGATGGCATGGTGCGCCCCTTCGAAAATCTTTTCAGTGTGTGTGTCAGTCACTCGGTCGCTTCATCGGCAGGGTGCTGTATTTTTGTTAAAAATGCCATAGGAATTGAAATTGAAAGTGTCATGTCCAGCGACAATGGCAGGCTAGTTCTTTGTGATTTTTCTTTTTCTGGTGGTAAATTTAGAGTAATGTGCATTTACGCCCCTAATCCTGTGAACGACAGGAATCCGTTTTTTGAAAGTATTTCTAACCATCTGAAGTGTGATAGGAATATCATTCTTTTGGGTGATTTTAATTGCGTGTGCGCACGGGAAGACCGCGTAGGATCGGGGACTTGGAACGATAAGAGTGTAGAGACCCTTATTCGTATGCTAAATGAGTCTGACGTGTCAGATGTGGCCCACTGCTCGGGTAACACGAGCACGGTGTGCTACACGCACTTTCAAGGAAGCAGCCATGCGCGCCTAGATCGGATATACGTCTCCCTGGAGCTCTTGTCGACGTGCAATAATTATGCAGTCGACCAGGTATCATTTAGTGATCATTGTCTTGTCTCCCTTTTTCTAGGGGGGAAGGGGAAGGGGTGCAAGAAATTTAGTTGGGAGTTGTGGAAATTAAATGCTAAGTTACTAAAGGACAACACTTTCAATAAAACAGTGGAGGAGATTTTCGTTAAGTGCAGAGATGAAGTTGAAATTGGGTGGGGGGCAAAATGGGAGCTTTTCAAGCAGGACATAAAAATGAAGGCCATTGAAAGAGCGGTCTGCATTAAAAGAACTGAAAAGGAGGAAGAGGATACCCTCCGTCGCAATCTCAGTCGTATGGTGAAGCTAGAGTGCCAGATGCCACGATTGTTCGGCGACGATATCGCAACCATCAAAAGCAGGCTTGAGGCGATCGATCAGGAACGCTACAGGGGGGCAACAGTTAGAGCACGTGCAGAAAGGTTGCTGGCAGGGGAGGCGCCCACAAAGCGCGCTTTAGAAGATGAGATGCGTTATGTGAAGGCCAACAAAATTGAACAAATAACATGTCAGGGTGTTGCTATGCGCGAGGAGGAACAAATAAAAAGAGAGTTTGTGCGGTTTTACACAGAACTTTTCAGCCCTGCAAGTCCCAAAGTAGATGTTTTTGAGCGAGAGTTTCTTTCACTGTTACCAGTGTTAGATGAAGAGACTAGGAAAATACTCGAAGAACCCATTTGTTTGAAAGAAGTGGAAACAGCAATTGATGATTTAAAACATGGGAAAGCGCCGGGTCCGGATGGTCTGGGTTCCGACTTGTATAGGATGTATAAAAACAAGGTTGCCCCTTTTTTGTTTCTTGTATTCGAGGAAGCTTTCAAAAATGGTGCGCTGCCAAAAACTTTCACCCGCACGCACACCATTCTTATTCCAAAATCTGAGGATCCCTTGAAAAGGCAGTCTGTAACAGGATATCGACCCATTACTTTGGCCAACACAGACTATAAAATATTAATGAAGATTATTGCCAAAAGACTTCAGAGTGTGATCAATATGATTGTCGGGCCACATCAGACATGTGGCATTAAAGGTCGCAGTATTGTAACAAACATTCACGTAGCGCGAAGTGTCTTGCAGTGCTGTGACATGTTTTTTCGTAAAGTAGCCATGTTACAAGTAGATTTTGAGAAAGCCTTTGATCGCGTCTGTCATGGGATCCTTTTTTCAGTTTTGAAGCATATAAACGTTGGAGATGTTATTTTAAAGGGCGTTAAGATGGCGTATCATGATTGTTTCACGCAGCTGATAATTAACAAAAGTGTTACCGAGTACATTCCAGTGTTGTCATCAGTGAGGCAAGGGTGCCCTGCTTCCCCATTGTTGTTTTGTATTTTTCTAGAACCCTTTTGTTTAAAGATTATCAATGATAGTTATGTACGAGGTTTTGTGTTGCATGCAAGCGAAGTCAAGCTGCTAACGTATGCTGATGATGTGGCCATATTCTGCACAGACGAACAAAGTGTGAGTAGAGCTGTCATGATAACCAAAGAATTTTGTGACGTCACCCAAAGCTCAGTCAATTGGCAGAAATGTGCCGGGTTTTGGCACGGAACCTGGGAATCAACACCGACTGTATTTGAACATGTAAACTGGACCACCACGCCTGGGCGGTACCTGGGAGTACCGATGGAGAGTTATTTGGACAGCAATCAGTACTGGCAAGGCGAAACCCAAAGACTGCGTGACAAAGCCACAAAGTGGGGAGGCCGTGCATTGTCCGTCTTTGCAAGGGCCACTGTCTGCAACTTGTTTTTTTCTGGCGAAAGTGTGGTTCGTTATGCAAGCTATTCACTGTTCCCGTGTTCATGTGAATAAGTTGCATCGTATTTTTGCTGTCTTTATTTGGAATTCAACATGGGAACGCACGAGCCGAAGTTCTCTTTTTCGAAGAGTGAAGCTGGGAGGGCTCGGGCTATCGCATATATACGTAAGACAAATTGTTAACCGTTTTATGTTCTTCAGGGACTCAAATGACCCTTTCTTGCAAAGTTTTTTCCAAGTTGCACTTGCCAATGCTTTACCGCAGTTCATCGTTTCTTCATGCAACGAGGAACGGCCTACAATTAGAGGTTATCTGAAAGAAGTAGTTGACGCAGTTAGATTCCTTTCTGTGCGTTTTTCTTTGGATTATCTCTCAAATGTTTCCAGGAAGGGTTTGAAAAAAGATCTGAATGAAATTCTCTTTCCTGTACCTCTGTACCGATCAGTGTACTCTGCAGGCCGAGGACAGGATGTGTTGTCCAGGGTGAAAGCTATGGTAATCCCAGCCTCTGTGAAAACCTTCTTTTTTAAATTGCACACCAACACACTCCCTGTGAAAACATGGATGGAAGAGCGAGGTCTTTTTGTTGCTTGGAACAACTTGTGCGTTCTTTGTCAAAAACCTGAAACTACAGAACATGTGTTTATAGACTGTTGGGATGCCATTTTCTTTTGGGACGTCCTCATGAGAACCCTAAAGAAGGAGTATCCGGTGACACCCTATGGAATCAGGTTCCTCAGTGTAAACAATGAAGACGATGTACCGCATGATATGATCATGCTTTTAGGATTGTATAGTATCTGGCGCTCTCGAATGGCGGTGCGCCATGCGGATGTCAATGCGCAAACTGTGAGCGCATATTTCAGGGAAAAAGTGAACTATCTGTGCGAGTTGTACGAAGTGGAAAATCCTGACGCGGGAATTTTGCCAGTGCTTCAAAAATTGACGTCATTTGATGTTTACAATAGTTTCCGCCAGCCAAAACATGGCAGGCGCTTTTTATTAAATCGCTGACTTGTAAAAATGTTTAAAAAAAAAGGAAATAAAGACAAAAAAAAAAAAAAGGCTCGTGGCCTAGTGGTCTGAGGCGCTGGCATTTATGTTTTTAAAGTCGGAAGTTCGAATCCCCGAGGGTACATGTATTTTTTTTTTGTAAGTTGATTTTTTCGTATGCGGCCGATGTTTTCTGAACTGAGTTCACCATTTTTGGGCCGTAACGTTCACTGCTCCACGAGCGAGATCGCAGAACGCGCGCATACTGACAATGACGCGCTAGCGAGTTCTCGTTGGCGTGCTGTTGCCACAAGCACCGACTGCTTGCGGGCAGTGGGCCCAGGCCTGAATCAGCACACCCTTGGCCTGGTGCGATCTAGCTTTTTACGAACAGACATGAGTGAGGCAAGCTCCGAATATGCGGGAAAAGCGCATGACATTTGAGAGTCTGCGGTGACGCGGAGGGCGTTCATCCACTGCGTAGGCCTCGTCTAGTGATTTCTACGATTCCAAGCCGCCCTGGGAGGTTTATCTTAGACATTTGACAGCCGACAACATGGCAGAAGCGCGGTACGGCGATAACTGAGATATCGAGAATGCCCATCCAACAACGCCATCAGATGTCAAGCATGTTGTTTTACAGAACCGAAACCGAAACCGAAACTTGTTTGATTGCTAACCTTGGGCATCGTCCAATCACGGTGCCCCCCCCCCCCTCCTGACGTCACATCCTTTAGTTGGTGCGGCCGCCGCAAACCGCGCATAGTAGTTTTTCTTCTTTCGCGCTTTCTAAAATAATTACCGATTTGTCAACCGGATAAACGATGAATAGTGTGTTAATTTGAGCCAGTCTACACAGTGCAAGCAAAAACGGGAGCTTGACAAATTCACTTCAGTGTCCCTTTAAGCACGAACTTTTCATTAATTAATAATTAATTAATTAATTTATTTATTTATTTATTTATTGTGGGGTTTAACGCGCCGGACGCAACGCAGGCGATAAGGCACGCCGTAGTGGTGGCCTCCGGATTAGTCTTGACCACCTGGGGATCTTTGTTATACGGGCGTTTTCGCTTTTTGCCTTCATCAGAAAAGCGGCTGCTGCGGCCGGGAATCGCTGCGGCCGGGGAATGGCAAGAGAGAAGTCGGAAGAACGACAAATGTGGCAGAAAAAATGCTATTGTGTCTTCTGTTTATTTTAGTTGTTTGCACCCAAGAATGTAAATAATTAGCAGATGTGTGCGCCCACCGGCGCACGCACAAAAGACGTGCGTAGCGCTTAACTAGAAACATGAACCTAACCGAAACCACATGCGTCGAAATGGAAGCGCGCAAGAAAAGCTCGGTGCCCTTTAAGCTAGCCGCATGAGAGAATCAACTTGCAAAACAAAACAAAACAAAAAAGAACGGAAGCAAAACAAAACGTAACCATCCGCAAAAACAAGTACATGATGCGACGGGTGCAATGCGTCTGCTACGACGGAACGAGTTTTCTGCCCATGGCAAAATGGCGGCCATCAGCGTCAGTTTTCGAGCGCCATCTCCACTCCAGAAGCCAGTACATGCATTAAGGGTGCAAAAAAAGTACAAAACTACAGAACTGGAGCGGATGTTCAGTTTCTAAAAACGCTAACAGA
Organism: Haemaphysalis longicornis; assembly: GCF_048455015.1. Taxonomy (NCBI): domain Eukaryota; kingdom Metazoa; phylum Arthropoda; class Arachnida; order Ixodida; family Ixodidae; genus Haemaphysalis; species Haemaphysalis longicornis. The sequence goes on from NW_027526295.1 coordinate 11,048,496, forward strand.
CCACTCTGGAATGAGGACAGCTGCTGACGTGCAGAGAGGAGGAAGCCATGGCCACGGCTTCCCAAGACGGCGCCCTGGACTAAGGGTGCTCAGAAAAATAAAGTTTACTTCCTTCCTTCCTTCGGTTAGGTTTGCCACACTGGCAGGCAACATATTCCACTCTGCAATACTAAGCGGTAATGGTGAATTTTGGTATTTGTTAGTTTTCGCGAATATGGGCCTGACTTTATGCGCATGATCGATGCGTGCTGATACGCAAGTACAGTCAAGCCCGGATAGAGCGAATTAATCTATATTGTCACGAAGCCAAGGACGACGCAGTTGTCTTGAATGAGAAACAAGTTTATTGGAGCCAACTTGTGCTCCCCTAACAACTCAAAAGAATACAGAGGCGGCGAAGCAGCGGTCAACAAAGTGACTCGCCCAGGCGAGTGTCGTCGAATCGAATACCGTGGCGTCTGCTCTGCAGGCTTTTATCTTTCGGCGCGAGTGTTTCAGCCGCAGTCGTCCACCAAAACGTCGCGGTGAATGGCCTAATATTCAGAGCTCAACACATAACACATGCGGAGGAAGGTACCATCGCGCTAGCAGCCGCAGACCAGGAGTCGCGAGTCATCACCGACTCGAGAGGGGCCTGCAGAAACATTGAACAGGGGTACATTCCTCACTTTGCGTATCGCATCCTTCCAAATAGCGGCTATCTCGGGGCCCCCGCGTCTCGAACGATCGTATGGGCTCCTGCTCCCATGGGCCTCGAAGGCAACGAAACGGCAGACGCCGCTGCCCGCGCTCTCTCTCCGGGCAACGTCTTCAGACCCTTCCGAAATCGATCCCGAACCCAAACCGGTCCTCACTTTTCGAGAAATTACTCAATTATACCTATTCGGCCAGGCAATTTACCCTAAGCCCTGTAAGGGCCTTACAAAGGCAGAGGAACGCACCCTCCTCCGTCTTTACAACAAAACACTGCTGTACCCGGCAGTTTTAAAACACTTTGATCAGGACAATGCCCGTACTGTGCGGATAAGTCTTCGGACATCTTCCATATGGTGTGGGCATGCCAATCAACTCCGAACCTCGCCCCAGAACCCTACGCCACCCGGAAGGACTGGGAGGCAGCCCTGCTCGGCTGCTCCGACTTTGTGAGCCAGAAGGCCCTGGTCGACCGAGCCCGAGCCGCGGCGATCGCCAATGGGCTTCTGTAATGAGAAGCCCACCCAGTAATTGTGAGAGGTGGCGCCCTACGGGCCACCTCAAACATCTCCCCTATATAGATCAGCAATAAAGTTTTTCAGATAGATCCCGGCAGTAAAAACAAACAATAAATAAACAAACCCATACATGGTGCATCGAGAGTGTATCGACCCGATGCTAAAATAAAAGACAGTCCGAACAAACAACAGAAATGTCCGTCATCTTCATATAAGGTTTCAAGCGAACCACGTGGACGACTTCGGGCCGCGTGCGACGTCGTGATGTTCCGGAATCACCATCGGGGATCACCTCGTACGTAAGTTGGCCGACGCGTCGTTGAATCTGGTAGGGTCCGAAATACCGTCGCAGAAGCTTCTCACTGAGTCCGCGTCGTCGGATGGGAGTCCAAACCCAAACGGTCCCCTGGGTGGTACTCGACGTCTCGGCGTCGGAGGTTGTAGCGCCCGGCATCCACCAGCTGCTGGTCCGTTGTACGAACTCGAATGAGCTGGCGGGCCTCCGCACGCTGAAGGTATCCTTGGACGTCGGGGTTGAGGTCGTCGTCTTCTACATGCGGAAGTATGGCGTCAAGCATCGTAGTCGGCCGTCTTCCGTATACAAGCTCGAACGGCGTAATTGGCGTAGTTTCCTGGATAGCCGTGTTGTACGCAGACGTGACATATGGGAGCACTTCGTCCCAAGTCTTATGTTCAACGTCGACGTACATTGACAGGATATCCGCGATCGTCTTGTTCAGTCGTTCTTCGGTGATCCGTGTTGCTGTAGCGTAAGATTCCTTGCATAAACTCCGCAGTGAAGGCCGTTCCGCGGTCCGTGATTAGGACTTCAGGGGCTCCATGCCACAGCACAACTTGCTTTATGAACTTTGCGACTTCTTGTGCAGTCCCCCTCGGAAGAGCGTCGGTCTCTGCGTAGCGCATCATGTATTCTGTCGCTACAACAATCCACTTGTTCTGTGATTGTGACGTAGGGAACGGGCCTAGAACGTCCATTCCAATCTGTTGAAAGGGCCTCGACGGGACGGCGATCGGTTGCAGAAAGCCGGCGCGTCTTGTCGGCGGCGTGTTTCGTCGCTGGCAGTCACGGCAACTCCGAACGTAGTGTGTGACGTCGGATGTAAGGCGGGGCCAGAAGTGAGTGAGTGAGTGAAGACTTTATTAAAATCGCCTGCAGACGGCCTCCGTTACCGAAGTGCCGTGACGCAGCCCTACGTCTTTCCGGCTGGGCTCTTTACTAGGCAGCTCCCTCGCTAGTAGTGTCGAGGTCCTCCGGCCTGCGCGCGCTGGGCGGCCGGGCCCTCTCGGCTTTCGCTCGGGCGATGCTGTTCAAGTGCCGCCAGGATCTACTGGACGGCCTGTAGTTGTACGTCCTTGTCACTGCTCCGCGCCGCGGTCAGGTACCACGGCGGGATCTTTGTCTCCATTGACGCTTCTGTAGGTCTTGCCGAGCAGTCCCACAGGATGTGAGCCATCGTAGCCCGCGCACTGCGGCACACTTTGCACGTATCGTCCTCGTATTGCTCGGGGCACACATGCTTCATGATGACTGGGGTCAGTAAGGAACCCGGCTGCAATTGTCTTAGTACCACCGCTTGCTCCCTGGCCAGGCCGGGGTGCGGCGGCGCCATTTCTCTTCTTCTCATCCTATAGTATGTCGTGATTTCGTTATATGTCCCCATCCTGTCTTTGGTTTCCCCCCACAGTTCTGCAGACGGGTTCGCTCCAGCCGCGCGGCCAGTTAACACTCGCGCGGTAGAGTTCGCCGTCTCATTATGGTTCACATATGTTCTGACACTTCGTTCCCCGCGTGTGCGGGGAACCACTTCACTGACACGTGCCTGTTCGCGAAGTCCAGCGAGGCGAGCAACCTCACTGCTGTACTACACACTCTCCCTCTGGCGAAGTTCCGCACGGCCCCTCTAGGGTCGCAGAGAATGGTCCTGGTGTGTGGGTCCGCGATGGTTAAGGCTATAGCCACCTCTTCGGCACATCTTGCCTCACGTGCCCGGACACTTGCCGCGGTGACTGTTGAGCCGGTCTTGGCGTCGATGACCACCGCCGCGTACGTCTTCTTGCCTCGATACTCTGCTGCGTCCACGTACCTCGTGCCCGGCATCTCAGCGTGCAGCTCGACAATGGCCTTGGCTCGAGCCTAACGCCGTTCTCCGCTGTGTTCGGGGTCCATGTTCTTTGGAACGGGGTAGACCCACATTCCTCTCCTGATGTTTTCGGGTAGGTCTTCTTGTTCGCACAGCTCTTCCTCGCTCGTACCGGGGTCTAGACCCAGTCTAGCGAGGATGTCCCTGCCCGTCTTGGTTTCCTTGAGCCTCTCGATTTGGGCGGCTCGCTGTGCTTCTCCGATCTCCTCGAGCGTGTTGTGCACGCCGAGGCAACTTCTCGGTGCTCGTGCAGTCGAGAAGTCCGAGTGCGGCCTTGTGGGCTTTCCGTATCATCGCGCTGATCTTGTTTCCTTCGTCTAATTGCCAGTTATGGAAGGCGGCGACGTACGCCACGTGGCTTATGGCGAACGATTGAACTAGCCGTAGCAGGCTGTTCTCTCGCATGCCAGCCTTTCTGTTGGCGACCCTCTTTATGAGGCGTGTGGCCGCGGTGACCTTAGCCGAAAGGCGATTGATGGTTTCGCCGTTTGTGCGACGTTTGTCGATTAATATGCCCAGCACTCGGATCTTCCCGACCTCCGGGATCACCTGTCCGTTGCTGGTTCGGATGATGATCTTGTCTTTTGCCGCGGCTTCCTCTTCCGCCGCCTTCCTTCTTGCGCCCTTCGGTGGCAACACCAAGAGTTCTGACTTGCTCAGGGAGCATACCAGTCCTGATCCGTCAAGTTGGCTCTCGATGGCTTCCACTGCTTGCTGTAGTGTCGACTCCATGTGCCCGTTGCTGCCACCCGGGACCCACAACGTGATGTCATCGGCATAGATGGTGTGGCGCACATCCGCCAGTGAATTCAGGCGCGGGCCGACCCCGATCATCACCAGGTTGAAGAGCAACGGTGAGATCACCGAGCTCTGTGGGGTCCCAATGCTGCCGAGCTTCTCCTCTTCGAGTGCGATGTCGCCGACGTGGATTTCTGCCGTGCGTTCTGACAGGAACTCGCGCACGTAGTTGTACGTCCGGACTCCCATGTTCAGTTCGCTGATTCGGGCCAAAACCGCCGCGTGCTTACTTCGCCTTGATTTTTGCAATAGTGCGAGCTGTGCCGAGATGTCTGGAAGACGGGTCGTCGTGGCACGCTTCCAAAATTTCGTCACGCGGCTCTGCGGGATGACAAGTAGATAATTCGTTCTCGTTCCGGGGCTCAAATTCTTCACGAGGACGGAGTTTTTGAGGCTGAATGCTGGTAAGTTCCGCTTGAACGCCCTAGGCACGGCGACATTCCGTCCTTCGAGGTAGTCGGTCATGACGCGCAAGTCGGGGTCGGCACGCTACTGGACGGCTAGGTCGCTCTCCGTAACGACTCCGAAGAACGCGCTGTCTTCATCGGAGTCTTGTGGTGGTGGGTCGACGGGTGCGCGGGTCAGGCAGTCGGCGTCGGAGTGTTTCCTGCCGGATTTGTAGACGATTGTTACATCGAACTCTTGCAGGCGCAAACTCCACCGCCCAAGACGGCCAGAGGGGTCCTTCAAATTGGCGAGCCAACACAGTTCATGGTGGTCTGTCGCAACCTTGAATGGTCTACCATACACGTATGGACGAAATTTGGAAATGGCCTTCTTTTTCAGAGGCTGAGTAATTCTTTTCTTTTCTCCAATGGCGTTCTGCGAGATGGCAATCAAAGGCTGATTGATGGTCAGTCTCAAGAATAACCGGCCGACCGTACACAAAATGATTGCGAACAAGCATTCTTTTTCAGAGGCTGAGTAATTTTTCTCCTCCTTCGACAGACCACGGCTGGCAAAGGCGATTACTTTTTCGCAACCGCTTTGCTTTTGGACGAGAACGGCACCCTAGCCTATATCGCTGGCGTCGGCGTGCATTTCCGTTTCGGCGTTTTCGTCGAAATGAGCGCGCACGGGTGGGTTTTGCAGGCGTTGTTGCAGCTCGCAAAATGCTTTTTCTTGGGCGTTTTCCCATGCGAAAGGGGTGCTATCTTTTGTCAGGCGCGTGAGTGGCTCTGCAATGCGTGCGAAGTTTGAGACGAAGCGCCGGTAGTATGCGCACAGTCCGAGAAATATTCGCACGCCTTTTTTGACTTTCGGTCTTGGGAAGTTCGCTATGGCTGTTGTTTTCGCCGGGTCAGGCAGGACTCCCGCGGCGTTGATGACGTGTCCCAAAAACTTGTGTTCGTCGTAAGCGAAGCGGCAGTTTTCAGGCTTTAGCGTTAAGCCCGACGTGCGAATAGCCTCGAGTACAGACTCCAACCTTGCAAGGTATTCGTCGAGATTTCGGGCGAATACCACAACGTCGTCGAGGTATACGAGACAGGTGTGCCACTTCAGGCCGGCTAGCACAGTGTCCATGACTCTTTGAAACGTTGCTGGCGCCGTGCACAGCCCAAACGGCATCACCTTGAACTCATATAGACTGTCCAGGGTTATAAAGGCAGCCTACTCTCGGTCTCTCTCGGCCACTTCACACAAAACACAAGTTAGCCTGAATGGGAGTTTTTTGGCTGGAATACGTCTTTTAAACTCCTCACGGCCAGCGGCCTGCTCCCACGTGTGGTATGGTTGTGGAAAAACTTCCAGTTTACACCGGGGCCCACAAGCCGTCGTAAATAGGCGCATTTGCCACGATTGTACCTCTTCACAAAAAGCAGTATCTAGCTGTGAATACTGCGTTTTCCCTCATGGGAGTATTAAAAACTCCCACGCCTCCTCCATCTCCTTCTCCTCCTTCACTCCTTCCCCCTCTACGCCTCCTTACAAAATGACTGCCAGTTAGTGCCGTGTGTCGTGTGACAGTTTAAACAGAGAGCCTTTGCTAACAGTCTTCGATCCAACAAAAGCAACAAAGGTGTCTTGCGATGCGTCACGAAATGGGATTGGCGCAGCACTGTTGCAGTGTCACAAGGACTCATGGAAGCCTGTCGCGTATGCTTCACGGGCGCTTACAGAGTGCGAACAGCGCTACTCGCAAATTGAAAAGGAGGCAATGGCGGTCGCATATGGCTGTGAGAAATTCAATCATTTTGTGTACGGTCGGCCGGTTATTCTTGAGACTGACCATCAGCCTTTGATTGCCATCTCGCAGAACGCCATTGGAGATATGCCCCCGAGGTTGCAGCGGTTTTTTCTGCGCCTTCTTCGCTACGACATAAAATTGCAGTTCACGCCGGGGAAGCAGCTTCTCCTTGCCGACATGCTGTCACGAGCAACAACCGCGACCAGCGCCGAAAACGACGTCACCTTGGACGTCACCAATGACGACACTGAGGTGCACGCAGTAAGTGTAGTCTCCTCACTCGTCACCGAGAACACCTGGAAAAGGTTGGCTACTGAAATTAGTCGGGATGAAGACTTGAAGCAAGTTATCGAGGACCTGGGGGGCGAAAACCACTTAAAGGCAAGTGGAAGTCGTTTGAGGGCGAACTCTCTCACGTAAAGGGAGTCCTCTTAAAAGGGTTAAAGTTGTGGTCCCGGCTAACATGAGGACAGAAACTTCGGAAATAATTCATAAAGGCCAGCTGGGCATCAATAAATGCAAAGCAAGGGCAAGAAAGCTGGTCTTCTGGCCAGGAATCAATGCTGACATAAAATCTTTCGCGCAGGCGTGTTCTGCATGCAAGTACGCGTATAGACAGCCACAAGAGCCATCAATGTAGCGCCCGGTACCCGATAAGCTTTGGCATCGTGTTGGCATCAATATTTTTGAGTATGCAGGAAGGTCATACCTGTGCGCCTACGACGCATCATCAAATTTTCCTGACGTAGAGCTACTCAAAGACACTACCACAAAGTTTTGCTGAATTTGCTCAGACGTACGACTTTAGCCACATCACTTCCAGTCCTAGGTACCCCCAGTCCAACGGTTTGGCAGAAAAAGGCGTTCAAATAGTTAAGCGGATTCTAAAGAAAAGCACTGAAATGAAGCAAGATTTTGGCTTGGTCTCCTTGCCTACAGATCAACTCCAATGGAATCCGGACCATCACTTGGCGAGGTACTTCAAGGAAGAAGACTGCGGACAACGTTGCCCGACGTCCGGCCGTGTCCAAATAGCAGCGTACAGAAGCATCGCCAGACCGACCATTCCATTCGGCAACTAGCACCGCTCAACCCTGGAGACACGGTTCGCATCAAAAAGGGGACATGGGCCATTAAAGGTAAATTCGTTCAAGCGTCAGGATACCCCCGGTCATACAACGTAGTCATCGAAGACGGAACAATCGTGCAGCGCCATCGGCGGCATCTGCTGCCTACGAAAGAGGCCTTTCGACAAAGAAGCCTTTATGAGCACGGTGGGGTCCTGAACCAAGAAACACCTCAAGGCTCTATTTCAGCATCTAGTAGCAATGATCCCGCAATGTCACCGGCCACAACGAATAGCATTCCTGCCTCCTTCAACGTTCCTGCAGGCGTGCCTCAGCACGAAGAACCTGTGCCAAGAAGGTCAAACAGAGAACGAAGGCCACCACACAGACTCGCATATGATCGAAACTTTGTGCAGGTTTCCTAAACATAGTTCCCAATGTTTTGTTTCTATTTTACTTCGAAAGAAAGGGGGATGTATCATATCTGGTGCACGCGGGTCTCATATCTACGGCCCATGCGGTATGTCTCACGCTTGTAATATGTTGGTGAGGGAACACACCCTCCTCTCCCACTTGAGTGTATATTGATTGATTGTAGGGTTTAACGTGCCGACGCAACGCAGGCGATGAGGCGCGCCGTAGTGGAGGGCTCCGGATTAATTTTGACCACCTGGGGATCTTTATCGTGCGCCGAAATCTCGTACACACGGGCGTTTTTGCTTTTCGCCTCCATCAGAAAAGCGGCCGCCGCGGCCGGGAATCGAGCCCGCGACCTTGTGCTCAGCAGCGCAACGCCTTAGCCACTGAGCCACCGCGGCGGGTTTGAGTGTATATATGAACGGCTGTTAAATAAAAGGGCGGTTCTTCTGCTCGCCTTGCTCGGAGACTCTGGTCATGTCTCGTCTGCAGCTCGACACGAAACACCGTCCAGAAGGGGCCTTGAGGTTCGCGAGCCAGCAGAGGGCATGGTGGTCGCTGACCGCTCTGAATTGCTTACCATACAGGTATGGAAGGAATTTGCTGATAGCCCAAACGACGGCAAGGCATTCTTTTTCTGTCGCCAAATAATTCCTTTCCGCTTTGGAAAGGGTGCGACTAGCGTAGGCTATAACCTTTTCCATCCCAGCCTGCCATTGTACAAGAATAGCGCCAAGTCCCACAGTGCTGGCATCAGTGCGGATTTTCGTGTCGGCGGCGTCATCGAAGTGGGCTAGAAGTGGAGCACTTTGTAGGCGTCTACGCAATGTATCGAAGGCCTGTTGTTGGTCGTTGCCCCAGGAGAACGGCACATCTTCTTTCATAAGTCGGGTCAGTGGCTCGGCGATATTCGAAAATCCTTCCACAAATCGTCTGTAATAGGCACAGAGGCCCAGAAAGCGTCGCACAGCCTTCTTGTCGTTTGGGCGTGGAAATGACGCGACGGCAGTCGTTTTCTCGGGATCCGGACTGACCGCAGCAGCACTTACAATATGACCAAGAAATTTGAGTTCTTCAAATCCCAGGTGACACTTTTCTGGCTTGGTCAAATCTGCAGAGCGAATAGCCTCCAGGACAATTCTGAGCCGTGACAAGTGCTTGTCAAATGAACTGGAGAAAACGACCACGTCGTCCAGGTACACAAGACAGGTCTGCCATTTCAGCCTAGCGAGGACAGTATCCATCATGCGCTGGAATGTAGCCGGCGCAGAGCATAGGCCGAAGGGTAGAACATTAAATTCGTAGAGACCGTCCGGTGTCACGAATGCCGCCTTATCGCGGTCGCGCTCGTAGACTTCGATCTGCCAAAAATCCCGATTTCAAATCTAGGGACGAGAAGAATTTGGCATCGCGCAACCGGTCCAACGTGTCCTCAATCCTTGGGAGCGGATAAACATCGCGTTTCGTCATACTGTTTAATCGGCGGTAGTCAACGCAGAAGCAAAGCGTCTTTATTCCGCACCAGTACGACGGGAGAGGCCCATGCGCTCTTCGAAGGCTGGATGACATCATCGCTTAGCATTTCTTTGACTTGCTGTTTTATTGCTTCACGCTCCTTCGGGGACACTCTGAAGGGGTGCTGGCGAACAGGTCGGGCGGATTCGTCTGTTAGGATGCGGTGCTTCGTCACATGAGTCTGGCGGACTTTGGAGGTCGTGGCGAAGCAGTCAGAAAATTCCTGCACGAGACTCACTAAAGCCTTCTTCTGTGTGGCGGAAAGATTCTTGTTAACTTCGATAGGCGGAATGACGCCTTGCGTATGAGAATATGCCGCTGTCGTGCCTAGTGTGGTCAGATGCGTTACGTCGGCGACCTCTTCGATGAATGCAATGGCGGTATCTTTCGCGAGATGTCGGCGCTCGTTGGAGAAATGGTAAGCAAGATGGACGTGCACCCATTTTCAAGCATTACAAATCCTCTTGCGATGCAGATACCTTTGTCCAGAAGTAACCGCATGTTGCCTCCGACTATCTTTTCGTAGTCCTGAAATGTATCGTTCATAACGTCGACGAATACACTTGTGCGAGCGGGAAGTGTGACACCGTCGTCGTCAATGAGGCGCAGAGCCGTGTCGCGTCGGTGTTCAATGTTTTTTTCGATGGCTCGCTTCGTGGAAAATCTGATCGTCGATTTCTGCAATTCAATAACTGCGCCATTTGGTTGTAAAAAGTCCATCCCAAGGATTAAGTCTTTTGAGCATTCGGGTATACGATGACGAAGGTGCCGATGTACGTGAGCCCTTTGATTTTAATTCGAGAAGTGCGCATACCCACAGAACTAATCAGGTGACCTCCGGCTGTGCGAATCTGGAGGCCAGTCCAAGGTGTCAGCACCTTCTTCAGTGCGGTGGTGAAAGACTTACTTAAGACGTAATGGTCCGCCCCGGTGTCGGCCAACGCAGTCATCTCGCGCCTATCGATTTCCACGAAGACATCGCACGCTACATGTTGGGTGGTACAGCTCCCCGTCTCCGCTGGGTCGCTTGCCTCTTGCCGTACTCGTCGTCGTCGCAGTGGAGGTTCTTCGTAAAAGTCGACACCAGCGGCCTCACCTCCCGGGGCCGCTGAGTTCAGTTTCCCCGGCTTTCAGGGCTGCGCGATGAAGAACTGGGGGCGAAGCGTGGACTCGAGGATCGGCGTTGCATGGGCGATGGCAAACGGGACTGTGGGCGTCGCGGTGCGAAAACGTTTCGGCGTTCGGCGAGGTAGTATTCGATCTCTTGCGAGCGCTCACCATTCCTTGGACGCGGAGCATTTGGTGCAAATCCCCGCAAGCCAATACGGCGATAGGGGCATCCGCGGTAGACATGTCCTTCTCCTCCACAGTGGAAACAGAGTGGTCTGCGGTCAGGAGTGCGCCACAGATCACTTTTCCGAGGTTGTGTTTCCGGCGGATATGGCAGGCTTCTGCGAGGCCTGGAGTTGAGCGGTGGTGTCGGCGCAGGGGTGGCGACGGTCGGTGGCGAGCGGTAGTGGTATTGGTGAACAGCAGCTGCGTATGAGAATTTTGGTTCCTCCAGCTGTGGCTCCTCTCTTGGCTCAGGGATACGCACCGCTTGCCGTACTTCTTCGCGTATCATTTCGGCGATAGACACCCTCGGTGCTGAAGACTGCTGCTGGGTCCTCTCGCACGATTTTCCTCACCAGTTCCCGCAAATCGAGGCACTTCTCCAACCCTGCCATTCAGCTTGCATTGGAGACCATGGCTTCGGTTTGGCAGTACCGCTTCGCTCTGCGCTGAAGCGCGCCTTCAATTGTCGTTGCCTCGCTGACGAATTCGGCAACCGTTCTTGGGGGATTCCGCATCAGCCCGTTGAAGATGTCCTGCTTGACGCCGCGCATGAGGTGCCGCACCTTCTTGTCGTCCGTCATGGCGGGATCTGCGCGCCTACAAAGACGGACCATATCCTCAGTAGCGCTGGTTTCGTGCTTGAAGGGCAGCCTCGGCCTTTTCTTTGCGGTCACTGCTCGTGAAAGTGGCTAGTAAGCGCTGACGAATCTCCTCCCACGATGAAATAGTGGATTCATGGTTCTCAGACCACGTTCGCGCGCCTTCCTCAAGAGAGTAGTACACCTGTCGCCGCTTATGGTTATTGTCCCGGCCGTTGAACGTGGCGACCCGTTCGAAGTGGTCCAGCCAGTCTTTCACGTCTTCATTAGGCTCGCCGTAGAAGACTTTTGGTGTACGCGGCTGTTGCACCACGTACTGGAGAGGGGCGTCAGTCATGTTCGTGTTCACAGTGCCGGTGTTGCCTCCAGTCTTCTTGGTTGCCCGATCAGGTAGAAGGCCGCACTCCACCGGCAGTCCAAACGGGCGACACTTCGACGCGAACCGGCCTGGATGATTGGGGTATCATGTACCCCGCACCTCAACCACTTTTGTAACGATGGTTACAATTAAAGGGCAAACTGTGTTTATTAGACAAGGCGAACTTGTGTCCACAAGCAACGAGCTCTGGCTAGCCTCAACCGTTCCACGGTCTTCTTCCTCTTTCTCTTCGTTCGAAGCGCACTCCTCGTACTCTTCCTTGCTTTCGAGCACCGCCTAACGGCCAAACGGGAAGGTACAACACTATGGACCTGGCGGGAAGTTCACACTGTACCACGGGAGCTGCTGCAATATACACATATGCATGCATAAATACATGCACACATACATATATGTATGCATGCATGTATGTGTGTATATATGCATGTATGCATGCATGCATATATCTATGTATTGTGGGGATCGCGACTTTCACGCGAACCCCTGTTCTGGCTAGCTTCCCATCGCGGCCGGCGTGCACACGCGCCTCGCTCACGCGACGGGAACCATACGGGAGGGCGCCAGCGACCGGACGGTTTGTTGTCGCCCTGGTGGAAGCGTTGACCCTTTTCCCCTCTGCCTTACCCGAGAACCAGTTCTTCCTCAATACTAGCGCCACCGTAAGGCGAAGTCTGGTGGGACGTAGCATGACGGGGGGACGCTCTCTTGTCTTGGGGACGCGCTAGCGCGCGGACGTTTCGGCGCACTGGTCCTGACCTGGGGAACGCGCCACAATGGGACGCGTCCGGGCGAGTTGGGAGACTGCAACCGCGCTCGCACTGAGCAGCGCTCCGCTACTCCGGTATGCCATGGGTGAGTCGAACCATCTCGATCTCTAGCGTTGTTTAATGCCTCGCTCCCAGTGTTACCGTTATGGCCTACGATTAGTCTGTATGCAGTGTATTTGATTTGCACGTTGCAATAAATGCTGCCATTGATGTTTTGCCCTCGCCGCCTCCTGTCTTTGTCTGTCTCCGCAAACAACGGACCCGTCCGCAGCCGGCGCTCGCAAGGCATGTTTGCTGAGCGCGGATGGCTGCGGGGTGGGAAATCACTAGTGTGTGAAATGTAGAATCCCACAGTATGTATGTGTGCATGTATGTATGCATTTATATGTGTATATGCATGTATGTATGCATGCATGTATGTATGCATGTGTATGTATGTGTGCATGTATGTGTGCATGTATGTATGCATGTATGCATGCATGTATGTATGCATGTATCTATGTGTGCATGTATGTATGAATACATGCATGTATGTATGCATGTATGTGTGTATATATGTATGCAGAAATGAGAGTTGGCAGTCAAGAAAACCTCGGAAAGCAAAGGGGAGGATGTGTGCAAGTATGTATGCGTGTAAGTATGTGTGCATGTATGTGTGTTATATGCATGTATGCATGCATGCATATATCTGTGTGTGCATTTATGTATGTATACATGTATGTATGCAGGTATGCATGTGTGTATGTATTCATGCATGCATGTATGTATGCATGCAAGTATGTAGGTATTAATCATCATCATCACCAGCCTATCTACGCCCACTGCCGGGCAAAGGCCTCTCCCATTATTCTCCAATTACGTCGGTCCTGTGCCAACTGTGACCAATTTATCCCCGCAAACTTCTTGATCTCATCTGCCCATCTAACTTTCTGCCGCCCCCTGCAACGCTTGCCTTCTCTAGGGATCCACTGTGTTGCCCTTAATGACCAGCGGTTATCTTGCCTTCGCATTACATGCCCGGCCCACGTCCATTTTTTCTTCTTAATTTCTACTAATATGTCTTTAACACCAGTTTGCTCCCTGACCCACTCCGCTCTCTTCTTGTCCCTTAATGTTACACCTATCATTTTCCGCTCCATTGCTCGCTGAGTCGCTCTCAATTTAAGTTGAACCCTCTTAGTGAGCCTCCAAGTTTCTGCCCCGTAGGTGAGTACCGGTAAGATGCAGCTGTCATACACTTTTTTCTTCAGCGACATATGCACCCCACCCCATTCTGATCCTTCTAATTATCTCTGCCTCATGGTTGGGATCTGGGGTCACAACTTGGCCTAAGTATATATATTCGCTTACCCCTTCCACTGCCTCGCCACCTATCTCAAACTGCTGTGCTGTCCCGAGGTTATTGATCATTACTTTAGTTTTCTGCATATCAATTTTCAGGCCCACGGTTCTACTCTGTTCGCCCAGTGCGGAAAGTATGCTTTGCAATTCGTCCCCCGAGTTACTTAGCAAGGCAACGTCATCAGCAAATCTGAGGTTACTGAGGTATTCTCCATTAACCCTTACTCCCACCTGTTCCCAATCCAACGTTCTGAATACTTCTTGTAAGCATGCTGTGAATAACATTGGAGAGATTGTGTCTCCTTGTCTGACACCCTTCCTTATAGGTATTTTACTGCTCTCCCAATGAGGATGATGGTAGCTGTAGACCCATTGTAGATATCCTCTAGTATTCTTACATAATGCTCATCTACCCCCTGGTTCCGTAATGCCTGAATGACTGCTAGGGTTTCGACCGAGTCAAATGCTTTCTCATATTCTATGAAGGCTATATATACGGGTTCAGTATACTCAGCGCACTTCTCTATCACCTGATTGGTCGTGTGAATATGGTCCATTGTTGAATAACCTTTACGGAACCCTGCTTGTTCTTTAGGTTGACTGAAATCTAAGGTTGCAGAGATTCGGTTAGCGATTACCTTGGTAAATACCTTGTAGACGACTGACAGTAAGCTGATCGGCCTGTAATTTTTCAAGTCCTTCATGTCGCCTTTCTTATGGATTAGGAATTTTATGTAGGTATTATGTAGGTATATATGTATGTATGTATGAATGCATGCATGCTTTTTAATAATAATAATAATAATCATGGAAAGTACACATTACACGAAAAGTACACATTACATTCCAGCCCACTTGAGCAATGATGCTCGTGAGAAGTGCATTATCCACGCCTGAAGCCTGTTCTTGAAGAGCCGACGGCCAGCAGCTCAACATGCGTTGATCGTTCTTCGCTGGAGGCCCCTGGGGTGCTTCCCGCCCCAAGCCATCACCTTCCATGTCCTCCATACTGGATGTGGCGGGCTCAAGGGTAGTTGGTCTGGAATGCTTGCTCAGCGTCAGCCCCTGCCGTCTGTGTCGACTTTTCCGCGGGGGTTTCAACGGCTTTGGCGGTAGCAGGCCCGTGCAAGACTGCCTCCCCGGGTCCGTACGCTGGTTTATACCGCAATGTGAGGAGTCTGTCCGAAATCTCGAGCAGCGTCTCTCCCTCGGTTGCGCCAGGGTTTGTGCACAGCGTGCACCTGGGTGGTAGGACGACCAGAATACCAATATGCGTGTGCTGTCGTCTGCGTCCGTTGGCTGCATTGGGATAGGGCTAGATGGCGTTTCTAGGCTCGCCAAGATTGATGGGCTGGACAGCCCCTTGTCGCTAAGGCGGTAGCGGGTCCGTGCACTGCTGCGTCCCCGGGTCCATAATCTGATTCATACCGCAGTGTGATGAGTCTGGCCGCAATCTCGAGCAGCGTCTCTCGCCCGGTTGCTCCAGATTTGTGCACAGCGTGCTCCTGGGTGGTAGGACGACCGAAATGCCTTCTGCGCCAGTTCGCTGCATTGCGATAGGGTTAGATGGCGTTTCTGGGCTCGCCAAGGCTAATGGGCTGGAGTGCTCCTTCTGGTAGACAGCCCTTTGTTGCCTAGCGGTGTCGTTCGACTCGGGTGGTGCAGGCAGAAATTCGTTGTTGACGTCAGCCTGGATTAATAGGCAAGGGTTAGCCAATTTCTCCACTTTTGGCGCTACGTACCCGTGATTGGCCTGGCCCAAAGGCCTCTCCCATGAAGGCTCCTGATCGCTAGGGTAAGTCACCGCTTGAAATCCATCTCCCACGGTGGCGCTGCACCGCTGGGGTGAGTCAGCGCTGCAACCATCTCGCCCAGTGGCGCCGCACCGCTTTGGAGGCTTGGCGCAGAAAACTCTCCCTCGTTGGCGCCGTATTCCTGGGGCGAGTTTGCCTGTGCGGCTTTCGCTCGGTGGCGCCACAGGGCTTGGGCCAGCCGTGGCTGGATCTCGTCCGCGGTCCCTCGATTGCCGAAGTGCCTTTCGGTGGTCACCACTTTTGGCTAGCCAGTGGCATTGCTTGGGGTAGCAAGTTTTCGGGGCTCGAGTCAACGAACAGAGTCTGCTCAGAGGGCCGTGACCGTGGCGTTGTGGCAAGATGCCTCGGTTGGTCCCTCCTGCCGTTTGCAGGGCTTTTCCCCACACAAGATGGCTCCAACAGATCTCTCTAGGAGGATGCGGCTTGTAATCCAATGCTGCTCTGGTGACCTTTTCGAGTTCGGGCGCTTCCGGTTCCGCGCGCTCGTACAAATCCTGTATTGAGCGCACATATTCCAGCAGGCTTTCGGTCTCACCTTGAGTACGTCCGCGCAGCTCATTTTCCATCCGGTATTTGAATCCGTGGGGCAGGAACTCTGGTTTGAAGCGCCTCGTAAAGTCCTGCATGTTTTCAAATGGGTTTTGATGTCGTCTCCAAGCCGCTGTTGAGGAGCGCAACGTGGCAGAATCCTGGTAATCAGTGTGTCATACGAAATTGCCATGGCCTTTTGGTAATCGGACAGTTCTTAAATAAAGTCAAATACATCTATTTTGTCGGCATAATCCGTGTACGTTGGCACAGCCAAATTTAAGTGCAGCGACGCGCTACAGTGACACCTTCCATGCCTCGAGCGCAAGAAGCTGCTTTTAAGTGCGAATGCACTTTATAAGCGACCCTGAATTCCGGCCACCGCCGTCCGTCCACATAGCAACAGCTGCGGGTGCGCGCGCTCCTCGTCTTCCTTGGCAACGGGGGGAGATGGGCGCGCGCTGCCTGGCCGCTGACATGGCACATACCCACGGATTGGCCAGGAATCTCCTCGTCTTCCTTGGCAACGGGGGGAGATGGGCGCGCGCTGCCTGGCCGCTGACATGGCACATACCCACGTGGGGGATTGGCCAGGAATCGGGCGTGAGAAGGGCTAATGCACCCGCTTAAAGGAGTACTAACACGAAATTTCAAAGCTGAGATCCGCTCTAGCAATCAAGTACAACGACAACATAAATAGGTGTCTGTGAATAAATGCATCTTTCTTTCTTTGTAGTTGTGTGTGTGTGTGTGTGTGATCTCTCTTTCGCGAACATTACCGAACCGCGCAAATTCAACTCGTGCATTCGCACTTTCACATTCTTCCCCTCGGGGAAATGCGGGGAAATTTTAAAGCAAAGCTTTCTACCTCTACCCCCCAAGGGTTCTTTCGCGACCGTTGGTGTCACCAGAAAACTCCAGCGAACAAATAAAAGAATTTACTGGCACCGCTGGGAATCGAACCTGGAACCAATACACTAACAAAGCGAGAGCCCGTTGTCTCACCGATTTAGCTACGAGCCCACGCGAACACGGGAAGACAAATGGTGTACTGGCCAAGCACATCTACGGGTTTACCCCCTGCCTTCTCGCTGAATGCCACGTGAAAGCGTCACACGACCACTCACGCCCGTCTAGCGGCCCTGTGCGCACCTTGCTCATGTGCTAAGAGTTACAAAAATTAAAGGAAGCTCACACCAATCAATGGAATTTCACTACGCCAATGTACGCCAATGTGCTAAAGCCTGTGGCCTCAAGTGTTCACGTAAAAATCACAGCTCCTTGTCGTCCGCCCTCACGCCAAATCAAGGAATACATTCAAATACTCCTTGATGACCAGGCCATTACTCCAAACCCCAGCATCAAGATCCTGGGCCTACATTTCCAGGCCAACACCAAGAGTGACGTCTCCTTGCAGCGCCTCAAAAACAACATTAATCTAATCATACACATGATCAGGTGAGTTGCCACCAAGAAGCGAGGCCTAAAAGAATCCGGTACCTCTCGGTTAATTGAAGCTTTTGTCCTCTCGAGAGTTACTTACGACAAACCCCTATCTTCTTCTCGACGAGGAAGACATAGAGATGCTTTATATAATGATTAGAAAGGCAGTTGAGCAGGCCATTGGTCTTCTCATGAGTGCGTCCACACTGAGGCTGCTTAGCACGGGCTCCACAACACGGTGGAAGAGCTGATAGAAGGCCATCTTTCTAACCAGAAGGTCCGGCTCAGAACTGCGGTGGGTAACCGCATGCTTCACCAGATTGGCTGGGCAGCCCAGAATGTCACTCCACTTGACGTACTCCCAGACTCTTGGCGACTAAAACTAAAGATGCTCCCTTTGCTTAGACATATGAACCCCTCACATGACGAGGGTCAACGAAAAACACGGGCTCAAGCGCTAAACACCACCCTCGGTGGGGCTCATGCAGTAATCTACACAGACTTCTCCAAACATCGAGGGCAGCAACACGCCATCATCGTGGCTACCTCCAGAACCAACCTCCTTGCGTGTACCTCGCTTAGGACCCAACAAATGACGGCAGCAGAAGAGGCAGCCACCACCTTGGCTCTCACTCAACCAGGGGTTCGGAGGGTAGTCACCGATTCCCAGCAAGCCAACTGGAATTACCAGTCGGGTTGGGTGTCCTGACCTGCACTGTGCGTGCTGAAAAACCACTCCCCAAACGGTTCCATTCAGCTCATCTGGACACCGCCTCACGCTTCAATGGAGGGCAACAAATACGCCCACCCAACAAGCCTGCGCTTTTACCTCCCGTGCTATGGAGGTGCACGAGGACAGTCACCCGCTTGTCACGTCCAGGGAGAAAATCCAGCATTATCGCCATCTGAGACAGACCGCACCTTCGCCTTACCCTGACCTTTCCAGAGAACAACAAACTACCCTGCGGCTCCACAGCTTACGCGTCTTCACGTAATGCATGCGAATCGCTTCGACGCTGAATGTAAATTTTTCTCAGAAGTAGGAATACTCCGCCCCGTAATCGGGGTGTGCGACTTTAGCCTTGAGCACCCTCCTCTCTTTCCGTCAACTACCCAACAAGAGCAATGGGAGATGCTGCTGTCCAGGCCCTCTCTACCTACCCAGCTTCAGCGGGTGGACAGTACACAGGCCCCGCGGACTGCATATGGGCCCCACAGAAGAAGGAATCACTCCCCAGGGCTGCACTCTGGGCCGTTCAGAAATCTGAACAGAAGTATTTCTTCCTCCTCCTTCTCAGCCGCAAGTCTCGTCGCCTCCGTCCGCGGCGCAGAGACGGAGAAGTCAGATCGTCTAACACCGGGTTGCAGCTTACTTTGATTTTATAACAAAAAGTTTCCACTCTTGTGCTACACCAATACAACTCAACCAAACACCGTTCATGCATCATGCATTGATTTAACCTTACCAAGAATACCTCTTTGAAGTAATAAATGGTGTGGTTAAGTGCATTTCACTTCTCTCTGCTTTTACTATTTGTAGAGCGATGTGAGTGATTTTAAGTGACGTCGCATGAGTAATCGTTATGGGTGCCGTTTGCAGCTTTGCTTTCCAACCACATTCACGGGGTGGATTGGCGCGATTTTTTTTTTGAGCTTGCTCTTCGCTTCGAGCAACTGCGCCATCAATTCCAGAATTGGCTCCGTGCTATCTGATAGGGACTTCGTCAGCGCAGTACTATCAGAGTGCAGTGTTGGCGCACATTGGTTCGGTGGTGAATGCGATTCGGCCATCGTGGCACGTCCAACTAGTAATCACCGTATTGTTTGACCTGGCCGTGCTAGTCTCAAATTCATAACCTAGCCCAGAATATAACTGGTGTGAACGAAAAAAACTGGTCTCAACTTTGCGTGCATACGGGCCGTTTGAAATCTGCAATAATTGCGCAAGTCTCGGTGGAGAGTCACTCACAAGATTGGTTGTGTCGATTCCAAACGATTGAACGCCTGCGTCGTCCGCTGTGGGCATCGTGGGTGCGGTAGATGGCAGGTGCTGAGGATGGAGGGAAGTTCGCACAGTTGGCACGGCCGATTTCTGGCGGGCCTCCTCGTACGACAGCACCTCTGACTAAGGATGCTGCATGAATTGGGTTCTCTGGCTAAGGATGGTGCATGAATTGGGTTAAACGTCAAGACAAAGGGCCCATCTCCCCGCGAGGGGGACTCGAGTAAATGCGTGGCATAGGGGGTGGGTGTATTGCGTTAACGTTTAGTGTTTGCGGAGTTGGTGGTAGTGAATGCGTTGTATCAGCAGCTTCTTGACGTAGTTTGAATGAGTCAAGGATATAAGGCGCGTTCGTAGCCTTTCATTCTGTGTCGGTTTTGTAGCGCAGTGGGAAGAGCACCATGTACCTCGCGTTCCGCCCACAGGTAGTGAATGCGGTGTATCAGCAGCTTCTTGACGTAGTTTGAATGAGTCAAGGATATAAGGCGCGTTCGTAGCCTTCCATTCTGTGTCGGCTTTGTGGCGCAGTGGGTAGAGCACCATGTACCTGGCGTTCCGCCCGCAGGGTCGTGGGATCGAAACCAGGCACCGGTAAGTATTATTTTTTTATATAGTGTAGGGGGAGGGGTGCGGACCGGTTGTTGAGAGCGAGGAGGGTAGCGTGATGCGGGAGAGGAGGAGTGGGGGAGAGGGCGCACCTGGAACGGCTGTTCCGGACGCCGAGGCACGCCAATGCCGACAACGCCGGGTGACATCGTGAGTTAAAGAAATGCTCTGCATTAAAAACGCAACCGAGACCAACCGTACCCATCCTAAGCGGACGTACTCATCGCGGGGCGAGTCAGGCGTCGAAAAGAAAAACACTGCAGTAAACCGCGTTAGGCGCCAGTGAAGGAACCTCCTTCATGTGCGCAGGGTCCGTGACCTTGACCCCGGCCGACGAAGTGACGCCGACACGAAAGAAACAGAAATCACCGGTTTATTCAGGGAGGGCAAAAGAAAATGACATGAGTAGAAGAAGCAGCTCGCAACACATACGGTCATGTAAACAACGCGACACTGTTAAAACTCACTGCACCGATTGTGCAGAAACATAATACAACACTTTGTTTCCTGGTACCAAGCCACTCCGTGTGCATCCAGCACAAGTGCTGGTTAGTCCGGGCTGGCCGGTCGTCAGACCGGATGTCTGCTCCTTGCTACTCCCATCCTGGTTCTGCCGCCGCCGAGCTGTTCCGTCCAACTCCCCCGTTGCCGCCATAGAGTGTCATACAGTTGTTGTATGAAACTCTATGCTTGCGGCACCCGTGAACGCAGTCTTTATACTAGACGGGGCCGTTCTGCGCATGTTCCGGGCTTGGTACGCACCACACGTGTTCCATTGTCCGTTGTTTATCGCACACGCACGCACAGGAACAGAGTTTATATACTAGAGGGAAATCTGGCGCTGCATGCGCGGGCCGCCGTGGGCGGCGCCATTGCAGCTAGCGACGTTCCTCGCCTCCTTGCATGGAGGAAAGAAGGGTGAGCCTCATTTCACACACGATCTCTATGACACCCCCTCGCGCTCCTGTCACGTGATCACAAAGGTCGTGACGTCAACACCAAAAGTCACGTGACAAAGATCGTTTCCTCACGTTCTTGCTTTGACCAAAACAAATCGTGCCGTGCGCGTTTTCTCTACGTTGGCATCGGCGTTTGTTTGACGCCCCATTTTCTTCCTCTAAACGTCAGTGCTATCCGCGGGTTACGTTGTCAAGGCCGGTTATTTAAACCAAGTGCAGCGTCGATCTGCAAACGCTAGACTTCGCGTTGTGTGCTGTGCTGGGAGCTCACGGGTGTAGCCGGCGTGCTGAGCCCTCGTCGACGAAACGGTGACCATGACGACACCGATCCATCTCGTGAAAAATCGAGGACGAAGTTTGCCACCACTAGTTCTGCAGTACCTATCCTACAAGTCACGTTGACACCAGCAATGACATGCAACAACGTGTCAGAGATCACCACACGAACAAACGCCGTGCTGTGATGTGGCGAATACAGTGAGGTTCGATTGTGTGCATCGGAGCGTAGAGCTCGACGTACTTACCACATTCGGATTTTGCGGTAAATGCGCAAATGAGATGTGGAGGAGTGGAGGGTGTGTTGTGTCCTATGTACCGATTACTTTGTGCTGTCGCTCTTCATGTCGGCGCACTCGGCGGTGAAGTGCGATGCTTGCATGGGCAGCGATTGTTGCAGGCAGCCGCTGCAAGCATCGCGCGGTTGTGCTGGTCAGTTACGATCGCTTTGGCGTTCCGTCAGCGCCCGAGGTTGTTTCGCCCAACGGAGCTGCTACCCGCGTAACATGCTGCGCGTTGCGGGGACGAAAGATGGCAGCGGCGGTGGGGAAAGAAAGGGTACGGATACCATGGTGACAGCAGGACGCTTGTTTTCATTATCCCTCGTCCATGCACTTATTCTATTCCAGCATGAAGGCTAGACTTCTGCCAATTTACTAGGACGTCGTAACTTAGCTTTAGGAACAACAAAAAGTAGGTTCTGTGTCTAATAACAGGTTCGAATTTCACATTTACAAAAAGCCAGCAATTATACTGGACTATAAAAGGCCACTTTACAAGTGCCCTTTTAGGGATGCTGTAAATCAGGCATGTTCTCTGAACAACCTCCGCTTAAACTCTTTCGCCCTTACCCCCGCCTTTTAATATATATCCTCCTGTGGGCATTGAAGTGTCCACCAAATGTGCATTCTGCTCTTTGTTCTCTTGAATTTTATTTCAAGCTACATAAAAACCGCTTTTGGCCTGAATGTCCAACGAGACGAAGGGTCCAACAATACTAAGGCCCACTGTTTTATTCAAGACATGCATTTGTTGTGAAGATTAAGCCGATAGCGGTAGGTTCAAGCGTGTTGTGCCAAATGTTACGCTACGTTAATAAAATGAGCGTTGCGACTGTACAGGTAGTCGTGTGCGGGCCTCACCTTTGCGTCAATATAAAGCGTTGCACAGGAATGTGCCGTACCGGATGGCTTTCGTCAACCTCCTAAAACTAGTTCCACCACAAAACAAACAAGAAAGTGTGATTGTGATTATGGAAATCTATAAGACTAATCTGTTTGTTTGCGGCACAGGGTACCATCATATGATTAATGGCGTGTGAAGACTGGACCGGAAATCGCAAAATTTCGCCAATTACTCTTAGGCCAGAAAAACGAACTTCTGCTCAATCAATTCTTTTAGCAACGTATGGGCTATCTTCTCGATTTAGCTGGAGCACTCCTTAATGATTAAAAAAATACAGCGCGACTTGGACAACGACGGTAAAGAAGGACGACGGGTCAAGCGCTCATGGTTTACTAGAATTAACGTGCACACAAAATCATCTGACCCGCTATGAAAATAAATAATTGCATTCGAGCAGCATCTCTTGGCGCTCTCTCTTGTTCATTCCTTTGTTTGAAGTATAGTTGTCCATCCCTGGGGAGTATGGCAACTGAACAACCCGGTGGCAGATTAACCGTTTGTCCGCTCACATTTAGTTCCTAAAGGGTGTAATTATTAGGGCAAAGTCAAGTAGTCCCCCAGAAGACCAACTTTTAGTCCTTTTTTGCCTATGCATGCATGCAGTCTTTTTAGGCCGACTATGCGAAATAACATTTTCAGGGGGTTGAAATCTTGAGTGCAACTGGCCTTTGAGCCTACTCGTGCTCACCATCCCACAGGACGGATCAGGCTCCAACTTCAACGCACAATGACTCAGCTAACCAAATTCATCCACCGCACCAAGCACAAACGGGCAGGAGTGAAGGAACCAGACATCATCCGACTTAAGCTTTTCTCATAAGGCACATTATGTACGGCACACCTTACCTGTCTCTCAAGCTAGCCGAACGGCGAACATTCTGTACTTGTGACATGACGCCATAATATCGATCACTGCAGGTGAACAGGGTATGCCTTTTCGTATGCTGTGAATGATCTCGTGGCACCTTGTCACAAGCACAGACACTTACGCACAGAATAGTAATAGAAGTAAAACGAGAACAAAGCAACAAACGTGAACAAAGAATTGCAAGCCTTATTTCGGAAAGTAGGGTACCCTGGCACAGAAGACGACAGCTTATCTGAAACCAGGTAACCGGTATCGACAACAATGAACCGCAGGAGTACAGTATTATGATTTGTATTAGCTGCTATGTAATTATTTTTGGTCATCCTAAGCGGTTTTTTGATCCGGTTTTTTGACAAAAAAGGTTTTTTGATCCTCTGCTACCTCGTTCGGCTCCTTCCCACCGTGAATTGTCACCGCTCATTTCATTTTGCATATCCCAGGTGGCCCCACCGATTCAAGATCAGCTTGCCCGTCCATAATGGCCGCCATTTTGCCATAGTCAAAGATCGATATTATGTATTTGCAGAATAAACAGGTATCTACTGTTGTTGTTCCCAGTGCCAAACAAAATAGACCACAAAATGCGACCTCCGTGTGAAGTTTGAGCGCGAACAGAGCAGCGATACGCTCAGGAAAGTTTCATTTCCCGAGTGTATTTTCATTTCATACGCTCAGGAAGTGTTCCATTTATCGATGTAACACATGTCCTGGTGCTGAGTCTATGCTGCTGAGGGCATCGTCAAGTTTCTACTGCTGCGGACAGATGAGGAAAGGGAATTGATGAAAAGAAGACGGTTTTTGAAAAGTGAATACTATGATAATTCCAAGGCTTGAAGTTTGTATATGGGCTTGCTCTTGTGACAGCGTGAAGCACAATAACGTCGTTTTTATAAGTGGGCACGAAATTTAGACGAAATATCAGAAGGGAAGATATTGAAGTAGGATGTTTTATCTCAATATCTGATTAATATGTGAAATCCTGGATGACAAATATGACACATCAAACCGACGCCTTGATGAGACCGAACTGAGAATATACAACCCTCATCCGCATCGACCGCTTCTTACGAGCTGCCAGCAGTTGACGGACACTCACGCGCGTACACGGTGAGTGTCAGGCGACTGTCGTAGCACCCTCCTTTTTTTGGATGGACGAACATGTGACTGTTGGCTTAGCGCTCGTGTGCCTGCCATGGCATGAAGGTCGGGAAAATTATTTTTTCACTGATACTAGTGCACTCCACCAAAACGACGAGAAAAACCCTGATGGTTTGCCCGAATGATAAAACAGGTCCGAATGAAAAAACTGGAGTCATATTTCGGCACCCTCAGCAACGTACTCGCGACCAAGCTTGCTTTCGTCAAATAGCGTTGCAGGCGCACTCAAATTTTATGACGTAAATCAGAGGTGCCAGGCATACATTTCACTTCAAATTATCGTGTAAAAGGTATTGCATGTGAAAATACAGAAGGTCCCACAACTATATTGCGGTAGAGGGCATTCAAGGTAACTTCAGAGTGCTTCAGACATTCATTTAATAGTAAGAGCCTCAATATCTGAGACGAAAAATCCTCTGAGATGGAAAGTCCAATCGAGCCTGAATGACCACCGAGACGGAATATCCACTATTGGACCTTTCGTCTCGTTGGACCTTTAGATGGTGAATCCACTGAAACAAAGCTAACGTAATGACTTGCATAGTTTCAGTGTTGGAATACTGAGTTCGCAACCAATTTTACAAATTAATTGTGAAACTGCCACACTTCTACTGCACTATTGTTAGTCACAACAGTTACCAAGGCCTGAAAGGAACTTTACATTTTTTTGTGTGTGTCAGCAGCAGCTGAAAATACCTTGCTGTAAACAAACTTTGTACCAAACATTATGCTTGCATTATGGCGCATACAGTTGGGATGTTTCGTTGCCGCTGCTGTACATCACTTCACATTAATCAGGCAGAGTTAGAATGACAGCAAGCATACCCCACATTTTTTTTATTGCGATAGTATGCCCATTGGCATAAATACTATGTCACAGGTATGTAAAACAAAATATATAATATAAAATCAGCAAATGTACAAAAAGGCCATTAACTGCGAAAGTAAAATTAGAATTCAATAAGTACACTTGAAACAAAAGAAAAAACAATATTTTTATGCACAAAAGTGCAATAAAAGCAATATCTTGCAGGTAGGTAGTTTATTGTTTATGTGACCGACTTCTTGTTTGTACCTGTAATTCTGCCTTAACAGTGTGAAGCATTCATTATGTCTGTCTAAGATGTAGCTTATAAGCCACTTAATTGCTCTCAGCAATGCTACAGATCTGGGAGACAGGATAGTTAAGCAGACACCAATTTATTTGAGAGCAGGCCTCAGGTACGTGTCGGTGTACAAACATTCAAATAACACACTGAAAGACAAACTAATATATACACAGGTAAACAATCCAATGTGGAGTAATATGGAAATCAAAGAATACAAGACCACTCGCACTTTGTTGTACAGATACCAGGACACTGCACCTCTGTGCAATTAAAACTCACGGGCTTTGCACAAAGCCTCCACAAAAATTGTTACAGGCGTTAACGATTGCAAAAGGGTGATATGTTAACGATTGCGCGCCGCAATCGCAAACGGATACGCCTCGTTACACGACAGTTAACGTGCCCACTAACGCAATGGGCGCGCTAAAGTGGTGCTTTCCGCTGCACTAAAACTCTCTGTACAGTGACGACTGCCTCATCGTCGACTCGTGGAACCTTGTCTCGTTGTCCGAAAGGTAGCCACGAACAACGGCTGCGATCCGAGACGTCAGTGACCGCTTTCCACTCGCACTTTTGACATAGTGGGCCTTGAGCACCCTGTTTTGGGCTTCAATGCCGTTATTTGTCGTTAGAACAACGTCAAATTCAAGCCTGTGAAACATTACCCACAGCTCCTTCAGACTTAGCCACACCGCTTCAAAGTAGCTGCGAAATTTCTCGTTGTTCCAGTACTCTGAGCTAGAAGCAAGAACAGGTAAGGTTAATAACTACTACATGTGGGCGTCAGCTTCCCGGCGCGCAAGGCCAGCCGCGCACTCGGAACGATCGACCGCCAGGCACGAACGCGACGCCCGAAACCACGAAACGACGGAAACAAGGGGAAAATAGCTCTCCCTCACTCTCGCTCGCCTATTTACCTGACAGAAACGTTTGCAGATCGACGCTGCACTTGTTTTAAATAACCGCCCTTGACACCAAACGCGGATAGCACCGAACCGACAAACGCCGACGCCAACGTAGAGAAAAAGCGCACGGCACGATTTGTTTTGGGTTAAACAAGAAAGTGACGAAACGATCTTTTTCACGTGACGTTTGGTCTTGACGTCACGACCTTTATGATCACGTGACAGGAGCGCGAGGGGGTGTCATAGAAATCGTGTGTGAAATGAGGCTCACCCAGGAAAGAATACCTTTTCTTTCCTCCATGCCTCCTTGGCTTGGTCAGCCATATGGCTTCTTTTTCGTCTTGAGGCCAAAATCAATAAAAACGGGTAACAGATTGTATTTTTGTTCATCTTGCATGAAGCTTCTAAATAATCTCTGACAAATACATCTTTCTGGAGCTTTAATTTTACAATAATAAAACAATTCCATTAATATTCTGCAGTAATATTGCTGCATTTTTGCAGCAAGAGGCAACTTTTCAGCCTGTCCGTAAGCCATGCCAAAGACAAGTGGAACGTGCCTTCCCGGTACATGACGGAACGCTTGCTGAAGCGCGGCTCCCCTAGACAGTGACGCCAGATTTCCTTGTGTATTAGTATGAAACTCTACAGGCACATGACGCCCTGACGTCACTATTTCTGTCCGACGCACGCTCGCCGCACTGTAATCACCATACGCGTGCGCACGTATAGGGGCTGAGTCCCTACACTGTAAAAGCTTGATTGCACTAAAAAAATTTCAAAAACTTTTCCAAGGGAACCAGGGGTTCATCACATAGTGGTAAAACGGTGCAATGGAACGTAAAATTTAGAAAAGTGGGAGAGAAAATTCACGACGCTAGTTTTCGTAACTAGGACACTTTACAAGTTGTAAGGTATTATTTAAGGTACTTCCCACATAGCTCACATTCTGGAGGATCTTCTCCTAGCAATAGGAAGTTGTGGGTCAAGCGCGTGTGCCCAATTCTTAGGCGATATAACACCCCTCTACAAATCTTTCTTTATGTCTGCAGCTCTGCCTCTCTCGCAGGTGTGGCTTCACAAGGTGGAGCTCGTTTTCATTCAGTTCTGTACATTCCGACTGCCACTCCTTCGTTATTGTTGATAATTTTAGTCTCCTTCTGTAATCCTGGTAGGGTAAACGAGTTTCCGTCACCTCGAGCTCCTTTGTCCGGGCTGCGAGGTCATCTGCCTTTTCATTGCTGTCAATTCTTACGTGACTCGGTACCCACCACGTCTAAGTGATTTTTGCCACAGAGAGTTGGTGGAGCACTTGTTCAACAAGCAGATTTTTGGTTTTGTTTCCTGAACACATGGCTGCTAGTGCGCTGGGAGAGTGTCCTTTCAGTGCATACTTTCTGAAAAAAGCTGTATGGCAGGCAGTTCGGCAGCGAAGATACTAACATCAGGTCTGAGCCGTTTGCATTCTTCGCAATGAGGTCGAATTGCAGCTGTTCCCACATGCCTTTCTTCTTTAGAGCCATCTGTGAAGCAGGTATATAATTACATCCCGCATACCTGAACTGGAGATCTAAGAACTCTTGCGGCAGTAGTTCCTTTGGGGTGTTGTGCTGATTGTACTTGAGCAAGGAAAAGTCACACTGTGGTTTACGGTATTCCCATGGAGCATACTCGTTCTGTAGGTGACCAGCATGGTATCATAAAAGTCAAGGGCTTCATTAAGAATGCGGTACCTGAAAAACATGGTTGGAATAGTCCAAAGCTTGTTGCTAAAAAGAGTTTTAAAGCAAGGTTTCAAAAAGAGCTGTCGACAAGGGTGTGTGTAGGAAAGAATTCTCATTATGTACATGTTTCCAAGGAGTATTTATTCTCAGTTTGTTTAGTGGCCATTGATTGGTTTCTGTGTACAGGCTTTGTACTGCAGATGTCCGGAAAGTGTCTGTGCTTATTCTCAAGCCGAAGTTGTGAATGGGGTCGAGAGCATTGAGAAAAGTTTTGCGAACAGATCCATAGATGAAACAGCCATAATCAAACTGGGAACGAATTAGACTGTTGTACAGCCACAAAAGTCAGGTACGATCAGAGCCTCAGGTTCTATAGGATAGATGTTTTAAAACATTGATTTCAGACATTTTTGGTTTAGATAATTAACGTGGCTAATGTTAACTTTTCGTCAGATATTAAACCAAGAAATTTGGGCTCAGATCGAAAAGGGATTTGGGTCAATTCAATGCACAGTTGTGGAGATCTAACACAATCCCTCCGTGCTGACTGGAAGGCACATGACCTTTTTTTCTGCACAAAAGTTATATCCATTTTCCTCAGCCCACTGAATTAGACGGTTTGTGCCTATTTGCAGTTTTCTTTCACAGGATGCCAAGTTGCCCGAGGAAAAGCTGATCTGAATATCGTCCGCATAAAGCGAGTACACCAAAGATTTTGGTATTACCTGTGCAACTGATACCCCTGTCAAGCGTGCCAATTTAAGTGCACCTACACGGAGTGCACTCGGCTAAAATGTCATTCGGCAGCAGCTAAACGGCAAACGCGAATGACACTTTACAAGGAACGCACTTTAAGCTGAGTGTGGTCTTCAAACACACTTTACCGGGGCCAGCTCGCCG
Source organism: Haemaphysalis longicornis (assembly GCF_048455015.1). NCBI lineage: Eukaryota > Metazoa > Arthropoda > Arachnida > Ixodida > Ixodidae > Haemaphysalis > Haemaphysalis longicornis. Next base: position 11,077,752 of record NW_027526295.1, read on the forward strand.
AGTGAGTAATCTCGTGAACAGGAGTCCGAAAATCGGAAAAATTACCCTAAAACCGCGAGCGTTTAGATGATGATAATAGGTAACGTTAAAAGTTAATTATAGATATATTGTTTATTTACTTTTACAAAAATTGAAGCAGCGACGAAAAATAAGAAAATAACCTCTCTATGATGATGATGATGCTTAGTGGCTTCCCCTTTTCTTAGTCCCGATAACAATGGTAATCTTCGAACAAATAACGGAGATATTAACGAAAACGTGTGAAGCAGTCGCGACCCCCTAGCCATTTTCCCGCAACTTTTATATGACGTCACGGAACCTTGTTTGTGAGATTGGCGGCCGCTTAACTCACCTGTCGCGACGACACATGACTGGGCGTCTGTAATGGGGTCTCTAGTTCCATTTGACCGCATCACTTCAATGCTAACGTGCAGTTAAGGCATGGAGGAAGCAAATTGTTAGGAGGGAGCATGACGTCAGGTGGCCCAGCTTTGGCAAGCCAACCTCCTCTAAAGCCGCATTCTCCTCTCCTCGGGCTCCTCCCGCGCAATGCATTATGGAAGATGCACCACTCTCAGGCCCTCGGTAGCATTTAGTGGCTCCGGCTGGCTGCCGGTGGAGGTGGAGGCGAGTGGCGTTGCCGAAGGCACCGTATGAGATTTTTCGTCAGCGTTGCGCTCCCACCCTCGTATCGTGGAAGTACTGTCGCTGTTCAAAGCGACACGATACGTAGATCCCATGCTCAGGGAGCACCTTCACGAGCTGCGAGCCGAATTTGACGCTAACCGCTGGAACCACGACCGGATTTGCTCGATCGAACGCGCCGCTGTAAACATTCACAAGCACGGAGCGGCCTGCGGGTGCGTGGTGTTTGCCACGTGTGCTTTGACGATTGCGTTTCGAATTTTGCTGGGAGTTATCGTGCCACCTTCCCTTTACATCATAGCGCTGTAACGAGTGTCCCATCAGCTGAGAGGTGGTGCGAAAAGCTTTGGTTTAGCTCGCGTGCGCATTTGCATACATTCGCCTTATCGGTGCTCTGGCATGGTGGCACGTTGTACGTGCCACAATTGTCGTGACAACGTTTTTTTTTTTCGCGTCTGTCAACTTCAGTGCATTAGAGAACAAAAGGTGCAGAACCACTGATGTTGGGTGCGGGCACGGGAAGAACAAATCATTTTCCGCCTCGCGTCGCAGGCAGAACGCGGGCTGGTTGTCCGAGTAGTGCTCAATCCGTTCGATAGGTATATGGGTAACGAGCGCTAAATTACGCCTGGGAGGTGAAAAGATAAAATGACCATAACCAAGGAAGTGAGGTGTGTTTTGTGAAATAAAATGTGAGGCACGGATGTCGTACTCTGACATCTCCACTTTTGCACTGTGGCGGAACACGACACTTCGACTGCGGCGCACTTCGACGGATCCCAGAGCTCAATAAATAAAGATGTTTTCTGTCTCTCCCGTCCGACCACTTTGCCTGCACGATCAGCCCGCTGCGCGTTTAGGGTTGCAGGCAGCGCTGCGCGCAACGCCCGGACGGGCACTCGTCGCCGAAACCCGAATACCCGCAACCAAACGGAACGACGCAGCATAGCGCGGGCAGACGGGCGGCCGCGTGACTATCACGTGAGGTAAGGCATCTCCCATCAGTTTTTACTTTTTATGACTAGGCTTCACGATAGTAACCTGATGCTCCCTCCTAAACTTTTCTTTGCTCCATGAGTTAAGGCACTGAAAATTATATTTTATTGTTGGCCCGTATGACGTCATTCTTGCTCATAACACGACACTGTGGCACAAAATTTGAAAGTTTTTAAATAATTCTTGCTTTTTTTCGTCAAAAAACAGCTTTTGTGGCTGTAATGGAGCTGAGTGAGATACTGAATCCTAGTTTTTTCAAAATAAACGAAGTTGCATTTTCTCTTCATGGCTCCTTTAAAGGGGCCCTGAAAGGCGTTTTGAGCAATCGTTAGATTGGGTCGTCAACGTCACCTGTGCCAAGTATTACTCTTTTACGCGCAGCGGAAAGCTCACACTTTTGTTGCAAAGTTTGTCGCTTTTTCCTCACCCTTTCCTTCGTGTTTTTGGACGCCGCCATCTTCACATGTCTACGTCATCGATTCCCCGATGTTCGTCATGAGCTAGACATCCTGCTATTGGGCGGCTTTTTCACGCACTTCCGGCAAAGAGCTGAGTCGTCTGCTCATCGTCGGCTCGCCGGTTCATCTGCCAGCGGAGTGCCGGAGTGCTTGGACATTTTACGACAAACGAAACAAGTGTAAACAAACGCTTAACCGTTTGTATTGAATGCAAAAGGGCCATAACACGACATGGATATTCTCTTACCTGCATACATTCCATATAAAAAGCGTTGAAGCCTAGTGGCACTTCTTTCGTGCAATCGCAGCGAACTCCCTGAGCCGAATGCCCCGGTTTGACGCACACATTTTATTCAACTTCAAAACAATCCAGAGATGGGTTTCGAACGAACACAACGTCACAACATGCGTTGCAAGTCTGAACCGCGATTGAGAGACGATGGGTTGCCTCCTCCTGCCCGTCGTAAATTCGGCACTCACCTCGCGCGCGGTTTGCGGGGACGAACAGCAAGTCATCTCTGGCGCACCAGCCGAGATGGCTTTTAGCCACGCACACTGCACATACCCCATGCGAGGTTGAGTCGTACGTCGCTCGAGAAAGATAATTCAGAACATGGGAAGCACTATCCACCCGCAGAAGCACAACGTCGCATTTCATCGCGAAACAAAATCGCCCACAACACACACACCATCGCCTCCTGTAATGACAAACGCATCTCGCACTTCCCAATGGGAGTGAGTGGTATGCCTGCAGTGCCCACATGTCGCGAGGTGGGGCCCCGAGCTGAACGGGGATCACGAAACTGTAACGGACTTCTAGAGTGGTTTGTGCCTTGTTGCCAAGGCAACCGATGTTTGAGATTGTCAAATAAATGGCGCTCGCTCCAGCGCTAGAAAGCTCAGAGCCGCGGCGGGGCATGTTTTGCCAACGTTGCCGCTCTCCACCACGCGTCGCCCCAAGCCGAGCTGGTCACATGATTGAAGCGTTTTGTGCTCGGGTTTTGTATCGGTTTAAAATGTCTTTTTTACATGCCGCCGGCAAGAATTACCACCGCTGCAAAATAAGACCTGGCACCAGCGGGGCCACATCTGATACGGCGCTTTTTGTATAAAGAGTGCGCGGTGCATCAAAGAGAACGAGCGCACGATCCTCCCCGTGCGGCTGCGAGTTCACCGCCAATAAAAAGTCACGTGCCGCCGATAGCAACTGCACCAATGTACACCGCGAAAGGGCAAGGCCAGGCCGCCGCACACATGCCGCCAGATTTTTCGTTCGCTTTTCCAGCCTTGAGCGGAGTGCGGGATTCATGGTGTCAACAAAGCTTGCCCGTAGCAGACGGCAGTGTAAGCAGCGCAATAGCGGAAGTACGTCACCGCTGAGGAGCGCAGTATCATGGGAGGCAAGGCTCACTCGCCGTCAACAGCGGAGAGTAAGTCGACAGGAGGAGGAAACGCGGAGCGACGATAATGCGCGGTTTTTGATTTACGATTTCTCAGCTAATACTCATCGCTTTAACAAAATTCTTGCGGGAGGAGATTGCTAATACATTGCTTTATTTGATTACATGTACATCCATGCATCGGCGGAAGGTATTTCAGGACCCCATTAAGCAAACAGAAGCTAAACCGCAACCTACGAAGGCGAATCGCGTATTTAAATAGGGAAATAGAAGAGTATGCAAACGAACTCACCCGCCAGAATTGGTACAGCACGTGCAATAGAATGGACTCACAAATGGGACTTGGGAAAACCTGGAATATACTTCGCTATACTCGGGAACAAGTTAAGAGCGGCAATGGCTCATGTACGGTATCACTCCGCCTAAGCGACAACCCGGATGTTAATGGGCGCGCGCGTTTTGACTGCTATGAATGTGTTGTATTTTCTGCCTTTCATCACGTAATTTGTCTGTTGTCGCTGCAGTGGTTTATAAGCATTATAAATCTAGAAAATAACTAAAACTGCTCTTGCGGCGCTCAAAATATTCCCAGTAACGCACTACTCGCGCCGCGTGGAATAACATCCGGCGGCGGGGACGAGGCACAGTGGCAACTACCGTTGCCGTTCTTAAGTTGTAACCGGGTATACCTAATAGATTCCCAGGAATGCAAGACCACCCAGATACACAACCTCAGTAAGATCATGATTATCCAAGATCAGACAAGGACCTCATAGAAGAATTCAAGAAATGAAAAACGGATACATTGGATCAAACCCGAAGGAGAACCTCAAACCGTACGAGAGAACTCTTAACCCCGAACTCAACCGCCCCATTACAACAGCGGAGGTCTGGGAAGCGACCTTCGTACAAAATCTGCACCGGGCCAGGATGCGATTACAAACAAAATTATAAGCAATCCCGATGATGATACCGTAGAAGCACTAGCACAGTATATGAATCTAAGATGGCAAATGGGAAGCATCCCGAAGAAATGGAAAACGGCCACCATCATGATTCCCAAGCCAGGAAAAAAAAAAAATTCCCCGCATTTCCCCGAGGGGAAGAATGTGAAAGTGCGAATGCACGAGTTTAATTTGCGCGGTTCGGTAATGTTCGCGAAAGAGAGATCACACACACACAACTACAAAGAAAGAAAGATGCATTTATTCACAGACACCTATTTGTGTTGTCGTTGTACTTGATTGCTAGAGCGGATCTCAGCTTTGAAATTTCGTGTCAGTACTCCTTTAAGCGGGTGCATTAGCCTTTCTCACGCCCGATTCCTGGCCAATCCCCCACGTGAGTATGTGCCATGTCAGCGGCCAGGCAGCGCGCGCCCATCTCCCCCAGTTGCTAGGGAAGACGAGGAACGCGCGCACCCGCAGCTGTTGCTATGCGGACTACGGCGGCGGACGATCCCCCACGTGGGTATGTGCCATGTCAGCGGCCAGGCAGCGCGCGCCCATCTCCCCCCGTTGCTAGGGAAGACGAGGAAGACGAGGAGCGCGCGCACCCGCAGCTGTTGCTATGCGGACGGCGGCGGACGATTCAGGCTCGCTTAAGAAGTGCATTCGCACTTAAAAGATAGGGCTAGAGAACCTAAGACCCATTTCCCGGACTTCGTGCTTGGGAAAGCTTATGAAGCACGTTGTAATCAGTAGACTTAATAAATATGTGGAAGACAAGGATTTATACCCCCACACTATGATCGGCTTTAGGCCAAAGTTATCAACTCAAGACGTCCTATTGCAGCTCAAACATCAGACCGTAGACGGAAATGGCACATCGATAAACTAAAACTTGCACTGACTCGGGTACAATGGAACGTACGCACCGAATCGGAACATTTACCGAAAACAAAAATAGACCTATCATTGTTAAACTCGCCCACTTTAAAACTAAAGAACGAATCCTGGCCTGCGGACGTATGCTTAAGGACACTGACTATGCTATAAGAGAGGACTTCGCAGCTGCTACCCGCCTTGCACGGTCAAAGCTGTTGCAGTTCACCCGCTCTCAAAAATACGCATTTAAACTCTGCCGCGACAAACTTCACGGCGACAAAAGGTGCTACATCTACGATCGCAGCTGCGACAAAATTGTAGAAATTAACAAAATATCAACTTTACCCACAATAGTTAGTGAATCATCAGGTGTGACCCCCCAAACAACCAAATGACGCTCCTCTAGACATTGTATCCCCTATCAAAGACCTAACCGTCCATCAACGCTAGATATAAATGTTGCTTTCACCAACATACGAACGTGACGAACTACATAGATACATTGAAGATACAGAAGCAGACATCGTTGTACTAACAGAAACCTGGTTACATGAAGGCATACTCGACAACGAAATCTTCCCGTCTAACATGAACTTGACGTTATATCGCCATGATCGCACGTGTCGTCGAGGTGGAGGCGTTCTCATTGCTATCAAAAACACTCTATCATCTTCACTTATCATTCATGACGACATATTAGAATTAACATGGGTACGAATCTCAAACATTGCCCTAAAAGCGATCTTTGGTATCTGTTACCGGCCACCAGACTGCGAACCTTCCTTTCGAAACCTCCTCTCACATTCACTCACCCATATTAAAGAGAAATTCTCGGAAGCCCCTATATTTCTTTTCGAAGATTTTAACTTTCCCCAAATAAACTGGCCTTTACTTTCAGTCCTCAGTACCTCCCCGTCCAACGAATCTAAGCAATTCCTTGAACTGACCCTAGATTTTAGCCTACACCAAGCTATAACGCACCCCACGAGAGGCGATAACACTCTAGATCTTCTAACATCAAGCCCAGACGACATTAAGCGCGTAGCAGTTCTCCCTGGCCTCAGCGACAATAGCCTGCTCCACATCTGCTTATCGCTGCCCCTGATAAGAAGGTCACAAATAGAAAAATTCATTACTGACTACAAACGACCAAATTTCGACGCTATTAACAGCAAACTCGGTTCTTTCCTCGACAGCTTTCGCGAATCGTACCAAACCCGCACAGTAAATGCCAACTGGCACATATTCAAAAACAAAATACTGAACTTAGAGGAACAGTACATCCCAATAATCCGCGTAAAATCAGATTCACACAACCATTGGTTCAACGAACAATTGAAAAGTCTTCTAAATAAAAAAACGCCTTTATCGGACCGCAAATCAAAGCAATAACACAGTAGCGTGGCAAAAGTATCACCTGTGCGCAAAGAAATACATGGAGGAACTGCAAAATGCTAAAGATAAATATTTTTCGTGCGACCTGCTATCAATCCTTCGCTCAAACCCGACTAAATTTTGGCGCATGCTCTCTAGCAAAAGTCAAAGTAACAACATAGAACTTAAAGACCGAAATGGGGAACCAATAGCCACAAAGGACGTTGCAACCACCTTAAACGAGTACTTTTCTTCTGTGTTCTCCACCTCTGACTCCACCCAGTCAACGCTACTGCCTACTCATTCCCCCTCCGCTGTATCCTCCGAAATAGCAATTCACCCTGATGGAATTGCTAAACTAATCAAAGCTCTTAAAATATCTTCAGCGCCAGGATGTGACCGAATAACCCCCAAATTTTTAGTAAACACCGTCACAGTGGTGAGTCAGATACTTGCCTTATCTTCACCCATTTATTGAAACGGGCGAAGTCCAAACGACTGGAGGGTAGCCCAGATAGTTGCAATATTCAAAACAGGAAAAGGGGGCCAATCCAGCAAACTACCGCCCAATTTCACTGACTAGTATCCCTTCTAAACTACTGGAACACATTATATCTTCACATATTGCGTCTCACCTAGAATCAATTAATTATTTTATCATCACCAGCACGGCTTTCGAAAGCACTTCTCATGTGAGACCTAACTAGCCGAATTCACCCACGACCTCTTACAACACATGAATGCTAACCTTCAGGTAGATGCTATATTTTTGTACTTTTCGAAAGATTTTGATCGCGTACCGCATAACCTGTTACTTTGTAAACTTTCTTCACTGGGTATTGCACCGAATATTGTTTCCTGGATACAACACTTCCTCACTAACCGCAAGCGGTACACGTCTGCAAATAACTATGACTCCTCCAAAACTAACGTCTCATCAGGCATCCCTCAGAGCACAGGCCTATCACCTCTTCTATTTTTAATATTCATAAACGATCTTCCAACTAACATACAAACAAAACTTCGTGTCGTATACTCCGCCATTCAAAACACCGAAAACAAACCTAAACTACAGCAAGACCTCGACACAATTGCACTATGGTGCCAAGAATCTTTGATGCTTTTAAATCTTACTAAATGTAAATCAATGTCATTTTCCCATAAACGCTCCTCTGTTCATCACACCTACTTCATTAATTCGCTTCCACTCGACACGGCCACGTCATACAAGTATCTCGGAGTGCACATACACCCGTCTTTGTCATTCGCGCCGCACGTGCAGTCCATCTGCTCAGACGCTCTGCGCACACTTGGATTCCTTCGTCGTAATCTAAAATCTGCATCTCCCGACATTAAAAAACTAGCATACTTAACATACGTGCTCCCAAAACTCGAATATGCATCGTCCATTTGGAATCCTTCCCAGGCATATCTCATCAACGAATTAAAATCAGTACAGAACCGTGCAGCTCGCTTTATAACCTCACAGTTTTCTAGAGAAACCAGCGTAACCGCCTTAAAACAGTCACTCAACCTGCCATCTTTCGCCTCACGTCGCATCATCTCACGTTTATGCCTCCTGCAGTTTCTTTTTCCGCCCACAGTCAAGGCACGAACTTTTAAAGCCGCCGAACAGAACTTCTTCCCGCACTAATCATTCAAACCCCATTGCACGAATTAACGGCCGTACATCGGCGATGAACGACTCCTTTTTCCCCCATGCAATTAAACTGTGGAATCACCTCCCCGACAACATTGCGGTTACACCTGACCGGACATATCATTCCGGCAAAAGCTGAAAACCCACTTGATTACAGTCAATAACCTAACACTATAGTGATAGTGCATCAGCGCACAGTATAATTATTCTTACGAAATAGTTCCTGTTTTTGAATCTAACCCCAAGTGAAAGTGTTCATTTATTGTTTCGTTGTTCGTTATTATTACGCGCGTTTACTGTTGTATAATGTGTATTGTTTGTCTCCATCAAACTGTACACAGTCACTCAGTATTTGTTGCCCCCCTTATGTAATGCCCTCGGGCCTTTAAGGATGCAATAAATGAAATGAAATGAGAGACACAAAAGTCATCCTAAGCCTAGACCTGACCAAGGCATTCGATAACGTGTGCCACAGCGCCATCCTGGAAAACCTAGGGATGCTAGGAATTGCGTCGAGGACGTACAATTACGCAAGGGATTTCCCCTCTGACAGAACGGAAAAAATAAAAATCGGCAGCGTTGAATCGAACGAACTCGAACCGGGAGCAAGGGGCACACCGCAGGGGTCTGTACTCTCCCCCTTCTTGTTCAACATAGCCGTGATCGCACTGCCTGCGGAATTGAAGAAAATACAAGGCCTACACCATAACATCTACGCAGATGACCTCACGCTCTGGGTAACCGGCGGCAGTGATGACACAATACAAGACACCTTACAGGAAGCAATTAATACAATAGAGGCGTACGTCGAACCAAGGGGTCTCGTACGTTCGCCAGAAAAATCAGAAGTACTATATCAGGCAAACAGGAGGAGAAGAAAAGGCTCCTATAAATCTCCGATCGAACTACAAGCAAAAGGTGGGCTCATACCAATAGTGCCGATCATCAAGGTCTGCAAATACAAGCGAATGGTCACAACACTGAAACCATCAGGATACTAGGAAAAAAGAATAGTCGAAACGACCAGATTGATTTCCAGAGTCGCCAAGGAATCAAAGAAGCCAATCTAATCAGACTGATTCAGGCCTTCGTCCTCAGTAGGGTATACTCTACGTGGCACCATTCCTCTCACTCAAGACAACAATATGATTCGAAAAGTATGCAAGCAAGCCTTAGGCATACCCATAACAACGCCGACCAACAAATTCGATGCATTAGGGCTGCACAATTCGCTCGACGAGCTAACCGAAGCCCAACAAATCTCCTAGTTGGAGCGGCTCACGAAAAGTCAGACTGGAAGACGTGCTGCGATCCCTAAGCATTGGTTATAATTCGCAACATAGAAATAAAGTTGACGTTCCCCCGAAACACGAGCACATTTGCACATTCCTCCTTGTCACGCGTCTCACGCGGCCGAGAAATGAGGCTCAAGTTGATTCATTTGATGGCAACACAATATATTTACATAACAAAACCATTCAAACGAACGAAATCATAGTGACTGAACACACACATATCCCACTAAACAGCAAAAACAAGCACGACCTCACACTACCAACACTCTACTCCTAAAGTTACTATAATACACTAACTGTCTCTGTCAGATTCAAGCAAATCCTACCGCCGGTACCACGGTGCGATGCCGATGACGTGGCTTAGTGGGTCGGTTGGGTTACGCGTCACCCAACGTCGCCGAACGTCGCGATGGCCCGTGCTGGTGCGTCGTGGTCCGGAGCTGCCCGCTGTGCGATGACTCGGCTTCGCTGAGCAGCGCGGCTCAGCAGGAGGCCAGCAGGGCGAAGCTGTTGGTCGTAGGTGGTCCGGAGCTGCCCGCTGCCAGACGGTGCGATGCCGCTGGTGCGTCGTGGGGCACGGCTCGACGGGTCGCCGGCGGTGCGATGCCGCCGGTCAGCAGGAGGCCGGCAGAGCGAAGCTGCTGGTAATCGGTGGTTCCGGGCAGCCCGCTGCCAAACGGTGCGATGCCGCTGGTGCGTTGTGGGGCACGGCCCGAACTTGCCACCGTTCCTCCAAAGAACCCGTTCCACTCTGTCTACTCCAACTTTGTTCTCTTCCTCTTCACCTTGCATTCTATCGTGTGCGGCTCCCATTCGCTGAACAAGCTACCTCCTCGTCCTCTTCGATTACCCTGTGTTTCTTCTCCATTGGTCACTTCAAAATCCTTTTCACCATCCCGTATGCTGATTTTGCTTTGTCTTCATCTTTTCTGAACATCTTCTTCTGGGGCCAATCCCCCTTCGGGTATGGGCTCTTCTTACCACATGACACTCCTTTACCCACTAACATGCACCCAGTGTACAACCAAGCGCCAAGCGCACAGGCAAGAAAGAGCCAAAGCTATCCACAAGCGCTTTGAAAAAATCAGGGAGGCAATATACGTCGATGCTGCCGAATACTCGGGCCGCACTACCATGGCAATAACGGTGGTTGACCAGCACGACCACCTGATAACCTCAGGCTCAGTACGCGCAAGCCCACCTGCGACTGGGGAAGAAGGTGCCATTGCCTTGGCGCTAGCAAGATGCATAATCGATGACTCCAAGACGGCAATCAGAAACTTCTCGAGAGGGTGCATATCCGCTGAAAATTATGAATGGATATAGCGGGGAAAGGCTCAGAAGAGTACAACTAATATGGGCACCAGCTCACACAGCCCTAGCCGGCAACGAGGACGCTCACAACCTAGCTCGAGAACTAACCGGCCGAGCTAGCGCAAGAAGCCCCACGGAGCAGCCCTCGCCCAGAACCGGCAGTGAACCCGTGGTCACTTACAAATTATAGATCATTACCGATTGTGGAGGCTGAAATACCCAGAGGTGCACAAAACATTAGATAAAAAACAATCAGTTGCGTGGAGACGGGGATGTACCCCAACCCCGTACTGTACAGTCACTATTATCCCGAAGTATGTAAAAACTGCACAGGAAGGGCTGACCTGAACACATGCTATGGGCCTGCCCTGCCATCACCACCACAGATAAAGCAAGAAGAATGATAACTACACCGGAGCACTGAGAGACGATACTGCTCAGCTCGGACGCCCTGGATGGCCGAGGAGCTCCTGGATGATGGCTGAAGAGGAGGGACTTCCGGCCTACCCCACCCCTGAACCCATTCCTCCTCCTCGAGATTTTAATGGTTTCCAATTGAGATTACGTCACTGAGCCTTGCAACTTCGTTACATTGAACATTTTGCTTTACTGTGTTTACCGGATGTCAGCTGGCCTATTTATTAAAAATTGTAAAATCTTAAGTATTAAAGGGGGTTCATTTCTATGACCATACATATACGCAGCCATATTTAGAACTAATTAACCCATTGGCTTCCGCGCTCTGTGCGCCCGTTCCTGCCTGCCACTCCGCGGCAAAAGTTTCGCGCCAGCGGGCGGCATGGGGCGGTGTATAGAAATCGCAATAAATTCCGCAAGAAACGTCATAGAACCACAATTCTTGCTTTATTCTATTCGCAATGCTTTACTGAAGCAACTCTGTCAGTATGATTTCCGCATGTGAAAAGCTTTAAAACACGGAGGCATGTGAAGCGCAACTTCGCATTTTTCGCACTCCCACCGGCTCTCGGACTTTTTGCCGTGTGACTTGCAAACTAAGCAAAGCCTGGATGTATTTTTTTTACGTTGTTTGGAAGGATCTGACGAGAAAAATGAGCCCACTCGGCAGCTTGCAGGCGGATTGGTGTAGCCGCGACAGGCGGGTTTCTTCGGCCGCGGTAAAGGGGCAGAGTGACCTCTTCGAAAATGGCCTCTGCGAGATTGACCTTCCAGTCGGTGTAGTGGAGCCGCTTGCCGGTCGCTTTTACAAATAAAACGTAGCTGTTATAGACAGCAATGTCCATAATGTAAAAGAAGATTTTCTTGTAGCCTTTTGCATATCTTCTCATGATTGTTTTCCCATCATAAGAAGCAAGTTGTTGGTCCTCGCGATCAACTCCTCCCATTCCTCCGTTGTAATCTAATACAACTTGTGGTTTCAAAACTGGCAAGCCGTTCCGGCGACCCTTCTTGCCGGAATCGTTCACATTAGCTCCACTGTGCACGGTTGAGAGCATAGTGACCTGCTTTTTATCTTGCCATGTTAGAGCCATGATCCCTCGCGCAAAGAGAGCTTTGCATTCACCTTTTTTCAACTTGAGCTGCTTGTAACCTTTTGGCATATTCTTGCGGTGTAGACGAACTGTACCAACTGCGTTCAAACCAGCATCTTTGAGGTGAGGAAACAGTGTCGGCGAAGAGTACCAGTTGTCCATAAATATTGTGTGGCCGTCAGGTAGGCGTTTTCCAACAACGGACTCACTGCACAGCAGCCTATCTGTTGCTGGCGTCTTCTCACTTTTTCCAGTGTAAATTGAAAAATTGAGGCAGTAGCCACTAGATGACTCACAGAGTTTGTAGAATTTCACTCCAAATCTTGCTCGTTTCGAGGGGTTGAATTGCACGTAGGACAGGCGACCGCGGAACTTCGTCAGACTTTCGTCCACCGCAACACTCTCTTCGGTATTATACCCAATGGACTTGGGTATGATATTATGATGATGGGCACCAATGGACTTGGGTATGATATCGAGGACAGGCCGTATCTTCCAGAGCCTTTCTTCACTTTGGGGAAGGCTGTTGTCGCAGAAATGCAGGTACCGCGATAGCGCCCAAAAACGACGTCTTGACATCACAGTGCAAAAAATGGTGTGCTGGTAACAGACCTCGTCGACCAGTAAGACTCAATGCTACCCTTATTTACTTGGCTCATCAGCACACACAAGGCGAAGTAGGCTTTTATTTCGTCGGCGGTTGTTTCATGCCATGAGGAGTCAGGATGCAAAAGCTGCTTTTCGCGTGCAAAGGCGTCTGTGTGCAACGCGATGATGCTCCGAATGGCCACTCCAAGAAGCGCGTTGAACATTCCAATAGCAAAGGGACTTCCACCTACTTGAAGCTCAATGGATCTCTTGATGCCAGGCTGGCCGCTGAAGGAGAGCTTGACAATTTTTTCCACGCTGTCATCTTCCTCCCACTGCCATTCTTCCATCTTTCGCGCCTTTGGAGACGGCGGCAAAGTATCCATCGGATCTTCCGCTGCACACGCGTTCTCCTCATCGTCACTGCTACTTTCATCACTTTGGTACTCCCCATCGTCTAATGGAACATCTTCATCATCACAAATGTCACTTTCGGCGTCACTGTCAAACACAAGTTGCAGAATTTCGTCTTCTGTCAAACCACGCTTTTGCCGCGATGCCATCTTTTGAACAAGACCGGCCGCAATCCCGCAATTGGCGGTGAGATTAGAGTTCCTGTATATGCTCCCTACGGGAGGAGCATATACAGGAACTCTAGGTGCTCTAGGTGAGATCTTTGAGTGGCGCCCCCTGGCTCTGACGTCGGCTTAGGGATTCGCGCCGCTGTCGTCTGCTACACTCCGCTTGTGAGGGGCAACAGTGCCTCGGCTAGAAATCGCCCGCTTCGTTGCTGTAGTGCGTTAAAAAGCGTATTTCTAGCGACTCAGTTATTTTGCCAGCTTCTGACGCATCTGAATAATTTGAAGCTGTATCCCCCACAAGTGTGCTACACACGAAGAGATAGAGAACAACTTTCTTCAGAGTATCGGTCAGAAGATCGTGTGTAACTCGTCCTTTCTTGCTTATTCGCGAGGATCAGCGATCAGAGCTTCTCGATAAGTATTCAAAATGCGTAGGCTTCCCTGCAGTATTTTTGAGATGCTCCTATGAAGACTCAACAGTCTAATACTACGTACCAAGCAGCGGCCTCTACACGCTCATCGCACAGCAGGAAATAAAGCGGCTTTCTTCTGTTTCTTTCTGCGAACCGTAACGAGGAAGCAGACTGAGCAGCGCATCTGCTCACCGGTACAAAAGTGTGTTTTATTCGAAAGATTAGGTGTTTCATAGTACCCCAAGCGCTTTCCCGGAAGCAAATGATGCTTTATTCACTGAGAAATAAGGCAATTTAAGCCAAAATTTTAAATCTCCCGCTAAAATTGCACATTCCGTGACGTGAACCATGGCGTCATACGAGCTGGTCCATGAAACAGATACTTAGTATGTCGACTCCATATAGCACCCACACGCGGGAGTCGACCGAGACGGCGGCCATTTTAAAAATACTAGTAAAACCTAGTGCACCCGCAGCCCTAGTCATGGAATCGCCTGATCCGGAGAACAAAACTCTCGCCGAGGAGCTCGGGCTTGCATTTAACAACCTCACACCACTTGAACGCTCAATGCTTCTAAGTGCACGAGCGGCAAGAGTTGTGGGAGAGAGAGACAAAACTTTTTTTATTTGGCAGATAGAGCTTAGTGGAAGTGGAGCCTTCTTACAGGTAGCCATGTGCTGTCCTTGATGCTACCGCTCTCTCAACCAGCAGGAGCTGATCGCAAAAGAGGGAGCTGGACAGCAGCGTCTCCCACTGCTCGGGGGAACGGGGAAGGGGTGGAGGTGGCAAATCAGGGTTCTGGGTGCATTCAAGGATAATGTGCCTAAGTGTTCCTGATTGCGTACAGAATTTGCATTGGGCTTCGTGCTGATTTGGAAACATAAGGTGCATCAGTGTTGGGTGGGGATACGTGTTTGTTTGCACAAGTCTGAGCGTAGTTTCTTGTGTCTTTGTTAGTTGTGGGTGGGGCAGTGGAAGTGTTCTGCGACCGAGTCTGTAGTGCTCTGTAATTTCCTGGTACGTCGTGAGTGGCATAGGTTCATTTGAGTCCTCCGCGGCCTGGTCGACGAAACCTCGGGCCTTGAGGTGGGCTTGATCATTGCCCTCCATGGAGGAATGGGCCGGCGCCCACACCACTTCGACTACCCTGTCTGGTGGCTTGCTTGACAATGTGCGGTATGTCATTGGAGCTACCCATCCCGACGTGAGACTCCTGCATACTTCTTGGGAGTCAGTAATTATGACAGTTGCCTTCGTTTGTGAAAGAGCTAAGGCTACAGCTAGTTCTTCCGCTTCTTTTGTTGAGGCTCGTGGCAGGGTTGCTCCGACGATGAGGTCTGTCTTCGTTGTCACCACCGCTACTTTGGCTTGTCTTTTGGGGTATGCGGCTGCATCTGTGTAGACCACTGTGGGCAGAGATCCATACTTTTTGTCCAGAGCTTTGGCTCTTGCTTCTCGCCTACCCTGATGGTGAACGGTATGCATATTCTTCGGTAGAGGACGGATTATGATGTGCTTCCGCCATTTCTCCGGCATTTCCTTTGTTGAGACAGCGTCCGCCACTGGCATCAATTTTAATTGGGCAAGTACCTTCCGGCCCGTCTGGGTCTGTGCGAGGCGAGCTTTTTGGTTAGACAGGTGACCTTCAATTAGCTCATCGACTGTATTGTGTAGCCCAATGCTAAATAGCCTGTCGGTGGACACGCTCATTGGAAGGCCCAGAGGTTGTTTTGTTGCTTTCCTGATAACGGTGTTAAGTTTGTCGGTTTCTCTCTTGTTTAGAACTGCATACGGCACTGAGTAAGTTATTCTGGAGAGGATGAAGGCCTGGACGAGACGAAGTGTGTCTTTCTCTTTCATGCCTCTGTGCCGGTTGGTGATTCTTCTGAGCATGTGTAGAACCTGTTCGGATGTTTTTGTAAGCCGCTGTATCATTTGGTCGCTCTTCGCGTCCGATTGCATCACAAGGCCTAGAATTTTTAGTGATCTGCAGGGTTTGATGATCTGTTTCTCAAGGGTAACCTGGATGTCATCTTCTTCTCGTTTGCTGCGGCGGCGTCGAACCACAAGAAGTTCTGACTTTTGGGGTGAGCAAGCCAATCCGCATTCCTTCGCATACTGGTTGACCGTATCGGCGGCGACTTGCAGAGTGTCCTGCAGACCCCCTAATGAATCGGTCCCCGTCCACAGGGTTACATCGTCTGCATAGAGAGCGTGTCTTAGGTTAGGAATAGTCTCCAGCCGCCCCGGGAGGCCCAAGAGCGCGATGTTGAACAATAGCGGAGACAGGACTGAGCCTTGAGGGGTCCCCCGACAGCCAAGGGTGATGGGGTTCGAGGTGACGTCCCCGATCTTGATTATGGCTTTTCGGTTGGACCCCCCCCCCCCCCAGTTGTGGGATACGCGGTGGACGGGAAAGCGACCATTCCGCGATAGCCACAACAGACGAACGCCCTGCCGTCGGCACCGCTGCCTCGTCAGCCCCGTCGCGACGGACGAATACAGACTGGTACGTATGTGCCGTATTTTTATTACGGTTAATAATAGTTCAATTTCAGTAGCAGTATCGCTTATGCCAGTTGGCCGGTGTCGTGTATGGAAAGCCGTTCGCGCGAGCTCTCTGCTTCGACCAGAAAGATACGAGCGTCAATGCGCGGTGTTTACGGCATTTTTTTCGCCCAAGGTCAGAACGCTTTTACGCAGATTTGACGAAGTCGGCGACGAGCGCCAGCATGTCCCAGGAGTGAGCTAACGTAAGGGTCCCTGCCGTAATCACTTCCTCGGAAATGAAGCGAGCACACTCGTACTTCCTTTAGCTCTCTTTCTCCTCCGTTTGCAAAGTTCACAAAACGTACGTAGCCACTTGCTTCGCCGAGGTTCGTCGTTGGGCAGCACATGAATGGAGATTTCCTCACCGGGGATGTCGCACTCCCTCGACTATTTGCCCGTACTACATGGGCATTTCAAAACGTAGCAACGAAATGTCATTGTAAAGTACTCGAACAAACTGAAGTTTTCAGTGGTTGTAAACTGGAAACGAGCTCCTAACAATAGCAGCAAGCCAACACCATACCGAAACTGCGACGACTGTCACTATCTCGTCGCTGCTTGCTGTTCCTTACTCCCCTCGTTTTTATTTTTACCTTTGCTGGTTGGCGATATGACGGCCAACCTCCTGTGAAGGAATTACGATACCAAGCAAGGTCGCGGCTGTGCGTGCTGGGACGGTTCGTTGGCCCCTAAGAGCCTCGAACCCGAAAATTCGTCTGCGCGACGGCGAGATGTCGAGCTCGGCCGGCGGTAGTTTCGTACGCATTGGCGCACACGCTTGCGTGTTCGTTCGGAACTTCAACCGTTTACTCCACCGTTCTTTGTCATAAAAAGAATGTGCAGTATGTTTCACGGGCATTTAGCTCGCTATGCAAACTGTAAGCCCTGCCTAACATGCGTTTGCTTTTGCCGGCCTCCGCCAATCGCAAAGCATTCTCGAGTGACATCATAGGTTCTGTTGCGGAAAATGAGCTGGTGGGTCGCATGGTCGTTTCCTTTTTTCCTAATTATGGAGCTTATTTGAGCGAAGTTTGCGTTATAAGTGGTGTCGTTATGGTTCTGACGAGGCAATCTTTCGAATGAACCAAACTTGTGTTTTCTCTTCATGGCTCCTTTAAGCCCTCGACCTACGGGAGGCGACAATGACGGGACGATACCGGTTGGCACATATAATAGGATGCTGACTTGGTATCGAGAAAACAGAAGGACCTATCCGCCACCACACCGGAATCTCACCCGACGGGAGGCAGTACTGCTACGACAGCTGCAGGCACGCGCAATATGGACACCAGTACTAGCAAAGCATGTATGCCCGGAGGTATACCAAAGTGATGTGTGTGCGGTGTGCGGCAGGGATCGACCCACCATGGTGCACGTGTTATGGGAGTGCCAAGACACAGACCCACTCACGGACACGCTGCCACCACGCCTTGCCAGTGCGGTGGCCAGCACAGACTAACCTACAGCGGGAGGCCGTTCAGCTTGTGCTGGCGGCCCTTGAACGCCAGCGGCCGAACACGCTGCCTCCACCCCCCCCCCCCCCCCAGGAGGCCGGCGACAGTAGGTAACCTCTCGCAGGCAATAAAGATGTCGTTTCTCTCTCTTCTGTTTCTTTCGTTGTTGTCTTGTATCGGATTAATGTTTCTTGCTTTTTTTTTTCTGCCCAACGCATTAATTTTTCTGCGCCGTCACCAACTTCTTATTAGGAGGTTTCGGGATGTTTTGGGAGCTTCACAAAGGCCGTGTGGATATTTCCTTCATTTTGTATGGCATACATTCCCTTCTTCACAAATTGGCTTTCGTTACGGCTGCGTGCAAGGAGGTGCATATCCGCAGCGTGCTTTGCTTATTCAGATGCAAATACAATGAGAAGGTTTGTGCTACTCCTCCGCGATCGCGCCCTAAACAACGTGGTCGACAGTACTCGAAGGCGGCTTTTGTGCTCCGAATTTCTATCGTAATTATATCGTTATCATAACGAACTCACTCTCAACTCGAACAATTTATCAACTTGTTTTTATCAACGACATTGTAGCTGATCTTAACTGCAAAGTGCGTCTGTATGCTGACAACTGTGTCATTTATCATCGTATAACTAGCTCGCATGATACATGTCATCTTCAAAACGATCTACAATCAATTCAGCGCTGGTGTAAAAAATGGAAAATGACGTTGAATGCAATGAAGACTCAGCACATTACTTTTTCGCGCAGTCGTAAACCCATTTTGTCGAAATATGTTCTTGACAATGTGCCCCTTAACACAGTTGCAGATTTTAAGTGCCTCGGCATTTACTTCTCATCCAACCTCTCATGGAAACGACAGGTTGAACATGTTTGTTATTCTGCCTCCCGAACGCTTAACTTTCTTCGCCGCAATTTTAGGGCTGCCCCTCCTAAACTGAAAGAACTTCTTTATTTCACCCACGTAAGGTCCATCATGGAGTATGCGTGCGCCGCTTGGGACTCGCTACATTGCCTACTTATGCGAAATGTTAGAACGTGTACAAAACCGTGCCGCCCGTTTTGTCACGGATGATTACAATTTCCGATCCAGTGTGACATTACTTAAAAACCAGCGTAATTGGGAACCCCTAAAAGAACGCAGGCAGCATGTCAAACTTAATTTGCTTTATCGTATCTATTTTTAAAAAACTGGCATTGATCCTGACATTTTTCTGCTTCCCCCACATTTTGTATCTAGACGGCGTGACCATAGTTGGAAAATTCGTGAAATACCTTGCCGTACAAATGTTTTCAAAGATTTGTTCTTTCCTCACACCATTAGTTTGTGGAATAAGTTGCCAAGTGCTGTAGTTGATTGTACCACTGACGCGCTTTTTAGTAAGTATCTGTTACACTTGTAGTTCTGTTTTTATTTTTGTATTTGTGACGATGTTCAGCGATGTGTTGTAGCCTGACTGCCACATGTATATGACGACATGTTCAATTTCCCCCCTGCTATAATGCCATCTTGGCGCTGCAGGAAATTAAATAAATAAATAAAATGATGACATTATTACGGTTTTGAAGGCATGATATACTCGCTAACTAACGTAATATATAGTATACCTGCATATATTACAAGACTCGAAACCGAAGAAGAATTCCAAGTAGCTCTTTATTGCTTTTCAACCCTTCCAGGCGCGAAGAACAAATCCTATTCTACTCGGGATGGAGTTCTATGATTTGAAGAAAATTACTCTCTTGTCCTGGACTTATCCCGGCCTCTTATCTCTTATCCCGGCCCACTAACCAGAACGATTTAATTGTTAAACAAAGTTTTCCCCTCCTCTTGAGTGCAGTTTTCCTCCTCCTCTTGAGTGCAGTTTTCCTATAACGCATATCCGAATATCGGGAAGATATGGCTGTGCAAAATGTTCCAAAATATCCCTCCAGGTCTTAACAAAAATATATGTGTTACTATAAATTTAACGAAGACGTGACTCGTTTTGCTCAATAAACCTCCTTACTGGTTAGATGCCTGGTATAGAATCAGCACGCGCGTATATACACACTGGGTTATTTGGAACTCAACGTATAGTTTTTGCAGTCTATAGTGCATGTCGGCAAACTGTCATGCCTTGACAACGTAAAGTGATGTGACAAAACGCGTTCGAGCGTTCGGCAAGGTTGCAAAAACCGTTTTACCTTACATATGATTACCGGGAATCGTGATGCCTTCTGCCAAAGCCGACAGCCCTGAAGGCCTAGAATTTGTTTTGGTCTTCCATTTTCGCTGTTGTCGGTTATTAGCAGCTGACTGTTCCTTTTGTTCGAATGCTTACATGAGAAGCTTACGCCTAGCTCCGACTCTTCGCGCTCCGCACAGGACCGGCTTCGGAAGGAATGGGGTGGCGCCGGCAATGTTTCTCCCGTAGCGGTATCCAAAACTATAGTTTAATTGACACCATGAGCTAGTGTATGCGATTTTAAGCCTATTATTATGATAAAAAGTTACCCACACGCCAATTCTGGTGCGGACAAGCATCAGACGTTGACCGAGCGCAAAGAAACAGCAGGGAGAGCGACCCTGAGTGAAGCAGACGACAAATTCGAGAATCCCTAAGCTGACGTCACGGAGGCGCGCTTCGCAGCGCCGCCTGTGTTCGCGCTCACCGCCAATCCCTTCGCTCAATTCGCCGGTATAAACGCGCAAAAAAAAAGCTCCAACAATGGACAACTATATGTCCATCTAGCGGCGAACATATCAAGCAAAAGGCAAACACCAACCAATGTGCTGCCATCTACGAAAGATTGTGAAAAACAATAATGGACCTTTTTCCAGTGGCGATCTGCGCATGCGCGGGCTGCCGTTCCGCCATTCTTGGCAGGCATATATGTCCATCTAGCGGCGAACATATCAAGCAAAAGGCAAACACCAACCAATGTGCTGCCATCTACGAAAGATTGTGAAAAACAATAATGGACCTTTTTCCAGTGGCGATCTGCGCATGCGCGGGCTGCCGGTCCGCCATTCTTGGCAGGCGCGCCTCGGGCAAAATAAACAAAAGCGCGCCCCTCGGTTTTTTGCTTAGGGAGCGGCTATAATCTGCACGTTTTCTTTTTTTTTTTCTCCTTGAACTCCTCGTGGTGGGTTCGTACGTACATACAATAATGGCTTTCTAAGAAAAGGGGCGAAGTCGCTTGAGACTGACCACGCTGCCAGCACATGGCTGCAGCCAGTGGGGGGGGGGGGGGGGGGGGGGGGCGCTTCGAACACGGCAGATTAGTCACGAGAACGTTCGCCTGCTACCGTGACATTCATGTGAAAGGTGCGGGGTGACGGGTCTGTGCGGGAGGGGCTGCAGGACCAGGATATTTTGTGCACGAGTTCTCCGAAAGCCAAACTTTCTTGGGGGTGTGCCTTACTGCCATTTTTAGTTCGCCGTGGCGGCCGCTAGAGGGACCGGTACTGTAAAAAGGTCCATTTTCTAAGCGGCCGCGTTTCGCCGGTCAAAGAGCTTTGGCCTCGGCCGGCCGCGGAGGCCAATGCGTTAATCGAAGAAGTTGCAAATGAAACACCATAAAATTTTTATGGTGCTGCTGCAATGTGGTGCCAGAAACCAGAAGAACGCAAGCAGGAAAAAAGCACAGCTGAAGGTGTCACCACCTTTTCATGAAAAAGAAAACCTTGGCAGAACAGACATGGAAACAGGAAATGAAATTTGTTCGAGAAGTGCCTGGAAAACTCCAGCTTGACGAGTACATCGGGGTGCTACGGCCTGTCGCCACACCTGCAGAACCCAGGCGACCTAGCGCCACGTCCTGGTCATATTTCCATGCCACCAGTCTGTATATGTTGCCTGGCTCATCGCCGTATCAACCGGCCCGTTACCCCACAGGCCCTAAGACCTCAATGGCATTTGATGTGCCCACCAACCACCTGTGCTGCCGCAAGCCATCGCAAGAGGCTTTCCTGCCTTTTATTTATTTATTTAAAAATACCTTACAGGCTCTATTACGGAGCATAGAGTAAGGGGGGTACACAGGAAAGAATGCTAGTGGGTGACACTTCTTCCACAATACAAGTCAATACATTGGAACTGATAACAGTGGTTGCGCAAATGACAAGGAGGGGTTTCAAGCAACAACAAGAATTTCGCAGTCGCAAAAAAAAAGCACAAAGAACAAAAACAGAATTGAAGGGGGTTATACAATGCTATTGAGATAGATGTATCATTAGTTGCTCGCGAAAAATTTCATGATTAGTTAAATTGACAATGACGTCGGGTAGGTCATTCCAGAGTGCTATGGCACGAGGCAAAGCCGATGAATTGAATGAATTTGTTTTTCCAAAGATGCGTGTGATGCTTCGCTGATTGTGTAGTCGTGTAGACATGCGCAATGGTGCCGTTAGTGGGAAGGGTGGTGGCTTGGATGCGTGAATATGTTTATGAAGCAAAGACAGGAGGGCAACTGTGCGCCGTATTTCTAGATGCTGTAATGAAAGGTCATGCTTTATTTGTGTGACGCTCGAGGGGCGACTGTAAATGCGTGAAATGAACCGTGACGCTCTGTTTTGCACAGCTTCTAGCTGGTTAATGAGATAGGCTTGGAAGGGGGACCATATGGGTGATGCGAATTCCAGCTGTGGGCGAACAAAGGTTAAGTAAGCTTGTTTGCGGACGTTATTTGGCGCGTTTCGTAGGTTTCGACGTAAGTATCCTAGTGTTCTTGATGCGTTTGCAGATATGTAGGTTACATGTGCCGCCCAAGTAAGATTAGAAGTGAGATGGACGCCGAGGTATTTATACGAAGATGACCGTGATACGTTGGAATTGTTTATGTAGTAATCAAATGCAGTAGTTAATGTTTTTCGACTAAAAGATATTACTTTACATTTAGATAAATTTAAAGTCATTTGCCATGCACCACACCAGTTGTTAATGAGGTTAAGGTCTTTCTGGAGAGCAAGGTGGTCATCGGTACTAGTGATAGAACGGTATAGAATACAATCATCAGCAAAAAGTCGTATTGACGAAGAAATATTAGTTGGAAGATCATTAATGTAGATTAGAAAAAGTAGTGGCCCCAAGACGCTACCCTGAGGCACTCCGGAGGTGACATCGGAAATTGGAGAGGAAGATTTATTAACCAGAGTGAACTGCTGTCGAAAGGACAAAAAGTTACGAATCCACGATAAGGTTAGCGAATCTAAACGAAGTTCTGTTAATTTTGAAATCAGACGGGAATGAGGTACGCGGTCGAATGCTTTAGAAAAGTCCAGGAAAATGCAGTCAGTTTGTAAATTATTATCCATATTGGTCGAACAGTTCAGCCCTTTTCATAACCCACCATCATTTCTAATTGCCTCCTGTGCTGTTTTGTATGTCCTCATCTGCCGCTCTAAGGTACTGTTTGTTTGGTTTATAATCTCGAGTTTGCTAAAAATTCTTTGAATTATTTTACTGTCTGTAACATTTCCTGAATTTCGTTATCAAGCTATTTTCTCTTGTGCTTTATGGTGTAACATCAACCGGTAATTATGTTGATACAAGCTCGCCTACGTTGAAGTGTGCCATCATTATGTCGTAATTTGCAGACTTCCGTTGTTAAATGGGCCTCGTTTAAGCTGTCGCTGCTGCCGTTGTGCAATCTTCAGATACGGGGCCTCGACAGGTGCATCGAACGCCTATTACCCCGTTCACCTCGACAGAAGATTATACAAATAAACAAACGAACAAACAAACAAAAAAAGTCAAGACAACTGCTTTAGCAAGCCTTCTGTAGCGCGGTCGGAAAAGGAATTACAACATCTCGCTGGCCGTCAATGGGAAAAGATCAGGAAGTTCAAGAGCATTCTTTCGTGTTTGTTGTGATGGTATACACGGTCACTTTTACCAATACAGTCCACGCTCGTTACAACGCACCCTCTTAATCCGAAAAAAAAAATTCCCCCGCATTTCCCCGAAGGGAAGTATGAGGAAGTGCGAAGCACGGGGTGATGCTATGAGGGGGAGTTTGTTGAAGTTTGGTGGCATTTTTCCCGTTAGTTACATTAACACCCCCTCGTGATCACGTTCGGCTTAACATGCCTCGTTTGTCCCTCTGCGGAAATCTTGGTGAATTAACGTGTATGTTCGAGAGATGTTCGAGAGGGAATGTAATCACGCACACACACACGCACGACGAATACGCGCGCGCGACTACAGGAGCCGAGCGAGGGAGCACGCGCGAGCCGACCCACGGAGGTCTGGCCGTTTATTGCACGGTATGTCCGTCCTCGAGGCCAATATGGCCGGCGACACCGCCGCGTTTAGGTAGTTGCTACCATCGCGACCCACAGCTCTTACATACGCACCCAGCTAACGCCATGGACGATGCAAATGATGCCGAGAAAAGTACGCTGTAAATTCGTTATGAAATACTTGTGACGGGACATGTGCATGCAAGCACAGCACAAGCACCTTGTAACAGCGACAGAACGCGTCACTCACTTATGATCTCACCGCGCGAACTGATCGCATTGCCTGATAAATGAATGACGCGAGAACGGTGATCAGATTGCTTCGCCGCGCATGCTTAAAAGTATTGTTATCGTCTGCAGTTTGGCTTAATCAGTGCCTATTTCCCCTACGATGTTTTTATAGTCATGCCCGGATTTGATTAATGATCACTGCCGTAGCCTGTACTCTGCACGGCTGATGTTTACTTTTCGCGACTTGTCCGCAATGTATGAACGGTATGAACGCGAGTTTTTAACGCCTTCGAGCGGGTTCGGACAAGGCTATATTTAGTTTTAATTAGGTGCTCGGTGTAGTTGCAGCGTGTTTTGCAGCGTGTAATTGCAGCGTGTTTTGTATGTTTACAGTGAGCCGGCCTTTCTCAAGCATCAATTTCGAAACTCACGACTGCTCACAGAAGGCGAGGCTGCGTACGAGGCGAAACACGTCGTTAATTATTTCGGGTAATGGGGATATTTAGAATAGGAGAACCGAGTGGTGGGGGCCCTCACAAAGTTAGTGGAACCCAAACGCAACACCCGCGTGCGCGACGGGAGGGCCTTCGCCAACAGCTCGCAACCGGCTTCGGATGCGCGTAATCGGATGTTGGGAACTTTAGGCTTGGCGTCGCAGTAGATATTTCATCGCCGTTAGAGTTGCGAGTGACAGTCCCTAACAGAACGTTTCACCGCGCTGGGAACTCTGTAAGCGCGGTGATTTCCGTTGAAGCGATCGACGATCAAGATACCTGCGCGGCCCCGGTCGGTTCTTGCGCGTAAGCATAGCCATCCTTCGGCCGATTGCCGCGCCATGCGTGAACGGGCCGGCGCTGCCGGGACCGACCTCAGCGGCCGGTCGGCGTAAATCGCGGCAGATATTTGAGCACAGCTTTGAAAACCGCAGCTGATGACACTACCTATCAGAATTTTTCATCACACTAACATCCACTTTCACCAATCTGGAACTTCTTTTCCACGACTTGTGTGATTTTAAAAAGCGGCGACAAGTTGTTGCTGCCGCGACCTGCGTCGGTTCGAGCCACACCGTCGGCTGTGCGGGCAGGCACGGCGGGTTCGTGTGCTTCTGCGAGCAGTTAACGGTTCACGATTTTCTGCTGTATACATTTCTTGCAAACAAGGGAAATCTAGAAACTTCACTCGGCGATCGTCTAGAACAAGCCGCTGCTTGTATACGCTTCGGTCGCATGCGTAATACACCACCGCGCTCATGGTGTTTGCGGATAATCTACCACAGTTGATACGGTTATACAGTCACCATTAGGTCGAACTGCGCTTTACGCATTCAGAATTAACTTCAAACGAAGGAAATTAACACGAAAATACTTTTAGAACGCGCTTCCTAAGTGAAGTGTCACGCGCTGCAAGCCAACTACGCAGCAAGATAGGAACGGTGATCCTACAAGTGACGTCAAAACGATCGCAGCGCCGGCCTCTCGAGTGGTGGGCCTCGCGGCCAATATTCGCCCCGAGCGCGAACACAGTCGGCCCCTGGCGGCGGCGGGACGAACTGCTCCTAGTGTGGATGGCGCTCTCGCGTCGTCTGCTTTTTCACGTTGCGTGCGGCGCAAGACGCGTGCTGCACACGACAAAACAATCAATATGTGTGCTCGTTTGGCAGTAAGCAACGACAAAATTTATCTGTGCTTGCGCATTTCCTCTAGGAACGCAATAATCAGCGGCCGTTGCGGGTTAATGCGCTGGTTTAATTCCACGAAACATCTTCGCCCTGCATGGTCACCGCTTGAGTGTTCGCTTCCACACATTGCACTTTTATCATTGTTGAGTGCAGTCGTCTGCCGTTTCGGGAACGTCGAAGGGTGCTTTTTGAAGGTGGCGTGGTGATTATTTAAAGGATGAAAGTTTGCGCTATCGCCCATACATTACCGGACACGTATTTTACACCCGCAAGCGCCTGTGTGATCGTGTCCTTCCCGTACCTTTTCTAAAATAAATACCATTTTTGGACAGTCGTTGTTTATACTGAGGAAGAGGAAACATTAATTCAACTGTATCGAGTTGCTAATTTTACGTATTATTTAAAATACGTTTCTATGGATGCGGAAGAGTATTTAGGGGGGATTTTTCGGTAAAATTAAGCAGTTGTGAGTTTGCGTCTGTCATGTGGCATTTTGTGAGTCATTTTCATATATATCATTTTCAAATCCGACATGAATCACCTTGTCCAGAAACGTGTCTCACTCAGCATAACCAAATGCCTAATATTTTCACGTCTTAACCTCTTAAAGTGGACCTAAGTTTAAAGAAAGAGGAGAAAACGCGTTATATAATGGACGTTGTTGCCCACATATGTGAGGGGTGTGCCATGACTCGCTGTTTTTTTTTTTTTTTTTTTTTCCCACAATGCAATCCAATTTCGAAAAAGGCGAGCCACAATTCCTGGACAATCCCGGACCGAAGGGGGTTTAATCAGTTTTGAAAATATGTACTGCTTTTTCACCGCTACAGAACACGGCGCCTAGTGTAGTTTCGATTGTATGTAATACTTATAACCATAGTTTGGCTTTTCGCGTTACATGCGTTCTCTTCTCGCTGCTCTTGCAACGTCAGCAGGACCCCCCCCCTCCCCCCTTTCCCGAAAAAAAAAAAACTAAATGCACAGAATTTCATTTTTTTAACCAATCCTCAAGAATTAAATGCCACGACAAGGCGATATTCAGTTTACAAAACAAAGTAGTTACCGGGAACCCGTTGCGCTGATTCGCAACGAGAAATAAAAAGGAAATGTTTTACTACATCTGCAACAGCGCAACTTCATTTATTGCCATCTTTAGGGTTCGTAAGCGACCTTATACGCAAGAATGCAAACACATCTCGCGGTTGCAGGCACCTGTTAGATTTTAAAAGGAATGCAAATGGTCAACAGAGCAGCCGTAACAGAAAATTTGTGCTCGCTGTGAGGTCCCAGAAGCTTGGTCTGCACACTGTAAGCAGCTGCTTGTCACTTAGCGAAAACCTAGCTAAACATGAGATGTTGATTGTACTGCGTGCGCTGACAATTCAATTCGCAAGTTCACTTGCGACAAAAGCCGTAAATAATTGATCCGACACCGTTATTCATCAAACCTTGCTTCAGAGTCGTTAAAATTTCATTTAAAAGACCCGTAAGAGCGGGTACATTTATGTCTCTGCACTAATCAAAATTCAGTTATTTTATGCTGCCTTTTGAACACACAAAAAATATCGTAAGCTCTTAGAAAGAATTTCGGGGCAGTTAAGTAGTGTTATTATTTTAGGGCATTCTACAAATGCAAGAATGCGTCATGCTACCAGTGAAAGCGGTTAAGATTTGCCGTTGTAAACTGAACTTCAGAGATCGAGGCTTCCTCATTTGTTTCTATTTATGCTCTTATTGAAGGCTCAAAGCCATAGTCTGGAAAGATCGAGCTTGCTACGAGCCACAGCGTACAAGCTCATTGTCACAATTACGGCCATTCTGAGATTCCCGATGAGTCGTTGCTTTTTTTGGCGTAGTAATAAAAATTGACTGCCGCTTCCATGCTATACATTGAACGTTGAGGAACCGAACTACAGCATACCACTCTTGTTTGCACCTTTCGTGAGCACATACGGCGGGAAAAAGGCACGAAGCGCGCCCACGGTGTGCATTCTTACGGGCCGCTCAGCGGAGCATCCACACTAGCAGCGCGACGCTGTCGCCACCTACATGTCGAGCTCGCGGCGAATAGGGGAGTGTGCCGCGCCGAGCCAGGCGACTGAGAGAGAGTAGGCGCGGGGCGAGCGCGACGAGCGAAGGGGAGAGGGCAGCGAACGCGCGCAACGTCACGGCGCGCGGAAGGGGAGGGAGGCGCGAGCGCGTGACGTCACGGCGAGAGCGCGCGCCATCACATGGTGTAGTGACGTCACTGCGCCGTTGCTATGGGCGCCTTCCCTCCGCTACCGCGCCGTTGCTAAGGAGAGGAGGGCGCGATAACACCTGCGGGCGACGGACGGCGGTGGAAGGAGTAGGTCCGACTAAGAAGTGCTTCGCACTTAAAACGTCCGCTGTAGCCGAAGTATGCAGTATCCGACCTGGGGGGGGAGGTTTACGAGCGCAAAAGTGCGAACTTTGACCAGTACTGCACATACATGCTACAGACACTGTTCTTTCAACGTGCACCTAGCTCTGTAGGCGTTCACGCGGGTGAATCGCCTAAAAACCCTGTTTCCGGAGCTTAGCACCGGCACTTCGAAAAGGCCTAGCACATGCGGTCGAGTGCGTAAAGACGCACGCTAAGCTGAGCAAAGAAAGAAAGAATATAACAAGGAGCAGTTACTAACCCGCTATAAAATCAGTCGTGGCCAGCAGAATCAGCTAGGCTTTTAAAACCCTTCGTGACGAAGCACCGTTCGCCAAGCAAATCAGATCAAATCAATCAATCAAATCAATCAAGCAAATCAATCAAATCTTGACGCTCCCTCAATAAAGCTTCCGCATTTCTTATATAATTGTAGTCCGAGCATTAAAACAGCTGCCTCGATATAATCTTATGGACAGCTCTAAATGTCTACAGTTCTACCAGTTGTACTGTGCACAACCACCGGCAGATTGCACACAATGTCTGGGAGCCAACCTCCTACTTAAGGTATTTCTTACCTTACTGAACCCGAGTTCTTTATCACATAAAAAAACCTGTGAAGATGAAAGGCTGACTCGACTCCGAGTGCGTCACTTTCCGTATTCGAAAGCGCTGTTGCTCAATCTCAAGGAGCCGCGTTTAACGGCAGCGGCCTTGTTCTTGAAGGTCGAACGGAGCGTCTGCTTAGATAGGCCTGTACTTTTGGTGATGTTGGTCTGTTTATCGCCGTGTACGACAGCGTTAATCGTACGTAGTTTAACCATCAGTGAAATCAGCTAGCCTGCCGCTCATGCCGCCGGTCGCAAAAAAAAAAAAAAAAGCAACAACAACAAAGGCCAGCCGCACTGGCTTGGCTTGGCTGCGCCAACCATAGAGTTTCTATGGCGCCAACGGCATGGGTGCCGACAGTGTTGACAGACACAAGTTTCTTTGCCAAAATAAACAAAGAAAAGCATATCGGGTGCCGGCACCGCGAAGTCCGTAAGCATTCAGTCAAAACAATTTTCGCCTAAAATTTAGTCTGTTGTACCACGGAAGTCCGTAAGCATTCAGTCAAAACAATTTTCGCCTAAAATTTAGTCTGTTGTAGCCGATAGTCCGCTATAGCCGAGTCCGTTATTAGCAGAGTGGACGCCACTTAAAATTCACGAGGACCAAACAAACCAACAGAAATGGTCCGTTGTTGCCGGATATGCTGTAACGAGCATAGACTGTAAAACCTTCAGTTGATGGCGCTGTGTCTGCATCCCTTCTTGACATTGCTGTTGCTCTGCACTGTGCATAAGGAATCTCCGGTGGTGTGTGTGGACACGCAACGGCAGCCATTGTCCAAAACTGGCTCTCGCAGCAGACTGCCACTTGTTTGCCAGATGCTTTGCACGCAATTTCCGCCCACGAGCTGCGTCTTTTGCCAAGTGTTGGTCGGCCCGACTAAGTGCCTGCATGGGCCTGCAGAGAGCGTCCGTGCAAGGTTGCCTTCCTGCACTGCCTCCGGTACTTGCACATGCACAAACCATGCCTCTGCAAACTGCACCAGCTGACAAAGCTGCTGCCCTGAATGACAAACGACTTTATTGTTGCACAATGACGCATTAAACAATTCACTTTTATGGAGCATTAAAATTAGTTAGCACGCAACAAAAATTCCACATCAAACGGGCCAGCTGGCGAACCTGCTTCACGTGTTGATGGCTGCCATGTCCCATCCAATTTTAGTTCAGTGCGGTTCTCAAGCAAACGTTCCCCAGTTTGCAACGCCAAGGTGGCTGCCCGGGCAGGTATGGCGATGCCCACATGCAATGCTGCCTTGCTGTGGGTCGTGACCGATGCGGTCACTGCACACATCCTCCCTAGCCCAGGTGTGTGGGAGCCGTGCAGCAGAGGAGCAGCCGCACAAGCAAGCCACTGGCCGGCTCTCTCTGTGAGCCCCCAGCACAGCACGCTGCCGCACCGCTTGCACGTGGGGCAGCGTTTATTGGGCCTCTCTGTACAGGTGACGTAGCCCCGTTCAGGCGACGTAGCAGTACTCGTCGGTGGAGTTGGGCGTCCGCTCCAGGTACTGCTTGTCGATGAGCGCCTCGATGCACTTCTTGATCATGGCCACGCTGGGCACAAAGCGGCTCTTGGCCTGGCTGATCACCTGCAAGGGCCGGCCCATCACAATTGGCAACGGCACTTTACTCTGCACAGGGCTGCTGCAAACCTCGGGCAGGAGGAGGAGGAATGCACTTGCCAAGAATAAAAGCTATAAACAAGATGCAAAAGCAGTGTTTCTCATACCCTGTGAATACAGGAGGTATACTCGACTGGCAGAGCTAATTAGAAGGATGGGGTGGAGTGCATTGGGCAGACATTGTCCCTGGAGAAGAAAGTGCATGACAGCTGCATATTACCGGTACTCACCTACAGGGCAGAAAGTTGGAGGACTTGGCGAGCAATGGAACGGAAGATGATAGGTGTAACATTAAGGGACAAGAAGAGAGCGGAGCGGGTCAGGAACACATTTGGTCTCTTTTTTTTTGCCTGCTCAAAGCAGCTTTGAGCAGCTCCAAGCAGCTCCGTATTTTATTTGCCCATAGAACATCTATGGCAGGAGCAGCTTTGGGCTGCTTGGAACTGCTCAGAGCTGCTCGGAGCAGGCAAAAAAAAAGAGACCTATTGGTAGAAATTAAGGAGAAATGGACGTGGGCAGGGCATGTAATGCGAAGGCAAGATAGGGTAACAGTGGATCCCTAGAGAAGGTAAGCGTTGCAGGGGGCGTTTGCAGGAATTAATTGGTCGCAGTTGGCACAGGACCGGGGTAATTGGGGATTAGAGGGACACTGAAGTGATATGTAAACATTGCGGGATTACTAGCGCAAATTGTAGTCCGGAGTCCCCAGGCCATGTTTCGACCACTCTGGGCGCGTTTACGCGATTTTATTTAGTAGAAAAATAAATTCGAAAATGCTGTCCTCCTCTCTTTACGCTCGCCCATTTTTTGTGGCGTTTTCGTGTGACGTCGGGAGGAGCCGAGGTCGCAATTGGCTGCGCTACTGCGCGGCTGGCCGGCCTTCAGGCAGAGTCAGTCGGCCCAGCGTTTCATCCGCCGGCCGCAGACGGGTCGTCGCAATTCGTTCGCTCAGTTGAAACGAAGCCAGGACACGTTTGTGAATGGAAGAATGTGCCTTTCTTTACTTGGTTAGTTTGTACACTGCATCTAGCTCCAAGTCAAGGTCGCTTCACACAAGCGCTGCATAAGCGCACATGCGACGCTTCGCTGACTGGTACGCCAGTAGGAAAATATAAGGCCTCTTGAAGGCAAGAGAAGAGTCAGCGAAGTCAATATAGGTACTAAGGAAATAAAATCAACTGATATTTTTACCGTACAGCGTAAAACTAGGGTGCAGGAAGCACATTTTTGCGCTGGGCGAACAAGCACAGCGGTCAGCAGCACGACTACGCATCTGCGAACGCTTTTCCGTCTAAGAAATGCGATTACTAGACGTGATATACTGTGGAAACTTGGGGGATGCTTACTGCACGAGCGCAACACAACAAATAGTCACCTAAGCTGCTTGAAATGCTAAAACTAAATAAAAGTGTAAACTGGTTATACAATATATACCTTATATTTCCAAGGTCAGCAGAACCCGCCCCGTGGCCGAGTGGTCTAGAGCGCTGGGTGTGTCATTGCAAGTATTTTGCAAGTCGCGAGTTCGAATCTCCGCGGATGCTTGCTTTTTTTTTTTATAAGTTAACTTTTTCGTTTTTTGCCGATGTTTTCTATACTGCGTTCGCCTTTTTTTGGGCCGCAACGTTCATGGCTACACGAACTAGTTCACAGAACGCGCGCAGGCTGGCACTGGCGCACTAGCGAGTTCTCGTTGGCGTGCTGTTGCCATAAGCACCGACTGCTTGTGGGCAGTGGGCACAGGCCAGAATCAACAGACCCTTGGCCTGGTGCGAACACCCTTTTTACGATACAGGCATGGGTGAGGCAAGCTCCAAATATGGGGGAAAAGCGCATGGCATTTGAGCGTCTGCAGGGACGCGGAGGGCGTTCATGCACTGAGTAGGCGTCGGCTAGTGAATGCTATGATTCCAAGCCGTCCTGGGAGGCTTATCTTACGCATTTTACAGCCGACAACATGGCAGAAGCGCGGTACGATGATTACTGAGATATTGAGAATGCCCATCCAACAACACCATCGGTTGTGTTTTACAGAACCGAAACCGAAACTTGTTTGATTGCTAACCTTGGGCATCGTCCAATCACGGTGCTCCGTCCTCCCAACGTCACAGCTTTAGTTGGTGCGGCCGCCGCAAACCGCGCATAGTAGTTTTTCTTCTTTCGCGCTGTGTAAAATAATTACCGATTTGTGAACCGGATAAACGATGAAAAGTGGGCTAATTTGAGCCAGTCTACGCAGTGCAAGCAAAAACGGGAGCTTGACAAATTCACTTCAGTGTCCCTTTAATGGGAGATAGGCTGGTGATGATGATGAGGAGGCCCTCCGATCACTGGCTTGTACCAAGCATGCCAGGACCTCACTGCAAGCACCATTAAGAGGGAGGGACCGCACGTGCCTCCTGGATGAGGGTGTTGTGGCGCAGGAGCTTGCGGGCCTTCATGATGCGCACCACGGCCGCCTGCAGGTACAGCTTGCGGTCCTCGTCCACCGAGCTGTGCGTCTGCTCCAGCTCCTGCTGCGAGAGAAGAAGTGGTGGCCATCAGGGGCCCACTCAAGAGGCTGTACCAACCCTCTTTAATGCACCCAAAAAAGGCCCCGTTAGAATAGCAGCGACACCACTTCAAATGCAAACTTCACTCACACGAGTTGGTGACGTATTATGGGGCCATAAAATACAACTCAAATTAAACACGGATGCCCACACAATGAGCTTAGATTCAGTGCACATTTTCCATAGTCGCAACAATGGTGTGGAAGCAAACACGTGAACAGTGTGTTGCCGAAGCTGCTCAGACTTTGGGCCCACTGGGCTGGTCTGACACTCGGCAAGTGGCCCAAGCGACACTGCCACTCACGTGACCTTTTCTTTTCTGTCAAGCATGCCCACTGTTGCACGAAACCGTTACCACTAATTGTAGCAAAAATGAGGCACATCTGGTCAAACACAAGGCCCTTGAGTGGGCCATGTAGGAAGGCAGACAGCAAGCAATGCAACAACATTCCACCACTTACGGCAGCCTCATTCAGCGTATGAACTTTTCTTTTAGGTGCCTGCCCTAAATACGTCACTGCCGACATCACAGTGCAGTGGGAGAAATGAAATCTCGGCACAACTTCTCAGTGAATAAAGCGTCGTTGGTTGCAGGAAAAGTGCTGGAGGCAGTACAAAATGCCAAGTCTTCCGAATAGCGCAAAGTTGCATTTTGTCTTCCTGGCCCCTTTAACCCTGGCAGGGTCAGTGATGCACATGCTCTATCATTTCCCTCGCTTGGCATGTGCTGCCACATTGCGGAAATACGTGCTTTTCTTCTTGGTCTTCTTTCCTTTTTTTATACTTCACTACAACGGTGCGCCAGCTACCACTTGCACATCCGGTCACGTGCGGGCACACAGCAGATAGTTTCAGTTTTGTGCTCCAGGTGCTTCCCACTTCTTGTGCCCGCAAAAGTGACGCGCTTTTTAATGGCCGCATAATAATGTTTTTATAGAATTTTTCTTCCGTCACTCACGAATAAACCTGTGTACATAACAACGCAAACGTTTTTCTGTCACTTCATGGTCACCCTAAAAAAATTACAATTTTTCCTCGAAATACATTCAGTGAAAGAATTTAAACCCGCAATAACAAAATCAACCCGGGGTGGCATTTGTGGAACAGTTTGACCCTCGCCGTGAACAGCCGGCCGATGGCGGGACCTGCGGGTGGGTACCTGTGCGGCCTCCTTCTGGAGGACGGCGGAGATCTTGAACTTGGTGCGCTTGTTGGAGTAGGCCTTGTTCAGGTGCAGCACCGTGTCGGGGCCGAGGGGCCCGTGCTGGCCCTCCCCCGGGCCCTGCTCCTGGCCCTGCTCCTGGCCCTGGGGCGGCAGCAGGAGGAGGAGGCGGGCATCCAGCAGGCCCTGCAGCTGCCTGTGCAGCTGGTCGGGGGCCAGCCGGGTGGCCTCGGCCAGGTCGCGCACGCACAGGGCGTCGGCCCCCTCGAAGGGCAGCAGCAGCGCCATCTGGTAGGTGCCCAGGCTCACCAGGTACGAGCGCCGCAGGTAGCACAGCCGCACCTCCGCCTGGCACAGGTGCTGCAGCCAGCTCAGCTTGCGCCCGCTGAACTTGCTCTGGTAGAAGTGCTCAAACTGCACGCACGGCGGGCCAATGCTCAGTGACGCTGGCACAGAAGCCCATGCATCTCGCAGTGTTCTTGGAAAGCGTTAACGGAATTCCATGCAAGTCCGGTTGGCATTTCATCTACCCATTTCAGGCTAACAGCGCCCAAGAAGGGCTCAAATGCAGTTTTTTCGGGCTCAAAGCACCTAAATTCCTGCCACAGCGCACGTGCATGGCCGTCACCGTATTTGTTTACACGATAACAGACCGTGCAACAAGCAACCGTGGAGGCAGCTTCGCAGCGACACCACCAGGGGGCAACACGTGGCGACTTACAGCACGTTTTCGATTTGGGCAACACTAGCCAGCTACAACCGATTGCCACACACACAACGAGTGCACGTGGATTCGTTGTGTGTGCGGCACTCAGTAGCCCTGCTCTCAATCAAAAGCGGAAGTTTTTATCGCTACAAGATAAGGCAGCCATCACTGCCCAAGTCAGTGGCCCACGTGGAAGGGAGCATAGCCCTGACCCGCCTGCAGCTTGCTAGACTGCCTTGAAAAACTGCGCACGTGCGCAAAACAAAACCACGACGGCTGTGGCCTTTCTGGACGTAAACAAAGTGGTGTGCACAGCACTGGAACAACAAGCTGCCACTGCCTGGCAAAGTCTGTCAACAGAACAAGCTGGACTTCGCCTCCAGGGAGAAAAACGTGCAGAGAAGGCAAACCTGCAGGATGTTCTTGATGCGTTCGACACGATTCGGCCATTCTTAGGCACGCACAACTAGCAATGGAGCACTTCTTGTAGTGTGAGAGCTGAGCTGTGAAGTTTCTGCAAGGTAAGGCTCGCAAAGTCATGTAACCGGCTTTCGGAAATAAATTTTCGCTTTGCAGGCGAGTTTCTTGGCATTCTCGTGGCAACAAAACTCTCGCAAATGCAAACTTTTTCGCTTTCTCCAGCAGATTCGTCATTGCAGGGTTCAACTGTATTCTACCCTTTTGCAACATGGCGTGTAGCATGGTACCCGCGACTTATAAGAGCCCTTTTGCGAGTTACAATTGTCGCCATCCCCACTCGAGTGGTTAATTCAAGAACACCTGCTGGACACGCCAAAGGCTCGGCGTGTGAAGTAGCTGTTCTCGGTTTCACGTTTTCTACCTAGTTAAAGTGTTTATTAAAGCAAAACTGAAGCGGTTACCTGAATATATAAGGGGTACAGATTCCAATACGTTTTCTGCTGTAGCAATGGTTAGGAAACGGTTTATGACAGCGGGTTTATGATTAGGGCAAGACCTAATCTCATTAGATCGAGTTGCTTATTTTCATTTTCATTTCATTCCATTTATTTAAACAAAGCATGTCTCGGGAGGAGAGGCAAAAGGCAGATTAACTCTGCCTGATGGCGACCATCAACCCCCCCCGGACATGTAACATTGCAACACTGCACAGCAACCGTCTCTTAAGTGAATGGCTTTCAAATGGCTTTAAAGTGAAATTTTGGTTTCAAATTTCGCAAATGGCCTCTAGTGAAGGGTCACACGTGGGACTGTGGGATAAAAATGTTGCTACGCGTCCTGGAGCGGGCATGGCACACGTGCCTGCCCTCCACATGTGGGTGGGCACCAGTACGGGCACGCCACACGCAGGGCCACTGCCGTTTTTGCCAGCACTCATGGAGCACGTCCTCGACTCTTGGTGCTCGAGGGGCATCAACCCGCCTGCTCCGCTGGTAGCCCAGCCGCTATCCCCACTGCCAGCTACGCCACAACAGCTGGAGAGGGAGGCAATAAAACTGGCGAGGACCCGGCACTCAGCTTGCTAGGCCACATGTCTGAGAGAACGAAAAAAACGGTCAAGTTGATGACGATGGTGCACATGCCAGTGCAAACTTGTTCACAGTGCACCTGGCAGGAAAATCAACACAGCATCTGTCGCTGGGGGTGCTATTGAGGAATCGGCCAGGGGGGCACTTACGGTGCTAGGATATGATCCCTGTGCATTTCAGTGCCTGGCATCCAGTTCCTTCCAGAAAGTAGTTGTGACAACACAACAGCGACATCAAGGGCGCTGCATGGGAAAAAAAGCTGCTTCTCCAACCTGGGGCACCCAAATGGCCATTCCACGCACTCGAAGTAGTGTTTGTTGTTCTAGGCTGTGGGACAGGAGAGGAAAAGCCACATTCTGCTTCTTCCCCGCACTCATTCCACCAAGGCGCGGGTTGCCAGAAGCATGCGGACAAGACAGACACCGATTGAACAGTACAAAACCACAAACTCACCACACTCCAAAGACCCATGCTTCTGTGCACATCACATTACTATGCACATTTCCTCTTTTCTTTGATGGATGGTGACAGTGAAGGAGGCCAATTGGGGTGATCATTGCTGCAAGTGCAGTCCAACATTTCAAAGCAGCATTGCCCTGCACGGCTTCCATGCACAAACAGATGGAGGCCCACCAAATGAACAGTGAGGCGGAGAGATGTGCAAGCCCTCTTCACTGGCACCCTTGGAAACAGAACTTGGTTAAAGGAGCCATGAAGAGAAAACACAAGTTTGGTTCATTCAAAAGATTGTCTCGTTAGAATCATACTGACACCACTTTTAACGTAAACTTCGTTCAAATAAGCTACATAATTAGGAAAAACGGGAATGGTCATGCGACCCACCAGCTCATTTCCCGCAACAGAAACTATGATGTCACATGAGCTAAGCTCTGCGATTGGCGGAGGCTGGCAGAAGCAGACGCAAATTAGGTAGAGCTTACAAACTAGACGAACGAGCGATTTGCACTTAAATTTAGGGCACATTCTTTACAAAGCAATAAGAATGATGGGACAAACAGTGGAAGTTACGAAAGCACATGTAAACATAGAAGTACTGATGCGTTCTGCTGTTCGTACTGGGCACAGCATGCGTGGTTTAGCTGCACAGCACTACGGGGCTTGGGGTTGTCTCAGACGACACTGGCCGATTGACGCAAGCAACGGTGTCTTACGTGACCCCATTTGTCGAGCGAGCACTGTTTCAGGGAACGAATATTTTCTCCCAGAACAAAAACAAGCCAGGTTTAAATGCGGGTAAAAACAAACCAAACGCTTGCCACGGTATGGTGGTGCCATCTAGGTTACGGAACGTAAAGAAACGCGGGAACGAACCAACACCGCTGTACAGGGTGGAGACAACCTTTGAACGGTCCCGTGCCGCCGCAATTGGGCCAACGGGCTCAACGCGTTATTCTTTTCGTTTCCCACGAGACCTAGCAACGCGAAACAGACAATATGATTCAAACTTCTTCAGTAAACCGCGTTGCGGCGATAATTTTAGCGCGGTTTTGACACAATGACTTGCTTCGGCGGCGAGCGAGCAACCGAAAATGGCGGTGCCAGCGTATACGTGTCTCTACCCTGTACGGCGGATGCGTGAATGAAGGTACTCTAGGCTGCAGAGCGGTCGGTTCCTGTGATGTCATTTGGGACCACGAAAACGCACGATTGAGCGGGAAAATCAAAATTTTAACCTGAATTGTTTAATTTCTCAGTGAATAAAGCACCGTTTGTATCCGGACAAGCGCTGGGGGCACTATAAAACACGAAATCTTTCGAATAAAACCAACTTGCATTTTCTCTTCATGGCTCCTTTAACTAAGCAAGAATTGTACATAGTAATGTGATGTACACTGAATTCCATTCAGTTCAATTTCCACATTGCCCTAGAGAGATTCCTGTGATTCCTGGGCAAAAAGCTGCTCATGACAGCTTGACTGAGGCCTAGAAGCATGGGTCCAAGTAGGCGTGGCAAGTTCAGGGTTCAATGTTTTGTAATTTCAGTTGATGTCTTGTACAGATTCTCTAGCGTCTCGGAAACATGGTTCAGGTACCCAGCGTTCGTACGGGCTTCAAAAGCGAAAATTCAAGGGTTTTCAAGGACTTTCAAGGACCAGAAAAAACATTTTCAAGGTCCCCATCTTATGTTTTATCTGTGATTATTTAAAACTTTTTCAACAAAATGCAAAATTTTGATATTACCTAATACCTAAGAATATTAATGCACATTTAGATAGGCGCTATGGGTTCATAAATGCACCCCCAGCTTTATTTTTTTTCCTTAGTTTATATTTAGAGGTTTTTCTTTTTTCTTGGTGTTTTGCTGAGGCTGCTTGATTTCAAAACTTCGTTAATGTTGCCTGCATCTCCTGCTTTGTCAGCAAAAGTATCAGCTGAAATTAACTCAGCAAGTGTTGCTGCAAGGCAGGATGAACTATGTACACGTCCACCATTTGCACGCAAAAGCAAATGCAGATGGAGCGTACGAGGCACAGCAAACATGCAATGAAAGGCTGTCCACAGACTAGATGGAACATGCAAGATAGAGAACAGAAGCCGGCTTTCACGAGATTGTATCGTGACATGAATTCTATTCAGGAGTGCTGCTCCGAATGTTGCCTCGTAATAATGAGAATCCAGAACTCGTAATTTCACGCAATACACTGAAACTTGATTGTTACAATGCTTCTTTACATTTGTAACACCTAAAATTCACGACAAACACTTTAAATCCTTGTGAAAAGATAGGGCCATTGGTTCTCTCCAGAAAAATCAAGGGTTTTCAAGGACCCTTTAAAAATTCCAGGATTTTCCAGGCCTTGAAATTTACACTTCTAAATTCAAGGGTTTTCAAGGTTTTCAAGGACCTATGCGAACCTTGGGTACCCTAGTGCCACCAACTTGCCCAACTTCCCGCACTCTGCGGGACACACTCACTGGCCACCCACTCAAAAATGACAAGGAAAAAAGGTCTCAAAACTTGCTCCAGGCAGCAAAGCCTGGCTTTGAATGTGAGAAAGACTTTCATTTTTTCCTTCAGGATGACTGGGTCACGCAGGAATGGTAAGCACCAGCAGGGCCGAGAGCCGAGTCAACTGTTTTTTCTGGGCAGAGGATAGTGGTTGCTGCTGTTGCCTGGTCCAGTTACATTTCCACAGTCACGTGTGCAGGCCTTCCATAGCCACTGCAAGCGGCCAACCCTCGTTGCCTCCGGCTCAGCCTATGGGACCAGCAGTGCACGCTCCCCCGCAGCCCCACAGGGACCCACCTTTTGGACGCTCCGCTCCAGCTCCAGGGGGATGGCAAAGGGCGACACCGCACTCTGACCCAGGGGCCACGCTCCCGCCTGCACCGGAGGGAAGGGGAAGGGGTGGCTCAGGGCGGGGCAGCCGCCACCAGGAGGGCCTCCTCACCTGGAGGACGTATATGGAGAAGTTGATGCCCAGCTCGATGTTCTCCGCCTTGAGGTAGCTGCTGAACTTGTTGTTCAGGTCGGCACTCACACTCATGTCCGTGAACATCCGGTGCAGCTTGCTCGTGAACTCGTAGCCGCACGCTTGCTGCACACACCCCCATCACGCTACGGGAGCAAGTCCTTCCCCGCCACGGCACACGCTACTGGGACGGAGCTCCCAGCTCTGCGTGTCACTCCAGCCACAACTTGAACGAGCAGGCAGCGTGCCTGCCTCGGAACCCCACCCAGCAGGCCTTCCACCGAGGCCTGCTCTCTGTCGACACCCGCCCATTCCTCACACTGACCTGCCTGCTTCCAGGAGTGAGACGACCCCATTTGCAGAATGCCGGAAGGACTATGGGCAGTGCGTTTAATCAACACCGCCTGTATAAACATTGCCTAACAGCCACTCTCCTGCTGCTCTTTCCCGCTCCGTAGCCTTCCTGCGTGCTTTCATGTCCGACAGCCAGCGCCGCTTCTCGGAAACTATGCAAAGTAGTTGACCGTTTGGCTAGCGTTCCCCAGGCGGCGCTCCTACACCTTGTTATTTATCACCATGCCTGTCTGTCTTGGTCTGTCGCTCATAAAACCGCCTGTGCCACAGCAGACGCAAAACCACTTGTGCTGCCGCAGGCTGACGCCAGCTTTGCGCGTTTACCTACTTGGATCACGAGCCCCGAAATTTCCCGAGTGGCGCATTCCCCCCTCTGCCCCCTCCTTATGTCGGCCTTGTTTTGTTCACGCTGTTCGCACTCCGCATCGGTATGCCGTTTTAAAATTGACGACTGTACTGTACAAGCGCCTGGACAGCGTGGCTGGCCCCTCAGCTGCGTATCATTTTGTCTGAAATTTACAAGCACGTGATAGCTTTTTTTAAATTAATGGTATAGAAGTGAGCGCTCGTGCTGGCAGTTTTTTCTTCACTAAATCCTCCAGAGAGAAAAATATCAGCAAAATAATGGCTGCACGATCTGAAAATATAGTTTTTCTGTTTGCTATTTGTCTAGCCGAAAATTAATATGTTCTTCATATTAATTTTCATCAGCCTCCATCAGTCATCTTTTGAAAAATGCAGCACGTATGAAGTGAACGAAATGCTGAACAAGATCCCCAGTTCGCCCCAGAACTAGCGCCTCGTCGCGGCTAAGATGTGAGCGAAACGGCTCTTGAATCCCAACAGGCAGACTGACAGACACACGCCGTAGAAGCGCTGGTGACTCGCGCCACATAGCGGATGAGTGCCTGAACTGCCGTTCTCATTGGAAAGTGGGCAACACGTTAGGCAACATTTGTACAGGCGGCATTGCTTTAATCCTCTCCTATACTTAAAGGAGCCAGGAGAACAAAATGCAAGCTTGTTTTATTTGAAAGATTTCGTGTTTTATAGTGCTCCTAGCGCTTCTCCGGCAGCAAATGATTCCGTATTCACTGACAAATTAACCAATGTAGGTTAAAATTTCGATTCTTCCGCCAAATCGTGTGTTTTCGGGACGTCAGCAATGAAGTCATAAGCGCGCATACACAAACGAGCTTGCACTGCGTGATTCGGCTGCAGCGCTGCTTGCCGTCAGTCTTCCCAGATGGCGCTACTATACGCATGCACGGACCATTGCCTGCCGTTGCTCTGTTTTTTGACCGTATTGGCACCTGGCTTGTTTTTGTTACGGTAGAAAGTAATTGTTATATGAAACATGGAATATCCTCGACAAACAGGGTCACGCAAGACAACGTCACTCACGCCGATTGGCCAGTGCGTGTAAGACAACTTGAAAGCGGCGGACTGCTGTGCAGCTAAAACAAGCATAGTGCGCGCAGTACCAACAAGAGTACGCATGGGTACTTCAATGTTTACGCGTGCTTTCGTAACTTCCACCGTTTATCCCCCATTCTTACTGCTACAGAAAGAACGTGCCCTTTTAGGCGCAAATAGGTCGTTCGGCAAGCTTATAAGCTCTGGCTAATTTGCATTAGCTTTCGCCAGCCTCCGCCAATCGCAGAGCATTCTAGTGTGACATCATAAGTTCTGCTGCAGGAAACGAGCTGGTGGGTCGCGTGGCCGTTCCCTTTTTCCCTAGTTATATAGGTTATTTGAGCGAAGTGTGCGTTAAAAGTGGTGTCAGTATGATTCTAAGGAGGCAATCTTTCGAATAAACCAAACTTGTGAGTTGTCTTCATGGCTCCTTCAAGATCCAAATTAGGAGGACAGTAATTATCACCCGATTCCGCTCCCAATGTCCTCAATAAGTTCTCTCACAAGATCAGCCTCAGCAACAGCAGACGTTCATTTATTTCGAGTGAAGTAACAAAAGCCTCCGTGCAACCTCCAATGCAAGAAGCTACAGAACAAACGAGCAATGACTTCTTTAGGCAAACGAGTCTTGCAAGTTTTGAAAATGGCAAGGAAGTCCTGCATGTTTGATAGAAACTCTTGATACAAACTTTTGTTTTTACTCTACATTAATGATTTTATGAATTGCCTCTCTTCATCCAGTCGTATATTATTTGGTGATGACACTCCGATGGTAGCATTATGTCTTTAAGTGAAAAACTAAATTCTGACCTGTCACAACCGGCTCGGTGGAGCAGTAACAACATGTTACAAATTCACACGTCTAAGACAACACTTGTTGTCTTCCCTTCACTGCAAAAACCTTTACCTTCTATTCTCCCCCTTACAATTGCGCTCGATAACATCCCTGCAGGCGAGCGACTGCTCTA
The DNA here is from genome assembly GCF_048455015.1 of Haemaphysalis longicornis. Lineage (NCBI taxonomy): Eukaryota > Metazoa > Arthropoda > Arachnida > Ixodida > Ixodidae > Haemaphysalis > Haemaphysalis longicornis. The sequence goes on from NW_027526295.1 coordinate 11,120,699, forward strand.
GATTCCTAGGCGTTCAACTCGACAGTAACAGAGTCCTTCAATGCCTTTCTGGTCATGAAACTTCGCCGTCAGGCTATGGGAGAGCTTCGTTCGCTGCCGTGCCGCGGCGCTGGTGTCGATCGGAGGGCAGCCGGGGGCGTGGTCAGAGCGCGTTTGGCAGGGAACGGACCACGGAGTAAGATAAAACAGACCCTCGCCGCCTTATCAGCAGTGAGCTTTCGCTTTACGTGTCGTGGGCCGCTCAAATGTACTTATCATTTTGCGAGTGGCGAAAAAATTTGGTGCGAATGGGCATGCTGCTACTGCGTTCCTGCCTGCCGGTCTGGCTACAGAGCAGCAGCGGCCACCCGATGCCCTCCGATCTGCGGTAGCGCCACTCGCGGCAGCCTTTGTCCCCGTACGAAACTTGGCCGGGAGTTTCATTACCAAAGAAGCATTGAAGGACTGAAATATCACCTTGAAATATCACCGAAATATCACCTTGAAATATCACCGACACATTGTGTACATTAGGAAAAAAACGATGTTAGGCATAAGAATACTGATTACATCTCACCTTTATTTCAATCCCTCAACACTGATGTCACGGTATTTTTCTTTTGTTCATTCACACATTCCTTACTGCATTATTTCATAGAGTAACACATACACCACTCATCTTACTTCAGTTTAAACAATTAAAAGCCAAGCAATAAGAATTGCCACGTGAAGCCCATTTCTCACTAACGCTACGTCACTACTTCACGAAAACAAAATATTAACTGTTACCAAACTTGTTAAATATAACCTTGGTATTTATATGTATACGATAACAAACAATCAACTTTCGCACTTAACTTCGATTCTTTCAAATAGCAATGTCACGAGGTTTGTGCTAAACAATAATTTTCTTTTGCCAAAAGTTCGCACAAATTACGGCACGTAATTCGTTCATTTTTCTGGAATTTCTTTTTAGAATAGTTTACCTTTTCACTTTATAGCGTCCCATTCCCTGAATGTAATTAAAACGAAGTTAAAAAATCAGATGTCAACTCGCTTTTATTGTTTATTGTGAGTTGCTCTGTGAGATCCCTTGTTTTTGTTATGACAGCGTGTTTTTCTTTATTTTCAATTGTTTCTGTGAGATTAATAGCGTACATTCCCACTTAATTTGACTCAATTACAATTTACTGAAGTTGTTTCTCTGCTATATACGTAAAAACTATTCCCTGAGAAAAACTGTGAAAGAGGTCCCCTTTCTGAAAGAGGACCTCTTTCTGTAATCTTGCACATGTTACGTGTATTTTGTACAAATAAACCTTTTATGATTCAGGTTGAGATTTCGAAACTCGAAAATGCTTGGCAAAATTGAAAATTTGGCCAAATCCCAAATTGCTCCCATAACTTGAAGTAGGCAGAGAAAAAATTGCTCATAAAAATGGAGAAATTTGCTAAAATTGGGTATCGTTAAGACCAGGTTGTCAGCACACACCGCGGTGAGGGCATATGAGAGCTCCCCATGCTCAGTGCAAGCAGACAATTTGCGCGTGCTTCACCCGTCCTCCGAGGGGTGGCGCTGCACGCTGGGGGCCATTGTTTGCATGCAGTTCTCTGTGGTAAACCACAAAACCGGAGCCTTTCAGACTTCCTCAGTGGAAACTTCCCCCGCACATTTCGTCTCACTCGACGGCACCGTTGTATGGTGCAGAGAAAACTTTTATACCAAGAAAACAAGAAAAATGTATACACACTTTCTTGCAGCACGAATCGTTCTGTGAAAAAAGTGCTGCCCGACCAGCGACGAGTGGTGTCAGGAGAAGCGCTCGTTTCCTGCTCCCAAAGACGAGCGTCTCAAGCCTCCAGCTCTGGCGACATGCCGTGCCCAGGCGGGGCTGCCTGCCACCAGCAGCCGACAGAGCTGGCTGCGAGAGACATTGCGAGCCTCGCTGGCGCATGACGCCGTGTCCACATCCGGCCTCTCCAGGAAATCGACACGACTCGGAAGCGGCCAGAGTCCTTGTCTGACCGAGCATCGATGGAATGGGCTCTGGGTGACTGTTCCATGCCAGTGTCTCATTTTGCTCAAATTGTCGAGTGCAAGTTCTCTTGCCTACGACTGTGAAGTGGCTCTTTCAACTTTGCTCCAGGAGTTACCTAGAAATTATTGGCAGCTTGAACCACGCTGTGTCGAAAGAGGTGTGCAGCTATTTCGGGATGCGACACACCACATCACGATTGCCCTTTACCATTCTGCTGCACAGTTTACAATCAAGCTGGTCTGCCTCTTTTATGGGAGGTGCTCCTTGCTCCCAGTCGGTGCAATTAGAATCTGGCACGTTACATAAGTACGCCACAAGTTCATTACTAAGCGCCGCTCAAGAATTGATGCACCGTGAGGTAGCACTCCTCGGCAAGAGAAGTGCTTCTAGCAATTTCACACCTACATTGCTTCAATAAGGGCTGGAATGTGGAGGTGACCAATCGCAATTTCAATTAGCGAGCATATGCTCTGGCCTTCCGAAGTCAATCAGTGCCAGAGGAGTTATCTTAATTTTATTTACAGTGAGCAAAGTAAACACCTGCGAGAGGTGCCGTCCACAAGTGTTGGGGTGTCGTTTTATAAGCCACAGGCTCTTGATTTCTCTCTGCAACAGCGTGAGCCCGCTACCTTACCACCAAGACAAACAACAGCCTGTTACAGAGTGACCAGAAAATGCAGGCACCACTCGAAACGGGCCCCGGCCGCTGCAAGCACTGCATCGGCTCCCCAAGTCGCCCAGGCCACTGGAGATGAGCACTGACAATGCTTCGTGGCGAACCGATGGCCCCCATGCGTGTGCGCCGTCTGTGGGAAACTGCTAGAAGCGCACGGTGAACTGGCACGGGCACTGTTGCGCCACCTCTCCCATTCCTCCACCGTGGTACGCACAGGTCTGTTTCAACAATGCCTCCTCTGCGCCCGTCTGAAGCCGGGGCCACGCCAGCCAATCCCTCACAGTGGTGGCTTGGTGGGAACGGCCGGAGGAGGAGGGCTCACCTTGAGCTTGTTGATCATGGCCTCCTCGACGTCCATGGACATGGACTGGCTGTGGATGAGCCGCTTGGCCAGCATCTTGGCGTAGAACTGCAAGGGGCCACGCTCCGTCACCAGGTGGAGGAGGAGCGCACTTTTCCTTGGCCAGTTTATATGAGAACAGTCAAGCCCCAATACGGCAGTTCACTATGCTGGGGGCTGCTTCATGCGCCAAAGCTACGCTTACCATGTACTTGTACAAGAATAACAAAAACACCACCAGTACGAGAATCACCAGGCACAAGATAATAAAGTAAAGTGCCATGCACGAGAACAACAGAGCTGTCTTCGTGGACTTTATCTTATCTGAAAGTAAATTGTGACCTCCCTGCCTGGAACGGCCTCACAGTGCCTGCCTTGCTCTGCCCTCGGCGTCCCTGCCACTGCCTCGGTCCCCTGGCGAGTTCCCAAACGTCCTGCAACACAGAAACGGGCGCCCCCCCCTTCCCCGGTAGTGGCGATGCAAGAGTGAGCCCCTCCTTTTCCTGACAGACCCGATCTCAACAGCCCATCATCATTAGCCACTGCTCACCAGAACGCCCTTGGTGAAAACAAAACTCCGGATGTGCGAAAAAATGTGCTAATGACGGCTAGAATTGCACTGCACGAGCCATCCGCAGGGCCAGTAAAAACAGGCGTCAAGGTTAACCTCGGCCCACTCACCCAGCGGGGCTGACAAGCGCTTTGTCTCCGAGCACTTCAAACACACCATGCCACCCTCCCCCCCCCCCCCCCACACAGCGCAAGCACTACCAAAAACGGAGACAAATGTCAAGGCGCAAGGGCCGCCGGTGGCCCACAGAAACCGATAACGGGCCCTCACATGATACGCAGAAACAACTATTTGGCCCACCTCAACTACCCTTTAGAAAAATAAAAGGCTCGTTAAAAAGTGCTTCCTAACTGCTACTGAACTGGTCATTCCCACCTACCAAGTCATCGTCATTTTTGGCAACGGCTCCTGGGAAAAGTTGCACCTCCATTAAGCGCGTCCTTAAAGCCTCGCAAAAAGCAAACACGACCCACAAACGGCCATGAGCCCGTCTGAACTGCCCCGTTCTCCTGCAGCTGGTGTCAGGAGGGAGAGGGAGCAGGGATGCAGACCTTCTGGAAGACATCCTTGTCGTCGATGTACTTGAAGACGGTGATGGACTGGGTGAGCTTGTCCTCCACCTCCGACTCGGAGATGCCCTTGGCGCTCTTCTTGAGCAGCGCGTCACAGTACTTGGCCAGCTGCGGCCAGGGGCAGAAAAGGGCGAGGCACTCATTCGCACCCGTGCGGCTCGCAAGTGGGCCACACTTGTTGTCAGGCAACACCATGCGCAATCATGCATCACACAAAACAACGTGCCCAACAAAACACTTTACGAGTGCACCAAGAGGAATCTCGTGGAAGCTCAGTGCCTGGTGCCGAATCGCGGACGACACAGGGGGAAAAAAAAAGACACCTGCAGCAAAAAAGCACGCTAATTGTTACATTAACTGTGCTGTTTGAGTAGTGTACGAAATCAAAGTGCCATGCAGCTCAACCTACACACGCCAAACAGGTCGCTGTATCAACAATGATTTCCTAAGAGAACATGCATACTGCTTAACTCTTTCCTAACGGTGCCAGAGGCCATCGGACACTGAGTTCCAATGATTTCAAATGTCCCGTGAAAGCTAAAAACAGCGCCTTGCGGACAGCTAACGCTATCTTGCGTATTTATTAACAGCTCCATTTTCGATTTTGTTATCTTTTGTTGACATTTTGCGTGCGCAGACGGCACCGACAGTGAAATTTGAAACTGCGATAGCAGCGAGTTATGCGAGAATGGCATCCACTTCACGGCGCGCACCAGCAAAAGCGGACAGCTGTGGCAGACACTTGGGCAGCTGTTGCTGCTGATTTTAGTGCACAACACTTTGGCCAAGGGCACGGGCAAGGCAATGGTGCTGTGTGTAACCGAGCGTGTGACGACAGAAAGTGTGGCGAAAAGGTTCGGGGGAGGGCAGTGCGCTGTGTGTGCACGAGACGCTGGTCTGTGCAACGCTTGGAGCAGGCGGGAGGGAGAGGCGTCCCCTGCCTAAGCCTCAGTTCGCGGTCCCTTCCCAAGACACACTATGCACCGCCCACGCAGAGGCTCACCATCGCTGCCGTCGAGAGAACCCAGAAGCAATAATGCGCGTTTGATTCCTCAAACTCAGTTTAGCTGTGCCTAAATTTTGCATTACAGAGTATTGTAATCGCCAGACACATTTTTTGTTACCCCAGCAGCAGTGATGACTTCAGCAACAATGTGGATTCATCAGATTTTAGCTGTAATGAAGGCGCTCCCATTCAAAGGCCTGAGACTTCGACAGGTGCTGCCAGGTTAGGTTTGTTTTTGATCACGAGGATGGTTTTTGACTTCGCGCAGTATTTATAAACGAAACGTGCTTCCTATCTGACGACATCGGTTTTATTTTGATGTGTAGGGTCTGGACAACGTGCGGTGAGAATATTTAGCCAAACACAGCGCGCCATATCGCATTATCACCTTCAAGATAGCCTAGCATTTGTGTCAGATTACTGCTGCGGAGCGACGCGCGAGCTCACCAGGAGCGCTGAATTTTTTTTCGTGTTATTTTAGAGTCGCCGACTTACTCCCAAGTGGCTTCGAGGAGTGGCACAGCCGTTGGGCCGCTAGATTGACAGGCCCGCAAAGATCCAGAACTCGGTGTACAGAGTTGATGTATAACGTAGCATGTCAAGGGAGCCACAAAGATCCCTCCTATAAACCCAACCAAATCGCAACCTACCTCTCAAGTCACCCTATGCTTATCATCACTCAAAAACAGTGTCTTTATTTAGTATTTTTTTCACATCAGTCGCTGCCGCAGGGTCTATTGCAAGTGCGGTCTTACAAACGGCCAGCACGGCTTGAACCTCCGTTGAGTTTGTGTTTCAGAGGACCATGGCGGCGTCTTCAGCGTCTACGAACAGATGCCACAAGACGGTGTGATAAGAACGCCAGCGGGTTTTTTTTTTTACCCCACCTTGTGTTCCCGATGCCGAAGGCATCTTGCTTATCAGTGCAACGTACTGGTCGGCTTCACACAGCTTGCTTGTGGAGAAGAGGGAAGAGCGGTGGCTTATCTGCACAATGTTCTAGAGCATGAACCGCATGGTCGATTTCTTTTTGCGAAAACGTGCAGTGCATGCCGCAGGCGTGGCGACACCGGCACTGTGCAGCACTGGCTGTGAAGTGGTGCAGGCCGCTCCAGCGACTGCTTTTAACCGCTCGCTAAATAGCTGCACAAGGCGCAAGCGAAGATGCTCACGCAAGAAAAGGGCTGATAATCTGGGCGAAAAATGAAACATAAACTGCCACCCACTTTGCTTGTGAAAGCGCCCATCAAAAAATACCGCGGTGGTAAGCTTGAACATTTCTGGCGGGGCCATCCGGCTGCTTGGAGCACTTCGAATCTCCCGCCAATAGGTGCGCGTCTCCCCATTGGTGCAAGTCGTCAGGCTCCTCCCACTGCCACGCGAAGAAGCCACTGCTAACGCGGAATCGTCGACATGAGCGTGAAAAAAAACGCGCGTGCAACACCGACATGCACAAATCGTTCGCGAAAACGGGCCATGCGGTTCACGCTTAATAGAAACAACTTGCCACACGCGGATGGGAAGGGGGTCGCTATCTTCCGAGGTGCATCAAGCAAGGACAGTTGTGTTTATCACATATGCATGAACCACAGGGTGCCTATTTTTTGTGTGTTTGTCGAAGTTAGAGGAGAGCAAGGGGTGGGCGCTGCGGCAAATGGCCAATTTTATCCTTTCTTGTTTCTCTTGCTACCCTAAAATGATGCCCGCACTGCGCTGGTCGATGAGCAGACCGGCCGAAAAACTGCACTATGAACAGTATAGTGCTTTGGCCTTTAGGGCATTTTAGGCGGTATGCTTATGCATCGAGTTCTATGGAAGGCAAACCGGTAGTCACAAAAACCCGCATTATATTCGGCCCAGCACTGTAAGTGGTTACGTTATAAATGGTCTACACTGTATTGAATCATAGCTTAAGAACTAGGAAATGTCTTAGAATTCCTAAAATAATATTTAGGCTCAGTACAATCGCCTATATACATGTGTGCGTACTTTTTTGTGCATTTTTTTTTTTTTGTTTCTTTCACCAGTACAGTTGAACCCGGATATACCGAACACGGACATATCGAATTATTGCCTGTATCGAACATTCCCTCGAAAATCTAGAGCCTACTCGAGACGGGTGCGTTACGTGAGAGAAGAGAATATGAGATGGACGTGATTGCCAGACCAGGCGAGATGAAGGCTCGCGCTTGAGCGAAGCATAGCCGGGCAGCCGCACTTGCGCGATATTTTAACTAATCACAGTGTGAAAGACGGGACAGACAGAAGAAGAAGGACAGGCGCTGACTCTCAGTTGAGAGTCAGCACCTGTCCTGTGGTTATTCTTCTGTCGTCTGTCCCGTCTTTCGCGCAGTGATTAGTTATGAACACCTACCAACTCGCCCAACTTGCAACTGTCCTACGACATTTCCAGCAGCACCTGTTGCTGCTTCAGTTGCGGCCGACATGACGGGCTCTTGGTGTCCAGGTGAAAAGCACTGCTTGTCACGTTCCCCTGGCACAGCCATGGCTGGGCGACGCCGTGGCCAGCCTGAGAGCCAGCTGCTCACGCTCGGAGTCTAGACCGAACCGGTGCCTCACTCCTACTTGGTGAGGCGGTGTCTCAATGCACGAGAGAGCTTTCTTTACAGATTTCTCAGGAAGTAACACATCGTTCCTCGCTGAACAAAAGCCGAGAGAGCTACAAAATGCGATCTTTCAGTTGAAACAACATTTCATTCAGCCTTTACCATCTGGGGCCTCGCTGTGACCTGCTTAACCCTTTCCGGCTCATGGACATACATGTACGTCCTCTGCAAACACCTTCAAAATGGTCAATAACGTATACGAACGTCATCGCTTGTACGTTTAAAAAGCACGCCTTTTTCGCCAACTTCTCTTGCTTGGCATGTGCTACCACACTGCGGAAATACGTCACATTATTTTCTTGCACCGATGGCTCTTCTTTTTATTTTTTTATGATTTACTTCAGCGGTGCACCGGCTGTCGTTTGCGCATCCGGTAACAAGGGCGCGCACTGGGTATCGCCCACCAGGCGCCTCTCGCTTCTTGCGCCAGACCAAGGGCGCCTGCGAAACTGATGAGGCTCTTTTGTCTCTTTTTTTTTGTATTTTTTAGGAGCGGTGCGCCGTCTATTACTCAAGCATCTGGCCGCGCGCGCGGGCGCAGCGCCTGGTTTTGGTATCGTCCTCCGGGCGCTTCCCGCTTTTTGCGCCTGCAAAACTGATGTCTATCTGATTTCGATTCACTCAAAAGGTACAGGCTTGTTAATCTCTCATTTTATTTAGAATTTTTCTTGTGTTACTCATGAATAAACCACATATATGTAACAACACAAATGATTTTTTGTCACTTTATGGTCACCCTAAAATAATTGCGATATTTTTTTCTCGAAATAGATTCATCCGAAGAATTTAAATCAGCAATAACAAAAATCGACCCTGGGGGGGTCGCATTCGGCAAAAAAATTCGGCCCTCAAAGGGTTAAAAAGCAGCAGTTTAGTCATCATTTTAAGGCAATACCAGGATCAATGCCCATAAGGAATATTTCAAACGTTAGCCATCCACCAAAAAGGTGACGAATACTTGGATTTACTGGAAAAGGAGCTCACGTCTCTCCATACACTAAAGCTTGCTCTGTTCTTATGCGTCACCTGGCAGGCGTGTCTGAAACCCTCGCGTTGGTAACAAAGCTTCCAGGCGGAAGTGAGCACTGCATACAGTCCCGCCCCTTCCACCCGAGCAAAAACGCGTCCGCAGTCCATCGTGGCAGAGCGCAGCTGCTCCCAGAGCCTGCCCCATTTGCGCTGCCTGCTTGTGGCCGGCTGCTTCCTTACCAGCTCGGGAGACCTGCAGGGCTGCTTGGCGGTTCCCCGGTTGTTGATGATGGTGGCACACGCCTGCAACAGGGACAGGCCTCCTGCTCACAAGCTGCCCACCTGCGGGCCTCGCCCAAGCAGCTCCCGTGCAGCACACTTCAGGGCAACAAAAATCCCCTCCCGCCAGGACAATTCCAGGCTATTCACGCACCTCAGATGACTCCATGCGAGGGTTTTCAGGCTGTCAGCGGAGGCTTGCATTCACCGAACACTGCCAGAGCCCACGTTTCCACAAGTCTCCTCTTTGACCATTTGTCACAACTGTTTGATAGCCTCACAGGAATAAGCACTACAAAACACAAAAGTTTGCCCCCCTGAAGAAAGCCAGCCGAACCACAGACACACACCCTGCCCACACGTGGCCTCATGCTACTTTTGTGATAATTAACAATGAGAATTCCACAAGTTCAGGCACTTTCAAGGGACTGTAAATACTCCAGAACTTTCAAGGCCTTGAGAACAAGCTTTCCTAACCCTGATGCCCATTAAATACCCGGGTAGCTGCATCCAGCGTGAACAAAACAAAACAAAAAAATTCTTTTTATTTCAATGCCTGTGGCAGTAAACAGTAGCCCACTATTAATGGATACATTGGGAACAGTTTGTTATACCTTTCTCTGCTATACATTTGGACATTGAAAAAGCAACAAAACAATGCTATCTCCAAAATCAGTGCAGGGAACTTGGATGAAAAAAAGACGAAAGGCTTGACTTAACTTGGGCTCTTTAAAAACTTGGAGTTGAGTACCGTACTTACCCGATTCTAACGCGCACTTTTTTACAAAAAAATAGGCCGAAAAATCGCATGCGTACTAGAATCGGATACGAAACCGAAACTGCCGAAACAGCGGAAATTTCGTCCCACCCATCGCCATTGCCATCTCAAGATGGCGCCAAGGCTTATAGCAATGATTCTTCGGATGCTGGAAGCCTAGGCGCGCACCTAGGCTTTTCTGTTGGCGTTCACACAAATCGTCAAATCGTTCCACTTGCGCGCTTGGTAACAGCAGTGGCAGCAGCGGCAACAAAGATGCGCCGCTTCTATGAGTGGCTTACGAGCGGCTCTCACGCGCTCAAAATGAGCGGTCGGCTGAAGTGTGCACCTCTGGAGATGCTCGCGCGATGGGCGTGATCCCATCGACCATGTTCGATCATCAGAGGTGTGGCATCGCGAATGCGCTTGACGTTACTGAGGACGAGATGTTGTAGTCAGTGGAGAGCGACGCGGAGTGAGATGAGCCAGATCACTTCGGGAAATAAATCGCCCGTTTCTCTGGCATTCGTTTTTCTGGGTCACAAAGTTCCGTGCGCGTTAGAATTTGAGGTGCAACTTTTTTAGTTTTTTTTTTTTTTTTTTTTGCTTGGAAAATCGGGTGCGCCTTAGAATCGGGTAAGTGCGGTATGTGGCTGCATCCAGCCAGCCCGGCCATCCACGGCACTCGGACTGTGGGAGGCTGAGCTGCCCGAGCAGGAGTGAAGTTGGGCCCTCACCTTGTCGAGAGCCCCCACGAACTGCTGGTCGCCCTGGAAGACCTCCCGGACCATGTCCTGGGCAGAGAAACGTGGCCAAGTGGGAGCGCTGCCCAAGGAGGCCACAGGAGCGCCATACGAGCGCCACACGAGCGCAAAGCAAGCAGCGCACGTGCAAACACCCAGAGCAAATACTGGCCTTTGAATAACCCGGGGGCAAATTAGTTCTCACAGCTGCAAAAAAGAAAAGGGCACGAGTGCGCAGTCGGCCATTTATTTTTACTGCAACCCGTCCAATGCACAGCCATTCTATCGAGGCCCCAGCGAGGGTCTTCTGACTAATCATCTGATGAACTGGGCAATGTCCCCTGGCCGGATTCCTTAGCGCGACCTCAAATGGGTTCCCAGACGCTGCTGCCACTGTCGACACCGATAATTCATTGGCAACAGGGTGGCACCAAGCTTGGGGCGCCAGAGAAGGCTGCCTGCCTTCCGCGAACAGGACAGCTCCATAGCTGACACACTGAAACAGCAGTGTCGTGTAGCCGGCACGTAAAAGTAAACACACTGCACCCCTGTACGATCCGTGACGACAACCCCCTTCAATCAGCAAGTATCGGCCATATACACACGAGCGCAGTGGCGCCATCCATTGTGAGTCGATTGCCTCAGAAGGCCATCTGGTGTAAACGCACAGCACTACATCTACCCCCTCCCTTGACAATAGAACACAGGTTACGTGCATACAACAGAAACAGTCACTAAAGTCTCCACTGCAAACAAGTCACCGCACATAGTCCCTGAGCCTCTCTGGTGGTCTTCGCTCCCATGCAGAGCGACGGACGGGCACAGGCTGCTCCTCTGGCTCATGGAAGACCTCTGGTTCGTCGACAACGTCAGCACCCAGTCCCGAGGTCGTGGACGCTGTGGTGGGCTTGGCGTGGGAGGAGGAGGCAGTGCTGACCCCCCCGGCTTTGGAGACTATGCAGGTTCCTGTATTGGGGGACGTGTTGCTCTTTGCGTTCGAGGACGGTGTCCGTGCTGTGGTGTTTCTTGCCGACCCGTCTGTCTTCATGTTCTCTTGCCCCTGTTTCTTTGGGAGGCATTCCAGGTACAGCCGTCCTCCAGGTGGAATGACCCTCGCCCTACCCGCTTCAGTATTTTGAGTCCAGCACCAAAACTAGGGGGGCCTTTAATTGCAGGTACCGGGTGTTGCACCCGCACGTAGGCCCCCACTTTAAATCTGGGCTCCCTGGCTGCTCTTCGCTTTACTGCGTACACCTTATTTCTCTGTTGGTATTCGCAGACACGACGCCGAAGTCTACGCAGTTCACGGGCGGGATGGGTGCCGAAATCCGCTGATGGCTGGCCAACCACATCTAATGATGTCCTCATGTGGCGGCCATGAAGCAACACTGCTGGGGAGATGCCAGTGGCGCTGTGGGGTGTGGCTCGGTAAATGCCCAGGTACTCTATAACAGTGGTCTTGATTGGTCGCTGCTCTAGGAGAGCTAGTTGTATATACGATTTCAAGACCCTGTTGAATCTTTCCACTAAGCCATTGGCTTGAGGGTGGTAAACTGCCGAGAAGAAATGCTTGATGCCCCTGTCCGCAAGGAAGCACTCGAATTCACTCGACGTAAACTGTCGGCCATGATCCGAGACCAGTTCAGTAGGGTAACCCTCTCGCGCAAAGACAGCAAGCAGGAAGTTGATCATCGCGCAAGAAGTGATGTCACTGCAGAACGCAATCTCTGACCATCTGGAGTAGTAGTCCACTACCACGATGACAAATCAACAGTCAGCCGGTGCACGCTCAAAGGGGCCCATTATGTCTATTGATATTTTTTCCCAGGGCCTGTCAGGAAGCGGGACAGGCTGGAGTGGTGCTTGCCAGTTCTTGACACTCTTGTCCGAGGCTTGGCAGACACTGCAGCTCCGGACGGCGGCCTCCACATGCTTGTCGAGGCAAGGCCACCAGTACTTTTCCCTGATGCACTGCTTAGTCTTCACAATTCCCGGGTGCGACTCATGAGCTAACTGGATGAATGTATCCCTTAGCTTGGCAGGCACTACAACGCGTTCTGTGTGCAGAACCAACCCATCTACTACTGAGAGCTCGTCCCGTATTTTGTAGTACGGCGTCAGTTCTGCGGCAAGTCTTTTCCTTGTTGGCCATGATGACTGGACAAAGTGCATGACCTGCCGTAGTATGTCATCCTCAGTGGTAACGACCTGAAGATTGCCCCAATGTACAGACAATGTAACCAAGGACACAACCTCTTCACCAACCCGGAAGCCACCTTCTGTGTCTGGCACGGGCAGTCTGGACAAGGCATCTGCTACCTGGTTGTGAGCTCCGCTGCGGTACTGTATTTTGAAGTTGTAGCGCAGCAGTCGTGCGGTCCACCTTGCGATACGAAGTGGCCGCTGTCCTGTGCTACGGGACGAGAGCAATGCCACCAAAGCCTGGTGATCCGTCAGTAGCGTAAATGATCGGCCCCAGAGGTAAACGTGCCACTTCTCGCAGGCCCAGAGACAGGCAAGGGCCTCACGCTCTCCGGCCGAGTATGCCACAGTCCGCACATGGGACCTCTCCATCTCCACTTGCTGCAGTACGGCACCGAGACTGTACGCAGAGGCATCTGTTGCGACAATGGCAGGTAGCATCGGGTCAAACATTCGGAGGACCCTGTGGGATGCTAGAAGCCTTTTTACTCCTGCGAAGCTCTCTTTCCCGGCGTCATCCCAGTCGAAGTGCACATCTTTGCGAAGTAGACAGAGCATTGGCTTTACTTCCTCTGCCAGTCACGGCACGAATTTAGACAGTATTCAACTAGCCCCAAAAAGTAGCGTAGCGTGGCTGCATCTTTAGGCGCAGGAGCATTAATGATTGCATCAACCCTGGCCTGGAGCGGCGCTATATCCTCTGCGCTGACGCGATGTCCTAAGAACGACAACTCCGACGTGTTCAAGACGCATTTTTAGATGCAACGCACCTCTAACTCGCCTTGTCCCGCGTTGTCGCGGCGTAGTCCGCATCACTCCCCCATTCTCCTCGCCGCGGCAGCTGCGCGCTCTGCCGCTCTCACCCGTCGCCGTGCCAGCTGTGCGTTAGCGCGCAGCTTGCACTCGGTTAAAAATTTACACCATCTTCCTGCGAGGGGAACCATGGGGTAGATGTGACGCATCGGGGGTGAACATGCTGCGTAAATAGGATACACAACAACAGCACGCTGACATCGCTAACATAACGAAAACGCAACGGCAACCCCCGATGTGTTGCATCTACCCCATGGTTCCCCTCGCGGGAAGATGGTGTAAACTTTTTCGTTGAGCTTGAGCCCAGCTCCTGCTATTCGTTCCAGCACTTGCTCCAGGTTTTGCCTGTGTTCGCTCTCCGTCTTGCCAAAAATGATCATGTCATCCAAGTAGCACAAGACCCCTGTGCAACCTCCAAGAATTTTCGTCATGATCTGCTGGAACGCAGCTGGTGCCGATGCCAACCCGAAGCAGACCCTCTTGAATCTCAAGAGGCCATCGTGCGTTATAAATGAAGCTAGGCCTCTGCTGCCTGGGTGGAGCACAAGCTGGCAGTAGGCTCATGCCAGGTCCACCTTGGAAAAGCAGCGTGCTCCGTTGAGGGCATGAAGGCAAAGGGAAGCTAGCTGTCTGCTACTATAGCTTGGTTGGGTTCCCGGAGATCGACACACAGTCGAATGCTACGATCTGCTTTGCGGGCTGCTACAATAGGAGATAGGTACCCACTCGGAAGCACTGACTCCCTCAATGACATCAGCAGCAAGTAGCTTCTCAATCTCGTCAGAGGCAGGCTGGCGGACTGAAAATGGTAGGGGCCTCAGCTTCTGTGCGACTGGTGCGATGGAGGTTTTCATCTTAACTTTGTGTTGCACACCTCTTACAAGTCTCAGGCCAAGCAAAAACAAGCGGCCAAGCTTGGTCAGCAGTGTTGGCGGCATACCAAACTCGGGAGGGCCAAGGGTTTTTGTATGCGTGGTGCTTTGGGGAAGGCCTGAACTCGTAGCTGGAAGCTCTCGGCATTCCTGCGTGGACATTTTCAGGCAGCACAATTCCTCTCCCATGATGCCAAGGCCAAGGGCTTGAACAGCATCCAGGTCACATGGCGTAACATGAAAAGTTACAATGGCTTCTTTCCCCTTGTACGTGACTATGGCGTGAAATGACCCGATCCTGCGCGAAAAATCCAGCAATGTAAGATGGGAACTTGTCAGTTGTATTGCGTTTGCGAACAAGCCTTTGAACTGGTGCTCACCCATAATAGACACGGCCGAGCCTGTGTCATGGTCGTCGTGGTAACTGGCGCGACCTTGACATCCACGTAGACACCTGTACTCTTATCAGTACGGACCGCCAAGATGCTAATGACACTGGCAGCACCCTCTTCCAGAACGATTTCATGGACCTCTGCAGAATACCCTTCTCGGTGACGTGCCGGGAGGGGTCATCTCGTCGGTCCTGCCTGGCTGAGCCGTCTTGCAACTGCTGCTGAATTCGCTGAACAGGATTGGCAAAGGCTTCGGATTCACGCTGGGTTTGCTCACGAAGCCACACTACCTCGACAGCATGATCGAACGTAAGGTTATCACCTTCCAGCAGCAATCGCTCTCGTAGCCGCGGGCACGTGACGCCTGCTACAAACTGTTCACACAGGTTTTCGTCCGCTTGGGTGGAGAAATTGCAAAGAGCTGCTAACTCCCGAAGCGCTACGGCGAAATCAGTGATGGGCTCACCCTGCAGTTGACAACTCTCCCGGAATCGATGGCGTTGACGGCGGACGTTGCAAGGGGCGGCGAAATGCTTCGAAAGCATCTCAACGGCTACGTCGTACTTGTCGGGTGGGTGCGGGGCTCCAGTGGTCCCGTCTTGCGCTCCAGTAGCTGCAGTGGTTTCGATGATTCCAGCGGTGGCATCTGGCGTGGGCGTGACACCGGGTGCAGCACTCGTGAGCTCTGTCTTGGTTTGCGTCGTACTAGGCGGAAGTGCGTCGAAAATGCGCTGTCCTCCCGTACCAAGACAGTACAGCAGGAGGGCTCGGCGACGGGGCACGGGCAGCGCGGTCGCTCCGGACGCCAGCAGAAACCTCTCGAAGAGGCGTAGCCATCGGGCTCATGGCACCTCGGGCGTGCCGGGGGTGGCAAGAAAAGGAGGCGGTGGCAAAATGGCCGTGGAAGACATCCTCGTCGCCAGAATGTCGTGTAGCCGGCACGGCGACACGTAAAAGTAAACACACTGCACATCTGTACGATCCATGAGAATAGCCCCGTTTAATCAGCCAGTATCGTTTATATACACACGAGCGCAGTGGCGCCATCAATTGTGTGTCCCATGATTCGGAAGGCCATCTGGTGTAAACGAACAACACTACAAGCAGCCAAGGTGCTCGCACTTGGCCAGCCATGTCCACTTCCTCCCGGCTTGATTTTGAGCATGTGCAAGTGTGCACAGGTTGGATCTCAGGACATGTGCCCGCATGCGAACGCCGCGTGAAAATGTGGCGCACATACACAGCTGGTGTACTGTTTCTGTTTCTGTCGGAGCTTAATCCTTTCCGAAGGCATAAGCATGAAATCACATGGAGTGTTTTCTGAACACAAAAACGCGTCTCGTGAACCACAAACATGCTGACGCAGCGGCGGAGGAGTTCACCCGCACTATGCGGTAGCTCCAGTGACCGCTTCTAACTGCTTGCCGAAACGCTACACGAGTGGCAAACGAAGTTGTTCATGCGGGCAAGAAGCTGATAATGCAGGCGAAATCTGCACTGTACAACAGCATCCGCGCCGCTTAGGCAAGCACCCATCCGCGGTGGTAAGCCCAATTGCCTCTGGCAGGGCCAGCCGGCATCCCTGAGCACTTCGAAGCTCCTGCCATAGGGTGCGCGCATCCCCATTGGCGCAGGCTTCTTCCATCAGGCTTCTCCCACTGCCGCGCGCGGTGCGAGTCACTTTCTGACCAATGCAAAAGCCGCCAAATGTGCGGAATCGCGGATGCGGGTGTGAAAAAAACGTGCGCACAAGACTCATAAAGACCCATAAATGCTTTGCTGCACATGAAAATACATGGCGTGCATACACCTGAAGTTCTAAAAAATGACATGGTTCGTTACATTGGGGGTTTCGTTACATTGAGGTGTGACTGTATTTGCAAACATGGGACATTTGCATGTGGCTGCACAAAGACCCCCCGCAGGCCCTGACAGACCCACCTGGTAGGTGGCGTGCACCTGCAGCACGGCCTCCACAAAGTGCTGGGGCGAGACGGGACAGGGGCCCCCCTCCGGGGGCGGGGGGGAGGCGGAGGAGGAGGGCTGGTCGGCCGAGGGCTGCTGCTGGAGGCGGCTGAGGCCCACGCCCTCCACGTGCCTCTGCAGCTGCGAGACGAGCCCCTCGAGGGCCCGGGGCCCCAGGGGCCGCAGCAGCGTGTACATGCGCGCCAGGTCCGTGCGGCGCTCCGCCTCCATCATGGGCCCGCACTCCTGCTGCAGGAACCCCAGGTGGGCGCCCACCATCTGCTGCTCGCACTCGCGCGTCACCTGCGGGCATCCCCCACTGGCACTTGCAACTGGCCCACCGTGGTGCTCACACCCGCACACAGCGAGTGGCTCTCGTTATTTGCTGGCATGCACGGAGGGGACGGGGCACACACCTGCTCCTCTCCACTGCCCCGCTCCCCCTCCTCCCCCGATAAACACCCAAGTGCCATCTATTGGGACCTTCCCTTGCTGTCGGACTGAGAAGGCCACCACAAGGCCTACCGTATTTATTCGAATATAGGTCGACCTTTTTTTTCCGAAAATGTGCTTAAAAATTGAGGGTCGACCTATAATCGTGACCGAAGAACCTCGACCTATAGTCGTGATCAAAAATGGCGGGCGCAACGAGCGATCCGCTTCTCCGTCGCGCCCGGCGCTCCTCAATTTGAGGCGGCAGCGCGGAGCATCTAGAACAAAGACAGGCAAGAAAATAAAGTAAAAAATAACAAAACAATCAGCGTAAGAAAACCACCCACAGTCACTGCCGGCTATCGCGCATTACTGCGGCCGAACCGGACACGAGCGAGCTTACGTACTGGCTAGAGAGCCAGATTGGCTTGGCTTGGTGTCTTTGGCTTGGCTAGGTGACTTTCGTCACCTAGCGTAGCCACCTCGTGAACGGAACGGCGTTGCCTGCTTCGCTCGCTGTCTCTACTATCTCCCGTTCTCCGTTTCATGCGCTTTCTTTGTGTTTGCTTCGTTGTGATTTCCGCACACAACGTTTTTCTCGTGCGCATTTCGCGATGTCACGTCGGACTTTAAGCGGCGGGTGATCCTGTTTGCTGAGAACTTGAACAACTGCGCCGCTCAGCGAGAGTTAGTCGTTAATGAAAAGCTGATCAGGGGATGGCGGAAACAGCGGGACGAACTTTTTGCTTGTAGGGGACTGCGTCGTGCGTTTCGTGGTGGGAGGCACGATGCTCTCGAGAAAAAACTCCGGCTGCACGTGGAAGACAAGCGTGCGAAAGGACACCGAGTGTCCTGCGAATATATTCAGACCAAAGCTCAACAGTTAGCGCTGCGAGGCGGGATTGGCCGTTCAGCCTTCAAAGCCAGTCGGGGGCGGGGGTGGGTAATGAACTGCGGCGCATGCGGCGCAAGTTCCGACGACGACGCATTGTGTGGCTCCAACCAGTGAGGTGACCGCGTTGTAAATAAATGGGAGTTTTAAAAAGTTTCCTCAAGTTTTTTTCTTAAAAGTATGGGTCGACCTATAATCGAATATATTTTTTTTTTTTTCGGCGACTTCAATTTTTAGGGGGTCGACCTATATTCGTGCTCGACCTATTTTCGAATAAATACGGTAAGTGCAAGCTTCTTTCCCATTTCGGGGGTCAAAATATTGTTCTCAACGTGTTCATTTATTTGGTACTGCAAATATCAACGGCCCACCTATTTTGAACGAAAAGAACACTATCCAGCTGCATGGGAATGTGCACACCTGTATCGAGCCGGTGATGTAAAAATGTGCCCTCAATGACATTTCAATCCATCAATTCCTGCCATGCCCAAGAAACAAACAACACTGTCCAGCCAAAATTGCTGAATATGGGGCTTGAATGTGCACAACGAGTGGCTTTCCAGTCAAGCGAACAGCAGCAGTGTTACACAGAGTGCCGTGCACGCCCCCGTATCGCAAAAGGGAAGTCGCCCTTGCATGCCAGCAACGCCCCTAGAGAACAAACCATGCTCAACGTTGTTGTGCAAGCAGCAAAAGCTTCTTTTCAAACGTGAAACTGCGCATGCAGGAGTTTGAGAACAGAGTTCCGTGATCGTTTTTTTTATCATGCTGCGACGAAAAATGAGCTTTGCAACAACCACACATATAGTTTTCTTCTCTCTCCCTAGCATGACACAGTTTTTCATGATCAGAAATTGGGACGCATACCTAGACAACCCAACTGCCCTATTCCAATCATGAAGGGCATTACATGAGGTTCTTCAGTTGCAGCACTGTTAAGGTCATTTCATTTGCGTTCACAGCACTACTTTACGCTTTTGCCTGTAGCGTATGTTCTGTCTTTACAGACAAGTTTAATCGGATTTTTTGACAGTCATGCACAGCAAAACAGCTGTTACTCCAAATCACCACGGCACTCTCTGTTACAGTCGAAGTGGTATGAGCTCCCCAAATGCGCTTGCTGGGATGCGGCATCACTACTTAAAAATTTTACACATTCCTTCCAAACGGGCCTGCTGCACTCGCCCCTTTCGGCCGAAAAAATTCGGAGGAGTGCGAAAGGAGGCCACCCTGCTCCCCCGACCAAGGCCCCTTTTCTCCCCAGTCCGGGTGTCATAGTGGAGATGGAACTTATTGTTCGCCTCCACAGCTGGTCAGTCAGTGTTCTTGTTTTGTATTCTTCAGCTAACTGATACACAAGTTTGGCCGCAGTCCCGATTTCCTTTTCCGCTCGCGCCTGCTGTGGCTTGTAATCGCACTTTTGGCATTTTTCACGGTGCCAACTTTTGAGCTGTTGTTGTGCTGCTTGGTTGATTGGCCTCACCTTGGGGTAGGAGCTGGGGTGGAGGAAGCGGTGGGCGCGCAGGCTCTCCTGGGCGAGGCAGTGGAGGACGCGCTCCATGTAGGCGGAGCAGTCGCAGCGCTCGAGCAGCCGGTGGGCCTCGCGCTGCAGGGCGCGGCCCGTCTCGGCCAGGAAGGGCCCCTCGAAGAGCTCCTGGTACAGGGCCAGGGGCGCCTTGCGCCGGTACGCGTCCACCTGCACCAGCGACAGGATGGCGCCCTGCACCGTGCGCTGGTGCGGGCACTGGCCCTCCTGGCGGTCCCGCGCCAGCGCCTGCAGCAGCAGCGACACCAGCGTCGGCCGCAGCGGCTGCACCATGTTGCGCCGCCACAGCTCCAGGCCCAGCTCGCCCACCTCCAGCAGCTGCTCCGAGGGCTCCGCCGAGCCGTAGCTCAGGTCCGCCTCGCTCAGCTTGTGCTTCTTGATGTGCTGCGTGTTCAGGTACCTGCGTTGTCAAGAGACCCGATTTCAATTCACTCAAAAGGTGCCTGCTTGTTACTCTCTCGTTTTTGTTTACAATTTCTCTTGCGTTACTCATGAATAAAGCACGCAAACGATTTTTTTGTCACTTTATGGTTACCCTAAAAAAATTAGGATAATGTTTTTCTCGAAATGAATTCGTCCGAAGAATTTAAATCAGCAATAAAAAAATCGACCCTGGCAAGAAAATTCGACCCTCAAAGGGTTAACAAAACATGCACAAATCCAGCCTACCGTTTGATCATCCCTCAAAGGTAACCGCCGTCTCCAGAACACGCTGCTGGCTGCATTCAACTGAGCTTGCACCATGCACGAGAAAGCGGGCTGTCTCTACCAAAAGAGCACGATTCCCTCTTCTCCCCGTGATTGCGGCGAGGGTTCGAATGATCTGGCGTGGCAAGCCACAGGTAAGCCCCAGCACTCACATGTAGAGCTTGTTGAGGTAGTCGATGCCCTGGCTGTACTGGAGCCAGTGCTGGTAGTAGCCCCCCAGCAGGTCATCGCCCGACACCACCAACTGCACACACGGGGGAGGACTCCCTTCAAGCACTGGGTGGCACAGGGGGACGGAGGAGGAGCCTCACCTCGTACAGGTGCTGGACGTGCGCGTTGAGGAACTTCTTGGTCTCCAGGTAGAGCCGGTCCCCCAGGGGCTCCGGGAAGGCCACGCACAGCGCATAGACGTCCGTGCGGCACCCGTCAAGGAGCAGGACACAGAGCTCCTCATGCATCCCCCACTATTGTTAACTAAATTTTAGAGTCGCTCTTTCTTGGAGTGTTGCGTCCATCTATAAAAACTTTTAAAATTCTAACAACCATTCTGTCAACCAGACGACGGCGCATGTCTACAAAAGGCCCCATGCAACCGTGCCTTGTATCCTGTTTTTCAAACTGATCGCAAACAGTCAAGTTGCACACGCTTGTGCATTGCGCATTCTAAGAGCACACGAGTGCCTGGGTAACAACATAATTCCCTACAAGAGAGCAATGCAACAAGAAATGCTCAAGCAAAATGCTCAAGCAAAAAGAAATGCTCAAGTGTACAAAAATGCAGAGCCCCTGCTTATTTTTAGAAACAGTTCACAGCATTGTTAAGGCAATGTAAAGCAACTTTCTTTTAAACACGCAAACTCTTGCAGAATCAGTACCGTCCCGGGAAGCGGTCACAACAGCACACATGGGAATGGCAGATCCCCATTTGACAGCTAAGGCGACTTGGTACCTGCACCGAGTGCTACGTTACTCACGACCACTACAGATCACTTCCGACCAGAGTTAAATTGCGTGATCGGACATTGGATGCAGCTGCAAGAGCAGCCATCACAGCGCAAATTCCCCAACACAAAAGCGGCGAAGAGTGGGGGGCAGGATATGAGAAGCGGTCGTTCCAGATGGGCCGGGGCACCTTGGCCAGGGTGATGACGCCCGCCACGGTGTCCCGCAGCTGCTCCCAGGTGCCCTCGAAGTCGATGCGCTTGGGCTTCAGGGACATGCTGCTCGAGCCACCTGCCAGCAGCAAGCACTGCGCTTCGTCACTAGCATGCGGGAAATGTCACCACTGTCAATGGTCTTTGAAGCCAAGGAATATTTACATGCTCTTGCATCATAAGTAGCGCTTGAAACGGGATGACACACACTGTCGTCCCGTTTCAAGCGCTACTTACGACGCATCAGCACCAACTAGCCCAACTGTCAATTTTACTGAATTGCACGTTCTTGCTCTTAGGTCTCTCACCCAGTACCAATATGCAACAGCAGGGATGGCCAGGTTTCCATAGGACAGCAGCCCTCTTTTGGAATACAGGACCTCCCCTTCCCCTGTTGCATCCCCAGCCTACGCGCAAAACATGGGTAGAAGAAAGTGGCCACGCATTGTTCCTGCAAAATTTGCCCCTGCACTGCGCATGTGACCACGCAGTGCCACTGGGTTGGTGTAACGCACACAGTGTGTGTGCCAGTGGCCCGCTCTCCAGTCCACTACAGTGGTCTCTGAACAGCTCGTGCTACCCGAACTTGTCCACAAAATGCCCCCTTTCTTTCACCCTTGAGCCATTAAGGGCCGTTCCAGAAACTAACGTGCACGCAGTGCACTCACTGTGTGGGCCCTCAGCAGAGCTGCGCAGCGCCAGTAGAGAGCAGTGCCAAGTAGCAAGCGGACAAAGCGGCCGCACGCTTACAAGCTGGCCAGAAGAAATGGCGGGCCAGCAATGTCTCGGCACAGCGCAGGCACAGAGGATGCGAGGCTTTCAGAAGAACAAGTGGACCAAACTTAAGAGCAGGGAAAAGCGACCCCACAACAGATGACGTGGGAAAATACAGCCCCATGGATCCATGCAGCTGCTCCATGTTTCTGTGAAATCAAGCTTAGTCCGTAGTGGTGCTCAGTCTGCTAGGGACAAAATGTTTGTCTCAAGCAATGCGTCCGCTTCAGTCGGTTTCTTTTTATACAAAAAGAAATCTCCACACTTCTAACTAAGGGGTGTTTTTGTGTGCTTATACAGCGTAAAGTGTCGAGACTCACTTTACTGGTGTCAGAAATTGCAAAGAAATCATCAATGTAACAAAAGATTTTGGCTACTTATGAGACTTGCAATAGGTCATGTAGGTGGTCAAGGTATGCTGGGAAAACATCATCCAAAATTGATGCTTTACAAGATCCCATGCAAATTCCACTGGTCTGAATGTAAAGCTTATCCCAAGTTGCGAGTGTGGAGTTCAGGTACACCATTAAAAGCTGTAAAAGAACCTTGTACTGACAAATCAGTCCCATTTTGAAATGCAACAGAACTCTACTTGTCAATGCAACTTTCAACACAATGCGGCAGTGACCAGTACAAGACCTTTGTGTCAAATGAAATGCCCATGCCTAGTAGCTTCCGTTATTGTAGTCGTCAAAAATCGCCAGGAGCAGCTCATGTACTTTTATAAAGCGCTAACCACATGGAGCGATTTTGCAAGCGATTTGGGGAGCGATGCAACTAGCGACAAACTTCTTTTCCGCCGCAGACAAAATTGCTCAAGCATCGCTCGGTTCTGGGTCGCCAGAAAAAAATGGCTCACCTCTCGGAAGTCACCTTCCGGCTTAGGGAGAGAACGAGGGGTAGGGGCGGCACAGTGCATCCTAGAAAAGTACAATCCTCTTCTTGCTGAAATACGTGCAGTTTCCTGTTTTCATGACAAACGCGCACACACAAAGAAACCTTGTGGCCGTGCGTACTTCGATGTTCGTACTGGGCGCAGTGCAGCAATATTGGGATCGTGCTTCACCGACGCTCGCGCAATCACTCCCATGTGGTTGCCTCAGCGAGTGATTGCGCATCCCCATCCCATTGTTTGTTGCTTCACTTGCAAAAGTCGCTCCATGTGGTTACTGCTTTAGGTTTCGCGCAACTTTCAGAATCAATGACCCTTAGCAGAATGTCTACTTTCTGGGCTTTTTTCATTGAGGCCATGGAAATAGAGCACCGAAAGGAAGATTGTGTTAGCATGTCCTCCCAGAAAGAGATGCACTTTCTAGTCCACAGTCACTTCTGCGTGCGTTTGTGGCACACAGCAACACTTTTCCGGCACGTTAGCCCCATTTTTCTTTGTGTGTTTGAGTGTCAACGTACAGTCAAGCCCGCTTATAACGAACCTGAGCGTCATGCGGCCTCCGTTTGTTATATCCCGAAGTTCAGAGTAAATAGACCACAGTAAAAAAAAATTTTCAAAACACAATTTATTTTTCCACAAACAAAGTTCGTGATGGCTGTTTGTTTGTGCAGTGCGACTTGATTAGGGCGATCTCCAGTTTATTTAGAGCAGCTGCGTGATCTTCGCCGAGGCCCTTGGCCTAAACAAGTTGCTTAAGGTCATAGGCGCAGGCTCAGAAGCTTCGTCGTCGTTCGCGTCTGATTCCTCCACATCGCTCTTGCCCTGCATTTCCTTAACGATGCCCTCATCCGTGCACGGTTCCGCAGTGTCGGCATCTTCATCGACACAAACGAAATCGCCCCCGCCGAGGTGCTGGCCCCCATGTCGGAGTCGACGGCTCGCTGCCACCAATCGCAAGCACCAGGCCCGGCTCCAGGTCGTGTGTGGACGAAGCTGGCCTTGCGGAAGCGATTGCGCACGCCTCCGACCAGGCAGCCTTCACTGCCTCTACAGGCGAATAAAGCGAACCTCGAAGCGGCAAGTTGGCTGCCGGGCAGTCAACAGCTACGACCAAGCGCTCCACAACGCGCCACCTATACGATGCCTTAAAGGCCCGTATTCTTCCCAAATCAAGCGGCTCCACTTTCGAAGTGGTACTGGGTGGCAGGAAAAGCAGGGTCACTGCGGTCAAGGAAGTTTGCGCGTGGTGCGCAGAGCTGTTATCCATCCCGAGCAGCACGCGCCTGCCTTGGCTCTGCATGTCACGATCGAACTCGCTGAGCCAATCTGCAAATAAATCGCGCATCATCCAAGCCTTACCGTTGTGCCTGTAGAGCACACGGGCACGTAGCTCCTAAAGCAATGCGGCTTTTTCGATGTTCCGATGACGAAGGGCACGCAGCGGTCGCTGCCATTCATGTTAGTGCACAGAAGAGCTGTGAAGCGCACTTTGCTATGCTTCCCACCAGTGCATGTGTCGCGTTTCATAGCGTGTGTTTTATCCAGAAACTTCTGGTAAAATAACGCAGTTGCATCCGCGTTATAGACGCCGCGCTCCGCATAGATTGAAATAACTTCTCCATTTTCTTCAAGCAACGCTGCAACATCTTGGTCACTTCCGGACGCCGCCTCGCGGACAATCAACTTAAAGACAATGCTGTGCCACACCTTGAAGCGATGGAGCCAGCCACTGCCTGGGCAGAAGTCGGGAAAATCCCGCCTGCGAGGAGGTTTGGTAAAGCGACCTGCGCCGGCAGAGCTGGGCAGAGGCCGTCATTTCAACCCCCCGCAGCGGTGCCGGCCGTTCGCTGTAACTGATCGGCAGAGCTCAAAGATGTTCGTTGTACGTGGGATTTTATGCCACTGAAATAACGTATATTTTGACGGTCACGCGAGTTTTGTTCGTGATAAACGAAAGTTTGTTTTAAATGAGGCCATTATATGTGGGCTCGACTGTATACATGTCACACGCTGAAAAATAAGCAGCCACTGCAGGCCAGCACTAGAAGCTGTCTTTGGTTCTTCACCTTGTGTATCATCCATTTTGCACGGTTCCCTTCCCTTCCCAGAAGAAAATGAACAGCATACCGCACATCACTGTCTTACGTGCACCCCCCCAAACAGGACACCTGAGGATGACAAGACCCTGGGTTATGACGCAAGCCCCAGTTTAAATGGCTATTTTTCCCTGATTGGAAATTTCCGAGCAATTCCAAACACAAGCAAGTGTCGCAGATTTTCAGTTTTCGAAGCCACCAGACCGGACATTTTTGCAACTAATCCAAGTTTCCAGCAGATGCCAAATGAGTTAGGTGGGAAGTACCTGTTGACGGTGGTGATAGCGACAGATGGCTGTGGCCAGGCTGCCAATGAAAAATGAGGAAAGCAGCATCAAATCAAATCACCGTGCTTGTTCGGTTCTGGGTTTTACTGACTCTCATTTCATGCCGCTCATGTGCAGCACAGTACGGGATGAAATTAGCAATTACATCCGTGTGCACCTTCCAAGGAAAGCAGTGCATTCAGCAGAAGTCGCACGAGACGCTTTCACTAAACAAACACACACTCTTCTGGCGGCAGCAAGTTTTCAAAATGGGACCGTCCTAGCCTTTGATGGTTTACCAGTTGCCAATAAAAGCAAATGGCTGCAGCAGACCTTGCTTCTCCCAGCGCGAGCCCAGCTATCCTGGACACAAAGGTGCGTGCACTCGTGCCCCTGCAAGGATCTTGCAATACAACCACAGAGGCGCATGAGTCATGCATTGTCCACTGCTCAGCACCCTGTCTTCTGTAGACACGCTCGAGCTCACGACTCGAAGATGACGCCTCTGTCCCCCTCTAGGGTGTATGCATGCAGGGTGTCAGCCTGCATGGAAACGAGTTGCACAGCTTTTCCAAAATCCCATGGGATTCATCTGAAAGACAGCATTTCCCATTCTTGGGGAAGAATGGAAGTGCGAGTGCTTTGCCGTATCCTCCCGTACGATTGAGGAAAGCCCCTAGTCCAGGATGGGTGTTCGGGCCCCCCTTCCCGTTTGCCCAATCCCAGCGCCTGTGCAGAGGCCACCGAGCGCTCGATTCAGCTCGGCTGTCACGTGTTCCAAAGGAGGGGGTCAGGAAACTTGCGGTCTGCATTCGATCCCCGTGTCTTTAAAAGGTCGGTCCTTCGAATCCGGGCCGTCGTCACGATCGCACCAAGTCGTTCGCCGCACGGCGCCTACACAGGCCTCCGTGGTGTTCAACGCCGCACCATTTCGCGTGGTCACTGCCCCGTGCGGCCAAACACCGGCCACTCGAGGTCGGCTGGCTCTCTGCATGGACTGGCAGTGAGCCGCGATTACTCCCAGACACCGCGCTGCGCGTTTACTCGACGCCAGCCTGCACTCGCTACGGACCGCTGGAAATTTCCAACTTGACCGAGTCATGCGAGTCTCTCGGAAAGATGCAGTGCATCAGCGCACTGCACAGTCACACTGCATCCCCCGTGGCCGAACAGGCGAAGCGAGAGGTGTGCGCAGTTAGCGGCCAGTGAACAGCGAAGCTCTGCTCGGCCGGCCCGCACAGAAGGAGCACGCCGCTGACGAGCAGCAGCCCGTCGAGGGGCCCGTCGAGGGTCCGTGCTCGTTCTGTGCCTGCACTCTGCCCTCTCCGGGAGAAGAGCGACGGCGACGCGAAGGGACGAGGCGACTCACCTGTCGGAGAGCACCAAACGCCAGGGCCTCACGAAGAACGCGATCCGTAGACGGCACTTCTTAAAATATATGTCTCTGCAAAGTCGGAACACCAGTCGCTCCCTTCATTTTGGAACGGCAGAACGATACCACTGGTCATACAGTCCATACAGCAACGGGCTACACAGGACTGACTGAGGGAACGAAAAAGGAACCTTTTGCAGGTGTCGCTGGTGTCGGCAACCGCGGCAACTTGGGTGTCCCTATTCGCACGCCCCGTGGGAACAATTTTTATTTTTAGTTCGCACGCCGCGTGGGAACAATTTTTATTTTTAGTTCGCACGCCGCGTGCCAACAATTTTTATTTCTAGTTCGCACGCAACTGAACGGGAGAGGAGGAATACACGTCCAGCGCATCCAGCGGTCCAGCCAGTTCACTGTTCAGCCAGCCGTTTGTGTGGAAATGTGGGAGGCCTCGTGTTTGTGCTGCTACAGGTGCTACAGAGAGGAAAATAAGAATTATTAGTAGTTGGCCCTCAACGTGTATTAGTTCATTGTATCGTCGCCTTTGTGACTATTGCAACGCTACTTGATACATTCTAGCAGACTGCCACTGCTCAGAGATCTGTGTCAGTTAGGCGGGGGAATTTGTGACGGCGGCGAACGGTACCGATGTTTGTTGTCCCGCGAAGGTTTGCGTCGTCTCAAGTGTGCGTTCGTGTTACGTGCCCAGGGAGTGTCGTTTTCTCCGCGCATGTGCCAGCTTGACGCGGTGGGAAAATCGGCTGCCTACGCAAGTTATGTGCGCCATTGGTATTGCAGGCAAGTGAGACAGTAAAAAAAAAAAGAAAGTAAAAAAAACAAAACTTAAAATGGCCACTGTCGAGCGTTGCGAGCATACTGATGGCTGGCCCGGTCTGGCCTTCATCATCCTCGTTGCACTTTCAAAAGTGCCTTTTCGGCGCCAAGTAGCGTTCCTTCACTCCCTGTAGGTGTGAATAAGCTCTATTGGCTGCGGCGTTCCCGGATACTACAGACGGGTACTACTACTCTCTCTTGCAAAGCATCTCGTTTCGCCTCAAGAGCGTTCTGCTATTCCCCGCGAGGCAGCGTCTTTTCGCTCCGCCTGCTACTAGACCCCCCTTTCAAGCCCACGCAGCAGATCCGGATCCTAGGACTCCTGCTTAGGGACGACGGAAAGGCGTACGCAGCTGTCAACAAGATCAAGACAACGTCCGAACAAATCTTAAGCATGATCCGCAGGGTCACCAACAAGAACCGAGGCATAAAAGAAGACGACGCCCTGCGCCTGGTCCAGGCGTTCGTCGTGTCGCACATCACGTATTCCGCCCCGTACCTCCAGCTAACAAAGGCGGACCGAGAAACGCTGAACACGACGATCAGGAAAGCGGTAAAGCTCGCCATGGGCTTGCCCGTCCACTCGTCTACGCAGAAGTTGCTGGGCATGGGCAAGCATAACACGGTGGAAGAACTGGTGGAAGCCCACCTTTCCAACCAAAGAAGACGGCTCAGCCGAACCGAGCACGGCCGGGCCGTTATGCGCAAGGTGGGATGGAATATCCAACCGCAACCGACGACGGAAACGCTACCCCAGGAATGGAGGGATGCAATAAAGACTAAACCGCTCCCCAGGAACATGCAGCCGGGGAGAAACGACGAGAGACGCTCCGCGAGGGCCAGAACACTGGCCCGGCAGCTGGAAGAGGACCCGGAGATTTTATACGCGGACGCCTCGCTACCCAAACATGGAACCAGAGCGACGGCGGTCGTCACCACCATCGACAGACTGGTCACCAGCGCGTCAATCAGAACGACGAACCCGTCCGAAGCCGAAGAACTGGCCGTGGCCCTCGCCCTCGCACAGCCGGGAGCGATGTCAGTGGTCACGGATTCCAAAATGGCCTACGCAAGCTATCGCAAGGGAAGGGTCTCTCCTGCCGCACTAGCGCTTCTGTCCAGACGCAGGCCACCGGGACGAGCCATAGAGCTCGTGTGGGTGCCGGCTCACTCGCAGGTGGAAGGCAACGAACTCGCCGACCACTACGCCCGCGAACTGACCAACCGGGCCGAGGACGAGCCGGTACTACCACGCCCCGTCACGAGCTACAGAGACATTACCGAGCTATACAGGGAAGGCAGGTGTAGGTTCCCCGGACCTCACCGGCACCTCAACAGGAACCAACAGACGATCGTACGCAGACTACAGGCGGGGTCGCTGGCGCATCCCGTCCTCTTATACAAAATGTACCCGGAGGAACACGATATCAAGTGCCCGTTCTGCAAGAGCAAGGAAGGCACCCTGGCACACGTCATAGCCGAGTGCACTCACCTCAAGAACCCCCCACCACCCCTTCCCCCCAACTTCCCCAACCCCAATCCCCGAGAGCGATGGGAGACCTTGTTGTCCAGCCCCGACCTGACGACCCAACTCGCGCTGGCAGTCAGGGGCCAGGAGCTGCTGGATGCATATGGGACCCGCGAAGAAGGTTCCACCCCATCTGGTGCCTGCGTGCACTAACCACTTAATGGGCTCTATTAAAGTTGATTCTCTCTCTCTCCCACGATGGTATTACAAGCAAACAAAACAGGACAAGCTATTTTGAAACATAGAAAAGAAGAAAAAACAAGCTCAGACTTTATTTTTCAAAAAAATACCACAACAGTCGGTTCATTCTGCAATTTCACACAAAAAGCAATTTATTTGGAATAAAAAAATCACAGCATAAATACGGTTCCCACTCCACATGCATAAAGGAGATGCAGAGTCTATTTAGGATACATCCAAGAAAAATTCACAAATAAAAATGCCGCAAAGCAATTGAAAACACTGAACTACAAACAATAAATTAAGGCAATAAAAATGACAATAACATCTGCAAATAAAAAGGTACTGGCATTAGCACGAAAAGCGTCAGTAGAAATACAGCAGTGGAAGAATAGTTAACAGTATTAACATTAAACAAAATGGCCTTAGTACATCAGCGAGTGCTTCACATGGACTGGAAAGCCAGCTCTTATTTAGGACACATTAAAAACATTTACAAATAAATTTTGCGAAACAAAAATCTGGGACTAAAACAATTCAGCGTGGATTACTATTAACGCATTACAAGGTGCAATCAACACAAAGATACAAAGCCATTGACACGGGAACTTTGCAACAGATATATGTTGGTGGGACAATAGGAAACCGTGGAAAACGAGTCCCACTGGGTTTTTTTAGGCGGGTGGTTCTTAAATGAGGATGCGCTAGTAAGATTTAAAAAAGGCATAACTTGGTATTAAAAACAAACACGTTCGAGCTCAATGCTTCATAATGTTGGTGGCGGTTTTCAGAACAGTAGCGACAAGAGCACCGTGCTGGAGCCGAAGTAACGTCTACACAAGCAAGAAGGTGCGCTTCGCCTTTGAAGCGTATTACACACTGAACAGCCAAAACACAGACAGCAGCAATTGGAACCCATCCCCGATGTCCAAGGATGTCAGGAGAAGTGCCGTGAATGCGATGGCCCTGCTGCTTACGCCTCGGGGATCTCTCTCTCTCTCAAAAAAAAAAATCTTCGGACAAGTAGCGTCTTCCCGTGGTTCCTACATAGGCAGAAAGAGGGGGACAGCAAAGATAAGTTCTACAATAAAAAAAAAATTAACGAGTTTGACAACGTTAAATGTAGTTTATTGGGTGATAGATTAGTTTTTGCGCCGACAGCACGCACTGAACCCGTATTGGAATGCAATACTGCTTGGCGCAGTCACCAGTCTAGATGCGAATTTGCGGTGACCTTGGATGCAGCCACGCCATTGTTCCACTTGGCCAATGTCATGTCAGACAGCGCGCCCTACAGCTGTCTCCATACGCACTGCGCCCCAAACCCATTTGTGCTTACGTGTCCGTAGCTTCCATTGTTTACCCCGCCATCGTTCCCGGTATTAAAAAACATTGCACAAAATATAAGGAAAAATAACTCTCTTTGTAAGGTTACCATCCCTGATTAATTTGCATTGGATTTTGTCCTCAGCCGACTGCAACGTACGGCCCATTATACGTTCACAAGTCCAGCGCGGAAAAGTTGCTAATGGGTCATATAGCTACTGTTTCCTTCATTCTCGAGTACGCTTCGTTGCATGCACGCTGCAGATCGCAACATTTGATGAGAACCAATAGGCTCGTTATGGAACGATCAGAACGCTCGAACATTAAACCACATGCAGCGACGGCGACAACCGACGCGAAAAAAGTAATGTAATGGGTACAACAAACAGTGTGGGCGACAGCGACAAACGAAAAAAAAAGTAATGCATTGCTGCCATTGCCCTTAGTCTTCGTTGCTGCCGCTCGCTTGTGGGCTGCTTCTGTCCGGGAATAAGCCGGGCGACGGCCCGTCGCCTGCCGCAGTCGCCGCCGTCAGCGGCCTGTGTACAAAAGTTTCGCTTGTCTGTGTCGCCCACAATACCGGTTCGCCGTACACACTGAGTGGGGTTTCTCGCGTCGCTCATCGCCTTAAACGCATGTAGTTACAGTGCGGGGCGTACGCCCCGAAAAGTCCCATTTCCGGCCATCCTGCCCTCAATCAAAACGCAAAAAACCTGTCTGAACAGCATTTCAGTCTGCTGCTGTACGCGCGGCGGTCACTAAAATTATTGTAATTTTAGTGATTGCCATGCGCTAGACGCGGTCCTATCACTCAGTCTATAGGGACCGGGCAGCTGGACGGGTGGCGCCACCACTCGGCGCTCCCCTCGTCAGTGGAATGAGCCGGTGCATTGGACTACACAGCCTCCCGTTGTTTTTGTCGTGTTTGCTTCGGTGCTTTGTATGTTTCGGGGGCGTTGTGAGCAGACGTGTGAGATGAAACGAAGTCTTAACAGATGTGTTGGGTTCTTAGATGCAGTAATGACTACGTAAACTTGTCGGACGCGTCTAAAGTTGGGTATCGGCTGCAATGCATGAGCGCTTTTTGGAGCGATCTGCGCTTGGCTCCACCCGTTCTGAGTACGAATAAAACTACTATTATTAGTATTATTTTCCTCTTAAATGCACTCATGGCTACGCAAACTTATTGGATGCTTGTAAGGTTGGGGAAGGGCTACATTGACAAGAGCGCTTTTTGCAGCGCTCTGCGCCTGGCTGCGCGCGATCTGAGTAGGAATAAAAGTATTAGCAATATTAGAATTCTTTTCTACCACTTTAAATTATCTTCACTGGTTTTAATGACTACGGTTTCCACGCCAGCCTTAGCGCTGGGATACCTCCATACGTGCGCTTTAAATAGAAAGGCACCTGCATACGAGATGGATTACCGTGTAGCCGTAGAAATGTTGCGGTAGTTTACACTTTCTGTAACCGTGATCTTTGTACCTCCGGTTTTGGTGAGCGACAGCTGTGACAGCATGGGTGCCTGAAAGTCGAAGTGGAAATCCCACGTTTGTGGTGGTCATTTTATCAAGAGCCAAAGTTATTCACCAACTCAACAGCCCAAGCTACAAACCATCCCTCCTCCCCTTCCCGTTTTACCCCCTGCGTAGAATAAAGGCTGGCACCGATAGTTAAAAAATGTGCCAGTGTTAACGTCAGCCGGTGTTTTTTAATGCTTAAGTATTCTTTACAGAGTACCTATAAAAATCGTGTAATGCCTGGTGAAGACACCAAAACCGCGCGATTAGTTGCCTGAGCATGAGCATGAGCCTGAGCCCGAGTCCTCCACCACAGACACATTTCCGACACGCTGGAAAAAGTTTAGATTTGGAGAGGGGGCATGGAAGTCCAAAATTAAACAGCAAAATCATCTAGCCCTCGGTCTAATGATTATGGTGGTTGAACACAAAGCTTTCTTCGTGCGAAATCGAATGGGAAATGGCCAAAGTCAAAGACGCTGTGATCAAAAGACCAAACTGCGTGCTGGTCAAATTCGACGCTTAACTAGTCAAAGTTTAAATCCAGAAGGCAACCAAGGAAACCCATACGATAGAGCTTTGCGATAACCATCATCGTCGTTAGACGGAGGTGTGCATGATTTTTCAAGCGTAGGTAGCAGCTTGTAAACTGACCGCAGCATTCAGTTGTGAAGCTGAGTACAGGTATCGGGCACCCTCCTGTCTTGCGTCCTTCAGCCACGAACGAATTGATTTTTGAAAAACCATTTACCAACTAGCCAGCAACCGTTGCGATTCTTGTAAAGCAATGCTTCTCCACGACAAGCAATAAGATTCTACTATCACGCGGTATTTGTTCTATCAATGGTTCCCGATGACTGTACTAAGAGCATTTCTGTGAAATTAAACACGTTTCAGCCGTAGGTAATGAAGATACAGAAGCGTCGTCCGTCACAATTTCTGTTTTGAGGTAAATCTTCGAAGACACCCTCCAACTTTGTCTTTCGCTTGTGCACGACGTCGGCGCCGTTTCGTCATCAACTGCCAAAGGCCAGTGCCGCAGCATTCCTAGATCGGTTGCACACACCGGCTTTGTGGGAGCACTTAGCGGCAATATACTCCTCGATTCGCGAAACTGCATGCAGGCATGAGAAAATTGCATGAAGCATCGAACTTTCACTTCCACCTTGACTTCCAGCTTGGCGCATTGAGCGTCGTCTGCTATTTGTAAATACTGAGTATGGGCGTAAATAACACACGTGGCATGGCTCGTAAACATCACATCCACACTCAAGATTTGCCGATCTGAAAAATGCACGTGGGGTTACGTTCGCTTTGCAAGCCGCACCGCAAAAAAACGAAAGAAAGCCATGCGCAACTACGCTGCGCTGACCGCCACCGGCATTCCACTGACGAGCGGTTCGCCACGGGAGGCGCTGTTCGCTGAAACGACGGTGGTGCCATACAACGGCCGCCCGGTCCCTATTGTACGCAATTCTTTGGAGCTGCGCAGGTAGCCAAAGCTATACTGCACGGCAGCCACTCTAACCCTAGCCGCCGAGCTATAGGGTAGCGCTGCGACTACTCGCGCGACCGTGCTTCTTACCTCCGAAAACATTCGGCAAGGATACCAACACTTCACGAATCAAAGGGATTAAAACGGTGCAAGAATCGACGCTGTTTGCACCGTGACGGGTACAAAAGCCGCCCTTCTTATCTAAGCAACGGCCAAAATCAGTCACGAAAACTTTAGGACTAACCGCTTCCGGGGACCGAAGTTAGAGAGCAACTCTGCTTCGTTAAATACACAAGACAAGAATACGAGGTTAACTAATGGCTTACCTTTACTTCCCGCCAGCGTTTCTCCGTCCGGTAGGTAAATCCAACGTCGTCATAGCTGCGAAAGATCCCAAGTCAAGGCGCGAGAGAGAGAGATAAAGACATTTATTCGGTGAAATCCGGCACCGGGGGGTGCGTCACGCAGGACTCCGCCCCGTCCGTGGAGTCCCCGAAAGGACCGGGCTGGATGACTAATGTGCCTGGGGAGACCGGGCGTGAGGGGCATTACAACCACCACCATGGTGACTGCCCGATCCACCTCGTTTCTGTCTAGCCAGGGCTAGCTCCAGCTGCTGGATCACCGTCCGTTGCGCACTGAGGTCCGTAGAGTTGAGCGCGCACTGCACATTCGGGGGGAGCACCCGCGGGTACCCCTGAGTTTCGTGTTCTACACGTCCCCACATTACGTGTGGTAAGTCTGCTAGCACCAGTTCACACACACAGCGCGTGTCACTTGCGTAGTATCCTGGACACACATAACGCGCCAACGCCGGCGTAATCACTGTGTTTGTCTGTAGTTGACGATAAAGCACTCCCTCGGTACGGGTGAGGAGTGGGTGTGGCTGCACTGTCTTCCTCCGTTGCTCCCGATGCCAGGCGAGTACGTCTCCATAGTTCAGGATTGGGTGCATTTCATTGGAGCTGTCGCAGTCAGTCTCATTTCCCTCCGCCCGCGACGTAAGAGGTTCGGCAGTCGCTGCACGGTGTGCGAGCTCTCGTGCAATTTTGTCCGCCTCCTCATTGCGGTTGGGGGTCCCCTTCGATAAGTTTCCCATGTGCGCCGGGAACCATCTGAGGTATGCTCGAGCCATTCTGTTTGTGGGTGCCAGTTTCCACGCGACGCTGCTTATCGCATCTCTGCTGTATCTGTGGACAGCAGAGAGGGAGTCGCTCAGTATCGTGATGGTTTGACCGGGTTGACAGGTCAACGCAAGCGCTATGGCAGCTTCTTCAGCTTGCACGGCCGTACGGGTCCGGACACTGCCGGCCGTTACACACTGACCATCGCGTGCTCGTATTACCGAGAGTGCAAAGACCCCGGTCTTGTGCTGATGTTCGGCTGCGTCGACGTAATATGCCGAGCCATCGTTTTCATACATGTGCGCTAACGCATTTGCTCGTGCTCTACGACGTCCCTCGTCCAGCCCCGGCTGCACGTTGCGGGGAAGTGGAGGCACGACTAGTTGCTGCGCAAGTAGATGCTTCTTGCCCGCGTGTATCCTTTGGTCTCCCTCTTCAGGCAGGGGATCCACCGGCGACGTCAGACCCGCCCTGTGGAGTATCTCCCTGCCCGCTTGCGTGGTGCCAAGGCGGACTATTTGCGATATGCGTTGCGCCTCCCCTATTTCTTCAAGGGTGTTGTGCATTCCCAAGCCAGCCAGTGCCACGTTACTGGTGCTAGGTAGGAGGCCTAGGATGGCTTTGTAGGCCTTGCGAATGGCCGCATCGATCTTGTCCTTCTCATGTCGGAGCCATTTGTGAAAAGCTCCAATGTAGGCTACATGGCTGACCACAAAGGATTGCGCCAGTCGCAGGAGGCTCGCCTCCCGCATTCCCTGTTTCCTCGTGGCCACCTGCTTGACTAGGCGCGTGGCCACTCCTATCTTTGTGATGAGTCGGTCTACTGCCGTCGCGTTTCCACTGCCCCGGTTGATGTGCATGCCCAGAACGCGGATGCTGGCCACGTGAGGGATGGCGCCGTTATCACCGGTGTGCAGGACGATTTCGGCGGCCTCTCCCTCAGCGCTCTTCCTCCAGTGCCCGGCGGGGGGTAAGACCAGTAATTCGGATTTTTGCGGGGAACATTGCAGTCCTGCCCCTTACAGTTGCGTTTCTATTCGATCTATGGCTTCTTGCAGCTGTTCCTGTATGTGCCCCGTGTCTCCTCCTTTTACCCAGAGGGTCACGTCGTCTGCATAGATGGTATGATGCACGGAGGGGAGATCGGCCAGGCTGTTGGCAACCGGGATCATGACCAGGTTAAACAGGAAAGGGGAGATGAACGCACCCTGTGGTGTTCCCTAGCCTCCCATCACTCGTTCCTCGAACTGGATCTGGCCCGCTTGGAGCTGCGCCGTTCTGCCCGTGAGAAAGGCTCGTATGTATTCGTACGAGCGCTTCCCGAGGCCGACGCGCTGAGCTTGTGCCAATATGGCCGCGTGCCGGACGTTATCGAAAGCGCTCTTGACATCTAATCCTAAAATCGCTCGGCAATCAGTGACGCTGGGCTGGTCCAGCAGGTCACTTTGTATGAGAAGCATGGCATCTTGGGTGCTTAGCTTATTACGGAAGCCGATCATGGTTGGAGGATAGATGCCGTTCTCTTCCATGTAGCGTTGCCATCTGTTGTTTAGGATGTGCTCTATGACCTTGCCCACACACGATGTAAGGGATATGGGTCGCAGATTTTCGATGTTAGGTGGTTTTTCCGGTTTGGGGATCAGGACCGTACGGGCCGTCTTCCACTGCTTCGGTACGTGACCAGTGCTACAACATTTGTTGAAGAAGTACGTGAGTGCCGTAATGTCTCCGTTGTCCAGGTTGCGAAGCGCCTTGTTGTGCACTCGATCCGGGCCTGCGGCGGATTTGCAGTTGAGTTCACTAACGGCTCTCCTAACCTCGCCTTCGCTGATATCGGCGTCCAATTCGGGGTTTGCCTTCCCTGCATATTCCGGATGGGCGACGCTAGGCGTGGAAGGTAGGTACTTGTTATTGAGATAGTCTCGTACTCCGTCCTCCCCGTGCTGTTTAATCGCTGTGTGCAATATCTGCTCGAGCCGGTGTCTCTGGAAGGACTTGTTTTGTGTTTCGTCTCGGAGAGACCGTAGCAGCTTCCAGGTACGGCTAGCATGAAGCTGCCCATCCGCTTCCTTGCAGACTGCATGTCATTGCTGTCTGGCTAGCTGTTGGCTGTACGCCTCTATTGGCCTCGAGGACATACCGTGGCGCCACCTACGAGTGACGTCACTCGTAGGACGCCGAATCGTGTTGTCGTCTGCTACAACACATTTCCCGTGCGTATGCGGAAGCGTGTTTTTTTTGTTGTAGCCACCGTATCGCCCGCTCCTTGTGGATTTGATGCAAATTACCAAAAAAGTTGTTTGTAAACCAAATAATTCGGGCAAGCAATCAGCGACTCGCTTGTTCCCGGCGACACCGCCGCGTTTAGGTAGTTGCTACCATCGCGACCCACAGCTCGTACGTACGCAGCCAGCTCACGCCAAGGACGATGCAACTGACGCCGAGAAAAGTACGCTGTAAATTCAGTATGAAATACTTTTGACGGGACATGTGTGCGCAAGCAAACACCTTGTAACAGCGATTAAAACGCGTCGCTCACTTATGATCTCACCGCGCGAACAGCTCGTATTGCCTGGTAAATGAATGACGCGAGAACGGTGATCAGATTGCTTCGCCGCACATGCTTAAAAGTATTGTTATGGTCTGCAGTTTGGCTTAATCAGTGCCTATTTCCCCTACGATGTTTTTATAGTCATGCCCGGATTTGATTAACGATCACTGCCGTAGCCTGTACTCTGCACGGCTGATGTTTACTTTTCGCGACTTGTCCGCAATGCATGAACGGTATGAACGCGAGTTTTTAACGCCCTCGAGCGGGTTCGGACAAGGCTATATTTAGTTTTCATTATGTGCTCGGCGTGGTAATTTATAATTGCAGCGTGTTTTGTATGTTTACAGTAAGCCGGCATTTCTCAAGCATCAATTTCGAAACTCACGACTGCTCACAGAAGGCGAGGCTGCGTACGAGGCGAAACACGGCGCACGTCGTTAATGATTTCAGGTAATGGGGATATTTAGAATAGGAGAACCGAGCGTTGGGGGCCCCCAAGAAGTTAGAGGAACCCAAACGCAACACGCGCGTGCGCGACGGGAGGGCCTTCGCCAACAGCTCGCCGCCGGCTTCAGATGCACGTAATCGGATGTAGGGAACTTTACGCTTGGAGTCGCAGCATATATTTCATCGCCGTTAGAGTTGCGAGTGACAGTCCCTAAGAGAACGTTTCACCGCGCTGGGAACTCTGCAAGCGCAATGATTTTCGTTGAAGCGATCGACGATCAAGCATGGCCATCCTTCGGCTGCTCGCCGCACCGTGCGTGAACGGGCCGGCGCTGCCGGGACCGACCTACGCGGCCGGTCGGCATAAATCGCGGCAGATATTTGAGCATCGCTTTGAAAACCACAGCTGATGACACTACGATATCGGAATTTTTCATCAAACTAACATCCACTTTCACCAATCTGGAACTTCTTTTCCACGACTTGTGTGATTTTAAAAAGCGGCGACAAGTTGTTGCTGCCGTGACCTGCGTCGGTTTGAGCTGCACCGTCGGCTGTGCGGGCAGTCAGGGCGGGTGCGTGTGCTTCTGCGAGCAGTTAACGCTTCACGATTTCCTGCTTTATACATTTCTTGCAAACAAGGGAAATCTAGAAACTTCACTCGGCGATCGTCGTACTCCACATTCTTGATCGGGGTAACAAGCCGCTGCTTACGCTTCGGTCGCATGCGTAATACACCACCACGCTCGTGGTGTTTGCGGATAATCTACCACAGTTGATACGGTTATACAGACACCATTAGATCGAACTGCGCTTGACGCACTGAGAATTAACTTCAAACGAAGGAAATTAACACGAAAATACTTTTAGAACGCGCTTTCTAAGCGAAGTGTCACGCGCTGCAAGCCAACTACGCAGCAAGATAGGAACGGTGATCCTACAAGTGACGTCAAAACGATCGCAGCGCCGGCCTCTCCAGTGGTGGGCCTCGCGGCCAATATCCCGACCGAGTTGCGCAACACGTTTTCGTAAATTCCTACTTGTTCTATTCCTCCTCCATCGACGCTGAAGGGACCTTCGCGCTTCGATCATGTGGGCCAAATGAGGGTCCATTGCAGGAACGGTGTCCTCAGTTCTGACCTCAAGGCGCGAAGCCGAGGCCTTTTGCAGGGTGTCTCTATTCGTACGCCCCGTAAGAACAATTTTTATTTTTAGTTCGCACGCCGCGTGGGAACAATTTTTATTTTTAGTTCGCACGCTGCGTGCCAACAATTTTTATTTCTAGTTCGCACGCAACTGAACGGGAGAGGAGGAATACACGTCCAGCGGTCCAGCCAGTTCACTTCACTCACAGAGCAGGGAGGATGTTCACTGTTCAGCCAGCCGTCTGTGTGGAAATGTGGGAGGCCTCGTGTTTGTGCTGCTACAGGTGCTACAGGGAGGAAAATAACAATTATTTGTAGTTGGCCCACAACGCGTATGTATTAGTTAATTGTATCGGCGCCTTTGTGACTGTATTGCAACGCTACTTGTGATACATTCAAGCTGTGCTCACAGATCTGTGTCAGTTTGGCGGGTGGATTTGTGATGACGGTGAACGGTACCGATGTTTTTTGTCCCGCGAAGGTTTGCGTCGTCTCAAGTGTGCGTTCGTGTTACGTGCCCAGGGAGTGTCGTTTTCTCCGCGCATGTGCCAGCTTGACGCGGTGGGCAAATCGTCTGCCTACGCAAGTTATGTCAACGCCTCCTAAAAATGCGTCATTTGCATTGAAGGCAAGTGAGACACTGAAAAAAAAAAGTAAAAAATAACAACTTAAAATGGCCACTTTCGAGCGTTTCGAGCATACTGATGTCTGGCCTTCATCATCCTCGTTGCACTTTCAAAAGTGCCTTTTCGGCGTCAAGAAGTAACCTAATGGTCCTGTTGCCTGGCCTGTTTCTTAAATAATCTGAAAAGTGATCGTTTCGTGGTTGTTGTGATCTGAAATGTTAGTTTTTGTGTCGTGTTTTTTCAGGCGATATGCACCGTCTAGCCCAACAGCATATATTACTGAAATGTGACATCAGTGCAAAATTTGTAAGATAATGGGGGTGGTTTTGCTTAAAACAAAACTTTTTTTTTCATGTGTGGTCCTTTTCATGTATGTTGCAGGGTGTTGCAACATATAAACTGTATACTGCAACACCCTGTATATTTCTCATTAGAGGGCAGTATTATAACTGTAGATCGTTGCGTAAAAACAGACTTTTTGATAGCTCTGCAGGATGGGACCCTAGACAAGCGCCCTTCCCCTCTCCTCTCAAAACTGTACCTGCGGGTTGATCCACAAATATGCGCATGAGTACAACACTGAATGCTGTTTGTACTGATTAGCGTCCTCTATTATCACTCCTTTTAATTTTTGCTGTATCTAAAGGTACTCGGACGTACCCGCGAAATTTCTTAACGATACGGCGGACGTATCGGCAGAATTTTTTTAATTTGTGTTGTGTTACGAATCGGCCAGCGCCGCAGTACTTCCCCGCATCACTCCTCGGCTGTGCGGCGAAGCCACTCGTACTCCTTCGAAAACAGGCGCAATCATGTCGGCAACAAGTTGCGACAAAGCCTCGTCAGACGCGCTTCGCTCTCTGCGCATTCGGCGGCTGCCTGCACGGCTCGTCTCCACGCTCTTCAAGGACACAGAGGCAGGCCGCCACCGCCCCGGTGGTCGCAACATCCTCCCTGTTCTGTGTCGCAACGGAGTCCTCTCTCCCCTCTCTCGGACTCAACGTGCCCGAGGCTATGAACAGCTTACGAACTCTGGAAAGAGTGTAGTGCGTGTTCCCACGTGTTGCGTTTGACCGTTACCGCTTTCGGGTATAAATAGAGCTCCCAAGCGTTGTAAACCATTCCTGTTAGAGCAGCGAATCGATGTTGTCGCTCTGCTCGAGTCCTGTATTGTAACCTCGCCCGTCGGGGCATTGTTCTTTGGCTTCGGCTCACCTCTCGCAATGAAGTAAACAGTTACGTTAGCCTACGGCTTCTGGACTTCTTCACGGCTGCAACAGCGGCTGGCCGCTCGCATCATACACGCTACCACTCGTATGTCGGAGGCCACGGAGCTCGGATCGGGTGCCCCCGCCCGGTCGCAACAACTGGTGGCAGCGGTGGGATAGCAACTTCGTAACACCTGAAGCCAGCGGTGCGAGATCCAACACCACGGACGTCAAGGCGGCTTCGGACTTCGCAGAATTCACGGCGGTCAAGGGTGAGTGCGGGGCTTTTCTTCACTGAGTTTTACCAGGCTTCTGAGGATAGCTGATAGGGCGTGTGTTTTTGTCGCGTGGGTTATTCGCGCAAAACATTTTTTAGCAGTGGGAAAGCAGTACTCTGGACCGGCCATGAATTTGAAAGCGTTGAAAAAACCGCAGTTGTTGGAGCTTGCAAAAGAGTTGCGCTTGGATGTTACGGACGCACTGAGAAAGCCAGAGCTGATACAGGCTATACTCGCTGTTGGGGCTGACGATGACGAGCTGTCTGAGTGCATTGAGCTGATCAATGGCAGGGAGACCGCGAAACGTCAGGCCGCCGAGGCAGAGGCTGAGGCTGAGCGTCAGCGTGAGGAGCTCGAAAGGCAGGAACGCGAGGAAAGAAAGCGAGTACAGGAGCTCGAGTGGCAGAAACAAGAGCAGGAACGCAAACTCAAGCACGAGGAAAAGATGCGATGGTACGACCTCGATATCGAGCGAATCCGAAGGGAAAGAAAGAAGCTCGAAAGAGAGAGACTCCAACGGGAGAACAAGTACCTAGAGCATGAAATTCAACTCGAACAAGAAGTGAAGCCCGAGTTAGAATCGTTGCTCGAAAAAGACCTCGTTGTCGTGGATAGAGAAACTGACCACGGTAACGAAAAGAAAGTAGCAGACGCTCGGGAGCGCGAGTCGGAAGCGACCGTTGCTGCCCCGCAGCGCGTCAAGGTTGCTGAGAGAGATAACGACGGCGCATTAGCTCAGACTGTCGGCAGAGGCGGCAGAGGGCAGAGCGTGTCCACTGAGTGAGTAGTATTAACTCTATGACTGAGTGCGATAATGCGCCGGCGTTTGTTTTGGAGATCTCGGCAGAGTGTTCGGACGGTTCAAATTTGCGGCAGGCCTTGGGAACGGCTGCCGACGTGAACGTGAACATTTCGCGAGATAGCGACGTTTCGCAGGAATGCGTAAACGATGAGGCTACCGAAAGGCAACACGAGTCCGCCGAAACGGAGGTTGTTCCTTCGGACGGTAGCACAGAAACGAGTGATGTGGTGGCAAAGCCTGCAGTCGAGGCAGCGAACGGTTTGCACGGTTCAGTTGGGAGTCGTGACGATATCGCCACTGAGCAAGCCGATGCCGTCCTGCCACCAGCTCAGGTAACTGACCTCGAGCAACAGCCAGCCGAGCTCGTAGAGATTCCGGTGACGCGCGCAACTGAGCCGTCTTTTGAAACAGGGCAGCTTGGTTGTAGTGTAGTTCTGGCAGTGAGGAAGGAGAACGGGAACACGCCTCGGTCTTCGCGTGCCGAGGCTGTCGCTGAAAGCGCGAGGGACGACGAGGTAGTGACTGTTGGGAACTACAAGGTGTCTAGTGAGCACTTCGTGCCCTTTTCACTCCCTGCTGATGCTCCCGATGATAGGCCAACATCGGCTGAGCTAGTTGAGATTCCAGTTTCTCTTGTGACTGAGCCGAAGTCGGGAACCGACCAGCCAAGGAGAAGGAACGCAAACGCGTTGCGGCGTTTGCTTTCCGAACGCGTTCGCGAAAAGGCGAGCAAGAAGGATCAGCGTTGCCAGATCGGAAAGGGGCTTCGGCACCAAATCAAATCCTGACCGAAATTTCACCCGATTTCACCAGCACTAAAATATGGCTCCTATGACGTATTTCCGGCTTTTTTACCTTTTTACAGCGAAAAATGGAAGCAGTATACCTCTCGTTGGTCGGAAAATTTCGTGGCGTAGCTATACAAGGGACCTTAGGCATAAACACTCTGGGGCGACATTTTTTATAGTTCATACCACAAGCTAGCTGCAGCACTGCGGAGGCTACATTGTTGCCCCCCTCAGGGCGCCTAATTCACCGCGAAGGAAACGACTAAAGGCGCCGGGGCCTTGCGGTGCCGCTTGCCGAGAGGGGAGAAGGGAATGTCCTTTCAGGACCCCCTTCACGGCGAGTTAGGCGCCCTCAGTGGGCGCACTGTTGATAACAATGTAGCCTCCACAGTGCTGCAGCTAGCTTGTGGTATGAACTATAGTTTCGTTTTCTAATGTGGTGATCCTAGCGGCCCGGAGCCGCTGCGTGGCGTGGGTTTCATTTTCCCTCATTCCTTCTCTCTCCACCTCGCGGGTCCGGCGCATATGGGCCGGTGTTTACATATGGGCCGGCGGGCCAGCGCGAAAACCTTTTTGAATATATTTCCCGAGAGACCCAAGGTGTCTCTCCGCTGCGGAGATGACTGTTTTTCTATCATAAAAAAAATAAAAAAACAAGACAGCGGACAACTTCCTGTTGCACCTCAATTCGATTGAATCAGCAATTCAGTTCACCATGGAAAGAGAGACAAACACAATTCCTCCTTGTTTTGATGAAGAGACAGGCAAATCAATTCAGCCTTCATACTTATACCGAAGCTACCTACAATTTGATTCTTACCACCTAAATTCACACGTCATCTGTATTTTCGGCTCTCGACGAACGTACAAAGGAAGAAAAAGCCGTCATCGCGGACCCGAAGAGAAACGGCTACACCAGCAACTTTATTCGCCGCGTCAAACGCCGTTTTCACCGATCGAGAAAGTGATTCATGACAAGAGGATGGGAGAGGTGCACTGAGGGCGGCCACCAACCAAGAAATTTCCTCTCCTTCAACGCCGCCATTCAACAACCCCACACAACCCTCCCCCTGCACCTCCTCCGCCGACGACAAATCCGTGCAACAACAAAGACCAAGAAGCGCTACCCCCTTTCCTCTATGGCCACCCCACAAGTGCCGCAAGCATGGAGGAAACAATACTACAGTGCCTAGAATAACAATACTTTTCTCTTCTTTCGTCCATGGCCACAAGCCTCAATGTCGAGAAAGTGGCGCCATTTATGAACTGCAGATGAAAGATCAACAAAACGGTGTAAATTTGATTAATGCAAGAGAAGCCATTTCTCAACATTTTTCACCAGTTTTCACCAGATAATGTCTGGTGTAGCCGTTCCGGTACATCAACACCAGTAGCCCCCAAATTTCACCAGATTTTTCCAATCTGGTG
Organism: Haemaphysalis longicornis; assembly: GCF_048455015.1. Taxonomy (NCBI): domain Eukaryota; kingdom Metazoa; phylum Arthropoda; class Arachnida; order Ixodida; family Ixodidae; genus Haemaphysalis; species Haemaphysalis longicornis. The sequence goes on from NW_027526295.1 coordinate 11,164,913, forward strand.
CCGAATTTCACCATCTGGCAACGCTGAGAAGGATAGAGGGAAAACTTCCGCGCGTACTTGTGGCGCATGTTTCAATGCGAGCACGCCGAGGGGCAAGGCCATGAGCTCGCATCGCGCCAAGGGAACGCCGCCTCCTAGAAGGAGTGCGCGCCTAACGTATGAACGGTGGAAAATCCCACTCGCTCCTCCGCGCGCTCGACCTTTGTCGAACAAGACGACCGGTGTCCTTTCACGCGGTCGCAGCAGTCTCTCTCAGAGAACGGGCGCACCTAAAGTGCGATACAAATTGGGAAAAGCTCGGAGCAATGATGAGAGCTCGAATCGCAGCACTCAGCGCGAGAAGTGGCTTGTAGACGCCTGACTTTCTCAATTTCATTGTTTTTCCTGGAACAGGTTTCGCCCTTTACGATTGCAATTTTTTTGTGTTGGACATTTCCAATCAAGCGAAATGTCACCTTTCAGGTTTGTCACTTGTCTAAAGTACTGCTGGGCAAAAATATAACTAGAGTAGTTAGTTTTTCGCGTACTTTTCGCAACTAAAAGCCTGGTAGAGCTTCAGTGTGGATTTGTCTTCGCACATGCCGGCGATGCGGTTGTGTCTTCCTGTGTTGTTCTGTTGCTTGCCTGACCAAGCCAGAGACGTTCTTGGGGAGCCACTACTCGTCCAGTGACCCGCCCGGTGAAGCTCCAGCACAGTGTCGTACAGCCCAGGCCTGGAGTCGAGCGTCTGCCGAACACTTCACTTCGACAGTATCCCTCCGGACAACGGTTGTAGACCCTTATCCATCGGGATCTCGGACCCCCGGCGGAGAAGCTGTTACGAATCGGCCAGCGCCGCAGTACTTCCCCGCATCACTCCTCGGCTGTGCGGCGAAGCCACTCGTACTCCTTCGAAAACAGGCGCAATCATGTCGGCAACAAGTTGCGACAAAGCCTCGTCAGACGCTTCGCTCTCTGCGCATTCGGCGGCTGCCTGCACGGCTCGTCTCCACGCTCTTCAAGGACACAGAGGCAGGCCCCGGTGATCGCAACGGAGTCCTCCTCTCTCCCCTCTCTCGGACTCAACGTGCCCGAGGCTATGAACAGCTTACGAACTCTGGAAAGAGTGTAGTGCGTGTTCCCACGTGTTGCGTTTGACCGTTACCGCTTTCGGGTATAAATAGAGCTCCCAAGCGTTGTAAACCATTCCTGTTAGAGCAGCGAATCCATGTTGTCGCTCTGCTCGAGTCCTGTATTGTAACCTCGCCCGTCGGGGCATTGTTCTTTGGCTTCGGCTCACCTCTCGCTATGAAGTAAACAGTTACGTTAGCCTACGGCTTCTGGACTTCTTCACGGCTGCAACAGCGGCTGGCCGCTCGCATCATACACGCTACCACTCGTATGTCGGAGGCCACGGAGCTCGGATCGGGTGCCCCCGCCCGGTCGCAACAGTTGGCGCGCTGGACTGCTCTCGACCTCTTCGATTATCAACCACTAATTGTTTGCCACCTTAGCGAGCTGATCCAGGAGCCTTAAGCCACTTGAGACACCGGCCTGGTCATAATTGTTCTAATGCCACGTGATCATCTTGTACAGTTCGATGCTTTCCATACAGATCTGTCCAGACAGAACGCCAGCTGTCAGTAAAGTTCTGTCTAGGGGAAACGCAACTCATGGTGGGAGCAGTCTTTCTTGCTTTTACTCAACCGACCAAGCCCTTTCGGCACATTGACAAGCCATAGTCACTGCTAATTATTATTCAATACTAATAATTACAGTTGAACCTCATTATAACAAAGTAGTTTCATGGCAGTAAATTAGTTTATTGTACCCGATAGGCGTTGTAATGGTAGAAATAAAACTTGGCTCTAATGAATCGGTAATCTGGCTAGTGCAAAAATCCCAGCTACAAAAACGCATTGTTCTAGCCTTTGAACTTAGTGTAAATGAGTTAATTCTTAGCTGTCTCCTTGTGGCATTTCAAACTAAATAGGCCCAAACATGAGAACTTGAAATTACAACAGGGCAAAGATCATTTGACAGAACATGCCTGCATTATTATTTATTTGAAGAAGGATGTGATCTTTGTACGGTGGCTTTTCATAGCACCGAACAGGATAAAGGTTTCCGCAGTGACCACGCACAAAAAGGCCTTTTATACTTCTGCAGTTTTGGGCGTCGGGAGGTTTTACTTCATTACAGCCGATATCGCGTGCAGCTCTTGCAGTTCCACTTTCCAGCACTAAAATGATGCGTGACCAACCGAAGTTTGTATTTAGTTCGTTATAGCCGATAATTTGCTATTTAAGTGTTCATTATAATGAGGTTCAACTGTAAAAATGATTGGACTAACTCTAGCTCAGTTCAAATGGAACTCCAAACCGCTACCCCATGCCCACTTCACAACATGCAGCAACAGCAGTTTTTCTTGATATTCACTCAAACTGCCAAAATGCATCTCCACCTTAGGCCAGAATCCCTGTTAATTATTAATCATTGTTATTACTGATGATTGGACTAACTCTGGCTTAATCCGGGTGGAACCCCAAGCTGCTACCCTAAGCCCATTTCACAATGCAAAGCAAGAGATGTCTGCCATGATTTTACCCAACTGGCCAAACCGCTTCCATTCACTGACTAGCCTGAGCCACTGTTATTAATAAAAACAAATGATTGGGCGTAACTCTTGCGATAGCTACGTCAGCCTTAGCTTCAGTGAGCAATAGCGGTTCGGCCAGTTGTGTAAAAATCAAGACCGACTGCTCTCCCTACGTGAATTGTAAAGCGGGCATTAAGTATAGCTATTACAAAACGCTATCCCCGGGCATGCACACACTAAAGGAAAACTTGTGAAGATTCGAATCCATCCGAGTTCAACCTAGTGCTCCAAACTACCTTTAAAAAATTTTGCGTGCAGCTTTGCCGCTCATGGCAGTCCTTTCAACAGTGATTACTCTGTAATTATTTAGCAAAATGTTAATTTCTTTTGCGCAGCTAATATATATTGGGGTGGGCGGGGGGAGGGGGGGACTTGCTTTGTGCACAGTTTCAAGTCTCGCACGTTGCGCGACTAGGTTCCTGAGCCATGGAAGCTATCCCATAGAAATGCATGCGGAGTGAGATTTGACAGCGAATTACACAAAAAATATTCAGAATCCTGGAAAATTATTTTACTGTTTTCATGTTCACGTTGACTTTTTCCTTTATGCCAAATATCACTTTCTTGAAGTGGTGTCGCTAGGTTCCTGAGAGGTCGGAATTTTGAGTGAGAAAGCTGGGTATGTCCGACATCACCTGGAGAAATTTTGCGGGCACGTCTGCTGTACCTTTAAAAAGTGTTTAATTTTCTGCCCCTCTCACCTCCCGACACAAAGATCAACTTGCCAGAGCTTTTCCACTAATTTACGTGCTCATTTTCTTCCATTAAATACCCTTATTGTTGCCCTGCATGCATGCACATTTTAGGTGAAAGATCGGTGTTTCTGACCCTGTTGCTTGGACAGCTAAAGCGGTTTAGCTGAACATTTTGCGTGTGGGTGCTCATATTTTTTTCCCTTTACATAGTTTAGTTTTCTTGTGTAAGGCATATATATATATATATAAATTCATTAGGCGCGCGCTCACCAACCGCGCGGCGGCTCGCCCGGTGGCCCCCTCCACCACCACCGGGATCCCCCCCGGCTCAGCGGCCCCGAGGGACGGAGAACCGCAAGGCGATGACGGCTGCCAGGACATCGAACAGCAGGAGCCCCTCGTCGAGTATGCCGAGGTCCTGCGCTGGTATCGGCTCAAACGTCGGACTATGCCGCAACCCCACCCGGGACTGACGAGGGCGCAGGCAGTGCTCTGCCGGCAGTTTTTTTTTTTTGCGACAGTATGCCCGTTGGCATAAATACTATGCTACAAGTGTAGGTTAACTCCCGTTTCGCGAACAAACGCAAGGAGGGAGCGGTGGTGGGGTCCCCATATCCACCGATGGAGGTCAGGTGGTCTGCCAGGGTGGAGGCCTGTGCCTCGAAGGTGTCGTGTTCTGGCCGCTTGCAATGAAGGGCACGTCCACAGCAAATGTTCTGTGTCGGCATCTTCGGCAGGAGCCGTGCAAAAGGGGCAGCTCTGGTCGAACGGGGCATGGTAGCGTGGTGGCCACTCCCGGGTAACAGCGGGAGAGAGGGCTACACCAACACGAAGTCTTCGCAGCAAGACCTCCTCCCAGCGAGCGAGTCGGCTAGGGAGGTCCGTTCCACACGGTGGAATTAGAGCTCGTGTGGCGCGACGAAGATCTTCTTTCCTTTGTAAAACCTGTCCTGGGGTATCTAATGTCAGTAAAGGCAATGGTCGTGGAACAAATGCAGTGTGGCAGGCACCATCCGCCGCAATGTGAGCGGGAAGCGTATTTCGCCGGACCCACGAGAGCCGCAGAGGGCAGGGGTACGTATCCAGTATGTCATGTATGCCCCTCGAGATAGCCGAGTTGTTATTCACTCGACGTAAATCACGTATGGCCACCGTGGAGTCTGTATAAATTTGTAAAGTAGTACCTCCAGGAGCTTGATGAAGAGCAGGAGTTAGTGCTTGCAAGCCTTCCCGGATGGCCGTAAGCTCAGCCAGCATAGACGGCAGGGTGCGGGGTGTTTCGTAGAAGCACGTTTGACAGGCCTCTGGCAGTTGCAGACCAGATCGGTAATCACGCCGGCGCTCGCGCGCCACGTGTGCCCAGACATTTATGAAAGTGACGTGTGCAGTGTGTGCGCGAGTGCCAGAGCAACTCTGACCCACATCCTATGGGACTGTTCTCGCTACCCAACGGAAGCGGCCGCGCCACAGGGGCGGCTGCCGGATCCTATCGTACGAGCGGACAGTGGCATTCTACTTGTTCGTAACTGTCACATAAGAAGCTGCACCACTTCACGACTTTCTTACATTAGTGAGGCCCACATCTTCTTGTAAGCACAGTCGTGACCCCGCCCATTGTTCCCCACCCTCTCCTTAGCGGGGTGCGGCTCCTCCCCCGAGTCAGTGGCGGCTTTGCCGGTATGTAGTGATGCAAGTAGTACGGATAAATTTTAGCCCAAGCTTGGTAGGTGCCCCACCTTATCGAATCGCATCTGCAATTTTGTCAAACTGTGAAGTCAATGGGCATGGAACAAAAAAGTGACGTGCAAGACAGAAAAAAAGAGTAACAATGTTAGACCACACAGAAAACACAGTGCAGTAGAAACAAAGGACAAGGTAAGGCGGGGGCAAGAGCTAACTTTCGACAAATGCTTTATTGCAGGACGTGCGCTTATAAAAACATCTGGCTCATAATAGGAGAGAAAGAAAGGAAAACATCAAAACGAACAACGAAAGTTGAGACAAAAACAACCACGCGCCGCCTACACCAAGAAATAAATCTCTAGCTTTGGTAAAGCCATAGATGGTCTACTGATGCGTTGATCACTGGAACATGCCATCTCAGCTGCTTCCACAAGTTCTTTCGTCAGTCCAGACTGGTGGTAATGCAAAGCAATCATCTCGTCGTGCAGAGGATAACACGGGTATCCCGATACGTACTTTTTACAATGGGAAGCCCGCTGGCCGTCAGTGGCAACGCTGCTTACTTTATTCTCGTACTCTTAAATGGACATTCAAAGATCTGCTGGTTTGACCAGTATATAGTACCTGCCACATGAGAGTGAAATTTTGTAGACAGCACGATGCCTACAGCGTACCAGCTTAGAGCGGACCGGTTTCTACGCACGCAGTAGGCAGGTTAGCCTGCACAAGCCCAAAAGCCTGTTGGGGGCTGTGAACAAGACATTGATCCCACTAACAGCCACCTGGCTGCCCAATGTAAAATGTGTGTATCGAGAAACCTTTGTTATCCCATGTATGACCAGACAATTGTTTTGCATTACCACTGCTCTGGGCTGACGAGAAACTTATGGAAGCAAGTGAGATAGCATGTTCTGGTGATCAGTGTGTCCGTACACTGTCTGTGGCTTTATCAAAGCCAGAGCTTGATTTCCTGGTGTAGGCGGCATGTGGCGGGTTTCATCTCATCTTTTGTTGTTTATTTTTTTTTCTCCTCTTACGAGCCAGATGTCCTTATATGTGCTGGCCCTGCAATAAAGCATTTGTTGAAACCTTGCACTTGTCCCGTCCTCAACTTATTCTGTTTTTACTGCGCTATGTTTCTCATGAGAGTATGAACCAACACGCCCAAAAATTTTCCCTTCTGTTAGACCGCATCCAGGGCATAACAAAAGTTCACAGAGCGAAAGAATGTTAAGTGTCTGTGAGCAAACGAGCTTTTCTAGGCAATGCCCAGGGGCGTCGGGTATGCTAGGCACAGCAGTTGCTGCAAGAACCAATGGAGAGTGCAGTAACTGCACAGAGACGGCAGTAAGAGGAGGAGGCTAGGGTATATATAGTCAGGATCCGGCTTGCATGGCCTTATCGTCTGGTGGTAGGGCAGCTTATCGCCTTTATTACCTTCCAATAGTTTCAGGGAGAGAGGCCATGTAATTAAGCTGATATTAGTGCTCATTATCACGCTTTTAGAACTTCGCAGAGTAAACAATGCCAAGGTCATCATGCAGTGTTGAACCCAGAATAGTGGCTCAACTAGTTGCACAAAACAAGATAAGTAACAGTCAATAAGTAGTACTTAGCATGCTACACATGCCCTAAGCAGTGCTTAGTGACTGTTCGAGCGCTACCACATCGACTCACATTAGGTAAACAAATTTTTCTCATCCGGCATGCATTGCATTCTGTAAGCATATATGCTGGTGCATGTATATATGTGTGCCCGCATATGTTGTATATATATGCACTAGTCGCATAGGCAAGATGCATAAACTTGTGTGTAGCTTCCTAGCCAATGCATTTTGGCCTGGCCACTACAACACCACCCGAAGGTAAGACTAGCCAGATGAAATTGTGGTGGAGGAACTCCTGACGTTTGTACTGTGGATCCAGGAAAATTTTGGTATAGCCAGGTACACATCACATTTTCTGATAAAATGTGGCACTCCCCAGCATTCAGCTGAGCGACAGTGGGGTACTGGCACTGGATGGCATGGACACTGGAACGTAACGAAACCCTGCAGTGTATGAGTATAGCATTCCAGGTTACTCCATGTGAAGTAATACGTGATAGCTTAAGCAAAGAGCACCATATTCGTTTGGTCGTGGAAGTCAACCAATGTGTAAGCAAGGTGCTCACTGCATGTTCCAAAACATGCAAACGTCTATTGCAATCTCGTCCTGTCTATTATGTTCGGCTATTACGCACGCTTTCAGGGTTTAATGAACTCCTTATTTTCGCTACACATGCCCACTGAACCAGGCGGGTAAAGCTGGCTCAAAAATGTGTCTAAACATGAATGCCGCCATGATGCCACGCTGTAGTTGCCAGATCAGTAGTTGAAGATATGGCTAACAATTTTTCTTGAAAATGAGGCACAAATTTAGGGCCCAATGCTAAAATTAGGCAACTTTTATGGCAATAACTGAGTTTCTTTACGAGTTTGTATGCTCTTTATTAGTTTTCTTGAAGTATTCATGCTTGACGAACAAAAATAAATGAAATTATAAGCAAAAAGAAGACGTCGGGCTGAGGCGCCAAATTTAGTTTCGGTATATTGTGAGGAGCGTCAGTCGTGTGGGGCTAATTTACAAAGGTTCACTCTAACACGCCTTAGTGTCTGCTGTGTCACTTCGTTGCTTGCGAAGACTGCCGACGATACGGAATAAAGCCGCCGCCGCCTATCTTCAAGGACACCTTCTCTACATGTCCGTAGTGGCTGCTGCCGATTTGAACTCGCCGTCAGCCGGTCATATCATGTTACGCGAAACATGTCTGGGCAGATCGGCTCCTTTTAATCGTATATGATTCGTAAATTAAAACAAACAAATGTACGAACCATTTTACCATGCCTACCGTATAACTAGGCTCTTGTTTACGGGTGCTGTTATACTTTCACTGAACGGTGTTTTACTTGAGTCAGAGATAAAACAACCGCCAACTAATAATAATAATGGTAACTTTATTTGCACGATAAGGTGGTTTTCTAGAGGAGGACAAGGCGAAGCCGAAAGGTAATCCCGAATGTAGGTGCAGAAATCTCCTGTAAGGGTGTGTGCGATTGGTGCATGCTTCTTCGATCGCTGAAACACGCAATCTGAAATTTTCGAGAATATATTTGATGCTTTGCATGACACATTTCTTAAATTCGGCGGATCAGCGACGTTGTTTAATTACGCATACTTGCACCTCTGCTCTCATATGGCCCATGTATATACCTGCACAGAAGAGGTGGGGGAGGAGTAAACTTCGTTCATGTGAGATGGGCACCCGTGTGGTGGGGCGTTAAGAAAAATTATTCTGTCCTTCCCTGGGTGCCTTCGCCAATGAACGGAAACGGCCACTTCTGTCCACGCCCAATTATCGGGACTACCCCGACTGCAGGCAGTTTTACCTGAAATGCCTGCGGGTTCGGCCGGAAATCTCTGTCAACAGAAACCGCCTAGGAAGCATGTTGAGGTAACACACATATGCGCTTTCTTGGGTCGCGATGGGACCGTCATGTATTTTGTGCAAGGCGAAGTCGACGAAGGATATACATCTCCCTTGAAAAGTAAATTATTGGAGTGCACCTATAAATTGTTATTGCCGCTCATTAGTTCAATCATAGTGGTTAATTTTGAAACAGCTGCCAAACATAACTATAGCAGGTGAATCAGACTGCCTAGCATGAGACTATCAATCGCTAATATAGAGTATTCAGACACTTAATGTGCATTGCATATGGCAGTCATTAAGAAAGCCGACAATAAATTGAATTCTCAATTTTATTATTTGCGACAGTTACATCTGCACGTATCGGTTCAGTCAGGGCCATCTGGAGACGTTCTTCAGCTGTATACACTAGATAAAAGGAAGGAATGCGATATGCGAATGCGATACGCGATAGAACGAAGGAATTCGATATGTGTAGCACAGCCTTCTCATTTATGCCAACATCAAACCGGTGGCCACAAAGGTGCCACACCAGACCTTGGAGAATTTCCACGCTTCAGCGTGCTCACAGCAACAAGGATGATCACGAAGTTGCATCACCGAAGCTGGGTTCCAGTAATGCTGTAGCTGATTATGAAAGTTCTGGCTAATGCTCATTCAGATTGTGGTCATCAGCATTCTTGTTTTCATCAAAAATTATGGGCCATCGCAGTGCCAACAGTCCGTGTATCATAAGCAAAAACAAACACAGAAAAAGCAAGAGGGTCATATGTACAAGCAATTCTTATCCAACAAATTTTATTTCCCCACCAGTAATACCACCAGACCTCTAGGGAAGTTTGTGAAGGTAAGAGCAAGGCTAAGATGACCTAATGTGCGACTTCAAAGAAAGGAAGAAACTGTAGAAGAAAGCTAGGGAGGTTAACCAAGAAAAGAAGAAGAACTGTCCAGCTGGCTGTGCTACATGTGGAAATGGGAACAGGAAACTTGAAAGAAAAGGAAAGGACTGGCATAAAATAAAGGATAAAAAATTCGGGAGAAAAAAAAACATGGCGTGGAAATGGCCAGTACAAAGACAGCACCATGGGCAAAAAAAAGATAGGCATAAAACAAGCAGGCAAAATGACAAAATGGGCAAACGAAGGATGCTGCATATTGGTAACACCCCTACAGCACCTGTGACTGTTCTCTCTTAATCACTGCAATCTGCTTCTTCAAGGCAAGAACTGATTTGGCTACTTTAGCTCCATCTTGTCTAAAACCACTGAAATATGACTGATTTTCTGTGTACATAATGTAAATAGGGTACATAATTTCTAATTTTTTTAAATTTCTCCTGAAGTGTCTGCTCCTTCGTGGAAGCTTTCGTGACTAACTGCCTCGTAGAATTGCATTTGCTTTGTTCATTTTTTGCTCTTTTATGCTGCCTCTGCTTGTATTTGTTTATTTCGTTCTTTTCCTCTTCTCCAGTGCTTAGGTTTTTTATCATGAAATTGTTTTTTTTTCAAAAAGGTTTTTTGGCTTTTAACCCTGTCTGTTTTTTGGCTTTAAACCTGCCATAACTTTGCTGGAAATAGTTAGTTCCTCACACAATTTTCCTCTTTCTTTATTCCGGGAGAGGGGGCATGAAATTTTAAAAAGTAAAGAGCCCTGCAGCGACTAATGAACACTTGCACTACTTTCTTTGTAGTTGGAAGTACTGAAAGCTATAGTTCCACAAACCCAGAATGGAAATGCGCGTTCTACATGATATCTTCTAGTCTCTGGTTTGCTTTTGTCGAGATTTTGTTTAAGCTGCTATTAAATAGAATTATTGCGACCTAATGTAACCTGACAACATTAATCATCTACCTTGTGTGACGTCCCCAAGAATACAATCAATGACAAATCTTCTAAGCGTACCTAGAAAAACGGAAAATCTCTTAAGAGAGTTTCTTGATGCACATAACTTATCAATATTAGGCTTGGGTATTTCACGGTTATTGAATCTAAGCTAATGCAAGGGCCACTACCTAAAAGCATTTCAACTGGAGAAAAAAGTTGACACACGTGCTGCAGGGGCCTCGTAGACAGGCACAGGAACAGGCACAGAAAGCATGTTTGTTTAGCATAAAGTGCAGTCACAAATACGATTTCCATTTACATGCATTTCTTGGAAGCGTTGTCCAGTTTGAACTTCCATTCGCTAGAACAGCAAGTAGTTGTAAAGAGCACCTCAATAGATTGCGAAAACAATCAGCTGACGCATACAGGGCAGGGGGGAGGGGAGGCGTGTGAAACATGTTAAAATAGCGCTGTACAGACGGGACAACAAAGAAGAGACTACACAGGACTAGCGCTGCATATCAACTGAACTCTATTAGCACACACAAAATGATATATACAGAAACAGCGCATGCGCGAATACAGGGGAAGCCACCAGGAAAAAAAATCAGGGGAAAAAAGCAATCATGGGGAAGTGATTTCTTTTTAAAGGAAGCAGGAAAATAAATGGACTGTGGATATTATTAAGCTCTCATGGGAGCTCACCTGCATTTAACACAGTCCGGAAGCGGGAATAGTTGGGAAATAGGATAGGAGAAAGAAAAGTAAAGATTAGAAAGGTGAGGAAAGAGTAGAGAAGAGTAGTTCCACTGTGGTCGATTCCGTCGCACACAACACACCACAAACACTGTTGGCTGGCGTAATGCTGCGTCTAGGAGACGAGAAACCTCGAAGGGAACAGTGAAGCGCGGAGGCGAGCATGGTGCGACGAAGAGCGAAGTCTGCGGCGGTCCCGACCGCTTTGGAGACGGGTACTAAGGGGGGGGGGGGGGGGGGGGGTGCGCGGGAGCTGGCACTTGACCGCCCACACCAGCAGAGCGAAAGCCGGGCGACGTCCAAGGGCCCGCGCTTGCAACGGGCCGCCGAAATGAAGCCCCTCCGAAGCACCGGAGCACGAAAAAACACGTCCGCTCAACTCCGAAGCGACGACCGAACTCCCCTGACGCACCGGCAAAAGCTACCTCTCCGAGCGTACGAAGTACCCGCTAATTTACGCGCTACCCTTCTCAGTTGCGGAGAATGCAAAACTGCATCTAACGCGGCAGCATGGCACAAAAGTTCGCTACCTACCACACGAAAAACTTCACACAACGTTTGTGCACAGCAGTTTTCACGGCGCACTCACAGCAACGGCGGCTGCCATGATGGAATGCGTTGGTTACTAGGTGAATACCGACTACTGCCGCCAACTCTAGTAGGCAAAAAGGCAGCGGGCAACGCTGTGAGGGTGGCATCATGTCAGCGCCCGGGTGTAGCACGGTTTCAATGCACGGGCTGGCCGGGCAGCTTTTGCTCTAGAGTCAGTAGTATTAACTCTATGCACTGAACGTCCGCACCACAACCAGCTGCGCCACCGATGCAGTGAGCAATTTTTGCGAGTATCGCCCTCGCCTTACCGCGGTCCAATAGGATCATACGTTAACACAAATTTACTCGTAAATGTTAACCCCATAAAAATGAGATTTAATCAAATTTAAATGTTTAGAAAATAATATTCGGTCACTGACTGATTCGCACACTCGTTACTCGCAAGACATCCAATCGTCATCGCATCGTCACTGCAAGTTCTTGATCCGAATATCGGCACATCGTAACGGTCATTCTACGTAGTTTTTAACGAAATCGATGCCACAAGGCAAGTTACACTGACTGCAAATCATGCCTGAACATCCAAGGAGTACTATAAAAACAACGGCGCAACCGCAAACAGTAGGGCTCTTTGATTTCCAGTCTCGGACTCACCGCGGACTCCCCGAGAAGCAGTCCGGCATTCGATTTTCCAATGTATCCCTATGACTTCGGGGAATCCTCGGACTACCCGCGGACCACCCATGGTGAGTCCGAGACTGTAAATCTAAGAGCCCGAATGAAGCAACCAAGTTACAGCCACGGGACGTGCGACAACGCCGGTAAGCAGTTCGGTCTCTTCCACTGGTTAATATTAGTACTTTACACAGGTTAACTGTACAGAACCGCTAGGCTCCGAAGCCTTTTCGGCTTCGGGTGCGCCACTTAAGCTCAAAAACAGCGTAATATAGACCGTTAATAATGAATAAGCGGTATTTGAGTTCGATAACTCAATTGCCGTAAACATAGACGGGCGCCGCCATCTTGAATGTTTGTTTGCATCAATGTTACCAGACCAGCATCGACATTTTGCTACATTTAGCGGCCACTTACAATTATTGCGATGTGAGTACTCGTTAAGCTTCAAAAGAAAGCAAATCTGAAATGGTAATAGACAAAGCCAAAATAGCATGGTATTAATCCACAAAAACGCGAAATCCGCTGTAGCAAATCATGGTAGATTGGCGGCAAATTTTAAATGCATCAAAGCAGATTTATATACAGTGTTCGACCTAATCTCGTGTAAAGGGCCCCTGAGATGGGGTTTTTTGGGGGGTCGATGGTATCGGAGCGCAACGGCTATTTCTTGAACTAATCGTGACGTGTTTGTGCGCTCTTGATTTAATCAATTTTTTACGAGCGTAAAAACATCAGAAAGCTACAAAAAACATCTTTTGTGTGTGGGTGCTTTTACACAGTCACACATATTTGTTTTATACCGGAGTGTAAAGCACTTACACACCGGGCCAAACCGGGCTTGACGCTCCTCCGTTCTCGGCGGAAGGATACAGTGAGCGCAGGAGCAACGACGCTTGCAGCCAGCGTGATCGCTCAGCGCTCCGTGTCTCAGTTTTCTTTGCATTTGCTTTCTTGGGCGCTGTACCCGAAAGGATTCTTTGCACCATCTGTGTTTTGAACGTAGCCTCGACGTTGTTTCAGAGGTGGTAACGAACGGCGCGCCAAGGGAGCGCCGCGCCGACGACGAAGGAGGAGCTCCGCACGCAGCGCTTGGACGACGCCGGGCACTGCTCGTGATCACGAGGCGCACGCTCAAGTGCGCTCACGCGGGCTGAATAAATCAGTTCAAGCCCAAACGCTGTCGCAGCTGATTCTCTGCGGCGGTCGCGACAAGGGCAAGAGCATGCTCATCCCGTAACGACAACTGCCAAAGAGTTTCATTTCATTGCTTCCCATCAAGTCATGATCGCAGGAAAATGTGGTTTGCTGCACCGGCCTTCTGAATGAACCTGTTGCCTAGTGTCCTTAGCGCGCTTTACCGTTTACCGTGTTAAATGAAGCAAGAGTAGCCGTTTGCCGCTGAAAACGAAAGGATTGCACTCTGTGGTTTCTGCATTCCGGCTTACCGGCTCTGCCGAGTAGCGACATCTGGCGAATTTGTCGCAAAGCAAATGACACAAACGTTTGTTGCCCAGAACTGTTCGCTTACGCTTGAAATGGCTTGAATCTTAGACGTCTTAGATTGAACTCTCACAATACAATACTTTTTTTTAAAAGAGCCGTATACTTCTACTGTAGAGCTTATAAAATCGAAAACATGACGTTGACGCCGCCATCTAGTGGGAAGAATTAGGACCAAGTATTGCATTATCCAGAATTCACGCCACCGCTAAATATTTCGATATAAAATGAGTAAGATATATTGTAATGATTCCGCAGTTACCTATATTACCTTGCCCAATACGATTTAAAAGAGCTATGCTAGTTCATAAAGGCATCTGAACCACTGGAAGCGTGGGAAGCTGGAGTAGGGGCGGAAATTTTGCTCGCTCATTCTAAAAAAAATTGTCATTTATCGTGCTCCTGATCATCATTTAGCAAGAATGTAGTAAACAACATCAACTAAGATTGCTTGCATGAAGCGCCAAGCGCAGCGCATTTGCTGTGCCGTAAAGTTCCGGAAGAACGCCCACCCAAATTTAAGTATAGTGATATCAAGTGAAAAATACGAGATGGGCGAAATTTCGGGTCAAGCGCGGAAAGGACGAATAAGTGACCGCATCTACACATAAAGAGATGATTCGGGTTTGTTTTGTTCACTCGTCGGCGCTAAAGCCATGGATTTTACGGGGTGGGCGCGCGTCTTTCAGTAAATTGAATATTTCACCCGTAAAAGGGGGTGGGCGATGTTTCGGGGGAGGGCGTTCACTCGGAACTTTCCGGTAATCTAATCAAAACGCGAGCGTAAATTTCACCGGCGCAGGGGGCTCGCTACTACAGTCGGTAGAAATTCTAGCCTCTGTATCGCTATGTAGCGACGGTAAAAAATAAGTTACCGCTCACGGAAACTCTCGCGCATGCAAGGTCGGCTTCCGCATGCTTAAAGTCCGTAAAGACTGAAAACGTAGCTTAAAAAAAAAAAAAGGACGTCGTCGTCTCATGTGCGACCCACTCGCTGAAGTAACCATGGTAACGACGACGCTCTAAACCAAACCGCCGCCGTCAAAAACCGCGGACATTCCGGCGGCCAACCATGAAATGAGTGCTTCGCCTCGGACGAGGTCGGACTATGTCGTCATCGCAAGCCGCCGAGCCAACAAATAGTTCTGTCTCGTCGGGGTAATAACTTTTGTTAGCGTGAGCGAATATGCTTACTATATTTGGACTTGTTTCTACAAGAACTATAGAGTAGATTTCTGACACAAACAAAAACACTTTGAAATCCATCTCAGGCCCCCTTTAAGTATTAGTGACAACATATTGTTATTAGGTACGCTGTCTTTCGGTGGGTAAGCGCACTCTTTTTCCGTCATGCTGTGCTGCTGCTGACCGTATGACTTGCTGCTAGTTTTCTTTCAAGAAAGCCCCGCATTTATACGTTCCTTTCTGTGTGACCAGCCATTGGTAACAGACACGTTTTCACTGTCTTTTTCATGTGGTGCAAGCTATGTTCCATCAGGTGTATGTGACACCTGAGGTAAGCTTCCACACATTTCTGCATTCTCTAAGCGGGTGAAATAGAACAAGCTATGAAGCTGACAAAAAACAAGAAAAGTGGCGGCCAACCAAGAATAGCTTGTTTTTTTTCTTTTGGTTCAGAAACAGCAATTTTTTATGTATGGTTGGAGCATTCTTGGAAAAATACACTGGCATATGGGAGTCCAGCCTGATGATACCTTTGCCCTCTGTGCACATAAAGCTGAAGTATCATTCGAAAACTCGGAATGCAAAGTAAATGTGCTGAGTACTGTCGGCAGACCAAGTGTGTTTTGTTCTTCAATTGCAGTGAGCTGTTTACGGTGTGTAATTTTGAGATTATTGGTAGCAGCATATCTGTATTGGGTGCACTAAAAGTAAACATGATACAAAACTAGGATACTGCGAACTTTTCTGAACACTGCGCTAGGAATAATCATTCAAGAAAAAAAGACGGCTCAAGAATACGATACTCCCTAATGCAAAATTGGAGCGCAGTGCAAACTGCAGTCTTCTCGATGAGAGCGTGTAGCTGCTGTGTCTCAGGAAGTGATCGTGTCATCAGTGAACACACGATGGCGGATGCTACTCTGGTGTTTTCTCACAGCGCCTCGGTGCTACTGAGCATGTCTCCCTTCACACTTTCATTTTACTTTCCTCCTCCGCCTTCCTGCTTGCTTTATCTCATTTATCTCCAGTGCCCTCTTCTTCGTTCGGTTACAACAAAGTCGACGGCCACATGAAACCACAGGAGTGAAGCGGGCACTTAAAGGCCAACTGCATTCAAAATTTCGACCCCTTGAAAACACTATTTCCGTATAGTCTGCTGAAAAAGAAAGCAAGATGCAAAATACAACAGCTGAAATACGCATGTGGACGCCGCAAGCGGTCAGCAAAAACCGGCGATTTTCAAACCGAAATCGAGGAGAGCGCGGCCATTAAAATGACACAGCAGCCATCCAGCGAGCAGCCGGACGGCGCACGGGGCAGCAAACGGGTTAAGTGTTCGCAGCAGAGCTTGACCGGTTCTCCAGCTGCATGGCTGGCCAGAGGAAGAAGCCACCGTCAGCTGGAGTGTCACATGGCTGCTTACGCAACCTGCCGGCAGGTGCGGTGGAGCTTTTTTAAACGCTTCTGATTGATTAACGAGGCAGTTCACGGGGCTACCACTCGTGTCCCAGCTGATTTGGTGGTACTTACTAGACATTAAAATAAATTTGGTCGAGGTGAAATTTGAGTGCAGTTGGCCTCTTAAAAGGTGCGCTCTAAAAAATAAATGGCAAGCAGATTGCCTTAGCAAGCTGCGTTGCAAAGAAATTATTTCTGTAGCTGAACAGTTCTGAAATTTGGTTGGTTCTGAAGTTTGTTCAATCTATCCCAGTCAGGAAGAGTATGATATACAGCTGTATTAAAAAGTGTTTTTCCTTACATTTCTTTTTGCTGCTGCAGCAGCGCTGGGAGCATGAGCATGCAAGACAGAATGTAAAAAGTGGTATGGTCACGACACCTTTCACTTGCATTACAAATTTCCTGATCCACTTTACTCGAAGTAGTAGAATAATTAGGTGAAGCATCAGTTTTACAGTTAAAAAATGGGTAAAAGAAGTGAGTCCACCACGGGTATAAATATTTTTAAAAATGAGATGTCTATATGTTATGTTGGAGGTGTGCAAAATTAAAATTCTTCATGAACAGTGTTTGCTATTCGATTCAATTTGCAATGCAGTTTACTGTTTGAAGTATTTATAATTTACAAAAATTCCTTGGGACACTTAAGTCTGCTTATGTGACTTTAAATAGCAAGCATTGTGGCTTCAGCTGGCATTATATGCCTCCTGCACTTTGGTCTTGTCATTGTACTTGCCTGGTCGACCACAGTTAGCTGGCGCAGAATCTAGCAGTACACCCGGTGTCGAAGCACATTCCATACCGAGACACGGTGCTAGTAACTCCAATACCTTCGACAAACATCACGTAAACTGATAGGTTCGCCTGGTGCACTGTCGAGGTACGAGTCATGAGGTCCCCTGACAGCTCCGATGAATACCACGCAATCTGATGGTTTCAGCTGGGAGACTATGGAGCCCTGCCGTCTTGTGGAGCCACCAAGGACTTGCTTTCGTTTTTTATGTTATTTCTCCTTCTAGCACACTTTCGTTTGTAAGCCATGCTCCATGTGTACCCAGGGAATATAGTGGCTCTTCACTGCTTATAACACTAAATATTTAGCCTCATGGAGCAGATAAGGTTTGCAGCTCATTAATACAGAAATAAAAGTTGGCTCTGCCACACAACTTGCAAACTTCCAAGCTTCACTGCATGGCATTTTCTTTAGCGTTGGCTTTTTGGCACGACGCTGAAGCCATGTAAGAAAGCCTACCACAAAAGCCTTGCACAAGAGTGGAACTCTCGCAGCCAATGTTGGCTGAGGTGCAACGCTACCTGGGCAAAATTTATAAACTGGAAAGAAGTTTCCCATCAATATGGTTGTATGAGTGAGAAATCAAGGTTTATTACTTGCTGGAAATGCTTGCATAAAGTAAAGGTCATACCAACCACTAACGTACCTTACCTATTTTCAATGCCTGGAGCAAGCCACTCAAATGCAGTCAACTCTTGATCATCACCTAATTGGAATTTTCGGGTAATTGGGAGCAATGCTCTGGTCCCACCAAT
The DNA here is from genome assembly GCF_048455015.1 of Haemaphysalis longicornis. Lineage (NCBI taxonomy): Eukaryota > Metazoa > Arthropoda > Arachnida > Ixodida > Ixodidae > Haemaphysalis > Haemaphysalis longicornis. Next base: position 11,182,899 of record NW_027526295.1, read on the forward strand.
GTTACATTCAATTCAGTAGAAGAAATTACTTGGTAATTTAAAGCTGGAACCCAATTTTTCGATTAATTGAAAGTTATTTGAATAAAAATATGAACATCACATCTTGATAAAATTGGACATTTTTAAGCGTCAAAACACCGCCATGTCCTGCAACGTTGGCACCATCACAACCGAGGCAGCGCACAGCTGATAAAGCAGCCGGTCACTTGAGACTTGTGCCAGTGTAAGCATCTCTTTTGAGGCCCTCAACCTTCTTTGTTGCGCACAGCTCCGTGCAACAGTTTGCGTGGTGAAAGCTTCAGGCTTCGATTTTCACCAAAAGTCTGAACTATCACGGCAAGCTGTGTCACATTCGAATGGGCAACAAAACAAAACCAAGAAGGCAAGATTGTTGCGGAGCAATGGCAATGCGCTATTGTGCCTTCTGTTTTTTTTGTTGCGGACTTTGTACTAATGGTAGCCAACTGTATAATTTCTCTGGTCACAACATGTGGAGGAAACCGTATTTTCCTCGACAGGGTGTGCCAAATTTCGTTCAACTGCCTTGCCATACTGTCGTAATCTTTTAAAGGGCAACCACACGCAGCGACAGCGAGAAGCGACGTGAAAACGGTAACTCAATGGGTACACCAGATAGCACGAGTAAAAAAATGATCAAACTGCCGCCAATGTCCTCTGTCGTCGTCGTTCGTCGCTGCTGCTCACTTGTGGGCTGCTTCTGTCCAGCAAAAAGCCAGCGGCGGCGGCAGCTCGTCACCTTCTGCTGTCGACCTGGTTATAAACGTTTTCGCTTGTCACCGTCATCCACACTACCAGTTTGCTGTACCCATTGAGTTACGTTTTGCCGTCGCTGCATGTGCATGGTTGCCGTTTACTTGCCATTTTCTGTACCATTTTCCTATCGATACATAAATATTCTAATGCCTCAAGTCCTGACGACTGCCTAAGTTATCTTTTTTAAATGCAGAGCATTTCTTAGGCTCGCCTCTTCCTGCGTCGGACGGTGTCAACAGCTCCGCGTCCGCAGCAGGTGCGCTTCTCCTCCTTCCCTCCTCTCTCTCAACAGCAGCTGGCGCGCGCATGCGTCGTAGTCAGCCCGTTCGCTCCGTCGCGGTCTCGGCGTAACATGTGCGTGATAGCAGCGCGGTGGGGCGTGGAAGGGCGCGCGCTGCTTGCGCATGCGCCCTCTCCCCCCCGTACTGCTCTCCCTCTACTGCGCGCGCTGCAAATATAAAGCGTCTAGCGGTCGCTCGTGCTTCATAGCATCCTCGATTAACCGCACCGGTGCACACCGGGGCACACCGGTGCTCCTTTTCATCCTCGATAAACCGCACCGGTGTGCACCGTCCGTCCTCGATAAACCGGGGTGCACCGTCGCGGGGCAATTTTTGGTTGCACCGCCGCGCACCGAGAGAGTCGACAGTGCGCCGGCGTGCAGTCCCGAGATGCATCGCGGACGATGCCGGCGAAGGAGCTTCCTCCGCCGTCTGCTGCAGCAACGGCGCATCGACGGAGGTGTGTATTGTTGCTGACAAGGATGGCGTGCTTGTGAATTCATCGGGCAACGATGCGACAGTCTCCTAACGGGCGGTAACAACGGCCAGTGATTGTAAATGAGGACGCGAACTTTGTGTACTTCAAAGACGGCTGCATGCATTGCCAGAAAGTTGGGGATTGACATTCGTTTCGTTCGATCGAATTATCATGAACTGTTACCGGAGTGCCTAGACGATGAAGACCTACTTCTTTTGTTGTAACGGAAGGGCGGAACAAAACAGGCACTCGCATTATGGCTCAAACGAAGATTAGAAGCAGCTTGTATGTAGCTGTTTAGTGGAAGCGGTGGCGGTACGTTGTTCCGCATGTGTGACGGATTTAAGTTGTGCATTGGCCTTCAATAAATACCACTTTCAAATAGCGCGCTGTGTCTCATTACAGTGCTGTATTGTTACTTGTGAACGTTTTTATGAGTTGATTTCTTAGATTAAGAGATGGCGCCTGGGTAGAACCGCCCCGTTTGTCCTCGATCAACGCTCCGTGCCGGTACGCACCGTCGTGGAGCACTGTGCACCGCGCCGGTTTTGGGGGCAACACCGGGACACCGGTGCGTGTTTATCGAGGACGCTATCAGTCACTGCGTTGCTCCTTCCTTCCTTGGTTGACGCTCGCCCCCACGTTTACTCGTGTCTGCTACTCCAGCTTCACGGAAGAAGCGATGGAAGCAACACTGCCTTCAACCAGTACTGAGGCCCCAATGCTCTGCATTTACTCGTGTTCCCCTCGCGGGAAGGCGCGGGAATTTTTTTGTCACTTTGTTTTAAAAACTCTATAAACAATGAAAAAGATATCTGTATTCGAATATGTTTGATTCATTCAATCCAGCCAGTTTTTGATATTTGTATTTTATGCACAGTTCGAAATTTCCTGTTTGCACATCTCTAGTTAATATGTTCATCATCATCATCATCATCATCATCACCAGCCAATCGACGCCCACTGCAGGGCAAAGGCCTCTCCCATTATTCTCCAATTACTTCGGTCCTGTGCCAACTGTGACCAATTTATCCCCGCAAACTTCTTGATCTCATCTGCCCATCTAACTTTCTGCCGCCCCCTGGAACGCTTGCCTTCTCTAGGGATCCACTCTGTTACCCTTAATGACCAGCGGTTATCTTGCTTTCGCATTACATGCCCTGCCCACGTCCATTTCTTCTTCTTAATTTCTACTAATATGTCTTTAACACCAGTTTGCTCTCTGACCCACTCCGCTCTCTTCTTGTACCTTATTGTTACACCTATCATTTTCCGCTCCATTGCCCGCTGAGTCATTCTCAATTTAAGTTGAACCCTTTTAGTGAGGCACCAAGTTTCTGCCCCGTAGGTGAGTACCGGTAAGATGCAGCTGTCATACACTTTCTTCTTCAGCGACAATGGTAGGCTGCTATTCATTACCTGAGAATGTCTGCCATATGCACCCCACCCCATTCTGATCCTTCTAATTATCTCTGCCTCATGGTTGGGATCTGGGGTCACAACTTGGCCTAAGTAGATATATTCGCTTACCACTTCCACTGCCTCGCCACCTATCTCAAACTGCTGTGCTGTCCCGAGGTTATTGATCATTACTTTAGTTTTCTGCATATTAATTTTTAGGCCCGCGGTTCTACTCTGTTCGCCCAGTGCGGAAAGCATGCTTTGCAATTCGTCCCCCGAGTTGCTTAGCAAGGCAACGTCATCAGCAAATCTGAGGTTACTGAGGTATTCTCCATTAACCCTTACTCCCACCTGTTCCCAATCCAACATTCTGAATACTTCTTGTAAGCATGCTGTGAATAACATTGGAGAGATTGTGTCTCCTTGTCTGACACCCTTCCTTATAGGTATTTTACTGCTCTCCCTATGGAGGATGATGGTAGCTGTAGACCCACTGTAGATATCCTGTAGTTATCCTGTAGATATCCCACTGTAGTTATGCAAGATTAAATGAATGAACAAGCTGACCAATTGTTCAAACTTTCTAGGGAACGTGAGAGCAGTTGAAAAACGAATGTGTGTACCCGCTGCGGTGGCTCAGTGGCTAAGGCGTTGCGCTGCTGAGCACGAAGTCGCGGGTTCGATTCCCGGCCGCGGCGGTCGCTTTTCTGATGGAGGCGAAAAGCAAAAATGCCCGTGTGTACGAGATTTCGGCGCACGTTAAAGATCCCCAGGTTGTCAAAATTAATCCGGAGCCCTCCACTACGGCGCGCCTCATCGCCTGCGTTGCGTCGGCGCGTTAAACCCTACAATCAATCAAAAACGAATGTACACAGAGAACGAAATCTCACTGGTAATAATCGTGTGTAAAACCAGGGTCGGAGCAAAAAAATAAATGCCAAGAGCAGATATCTAACGCACAGTAAATGCCCACAACGAAGTAACTTGTGACGCTTCCATGTGAAGGAAGAGAAAGAGCAGGCTCAGAGGAGGTTGGCACTGGACAACTTCTTCTGAGCCTGCTCTTTCTCCTGCTTCACATGGAAGCATCACAAGTTTCTCCATTGTGGGCATCAATTTCCTGACTACCTGTGATTTTGTACCCCTTCTCTCTCTTCTAGCGTCTTATATTTTCTTCATATGCTGCATGGCAAAAATATGAAGTAAAAAAAAAGAGGTTAGCAGACGCTGGTACATGAAAATTCCAGTTGAAGGCTATAGGATAAAGCGAACAGCAATAGGGCTGCTGCAGTTATTGCCATTTTAACCTCTCGTAACGGCAAACAAAAAGTCAGAAAAATCAGATGGTGAATGGTTTCAGCATATTAAGTTTCAGACGTCGTTATACACTGGCACAATAGGGTGGACGGCAGCGCCACTGACGTGTCTGAATGATTGGACAATCTAAAAAATCAGTCAGTGACTGTGCACAGGTGCCGTCATAAGTAACTGGAGCACGGGAGCTGTGGCCGAACTGTATCGGAGCGCCGTGTAGCTGCACCGGCGGTAAATGAAAGGACGAGAACACGCATGCGCGCCTGCCGACGGCGATGGCCCATCTATACCTCTCAAACCCCTTTTTAAATTTGGCTTCGAGCATTGCTCACAGCGCAGTGCCGCTCTCTGTGACGGTGCTGATAGCAGAGACGATTCTGGCAGCGTCTCTGGCGCACTTCCAGCTGCCGGAGAAGCGGCGCGCTGTCACAGGAATTTGTAGTGAGTTTTTCGTTCAAATATTTTTACACGTGTACGCAATCAGTGCCATCGCCGAGACCAGTATGCTGCGAAGAATGCTTGAAGCCAGGTTAAAAAAAGTGGTTTGAGAAGTATAGATGGGCTATCGCCCTCAGCAGGCGCTTATGCGTGTTCTCGTGCTTTCGTTTATCGCCGGTGCAGCTACACGGCGCTCTGATACAATTTGGCCACAGCTCCCTTGCTCCAATTATTTATGACGGCACCGGTACGTAAAGATCGAAGTCAAACATTGCTTTCAGGAATAATTTTTGATCAAAGAATTTGGCATCACCTACTCGTTCGAAAGCACCTTTTGTCGCATTAAAGCTTGCTCACACCTAGGACAATCCCACCAGGGAACGAGATGCCTGAAGAAGACACCACTCAGTGGAGGGGTGGGAGAGAAGAAAACCCAGGGGCAACAAATGGATCTGGACAAAGCAAGATAGAAGCAATTGGAAATGCAGCAGGCAGGCGTTTGTTCTTGTTCTACAGTGTACACAAATAGGAGGCTTATAGCATGAGCAATGCGAGAAAAATTATCGTCTAGTGATGTGGGACCGGCCAAGAAATGCCCCGTGTTAGCGAAAAGTAGCGATTGCTACCTATTCTTTGATTACCTACGAGACTCCTGCAGTTTCGAAACCACACTTGCATTGCTTGAGAAAATTTCTGCTGAAGTGCAATTACGTTAGTAAATTGCAATCTTTAGCAGTTCAATAACCTATAAAACGACCATGCTCAGCAACCCGTGTAGTGCGATTATAGCAATTGAAAAAGAGAAGCAGCAGCATTACGTACACTCAACACCAACTGTCGGGAATCAAACGTGAGAATGTTAAGTGGGCCCATCACATGCTACACAGTATTTGTTGATTGAAAGTATCAAGTATCTCCATTGCGCTTTACCTCCAACGGAATAAGTCATGACATGCATTCCGTGAAATCAATTCCATCTTCCAACTCCTGCATACAAAAGCAGAAAATTCTCCATTCTGTTTTCTAAAAAAATTAGAGCAGCAATTGTGAGGACAGGTGCAAATTGTATCGACACACACACACACACACACACACACACACACACACACACACACACACACGCACACGCACGCACGCACGCACGCACACACACACACACGCGCGCGCGCGCGCGCGCGCCACATATATATGTGGCTCCCCAACAGAAATATACTTGCACTGCACTGTCTCTACGAAAAACAGGATCGGGAGCGCAGATTTGGCGAAACACTTACATCCGCAATGAGAACAGTGGCACCCTGTATGCCAAGGCATGGACAAGCAGTCTCTTGAGGTAGGTCTGCCTCTTTGAAACGGAGCAGGTCAGCCATCAGCCACTCGTACACATGCTCGGACTGTGCTGGAAATTTTTTATCAGCCCCTGTAACGAAAGCGCAGTGAGCGGCGTCTCGATGACACATGATACGAAATAAATATCTCCGAAACACAATTGCTTTACATTTGTGCGTGCAATCGTGAAACCCCTGTTCTGCTTACTGCGGCTGTTAACGTAGTAAGCGTACATGTAATAGATGTAACTAGTGGTAAGCATAGTGACACCATAGCAGATTCTATGAGCCTGTAAGTTGAAAAAAAAACATCACGACACTAGCGTGTGTTTCTGGTGTGCTTCAAGAAATGGCACGTAGCTTATCCACTTTGAAATTAGCCTACACTTCTACCACGAACACTAAAGGCAACGTCACCTTGCGTGTTTTCTTCTTGAAAAGGGCGATGTGACAAGTCTAAACACTTACCTCCTCACGAGCTTGTTGCTACCACCGACGTTGACGGCCACGAAACCGAGCTAGCGAAGTCTCCGATTTCGCGCCGTCGAAGCTGAATGTTAGAAGCTGATGCGCAGACTGACGTGAGGCTCGGAAGGACCCTAGGAACTTCAGTTGAAGTAAAAGCTGCGATTCCAAACCACGAAGGCGCACAGGCCGTCTGGTCGTTCAGTCGAAACGGTGCCGGAGAAGCACGGCCCGCACGGACGGACAAGAAATGCGCAAAACAATGTTGTCAGCACGGCCAAAGCCCTCGATTTTTCAGACCAAAGTTGGAGACGTTTTGAGGCAAAAACGACAGCGTTGCCAGCATAGTTTGGTGCGTTTAGGCCGATTTGGCGGCGGTCGCGGGCGGGTTTTAGTCGGATGCCAATTTTCGACCATCAAGTCCACCCGACGGCGCAAGCGAAAGGTTACTATTGGTATAGAATACAAAACATTCATTCCGTGACTCAAAGAGCCCACACAGTTCGCTTACAATGTGTTATTTAAAAATATTATTAACAAGTTCCGCATCAAACATCCGTTGAGCAAAAATGTACGCAACTTTTTACGAACAGCCGACTGGTGCACCACCTCGTTTCTGAATTCGCTACCACAAAGCCGCCAATTCAAATTGAAACCGCTGCAACTGCCCACCGTTTCTATGTGCGCGGAGCACTGGTTTCGTGACTGTTATTGCTGTTATGTGCTTTTGCGTCCATCAGTTGTTGAGAGGCGAGGCCATCTGGTCACCTGGCGTAACATCACTTCACTAGCGCGGCGCAAGTAAACACGCGGCCAGCGTGCCAGCCAGAAACCAGCAGGAGCAGCCACGGCCGCACTCGACGCTCCTTTCTCGCGCGGGAGGAGAGTCGAGTCCGGCCGTGGAGCAGCGACCCGGCGGCCGCTGTGCGAGGGCAGCCATGTTATTAAGGAGCTCTAGCGGCCTGTGCAAAAAGCGTCCGCCATGTTTACAAAGCCGTGTTTACAGCGCCATCAAGCGGGCGTCCTCGGTAGTTCACGACGCCGCCACTACGCTTTTTCTGGCACTACAGGCAAAGCTAGACTAGAGTTCTTGTATATTCGCCGCGAGCTCGAAATGTAGGTGGCGACAGCGTCGCGCTGCTAGTGTGGATGCTCCGCTGAGCGGCCCGTAAGAATGCACACTGTGGGCGCGCTTCGTGCCTTTTTCCCGCCGTATGTGCGCACGACAGGTGCAAGCAAGAGTGGTATGCTGTAGTTCGGTTCCTCAACGTTCAATGTATAGCATGGAAGCGGCAGTCAGTTTTCATTACTACGCCAAAAAAAGCGATGACTCATCGGGAATATCAGAATGGCCGTAATTGTGGCAATGAACTTGTACGCTGTGGCTCGTAGCAAGCTCGATCTTTCCAGGCTATGGCTTTGAGCCTTCAATAAAAGCATAAATAGAAACAAATCACGAAGCCTCGATCTCTGAAATTCAGTTTACAACGACAATCTCAATCGCTTTCACTGGTAGCATGACGCATTCTTGCATTTGTGGGATGCCCTGAAATGGTAGCACTACTTAACTGCCCCAAAATTCTTTCTAAGAGCTTACGATATTTTTTGTGTGTTCAAAAGGCAACATAAAATTACTGAATTTTGATCAGCGCAGAGATATAAATGCAACCGCTCTAACCGGTCTTTTAAATGAAATTTTAACGACTCTGAAGGAAGGTTCGGTGAATAACGGTTTCGGATCACTTATTTATGGCTTTCGTCGCAAGTGAACTTGCGAATTGAATTGTCAACTAACGCAGTACAATCAACATCCAATGTTTAGCTAGGTTTTCGCAAAGTGACAGACAGGTTTACAGTGTGCAAACCAAGCTTCTGGGACCTCACACTGAGCACAAATTTTCTGTTACGGCTGCTCTGTTGACCATTTGCGTTCCTTTTAAAATCCAACAGGTGCCTGCAACAGCGAGATGTGTTTGCATTCTTGCGTATAAGGTCACTTACGAACCTTAAAGATGGCAATAAATGAAGTTGCGCTGTTGCAGATGTAGTAAAACATTTCCTTTTTATTTCTCGTTGCGAATCAGCGCAACGGGTTTCCGGTAACTACGTTGATTTGTAAACTGAATATCGCCTTTGTCTTGGCATTTAATTCATAAGGATTGGTTAAAAAATGAAATTCTGTGCATTTAGTTTTTTTTTTTCGGGAAGGGGGGGGGGGTCCTGCCAACGTTGCAAGAGCAGCGAGAAGAGAACGCATGTAACGCGAAAAGCCAAACTATTATTATCAGTATTACTTAAAATCGAAACTACACTAGGCGTCGTGTTCTGTAGCGGTGAAAAAGCAGTACGTATTTTCAAAACTGATTAACCCCCTTTGGTCCGGGATTGTCCAGGAGTTGTGGCTCGCCTTTTTCAACGTATTGAAAGCAAGCATTGTGGGGAAAAATTAAAAAAAAAAACAGCGAGTCATGGCGCACACCACTCACACATGTGGGCAACAACGTGCATTATATTACGCGTTTTCTCCTCTTTTTTTAAACTTAGGTCCACCTTAAGAGGTTACGACGTGACCATATTAGGCATTTGGTTATGCTGAGTGAGACACGTTCTGGACAAGTTGATTTATGTCGGATTTGAAAATTATATATATGAAAATGACGCATGAAGCCACATGACAGACGCAAACTCACAACTGCTCAATTTTACCAAAAAATCCCCCCTAAATACTCTTGCGCATCCATAGAAACGTATTTTAAATAATAAGTAAAATTAGCAACTCGATTCAGTTGAATAAATGTTTATTCCTCCTCATCAGTTTAAACAACGACTGTCCAAAAATGGTATTTATTTTAGAAAAGGTACGGGAAGGACAGATCACACAGGCGCTTGCGGGTGTAAAATACGTCCCCGGTAATGTATGGGCGATAGCGCACGGGTCGTGTGCAGTGTAAATGTTTTTCTTGTTTCTTCTTTCTATAAGGACACAGCGCAATTTTACAATGGTGTGGAATTTGCTCGCGTATGCACAGGTCTTGTCACTTCTTACCCGTTTCGCGTACTAAACTTTTATCCTTTAAATAATCACCACGCCACCTTCAAAAAGCACCCTTCGACGTCCCCGAAACGGCAGACGGCTCAGAAACGTGCAATGTGTGGAAGCAATGTTTATAACACGTTTCACACTCAGGCGGTGACCAGGGCGAAGATGTTTCGTGGAATTAAACCAGCGCATTAACCCGCAACGGCCGCTGATTATTGCGTTTCTAGAGGAAATGCGCAACCAGAGGTAACTATGTCATTGTTTAGTGCCAAACGAGCACACATATTGGTTGTTTTGTCGTGTGCAGCACGCGTCTTGCGCCGCACGCAACGTGGAAAAGCAGACGACGCGAGAGCGCCATCCACACTAGGAGCGGTTCGTCCCGCCGCCGCCAGGGGCCGACTGTGTTCGCGCTCGGGGCGAATAGCTCCCGCAGGGAGCTAAGAGTTGCGCGACCCTTTTCCACGCGCCGCCGTGATTGCGACACTCCGGTTATCCATGCCGCGCAGAGAAGTTCCCACTACGGCTGCGCCGCAGCCGCCCACGCGGGCGGCACCGCGCCCCGCCCAGGAACAGCAGCAGCAGCAGCGTGAGCGACATCGCAGGAATAGCGTAGCCGCCCGGCCGTAAGGCGCCGCCGACCGAAGCGCCCCCACCGCACATCGGCCGCCTTCGGAAGCGGGGCGGCGTGGCTCCTACACTTGCGACGGGCGGCTTCCCCGCAGCAATCCGGATAACAAGATGGCGCGTGGTCGCGCAACTCTTAGCTGCCTGCGGGAGCTATATACAGGAATTCTAAGCTAGACCTTTGCTTCTCTAAAATGCTCCCTGTTCTGTGGTTGCACTGCACTATCAGAAAGAGCGAGAACGTTGTTCTGTGGCGTAGCCGCATGCGGGTACAAAGCCAGCCTTTCCACACGGTAGCGAAATCCGCTCTCGAGTAATGCTGACCTGTGACCGCCTGCTGAATGCCGATGGTACCTGTGTTAGACGACATCGCGCAGCCGAGTGGCCCCGTTCGAACAACCCACGTCCCACGCAAGAAAAGACACCGTCCGAGCGTGATTATGTGAGCCTGCTGCGGCATGTCCGCGCGGCGGCATCTGCTATCAACAGTTCGCACCACGGCAAGTTCAGAATGCTTAAATGGGTGGCCTGAAATCGCGGTGTGTTTTCAAAATGACAGCAGCGAGGAACGTACAGTGCTCAGGACGTAGGCTAGACGCGACCACTGATATTTGACCGGTCGCATGCGCGCATTACAAGTGCAAACCACGGATAGCTAGAATAGGTAATCATTGGTGTCCCCACACATGTACCGCGTACAACCCAGCACAGTAGTTTCCCCTTTAAGGAGATTAGCAAAAAAGACCCGAAAATCGGCAGTTTGTCGCGCTCTTTGTATATATTTTCGAGTGGACTGAATTGTGGCTTAGAATTGTTTACCCGAAATACGTTTTGTGCACGGAAAAGTCTGGTGAGCATGTGCTTCAAGGTATCATCATAAATGCTTGGTATTCAGCGCATGAAAAGGTTTTTCAGAAGAAATTATTGCAGCTTTAGTGGTGAGCCATTTCACTACAGTAAAATGTGGCAGAAATACATCTGCGATATAAAGGATGTGAAAGAGTGTCGTCTCGTATCCCGTGGCCCAGACTGTGGCTGGGTTGTTTCCGTCATGCAGTCAGCTCCTCACATTGGCACACATGATGCTACGACAAATTAGGACCTGGGTCAAGGTACACTAGCTAGGCGCTTCATGCCATAGCTGCTGTATTGGCATAACCTTCACGTCTCTCTGTATATCTGGCGGATATGCTATGTTGGCCAGATTTTACCGAGTCCCCTCATGCAAAGGGACTCAATTCAGGACACCCAGCCGATAGGGTCAGAGAAGAAGCTGTACAGACGGTAACAGGAAGAGTATACACATACATGCACTCCAGCCTATGAAAACCCATGGGTTCTACGCAGGCTCAATAGTCAACGTCAAAGAGAATCTTAAGATGTGCCTGGAACGTGAAAGCCTCAGTGGATTGTTTGTGTCCATGGGTATAAGAAGCGAGCACACTGCAAATTTAATTGATAGGCAAAGGCCAAGGCTGTAATGGTGCCTGTAGAAACTTTCGATGAAGACAAAGATGAAGCGCGCACCGAGCTCAGCACGACGCATAGATGAAGACGATGAAGACGACTAGGCGAGGCGACAAGATGACTGTGCATTTAATGGTTCTCTGTAAATAGTGTGAATATATTTGCTTTCTACAGACGACAACCTCCTCTCTCGCCTCCCTGGACGTTTTTCACATTGTGCCGAAACCCCGGGACGTCAAGGGACACGACGAGGTGAGCCATGGAGCGGAAATATACTCTTCGACCGCATTGCTCACCCCCAAGCGAGGAGGAGGTGTCGAGGCAGACGAACCGCCTAAGGAATGCACAGAACAGCCTTCTCGAATTCCATTGAAAGCTTATCGCCGAATTAATGCCCACTCTTGAGGAAGCAAAAGACGTCGAGGCTGCTGTTTTGATGGCAAGGCTCCAGCACAGTGCCGACCGACTTGCTGCTATCAGCGAGAAGCTGGATGCCCTTGCTTGCGGAACCACAATTGACGGCCAACACCACGAAGCTTTAGAGTCCGTTAAAGAAGCGCACAGAGTCCGTTAAAGAAGCGCACGGGAACTTACCCCTGAGGACCCATACCTCATAAAAGAAGAAAAAAGGCTACACCTACCAAAACATGAACTTAGTCCTACCAGCGACAGAAAGAACCCGAGGAAGAGACCGGAACCCACAAGAACCAACATACTTCAGCGACCTCGATGGGAATTCCGATAGTCCGTTGTCAACCCTCCTGTCAACCCTCCAACCCTTCAAGCTTGGCTACATCACCAGCCCCGACGACAAGTGCCTCTATGAATAACGACTCGACTGAGACAGCGCGTGAGGAACGCCAGGAAACTGTGCATATTTCGCTCAGGCCTCCAAACACCAAGATTCCGGAAGCACCACATGAGGAACAGAACGGAGACCCTGAGGAGCTTACGCCATCTATGTCAGATCCAGCTGCGTCAGAACAAAACAGCCGGGACGAGGAGCTGGCTTCGGCAGGTGTCATCGTCGAGGAACCCACGACTGAAGCGCTCGAAACCTCATTTGCATGTCGGTATGCGGCAATGAGATCTTCTGCAGGCGGTATGCAGAAAGACCTTTACAAGAGAGAAAACGTTGGACACCGCAGAAAAGTCAGGAAACCTTCATCGGACAATTACGATTGGTCATTACGATACAAGCTTGCCCGTGTTTTGGAAAGTTGTGGCGGCGACAGGAGTGAATGCGCTCTTCGTAAAATCGAGGCCCGTTGGACGACCGGTCACCTTCACTTCGGCTCGAGAGACGCCGGGAAAGACCGCACATCCCCTTCTCCAGGGAGGAGCTCGGATAAAAATGCTGCTCCCGGCATTATGACAACGATGATTAAGAAGGCTACTAGATGTGTTCGCAAATCGAAGAAGCCAGGAAAATGTGGTACTTCGGCGGTTCACACTGGAAAAGATGTAAGCGTTCACGCTTTGAACTGGTGCATCGGGTACAAAGACAACACGTCAATGAAACTGCACTTGAAGTCAGTGCGCACTCTGAACTACAAGAAATGTTATGCTTTTGACTCGTCACCTGACGTAGTTATCATGAAAAACAAAGATCAAAAGTCAGAATAAAGGCGAAGTCTAGACGAAAGAGGAGGCCGAAAATAAGAAAAAATTCCCTCGCACTTCCCCGAGGGGGAGAGTGTGTAAGTGCGAATGCACGGTTGTTGATTGCGCGATTACGGTGGATATCGTGATTTTAATGAGTAGTCGAGAGATTGCACACACGCACACAACTACAAAGAAAGATATTTCACTCGTTATTGCTGGTACCGTTTCCCGGTCCGCCATCATCGTTATCGAGATGCAGGACCAGCGACCGCTCTCGACGACGGCGCGCGCTCGACTAATACCCTCCCGCGCCACGCGGCCGCTACACGAGCGCCCTCACGCGTCGGAATGCGGAGCGCCCGCTACGCGAGCGAGAGCTCTCCCGCCCGAAGTGGAGAGGAGGCGCCCAACACCCGCAGTCACTGAGCGGAGAGAGGAGGAGGAGAGTAGCTCCCGCCGTTACGGCGAGGGCTACACGAGCGCCCTCATGTGTCGGAATGCGGAGCGCCCGCTACGCGAGCGAGAGCTCTCCCGCCCGAAGTGGAGAGGAGGCGCCCAACACCCGCAGTCACTGAGCGGAGAGAGGAGGAGGAGAGTAGCGCGCGCCCATCTCCCCCCGTTGCTAGGGAAGACGAGGAGCGCGCGCACCCGCAGCTGTTGCTATGCGGATGACGGTGGCGGACGATTCAGGCTCGCTTAAGAAGTGCATTCGCACTTAAAAAAGAAACTCAGACACCGGCTGGACATGAATGGACAACACCACCGCTCGTACGAACTCTTGTGGGGCGGGAAGATGTAGAAACTTTCGATGAAGACAAAGATGAAGCGCGCACCGAGCTCAGCACGACGCATAGCCGAAGACGACTAGGCGAGGCGACAAGATGACTGTGCATTTAATGGTCCTCTGTAAATAGTGTGAATATATTTGCTTTCTACAGACGACAACCTCCTCCCTTGCCTCCCTGAACGTTTTTCACAGTGCTAGTTTAACCAAAAGAAATGGCGAAAAACATCCAAATTTCAAACTGCATTGATGTAATATGGGTATGAGTGACGTTATATGGACGTGCACTGTAAATGTAGTTATCTGTGTGTTAACTGTACATTAGCACTCAAGTGATACGATCAAACGGAATGGCGGCCCCACTGCAATTGCCCAGTTATGCTTTTTTGCGGTGGGTTAGCTCGGTGGCTGTGAATTGCACAAACAAGATTTTGTGATGTCAAAAGAAATAGCTGGAAAGTGTGTATGGAATTTCCACTGCTCTACACATTTTCTGTACTATCTTATTTGTTTGAAGTTTACAATAAAATTGATGTCATTTGTTTTTCGTGCGAAGAAGTCTTTTTAATGAACAAACCTTGTATTTTTTCGTTGTAGCCTCTGTAACAGCCTGCCTACTGTGCCCCCAAAACAGTTGTCGCTAAACAAATGCCCACTACAGGACTTTAGTGTAGTGCTAGAAGGCATCACTTGCTTATTTGGGCATTTTTTCTGTGTATCGTGCCAAGAAACACTTGCGTTTTGTTTGAAAAAGGAACTTCACACCACAGACTGTGCAGCGAAAGCAGTGCTACTCAGACTTTTTTCACAGCCACGGAAGTTTGGTAAAATCACTTGTCATTGACAAACACCATGTTTGCTTTCTGTCTGAAGGTGTGAAGCTGGGAGAGTTGGTTTATATTTTAGGGGAAAATACAGCGACAATAACAGTACTGAAGTACAAGGAAAGGTGCTGTGATTAACAGTGTCCATGTGTTCACAGCTTTTTTGTCCAGTTCCTTTCCCGTGTTTTTAAATGCAGAGCATTTCAGTAACTCACGATGTCACCCGCGTTGGCGTCCGTAGTCCGCATCGCTCCCCCTACACTATATAAAAAAATAAACTTACCGGCGCCAGGTTTCGAACCAACGACTCTGCGGGCGGAACGCAAAGTACATGGTTCTCTACCCACTGCACCACAAAGCCGACACAGAATGGAGGGTTACGAACACGCCTTATATCCTTGACCATCGCCTCCTTTAACTCATTCAACCGTCGGCCACAGGTGCGCCCTCTCCCCCGCGTCCTCCTCGCCTTCTCTCCGCTCGCAACGCCCTCTCTCGCCGCGTTCGGTTCGGGCGCACAACAGGTGGGGACGTGCGCAACACCCTCTCTCGCCGCGTTGGGTTGGCGCTGATCAACAGTCGGTTCGGGCGCAAGAACAGGTGGGGGCGCTCGCATCGCGCTCTCTCACCGCGGTCGGTTCGCGCTTAAACCACATATGTCGTTCGCGCGTGCTCCGGTCGCTCACATCTGTGGCGTGATCGTGACGTCAACATCACGCGTTCGTGTGGTGGCGCGATTTTGGCGCTATAACACTCTCTCGCGAGGGGCATTGGATTGCATTCGATTGGATTGGCTTGGATTGGTTTGGATTGGATTGGATTAAAGTGGATTGTGTTGCGTCATAGCCGCGCCACGTTGCGTCATACCCGCTCCACGTTGCGTCATAGCCGCGGCAGGGGGTTCACGGCACGTTTCACCAGCGACTTCATCGACAATGTCTACGCTGGAAGACAACAATTACAACAACAACCAATACGTCATCCATACGACTTGCAGGCGCGCCCCCCGCGGAAATGCTCTGCATTTGATTGTGCCCCTCGCGAGGGGGGTGTTTTAAATGCAGAGCATTTCAGTAACTCACGATGTCACCCGCGTTGGCGTCCGTAGTCCGCATCGCTCCCCCTACACTATATAAAAAAAACGGCCTTTGTTTTTGAGATAGAAGGACGATTTTTCCTCCATGGCACGGCCGCTGGATGACGGTGCCGGCGGGGGGAGAAGCCAAGCGGAAGCACAAATTCACGGACTGGAGCAAGTTCCGCGAGGGGCTGAGGGAGCCGAAGAAAGAAGTGGACGATATCGAGCAGTGGACGACCGCGATCGTGAGGGCGGCTGAAGAGGCCACCTCGGAGGTCGAAACCGACGAGGAAACGCAGAGCGTGGATAGTCGGCTGGCGCACCTGATCGAGGCGCGGCAGTCCCTGCAACGCAGATGGCGACGTCAACGTCACAATCGCAAGTTACGTAAACGCATAGCGATGTTGGGACGCGAAATTGAGAAATACAGCCGCGAGCTGTGCGCCCTGGGCGCTGCTTCGCCACCTCCTCGACGAGACAAAGACGAGAGGGTATCAGCGCCATCGGCTGGCGCAGACCATGCACACCACCGTCAAGGAATTGGGAGAAGAGGAGACTCGCAAGAGGCTCAACGAACGGTACCTACCGCAAACCCCGGAGGAAGTGTTCCCAGAGTACTGCGGCAACGAAAATCCGTGGCTCGACCGCGACATCGAGGTGGGAGAGGTGCGCGCCGCCCTGCAGACGCTCAACTGCAAGTCCGCCGCGGGTCCCGACAAGATCACGAACAAGGCCCTCAAGAATCTGAGTGACGAGGCGCTGGTGGCCCTCACCGCGTATTACAACAAGTGCTGGCGGACGGGTAGGCTGCCGAAACAATGGAAAAGTGCGAGGACGATCCTCATACCCAAGCCGGGCAAGCCGCTGAGCATCGAGCACATGCGACCGATATCCCTGATCTCCTGTGCGGGAAAGGTCCTGGAGCACGTGATCAACAGCCGGTGGCAGCGGTACTTGGAAGAGGAGGGCCTTTATCCGAACACCATGCTCGGTTTCAGGGAGAGGCTCAGCACGCAAGACGCAATGTTGCTGTTACAACACGACATCCTCGACACGTCGATACCGACGCAGGACAACAAGGCGGTGCTGGGCCTCGACCTGCAGAGCGCATTTGATAAGGTCCGCCACTCGGCCATACTGAGACAGGTCTCCAACTCAACATGGGGAAGAGGACGTACGAGTACATTCGAGACTTCCTGACGGGCAGGACAGTGGAAATACAGGCGGGGGACCTCTGCCTGGACACGAAGAGACTGGGCAGCGTGGGCACCCCTCAGGGCTCGGTGATCTCGCCGGTGCTCTTTAATTTGGTGATGATCGGCGTGGCCCGGCGACTCTCGGCGGACCCGTGGGTGTGTTACACGATATACGCAGACGACATTACCCTGTGGGTCCCCGGGGGAAGTAACGGCCACATCGAGGAAGTGCTGCAAACGGCGGTATACGCCATCGAAGACTACCTGACGGACACCGGCCTGAGGTGCTCACCGCAGAAGACGGAACTCCTGCTAGTCCCGCCCCCGGGAAGATATCGCAAGAAAGGAGAGGAGGATTCTCGAGTGATTACGGTGCGCACGCGGGACGGCACCGTCATTCCGAGAGTCACCACCCTGCGGGTGCTGGGGATCGGCACATGCTTACGCTTGTCTTTGCTGCAGGTTTCACTGGGTGCAACAGCACTCGCTGGGGACAGCTGTCCGAGGTGTTGGCTGCGCGGTTTTGTGCTTTTCAACCATCCTGGAGGCCCTCGCCTAGCTTCCATCTTCAGGAGCTAATCACCGGCTGGAAGATGGCGCACTCGTCTCGACGCCTGCGCATCTGAATCGTCCAGGAGGATAAAAGCTCATCCGCTCCGCAGCAACTTCGCAGTCGGCGGCAAGCGCTCGGCACATGCTTACGCTTGTCTTTGCTGCAGGTGAGGCGTGGTGTTCACTGATTGTTATTTCTTCTTCGGGATACTTCATGCTTGCCGCCGACTGCTGCATCCCTGTCTTTTCTGATAATAATGGAACCGAACTGTGGTAAATGTACTAAAGTGTTGCCTACAGAGGGCAAATATTTATGTTGTGTCGAATGCAAGCAAGGTTTCCACTTTGGTAAAAAATGTGCTGGCGTCGCTGAGACTACCATGTCGGGGAAGGGGGCTAATAAGCGAGACAGTTGGCGATGCCGCGCTTGTATAGCAGATAACCAGGCATCGTCGGAAGATGAATCTGTGCCTGTTTCAGCATCACTTGCTGAATTGTCAGCAAAGATAGAAGCTTTAGTGCCGCTGAAAGACGTCATTAGCTCCCTTGTCCTAAAAGTTGATCAGCTTCTTGCGCTGAAAAGTACTTTGGATGAGCTTCATAAATCGATGCAGAGCGTGGAACAGTCTATGGATTTCCTCTCAAAAATGTATGAAGAGATGCGTGCTTCAGAAGCAAAGCGCCAGGTAACCATCGACAAACTGGAGACGGATGTAGCATCCCTGCGCTCGCTCGTCTCTAAGCAGTCGGAAGAAATCTCCGATCTGCGAAAGGGAGCAAACGATGCTGAGCAGTACAGCAGGTTGCCAAATGTGGAAATTCATGGCTTACCACAGAAACCTAAAGAGGACCTTCTTTCGTTAATCGCTGACTTGGCGCAGAAGCTGGAAGTGCCGTTTGAAGATTCTGATGTAGAAACCATTCACAGACTGCCAGCGAAGCGTGAAGGGGAACCTGTAGTGCTCGTTAGGTTTGTGAATAGGATGTTGAAAGAAAAATGGATTAGTTCCCGCGCAAAGTTGAGGTTGCTCGTTGAAAACAAGGACGCCGCTCCCATGTTTTTCTGTGACAATCTAACAGGCTTCAACAAACAATTGTTCTGGGCAGTGAAACAAAAATGCAAAGAAATGGACTACAAATTTGTGTGGTCGAAAACTTGCAAAATTTTTGTCCGAACAATAGAAGGCGCTCCCCTATTCCGTATCAATGGTTTTGCCGACCTTGATAGGCTTGTTCGACAATGGACACAGTCTTCAACGAATGTGACGATGTAGCTGCCTTCTGCAGCTTATCGCTTCAAGGTGACAGGGCCTTTTCAGTAGTGCACATGAACATTCGCAGCATTCGGCGCCACTGGGACGAGTTTCTTGCTCTTTTCCATAACACTGACCACATATTAGATGCCATTGTTTTAACGGAAATTAACATTCATGCTGATTTGACACCCCTATTTTCGCTTAAGCACTATTCCAGATATTGGTTCACTCGGCAGACAGGCAGAGGAGGTGGCATCATGGTTTTTGTACACGAGAGACTGAAAGTTTCATCCTTCGCTACGAATCTCATCTCTGCCGAGTGTGTAGCGCTAAAAATTTCTTTGCCTGGTGCCGATATCAGCTTAATTTCTATGTACAGACCTCCCTCAGAAAACGCAAATTCATTTATAACCGAATTGGACGATCTCCTCCGCTCCTTAACACCAAATAGCTTAGTTTGCCTAATTGGGGACATTAATATTGACACCCTATCGCCGTCAAGGCCAGTTGTTTGTGAATATCTAAACACATTATCGAAATGGGGAGTCAGTCCAACCATTGATGCGTATACACGGGAAGAATATTTAGGAAGCAAACTTGTGTCATCTTGCCTCGACCATGTTAATGTAAGAGCCCCTATGGCTAGCACTGTTTCATCAGTAGTCAAGTGTAAACTGGCCGATCATTATATTGTAGGCTGTCATTTCGCATTTCCAGTTCTGAGTAATTCCCGCCCCAAAATTTACTCCCTGAACATCCTTGATATCGCTAAATTTGACAAACTTGTGGCCACTTTTGATTGGAACAAATTTTTACGTAACGCCACGAGTTGTACTGCTCACGCGTGTTTTGTTGATACAATTCATTCTCTAAAAACTGCCGCCCAAAAAACAATTGCAGTAAAAAAACGTAACCACAAGCTTCCATGGTTATCGTTAGATATACTCACAGCCATTAAAGAAAAAGACGCCCTTTGGTCACGTTGTAAGCGTGCCCCAAACAATACAGATCTAAGAAATATGCACAGATCAATGCGCAACAGGGTAAATGCCATGATTCGGTCGGCAAGACGTCACTATTATAATAAGACTTTTTATGAAAACAAGCACTCCCCCAGAAAAATGTGGTCAGCTATTATTGAAGTATTCGGACGAAACACGTTTAAATCTTTAGAAGATGTATTTAAAAAACATTTCAGGAATCTCCCGTCTGCCGTCCAGGAATTTAACTGCTTTTTTTCTAAAACGTCCTCATATCTCCAGCCTTTCGCTGGATATGCAGCTAGCGCTATTACCAGTACTCTATCATCGGCACTTTTGCCACCAGTTACTTCAGGAGACTTACACAGCATCTTATTTAGCTTTCGACCTAAAAAACCACCTGGCATAGATGGCATCTACATGAATGATCTTCAGCGTAATTATGCTGTGCTCGAGTCCGTACTTCTTTTTATTATCAATGGGTGCATAGAGCATGGCGTTATTCCTGACGATTTAAAAGTTGCTGTAGTTAAACCACTCTATAAGAGTGGCTCTCGTAGCGAAGTAGATAACTACAGACCGATTTCTATTCTGCCTGCAATAAGTCAAATAATTGAAAAACACCTGCTCATAATAATGACCAGTTTTCTAAATAAGAATAATATACTGTCGGAAGCACAGTTTGGTTTCATACAGGGAAGAAGCACAATCACCCTGCTAGAAGAATTTACGGACATCATCTACTCGGCTTTTGATAATAACGAATTCGCATGCGGTCTCTTTCTAGACGCAAGCAAGGCGTTTGATTCGGTCATTCACGCACTGCTTCTTAAAAAGTTAGAAAGAATTGGATTCCGTGGTCCCTTTATAAAACTATTGTCCAGTTATTTTTCTAATCGCTCTCAGGTGGTGCGCATAGGTGACTACACAAGTTCAAAGATAATGTTAAAATCGGGTGTTCCCCAGGGTTCCGTTTTATCCCCCCTGTTATTTAACCTTTACGTCAATGAATTACCTCAGTTTGTATCAAAATGCCGTCTATTCCAATATGCTGACGATACGGTCCTACTGTCAACTCATGCCTCGTTCGATACTTGCGTTTATAACCTTCAAGCAGATGCCACATCTATTATGAACTGGTGTACGGATAACGGAATCGGAATTAATAGACAAAAGACTAAGCTTGTTTGTTTTCATAATCCCCATAAAAGAATTTATCATCCTGTGTCATTTTTTTGTTCATGACTCAAAATGTATTAACTGCAAATGCACGCCACTCCAGTTCTCAAGTAATGTAAAATATTTAGGCATCATGTTTGATTCTGATATGACATGGAACACGCATTTCACAGTTATTAGCAAAAAGCTTCGTTCCCTATCTTGCCTCCTGTACAACACTAGACACCTGCTTCCATTTTCTGTCCGAAAAGTTATTGTTCATGCACTTGTGTATAGCTATCTTAGATACGGAATTACTATATTTTATCACAGTACATTTACATGGCGCGCAAAATTGAATTCTATGTTAAAATCTATCCTTCGAAACGTTGCTTATAATGAGGTCGTTCCCCCTAATACTGATTTATTTTCCTTTTTACAGTTGCCTTCATTTGATGCACTATTTTTTCAGACTGTGGTTACAAAACATTTTTGGGAGAGTGATTTCCTTTTTCCGTTCGTCCCTATAAGGCAACTGAGACACCATGACAAATTTATTACCCCGAAGTGTTATACCCGCTTTGGTCGTTATACAAGACAGTATTATGTTCCTAACATATTTAATTCTTTACCTAATGAGCTATACTCTCTCTCATCAAAACGTGCACTCAAACTGTATCTCAGAACCAATAATTCTTCCTTGTTGTAGTTTTAGACCAGCTTTTTTTTTTCATGCGTAGGTTTTCATTGATGTACATCCTTGCTATTACACAACTTTGTATTTTTTGTGTTTGTTATATGGCTTGCTTTGGTCTACTTTTGTTCTGTAGCCTGCCTTGTTTTTTAGCCTGTTTGCGTAAAACATGGTAACCATATTTTTTACCTTTATTACTTGTCGCGGACTGCCGGGTACAGCCCGACAAGCCTTCATGGCTTGGGTTGACCGGATTTTGTAATGTGCGTTCCTTTTCATGAAATAAAGCTTATTATTATTATTATTATTATTATTATTATTATTATTATTATCTGGAGGCCAGTCGTTGCAACGGCACGTCGGCCGACCGTATAGTTACGAAACTCGGCATTGCCACGAGGCTCATCAAGCGCCTCGCCACGAAGCACAGCGGCATGAAGGAGGCCAGCCTCCTGAGGCTCATACAGTCGTTTGCAATGAGCCACGTGGCGTACACCGGAGCCTTCCACCCCTGGAAGCGGCCGGAGCGTGACAAGATCAATGCGGCCATCAGGAAAACATACAAGACGGCGCTGGGCCTGCTGGCCAGCACCAGCACGGAGAGATTGCTGGAGCTGGGCCTCCATAACACCTTGGAGGAGGTCAGCGAGGCCCAGAGGACGGCGCAACTCGAACGTCTGTCAACGACGGTGGCGGGGAGGGAGATCCTCGCGAGAGTCGGCTACAACCTACGAGAAGTGCGGGAGTCATCGAAGACGCCGCGGCTGCCGCAACCGGTGCGGGAGCGCCTGCGCATCCTGCCACTTCCCCGCAACATCCACCCGGACCACAACCGGGGTAGGAGGGAGGCCAGGGCGCGCGTGCTGACCGAGACGCACGCGAACGACACGGGGGCGCTCTACGTGGATGCGGCCCAGTACCCCGACAGAAAGGACACCTACGTGGCCGTGGCGGTGAAGGCCACCACGGGAGAACTGTACAGCGCCTGCAGCGTGCGAGCGAAGATGACCTGCCAAGCCGAAGAGACGGCGATCGCCCTGGCGCTCACGGGTGCCGGGTGCACGACGATCCTCAGCGATTCGCGCACGGCCATCACGAACTTCCTCAAGGACTCAGTGTGCGCGAGTGCAGTGAGAATGTTACAGTGCAGTGCGGGGTCCTCGGCCCCGAAGACCGTCACGACAGTTCGCTGGTTCCCGGCACACGCGGGTGCGGGGGCGAGCGAAAGCGGCTTCCCAAACCGCAACGAGACTGCGGACGCCGTCGCGCGCGAACTCACGGGCCGCGCGGCGCCTCCCCGCGACTCGCAGGCGGCAGAGGGACGGCCGGAGGAACTAGAGATGGAACCCTTGGTGGCTTACGGAGACATCCTGCAGTGGTACCATGCGGGGCGGCGGGCCCCCACATCCCCGCCTCAGCAGGGAAGACGCGGTACTGTACCGGCAGCTCCAGACGAACTCGGTGCTGACGCCGATGCTGGCGCGGCACGTGTGCCCGGAAGTGTACGAGTCGGTGTTGTGCAGTGTGTGCAACGTGTCATGTGCGACTTTGGCCCACCTACTGTGGGACTGTGAACTCAACCCGGTGGAGGCGAGTGCCTCGAAGGACTTGCCCGCTCGAACCACTAGTGCCATGAACACTTATGACCCAGCGGCTCAAGGCCGCCCTTGCTCGGCAGAGGCGCAGGGAGGTCCCGGCGCGTGCTCTTGGGGCTTCCACCCCGAGAGCCCGCGGGAACCGACCGCGCGGAAGCCAGCGGGCCCTTGCTTTGAGGACGAAATAAGTCGCGGGGGGAGGAAGGCCCTGCATGGCCCTTACCTCTCCTCGTTCGCAGGACACCAATAAAGTCTTTCTCTCTCTCTCTCTCTCCAATGCGGCGCGAGTGCGCCTAGAGCCAAATACTGCCACCGCGGCGCCACCATTCCGGGACTGATTGCGGTGAGCGCGGCCAGCGGGACGCCGGCTTTCGGGCCGCTTATTTAAGTGAATAAATGGCTGCTTCGTGAAGTCTGTCTGGATCTAGTTGATGGGGGTCTCTGACATAAAGATTTCTACGGTTGTTAAAAGGAAGGCAAAAGTAGGACAGGTCCACAGGAAATGGTGGAGTGTGGTAAGTATGCTGATATAATATGGCAATAGGGGCAGTTTGGAAGCAGGTATGGTGGGAACAGTCAGGGAAAAGTTTGTGGTTCATAGGCTGCATTGGCAAATAGATTATTAATGGATGTTACTTTTTTTTTGCATCGAGAAATTGGAGAAGAATTTTTCACTTTTTTCACGTGCACTGAACATGTAGTGGGAGCATTTAGTACTTGACTCATTGTTAGCATCATGTACTTGAGGTCGTTTGGTTTATCACAGAAAAAAAAGTAGGTAGAAGTCCCCTCCAATGATTGTCGTTAAAGACGAAGGATTTCTCGGACTGGGAGAATTGCTGTGAGCGGTGCATGTGTGCTTGCTGCGCTGCTTATGACAACAGCAGTTGCTATGCTGTGTGGCATAGCAGTAGTACCATGGCCACGTGATACAGTGCTCGAGTAGTTTTTTTCATAAAGACTTCATGCCTGATCAAGCCTGTTTTTGTGTAACATAAATGTCAACAGCGAAGCACTAATCAATGCTCACATGCTGCCCATTGACACCAAAGCAGAAGTACGTTCCTTGGAGACATTTTATTGTTGAAGCCTTCCATGATACACACAGCTTTCAGCTGTACTGCAATATTCACAAACACCAACAAAAACACGTCCACATAGGTGTCCTTGGCTCCAGTTCCTGCACAAGGTATTAAGTACTCTCGGGAGAGGGTAATGTCAAGCTGTACAAGAACGATTCCCTCGTAGATGTGCTCCATAAACTGTATTTTAGGCTTGTTAGCTTAAAAAATAGTTTCAGTGCCCCGTTTTTTTCAAGCTAATGACCCCCACCCGAGAATGTGCTTTCTAGCAGTTGGGCTCTGCTCGGTCTGCGTCATTGCAAACAAAATATGGGACACTGCATAGTCACTTAAGCAATTAGCCGAAAGTTCTTTACACAGCACTGAGTTAAAAAGCAATAGAACATGAAATATCTCCTTGCAATTAGAAACTTTTACTGTTCGCCCCCTCCCCCAAACACAGAGCAGACAATTACCAGCTGTGAACACAAGTTTTAACGTCGAGTTGAATTCCACAGGGTGCTCCAGATGGGACATTGATGTCACAGTCAATCAGAATTCGTGAATCCACTGTAAGCCTTTGAGAGAAGCTCTCGCCTTTACTGGCCATCCAACTGAGTGGGCATGAAAGTATTGTTGTTTAGATTGACTTCCAAGCCAAACACAAGAGTAACCAAAATATATAATCAGAACAGATGCAGGATGAAGTTTTGTTGACTAATTAGGTTGAAGAAGGCAGTGGGGCAAAGGTTAGGGAAATAAAATCTATGTGGTAATTGTGAACGAAGTTATGAGATGCTGCCAGGCGATCAGCTGGTGAGGAGGGAGGGCTATCCTATCTATCTCTTGCTACCTGTTTACTATAATTGAGCAGATAACACACTTTCATTAAACTTGCTAGCTGGCAGTTCCACGTACCCTATGTAGAAAATTCCAAGGTAGACAATTTGTTTCCTGTGGATTCAATGGCTAATTCGCAGCTCATTTGAGGTCTTGCCTATCATGAAAGCACAATAGTATTATTCGAAGCAACAAATTCGAAAAACATAGATGAACAACAAGTGTCACTTGTTTACCGTGAGCACACCAAACTTGAAAGCACTATTTAACACAAGTGTGAAGCTTGGCACAAACGGCGATCTTATCGGCTTGACTTCTCCCGAACTTGCACATTTGGAGCTTGAGCCTCCTCGCACAGGAAGCCAGCCAGTGAGCGGTTGGTTTCAGCGATGACCGTTCCATCGGGCGAGGGGAAAACGTACTCTCGCACGCAGCGGTCGCGGGGCGCGGGCCACCTTTCTCCCTCTCTGGATTCTGCGCGCCGATTCCGGCGGGCCTGGCACGGCTGCTTCTTTGCCTTGACTACGCTCTGTAGGCATCGCGCGTGCGGGTTAACCACTAATTTACGCATTACTTTATTGAAATGTTAATAAATGAGCCAGACTAGGAGCTTTTGAATTGCTTGTGTGCTTTAACACGCAAGATTTTAGGCAATTTTGTTCCGCTGAGCTCTTTCTGTAGACCTACTTCGGAGTAGCAGAAAATTCTCCTACCGTCTTTCCAAACTAAAATGAGCCACTGAAACTCGCCTCTGCCGCAGATGGTATTAGTAACATATCCACCGTTGCTGCGGTCACATTGCGGTAAACCAAGTTTTGCGTGAGCTGGCCTTGGCGATTTTCACAGTGACACCTCCCTGGTTGTCCCTTTCCCCAGAAAATCTGAGGGGAATGGAGGAAGGGGGCTACTGAAGGGGATTCTACCACCCTTCTTCCCCCATCCCCGATTCGGGCAAAATAAAGTTGTTCACTCACTCACTCCAGCCAAGAGTTCAGTCTGCTACCTAAATGTGATGTCTCTGTCGGCTACATCAAACTAAGCAACGCAAAAGCGAACGCTTGTCTGGTTGCCCAGCGGCGGACGCTTAATATGTCCTTATATGATGCGCTCCAGGAGCTGTGTTGTTTATTTTATTTATGTTGTACATTAGTTGCCCAGCTAAATTGTGCTGCAGAGCAGTTCGAAATTCTAGATCAAAGAGGAAGTTTTGTTTATAGTTTGCAGCACTGCAGCAGTGCACTGTGGCTGAGGGTGAGGTGTTTCTATATCGATAAGATTTAATACAAACTATGTAATGTGCAAATACTTACGAAGTTCACCCAAAACTACCTGTATTAACTTACCCTGCAGGGATATGTAGCCTGAAGTCTGTTACAATGGCACGCGCTTCTGCCCATGGGCGCCGAGCGTATCACGGTTAGATCGTTTTATGAAACATCAGCTTTTGCAGTAAAGCGATCAAAATGCCCGTTATACGCGATCCCGGACACACACACGCAAACAAAAAAAAAATTGTGACGAAGTATTGCAGACATATTCGACACGGCATCGTTTACCACCGCGGACCACGCTACCTCGAGGCGACCTCGAGGCGAATTTCAGCTCCCCCGCGGCTCAAAAAGCCACCAATTTAAGCCAAATCGTTTAAACTGGTGCTATGCAACAACTTTCCCATTTAAAGTATATTACAGAAATGAACGTACAGCGCGCTACAACGCAAAATTTACCGTGCTCCGTAGGCGCCCATGCGCCGCGGAGCAAACGCCCAAGCCAGCGAATCGGCCACCTACGAGAGGGCGCTGCGCATATATCTGTCTGTCACGCGCGGCCAGCATGATGGGAACCAGGCAGTCATGCGGTGCGTGGCCGAGGAAATAAAGCGTTGGTCAACGGACAGTGAAGTGGTAGTCATGGGTGATTTCAACGGACACCTCCAGTCCATTGATGGGTATCAAGACTTCAACGGGGACCTCGTGCTCAAGCTGGCGCAAGAGTTCTCGCTGGAGATTGCCAACATGCGCGTTGACTGCGAGGGTGACTTCACATGGTGCGTGCGTAACAGCCGGTCTTGCATCGATTACGCACTCGTATCTGGAAAGTTGGCTACCCATATCACCAAGGTGCATATTGATGAAAGCGGTGACCACAGTGTGGGCAGTGACCACAACAGAGTCAAAATATCCTTCTCTTCATCAGTGTTCCGGAGACCCACGATGAACCATCAGCCAGCACAGAGATACGTTCCGGTCACAGCATTCGCTGCAATTGCCGAGCGCTTCGAACAGAGTGACATACACAATGAGCGTGCAACGCACGAAGAGTATGTTTCTGCCCTAAGAGGCATCATGAACACTCATGAAGTCCGCGCCAATGCACGCCGTGGCTATCCGCGGAAAAGCTGGTGGGACAGAGAAGTAAAAACAGCTCTTGACGCGCGACGGAATGCTAACCGGCTTCATCGTCAAGCTGTAAAAGCTGGCAGCGCTGAGGAGCGTCAGCAAGCCTGGGAGAATTACCTGCTCCAAAAGTGACATATGCAGAAAGTGGTACAGCAAAAAATTGCGGAACATCACCACCGACAGCTGCAGGACCTCACGACGGCTGGCCGGGAAGGAGCACGTATGTTTTGGAAATATGTGGGGTCTCTGGACCGCAGGGCTCCAGAACCTACACTTAGAGAGGAGACTACAGGGGAGGTCATTGCCGACGTCGAGCGGCACCTCACTGAGCACATCCGAGGCATCTACAATTCTTCCCAGGATCCACTAGCGGAGGGCGCGAGAGGACGGAGGCCTATCATTGAAGCCAGCGGGGACGGTTGCGAGACGGACCATGAGTGGGAGGTGACTCGCCGGGCCCTCGACCGTGTCATTTCCCGACTCGGAGCACACACGGCACAGGGGCTCGATGGCATCCCGGCGGGACTCATCAAACACCTGGGCACAATAGCTCGGGAGCACCTCGCCATAATCTTCACGGGCATCATCTACGGCGACAACATCCCAGAGGACTGGCTGAGAGGAAGAGTGTGTCTACTGCTCAAGAACGGCGGCAACCCCAGCCTACTGAAGGACCACAGACCACTCACTGTGACCAGCGTCCTGTACAGGGTGTTCGCTAAGGTAGTGAAAGGCTGGGTATCGGCATGGGCCGAAGCAAGCGGGCACCTTACGGAGCTCCAGAATGGTTTTCGCCCCCGTAGGCGCCTCGAGGACAACATATACGTGCTGACCCAGTGTATGGACATTGCTCGGAAGCAGGATCGTGGCCTAGTGGCATGTTTTTTGGACGTCTCCAAAGCATACGACAATGTACCACACGATGGCCTGCTGCGGCACTTGGCGGACATCGGCATGGCGCCTGTGTGGGTTGAGCTGCTGCACCGCCTGTACGAAGGCAACACCGTGGTGGCTTCCTTTGGAGGGAGGGTGACGGACCCAGTTCCTGTCCGCAGAGGCCTGAAGCAAGGGTGCCCTCTATCTCCCATCTTGTTTATGCTATACGCAGCCAAGATAGAGCACGGCATTCTGGCTTCGAAACTGGGCTTCACACTGCGGTTCACTGCGGAAGGATTGCCGGAGACGTGGACACTGCCGGGATTAGTGTTTGCGGACGACCTGGTTCTCCTGGCTGATGACGCCGCTACTTTGCAGGGGCTGGTCACTGTGGCGGCGGCGCAGCTCGGAGAGCTAGGCCTATGCTTCAATGCGAAGAAGTCGGCCGTCCTCCGCTTCTCTGGCCCCGACGGTGGCGTCCATGTCACGCTCCCCAGTGGAGACCTAGGGCCTCAAGAAGAGTCGTACCGGTACCTTGGCGTTACCTTCAGCGCGGGACAGGATCGGTACTCGGCACATGCAGCCCACGTGCAGCAGTCGGCGCAGCGAGCGTGTCGCATCCTGCGCAAGCGCTGTTTATGGGGATGCAGCCGGTACATGATGGTGCGCGAGCTGTGGAAAGCCGTCCATGTGCCGTGCCTTACGTTTGCCAACGCAGTGGTCTGCTTGCCTCACACAACTCGCGCATGGCTGGAACGTTGCCAAAGCGAAGTGGGACGCGTGGCGCTGGGTTGCCATGGCTGCGTGGCTAAAGAGGCCATTCAAGGCGATATGGGCTGGTCGTCGTTCGAGGCCCGGGAAGCCCGAAGCAAGATCGCCTACGAGGAACGACTTCGGCGCATGGGGGAAACACGCTGGGCTCACCGTGTGTACCGGTACCACCACTTCACTGGAAATCGCACGCAATGGGGCGCCCGCCTCCACGTGCTTCGGCGGAAATTCGGCTTCTTCGAGCGTCCTACCCAGGAACCCGCTGAACAGCAACATGCCAGGGCAGTTCAGAAGCGGGTACGGGAGTCAGAGACCGCCGAATGGAGACTGGCTATGGGCGAAAAAAGCACCCTGCAGTTGTACCGCGACAACAAGACAGCGATATGCAGGGAGGCTATGTTCCACGACAGCACGGACGGCGGGTTGCTCTTCGAGGCCCGAGCGGGCGCGCTGCGGACATTAACGTATCGGCGCCGCTACGAGTCATCCCTGACGTTCAAGCCGCGAGGTGCAGAGTGTGTGGTGAAGCAGAGGAGTCAATTGAACACATCGTGCTCCTATGTGACTCGCTGCAGCCGAAGCACCCACATGGCGTGAGTCTGCCAGAGGCGCTGGGGTTCGTCGCTGCGGGTGGACCACGAAACAACCCGAACGCGTTTTGGCTGTCGCAGAATCCCACTCTCAAAATAAACTGGTTATTTCCCCTCGTGTTCAAAATCCCTCGTCTCGTATGCACATGTTAGCAGTTGCCCCCTCTCGTGTCCCCTCGACTTTCTCCCTCTCCTCAGCGAAAACGAAGGTTGGGTCGGCTTTTGTTGCCCCCAAGACGAACGAAGGGGCAGTGGCTGACGCGGGGTGCAGAATGTTACAATGGGTGTAGCACGTTTCCCCATGTCGCATTTCCCCCGTCGCAGTTTTCCCGCCCCGCTCCCCCCGTGTCTCGAAATCCCACTGCCCATAATCCCTGTCTCTCTTCCCCCGTGTTGCGCATCCCCCGGCCGCGGAAGCCCTCTTCCTGAGCTGCAGAGGGGAGCGAGCGCTTATGGTCACTAGATCCAACAGGTCATTAGATCCAACGAGTCAGGAGATCCACTAGGTCACGTGATGCCCGAGTCAGAAGATCCAACCGTGTCAGTAGATCCAACGCGTCAGTAGATCCAACGCGTCACTAGATCCAACCGAGTCACTAGATCCAACGCGTCAATAGATCCAAAGCGTCACTAGATCCAACCGAGTCACTAGATCCAACGAGACTTTACATCCAACGAGAAAACCTGCACTGCCCGTCTTTCTTGGGGTTCAAATCAATACAACATGATAGCGGAGCCATCTTTAATACACAATTACTGTAGAAATCGTTTCGAAGAAATTGAGTGCCCTTATAATTATTAAAAATGAACATGAAAAAATCTAATTCATTGCAACTCCACTATGTAGCCGTGCGGTACCTAACTGTGCGTGTAATGGTATGTTGATGCACCGAAAAGGCCTTCTAAAAATGCCGCCAAAACAAGGGTGTTATTCTATTTTCTTTTTTTGTTGTTGTTGTTTTTGTTGTTGTATAGCAAATTTTGGATTCTGGATCCCGATGGGCGTTCTCCCCAAGGGTCAGCGACTTGTCCCTCCCCGAATTTCTCTCGGCAAGTGAGGCACAGGTTTTCTTTTTTTTCTCTCTTTGCGGCCCGTACCCTCTGGGAAAGTTCAGCAAAGAATGCAACCCAGAGTGGGCATGTAGGGTGGCGTGTGTTGATAACTTCCCACTTCACGGCCTCAATAAAATGTTTTTTACTCACTTACACTCAACTATCGACAGGAGTTCACAACCCTAGACAGAAAAGTGAGGCGGGGACGTAGCGTAATAAAGTTCTTGGAAGACGGGCTACAACGAAGAACGCGGGCCCCCCTTTTCTGTGTTTTCGGCCGGCTGCTTAGGGAGCGGCTATAATCTGCACGTTTTCTTTTTTTTTTTTTCTCTTTGGACTCCTCGTGGTGGGTTCCTAGGTGCATACAATAATGGCTTTCTAAGAAAAGGGGCGAAGACGCTTGAGCTTGAGACTGACCATGCTCCAGCACATGGCTGCCAGTGAGGGGGTTACGAAAATGAAAAAAAAAGGGGGGGGGGGGCGCTTCGAACACGCCAGATTAGTCACGAGAACGTTCGCCTGCTACCGTAACATTCATGTGAAAGGTGCGGGTGACGGGTCAGTGCGGGAGCGGCAGCAGGACCAGGATATTTTGTGCACGAGTTCTCCGAAAGCCAAAATTTCTTGGGGGTGTGCCTTACTGCCATTTTTACTTCGCCGTGGCGGCCGGTAAAGGGACCGGTACTGGAAAAAGGTCCATTGCGGGAATCACGTAATTTGTGAGAACAACACGTACAAATTAGTTACAATTACACTTTCTCACCCAGCAACCATTATGCAAGATGTACGAAAGATAATGAGTGATGCCTTATCACCACTTACGTCTAAAAACACACCGCAAATTTTCTTATACCGTTCCTGTGACGAACTTCCCTAAGTGACAAAATGTCCTATGACGAATGATCCTATGTGACCAAACGGCCTATTACGAACCGGCCTATGACGAAACGCCATGTGACGAACGGGCCTACACCCGGAGGGATGGGATACGCAAGGGTGTAGGTGAAAATACTTCCCCGCGAGTGGACGAATATTTCAGTATTTTTGTGTAGGGTGGGCAGCCCAATCTACTTCGCCGAACGGGTTTGTTCCCATGTCGTCAATCCGGATGATTTCCCCTCTTTTACCATCTTTCAGAAATGTAAATAAGCATACGTAAATCTCGTTATTTTACTTCAAACTTCGTCTTCCTGGCCCTCATTTACTTTGGCAACGAGTTTGGCGCGCAAAGTCACCCCAACCTCCAGTTGGCGTGCAAGACGAAAGATCAACGAACAATCACTCATTTATAATTGATTCACCCCCAGCTTTCCTGCTCAAAAATATAACTGGGCAGGAGCTTAGTTAATCCGCAAGAGAAAAGTGATATTTCGCACTGAACAAGAAGTGGACTTGGATATGAAACTCCGAATAGTTTGCGTGTCATTAAATATCAAAAATTACTGTTCAGACACCTATAAGGGATATTTTAATGGCCATGAAGCCTGGTAGAACAAAGTTATAAACTTGAAACTGCGCAAAAAGCAAGCTTTTGTCCCCAATATAGGCTGCGCAAAAATTCATTCATTACACTGCGCTCAATAACTTCATAGTAATCACATCTGGAAGAACTGCGGTAAGCCGGAAAGCGTCACCTGGTCTTGCTTTATTCAACCATTTGTTATACCCAATTTTTTCCCCAGTAGGTGGCAATAAAGTTATTTATTTTACAGCGCAGCTCGAAGTCGCTCGCTCGTGTGCATTTCTACTTTACCGTGCTATGTCAGCAGGATCGTTCAGCAGAATACGCTTTGCGACAAAGCCCCAACTTTTCAGGAAGCTGCTGTAGCGTAGACATCCCGGGAAAAACTGTAGTGCGGCTTGACAGGTATTTTATTACTGATTCATTTACTTGTCGTAATTAGGTGATCCACAGTGAAATGGTTGAAATCGAGGAATTGTTGTTTGTTGTAAACATTTGGACATGTACGGGATAAAAATGGTTGCAGAAAATGGCTGTAACTTTTGTTTTGCTGAAGAGACCCCGAAACGGGATCCGGACAGTTTATCGAACGCCGTTTTACCGAGCGCCATTTTATCGAACCCAGAAACATAAAACTAACTCTGACTACTCGCGGGGAGTTTAATAGACTATATCACGGGTAATTACCAGGCGCAGTTTTAATACAAAGAACATGAAGCAGCTGCTCCTAGGACATTCCATTAGCGTCTCGAAAAAAACGTAAAACAGGCAGCGTCATGTTCACCTGTTGGAATAAAACTGCAGCAGTTTCAGATTTGATTACTACATTGAACTGAAAAATAGCTTAAGTCGAAAATAACAATAGTGTCGTGTTCCTTGCGCTCGTTCGGACTACGTCCGGTCAATGCGCTCGCAAACAAGATTGAACCGACTCTCGATAATTAAAAGTGGCTTAATTAGAATTTTCGGTTAACTTGAAGTGATGTTCTGGTCCCGGCAAATATACGTGCAATTAGGTGAAAAAATTACCCGATAATTTGAAGCCAAAACCAAGCAAGTCGGTTAATTGGGAGACATTTTGAGTAAAAAACATACAGGGGGCCGTCATTTCTCGATGAAATTCGATTTTTTTCGGCGCCAAAACAGCACCGTGAACTGTGTTATGTCGGCGCCATCGCAACTGAGGCCACGCGCAGCCATTTCAGTTGAAACTCGCGCCAGCGAACGCATCTCTACGTACTTTCCACGTTTTTTGTTGCACACAACTCCATGTAAGCAGTTTACGTGCTTGGACGCTTGAGGCTTCAAATTTAACGATGAGTCTTGACACTCAGGACAAACCATGTCGTGCGCTTGAATTGGCGAGGAAAGACAAGGCTGTGACCAACATCAAAAATAAAGAAGTTTAGCGTAGTTATGGCAATGCCGTCTTTGTGCTATGTTTAATTGATTGATTGATTATGAGGTTTAACGCGCCGAAGCTACACAGGCGACGCGGCACGCTGCAGTGGAGGGCTTCGGATTA
This sequence comes from Haemaphysalis longicornis, assembly GCF_048455015.1. Lineage (NCBI taxonomy): Eukaryota > Metazoa > Arthropoda > Arachnida > Ixodida > Ixodidae > Haemaphysalis > Haemaphysalis longicornis. The sequence goes on from NW_027526295.1 coordinate 11,216,811, forward strand.
AGTTGAACCACCTGGAAATTTTTAATGTGCGCCGAAATCTCGAACACACGGGTGTTTTCGCTTTACGCCTCCATCCGAAAAGCGGCCGTTGTGGCCGGGAATCGAACCCTCGTCCTTGGACAACAGCACAACGCCTTAACCACAGAGCTACCACAGCGGTATTCAGTTTATTTCAAAGTTGTGTTGGTTCCAAGCTTTTTACGGTCCCCATGGAGTTCGTATCAATAGGAGTCAACTATGTTGTTAAATTGCAATTCAAAGCGCTTTTGTATTTCATTTCGTAACATCATTTTCATTGGTGTCTAACAGCTCCACTGTCCAATCAGCTGAGCAGGACTGATGCTCAGTTTTTATGCGAAGCTTCCGTTTTTTGGTACAAACTGTGCGCATCGCTACTGAAGTAGTTTGTTTTGGCTTTCCGCGTTTTTAAAGCGAAGCTTCCGGAAGGTTCAAAAATATTCCAGAAAAGATTCAACGAATAAACATATGTTTTTGCCGATGCCGCATAACCATCCGCTGGGCAAAAAATAACGCATAATTGCGAACAAGGACATCTGTAATGAATAGGTTTGATTAAATAGGTTCGAATCAAAACGTCCGCGCACCGCGTGTTTGGGACCCCCGCTTCAGAGGAATCGATCAGGAGCCCGGCGGGCCGGGAACGGCTAGCGGGGCTTCGGCCGCGGTTGGGGTCAAGAAGACGACGTAGGCCACGTCTGAAGCCTGAATGCAGACTTTACTGTGGCACCAATAAATGTTTTTTTTACAAACCAATCGGAGATATTAAAAAAAACGTAAAGAGAATAAAACGTGATCGAGGAACTATTCTCAATTAATAATTACACGAGAAATCGTTTCAATGAAGTCGAGTGCGTTTATATTAGGCTGTGGCTATATGCCGCCCCGCGGTATTATAAGCACTTCACTAAAGCGACGCCCACCGGCGGTATTTTGATGAAAAATGGTCCGTCTGGCTGTAGTGCCTAGAATATACTAGGCACTGTAGTCTGGCACTACTTCGCCTTCCATTATGGTAACGTAAGGTTAACGAATCGAACACAACCTCACTACGAGAAAAAAAAAAGAACAACGAAAACTTACCTAAGCTGTATATGAAAACGCAAAAGAAAAATAAAGGATGGCAACGAGCCGCACTCGACCCACTGCTTTATGTAGCAAAAAGCTAAGATGTAACCGCTAAACCACAACGGCAGATGTTCTGGCCTTTTTTAGGTGCGATCGTGCAAGCTCGAGCCAATACGGTATGGTTCGGATAAATGCAAACAAAGCATGTAGTAGGGGGCGAAAAAAATATATGCCCAGCGAAATGAAACTAAAGAAATCGAGGCTCGCCCCTCGTGCAGCCAAACATCGAACGCCTGCCGTGGGTGCCGCGCAAATAAATTCGCTTCTTACCTTGTTCCATTCCCGCCACGCCTTGACTCAACACAGCATTAATAAAGCACATGGCGTTAAATACGATTTTTGGCGGCACACTCAGATTGAGGATGCGGTGGAGGCGGAGGCCTATAAAAGCTGTTCTACTTTCCTAAAAAAACCACAACATGCCCGAAAATATTAAATTACTTGCATGCGAGAAACTTGTATGCCCTTTTTTAAAGTATGCGATAGGTACAATGGGTACAAGTTTATCTTATGAATAGAAAACAGTACGTTGATGTTAGTAATCGTATTTCAAATGTATGTGGTGTTTCTTCTGGAGTTCCGCAAGGAAGCGTACTCGGACCGCTGTTATTTTTAATTTACGTGAATTCTGGTATTCCGGCTGACGTTTCATGGCGGTTGTTCGTGGATGATTGTGTTGTTTTTAAACAGGTTTTATCTCCAGATGATCATAGTTCACTACAAGGTGCTGTTTCTGCTATTGACAGGTGGTGTGAGAAATGGGGCATGGAACTGAACAGGGGAAAAACTGTACTGATGCGCATAACCAGGAAAAAGTTACCGAGCTCATATTTTTATAAAATTCAAGATTGTATTATTTCTGAGGTCAAAGAACACAAATACTTTGGCGTCACCTTCACAAGCGATTTAAAATGGTCAGCCCATATCTCGAAAACCTGTGCGTCCGCAATGCGTAAGCTTTATTTTCTCAGAAGAAAACTCAGAAGCGCCCCGGACAGTTAAGATTTTAGCTTATAACACTTTTGTAAGAAGTAAATTAAAATATGCAGCGGTAATATAGGACCCACATACGAAATGAGATAAGATTCAACTAGAAAGAGTCAACCGCAAGGCCGTGCGATTTATATTTGGGAAGTACAAAAGGAAGGACTCTCCTACCCAGTTAATGCATGATAATCAATTTCAGACCTTGGAAACTTGTCGAAAGATTAGTCGCATTGCATTCTTACACAACTGTTTCTCAGGAAAAATTAAACTAAACCTACCCGATTATGTAGAACCTCTAAAAACAAGGAGGACTCGTCACAATCACCAACATTCATTCGCTCCCATCTTGGCAAAAATTAATAGCTACAAGTACAATTTCTTCCCTCAAACAATTGAAGATTGGAATTCACTCCCTGCACAATTATTTCTTTTTTCTAATTTCATCACCGAGGTAGAAAAACATTTCCCTTTTTAAATTTTCGGGACAAACATTTATTCATTCTGGTCAATGTGTAACCTTCATGTGAATAGTGTCGTGCATTTAGCGTAGTACCCTCTCCTGATGGGGCCAAATTTATGGCCTGCAGTATTGTCAAATAATATATGCCTCTTCCATGCGGAGTCCTCATCAGCATTGACTGAGCAAAAGATTAGTAAAAAAAATAAACAATACCAGTGCGACTATACGTCGGGATAGTATCTGTCAAAAATATCTTAAAATCATATGATCTGGAACTGCTGCAAGTCAACTGACACAAGAAGAGACTGAAAAAAGTTTGAAATTATATATTAGGGGATAAACTAAAATAAACGAAGACGCGTATGAACAACCGGCCACCAAACGAGGTGCTCCGTTAAGTTATAACGAACCGATAAGGCCTTATCTGGCTCGTCTAGACGGGTTTAAAGATCTTTTTTTCTTAAGTGCGGAATAGGCTATCGGAGTACGGTGTTCCTAGTTTGATTGTTAGAGTTTGAGCATTCGCTAGGATTGTATTACCGGCAGCACGAATCCTAATGTTCTTCGTCTTATAGTATATTGGTTTCTCGTTTTATACTCCTACCTGTATACCCTGAACTGAGGTTTGCGGTATAAAATAAGTAAATAAATAATTTAGCAAAGAAATGGACACGTTCGATCCCCGACCGAAGCGGCCGGTTTTCTGATGGAGGCGGAAAGCGAAAACGCCCTTATGTTCGAGATTTCGGCGCACGCTATAAAGATCCCTAGGTGGTCAAAACTAATCCAGAGCCCTCCACTACGGCGCGCCTCATCACCTGTGTGGCGTCGGCGTGTTAAACATCATAATAAAAGCAATGATGCAATGAAAAAAGCAACCCCAGAAAAAGACGAGGCACAGCTCCGGGTCTCTGTTTCCCTCCTTGCGTTGCTTTTTTACGATGTTTCATTTACTGCTATTGGGCACAGAACCGACAAAAACCAAAAAAATAAACATTTTTCCTGTACCGGTCTTCCTAGCAACCGCCACAGCGAACTAAAATTAGCAGTAAGGCACCGCCCCCCCCCCTTACCCCCCATCTCCAAAGTAAGGTTTTCGGAGAACCTGTGCACATAATATCATCGTGGTCAATCTCAAACGTCTTTGCCCCTTTCCTTTGAAAGCCTTATTTGTGTGCAGCACGAACTCACCACGAGCTTTCGACAAAGCGGATATAAAGGTGTGCAGCGCTAGAAAGCATAGCCGCGCCCCAAAGCAGTAAGCAGAGGGGCGTCCTTTTGTTCGTTTTGTAAAGCCGGAATGGTAGGCGGCAGGGGAAGGTTCGTGGATCTACTGACTCGGTGGATCTATTGACGCGTTGGATCTAGTGACTCGGTTGGATCTACTGACCCGTTGGATCTAATGACGCGTTGGATCTAATGACTCGGGTGGATGTACCGACCCTTTGGATCTTACGACTCGTTGGATCTAGTGACTCGGTGGGGTGGGAGGGAGAGGAGGGTAGTTAGGGGAGAAACCTTCCCCCGCCGCCTACCATTCAGGCTTTACAAAATTAACAAAAGGGCGCCCCTCTGCTTACTGCTTGGGGCGCGGCTATGCTTTCTATAGCGCTGCACACCTTTATTTCCGCTTTGTCCACAGCTCGTCGTGAGTTCGTGCTGCACACAAATAAGGCTTTCAAAGGAAAGGGGCAAAGACGTTTGAGATTGACCACGATGATATTATGTGCACAGGTTCTCCGAAAACCTTACTTTGGAGATGGGGGGTGAGGGGGGGGGGTGCCTTACTGCTAATTTTAGTTCGCCGTGGCGGTTGCTAGGAAGACCTGTACAGGAAAAAGGATTATTTTTTGGTTTTTGTCGGTTCTGCGCCCAATTCGCCCCGACCGCGAACACAGTCGGCCCCTGGCGGCGGCGGGGCGAACCGCTCCTAGTGTGGATGGCGCTCTCGCGTCGTCTGCTTTTTCACGTTGCGTGCGGCGCAAGACGCGTGCTGCACACGACAAAACAACCAATATGTGTGCTCGTTTGGCAGTAAGCAATGACATAGTTCCCTCTGCTTGCGTATTTCCTGTAGAAACGCAATAATCAGCGGCCGTTGCGGGTTAATGCGCTGGTTTAATTCCACGAAACATCTTCGCCGTGGTCACCGCTTGAGTGTGGAACGTGTTATAAACATTGCTTCCACACATGGCCCTTTCCTTATTGTTGACTGCAGTCGTCTGCCGTTTCGGGAACGTCGAAGGGTGCTTTTTGAAGGTGGCGTGGTGATTATTTAAAGGATAAAAGTTTAGTGCGCGAAACGGGTAAGAAGCGACAAGACCTGTACATACGCGTTCAAATTCCACACCCTTGTAAAATTGCGCTGTGTCCTTATAGAAAGAAGAAACAAACAAAAACATTTACACTGCACACGACCCGTGCGCTATCGCCCATACATTACCGGACACGTATTTTACACCCGCAAGCGCCTGTGTGATCGTGTCCTTACCGTACCTTTTCTAAAATAAATAAATTTTTTTGCACAGTCGTTGTTTATACTCAGGAGGAGGAATAAACATTTATTCAACTGTATCGAGTTGCTAAATTTACGTATTATTTAAAATACGTTTCAATGGATGCGCAAGAGTATTTAGGGGGGATTTTTTGGTAAAATTAAACAGTTGTGAGTTTGCGTCTGTCATGTGGCATTTCGTGTGTCATTTTCATATATTATATCATTTTCAAATCCGACATGAATCACCTTGTCCGGAAACGTGTCTCACTCAGCATAACCAAATGCCTAATATGGTCACGTCTTAACCTCTTAAGGTGGACCTAAGTTTAAAGAAAGAGGAGAAAACGCGTAATATAATGCACGTTGTTGCCCACATGTGTGAGGGGTGTGTGCCATGACTCGCTGGTTTTTTTTTTTTTAATTTCTTCCCACAATGCTTGCTTTCAATACAATTTTGAAAAAGGCGAGCCACAATTCCTGGACAATCTCGGACCAAAGGGGGGTTAATCAGTTTTGAATATACGTGTTAAAGTACTGCTTTTTCACCGCTACAGAACACGACGCGTAGTGTAGTTTCGATTGTAAGTAATACTGATAACCATAGTTTGGCTTTTCGCGTTACATGCGTTCTCTTCTCGCTGCTCTTGCGACGTTAGCAGGACCCCCCCCCCCCCCTTTCCCGAAAAAAAAAAACGACATGCACAGAATTTCATTTTTTAACCAATCCTCAAGAATTAAATGCCAAGGCAAAGGCGATATACAGTTTACTCAACAAAGTAGTTACCGGGAACCCGTTGCGCTGATTCGCAACGAGAAATAAAAAGGAAATGTTCTGCATCTGCAACAGCGCAACTTCATTTATTGCCATCTTTAGGGTTCGTAAGCGACCTTATACGCAAGAATGCAAACACATGTCGCTGTTGCAGGCACCTGTTAGATTTTAAAAGGAACGCAAATGGTCAACAGAGCAGCCGTAACAGAAAAATTCTGCTCCCTGTGAGGTCCCAGAAGCTTGGTTTGCACACTGTAAACCTGCTTGGCACTTTGCGGAAACCTAACTAAACATGAGATGTTGATTGTACTGCGTGCATTGACAATTCAATTCGCAAGTTCACTTGCGACGAAAGCCCTAAATAAGTGATCCGAAACCGTTCTTCATCAAACCTTCCTTCAGAGTCGCTAAAATTTCATTTAAAAGACCCGTTAGAGCGGTTACATTTATATCTTTCCGCTGATCAAAATTCAGTAATTGTATGTTGCCTTTTGAACACACAAAAAATATCGTAAGCTCTTAGAAAGGATTTCGGGGCAGTCAAGTAGTGTTGCCATTTCAGGGCATCCCACAAATGCAAGTATGAAGAATGCGTCATGCTACCAGTGAAAGCGATTGAGATTGCCGTTGTAAACTGAATTTCAAAGATTGAGGCTTCCTGATTTGTTTCTATTTATGCTTTTATTGAAGGCTCAAAGCCATAGTCTGGAAAGATCGAGCTTGCTACGAGCCACAGCGTACAAGTTCATTGTCACAATTGCGGCCATTCTGAGATTCCCGATGAGTCGTCGCTTTTTTTGGCGTTGTAATGAAAACTGACTGCCGCTTCCATGCTATACATTGAACATTGAGGAACCGAACTACAGCATACCACTCTTGTTTGCACCTTTCGTGCGCACATACGGCGAGAAAAAGGCACGAAGCGCGCCCACAGTGTGCATTCTGACGGGCCGCTCAGCGGAGCATCCACACTAGCAGCGCGACGCTGTCGCCACCTACATGTCGAGCTCGCGGCGAATAGAAGTAAATGAAACATCGTAAAAAAGCAACGCAAGGAAGGAAACACAGACCCGGAGCTGTGCCTCGTCTTTTTCTGGGGTTGCTTTTTTCATTGCATCATTGCTTTTATTATGATGTTTAACACGCCGACGCCACACAGGTGATGAGGCGCGCCGTAGTGGAGGGCTCTGGATTAGTTTTGACCGCCTAGGGACCTTTAGCGTGCGCCGAAATCTCGAACATAAGGGCGTTTTCGCTTTCCGCCTCCATCAGAAAACCGGCCGCTGCGGTCGGGGATCGAACGGGTCCATTTCTTTGCTAAATTATTTATTTACTTATTTTATACTGCAAACCTCACTTCAGGGTATACAGGTAGGAGTATAATACGAGAAACCAATATACTATAATACGAAGAACATTAGGATTCATGCTGCCGGTAATACAATCCTAGCGAATGCTCAAACTCTAACAATCAAACTAGCAACACCGTACTCCGATGGCCTATTCCGCACTTAAGAAAAAAAGATCTTTAAACCCGTCTAGACGAGCCAGATAAGGCCTTATCGGTTCGTTATAACTTAACGGAGCACCTCGTTTGGTGGCCGGTTGTAGTACGCGTCTTCGTTTATTTTAGTTTATACCCTAATATATAATTTCAAACATTTTTCCAGTCTCTTCTTCTGTCAGTTGACTTGCAGCAGTTCCAGATCATATGATTTTAAGATATTTTTGACAGATACTATCCCGACGTATAGTCGCACTGGTATTCTTTATTTTTTTTTTCATAATCTTTTGCTCAGTCAATGCTGATGAGGACTCCGCATGGAAGAGGCATATATTATTTGACAATACTGCAGGCCATAAATTTGGCCCCACCAGGAGAGGGTACAACGCTAAATGCACGACACTATTCACATGAAGGTTGCACATTGACCAGAATGAATAAATGTTTGTCCCGAAAATTTAAAAAGGGAAATGTTTTTCTACCTCGGTGATGAAATTAGAACAGAGAATTAATTGTGCAGGGAGTGAATTCCAATCTTCAATTGTTTGAGGGAAGAAATTGTACTTGTAGCTATTTATTTTTGCGAAGATGGGAGCGAATGAATGTTGGTGATTGTGACGAGTCCTCCTTGTTTTTAGAGGTTCTACATAATCGGGTAGGTTTAGTTTAATTTTTCCTGAGAAACAGTTGTGTAAGAATGCAATGCGACTAATCTTTCGGCGAGTTTCCAAAGTCTGAAATTGATTATCATGCATTAACTGGGTAGGAGAGTCCTCCCTTTTGTACTTCCCAAATATAAATCGCATGGCCTTGCGGTTGACTCTTTCTAGTTGAATCTTATCTTTTTTCGTATGTGGGTCCCTTATTACCGCTGCTTATTCTAATTTACTTTTTACAAAAGAGCTAAAATCTTAACTGTCCGGGGCGCTTCTGAGTTTTCTTCTGAGAAAATAAAGCTTACGCATTGCGGACGCACAGGTTTTCGAGATATGGGCAGACCATTTTAAATCGCCTGTGAAGGTGACGCCAAAGTATTTGTATTCTTTGACCTCAGAAATAATACAATCTTGAATTTTATAAAAATATGAGCTAACGTTCTCGTGACTAATCTGGCGTGTTCGAAGCGCCCCCCCCCCCTTTTTTTTTCATTTTCATAATCCCCTCACTGGCAGCCATGTGCTGGCAGCATGGTCAGTCTCAAGCGTCTTCGCCCCTTTTCTTAGAAAGCCATTATTGTACGCACGTACGAAACCACCACGAGGAGTCCAAAGAGAGAAAAAAAAAAGAAAACGTGCAGATTATAGCCGCTCCCTAAGCAGCCGGCCGAAAACACAGAAAAGGGGGCCCGCGTTCTTCGTTGTAGCCCGTCTTCCAAGAACTTTATTACGCTACGTCCCCGCCTCAGGCGGTGAAGTGGGAAGTTATCAACACACGCCACCCTACATGCCCACTCTGGGTTGCATTCTTTGCTGAACTTTCCCAGAGGGTACGGGCCGCAAAGAGAGAAAAAAAAGAAAACCTGTGCCTCACTTGCCGAGAGAAATTCGGGGAGGGACAAGTCGCTGACCCTTGGGGAGAACGCCCATCGGGATCCAGAATCCAAAATTTGCTATACAACAACAAAAAAAGAAAATAGAATAACACCTTTGTGTTGGCGGCATTTTTAGAAGGCCTTTTCGGTGCATCAACATACCATTACACGCACAGTTAGGTAGCCGCACGGCTACATAGTGGAGTTGCAATGAATTAGATTTTTTCATGTTCATTTTTAATAATTATAAGGGCACTCAATTTCTTCGAAACGATTTCTACAGTAATTGTGTATTAAAGATGGCTCCGCTATCATGTTGTATTGATTTGACAGTATTGATTCGTTGGATGTAAAGTCTCGTTGGATCTAGTGACTCGGTTGGATCTAGTGACGCGTTGGATCTATTGACGCGTTGGATCTAGCGACTGGGTTGGATCTAGTGACGCGTTGGATCTATTGACGCGTTGGATCTAGTGACACGGTTGGATCTCTTGACTCGTTGGATCTTCTGACTCGGGCATCACGTGACCTAGTGGATCTCCTGACTCTTTGGATCTAATGACCTGTTGGATCTAGTGACCATAAGTAGATCCAACGAGTCATTACATCCATTCGTGGATCTACTGACTCGGTGGATCTATTGACGCGTTGGATCTAGTGACTCGGTTGGATCTACTGACCCGTTGGATCTAATGACGCGTTGGATCTAATGACTCGGATGGAGTCACTAGATCCAACGAGTCGTAAGATCCAAAGGGTCGGTACATCCATCCGAGTCATTAGATCCAACGCGTCATTAGATCCAACGGGTCAGTAGATCCAACCGAGTCACTAGATCCAACGCGTCAATAGATCCACCGAGTCAGTAGATCCACGAATGGATGTAATGACTCGTTGGATCTACTGACGCGTTGGATCTGGTGACTCGGAATCGGGAGCGAGCAGGGGAGCCCCGCCTGGCATTGTGCGAGCTCTGTCCGCCTAGGGTCAAAGACGGTCGTGCCTCCCAGCCTGCAAGTAAAGAAAAAAGAACTGCAGCAGAAGAATGAAGTGTCTGTCCTTTGTGGCGAAATTTTAAATGCTTCAGTCCGGCCGGGTCGTCAGTGTTAGGCCCCGTAAAGAAAAGGGATACTTAGGAAGGAAGTAAAGAAGCATGTAGAAGGAAGGCAGGAAAGTTAACACGGCTAGAGTCTAGTGAGTTATTTTTTTATAGGTTTTCTATAACAGCAAGGAGGCGAAAAGCAGAATCGCCCGTGTGTACGAGATTTCGGCGCACGTTAAAGGTCCCCAGGTGGTCAAAATTAATCCGGAGCCCTCCACTACGGCGCTCCTCAGCATATGCGTTGCGTCGGCGCGTTAAACACTACAGTCGAGCATGGAACTTACACGTTGATGACCCGTACTAAATTCGGGCTCATTGCTAGGTCCTGAGGCACATGTGGCCGCATGGCAGGCCAGTTACTCTCCAACATGCCTAGAAAAAAACTATCCTGTGAGTCATAAGCAACTAAATTTCTATGGATTAACTGAGGAGAACACGGAAGCAAGCAACACAGCAGTTCCGGAAGTAGAACGAACGCCCACCCATCGTGACAAAAATTTCCCCAAGATGCGCATGCCAGAAGTTGTGGAAAATCTCATTTGGAACAATTTGTAAACTCTTTCTGTATATAGCCCGTATGCGTGCTCACTTCAGTAAAAAAATTCGAAACGCTTATTGTGTACTTCGTTAATTTTTACCCTGTTCTTTCCCCATTAACTTGCAAATATGTTTCCAAATATGTTTTGAGAAAGGCCCGTTCCTCCTCCACGACAATAATCTAGACGTGTCCGTAAAAAAAGAAAAAGCTGGAGGGTACAGTGTTCGCTAATTCTTTTTAGCATGACAGCCCAGCCTACGTAATACCAGAGTCCCCGTAATGCTCTTCATAAGATTTGCTGCATTTTCGGGGGCTACCGTATGCTTGTTATGTTTTGGATATTGAGAGTGTGCATGTAATTTATGTAATTTTTATTGTATGTAATTTAAAAAAATACATAATGAAGGCGTTAGACCATCGTAAACACCAGTCAATTGTCTTATTTGATTTGCATGCCACCAAAAAGGGCGGATATAAATTAACAACATGCCGTAAAATTGATTGATTGTAGGGTTTAACGCGCCGACGCAACGCAGGCGATGAGGCGCGCCGTAGTGGAGGGCTCCGGATTAATTTTGACCACCTGGGGATCTTTAACGTGCGCCGAAATCTCGCACACACGGGCGTTTTTGCTTTTCGCCTCCATCAGAAAAGCGGCCGCCGCGGCCGGGAATCGAACCCGCGACCTCGTGCTCAGCAGCGCAACGCCTTAGCCACTGAGCCACCGCGGCGGGTCATGCCGTAAAAGAATTCAATCAGTTGGCTGCATAACAGGTGTCCCCAGGACGAGATATTAAACAAAAATATATAAATATTGAATTTTTAAAAATACCTGGCAAAGATCAAACATGGCATCACTCAAAAAATAAAAAGTACTGCTCCAGATTGTTGTCTACACCCACGTTAAGCGGAAATAAAAATATAACGGCTGTCTGAAACAGGGAAGCACCGGATATATCGGTCGCCTAAAAGTTTGCACACTGAAATGTCCCTACACCGAACTGTCCGTGCACCGAAACACCCGCTCACCGAAATGTCCCCACCTAAACGTCCTTTACCGAAATGTCCTGCACCGAAATGTCCTAGACCCCTCTTCGTCAGCCTTTCTATAATGATTTGAGGCTGTTTAACGAGAACTGCCATTCGAAGTCACCTGAAAAAGTCAGGTTATTCGAGCTTAAATACCATTACTCTCTTCGTAGTATTAAATACCTTCGGTCTTTGTTGAATGTGTCCACGATCTATTTTAAAATGTAAGGACGTTACGCTCGGAAACAGTTCCTGGTCGAGGTACGGATTAACTTAAAACCCCTAGGTAGTCCGGGCAGTTCATCGAAAGTCGTTTTATAGGAAAAGTTCAAAAGTGTCGTGAACTGGGCCAGTTGGTACAGATTCATAGTGGTGAAACAGCGCGCAAAAAACAAGGACAAAAGGAAGAGGACAACAACGCGAGCGCTGACTAACAACTGAAATATTTATTACACCGTGAAAAAGTATACAAGAGCGTCCGTGATCATAACAATCTTGACGTATGTCTCACATGTGCACAGAACAGCCACTCATTCAACAACTGCCCAGATAGGCTACTCCGCAATCCAGTAGCGATATGGACGGGCAACTAATACAATCTTCTGAATTATTTTTTATATAAAAGGCTTCAGGTATCTCCCTGGTTCTCCTATCTTTGTGAGTCATTAAAGCAGTAGTAGCATTAAACAAGGGATAGCATCCGCAACTCCTACAATGCGATGATAAATATGACGTGGGCGTGCCCTTGAGGGAGTTTCGATGTTCGCGGTCGTGTATTGCGTTTCTCTGAAGTGCAAAAGAAAGGACATCGGGTGAACGGGGCGATGCCTCAATGAGCGCTTGCGCTCTCCCCACCGTACAGCACACGCCCTCCTGGCTCGAATAAAAACTTCAATCAGTCAATAATGCTCATGGCGCCGGTGACACTTTTAGAGCGAGTCCTTTCCCGTTCAAGTCATTCCTGTGACTGCCCCGTATTACTGATTCGCAAATTGTCCTATTGATTGATTGATTGATTGATTGTAGGGTTTAACGCGCCGACGCAACGCAGGCGATGAGGCGCGCCGTACCGGGCTCCGGATTAATTTTGTCCACCTGGGGATCTTTAACGTGCGCCGAAATCTCGTACACACGGGCGTTTTTGCTTTCCGCCTCCATCAGAAAAGCGGCCGCCGCGGCCGGGAATCGAACCCGCGACCTCGTGCTCACCAGCGCAACGCCTTAGGCACTGAGCCACCGCGGCGGGGTTCACAAATTATCCGCATACGGTCTATCCAGTGAGTTCTGTCATTGGTTCGGAAGTTATTTAAAAGGCAGGTCCAATTGTGTCTGTTATGAAGGCGTCACCTCCCGGCCTTTGGCGATGATATCAGCGGTACCTCAAGGTTCGACACTGGGCCCTTTTTTCTTTAACAATTTTGTTAATGACATCCACCCTGTTATTAGGCACTGTACGCTCTCTCAGTATGCCGCTGATATGAAACTCTATCGCGCGGTTTATTCACTGTACGATCACGTCCTACTGCAAAATGACATCAACGCAGTTTCGGCATGGTGCGACAGCAACTATTTGAAGCCCAGTCTCTCCAAAACTATCTTGATAACATATTCCCACGCTCATTTTCCCACACTCCCTGCTTGGTGTACCCGCAAGACGCGCTACTTTAGTGCGTGATTTGGGTGTAATATTGGACGCAAAACTACTTTTCAACTCACACGTGAACCACCTGACGAACTCCTGGGTATGAACGCTTGGCGCAATTTCCCGGGCCACCAGTGAATTCACCGACTGACCATGCTTTGTCTCCCTCTACTGCCCCATAATTTTACTGAAGCTTGACTTTGCCAGTGCCATTTGGAATTGTCTAAGCCCTTCGTCGTCTCTTCGTCTAGAAGGGATTCAGAAGCGCTTCACTAGAACCGTATTTTACCTTTACTCACCAGTGAGTTATTATCTGCACGGGGAGCTTCTCAAGCTTCAGGCGTGACCTGTTTTTTTTTTTTTTTTTTGACTGCATTCATTCCAAGTTTGACTGCCCTTGCCTTGTAAGCCCTGTTCACCTGCGAGTTCCAAGCAGACCACTGCGGCCGCACGGCTGCTTTCATGTTGACAGAGCGCTGAGCCAGGCGCCAGCTGACCGATGTCAACATGCCTATAACAGTCTGTTTTTATCTTGCATCGAAAGTTTTTGCAATGACATGGCTCTTCTTAAACTCTCCTTGAAAACTTGACTTTTTGAATGCACATGTTGTAGGGAGGTCGCACATGCACTTCTCCCTCTGTTATTGTGTTTCTGCGCCAAAGTGAAAAAGGAAGTACATTACTGCATACTCTCCCTACGACCTCCGAGCTCTTGTTGTTCAGAAAATGTTTTGCCTTCTTTGATCACTAGCCTGTTTGATATATATCTACACATTTATTTTTACCCTTTTTTGAATTACTATTTCCCTTCCTATATGTTGTCTTTTGTATGCCTTATATTCATGTACACCGCGCATCCCTCGAGGATGCCCTTGCGGTGTTGTCGAGAACTTTAAATAAATTAAGAAATAATAAATAAAATAAATAAATAAATAAATAAGACTTTAATAACCGAAGTGGGGGTGGGTGAGAAGGGGAGGTAAATAAATAAATAAATATTACGGCATTTCATCCGTAATGTTGCAATGGCATGGTATGATATGTTTGTTATTACTCCTCCTTTCTTTTGGCACTATTGTTGGTAATTATTTCGGCCCTTCTGCTCTTCATCTGCACGCACTCTTTGACGCCTGCATTTCCCGTGTCTCTGCGGCTTAAGATGGAGGGAAAGGCAGGGACTCCTTATCGGTGAAAGCGATCTCCCCTACCAGTACAGCAGGGGCGCGCTCATTGTACATCCCCGCGCACGCATTGTAACATTCTGCACCCCGCGTCAGCCACTGCCCCTTTGTTCGTCTTGGGGGCAACAAAAGCCGACCCAACCTTCGTTTTCGCTGAGGAGAGGGAGAAAGCAACACCGACTAGATTTGAGAAAGTGGAGGGGACACGAGAGGGGGCAACTGCTAACATGTCCATATGAGAGGAGGGATTTTGAACACGAGGGGAAATAACCAGTTTATTTTGAGAGTGGGATTTTGCGACAGGCAAAACGCGTTCGGGTTGTTTCGTGGTCCACCCCCAGAAAAAAACTATCCTGAGAGTCATAAGAAACTGCATTTCTATGGATTAACTGAGGAGAACACGGAAGCAAGCAACACAGCAGTTCCGGAAGTAGAACGAACGCCCACCCATCGTGACAAAAATTTCCCCAAGATGCGCATGCCAGAAGTTGTGGAAAATCTCATTTGGAACAATTTGTAAACTCTTTCTGTATATAGTCCGTCTGCATGCTCACTTCAGTAAAAAAATTAGAAACGCTTATTGTGTACTTCGTTAATTTTTACCCTGTTCTTTCCCCCGTTAACTTGCAAATATGTTTCCAAATATGTTTTCAGAAAGGCCCGTTCTTCCTCCACGACAATAATCTAGACGTGACTGTAAAAAAAAAAGAAGCTGGAGGGAACAGTGTTCGCTAATTCTTTTTAGCATGACAGCCCAGCGTATACGTAATACCAGAGTCCTCGTAATGCTCTTCATAAGATTTGCTGCATTTTGGGGGGCTACCGTATGCTTGTTATGTTTTGGATATTGAGAGTGTGCATGCAATTTATGTAATTTTTATTGTATGTAATTTTTAAAGAATACACAAAGAAGGCGTTAGACCATCGTAAACACCAGTCAATTGTCTTATCTGATTTGCATGCCACCAAAAAGGGCGGATATAAATTAACAACCTGCCGTAAAAGAATTCAATCAGTTGGCTGCATAACAGGTGTCCCCAGGACGAGATATTAAACAAAAATATATAAATATTGAATTGTTAAAAATACCTGGCAAAGATCAAAAACGGCATCACTCAAAAAATAAAAGTACTGCTCCAGATTGTTGTCTACACCCACTTTAAGTGGAAATAAAAATATAACGGCTGTCTGAAACAGGGAAGCACCGGATATATCGGTCGCCTAAAAGTTTGCGCACCGAAATGTCCGTACACCGAACTGTCCGTGCACCGAAACGCCCGCTCACCGAAAGGTCCGCACCTAAACGTCCTTTACCGAAATGTCCTGCACCGAAATGTCCTAGACCCCTCTTCGTCAGCGTTCCTATAATGATTTGAGGCTGTTTAACGAGAACTGCCATTTGAAGTCACCTGAAAAAGTCAGGTTATTCGAGCTTAAATACCTTTACTCTCTTCGTAGTATTAAATAACTTCGGGCTTTGTTGAATGTGTCCACAATCTATTTTAAAATGTAAGGACATTACGCTCGGAAGCAGTTCCTGGTCGAGGTACGGATTAACCTAAAGGCTGTGGCTACCGTTCCGGATATACAAGTGCTAAAGTTCCGTCCAGACGGAACGGAGCGCTGCGGATTATCTATAGTGAACTAGAATGATCTAGTGGCGCGAACGGCGAGGAAGGGGCGTGCTCTTCTGTGTAGAAAACACCAGGTGGCGCTGCTGCGCCATCTTCGAAAGGCGCCGCCGCGGCAGGCTGTCGCTGTTCCGATGTTGGGTAGTAATTAACCCTTAAAAAAAAAAAATGCTACTCGCGTCTGGCATTTCCGTACCTTGCTAGGAACGTTTTGTTGCAAATCTGCCCGTTTGAGCTGTAGGGAAACGGCTATAAATCGAGTTGTTTGGTGTCGTCTGCTACCTGCGCAGACGATCGATGCGAGCGTACGCGTTCGATGTGCTGCCGGCGGACAACTGCTATGTTTAATTCTTTACGAATGGATTTACTTTTTATATTTACTGTAATAAAGTCCCGGCATGAACCTACTTGTGAATTTCACTCTACAAAAGCAAATTATACCCAGTATTCACGCGTCCAGTAGCACCCGGCTGATTTTCTCAGCAGCAAAGTTTGCAATAAACAAATTACCTTCAGAGGAAACTTTCCCCAGGCACTTAGTGCTGAAGGCAGCGTCTCCAAATGTGTCGTTTGAGATCGCAGCTTCTGTGTTAGCACGTGTAATACATCACTAAACCTCCTAGTCGTCATGGCCCCTTTGCAGGCCGAACTGCTGTCAGCTTCTTGCAGCACACTGTTCGCAACAGCTAGGGAATATATGTCACCGCTTCCGCATAACACACCACGAAAAGAATGTTTGCGACGACACTTTGTCGTCATGTGGATAGAAGAGCACAGATTTCTCGTGAAAATGTCTAGCTTTTTTTTTTTTTTCGTATCGATGTCGTATAGCAAAACGAACGTTTCGATCGTCGGCACAATTTAGCCGGCACCAGAGCTTTGAAGGAAGCTTGACTTCTTGAAGATGGCTCATTGTGAAAGCATATATCATTCCACAGAACTTGCGACTTCATTTGATGAGCACTGCGGAGAGAGAGCCTCGTGTTGTGGCTGGTGCACCTCATCTTTTTCGGCTCTTCAGCTTGCTTGCTGGCTGCCGAAACTGAAACTCTTGTCCGCCTTTTCCTTTGCGGCTTCCGCGTGCATGCTCCGCGCAGAATTCGAAGCACAGTCAGGCAGGATGGTAGGTACAGCACCTGGAGCCAGTGACAGCTTCCCGCGTACAAGTCGCACTTTACAGCCGTTTATTACGTGGATGTAATCACGCAATAAGCACTCGGGCTCAAAGTGGCGCTCACCAACGGCTGAAGATATGGTCAAGAGTTTGTCCAGTCTTCCCAAATTTTGTCCCCACTTTTTGCACAGTTCATCGTCCAAAGGAGCGGCGAACAAAGACGCCTTGGGAGCACCTGCAGGGTAACCACTGTGACAACCCGGAGCAAAGCAATAGGTGTCCGTCCTTCGTTTTGACATCGCGTACCCGGCCTGGCCAACCTCTATTCGACAGCACTCGCAATAACTATATTCCTGACGATTGTATACCTCTTGCTTCTGTGGAACATCACGGAAACGTAAAACACGCAGAAAATGAAAGGCCGGCCTCAGCCATAAACAGACGGAGAGTTTGTCCGACCGCGCGCCGCCAACGTATCGCACATCCGCTCGTATCGTCTGCGCCGCTAGCAGACGATTTGTTTGTAGCCGTTGCCCGATGGCTCAAACGGGTCTGATAAGCAACAAAACGTTCTTAGAAAAGTACAGGGACAACAAAAGTGAGCATCTTTCTTCCATAAAGGTTAATTACTGTACCACAGTAAAAAACGGCAGCGGCAATAGCTGGCGAGCGCCCCAAGGAACGGCCCGTGCAACCGCGGTACCGTTTTCGAAGAAGGCGCAGTGGCGCCCCTGGCGGCGGTAGACGCGCTTTGCTTCAGCCCGAACGCTGCAAAGCGCTCCCGTTCGCGCCACTGGATCAAGACATTCTAGTTCACTGTAGGATTATCCTTCCGTCCAGACGGAATACAACTGAGAGCTTAGAGTTCCGTCCAGACGAAGCCGGCGTGAAATTTGTACAGTTGCGTCCAGACAAAAGCAAAAGCGGCTGATTAGACGCCGTGTTCAGTCTTCAGATTTGGTGTAGAGGTTGCGCCTCGCATAATGGCGCTGTTGTACCGGGTTCGGTTCCCCCCGGAACACTTTTTTTTGTGTGGTTGTGCCAGCGTTTTGTAACAGCTAACTTCGTGCCCACTTTTACAATAGACGCGATGAGAGCAGTCGGCCTTGATTTTGCACTCAACCGGCCGCTCCGCTACCGCTCACTAGAGCTAAGGCCGACGTATCCATCGCCAGAGTTCCGATCATCTCTAGTTCGCAATGGGGATCACTAATTAACAGTTATTCTGGCTAGTCAATGAGCGGAAGTGGTTTATACAGGCACAGATTACCACGGGTAAGCGAACCGCGGTTAGACAAAACCGCAGTTCGCTGCGTTACACGACAGACGAAACTGCGGTTACCCCGCTAACCGTGGTTAATGCACACTGAGCTTGGCCACCTCAGTTCGGTCACGCTAACCGCAGTTCCCGCAGTCGCTCAAAATCACACAAGTCAGTTTGGACGCACGTGGCGGCGCATCAGCGGAGGCGGGAAAAAAAAAAAAGGCTGTGTCTAGCGTTCCGTCCAGGCGGAACGATATACAAGTGCTAAAGTTCCGTCCAGACGGAACGGAGCGCTGCCGGTTATCCTTCCGTCCAGACGGAATACAACTGAATTGTGTAGCGTTCCGTCCAGACGCAGCCGGCGTGAAATTTGTACAGTTCCGTCCAGACGAAAGCAAGACCGGCTGATTAGACGCCATGTTCAGTCTTCAGATTTGGTGTAGAGGTTGCGCCTCGGATGATGGCGCTATTGCACCGGGTTTGGTTCCCCCCGGACAGCTTGATATTTTTTTTTGCGTGGTTGTGCCAGCGTTTTGTAACAGCTAACTTCGCGCCCACTTTACAAGAGCGGAGTCGGTCTTGATTTTGCACTCAACCGCCCGCTCCGCTACCGCTCACTAGAGCCAAGGCCGGCTTATCCATTGCTAGAGTTCCGATCATCTGTAGTTCGTAATGGTTATCACTAATTAACGGTTATTCTGGCTAGTTAATGAGCGGAAGCGGTTCGTTTGGCTGGGTAAATGTCAAGAAAGACTGCTCTCGGTGCTTGTTGTGGAGCGGGCGTGGTCGAGGTAGCTGCTTGGAGTTCCGTTTGACGGAGTGAGAGCTTGTATGGAGACTCGGCGGAAGTAACGACAGTTACTTCCGCCGTGGTGGCCGCGGTCACTTGGTTGTGAGCGTAACAAAAATAAATTAACACACTTTTAACTTCCCAATAATAAACAAAATGGAAGCAGTGTAGACAAAAGGAAACATCGTTAAAACAGTCGCTTCAGACCCAAACGCAACGCACTCGCGCGCGGCGAGATGTAGGAGAGGGGCTTCCACAACAGCTCCCAACCGGCTTGGTTATCTCGCGTTTGCTCGGTGTTGGGAACTTTAGGCGTTGCATCGCGGTGGATATTTGACCGCCGCTATCTCTACAGCTGCGAATTACAATCCATAGCACAATTTTTCACCACACTAACATGCACTTTCTTGCATGTGGAAGTTCCTTTCCGCGATCAGAATGATTTCGAAGAGCGGCGAAGCTGTTGCTGCCGTGGTCTGGGCCGGTTCGAGCCGCTTTCAGTGCCGTGCGGGCAGGCACGCCGGCGTGTTTGCAGGCACGGCCGACGTGCGCGCCGATCGTTTCCGAGTGCTGAAAACGCACCATGCATGCCTGCTTTGGCGAACGACGCGCGGGTGGATGGGCAAACGAGCTGCTGCTGCCTGGCAGTCGCGCTGACTGCGAGAGCGACGCAAAAAACGCAAGCGCCTCTTGGGGGCAGCTTTGGGGCGCCCGCTATTTGAGAACTTCGTCTCTTCCGAACGCCAGGTGATTTTTTTAAATGCAGAGCATTTCTTTAACTCACATGTAGCGTCCGCCGTCCGTCCGCAACAGCTCAGCGCGCAGGTGCGCCCTCTCCCCCACTCCTCTCCCGCATCACGCTGCACTCCTCGCTCTCAACAACAGGTCCGCACCCCTCCCCCTACCCTATATAAAAAAACAATAGTTATCGGCGCCTGATTTCGATCCCACGACCCTATGGGCGGAACGCGAGGTACATGGTGCTCTTCCCACTGCGCCACAAAAGCGACACAGAATCAAAGGGTACGAACGCGCCTTATATCCTTTACTCATTCAAACTGCATCAAGAAGCTGCTGATACACGGCAGCAGTTGCATCCATCTTGTCTACACCAGTTGCTGCAACGCACGACCACTGCTTAAAGACCCCTTAAAGGGAAGCTGAAGCGCTTTCCAAAAAATTTGAGTTAGATTAACAGTTATATAGTTTCTTGCGCGCTGATTCCGAATATCACATTGAAATTTATCGCACATGAGTCTAAGTGGCATTTATCTTGCAAAAAGTGCGGCCCCGTTTGAAAGACGCGCGCTTTTCGTCTTTTGACGCCCGTGATTGGTTGCGCCCGTCATGACGTCAAAGGAGGACACCCTTCGGCCGCGCGGGTTGTCGGAAGCATTGCGAACTATCGCACGGTTGCCTTTGCGGCAATTTAGCTTGCAGTTTAATTTTCGCAAATGACTGGAAGTTTGTTTTATAATTTCCCGTGCTATTGGTTCAATTATCTTGGAGCTTAAATTTGCTCTACACGACAGAGAACCCCAAAGCAGTGACTGTGACGTCGACTAGTGGGTTCCATCAAAATATTTTTGAATTAGGCAACCAGCACAGGGGGATTTTATACCTTATGTTAATATTAGGTACTGCCTTAACTATTTCTTATTATACACAAAACCATTTATGCCGAAGATTAATGGGCGTTTTATAAACAATCTACCAGCGAAAAGCACGTACGTGCACTGCGCGAAAAAATAGCGTTCATGCGCTGTAGTGGTGGTGGTGGTGATGTTTATTGACGGGTGGACCTAGCCTTGCGTGGTATGCCGGCAATTGCTCACCCGATCAGCACCTTTTTACCGCTATGCACGGGAATTCACCATGACTCGCTGAGGCTTGTGACACGTAAAAATTGCAGGATCAAACGAAAAATGTCCCTCCTCGTGATCCAATGGCCTTCCGGGAAGATGAAATCGTTCAAAGAGGCATGCGGAGCGGCCATCCTTCGCAGTTCTTTAAACAAAGCTAACCGCTCCTCCGCATGCTCTCGGCAGTGCTGTAAACGTATATGCGAGACACATCTTGCCGGTACACGCATAAACCAACAAGCAGACTCTGCTTCCGCATTTCCTTTGTTCGTTGTCGCCCACCCCAGCCCCGTTACTCATCCCCGTACACAGACGCACACGCGCGCGCCATTTCGGCAGCGGCGCTACGGCGCCTCCGCGATTGCTAGCTGCACTTCGATGAGTGGCGTCTTACGGCTTCACATGCATTTATTCTGAAAACACTGCAGCGTACTAGTGCCTGCTCAGCATTATTGGCTGTAGTAGGGCTTGATTTTCGCTTGTGCGTTGCGCATTCTGCTACAATATTACGGCCACCTCGTTATAATTAACAGACCAGTCGGACAAGGCAGTTACGTTGTAGTTACGTTACTTTAGGTAACAATCACCAAACGTTTGTGATAATGAATCGTTGGCCTGTTTCAGCATTTCCAGATTTAAGCATTTACCGCGCTAGTCGGACAGAGGCCGCATATTTACTCTTCGCTCCTAATTTTTTTAGTATCATCATTATATATATCACCGACTATCACTGGAGCACACTTGAGGTTCAGTGACAACAAGTGCTTGCCAGGTTATAATATGCAGCCACACGGAATCTTGGGCAAAAAATTAGGCCCCCGCAGTCAACACAAATTATGGCACGGTGGTGGTTCGGAGTGGTGTTTTTTTTTTAATTCCAGACAAACATCACCTTATCGTGACATGTATACTTGCAAAATAAGTAATCTGGTTGTCTTGGTTCTTTTACTTTGTAGGAATACTGTTTACCTCTTAGCCGGGAGAGAACTTCTATCAGGATTGGCCCCTTGTTTTAGTTTCGCCAAAAAATTGTTTTTTTGAACACTGTCCTGAGCCCATAGGGAAAGAAAACCGACGCGTTTAACGAAACAAGTATTTCCTGAACAAATGTGACTTGGTTTCTGGAATGGAACGAAACATCCCCGGCCAAAGTACAGTAGTATTCCCCATCCTTCCTAAATCTAGAATCTAATGTGAACATTCGCGTCCGTCGCATCAAAAAAAAAAAAAAAAACCGCATTGGAGCGGTTTACAAACTATTTAACGTAGTGTAGTATATTCTCTGTCATCAAGCACAGCCATCTCGGTTGTCGCTTCCGTATGTTATCAAGCATCCCGGCGTGGCATTATTCTGCTTAGGAATACGGCATGATAACGCATGCCTCGTTTGGCGTTCGTACATACTTTTTGAACACGAAAATTGTACAAATGAGTGCTATCAACCACAACAACAACAAGTATCATTCACAAGGAAACACGGCGAAAAGAGCATGGCCGAGGCGGCCGATCCGGCCGGAAGTCCAGGTATGACGTTTGTCGGCCGGTTTTCGCCCGCGCTCTTCGGTCTTCCGGCATCGGGCGGCGAGATGGGGGCGGGGCATCGGGCCACTTTTGTTTGCTCATTGCGCCGCTTCTATTGCATGTATTGCGAAAATATTTCGTACACATGAACTATTCAATGTGTACTTGCTGCTAGTCAACTTTTCTTTTAATTCTAAAACCGCTTCACCTTCCCTTTAACAGTACACTTTAGCGACCACGAAGCCGTCGTTCTCAGCGTCCAATACAACGACAACAGCAACAAATAAATAAATAACGACTTACAACAACCTACTCCTTGCCTTCACTTCTTGCGTCACAAAAAAAAAAGACAAACCCATCTCTCCACGAGGGGGGACTCGAGTCGCAAAATCACGAAAGTAATAATTAATATATGAAAGAAATAATAATAATTAATAGTAATAAGCAATAATAGTTAACACATTCACTACCACCCCACCACCACCCCCCAAACACTAACGTTAACGCAATACACCCACCCCCTACGCGACGCATTTACTCGAGTGCCCCCTCGTGGGGAGATGGGCCCAATTTTTTTTTCGCCTCCGCTGATGCGCCGAAGGTTGCAGCGATGGCGTAGAGGTAGAACACCCGTCTCGCGTGCAGAAGGACCGTGGTTCGAATCCCGGTGCCGGACAATTCCCACCGGGTTAAAAAAAAAAAATCCGCGTATTGATGAAATTGCACAAAGGGGCTTGGGGTGCGGCCTGACCCCGGCGACCATTGCCGGTAATGCACTCCCTCAACAGAGCAGGATTGGCCACCCTGGTGTAGTAATGGCCACAACCTCCCATGAATACGCCAACTAACCCTCGGCCCTCAGTCCCCAGCGGCTGCGAAGCAACTGACCACGGCGGCGGTCAGACCTGTGACGCAGCAGAGGGTGCTAAGAATCACTGGATCCGGACAGGCCGCTAATGGAATCTGAACCTGGCAACGTTTAACGCGCGAACCTTATCCAGCGAAGCAAGTCTAGAGGTGTTGTTCGAGGAATTAAAGGGCATTAAATGGGATGTAATAGGGCTTAGCGAGGTTAGGAGGGCAGGCGAAGCCCTTACGGTGCTGAAAAATGGACACGTCCTATGTTACCGTGGTCTAGAGGACAGAAGAGAACTGGGAGTGGGATTTCTAGTCAATAAAAGCATAGCTGGCAACATAGACGAATACTATAGCATTAACGAAAGGGCAGCAGGTCTTGTAATTAGGCTAAATAAGAGGTACAAGCTCAAGGTGGTGCAGGGCTACGCGCCCACATCCAGCCACGACGACCAAGTAGTGGAACGCTTCTATGAAGATGTGGAATCGGCAATGGCTAAAGTAAAAACACAGTATACCGTAGTTATGGGGGACTTCAATGCTAAAGTAGGCAAGAATCAGGCTGGAGACAAGGCAGTTAGGAACTATGGTCTGGGCTGTAGAAATAGCAGGGGGGACCTACTAGTTGAGTTTGCAGAACGGAATAACCTACGCATAATGAATACCTTCTTCTGTAAACGGGAGAGTCGGAAGTGGACCTGGAGGAGCCCGAATGGGGAGCACAAAAATGAAATAGACTTCATATTATGCGATAACCCTGGCGTCGTGCAGGATGTGGAAGTGCTCGGAAGGGTAAGGTGTAGTGACCACCGTATGGTAAGATTCCGAATTAGGCTAGATTTGAGGAGGGACCGCAACAAGCTAGTACGAAAGAAGCCGATAAATGAGCTAACAGTAAGACGTAAAGTAGAAGAATTCAGGATCGCGCTGCAGAACCGATATTCCGCTCTTAACGAGGAAGCCGAGTTTACGACGCAGGAAGCCAGCGACAACCTTACACGCATTATTACGGAGTGTGCAGTAGAAGTCGGGGGCACTATAGCTAGACAGGATACTGGTAAACTTTCACAGGAGACGAAAGATCTAATCAGGAAACGGGAAACCATGAGAATCTCCACCGCAGCTGACAGAATAGAACTAGCGGAGCTCTCCAAGCTAATCAATAAGCGTAAGACAGCTGACATACGGAAGTATAATATGGAGAGGATCGAATACACTGTAAAGAACGGAGGTAGCCTGAAAGCAGTGAAGAGACGTCTTGGCGTGGGGAAAAATCAGATGTATGCACTTAAGGATAAGCAAGGCAATGTCATCACAAATAGGGATAAAATAGTCACAGTGGCCGAGGAGTTCTATAGGGATCTGTACAGTAGCCAGGACATACAGGATAATGCCGAACGAGACAGTAGTTCACAGGAGATAGACATCCCACCTGTAACGACCGAAGAAGTAAGGAAGGCTTTGAAAGAAATGAAAGGGGGCAAAGCACCTGGTGAGGATCAGATAACAGCAGACCTCTTGAAGGATGGCGGAGAAATTGTCCTTGAAAAACTGGCAAACCTGTATACGCAATGCCTAATGACCGCAATGGTACCGGAATCTTGGAAGAACGCGAACATCATCCTAATTCATAAGAAAGGCGACATGAAGGACTTGAAAAATTACCGGCCGATCAGCTTACTGTCAGTCGTCTACGAGGTATTTACCAAGGTAATCGCTAACCGAATTTCTGCAACCTTAGATTTCAGTCAACCTAAGGAACAAGCAGGGTTCCGTAAAGGTTATTCAACAATGGACCATATTCACACGATCAATCAGGTGATAGAGAAGTGCGCTGAGTATACTGAACCCCTATATATAGCCTTCATAGATTATGAGAAAGCATTTGACTCGGTCGAAACCCTAGCAGTCATTCAGGCATTACGGAACCAGGGGGTAGATGAGAATTATGTAACAATACTAGAGGATATCTACAATGGGTCTACAGCTACGATCATCCTCCATAGGGAGAGCAGTAAAATACCTATAAGAAAGGGTGTCAGACAAGGAGACACAATCTCTCCAATGCTATTCACAGCATGTTTACAAGAAGTATTCAGAACGTTGGATTGGGAACAGGTGGGTGTAAGGGTTAATGGAGAATACCTCAGTAACCTCAGATTTGCTGATGACGTTGCCTTGCTAAGTAACTCGGGGGACGAATTGCAAAGCATGCTTTCCGCACTGGGCGAACAGAGTAGAACCGTGGGACTGAAAATTAATATGCAGAAAACTAAAGTAATTATCAATAACCTCGGGACAGCACAGCGGTTTGACATAGGTGGCGAGGCAGTGGAAGTGGTAAGCGAATATATCTACTTAGGCCAAGTTGTGACCCCAGATCCAAACCATGAGGCAGAGATAATTAGAAGGATCAGAATGGGGTGGGGTGCATATGGCAGACATTCTCAGATAATGAATAGCAGCCTACCATTGTCGCTGAAGAAGAAAGTGTATGACAGCTGCATCTTACCGGTACTCACCTACGGGGCAGAAACTTGGAGGCTCACTAAGAGGGTTCAACTTAAATTGAGAACAACTCAGCGGGCAATGGAGCGGAAAATGATAGGTGTAACATTAAGGGACAGGAAAAGAGCGGAGTGGGTCAGGGAGCAAACTGGTGTTAAAGACATATTAGTAGAAATTAACAAGAAGAAATGGACGTGGGCAGGACATGTAATGCGAAGGCAAGATAACCGCTGGTCATTAAGGGTAACAGAGTGGATCCCTAGAGAAGGCAAGCGTTGCAGGGGGCGGCAGAAAGTTAGATGGGCAGATGAGATAAAGAAGTTTGCGGGGATAAATTGGTCACAGTTGGCACAGGACCGAGGCAATTGGAGAATAATGGGAGAGGCCTTTGCCCTGCAGTGGGCGTAGATAGGCTGGTGATGATGATGATGATGATGATGATGCGCCGCAACTTACGTCCGAAATGACTTGTGCGATTTTGAGCACTGCGGCTGCGGGAACTGCGGTTAGCGTGACCGCACTGAGGTTGCACGGTTAGCGGGATAACCGCACTTTCGTCTGTCGTGTAACGCTACAAACTGCGGTTTTGTCTAACCGCGGTTCTCTTAACCATGGTTACCTATGCCCGTGTAACTGGGGTATAAGTCCGATCGCCTTCGTTAATTTTTACCCAACCGGTCAAACCGCTTCCGCTCATTGACTAGCCAGAGTCATATTTGATTTATAATCACTCTCAATGAGATGATCGGCCGTCAAACGAACCGCCAAGCTCTACCTCGCCCGCTTCACAACGAGCAGCACGACCAGTCTTTCTTGATATTTACCCAGCCGAACGAACCGCTTCCGCTCATTTACTATCCAGAATAACCGTTAATTAGTAATCAGGCCATTACGAACTACAGATGATCGGTACTCTGGCGATGGATACGTCGGCCTTTGCTCTAGTGAGCAGCAGCGGAGCGGCCGGTTAAGTGCAAAATCAAGACCGACTGCTCTCACCGCGTCAATTGTAAAGTGGGCACGAAGTTAGCTGTTACTAAACGCCGGCACAACAGCGCAAAAAAAAGCATCTCCGGGAGGGAATCGAACCTGGTACAATAGCGCCATAATCCGAGGCGCAACCTCTACACCAAATCTGAGAGTGAGCATGGCGTCTAATCAGCCGGTTTTGTTTTCGTCTGGACGGAACTGTACAAATTTCACGCCGGCTCCGTCTGGACGGAACGCTAAACTCTCAGTTGTATTCCGTCTGGACGGAAGGATAACCCGCAGAGCTCCGTTCCGTCTGGACAGAACTTTTGCACTTGTATATCGTTCCGTCTGGACGGAACGCTAGACACAGCCTTTTGCTTTTCGCCTCCATCAGAATAGCGGCCGCCGCGGCCGGGAATCGAACCTGCGACCTCGTGCTCAGCAGCGCAACGCCTTAGCCACTGAGCCACCGCGGCGGGGTTCACAAATTATCCGCATACGGTCTATCCAGTGAGTTCTGTCATTGTTTCGGCAGTTATTTAAAAGGCAGGTCCAATTGTGTCTGTTATGAAGGCGTCACCTCCCAGCCTTTGGCGATAATATCAGCGGTACCTCAAGGTTCGACACTGGGCCCTCTTCTCTTTAACGTTTTTGTTAATGACATCCACCCTGTTATTAGGCACTGTACGCTCTCTCAGTATGCCGCTGATATGAAACTCTATCGCGCGGTTTCTTCACTGTACGATCACGTCCTGCTGCAAAATGACATCAACGCAGTTTCGGCATGGTGCGACAGCAACTATTTGAAGCTATTATCTCCAAAACTATCTTGATAACATATACTCGCAAGACTGCCCCGCTCATTTTCCCACACTCCCTGCTTGGTGTACCCGCAAGACGCGCTACTTTAGTGCGGGATTTGGGTGCAATATTGGACGCAAAACTACTTTTCAACCCGCACGTGAACCGCCTGACCAACTCCTGTGTCTGAACGCTTGGCGGAATTTTTCGGGCCACCAGTGAATTCACCGACCGACCATTCTTTGTCTCCCTCTACCGCACCATAATTTTACCGAAGCTCGACTTTGCCACTGCCATTTGCAATTGTCTAAGCCTTTCGTCGTCTCTTCGTCTAGAAAGGATTCAGAAGCGCTTCACTAGAACCGTATTTTAGCGTTACTCACCAGTGAGTTATTATCTGCACGGGGGGCTTCTGAAGCTCCTGAAGCTTGATGAGCTACATATTAGGCGTTTCAGGCGTGACATGGTTTTTCTTTTTGACTGCATTCATTCCAAGTTTGACTGCCCCTGCCTTGTAAGCCCTGTTCACCTGCGAGTTCCAAGCAGACCACTGCGGCCGCACGGCTGCTTTCATGTTGACAGAGCACTGAGCCAGGCGCCAGCTGACCGATGCCAAGATGCCTATAACAGTCTGTTTTTACCTTGCATCGAAAGTTTTTGCAATGACATGGCTCTTCTTAAATTCTCCTTGAAAACTGGACTTTTTGAATGCACATGTTGTAGGGAGGTCGCACATGCACTTCTCCCTCTGTTATTGTGTTTCTGCGCCAAAGTGAAAAAGGAAGTACATTACTGCATACTCTCCCTACGACCTCAGAGCTCTTATTGTTCAGAAAATGTTTTGCCTTCTTTGATCACTAGCCTGTTTGATATATATCTACACATTTATTTTTATCCTTTTTTGAATTACTATTTCCCTTCCTATATGTTGTCTTTTGTATGCCTTATATTCATGTACACCGCGCATCCCTCGAGGATGCCCTTGCGGTGTTGTCGAGAACTTTAAATAAATTAAGAAATAATAAATAAAATAAATAAATAAATAAATAAGACTTTAATAACCGAAGTGGGGGTGGGTGAGAAGGGGAGGTAAATAAATAAATAAATATTACGGCATTTCATCCGTAATGTTGCAATGGCATGGTATGATATGTTTGTTATTACTCCTCCTTTCTTTTGGCACTATTGTTGGTAATTATTTCGGCCCTTCTGCTCTTCATCTGCACGCACTCTTTGACGCCTGCATTTCCCGTGTCTCTGCGGCTTAAGATGGAGGGAAAGGCAGGGACTCCTTATCTGTGAAAGCGATCCCCCCTACCAGTACAGATGGGGCGCGCTCATTGTACATCCCCGCGCACGCAGGTGCCGCCGCAGGTCGCAACGCTGCGCTGCAGGTGACAAAGGAAAGGCTCCAGCGGTGGTTTAAGGAGACCCGCCGGCGAGACTGACATGGCGTCGGGATTGTGAGTGGTGTGCCGTTGACTGCGCTGGTTCAAGGAGATACGGAACGGCGTTACAAGGAACGGCGTTCCTGGAACTAGTTCCTTTTTGGAGGAACGGAGGAACGCCACCGTTCCATTAAGGGTCGGCGGAACTGTAACGGTAACTCGTTACGTTTTTGAAGGAACGGCAGGAACACATCGCTAGGATTTGGCTGTTTTTGATGCCAAGGCTCGAGTACAAAAATCCACAAAGCGCTACTGCGTTTCTCTTCCTATAAGATGGTCAGTTTGCCAGGCCTTCAGCCGTACGTGCTTCCTCGAAAGTCAAAGGCAGAAGAATAACCACGCAGCAGGCCGCAGCTTGTGCTTGCTTTCATGCTGGTTGCTTACGCGGCGTTCGACGGGTGAATAGCGTAGCCGCGAGAATGCTTTTCACCCTTCATCGTTTGTCTGGGGAGGCCAGAATGCGCGTATGGCCGGTAGAATTGTTCCCTGGCGGGGAAAGAATAGAGAGTTTTAGCAGTCTGTCCGTTCTGTCGTATGCATTGTTACTGGGTTGACGGCGATCCGGCTGGGCACTTGGGCATTCGTCGCGGTAGGGGGATTAGTTCCGTGAGCCTGCCACTGCCTGCGGGCCTGCGAGCCTGCCTGCAGGGGAGTGTCACTTGAACTTTACCATTGCGTCGACTGGACTTCGAAAACTTGAAGACGATTGTTGCCGCTCTGGTCACACTAGCCTATTCATTTTTTTTTGCTCCTTATAATGGGAGGAAGCGATGTATAACTGGGGTGTCCATGATATGCGCGACTTGATGAGTTAATTCCCAAGGAGGCGACTTAAGGCGCAGAAAGAGCGATTCCTGGAGTGGGGGCGCCGTCGATATATGACCGCGACGCGCGGAAGGGCGTAGCCAGCAAACGATAGTGGCCATTGTGGTCTCAGCGGCTTTTGGGTGGCTTTTTGTGTCACATTATAGAGGTTTCGTGCGCCCATGGGGAATGTAAAGATTTTTCTCTGTTTTAAACGCGAAGTGTGCAATGTCATTGTTCTGAATGTATCACCCAATTTCCTGCAAAAGCCTCCACTAAGAGGCTAGCAGTATGTTGCAGCTTTGGAGTTGCAGCAGTATGTTGCAGTATGTTGCAGCAGTATGTTGCAGCAGTAGCAGCTTTGGAGACCGTGAACTCCACCACGCCAGTAGGATTTTCAGGGGAAACCGAAAATAATATGGCTGAAAAAAAAATCTGTACGAGATTCAAGCGTACAGGCGGGAGGTGGGAGGAGGGGGGGGGGGGCGCTAGAACAAAGAATTAAACTGTGGTAAATGTAGGCTTGTTAACATTAAACGAAGGTTGGTTGTCCCGAACACAATGGGTGGAATTTGTATGCACAACCGGTACGCGCTTAATCAGCATTTAGGACATTAGAGCCTGCGGCTGTTTTCCAAAAGGCCCGTTTTCCTCCCCGACAATATCCTAGACCAGTGTTCGCGAATTCATTTTAGCAAGGTAGCCCAGCCTACGTAATACTCTTCATAAGGTTCTCTTCATTCTGGGGGGCTAGCTAATGTTTGTTACTTTT
Source organism: Haemaphysalis longicornis (assembly GCF_048455015.1). NCBI lineage: Eukaryota > Metazoa > Arthropoda > Arachnida > Ixodida > Ixodidae > Haemaphysalis > Haemaphysalis longicornis. The sequence continues at coordinate 11,247,542 of NW_027526295.1, forward strand.
GGATATTGAGAGTGTGCATGTAATTTATGTAATTTGGGGGTGTGTAATTTAAAAAAATACAAAAGAGGCGGTAGACCATACTAAACACGGGTAATTGTCTTAGCAACCTGTCATAAATAAAAAAAAAACGCGTGCTAAAGAATTCAATCGGCTGCATAACAGGTGTCCCCAGGAAGATGTATTAAACAAAAATATATAAATGTAAAACTTCTAAAAATACCTGGCAAAGATCTGACATGGCATCAATCAAAAAAATAAATTCACTGCTCCAGATTGTTGTCCATAACCCAGGTAAAGCGGAAATAAAAATATAACGGCTGTCGCAAACCGGCAAGCACCGGATAATTTGGTCGCCGAAATGTCCGTACACCGAAATGTGCGTGCACCGAAACGCCCGTACACCGATATGTCCGTGCACCAAAATTTCCGCACCGAAATATCCTGCATCGAAATTCCCTCGAGCCGTCTGGAGTTTGTCCGGTGCTCCCTGAAAAAATTCGCCTAGGAGCGTTTCTTTTGATTATCTTTATCTCCAGATAATCTGCTGCCGGTGGTGTTAATATTCGTATAATATACGTAGTTCGATGTGAGTTTTAAATGTCTCACTTAATTTTGACCCAGGATTATCCGACACTATATTTTAATTTAAAAATCTAATTGTAACGTTAATGTAACGACACGTTCCAATTTTCGAAGTGGAACTGGAACGCGTTCCTTTCGCAATAAAGGAACTTGTAACGGGAACTCGTTTCAAAATCGACAAGGAACGAGGAACGAGCTTTCGTTCCTATTTTGGAGGAACGTGTACAACACTGAAGGAGACCCGCCGGCGAGACTACCTTCGAGAGTGTGCGTGTTGTGCCGTTGACTGTCGTGCAGTCGTGTTGAGTGATGGGTGGCTACAGCGTACTGGCTGCTCGTGCGCCCTTCGACTTTTGTGGTTTTGGATTTAATAGTTATTGAGAAGTGTGCGTTTGTATAGGGGTATGTAACACATGCATGTGTGTAGGTATGTATATATATATATATATATATGTATCACTATGCGCATAGGACATTTTATCTATGTTGTTCCTTTACTCTCCTTATGTACCTTGTTTATGTTGTGTTCTGTGTTCTATTTTGTGTTCTAATTTGAGTGCTGGTACGCTTGATGTATGCATTAGGCTAGGGCATTTCATGTCCGCCCGTTCCAAAGGAAGAAGCCCCATAATCATCATCATCATCATCGGCGGCGGCGGCGCCACTGATCTCCCCTTAGTTGCTGGATGGCGCTTCGCCGCTGTCGCGGCCGCATCCGACTAAAACCTGACCACAACCGCCGCCAAATCGGCCTAAACGCACCCAACTATGCTGGCAACACTGTCTTTTTGGCCTCAAAACCTCTCCAACTTTGGTGGGAAAAATCGAGGGGCTTTGGCCATGCTGATCACAACGTTGTTTTGTGCATTTCTTGTTTCTTGTTCGTCTGTCCGTGCTTTTGCGGCACCGTTTCAACAGAACGGACGGACGGCTTGTACGCTGTTGTGGTTTGAAATGGCAGCTGTTATTCCAGCTGACGTTCCTAGGGTGCTACAGAGCCTCACGTCAGTCTGCGCCTCAACTTCAAACATTCAGCTTCGACGACACAAAGGCGGAGACTTAGCGAGCTCGATTTTGTGGCCGTCTGCGTCGGTGGTAGCGACAAGCTCGTCAGAGGTAAGTGTTTAGTCATGTGATATTGCGCTTTTTATACCCTGAAGAAAACACACAAGGTGTTGCTGGCTTAAGGGCTCGTGGTAGAAGTGTAGGCTCATTTTAAAGTGGGTAAGCTACGTGCCATATTTCTTGCGAACGCGCCCCCGAAAGCATAGCGTCGTGATTTTTTTTTTCTTACGGGCTCATATGCGTAACTGAGCTCGAATCTGCTAGCTATGGTGTCACTATGCTTACTACTGGTGACAGTTATTACACCGAGGTGAACGTTCACAGCCTCAGTAAGCAGAACAGGGGTTCTGGGTTGCATGCACAAATGCAAATCGGGCAGTTTCGGAGGTATTTTTTTCGGTATCGTATGTCATCGAGACGTCGCTCACTGCTTCCATTACAGGGGCTGGTCGAAAATTTCCACTACAGCCGGTGCACGTGTACGAGTGGCTGACGGGTGACCTGCGCTGTTTCTAAAGAGAGACAGACCTACCTCAAGAGACTGCTTGTCGATGCCTTGGGCTAAGGGCGTCACTGTTCTCGTTGCGGGTGTAAGTATTTTGCAAAATCTGCGCTTCACAGCCTGTCTTTCGTAGGGACAGTGCAGTGAAAGTATATTCCTGTTGAGAAGCTGGATTATATAAGCGTGCGTGTGTGTGTGTGTGTGTGTGTGTGTGTGTGTGTGTGTGTGTGTGTGTGTGTGTGTGTGTGTGTGTGTGTGTGTGTGTGTGTGTGTGTGTGTGTGTGTGTGTGTAAAAATACAATTTGCACCTGTCACCACAATTTCTGTTGTAATTTTTTAGGATGAAGATATTGAATGCACATTTATCTCGATGTGTTATCGTGGCCCGGCGCAGCATGCAGGCGCAGCGTTTTGAAGCCATGGCATGTAGCACCCCTATGGCGCCGCCAAGAACCACACACTGAAGGGCTGTCTCCCGGATGCACTAAGCATGCGTCACAAATGCTCTCACCCTCACCGTATACCACAATGCGTCAGCTCGCTTTCACAAGCGCTCACCTGTAACGCAACAAGCACCGGCAGCCACGCACTCCGAGTATCGCGTTTAAATCGCCGAGCGCTGTACACGGTCACTGACCAATTTTTTTGGAATGTCCAATAATTCGAAAGCATCAGTGGCACTGCCATCTACCTGGCTGTGCCAGTGTATAACGACGTCTGAAATTTCATACGGTGAAGTTGTTCGCCATCTGATTTTTCTGACTTTTTGTTTGCTGCAACGAGAGGTCAAAAATAGCCGTAATCGCAGCAGCCCAAATTCTGTTCTCTTTATCCCACAGCCTCTAACTGCAATTTTCACGTTCACCCTCGGCCAACTTCTTCTGAGCAGCTCTTTCTCTTCCTTCACATGAAGCATTACAAGTTTCTCCGTTGTGGGTTACTACCAGTGAGATTGCGTTATCCGCGCACATTTGTTTTTTCAATTGCTTTCACATTCTCTTTTTTTATGCTAAATAACTTCAAATTAACCAATATATTGGGTTTTAGCTTTGAGTTATCAAGCAATTTCTTCTAGTGAATTGCATGTAAAATTACTGGGACCTGAACATCACTTCCAATTAACTGAAAACTCTAATTGGGTGACTTCAAATCATCAAGAGTCGACTGCATTTGAATGGCTTGCTCCAGGGATTTAAAAGAGGTGAGGTACACTACTGGTTGGTATGACCTTTACTTTAATGTAAGGATTTCAGCAAGTAATAATTCTTGGTTTCTTACTCATACCACCACATTGATTGGAAAGTTCTTTCCAGATTATAAATCTTGCACAGGTAGCATTGCACTTCAGCCAACATTGGCTGCAAGAGTTCCACTTTTGTGCAAGGCTTTTGCGGTACGCTTTCTTGCATGGCTTTGGTGTCGTGCTAAAAAACCTACCCCAAGGAACAAGCCATGCAGTGAGGCTTGAAAGTTTGCATGTTGTGCGGCAGAACCAACTTTTATTTCTGTATTAATAAGCTTAAAATCAGACCTTAAAGTGAACCAAAGAACAGTAGGCCGTTTGCCCTTAGGAGCGCATGGAAAAACAACTAACGAAGCAGTGCACAGATGAATGGCCTAAGCGGCATTTCCAGTTCGAGAAGCTCAGAGTAAAATATGTTTTGAGAGGAGGCTGAGAGCAATGGATCGACGTAGGTGGACAGCTAAGGTTTTCAGGTACATATACATGAAAAGCGTGGACACGCAGTGGTTAAGGAGGACTAGATGAAATGCAGAAACAACAGTGGAGAAGCTAAGACAGCCAAAGCAACCAAAAGGATGCAAGGCAGAGAAGAAATGGAAGCTAAAACGTCGTTAGAAATGTACAGGGCTGAGAAATTGGACAATAGAAAGGAAAATTTCTACGATAATTCTAAGGGAAGCATTTTTCTTCTCGACGCTAGGACAGATTGCTTGCGAACTAAGAGCTTTGTGGGGAAGTATACACAAAGTGATGAGGTATGCGCGGTCTGCGGAAAAGAAACAAACTATGCGGCACATAGTGTTAGAATGCAAGGGTATCCATCCAAACCTAGAGGGAAATGTTTGGCTTCCAAAGCCGCAGGGTTTCAGGGTAGCACAGAGGAAGTCAACTTCAGGGCTTTCGAGGCGACGAAGAGATTAGAATGCTGGTGGATGAAAAGCAGAGAGGGGAATATTGCCTAGGTCAGCTACCACCTGTAACAGAAAGAATAAGTATTCTCTGCCTAATAAGTTTTTTTGTGCCTGCCCTAAGAGCAGAGCTAGTATTAAATGCGTGTAAAACACAGGTACATTAGTTGTTTTTTTTTTGTAAGATGACATGTCATCATCCCGCTACGAAAGGGATACCACTATCAGTTATCATCATCATTATTAATGAGGTGCAAGCCTTATCTGCTCCATGACGCGAAATATTTAGTGTTATAAGCAGTGAATGGCCCTGATATTTATCAGGTACGCGTGGAGCATGGCTTATGAACAAAAGTGTGCTAAAAGGAGAAATAACATAAAAAACGAGAGTAAGTCCTTGGTGTATCTTACAAGACTGCGTGGCTCAATAACCTCCCATCTGGAGCCATCAGATTGCCTGGTATTTGTCGGAGCTGTTGGGGGACTACATAATTGTGCCTCAATAGCACGCCAGGCGAACCTATCAGTTTACGTGATGTTTCTCAAAGGTATTGGAGTTACTAGCACCGTGTCTTGGTATGGAATGTGCTTGACGGCGGGTGTACTGCTAGATTCTGCACCAGCTAACTTTGGTCGACCAGGCAAGTACAATGACAAGACCAAAGTGCAGGAAGCATATAATGCCAGTTGAAGCCACAATGCTTGTTATTTAAAAACCACATAAGCAGACTAAGTGCCCCAAGGAATTTCTGTAATTTATAAATGCTTCAAACAGTAAACAATGTTGCAAATTGAATTAATAGCAAACACTAATCATGAAGAATTTTAATTTTCCCACATTCAACATAACATATAAATAGGCATTTCATTTTGTCTTTAAAATATTTATTGCCTTGGTGGACTTGCTTATTTTACCCATTTTTTAAATGTAAAACTGATGCTTCACTTAATTATTCTATTGCTTCGGTTAAAGTGAAGCAGGAAATTTGTAATGCAAGTTAAAAGTGTCATGGCCATACAACGTTTCATGTGAAATACATATAAACATTTTTTCTTGCATGCTCATGCTTCCAGCGCTGCTGGAGCAGCAAAAAAAAAGTAAGGAAAGAACAGAAAAAACACTTTTCAAAAATGAACAAGGGCTGGAGTTAAACAGCTGCATATCATGCTTTTCCTGACTGGGGTAAATTGAACAATGCCAACTGTTCAGCTACAAGGTTAGGATAGGTGAGGTATAAAAGAAATTTCATTGCAACACAGCTTTTTAAGGCAATCCGCTTGCCATTTCTTATTTAGAGGGCACCTTTTAAGTGCCCGCTTCGCTTCTGTGGTTTCACGTCGCTGTCGGCTTCGGTGTAACCGAATAAAGAGGGCACCATAGATAAATGAGATAGAGCAAACAGGAAGGTGGAGGTTCACAGCACTGTCGGCTTCGGTGTAACCGAATGAAGAAGAGTGCACCAGAGATAAATGAGATAGAGCAAACAGGAAGGTGGAGGAGGAAAGTATGGTGAAAGTGTGAGGGGGAGGGCAGTAAGCAGAGGCCGCGCGAGACATGCTCGGCGGCAGTGAGGCACTGTGATAAAATACCAGAGTTGCGCCCGCTGTCGTGTGTTCACTGATGACGCGGTCACTTCTGAGACACAGCAACTACGCGCCGTCACCGAGTAGACTGCAGTTTGCACTCCACTCCGATTTTGCATTTGGGGTGTCGTAATCTTGAGCAACCTTTTTTTTCCCTTTCTTTCTTTACTCTTTTTTTCCTTTTGAGAATTATTTCTAGCTCAGTGTTCAGAGAGGTTCACAGTATACTAGTTACGTATTATCATGTTTGCGATTTCTTCTAGTGCAGCCAGTGGTGAGCAAATTCAGTGTCAGATATTCTGCTACCAATCATATCAAAATCACTCTGTACAAGCTGCAACGGAGGACAAAACACGCATGCACTGCCGACAGAGCTCAGAACATTTATTTTGCATTCCAACATCTTAAATGCTACTTTATCTTTACACGCACAGTGGGCAATGGTATCATCATGCTGGACTCCAATGTGCCAGTGTATTTGTCCAACAATGCTCAAACCATAGAAGAAACCATTGTTTCTGAAATAAACCAAACAGAACAAGCTATTCTTAGTTGAGCGCCAGTTTTCTTGTGTGAGCCATGAATCTGGCGGAAAAGCCAGCTTGTTCTATTTCACACATCTGGAGAAAGTAGAAATGTGTGGAAGCTTACCTCAGGTGCCACACACACGTAATTGAACATAGCTTGCAGCATATGGAAAAAACAGTAAAAACATGTCTGTTACTGGTGACTGGTCACAGAAAAGAACGAATAAATGCCGGACTGTTTTGAAAGACAACTCTAGCAGCAAGCCACACGGTCCAGAGAAGCAGCGCGGCACAGGACAGTGAGCGTGCTCACCCACTAAAAGACAGCATAACTAAATAAAAATACCTTGTATGCATTAAAATTTTTTGCCAATCCATTATGGTGACACTTTTTTTTTTTACAAGCGCATTCTCATTGCACCATAATTTGCAACAGCGAATTTTGTGTTTTGTGGATGAATACCATGCTACTTTGGCTTTGTTTTTAAGCTTAATGAGTACCCAAAATCGCAATAATTGTAAGGCCTCTCAATTTAGCGAAATGTCGATGCTCGTCTGATAACATTGATGTAAACAAACTTCCAAGATGGCGGCGCCCATGTCTTTTTACGGCAAGTGAGTTATCGAACTCAAATAGCGCTTAATAATTATTTACGGTCTATATTACAAGGTTTTCGAGCTTAAGTGACGCACCCGAAGCCCAAATAGCTTCGAAGCCTAGCGATTCTCTACTGTTAAGCTGTGTATAGTACAAATACCAGTGGAATCGGCCGACCTGCTTACCGGCGTTGTTGCACGTCCCGTGGCTGTAACTTGGTTGCTTCATTGCTTGCGGCTGCGCCGTTGTTTTTATAGTACTCCTTTGATGTTCAGGCATGATTTGCCGTGAATGAAACCTGCCTGATTGCATCTATATCGTTGAAAACCGCGAAGAATGACCGTTACGATTTGCCGATCTTCGCTTCGAGAACTTGTGACGATGCGATGACGATTGGATGTCTTGCGAGTGAGAGAGTGCGAATTAGTCAGTGATCGAACATTCTTTTGAAGCTATTTAAATGTGATGAAATGTGATTTTTATGAGGTTGAAATTTACGGGTAAATTTGTCCGCGGTAAGGCGAGGGTGACGCTCACAAATGTTGCACACATCGGTGGCGCAGCTGCGGTTATTGCGGACGTTCAATGGGAATACGTAGCGAAAATTACAAGTTGATTAAACACTGAAAGCGTGCATAATAACCGAACATAATAGACAGGATGAGATTGCAATAGACGTTTGCATGTTTTGGAACATGCATTGAGCATGCAGTGAGCACCTTGCTTACACGTTGGTTGACTTCGATGGCCAAACAATTATGGTGCTTTTTGCTTCAGCTATCAAATATTACCCCACAGTGGAGTACGCTGGAATGCTATCCCCATACACTGCAGGGTGTCGTTACGTTCTAATGTCCATGCAATGCATCCAGTACTGTGGCCCCACTGTCGCTCAGCTGAATGCTGGGGAGTGCCACATTTTATCAGAAATGTGATGTGTGCCTGACTGTATCAAAATTTGCCCGGATTCACAGTACAAACGTCAGCAGTTCCTCCAGCACAATTTAATCTGGCTGGTGTTGTAGTGGCCAAGGCCAAAAGGCGTTGGCTAAGAAGCGATACACAAGTTTATGCATCTTGCCTATGCCACTAGTGCGTATGTATACAAAATATGCGGGCACACATATATGCATACACCAGCATATATGCTTACAGAATGCAATGCATGCTAGATGAAAAAAATTTGTTTACTTAGTCGATTGATGTGGTAGTGCTTGAACCGACACTAAGCACTGCTTAGTGACTGTTACTTATGTTGTTCTGTGTGACTAGTACAGCCACTATTCTGGGTTCGACAGTGCATGATGAACTTGGCATTGTTTATGCTGTGAAGTTCTAAAGCGTGTGGCTAAGGTGTTGTGCTGCTGAACACGAGGTCGCAGGGTCGATTCCCGGCCACGGCGGCCGCTTTTCTAATCGAGGCGGAAAGCAAAATCGCCCGTGTGTACGAGGTTGCCGCGCACGTTAAAGATCCCCAGGTGGTCAAAATTTATCCGGACCCCTCCACTATGGTGTGCTTCATCACCTGCGTTGCGTCGGCGCATTAAACCCTACAATCAATCAATCAAGTTCTAAAAGCGTGATGATGAACACAATATCAGCTGAATTGCATGGCCTGTTTCTTTGAAACTATTGGAGGGTAGAAGAGAAAATGTTTGGGCATGTTGGTTCATACTCACACGAGAAACATAGTGCAGTAAAAACACAAGTCGAGGACGGGACAAGTGCAAAGTTTCAACAAATTCTTTATTGCAGGACCAGCGCATATAAACACATCTGGCTCGTAAGAGGAGAAAAGGAAACAAAACCAAACAGCAAAATATGAGAGACGAAAACCGCCACGTGGTTTGCAGGGCGGGAAAGCAAAACGTACAAACCACATACAGACATCTGGCCACTAGAGAAACGCTACTTTTTGCGCACAACTTGCCACGAACGGGGCTCCATTTTTCAAATTGATGAATACCAATTCGGTTGTGTTTTAAGAAATATTACAAAAGGCAAAAGTAGCAACTGGTTCTGATAAATAGTGATTATAAAAGTTCCCTCAGCTTTCTTGCAATTCTCAAACTTACTAAACTTTAAATCGGTATAAATTGGAATCACTAAGCTCACATGCCAAATTGTTTCGGTGTCTGCGCTTGTGTCACGCAGTGTTGTAGCCCCAAACATCAGGATGGCTAGGTTCTGCTGTCTCACCCTTCGGAAGACGCTCCTCTCCGTTTTCTTTATGCCGACACAAGGGCAGGCTATGGCGGCAGTGTCCACCACTCTAGCCAGGCCGTGGCCGACGCTGCAGCGTTCGGGACGCCGCCCCCGCGGATTTCAAGTAACAGCTGGCAGAATCTCTGGTTTCACTCGTTGTAGAGCCACGTGTGAGAAGAATTCAAGGGATATCCCATGGACAATTGTTGTGGGTGTCGTTTAAAGCTTTGCTTTCCAACAGTTTTTCGTTTTGATGTTTTTCTCTCTTTCTCTCCTATTACAAGCCAGATGTGTTTATACATGCTGGTCCTACAGTAAAGCATTTATCGAAAGTTAGCTCTTGTCCCGTCCTCACCCCTTCCTTTGCTTCTACTGTGCTGTTTTCTGTGTGGTCTAACGTTGTTACACTCTTTCTTTTTTTCTTTCTTGCACGCATATTTCGGCAGACTTCACAGGTTGACAAAATGACAGATGCAATTCAATAAGGTAGGGCACCTAGCAAACTTATACTAAAATTTATCTGTACTACTTGCATCACTACACACTGTCACAGCCATCACTAACTCGGGGGAGGAGCCGCACCCCACTAATGAGAGGGTGGGGAATGATCAGTGGGATCACGACTGTGCTTACAAGAAGCAGATGTAGTCCTCACTAGTGTAAGAAAGTCACTGAAGCGTGATGCAGCTTCTTAGGTGTGACAGTTGCGAACGAGTAGAATGCCGCTGTCTCCCTTCTGCATCATCATTCCTTCTCTCGGTCTTGCCATCTTTGACATGCTGGCCACGTCATCTAGCAAGATGAAGAGCATAACATTGCCCCTTCCAAAGGGGCAGTGTTATGTCACCCATGCCTCATTGACATGGAGCCTCCTTTAAGGAGTGCGTGTGTGTTTGCTCATGCATATATGTGAAATTTCATTGTGCCATGTAATCCTGTAAAAGGAGAAATTTATTTTTTTCTCCTTGCAATCATTTGTCTAACTGTTACTGCCCATTTTTTGCCAGGACCTGTTACTCCCAGGGAGCCACAAGCCAGGACGCAACAAACTTGGTATAAACTTGGCACCACAGGTGTTATGTTGCTGGAGCCCAACTTCTGTTCATGGTCAGCGGAGTAGGGTGCCTCGTCTGTTTGAGCTGCGTGTTAGAGCCAGGACACTTGCAGAGCAAGAAGAAAGTGATTGCTGTGGAGCGATTCAGTGATTTTGTTGCTCATGCCCTGCCAAAGTGCAAAAAGAATAGTTTTGCAAAGAATTATTAACACTGCTAAACTTTTTTCTTTGCGTGCGACATGGCCAAAGCATTTTTCATTTTGGTTCCTATCGCTTTGGTACGAGGGCGTGGCTCAAAAAGATATCCTGAAGATAACTACATGTACGGTTCTCATTGCCGGCCTTGACCGGGGTCAACTGTTGTATACCCAACTTGGCCACTTGTAGGGCTGGGAAGCCACCTTGAGGAAGGTGCTACAAGAGCGGCGCAGCTTATCTGAAAGCGCCACAGCCCCTGAAGAAATTTTTGTCGAGTAGTGCTCCTGCTACTACAAAACATTATGCTTCCGCGCAACAATGACGGCGTTGCCACGCTTGAAATATGGCAAAGTTGGAACTGTTTTGCACACACTCAAGCGTTTTCGCATGTGCGCAAACGAGCGTCATGCCAAAAAAAGCTTCTCCATGTAAAGACAAAGTTGGTAAAGGTTCTGAACGTTTGAATGAACGGGTATGCTCAAAAATTAATAATGGTAGTCAAGCAGGCAGATATAGTACCTGTATGGTTTAGTTGTGCACTTTGACTTCTGCATAGGTGAGAATTGGGTCCGGCTGACTGATACTGACTTGTGACTAAGTGCTGAATTCGAGGTGCTGACTGGTGATATACATACTGACTGGAACGGTCGGTACTGATTGTTACAGCCACTACATCTTGGGCCAGCAGTCACACTGTGAGAAAAGCGAAGCTGGTGAGGTTGGAGATTATTTAGCCCCTCCCTCCTGACGGGGCGTGCCGATCCTACCCAGCAATTTTTTGGCACACTGGCCCCCATTGTCGCTGGCTGCCATGGGTAGGTCACTATCTATGAAGCCAGTCGTGGTTTTAGCCACGGCAAAGTAAAAAAACAGCGTAGATGGATAGATCCTGTCTTTCATCCTCTTCAGCTGACTATACACATAATCCACATGGATTGTTTATGTATTGTTGTTGAAGTGCAGTTGCAGCATGCCAGAATATAATTTTCAATGGGTACGTGTGCCTTTCATGGCCATTGCTATTGTTTTTGGTGCCTACAGTTTTGTACACCTTAATGTAAGCACACAAATATATTTGTTAATTGCAGTTGTACGCCTTATAGCATAAAACCTGCATTACAAGTGTATGTCGGTGTATATATTTGTGTGGATTGCTATGAATAAAATTTATTTACTAGTGCGATTCCTTTTCTTGTGTTGCATCTTGTCATTATAGTTTGTATCTGCTTGTCCAAGTGTCAGTTCTACCCGCCGCGGTGGCTCAGTGGCTAAGGCGTTACGCTGCTGAGCACGAAGTCGCGGATTGGATTTCCGGCAGCGGCGGCCGCTTTTCTGATGGAGGCGAAAAGCAAAAACGCCCGTGTGTACGAGATTTCGGCGCACGTTAAAGATCCCTAGGTGGTCAAAACTAATCTGGAGCCCCCCACTACGGTGCACCTCATCGCCTGCATTGCGTCCCCGTGTTAAACCCTAAAATCAATCAATCAACCAAGTGTCAATTCTACAAGTAACCTTGTCTGCCAGGTCCTGCTTAACAGATTGAAATGAAAATATGGCAGCAAAGCAAGCCATAAATCCTACTTTATTTTTCACTAAGTGCAGGCAAAATTTTTACTGAAGAGTTGTCAGCTCGTCTGTGTACACTGGCTGCCCTTGACCAAAATGTTTAGAGGTGGCACAACTTTTCACTGCGACCGATAGCATTATCTACCTGTCTGCTCTTGCCTGATATGGCAATATCTGGTGTACACCATGGTTTGCGCACTGTTGAAAGAAATACCCTAAATCATGAAGGGCTGCGGTAAAACACCGGTCTGTCAAGGGAGCACCAAATTTCTAAGTCAATACCAAATCTGAAAATAAAGGTCCTCTATTAGTCTAATGTAGTTAAGTGACCTCAACAGCTGAAGTACGCATCCTTTTTGCAGGAAGGGGAGATGGGGCTTTGTTTTACGTGCCGAAGCTGCACATGCTCCTTGAAGGACACCACATTAGGAGCTATGGATCAAGTTGGACCACTTGGGGGCCTTGAAATGTGCAACGAAGTCTCTATACAGAGGTTTTCTTTTCCACCTCTACCAGAAAAATGGCTGCCACAGCTGGGATTGAACCCACGTCTTCGATGATGGCAGCAAAACATCCTAGTTGCTGGGCAGTTACAGTGGGTTACCGCAAGACACGCCTGGTTAGGTCGGCTTTATTGCACGACACCTACGCCATGCAAGAAAGCCTAATCCATGCAAAACCTTGCCCAAAGCCAATTTGTTCACTCTGGTGTACATTAGATGAAGTGGAATGTTGCCAGTACAGAGTTTATGAGCTGGGAAGAACCATCTACTCAAGAGAACGGCATGAGCAAGACATTGAGTTATTACTTGTTGGCAATGCCTGCAGTAACATCCTGGTCCTAGTAGGCATGCATAGCAAGGGCCTCTTTTGAATGACTGGAAGGACTGCATCCAGTCAAATATATACTGCTTTTCACAGCATGTTGAAGAACCACATCCATGTGTGTCAAATTTTGTTCACTGCACCGCTGTCTTTTCTTCACCTTTTTTTGTACCATTTTTTAATCAGTGCACACACTCTCGTGTTAGGTCATGATTGCCCAAGTTATCTTTGACCTCAGCTTTCACAGCTGTTACATTAAACCAATGATATTCATATTCGAACATAATTTATTATATATGCAGTTACTTTTTCTACTTGCACGTGATTTGCAGTACCGAATTTTATCATTGTACACTTCTAGCAAAAAGGAATATCGCAGGAGTAGTGCATCTAATTCCTTTGGAAGACAATGTTTTTGTTTTCGCAATCTGATGTAGCATGCACAGTCGGCGCTTCATTTTCATTGTTTTCTGTGAACTACACATCCTCCATTATAAAGAAGAGTTTGGAAGTCATTTGACTACAAGAAGTGCAAGTAGGAGCGCTTGAGTGGAGGAAGCACTGCTTGGTCATCGTTCTGATTTGTTTTTTGTTCAGTACGACGACTGTGTGTGACACTGTGCTTCGATATCAGTTGAAATAGTTGGCCTGTCCTTCCACCAGTGGAGCCTGTGGGGCTAATACACTGCACAAGCATGAGGCAATAAAGCCACACAGGCCAGAATATTGTAAGAAAACTGCGCCTCTCTCACAAAGCCATGTTGATTCCCCGAGCTGGGGCTCCCCGCTTTTCCCGCCCCTCCAAGTTGGTGGCTGCCCTCTTTGCTGTCGTAGTAAATTGACCACTGGCCATGCTCAGCTCTTTTTTCCCAAGGCTTCACACCTCTACAAGTACCAGAGTCCGCTTAAGATGAACTCCATGAGCCATGATTAAGATGAACAACACTTTTGTTCACTTGTAATATCCACAACGCAATGACGTCCGCTGAAGACGAATTTCTGGTAATACAAATTTTCGCCGTCCCCTCGAGTTTGTCTTAATGTATATATATATAATGCTAACCGGCTCTCCGCACTATCGTCCGCTGCGCATCCTGTGCAGCTACAGCACTCACTAAATGGGTCCAGATGGACCCTGCTCCTAGTGCCTCCACACTATAACAGTACCCTGTCCTTGCCAATCCCCGAGAGCATGCGCCACTATTCAGGGCACACACAGGCTCAAATGACAGGCTTCACTCAACAGCGGGCACAACACTACAAAGTGGGGAACCTAGTGCTCCCGCATAAAAATAGTGCAGGTGGAAACATTATCTGTTGTGTAGTCCTCTAAACATCTTGGCTGTGACTCTTATAAGGCAAAAGCTGTGTCACCAACGGCTACTGCAGATCATTCTTGAAATAAAACTTTTTCCAAGATCATACCAAGGTCACACCGAAATGTGCACAACTTTAAAAAGGTCGCCTCCAGATGAAATCTTCCAACAGTGTTTTCGGTACTTTTAAAGTGTGCCATGCTTTGTACAACAACAACACAAGGAAAGATGCACAAACTTTGTGGTAAGAAGCATGCTAAGCCCCTTGTTAGTTGTGCGATGAGACACCTTTGACTTCACATAAAGCCTTCATTGGCCAAATCAGCTGATGTATCAGGGACCACTTGAAAATGTGCACCTTCGGTAGAAAATTACACTGGCCGTTTGAGTGCAACATTGTAATTGTGCACCCAAGTTGACAAAAAGAAAAGTAGTGAAAGGAAGCACGGATGTAATGGCACATAATGTAAAAAACGTTTTGTATCAAATGAAAGAACAATTTGTGAGTGAGCCCAGTCTTTATCAATCTATTTCAAGGAATGTGCTCTTGCCCAACGCCTGCGACCGTTTTTTATGCTTCTTATACCTGATCGACATACCCTAAATAAATCGGTTGCAAGTAGCGCCCGTCCTGTCTGTTCAATGTCCTTGTGGTCTTCGCACCCAGAAGTGATGCACGTACCGATGAGCTCTTGAAGAGTGGTTGGAAGGTAAAAGTGGCTATGGTGCAGCTGTTCCACTAGTAGAAACAGAAAATCCGAGGTGGTTGGGTATAAAACAGATTTTCACCCAAAGGCCAAATTGGGCATAAAACAGCACATCATCCTATCCTAACGCCGAATGCAAACACAAAACAGTGCGGCACTTTTCTGCTGTATATGTGGCAATTATTTGGAAGCAGTCTGTACCGGCCTTGCTGACATAAATATAAGCGAAGCAGGCATCATAAGTGAGTAGCACAGGTCACAGCTGTAACTAGAGCTTCTATGTACAGTTAAAAAGCATTGTGCGTTTCGTTGTTCGCCCTTCGCACAAACTTAAGACTACATGCTCAATAAATTCTTCTGAACGGAACATACATATACCGACACGTCAAAATATGCGACTACAAATCCCACAGGCTAGAATGCACTACTAATTAACATACTGAAGCGGAGCTTGCACGCTCTAGTAGAATGTAAAACCATGTTGAAGCACACTAGGTTATCTAGAAGTTCTGAGTTATTAGTCACTACTGCTAGGCATATTCAATCACAACTATGAGATAAAAGTGACGGCCGGAAGCACGCCGGGCAATACACGAAGCAGCACAGGCACCAATGTCGAAAGCTTGCAGGAAGCGTAACGCTCGCCTTCCACTCTCAGATTACTTGGCACAAACGGGTGGTGGTGCTGCACGAAATGCACCACGGTGAGCCAACTTCACACACGGATCGCACGAAAAACACTCAGCAGCAGTTTGAAGAAAGCAACCAGCAAGAAGGGCACATTGCAGGAGCTTCCAAATAAAGCTGGGCTACTGATTCACTGTAGCTCGGCAGACGCGTCCTGTAGGTGATGGGCAGCATAGCTGAGGGAAGCGACTAAAACCTGACCGCAACACGGTCGTCGTTCAGTGCGCGTTGCAACACTTCACACAAGGATCGCACGGAGAACACTCAGCAGCACCCAGCAGCAGCAGCAGCAGCAGCAGAAAGCAACCAGCAAGAAGGGCACATTGTAGGAGCTTCCAAATAAAGCTGGGCTACTGATTCAGCTCGCTAGACGCGTCCTGTTGGTGATGGGCAGCACAGCTGAGCGAAGCGACTACAACCTCACCGCAACACGGACGACGTTGTTCAGTGCGCGTTGCAAGTGTTGCCAGCATTGCCAGCGTAGCCGTGAGGGGCAGCGTTCAGCGTCGGTTGCGGTCAGGACGAAGCAGTGTTGCCAGCACGCGTTTGTAGAGTACGCTGGCAACAACGTCCGTGTTCCAGTCAGGTTTTAGTCGCTTCGGTCGCGGCCGGGCGCGCGCACGGCCACCGGAAGTTCAACGGCTCGTCCCGGAAGTCGGGCGTCTGCTATGCTTTTCAACCGCTGATAAGCGTCCCGATTGGCGGATTTTGGCATTTTGTTCTCACTTTATTGCATTTTGGCTATACACATTGCGTTCAGATCGCAACATATGCTATACCGAAATATGCGACGTTAATATGAAGCACAATTTAATTGCAAAGGAGAACGAAAATGTCACTTGGGTCTTGGTTTGAGAGACGACGCAGCTGTAACGGGATTTATGCTAGAAATTTATGCTAGGGATTTATGCTAGAAAGAAAACAACGTGAGCATGGCGACAGGCTGTAGCCGACTCGAACCCAGGATTCCTGCCCAAGCGCCTCCGCGGAGAGCAGCGCCTTCTGTCGGCGTGTGGCGGCGCAACGCTCCGTAACTGAAGGGAGCGAAAAATGAAAATTCAATAGCTCCTCACCCAAACCAGTGAGCTAATTGCTCTCCCGGTTGTATGCAGAACAGCTTTCACTCTCGATTACTGTATATTTTCAATCATGTAACTCGAACGATGCGTGTTACCTGGGCATATAACTTTTTGTCAATGGCGTCTATGGGCAGTCGCTGAAAAATGGACCACTTGGCTCTCCTAAATCGAAAACTGTGTCGCTGCAAGATCAGATATCCAATTGCTCTCCCGGATTTGAGTACTACAGTATGTTAACTTCAAGACGCCATAAAATTCCACGTTATTGGTTCACAGAAAAAATTCCCCCGCATTTCCCCGAGGGGGAGAATATGAAAGTGCGAATGCACGGTTGTCGGCCCGCTTGCGGCGCTTGCGCTCGGCCCCCGCAGCCCACCGCCTCGCCGCCTTCTCTTCCATCTCTTCCATCGGGTTTGTAGTATCACGTGTACACCACGCAGTTATCAAGCCGCTATAACGCCGCTGAGTCGCCAACGCACGCCGCTGACGACGTAGTTTGAATGCGTTAAAGATATAAGGCGCGTTACTGACACCGATATCAGCGTCGCGTCCGTGTTGCAGGTAGACTTTGAAAAGGCGTTTGACAAGGTGTGTCATGACGTCCTTTTCAAAATACTCGAACATGTAGGAATGGGCAAAACAATTCTAGACGGGGTTAAAATGGCCTACCGGCAGTGCACAACTAAATTCATTATTAACGGGAACCTGACCTCTCCTGTCGATGTGCATGCGTCAGTGCGTCAGGGCTGTGCCCTGTCGTCACTCCTGTTTGCGCTTTACCTTGAACCTTTGTGTGTAAAAATCAACCAAAGTCCTCTAGTGCAAGGTTTTGCCTTGAATCCTGTGAAAGTAATGGCTTACGCCGATGATCTCGTTTTTTTTTGTAATAACCAAGAGAGTGTTAGTAATGCAATGATCATTACGCAAGAATATTGCGATATGACGCGAAGCGCAGTCAACCTTAAAAAGTGTGTTGGGCTATGGCCTGGTGAGTGGATCGTAACCCCACGTGTCTTTAACAGCATCTCATGTTCAACAGAACCGGCATCTTATCTCGGAGTACCCTTAAGGAATTATCGAGATAGTAACGGGTACTGGGCTGAACGAGCTCAAACAATGCGTGCGCAAACGGCAAAGTGGGAAGGCCGTAGCCTTTCTATCTTTGCGCGCGCAACAGTTTGCAATGTCTTCCTGGTCTCAAAACTTTGGTATATTATGCAGGCCCTCTCTTGCGCTCGACTAAATGTTCAAAAGTTTCACCGCATTTTCGCGGTCTTTGTCTGGCAATCAGCTTTTGAGAGGACGAGTAGGAGCAACTTGTTTAGAAAAGTACAGCAGGGAGGGCTGTCACTCCCACATCTATTTGTGAGACAACTTGTTTCCCGTTTCTTGTTCCTAAGAGATCAGGAGGACCCGTTTATCCGTACTTTCTTGCAGCATACGGTCGCAAGCGCTTTACCCAACTTTGTAGTGTCGTCAGCGAATGTGACCCGTTACTCGGTTAGCCTCTCTTTGAGAGAAGTTGTTTTCAGTTGTCGTTTTTTAATGACTCGTTTTTCTGCTGAATTTTTGGCAGCAGTGAACCGCAAAAAACTCTCCTGTGACATTATCGATTGTCTGTTCCCAGAGCCGATGTATAGATCGTTGTATAAAGTCGGCTCCGGACAAGATGTTCTACGGAGAGTAAAGAAAATGCCAGTGCCTGGTGCTGTGAAAACGTTCTTTTTTAAACTGCATTGTAATACACTCCCAGTTAAAACATGGATGTTAGAGAAGGGTTTATTTTTGCCGTGGGGTGCCGAATGTTCCTTGTGTAAAAAACCAGAAAATGTTGAACACGTATTCATCGACTGTTGGGACGCCGTTTTCTTTTGGGATGTCTTGCAGCGTACCCTAAAAAAAGACCTTCCGATAACGGCTCGAGGAATCCGCTTCCTTGATGTGAAACCTGATGTTTTACCATACGATTTGTTTTTCCTTCTGGGTTTACATAGCATTTGGAGAAGCAGAATGGATGTGAGAAATGCAGATGTCAATGCAAAATCGGTGGGCAACCACTTTGTAGAGCACGTGTGTAAACTGCGGGAAGTTTTTGTTAAGCTGGAGTATGATGATGATGTGATCACTGTTATGAACGAACTAGCTGTATTGAAAGTTCACAAAAACGTAACCGCCAGCTAAAAGCTCGGCGGTTTCTTTGTATGTTCCTTTCTTTTCTCAGCCCTGAGGGCTGATTGTGTAGTACTTGTTTTGTTGTGCCCAAACGGCAATAAAGAAAAAAAAAAAAGTCGCGTCCGTGGCTTATTCGGTAGAGCGTCGGGCTGCGGCCCGCGAAGCCCTCGGATCGAAACCTGGCGCCGGATGCTGTTTCTTTTTTAAATATAGAGGAGCACTGCGGACGCCGCCGCCGGCGGTGGATGGTTTGGGGTCGCTTATAAAGTGCATTCGCACTTAAAATGTTACTGGGCACTTTTTGTCTGGAGTCTGATGCCAGGTTAGAGAGTGGGAACGTGTGGTGCCCTCTCTCGTAGTGGCCGGCATCCTCTACAGCCCCCATAGCCTCCGCGGTCGGCTGCCGGCGGCGGGCCGCCGGCACCCGCCCCGCTCGGCTCCGGTCTTTTCGGTGCAGGACGTTTCGGTACAGTGCGTTTCGGTACGCTCTTTCCGGCGCACAGACCTTTCGGGACACGGGCGTTTCGGGACACGGACCTTTCGGGACACGGGTGTTTCGGTACAAAGGCGAATTCCGGCATGCGCTGTAGGCTCCGCGCCTTGTTTACGTGGTGGTTGCGAGCAGGGTGTCGAACCGGAATTTTTTCGGGTTCGGTTCGGGTTCGGGTTTAAGCCTTTCGGGTTCGGTTCGGGTTCAGTTCCAGAGCACCATTCCGTTCCGGTTCGAACCGGTTCGAACCCGTTCGAACCGGTTCAAAAGGGTTCAAACGGGTTCGAAGAAAAAAAAAGCAGGCGTGTTTTTTTCTGTTAATTTTTTGTGCTCATTTTTCGTTTCCTTATCAAATCGGCATAACAACAAATTCATAATGAAGGTTTCTTTGTCCAAATATTTTGTCTTCGCCAAACTAAAGCGAACCTGCAACACATTGTTCAACTTTTGTCTAAATCTTGAGTGCTTGCAGAAAGTAGTCAACCAACGCATTATACTATGGGGTCGCAATGTGCCTCAGCCAAAAATTACTGTTCTCTCCTCGTCAGATAACATAGAAACTTGCTCAAAATATTTTTCTCTCCTTCCCGGTCTTCGCGTTCTTCGACCGCTTAATGACGTCATTACAGTGGTGTACCGGCTGTAGAACGCATTTGATAGCCATCTAAAAAAAGCCACAAAAGCGAAGCAGAAACGGAAGGTGTATCCGCAGCGACGAGCAATGCTCTGTGCTGGCAATAGCTATAGTTTTCGCAGTACTTCCAGATGCGAAGAAGATTGAAAGCGTTTTCGAAAGTGTTTATTTATTTATTTACTGCTTTTTATATATTTATTTATTTACCTAGTTATATTTATTTATTTATTTATTTACTGTTGGGTTTAACGCGCCGTCGCAACGCCGACGACAAGGCGCGCCATAGTGGAGGGCTCCAGATTAATTTTGACCACCTGGGGATCTTTACGTGCGACGAAATTTCGGACACACGGACGTTTTCGCTTTTCACTTCCATCAGAAAAGCGGCCGCCGCGACCGGGAATCTAAACCGCGTCTGTGTGCTCATCAGCGCTACGCCTTAGCCACTGAGCCACCGCGGCAAGTTTATCTAAGGTGTAGAAGAGCTCCTTTAACTGTACCCGCAAAATGTTTTCTATGGTAGTGTGACGAGTATGTGGCGCCGACTGCCAAGCGTGGCTGGTGGAATTTAGCTAAATTTCTTACTGCTCATATTTTATCTGCTAACAGAGCTGTTAGAAAGAAAGAATGGCTCTGAAGACTCATTGGACGGCGGGTATAGGACGACATCGGATAGGGAACCACTGGAGATAGGAACTTGCTAATGGCCCTTCAGCGACTGGTGACAGCGATTGGGCTCTAGGAAAGATGATGGCCAAGTGAAGTCACAAGCAGCAGTAATGATCACTTGTAGAGAGAGAAAGAGAGAGAGAGAGAGAGAGAGAGAGAGAGAGAGAGAGAGAGAGAGAGAGAGAAATGAAGTTTAATTCAATCGAGGCAATGTTTAAAAGAGAGGCGTCCTCATTCGAAAGGGCCGAATCGACAGCCGTTTCCATCAAGAACAATTGATCTTCCAGGCCACAGCTGGCCATGGCTGTCTCCCAATTCTCTATGGAAACGTGAAGGTTGGATGTATCTACGGCACACTAGTCGCAGCCGCCTACTATGTGTATGAGGTTCCCAGGCTCTCCACAGAAGCAACGCAATGGAGAGAGTGGTGTCCCGTCAAAGAGGTGAAGTCTGGCGTTGTGTGGGAAGGTGTATGCCCACAGGGTGCGGAGTAATGTTTCTTGGTTAATCGGTAGCGATTTGTGCGGGGAGGAGTACGTTCTATGGAAGAGGCCAGTGTGCTGAGTAACTTCTTGGTCTGTGACTGCAAGATGCATGCACTCGGGTCGGGCTTCATCAGCGCCGGCTAAGCGAGTCAAATCTCGAACCACGAGGTTGGTGATCTTGTTTGCCGTGGATGCCAGTATGAGCTGGTGCCCATACAATCATGACTGGTCTCGTGGGTGGTCTCTGATTGATCATCGGAAGTGTTGTAACATGCAATCGACCGTTGGCAAAGTTGGGCCACGCCTGCTAAGGGTCTGTTATGAGAGTTTTGACGCCGCTTTGGCTAAGCGCACGTGCTATCGCCGCTTCCTCAGCTGAGAGGGGGCTGGTTCGGCGGTTGAGATGCTACACCTGTGGGAGGCTGCAGAACGGTAACACAAAGAGAAGGTACTGAAGAATGCTATCGGGCGGCTCTTGCATCAAACTAGTTGATCGTCCCTCCCTTTTTTTCTTGCAGTTTAGTTTCTTTCCAACTGTCTCCCCTCATATATACACACGTTTTGAAAACTCTTTGATGAATATACAATATGCATTAGGCAATTAGTTATTAACTTTAGTCCGAGATGTCAATTTTAATATAGCAACAACATAACAGCGCAATACGGGCATAAAGAAAGACCTTTTATAGTATTCAGGCGGTCTTCACATAACCTTGCGGCTACTTTGCGCGTGACAAAATTTCCTGATTGGTCCTGAAGGAGAACGCTGCAAAATTTCCAAATGCCAAGGACCCCATGCATGTTTGGTCCGACCGTCGAATCCGGCCGCCTTTACTGATCCGCTAATTCTTTTAATCAAAATTAATCAACACACCAGTCCCAATAATTCACATTAGCTCATTCACTCACCTAACTAATTTGAACTTCAACTTCAACTTTATTGAGCATTTCGTACATAGAAATGCGAGGACAAACACAAAAAGCTGCAAAACTGCAGCTTGACGAGGTGTTTGCACCTTACGGTTGGCGTGGCAGGAGAAACAGGAGTTTAAAGCATACGCACAGGAAATAATCCAAAGAAAATAAATGTCGATATTACATACAAACATAAAAGAAAGCATTAAACGCACTATAGCTCACAGTTTGTAAAAGATACTTATTAAATGATATACATACACGCATATAGGCACTCATAGGTACATACATACATATAAAGGTTACAAAACAAAACAGGGTACACAGGTACATAAAAAGAGAAATATTGGATATGTACGAAACCTGTGTAGACACAAAAAAAGCAAAAAACAAAACTTGAAGGAAAAGTCATGTTATATACAGGTATGCATACACTCATCAAAATCTGCACTACAGAAGTATCCACATAAATAAATACACACAATATTGGCAAAAATCACTGTACGGTACTTTTTAGATGCTAAAGTTTGCAGGGAATGAAGACAATGCCAATAAAACGCTTGAAAAATATTACAAGTAATTTTGGCTAAACCAAGGTTGCCACGAGAGACAACGCTCATCAGAGACAAACTTGTCAGTTAAAAATGTTCTATGTTCAGCAGTAAACGTTTCTTTAAAGGAGCCATGAAGATAAAATTCGAAAGGTTGCCTCGTTAGAACCATAACGACACCACTTATAACGCAAACTTCGCTCAAATAAGCTACATAATTAGGAAAAAAAGAAATGACCATGCGACCCACCAGCTCATTTTCCGCAACAGAACCTATGATGTCACTCGAGAATGCTCTGCGATTGGCGGAGGCCGGCAAAAGCAAACGCATGTTAGGCAGGGCTTACAGTTTGCATAGCGAGCTATATACCCGTGAAACATACTGCACATTCTTTTTATGACAAAGAACGGTGGAGGAAACAGTTGAAGTTCCGAACGAACACGCAAGCGTGGGCGCCAATACGTACGAAACTACCGCCGGCCGAGCTCGACATCTCGCCGTCGCGCAGACGAATTTTAGGGTTCGAGGCTCTTAGGGGCCAACGAACCGTTCCAGCACGTACAGCGGCGACCTTGCTTGGTATCTTAATCCCTTGACAGGAGGTTGGCCGTCATATCGCCAACCAGGAAAGGTAAAAATATAAACGAGAGGAGTAAGGAACAGCAAGAAGCGACGAGATAGTGCCAGTCGTCGCATAAGTTTCGAATGGTATTGGCTTGCTGCTGTCGTTACGAGCTCGTTTCTAGTTTACAACCACCGAAAACTTGAGTTTGTTCGAGTACTTTACAATGGAATTTGGTTGCTGCGTTTTGAAATGCCCATGTAGTACGGGCAAATCGTCGAGGGAGTGCGACATCCCCGCCGGTGAAGAGATCTCCTTTCATGTGCTGCCAAACGACGAACCGCGGCGAAGCAAGTGGCTACGTTTTATGAACTTTGCAAACGGAGGAGAAAGGAGCTAAAGGAAGTACGAGTGTGCTCGCTTCATTTCCGACGAAGTGATTACGGCAGGGACCCTTACGTTAGCTCACTCCTGGGGCATGCTGGCGCTCGTCGCCGACTTCGTCAAATCACCGTCAAAGCACTCTGACATTGGGGGAAAAAAATGCCGTACACACCGCGCATTGACGCTCGTATCTTTCTGGTCGGAGCAGAGATCTCGCGCGAACGGCTTTCCATACACGACACCGGCCAACTGGCATAAGCGATACTGCTACTGAAATTGAACTATTATTAACCGTAATAAAAATACGGCACATACGTACCAGTCTGTATTCGTCCGTGGCGACGGGGCTGACGAGGCAGCGGTGCCGACGGCAGGGCGTTCGTCTGTTGTGGCTATCACGGAATGGTCGCTTTCCCGTCCACCGCGTATCCCACAACTCCTGCCGCTCGTGCACTTAGAAGCATTGAACGCTCAAGTGGTGTGAGGCAGGGGTTTCCCCAGGCATCGAATCAAGGGGGGTGTCTCAATGGCTCTGGGGGGGGGGGAGGGGGGGGGGGTCATAAACTAGAAAAGCTGTTTTTTATCCTGACTTTTATTTTTTAGCTGTTTATTACTGCCATTTTTTTTTAAAAATGGCAGTAAGGCACACCCCCGAAAATAGCTGGGTTTCGGAGAACTCGTGCACAAAATGTTCTGGTCCTGCAGTTGCTCCCGCACCCACCCGTCACCCGTACCATTCATATGAATGTCACGGTAGCAGGCGAAAATTTCCGTGACTAATCTGCGGCCGTTGAAGCTCCCCTTTTCCTTTACTTGTTTTTTTTTTTTTTTCATTTCCGCTACTCCCTGGCTGGTAGCAATGTGCTCGCAGCGTGGTCAGCCTCAAACCACTTTGCCCCTTTCCTTTGAAAACCTTTTTTGTGTGCACATACGAACTTGCCACGAGCTGTCGAAAAAAAATTAATTAAATTCCCCCGCACCTCCCCGAAGGGAATCATGCAGAAATGCGAATGCATTGGTTGTTGCGAGTAATGGCGTAATTAATGACGAGTGTGAACGTAATCATTTATTCATCAGCACCTGTTTGTGTTATCGTTGTACCTGACGGCCACAATCACTGCCTTGTGATCGCTAAAGTGCACGGTCAAAGGGTCTTTGAGAAGCATACGCGCGTCACAGTTTCGCGTAAATACCAGATCAATGCAACTCCCGTGAATGGTAGTGGGGCAAGTGTCGAAGCCGGCAGAGAGACAATGCATAGAGTGCCTGGTCTGCATGTACTCGACCAGCCACTCGCCACTCTTCTTGCGCACGTCAACGTTGAAGTCGCCAACCAAGACTATGGGGTCAGAGGGTTTGGAGCGCACGCGCACACTTTCCATAGCCGCGTCCAGAAATGCATTCGCATTTACGACGACGACGACGACGAAGGCAGAACTACGAGGCGCGAGCGCACGTGCGCGCGCTCACGTGCGCTCGCGCTGGAGGAATGCAGGCGCACGCCGGCCAACGGAGCAAGACAACCCCCGGCTAATAAATGCATTCGCATTTAAAAGGAAATAAATACGTGCAACGCTAACAGCAAGCTCGGGGGGCGCACTTTTGTTTATTTTGCCCGAGGATACTGCCAAGAATAGCAGACGGGCAGCCCGCGCACGCGCAGATCGATACTGAAAAAGGTCCATACAAGGACTGACAAGAGTGAAATTTGGGGATTCAAGGGGGGGTGTCCAGAAAAACTAGGGGGGGTCTACACACCCCCTAGGGGGGGTGTAGGGAAATCACTGGTGTGAGGTTGTTAAATGCAAGCCCTAGCTCCTCGGCGAGAGTTTTGTTCTCCGGATCAGGCGATTCCATGACTAGAGCTGCGGGTGCACTTGGTTTTACTAGTATTTTTAAAATGGCTGCCGTCTCGGTTTCGGCACGAGTTTCGGTTCCTGTCTGACTCCCGCGTGTGGGTGCTATATTTAGTCGACATACTAAGTATCTGTTTCATGGACCGGATCGTATGACGCCATTGTTCACGTCACCAAATATGCAATTTTAGCGGGAGATTTAAAATTTTGGCTTAAATTGCCTTATTTCTCAGTGAATAAAGCATCATTTGCTTCCGGGAAAGCGCTTGGGGTACTATGAAACACCCAATCTTTTGAATAAAACAAACTTTTGTTTTCTCTTCATGGCTCCTTTAAGTCTCACTTAGAAATTGCATTTATAGCTATGCCACTCACGGCTAGGTTATTTAAAAGGCGGGCAGTTCGGGATTGCAACCTATCATTGCCATAATTCGTTCTTGAAAACGGCACGAACTATGTACTCCTTCCCCTAATTTCGTACGGTACATCCAACGGTTTTCTTAAGCTACATAGACTTAGATATGCTGCACCGTTGTGTTGCAAACTATTTTTATACTTTGTTAGAAGATTAAAGTTGTAGATACATTGGACAGGAAGCAAATTATACTGCAGAAATAGTTCGTTGGTGTGAGTCATATGGTACAGTTGCGATATGTCGAATGGCCTTTTTCTGAAATAAATGCAGCTTATTAATATTTTTTTTGCGGAACTGGTTAACCATACGAGGCTGCAGTAATTGGTGTGAGCTGTGAGTATAGCATGATAAAGAATAAGTTGAATATTTGATGTAACCACAGGCCGTAACCTACAAAGCACCCCACACGCTCGAGATAAATTAGTGCAGACGTGATCGACATGGGCATCCCATTTTAAATGCTCATTAAAAACAACGCCTAATGTTTTTATTTCACTAACTATACAAATCTTTTCAGATCCGATGTACAAACTGAGGTTTCTGTCAACAGATCTTTGAGCTGGCGAAAATAACACCGCTTTTGTTTTCTTAGTATTTATTTTTAACGAGTTTGCTTTAGTCCATTTGTGAAGGTTTTGGAGGTTTATATTTGCTAAATGCAAAAGCTGAGTAGTACCACACGATTGAAAGAAAATGCTGGTATCATCTGCGTAAATAATAAAATGTGCAATGTCAGTAATTTTTACATCATTCATATAAATATTGATCAGGATTGGCCCTAGAAGACTGCCTTGCGGAACTCCAGCCCTTACTTCTTGTGAAGAAGAGTTGTGTTCCTTTATTGCTATGACCTGTTGCCGGTTACTTAAATAAGATTGCTCCCGGAATCCATAATGTTGTAATTTTTAAAGCAATTTTAAATGACTAATTCTATCAAATCCTTTGAAAAAGTCTATAAATATAACTAAAGTTACCATCTTTTCTTCAAATCCCTGGATTATTAATTCTTTTTGCGTTAGTAAAGCTAATTCGTTGACATATGCTTACGAAAACCGAACTGTTTTGATGATATAATAGAGTATTTTTCACAGAAGGACACAAGGTGGTTCGCGATTACTTTTTCTAGCCTTTTAAAATACCTGGAAGTACAGAAACCGGTCTATAATTGGAAAAATTGATTTTGTCCCCAGATTTAAACAGTAGCGTGACCTTAGCTTGCTGCATCTTTTTTGGAAAAACACCAGTAGTAAGGCATACGTTATATATATGGCTAAGCGGCGATACAAGAAGGTCCAGTACAAACTTAAAAGGCCGAATCTGAAGCCTATCGATGTCTATGGCCTCGCTATTTTTTAGTGACAAGAAAATCGACCATATTTCCTGAGGCGTTACCGGAGAAAAAAAGGCTCTGTGGGGGTTAGAATTGTGGGAGCATTGCATAAGATTCGTTAAATAGTGATTAAACTTGGTTGCCAGTTCTTGACCCTTGAGTGGTTTATTATCTACTGTCAATTCAAAGTTGTCGTCAACTCCAAGTCGTCGTAAGTGGGTGCAAAAGTTTATTCAATTCCCGCCACATGACATCACGCCGGGAGGAAGCCTCAGAAAACACATGTTCGAAGTACATTTTTTTAGTATAGCGTAAGAACTTTGTCACAAAGTTTCGGTACTTTTTAAAGGCTACAAAATCGTCCCTGTTCTTTGTTTTTATAAACTTATGGTACAATAAATCTTTTTTACGGATCATCTTCAGACATTCGTCTTTAATCAATGGTTTCCTTATATTCTTATTTTTCTTCACCATCTTAAGAGGAAAAGACTTTTTATATGCCTCTTGATATGATTCTAGACAAGTATCATAGGCATCATCTGCAGTGGTGCACAGAAGTAAAGGGTTCCACCAAATAGAGGGAATTTTCTGACGAAAAATAGTCAAAGTATTCTGATTAATATCGTGAAAAGCGAAAGATTCGGGGCATTGCTTACATCTTAGTATTTCTGTGTGCATTGAGAACATATATATAGGTAAATGGTCACCTATATGTACACCAATCACACCGGACATGATACTGCTACTTGTATCACTGGTTATAAATACATCAATAAGACTTTGGGAAAGACGGCCCATACGAGTCGGTT
The DNA here is from genome assembly GCF_048455015.1 of Haemaphysalis longicornis. Lineage (NCBI taxonomy): Eukaryota > Metazoa > Arthropoda > Arachnida > Ixodida > Ixodidae > Haemaphysalis > Haemaphysalis longicornis. The sequence continues at coordinate 11,275,461 of NW_027526295.1, forward strand.
CTTTGATCACGTTCATGCAGCCGAAATAACCGAAAAGGAGCTCTAGATCACGCGAATGTGCGCTTGCCTGTAATATATTAATGTTAAAGTCCCCACCAATAGTTATTGGTAAACCACAAGACAAAACAAAATTGAGAAGGTCTTCTAAAAATGCGAAACAATTTTTGAGTTTTCCATCAGGGGGGCGGTACACAACAACAAAAATAGCATTTTTACATTGCACCGTTAAAGCTTCATAATCTGTCGTAACTGTCGAAAATTCGTTCATTGTACTACAAGAAAGCTGTGTAGACACGAGCTGTAGCACACCCCCAGCTCACGATGGGACCTATTTAGAAAGAACGTGTTGAAGCCCGAAAGGCGCAGCACTTCTGTGTCACTCGTATACCAGGTTTCCGTTATCATGACAACGTCGAACTTAAAACTTTCAAAGCTGCGTTTGCTTTTCTTCGAGTTTCACATTCTTCTTTCATTTCCTCGTAGCTTTTGTTGAAGAATTCGCAGCTTTTTTGCATTTCCACATTTTCGTTCCTAGTGGTTTCATATTATTTCTTAATTTCCTCGTAGCTTTTCTGCATTTCCCTTACTTCTTTTCGAAATTCACGCTTAAGATCAGCGATCTCGCGTCTTAGGTCAGCAATGTCAGTTTTCATGACCAAAGCAATGCGGGATTATACACAAGGGGCACACAAGAGCAATGACACTGGGTGGTTGGCACCAGAGACAACAGAAAAAGTCACTGAGTAAGCGAACAAAGATTACGGCAGAATATTCAAACCTATGAAATAGGAAGGCGACCATCAGGCGACCATTCTGTTCACTGCCTCCGCTGCCAAGTGATGCTGAGGTGGACGGAGCGTTCTTTTAAAGGATCCACTTCGTGACGAAAGCCAAACCTGGTCCAGGAAACAGGGGGTGTGCGGAGGCGATGTGGCGAGGGGGTGTGGCGAGTCTACCCGCTCCCGCACTAATCGACTTCAATCTATTCACCTCTTAAGTTTAAGGTTCAGCAGATTCGAGATAACATAAAAATGCTATCAAATATACTTTAAAAGTGGAAATTAGGACTCCCCATTTTTCTAAATCTCATGTTCTCTTGGAGCAGTAACCAAAACACACAACGGCACTGTATACAAGAAAAAGTTACGTTAATTTTGAGAACTGCGAGTGTTTGTGTCTCAGTGCTGTTTGTATATAACTGCCCATTCACACTATAAGTGGAAGATATGGATGTATTGTTGATGGTGTCCCTGAAGGCCTTCACAAGCGGACAGGGATGCATGCGAATTAACAAGACATTAAAAACTTTACGCGATTTTAAACACCATGTATTGAAACCATGAAGAATATTCCATGATATGTTGCCTCGTAATATGCGATATAACTTAAGTTATTCTAAACGTAAAAGATAATTGGGAGAGATGGGAAGTGCCTAACGCAAACTGATAGCATATACGAACAACTTTACATTAAATTGAGGGAAATAATTAGAAGAGAACACGGTGGGCCTTGGGAACTGCAGACTACGCAAAATATTTCATGGTTCTGTCTGGGGAGTGGCAAAATATCTTCAGACGCAAGGTAGGGTACCGAACTGGAAAACTAGAAATCACATTTTTGAAGCCCCGGAACCGGTTCGGAACGGTTCCTTCGATTCGTTCCGGTTCGGGTTCAGTTCCAAAATGGCGGAAAAAATACGGTTCCGGTTCAGTTCCTGTTCCGGGCAAAAATTTGGGTTCGGTTCCGGTTTTCGGTTCGGTTCCGGTTCCGGTTCGACACCCTGGTTGCGAGCACGCAATTCATACCTAATTATTACAGATGTTCTTGTTCGCAGTTCTGCGTTATTTTAGGCCAGCAGTTGGTTGTGCGGCCTTGCCAAAAAAAACTTCCGTTTATTTGTTGAATATTAGCTGGGATATTTGTAGCATTTATAAAACCTAATTGTTCATTATTCTTTTTGTAGCGACTTATTAAGTATTTTATATAACAAATCAGTGACAGTATCACCGTATTTCCTCGTTCGTGTTTTGACGACTTATTATCGCTTTTTTTTTTTCAAAAATCAGTTAGAGTAACTATTTTATTTTCACACTTTGCGGATCCCCTACGACAAAGGCTGCGGAAATGAGGGCCACTGCGCGGGAAAAGGAACCTGTGCCTTTTTAGACCGCTAAATGATGTAGGGCAATTTCTCGGCATTCCGCAATTGTATGCGTTGGTTTTTTTTTTTTATAACGCAAGTGCTTAATCAGGCGTTTTTAGAAATGCATTACGGAAGGTACCTATTATATTCTTCATACCTGTCACCCTCTCCATCTATGCTCTTTCCCCCTTGCCCACCCCCACACAAAGTAGCAGGTCAGAGACTATACGATCAGGCCGACCTCTCTGTGTTTTCTTTCCATGCAATAAATTACTCTCTCTCTCTTTTTATCGCCGCATGCTTCCGTCCCGGCTTCGTAGTTAGCAGGGGCTGCGGCGGGTTTGCATTGTTTGTTTTATAAGAAGTTGGAAATGCTTTGTAATAATGTTTTCTGCAGCATACGTACAGATAATTAACTTCTCAAGGACTACTCATTTGGAATTTTTCTAAGGAACAATGCAAATATCTGTTATGTATTGGTGTTTTATTTCAAATATGCTTAATGTTTTGTTTCGGCTGAACAATAATCACAAGTATTGACATTGCCAGCGGACTTAATTGTTTAGAACTCTCGTCTGCATTAACTTTGGCCGGGCGGCTGAATCGAAGAACAGAAAGACAGGCTGACAAACAGACCAAGAGAGAGACCAAACATTCCGCGTTTAATGAGCCCCTCAACCGTCACGAAAAAAATAAAAAGGAAAGAAACCAAAGGGCCTTTTAATTAAAGCACGTGTGCATTCGCCTTTCCTGATGTTCTCTATCACCCCGTCGTCGTTGCATTCGGTGTAATGAAGGACTCTGGTTCTACTCAAAAATAATCAGCGAGCACACTTACAGTGGCGTTGCTAAGGGGATTGACCAGAGAGGGGGGGGGGGGGGGTTGTTGCTGGAGAACCAGCCTCCTATGTCGGGGGTGCCATTTGTGCTTTTCCACTGTGCAAAGTGGGCGCCGAAAGCTTATAGACAACTGTTGCAGCTCTCGCCACACCAGCCGATTAAAAGTTCCTATTATAATGGGAGCAGGCGAGCAGACGTCTGCATCCAACAATGTCGGAAGTGTTATTATACCCGGCTTGAAGCCGTGGAGGCCAACGGGGCGAAAAAGGAGCGATTCCTGGAAAGGGGCGCCATCGGTATGACTAAGGCCCTTAGGTATGACGGCGACGCGCGGAAGGGTGCAGGGAGCAAGCCTGTTCTTTGATATGGGCGACACTGGGGCGAATGAGACTGGTCATTGTGTCCTCGGGGGCTTCTTCGGTGGCTCTTTGTTGTGCAGTAAAGAGATTATGTCAGCTCATGGTGCATGTATAGCTATAGCACTGCCATGCACCTGGCCACAGAAACGACTTCGTCGGGACGGCCATCGTCGAGAACGAAAACTTGGTGGCACAACGTCACAATACCTTAATCGCTACCTTGGGACTCTCACTTTTGTGTACACGCATGGCCTGCGCTAGACAGAGAGGGGCTTTGTGAGATACCTAACGCGTTGAAAGGCTATCGGACGCGGCAGCAGGCTGACCCCAGTCACCCCTGAGAAAGAAAGCTGGTTGTGAAACGTCGGCTTCTCCATTTATTGTACCATTGTTTGCAGTGTAATTATAGCTTTTCATTTGTAGCCTCCCAACCAGACAGGTCGCAGCCAAAAGTTTACCTTCACTGCATGTTGTGTGGGTGCTACAGAGGAACCAATGGACCTCTCCCGGGGTACGTCACGCGGCGGCCGTGACGTCACGGCGAGCGCACGTGCTGGGTGTGGCCGGGAGGGTGGTTGGCAAAACATTCGGACCCGCGCGCGGCGCGTATGCAGTGAGGCTGCATTAGACGCGCGCAAAAGTGGAGTTTGTGTTTATGTGTTCGGTTTTCTGATGCCGGTGGGTTGCTGTGCTCTCGGCTAAGCAAATCGTGCGAGCAAAATCAGCGGCATCAGGCATTGCCGCGTCCCCAAACAGGTAAATTCGGCAGGTATTGTGGATGCGCGCAATGCGCCGAAGAGGCTAGCAGCCCAAGCAGCGACATCGTCCGCTCTTACTCATAGCAACGTTTCTCATTCTCGAACTTCTGCTGTTCTTCAAAGCGCAGTCATATCGTCTACATTAGCAGTCCGCGCTGATTACTGCCATGAAATGATGCTGTTTATTAACCATCTGCTATCATGTAGTACCAGCAGAAATATTACCGGGGGTTGGAGTCAGATGGAAACTTTCTTGCTGGGAAATATTGTCATGTTTTGATGAGATAGAGTACTGTATTAAAAATACAATGAATGCCTGACCTGCTATAGCTACGCGAAATAAATGTTTCGAAGATGTATCCGCCATAGCCGCCTGCCGCCAAATCGACCACGACAAGTTTGGTTGTATGGGGAGATTTGTTCAAGACGAACGAAATTCATTGCTTGTAAATGCAATAAAGTTTTACCTTGATCAATAATATTATGCCTTGAGGACGCGGCAAAACTGACATGCTTGCCGTGCTCACATGCATGTAGCATCATGCCTTCGGCGTGAGATGGGCCGCTCACGCGTCTCGAAAAAACTCGATATCTGTTGGCCCTAAGCGAACGGACTCAGTGAATGTATTCTTTTGTTGCGGCCTCCCGACGCCGGCGAATTCAGCGGGTGTACAAGGACACTAACTTTAACTATCATGAAATAACGAGTACGGATAATTATTTCAGTGCCACTGTCGCAAGCTATACGCACTAACAATATGTGGCTGCTATGTTACTCTCACAATGGCGATGAGCCAGTTCGCGATTTTACTGGGGAAAAATGTAACGAAGCAATCGGTCACCTACGTAGAGCACGACATCATCGCGATAATTTTATTTGAATAATTTTTGGTTTTTGCTCTTTATATTTTTGTTTTGTTGCTGCTAATTTTACTTTTTAATCTTTTCATGCTTTGCCTTCTTTTTAATCTTTTCGTGCTTTACCTTTCCTTTCCCCCCTCGACATGAAATCGTTCGTAAGCCACTGTATCCGGGCGACGCAGAGATACCAAGAGCAGGGAGCGTATACGCTGCCTGAGGCACCGCGCTCAGCTTAAGCGGACCTCGAAAACAACAATGAATGAGCTTTCCTTGGTATGTGTCCTAACATAAAGCATCATAACAAAACATTCTTGGAACGCGTCGCAAACGCACCAATCTTCAGAACGACTCGATCGTTAATGCTGTCACGCACTGATTATCCGAAAGCGTCACTCGTCATATACGAAAGTGTTGCGGAGGTTGTTGGTGCAGAAAGCTACATGGAGGTGCGACGTCCGCAGCTAGGATAGCTAGACCCCCACCTGTAATGTAGGCGGCCAGCGACGGCCCGAACCATCTGCACATCGTTCTTTTCGGGCACCGCGCGGCCAGGCCGGGCCGGCGGCGCAGGCGCGTTCTGCCAACCGAAGCCGCATTTCGCGGCCGCCAGCAGGCACCACCCGTCGCGCACGTGCGCTTCGTGACGTCACGGTGTTTACATACAGGGAGAGGTCCATTGGTAATGGGCCTACCCAATTTCCCATTGATTCCGCTGAATGACGATCATTTGCGACCCCACAAGCACGTGTGCATACGAACTTTTAGAGATATTCGAAGGCACGCCATCCCTTTTTTCGTACCACCGGTGTTGGGAGTCTAAGCTACTTTCTAGTAGTCGACCAAGTGACAGTAAACAAAAACAAAAGAAAAGTGATTATGAGCGAGCTCTTAAATAACAAAGTTTTACTCGCAAATAATTGCAAATTGGCACGAACAAACTGGGTGCGAGAGTACAAGCTTTCGCGTTTCAAAGGCCTTGGAGATTTTTAAAGGTCGATAGCCGTGCTCTTTTGTCTCAAACGGCATTTCAATCAAATGGTTTTGAAAAACGTTGTGTGTCAGCTCAAAGGTGGCATTTTAGTCAAATGGGGATCCGGACATTTCAGTGTAGGACATTTCGGCGCAGACATTTCGGTGGACGGATATTTCGGTGCACGGACATTTCGGGGGTCTAGGTCTTTTCGGTACAGGGCGTTTCGGTACGGTCTTTTCGGTACACGGACATTTCGGTGCACGGACATTTCGGGGGTCCTGGTCTTTTCGGTACAGGGCGTTTCGGTATGGTCTTTTCGGTACACGGACGTTTCGGTACAGGACATTTTGATACAGGGCGGTTTGGTACAGGTCGTTTCGGTACGAAAACGAATTCGAGCGAGCGTTTGAGGCAGCAAAATCCGCGCCCGTTGTTAACATGGGAGTTGCAAGCACGCAAATCGAACGTGTTTATTACAACTGTTGTTGCTCGTAACTTTACGTTATTTTAGGCCAGTAAAAGGATAAAAGAAAGGACACCAAACAGGCGCTGAAAGTTTATTGACGAAACCACCATGTATATATAATACATCCATGGAACGGAAACAAAAGCCCACATATATGACATACTTTTCATGATGTCATACCTTTCACTTTTGTTTTGGAAGCTCGCAGATACTGCAGATGCTCGTTTTTGGCGAGGACTTGTTTAAAGCGGTAGACACATGAACGACCGGCGGATGCGATTCGCATGCGACTGATCGTTACGACTGATTGTTAGGACGGGTTTTGGCGGATCAGTCGCATGCGAATCGCATGCGCCGGTCGTACTTAGCGCCTGTCTTGCGTTTTTCTTTCTGTCCTTGTCGTCTGAGCTGTGGAATCATGACGATGACAATTGAGTGCTGTTGCGGCCGTTTTCTCGATTTCCCTGGGAAGGCCGGTATGAGTGCTCTTTTATTAAAACACGAAGGTTCAGGGCCTTTTATTCTTACAATTTTCGCATGCAGGAAAGTCTGGCACATCCTGCACCCCAGACGGACAGAAGGGTTTGCGTGTTGAGTCCACACAGAAAAGCTGCACTTTTAAAATGTTGTGAGCGGGTTTCCAAGTTATCCGATGTAAAAGGGTTGAGGTTTGGGCGAGTTGGTAATAATGCATCTAAAAAAAACTGCGCAGAAATTAACGGGGTTCTCGGCTGTCTTCGTGTGTTCTTGTCCCCGTTAATTTGCGCGCAGTTTTTTTTTTTAGATTATCCGATGTGCCTGGAGTGGTAATATTACTGCGTAAGAATGTATGTCTGCAGCAACAATAAGTGTCGAATTGGTCACGCTGGAACATGTAAGTGTTATAGTAGATTAAATGTAGATTGATAGCTCCCAATTTTGTGAGGAATAATCGAAAAGAAAAATCACGAGACATTCCAGGTGAATGTGGATTACCAGCGAAGCTTGTCTTGGTACGTGACACGCAGGTGGCGCCAAATTTACCGGAAAGGTGTAAACAAATTTAATTTCTGTTGAAAGTTGACGATGGGCATCCTCAAGGAAGACATATACATTTATCCACGCACTTTTATTTTGACTCTAGCGAACGAGTAGACGGTGCATCATATTAACTAGTCTACTGATGGTGCGGATCGAGTGTTGAGACGCATAAGCTTGAGGTCAAGAACGGCGAGTGACATTGGTGGTGACCGTGTACTGACAATGCCTACACCGGGACATTTTTTTTCGAACGCCCCACGGTAAAGAACGCCTCACTCTTCAGATACGTAACTTTTTGTTTGCATACATGCAAAATACAAAAAACACTTTATATTCAAATGAGCTTCGCCTAAAAAATGTATTTGTCATGAGGCGGCTCGCTGTCGTTGTTTCGGAAGCCGGTTCCGAAAAGAGAGGGTGTGGGTAAAGCGGGGATTTGGCGTTGCGCTGCTAAGCACAAGGACGCGGGTTCGATTCCCTGCTGCGGCGGCCGCTTTTCTGGTGAGGCGAAAAGCAAGAACGACCGTGTGTCCGGAATTTCGGCGCACTTTAAAGATCCCCAGGTGTTCAAAATTAATCCGGAGGAATCCACTGTGGTGCGCCTCATAAAACGTGAAGCGGGGATTTCCCCCTTTTGACCTAACGCTACTGCTCGTGACCCCCGCACTTCTTTATGTGTATCCAACATGAATGTTTACCAATTCACTCCAATTCGCGGACTGTATTCGGCCTTGTAACTGGAGTACACATATTCGGGGTGATTTAAATTCAGAATTTTTCTACAATACGTTTCGGAGTTCATATACAGTGAGCACTCATGTTAGCGCAGTGTCCTTGTTATTCTTATATCGCCTCAAAAGCGTTCTGCTGTGGTAAATGGCGTGTTGGCAACGGGAATTGTTATTTCTAGAAAAACAAGAAAAACGGAAAAGAAAACAGTGTATGTGAATACTTTTAAAACGAATAATTCTCGCGATTACCACGGGCTTGGAGGGCGACCGACAACATAAATTAATGAAGCCACCTAAGGTTAGGAGTCTTCATGCGATCGACATCGTTTGCAGGAAATGCAGTAAAATTTAATATTCATCAGACGCGATATCCGTGCAGTGAATTGCAGTTTCTGTTCTGCCATGAGGTGAGATCCTCATTTATGTGTAGGTTTGTTTTATGCGTTTCTTATGTTTAGCGTTCATTTTTATATACCCCGTTCACGCATTACTTGTTACACATGCTAAAACTTGTACTTGTGTCTTTTTTAGCTTACCTTACTCAATGCCTTATCCAGGAAACTGAGAGATAGTAATAAATAAATAAATAAATAAATACATGTAGAATATTACTCATATGGAAGCTAAGCCCTTAGTCGAAACACTAGTTACAAATCTTTATCTCTAGTGGTGTGTCCTTGAGTTCGCATCGTGCGGAAAGGGTAATAATGAGCAGTGACAGAGGAATTCTAAAACTAATTATTGATACGTCACGATGTCATAAAATGAATCAATTCCAGAACTTCATTGAAGTAGCTAAGGTGACGCACCGGGAACATCGCTCGCAGGTACTGTTTTGAACGCGTTTTGAAATTTCATGCTTTCTGCTCACGTAATTAGATGCGTCCCTGCAATTTGAATTTTCTCAAAAGCCATTCAAGAATACCAAATTTCGGAAGAAAGAAACGGCGGCTGCTGCCGTAGCATTTTTTTACTCGAAAATATCGTTCCGCAGTTGTAGCTGTCCGAAATAAGTAATTATTATCGAATGCTTTTTTTTTTCTGGTGGTATGAAATGTGCGATAAACAGGAAAATAGCGTTGTAGATAGACATAAGCCGTATATCTAGTAGTTGTCGTGAATTACTTCGCGGCGGACAACTTTTCCAAGCTCCGCCAAAATCCTAACGCAGAGGGCATCCGCTTTCAGAGTAGAGCATAGAGTTAATACTACTGACTCTAGAGCAAAAGCTGCCCGGCCAGCCCGTGCATTGAAACCGTGCTACACCCGGGCGCTGACATGATGCCACCCTCACAGCGTTGCCCGCTGCCTTTTTGCCTACTAGAGTTGGCGGTAGTAGTCGGTATTCACCTAGTAACCAACGCATTCCATCATGGCAGCCACCGTTGCTGTGAGTGCGCCGTGAAAACTTTGCTGTGCACAAACGTTGTGTGAAGTTTTTCCTGTGGTAGGTAGCGAACTTTTGTGCCATGCTGCCGCGTTAGATGCAGTTTTGCATTCTCCGCAACTGAGAAGGGTAGCGCGTAGATTAGCGGGTACTTCGTACGCTCGGAGAGGTAGCTTTTGCCGGTGCGTCAGGGGAGTTCGGTCGTCGCTTCGGAGTTGAGCGGACGTGTTTTTTCGTGCTCCGGTGCTTCGGACGTGCTTCATTTCGGCGGCCCGTTGCAAGCGCGGGCCCTTGGACGTCGCCCGGCTTTCGCTCTGCTGGTGTGGGCGGTCAAGTGCCAACTCCCGCCGCCCCCCCCCCCCCCCCCCTTCCCCTTAGTACCCGTCTCCCAAAGCGGTCGGGACCGCCGCAGACTTCGCTCTTCGTCGCACCATGCTCGCCTCCGCGCTTCATTGTTCCCTTCGAGGTTTCTCGTCTCCCAGACGCAGCATTACGCCAGCCAACAGTGATTGTGGTGTGTTGTGTGCGACGGAATCGACCACAGTGGAACTACTCTTCTCTACTCTTTCCTCACCTTTCTAATCTTTACTTTTCTTTCTCCTATCCTATTTCCCCAACTATTCCCGCTTCCGGACTGTGTTAAATGCAGGTGAGCTCCCATGAGAGCTTAATAATATCCCCAGTCTATTTATTTTCCTGCTTCCTTTAAAAAGAAATCACTTCCCCATGATTGCTTTTTTCCCCTGATTTTTTTTCCTGGTGGCTTCCCCTGTATTCGCGCATGCGCTGTTTCTGTATATATCATTTTGTGTGTGCTAACAGAGTTCAGTTGATATGCAGCGCTAGTCCTGTGTAGTCTCTTCTTTGTTGTCCCGTCTGTACAGCGCTATTTTAACATGTTTCACACGCCTCCCCTCCCCCCCCCTGTATGCGTCAGCTGATTGTTTTCGCAATCTATTGAGGTGCTCTTTGCAACTACTTGCTGTTCTAGCGAATGGAAGTTCAAACTGGACAACGCTTCCAAGAAATGCATGTAAATGGAATTCGTATTTGTGACTGCACTTTATGCTAAACAAACATGCTTTCTGTGCTGTTCCTGTGCCTGTCTACGATGCCCCTGCAGCACGTGTGTCAACTTTTTTCTCCAGTTGAAATGCTTTTAGGTAGTGGCCCTTGCATTAGCTTAGATTCAATAACCGTGAAATACCCAAGCCTAATATTGATAAGCTATGTGCATCAAGAAACTCTCTTAAGAGATTTTCCGTTTTTCTAGGTACGCTTAGAAGATTTGTCATTGATTGTATGCTTGGGGACGTCACACAAGGTACATGATTAATGTTGTCAGATTACATTAGGTCGCAATAATTCTATTTAATAGCAGCTTAAACAAAATCTCGACAAAAGCAAACCAGAGACTAGAAGATATCATGTAGAACGCGCATTTCCATTCTGGGTTTGTGGAACTATAGCTTTCAGTACTTCCAACTACAAAGAAAGTAGTGCAAGTGTTCATTAGTCGCTGCAGGGCTCTTTACCTTTTAAAATTTCATGCCCCCTCTCCCAGAATAAAGAAAGAGGAAAATTGTGTGACGAACTAACTATTTCCAGCAAAGTTATGGCAGGTTTAAAGCCAATAAACAGACAGGGTTAAAAGCCAAAAAACCTTTTTGAAGAAAAAACAATTTCATGATAAAAAAACCTAAGCACTGGAGGAGAGGAAAAGAACGAAATAAACAAATACAAGCAGAGGCAGCATAAAAGAGCAAAAAATGAACAAAGCAAATGCAATTTACGAGGCAGTTAGTCACGAAAGCTTCCACGAAGGAGCAGACACTTCAGGAGAAATTTAAAAAAATTAGAAATTATGTACCCTATTTACATTATGTACACAGAAAATCAGACATATTTCAGTGGTTTTAGACAAGATGGAGCTAAAGTAGCCAAATCAGTTCTTGCCTTGAAGAAGCAGATTGCAGTGATTAAGAGAGAAGAACAGTCACAGGTGCTGTAGGGGTGTTACCAGTATGCAGCATCCTTCGTTTGCCCATTTTGTCATTTTGCCTGCTTGTTTTATGCCGATCTTTTTTTCGCCCATGGTGCTGTCTTTGTACTGGCCATTTCCACGCCATGTTTTTTTTTTCTCCCGAATTTTTTATCCTTTATTTTATGCCAGTCCTTTCCTTTTCTTTCAAGTTTCCTGTTCCCATTTCCACATGTAGCACAGCCAGCTGGACAGTTCTTCTTTCCTTGGTTAACCTCCCTAGCTTTCTTCTACAGTTTCTTCCTTTCTTTGAAGTCGCACATTAGGTCATCTTAGCCTTGCTCTTACCATCACAAACTTCCCTAGAGGTCTGGTGGTATTACTGGTGGGGAAATAAAATTTGTTGGATAAGAATTGCTTGTACATATGACCCTCTTGCTTTTTCTGTGTTTGTTTTTGCTTATGATACACGGACTGATGGCATTGCGATGGCCCTTAATTTTTGATGAAAACAAGAATGCTGATGACCACAATCTGAATGAGCATTAGCCAGAACTTTCATAATCAGCTACAGCATTACTGGAACCCAGCTTCGGTGATGCAACTTCGTGATCATCCTTGTTGCTGTGAGCACGCTGAAGCGTGGATATTCTACAAGGTCTGATGTGGCATCTTTGTGGCCACCGGTTTGATGTTGGCATAAATGAGAAAGCTGTGCTACACATATCGAATTCCTTCGTTCTATCGCGTATCGCATTCGCATATCGCATTCCTTCCTTTTATCTAGTGTATACAGCTGAAGAACGTCTCCAGATGGCCCTGACTGAACCGATACGTGCAGATGTAACTGTCCAAATAATAAAATTGAGAATTCAATTTATTGTCGGCTTTCTTAATGACTGCCATATGCAATGCACATTAAGTGTCTGAATACTCTATATTAGCGATTGATAGTCTCATGCTAGGCAGTCTGATTCACCTGCTATAGTTATGTTTGGCAGCTGTTTCAAAATTAACCAATATGATTAAACTAATGAGCGGCAATAACAATTTATAGGTGCACTCAAATTAATTTACTTTTCCAGGGAGTTGTATATCCTTCGTCGACTTCGCCTTGCCAAAATACATGACGGTCCCATCGCGACCGAAGAAAGCGCATATGTGTGTTACCTCAACATGCTTCCTAGGCGGTTTCTGTTGACAGACAGATTTCCGGCCGAACCCGCAGGCATTTCAGGTAAAACTGCCTGCAGGCGGGGTGGTCCTGATAATTGGGCGTGGACAGAAGTGGCCGTTTCCGTTCATTAGCGAATGCACCCAGGGAAGGACAGAAGAATTTTTCTTAACGCCCCACCACACGGGTGCCCATCTCACATGAACGAAGTTTACTCCTCCCCCACCTCCTCTGTGCAGGTATATACATGGGCCATATGAGAGCAGAGGTGCAAGTATGCGTAATTAAACAACGTCGCTGATCCGCCGAATTTAAGAAATGTGTCATGCAAAGCATCAAATATATTCTCGAAAATTTCAGATTGCGTGTTTCAGCGATCGAAGGAGCATGCACCAATCGCACACACCCATACAGGAGATTTCTGCACCTACATTCGGGATTACCTTTCGGCTTCGCCTTGTCCTCCTCTAGAAAACAACCTTATCGTGCAAATAAAGTTACCATTATTATTATTAGTTGGCGGTTGTTTTATCTCTGACTCAAGTAAAACACCGTTCAGTGAAAGTATAACAGCACCCGTAAACAAGAGCCTAGTTATACGGTAGGCATGGTAAAATGGTTCGTACATTTGTTTGTTTTAATTTACGAATCATATACGATTAAAAGGAGCCGATCTGCCCATACATGTTTCGCGTAACATGATATGACCGGCTGACGGCGAGTTCAAATCGGCAGCAGCCACTACGGACATGTAGAGAAGGTGTCCTTGAAGATAGGCGGCGGCGGCTTTATTCCGTATCGTCGGCAGTCTTCGCAAGCAACGAAGTGACACAGCAGACACTAATGCGTGTTAGAGTGAACCTTTGTAAATTAGCCCCACACGACTGACGCTCCTCACAATATACCGAAACTAAATTTGGCGCCTCAGCCCGACGTCTTCTTTTTGCTTTTAATTTCATTTATTTTTGTTCGTCAAGCATGAATACTTCAAGAAAACTAATAAAGAGCATACAAACTCGTAAAGAAACTCAGTTATTGCCATAAAAGTTGCCTAATTTTAGCTTAGGGCCCTAAATTTGTGCCTCATTTTCAAGAAAAATTGTTAGCCATATCTTCAACTACTGATCTGGCAACTACAGCGTGGCATCATGGCGGCATTCGTGTTTAGACACATTTTTGAGCCAGCTTTACCCTCCTGTACTAGAGGGCAGCGCAATGAACGGGACGAAGCGAAGACGAGACAAGCACAAAGCGCTTGTGTGTGTCTCGTCTTCGCTTCGTCCCAACTTTTGCACCAACCGGCTCAAGCTTCAACTATTCTGAGGCATCCTCTTGCCATCCCACAATAGTCGCGGGGGAACTCTATTGAAGTGACTCCCCGCTCACAGACGAACAATTAACTTGAGGAGAAGGATTTGACCGCGCCGTAGCACTTGACAGTCAAACCGGTCGAACGCCGCGACCGCCCCGAGAAGAATGAGGGAAAATAGCCCGTGTAGGCAAAATTCCATTCTGCTACGGCACGTGGTGGCAGCTTTGAGAACTAGGGGCGCTTGGGCAGGAATCCTGGACTCAAGTTCGTGCGCCCGCTCTGTCAAAACCACGGTCAAAACAGTTGTCAGTAAAGTGGTCACTGCAGAGCCTGCTGCCTGGGGATGGAGAGCTAGTTACACGGGCACAGTTAACCACGGTTAAGCAAACCGCGGTTAGACAAAACCGCAGTTTCGTCTGTCGTGTAACGCAGCAAACTGCGGTTTTGTTAGCGCATGGTTAGCGCAAACTGAGCTTGGCACCTCAGTTCGGTCACGCTAACCGCACTTTCTGCAGCCGCAGTGCTCAAAATCGCACAATTCAGGTCGGACGCAAGTGGCGGCGCATCAGCGGAGGCGAAAAAAAAAAATCACCTGGCGTTCGGAAGAGACAAAGGTTCTCAAATAGCGGGCGCCCAAAAGCTGTCCCCAAGACGCGCTTACGTTCTTTGCATCGCTCTCGCAATCAGCGCGACTGCCCGTCAGCAGCGGCTCGTTTCCCGACCCGCCCGATCAACTACGACAAACGAAGTGCTAAATTTGTAAATTCCGCGCGTTGTCCGCCAGAAATGGATATAGCAGGCAATCTTGAAGCGTTTTCAGCACACGGAAACGATCGGCGCGCGCGTCGGCCGTGCCTGAAAACACGCCGGTGCGCCTGCCCGCACGGCACTGCTTGCGGCCCGAACCGTCCCAGACCACGGCAGCAACAGCTTATCGCATCGCCGCTCTTCGAAATCAATCTGATCGCGGAAAAGAACTTCCGCATTCGAGAAAATGGATGTTAGTACGTTGAAAAATTGTGCTATGGATTGTAATTCGCAGTTGTAGAGATAGCGGTGGTCAAATATCCACCGCGATGCTAAGATGAAAGTTCCCAACAGCGAACAGACCTAAAGCAAACCAAGCCGGTTGCGAGCTGTTGGGGAAGCCCCTCTTCTCGCCGCGCACGAGTGCGTTGCGTTTGTGTCAGAAGCGAATGCTTTAACGATATTTCTTTTTGTCTACACCGCTTCTCTTTTTTTTATCGGGAAGTTAAAAGTGTGGTAATTTATTTTTGTTGTGCTCATAATCAAGTGACTGCGGTTACCAAACTTGCAATTTCGCGTGCAACATCCAAAACTGCAGTTGGCGATAACCGCGGTTAAAGTTTAGTAACCACAGTTAAACTTAACTGCGGTTACTTTCGCCGTGTAACTAGGGTATAAGTTTGCCACCCGACGCCGCTATAAATCCGGCTTAGAGCGAGGGAATCTGCGTAACAAGAGCCCCAGCTTAAAAACGACACTGATATGACATTTGCGTTTCGCTGCGTATCACGCACGTCGTTCAGAATATTGTAATACTTCCAAGTAGAACGTCTTCCCAGACGACTTCTCTGGTCTGCTTGTGCAGTTTACGGCGCAACAAGCAGGCATTTTTGGCGGAATGCGTGCGAAACCAGCCCATGCGTAGCATGCGCTATGCTGGATCGGCCCGACTTCCGGGGCGAGCGCTCGAACTTCCGGCGGCCGTGCGCCGGAGAGCTCGAAGCGCCATCCAGCAACTCTGGTGGAGATCAGTGGGCGGCGCCCTCGTTGGAATGGACGTCGTGCGCTCTGGCCGGAAATGGCTCTACGCACGATGATGATGATGATGATCGTTGTGGCCAGAAACCCTTTGTATCGGGCGGACACCGAAATGTCCAAGCCAGGTGAAAAAGTTAACAAAATGCATATCAAAAGAAAAAAAAACCGGCTGAATGCCTAAAATCATTGCACCGTCCCCACCAGCGAGAAAACAGCAGTTTTCCTGCAGTCTTGTGCATATGGTACACTGCATGCGTATGTACGTCCACTGCACTGTCACCATTCACTGCAGTTCACTCGTGCGTTCACTGCACCGTCACCACAGCCGCACCCAGCCGAACCGATCGCTGCCAGAGTTGCAGTCGCTCTTTCGTCGTGTGTACGTCCATGGCACTGTTGACGCCGTCCTCGAACCCTAGCGCCTGTTGTATAGTGGCGTTGACTCTGGCGGGTGGGCGCAGCTTGTGGCAGTGCAGCACCAGGTGCTCCATGCTTTCCTCGTGGTCGCCGCATGCCCTGCACTTTGCTGCTTGAACCTCTGGTGTGCTGTCGTAGTGCCGGCAGTACAGCAGCGTGCGCAGTGCCCCCGCACGGGCCTCGAAGAGGAGTGTGCTGCCGCTGCTGTTGTCGTAGACACGCATCCGGCCTATATCTTGCCTGTGGTTGCGGTACAGTTCCAGGGTAGACTTTTGGTGCATTGCAGTCTGGTAGTGAGCGCGTTCCTCTTCTTTCACCCTGGAGCGCACCTTCTCCGTGATCTTGTGCGGCGGGCCCACCTCGATCGGGTAGGTAGTGAAGCCGAATTTTCGACGGAGGTTGTAGAGGCGGTTGCACCACTGTGTGCGTACGCCCTTGAATGCCATGTAGCGGAACAATCGCCGCGCCCAGCGTTCGTCGTTCATGACTCGGAGTCGCTCTTCGAATGCAATTTTGCTGGTGGCCTCGCGAGCCTCAAACGTTGACCATCCCAAGTCACCCTGTATGGCCTCCACAGCCACTCGGCCATGGCAGCCCAAGGCAAGGCGGCCCACCTCTCGCTGACCACGCTCGAGCCACCCCCGTGTTGGCGCCGACACACACACCACAGCGTTCGCAAAGGTGAGACATGGGACGTGCACCGACTTCCACAGGTCACGGACCAACAGGTATCGGTTGCACCCCCATAAGCACCGTCTGCGCAGGATACAGCTGGCGCGTCTCGACTTTTCTTTCAGTAAAGCCTCGTGTGTAGCATACTTGTCGCCATTGGTGTTGAAAGTGATGCCAAGGTAACAATAGCTGTGCATCGGAGGAACCTCTTCACCGCCAGGCAGCAGCACAATGCCAGCTTTGTCCTCTGGGTCGGCGAAGCACAGGACCGCTGACTTGCGCGTGTTGAAGGCCAGTCCCAGTGTTGACAGATGCTCAGCGGAGGCGGTGACAAGTCCCTGTAGCTCAGCCACACCTCCAGCGAGCAGGACAAGGTCATCGGCGAAGACCAGCCCCTGTAGTGTCCACATTTGCGGGAGTCCATCTTCAGAATAGGGCAGCGTGAAACCAAGTCCCGACGCAATAAGGGCTTTCTCTAGCCCCGCTACATACAGCATGTATAGCAGCGGGGAGAGCGGGCACCCCTGCTTCAGTCCCCGGTGTATTGCCACTGGCTCTGTGTGGACCTCTCCGAAGCATGCCACTACCTTGTTGCTGGTGTATAAGCGCCTTAGAAGGTCAATCCATTTGGATAGCATAGCCAGCTCGCTCATGTGCTGCAGCATACGGCCGTGTGGGACATTGTCATATGCCTTAGTCACGTCGAGAAAGCAAGTCACCAGGCCGCGGGATTCTTTCCGTGCAATTTCTGTGCACTGGGAGAGCACAAACAGGTTGTCCTCCACCCGACGACCCCGTCTAAATCCATTTTGCAGCTCCGTCAGGTGACCACTTTGCTCCACCCACGCGCTCATCCAGGCCTTAAGCACTTGGGCAAAAAGCCTATACAGTACGCTGGTGACTGTGAGTGGCCTGTGATCCCTGAGAAGGCTGCTGTCACCGCCTTTCTTTGGTATTAATGACACTTTTCCCAGTAGCCATGCCTCTGGGATGGGGTCGCCGTGGATTATGCCGGTGAGGATTGCTGCAAGGTGTGCTTGCGCCACTTCCTCCAGACACTTGACCAGTTCCGCAGGGATGCCATCGAGTCCGCTTGCCGTGTGAGCCCCAATGCGAGCAAGAGCACGTTTGAGAGCCAGCGGTGTCACTTCCCATTGGCAGTCAGCCATGTACGAGTCCTGTTCACTTGGCGGCTCTCCTGCCGGGCTGGCTTTGTGCTGGACGTCACCTTGGTTGGGTGTATGTTCGAAGATTCTCTCAAGATGCGATGTGAGGTGGCGACGTATATCCAGCACTGTGTCACCCGTCATTTCATCTCGGAGCTTTGGCAGTGGCGATTTGCGGTCGAGTGAGGAAACATAGGTCCAAAACTTCCGGGTGCTGCTGCGGCCTGCTGCAGTGATCTCCTCCAGTTGCCTTTGGTCGTTTTCTGCGATTTTGCATTGGACCAGCTGTTGCACTGCTCGTTTGTAGCGCAGATACTCTTCCCAGGCTAGGAGGCATTCACTGGCTGTGAGATTTTTCACTGCATGCCTGTGTGCCCCGTTCGCCGCACGCCGCTTTTAAAGGGCCTCTTTGATTTCCCTGTCCCACCACCGCTTTCGCTGAGGGCCTCCACGAGAGCCTGTGCGAACCTCATGCTTGCGCATGATTCTCTTAAGCTCACCGACAAACTCCGAGTACGTTGCCTTCCTTGCGTGGATGGGGCTGCACTCGAATTCGCTGGCAACTGTTTTGTATGCAGGTGCCGGCAGATAGCGCTTTGCAGGTTTTCGAGGCTGTCGCACATGTGTTTGGTGGGGCAATGAGAGTGACAGCTTGATGCGATTGTGGTCACTCCCCAGGCTGAAGAGGCCACCTTCGTCGATGTGGACCTGTCTGATGTGTGCTGCCAGTGAGGACGATATCAGGCGGGAGTGTCGTCGATGAGGACGACGATGATGATGATGATGATGATGATGAAGGTTAAAGGCCTCCCCTTTGGATCGGGGTGACGGCGTGCGCCATCTAGCCTATCTTAGTAGTTTGAATTTAAATTTAGTCCCTCAGCTCGGATTTCTTTTTAATGCAGCCCTGCCGCTACCCCTGGCTGGGCTGTTATTTTATCGACTTCCCTGCTTTTTTTCCACCAATACTCTAGCCGCTGCTTAGTAATACCTACTGCTGACCAGTTAATGTTTCCATCTATTGCGAAGCCCAGTGCCTCAGGAAGTAGGACTTTCCCCCCAATTCTATCCGGCTGAATCTTTTGGCATCCTATTACTATGTGGTCGATTGTTTCTTTATCCCTGCCACATACAACACATGTCTCATCCTGGGACGAATATTTGCTCATGTAAGTTCGAGTTCTCAAGCAGCCAGCCCGCGCCTCAAAGAGCAACGCACTACCTTTATTGTTGTCATAAAAGTTCTCTTTCCGGATCTCTTTTTTGCTTGCTTTGTAGATTCCCAGCGATCCCTTCTTTTCCATCCTCTCTTTCCACATGAGCGTCTCTGTTTCCTTCACTTGCTTTTTAACTGCCCCCCCCCTTGTTTATTTGCCGCGGTCAAGGTATATTTAGTCGCCAGCTTTCGCGTCCTCTTCCGCCATTGGGTGTCCACACTTTTAAGGTACACGTACCTGTGCACTCTGGCTGCCCAGTTCTTCTCATCTAAATGTCTAAGCCGCTCCTCAAAACGTATCTTACTTTGCGCTTCCCTCGCCTCAAATGAAGCCCAACCCATATCGCCTTGTACCGCCTCATTTGTAGTCTTACTGTGAGCTCCCAGTGCTAATCTGCCGACTGCCTTTTGGTTAATCTCCAGTCCCGACAGGATATCGGACTTTAAGCATAATACGGCATTAGAGAACGTGAGCGCCGGCACCATTACCGCTTTCTAGATGCCTCGCACTACCTCGTACTTATTGTAACCCCAAAGTGCTCTATGTTTCATTACTGCTGCATTTCGTCTCCCTTTCAGTCTGAGGTGTTCTTCATGGGCATTCAGGTAGCCTTTTCCTTCATTAAGCCAGATCCCCAAGTATTTGTACTTATTTACTAATGGTATGGCCTCCTGTTGAATTCTTATTGGTGCTGTATGAGCTACCTCATTGAACACCATGACTGCAGATTTCTGTGGGTTAAAATGTAGGCCTAGGTACGTTGCCTCATCACCACAAATGTCGGCCAGTTTTTGAAGGTCTTCCGCATTATCTGCCAGCAACACTATATCGTCCGCGTACATCAATCCCGGAATCCGTTGCTCCACCAACTCTCCATTGCTTCGGTACGACAAGTCAAAGCCTAATCCACTCTCCTCCAATCGTCTTTCCATTCCTCTAATGTACAGTGTGAACAGCAATGGCGAAAGGGGGCACCCCTGCTTTAAACCTCTTCGAATGTATACGGGCTCTGTGCCTGTACGCCCTTCCCATGTAATATGCGCCTTGTTATCCTCATATATTGCCCTTAGCAGCCCCACAAAAATCTGACCCAATCCCCTCTTCTTCCAGTATATGCCACAGCAATCCCCTATCTATAGGTCTATGGGTCTAAAGGGTCTATAGGCTCCCGCCAAGCTGCGCCATCTGGCGGCAGCGGTGGGCTTACATTGCAAACGGCGCCACGCTCTCCCATAGCGAAGCCGAAGCGCTCCGCTCGACACACTAGCAACACTAGCCAGTATATTCTAGGCAAAGCCATAAACCCGTCCTGCACCCGTCGGCACCACCGGTGAATCGAACGGCGCGGTTCAGGTGCCGCGAACTGCACCGCTGAAACGAACGGCGAAGTGCGGCACCGCCTGAACTGGTTCACGCGGTGCAGGTGAAACGAATAGACCAAACTGAGTTTATTCTACTACAGTGGCTAGAATAGGAAAGTGTGATAACCGGGCCCCCTCCCGCGTGACGCGCTGTCGCACGATTACTAGGGTGCCTGGATGTTCTTCCTGATCGCCCCTCCGTGACGGGTGGAGACAACTGCGTCGTCTGCTACGGAAGCCGCCATGTTGATTCCCACTGCTGTGGGGCAGCGCGCTGCAAGCACGGGGATGTGCTATCGGATTCTTATATGCACACGCATTCCGTAGCCACAAACCGCTTCCAGAGTGAAGGAGAACTTATTTGTGGGCTTGTTTGTACGTCTTAACAGTGAAAACACTGCGCTAGCTAAGTCGACAAGACGAAATAGCGGGAGAATCACGGCACACAGAGGCGCATCCGTGCGCTACCGCGTACTTGCGTATCCCACTTTTTTGTTTTGTAAACTTAAGTCAGCGCAATGTCTCTATACTTTTATATGTAACACGCATAACAATGCATCAATGCGGGTCGCTTCTTGATCGTTAGTTTTGGTTTTAAATCTCATCTGCGAAAAAGTTGCGTCTTATATTGTGCAAAGACTTCGCGGGAGAGGTATGTTACATGAATCGCTCTGTTCTTCCACTAAGTCTGTCTGATTTCGCAGTTAAAAGATATTAATCATGAGCCTTCTTTGCCGAAAATCATAGCCGCAAAAAGCATACCTTGTATATGCAAGATAATGCGCAAATGGCGAAGCGAGGACTCAGTTGTTGTAGTAGTGTATGTAGTTGTTTCTCCTAGGGGGAAACAAA
This sequence comes from Haemaphysalis longicornis, assembly GCF_048455015.1. NCBI lineage: Eukaryota > Metazoa > Arthropoda > Arachnida > Ixodida > Ixodidae > Haemaphysalis > Haemaphysalis longicornis. The sequence goes on from NW_027526295.1 coordinate 11,296,936, forward strand.
AGCTAAAAGTGAATGAACCAAATAGCAGAGGCTTATCTAAAGCACCGCGGTTAACACATAAAGAAAAAAAAGAAAAATCTGCCAAGAAGCCCCAAATGTAAACGCTTTGTAAATGAACAAACCTGCCTAATCGGCGAAGCCATTTAATAGGTACAGTAAATAGTGGCGCAGCTTGCAGAAGTTAATTTTGGGTGAGGGGGTGGACCTTGGAGCTGTGCACGGGCCGAAATTTCTAGGCCCAGCGCAACCCGCCCCGATAGAGACACGGCCCGGGCCCGGCCCGGGCCCGAGAAATTTATAAAAATTGAGCCCGAGCCCTGCCCGACCCCGACGAATATTTAAAATCTGAGCCCGAGCCCGGCCCGAGCCCGCCAGATTGTTGTTAAATATCATCCCTAGTCCGACAAGATATAAACATGAACTTGAAGAAGTTTGCTGTTAACGTAAAAAGCATAAGCACAAAGTGGACACGACTACTTTAAAGTGTTGTTAAATATCATCCCTAGTTCGACAGGATATTAACATGAACTTGAAGAAGTTTGCTGTTAACCTAAAAAGCGTAAGCACAAAGCGAATACGACTGTCTAAGATTTAAATTTCCTTTAAACTTGAACCGAACTTTGTACAACTTATCCTCACTTAGAAGCTGTATTTTCGGTAGCCGTGTAACTTCATTTGCCACATCATTTGCCAGTCTTCGAGATCAAGGCACACCGAAGGATACATTAAATGATTCCGAGTAAGGGGATTTTTTTTATTATTGTAATTCTTCAACAGATATTGCACCTTGCGTTCTTCCATTCCTTGCTGAAATTTGATCAGACGATTCGTCCGGTATCACCATTTGAATTTTGTCTTTCCCTCTAGTTACATTGGCAGCATGATTTTATCTGCGCTTCTGTTCTTTCTTGCCTTTAGTCATGGCTCTAAAAAAATTCTTGCGCGAAATAATTATGGGCTCTGCTTAGAAAATTGGTTCTTCAAACTCTGCACACACTGCGAAATCCAGGCCACGTTTGTTCTGATTGTTTTAGTTTGAAAAGGAGAGAGTAAATACAATCATATGTTGTAGTCTGTGGCCGTAGTGCCCTCGTTTTCTGGCCCGCTCTCTCCCACTAAACTGATGGTTTGATTGATTGTAGGGTTTAACGCACCGACGCAACGCAGGCGATGAGGCGCGCTGTAGTGGAGGGCTCCGGATTAATTTTGACCACCTGGGGATCTAACGCGCGCCGAAATCTCGTACACACGGGCGCTTCTGCTTTTCGCCTCCATCAGAAAAACGGCCGCCGCGGCCGGGAATCGAACCCGTGACCTCGTGCTCAGCAGCACAAACTAAGCTGATGGGACCCAGACGTTTCGTTTATTGATGTGAAGGCTTTCTAAGTACAATCGTCTTTTTATCATATCTTTTAACGTCGCGGTAGTGAATCAGCGCTTCCTTTTTTTGTTTTCACTTTACCTGAAATATCAACAAGAAAACTTTCTCTTGCCAACAATTTAGAATTTCCTGCACAGTATAGCCATGCCTCAGGAACTGCCCGGGCCGGATCGGACCGGCACGGCCCGACAAAATTTTGGTTCATGCCCGAGTCCGGCCCGGGCCCGAAATAATGCGTGCTACCCGGCCCGAGCCCGGCCCGCGGGTCGGGCCGAGCTCGGCTTTCCGGCCGGCCCGGGCCCGCGCACAGCTCCAGTGGACCTACCTCCAAAAATGGAGGAGGGGAACTTGAAAGAAAACTATCAGAAAAAAGAAAAATCGATTCACAATCGATTCATAATTAAAAGTAAAAGAATTGGGGTTCATTTGGTAAAAAGTTAAAAACAAACAAAACCAAACAAAGCGAGAAGTCATGAAATATAATTCGGAACTGATTACGACAGAAAGTCTCCCAGTTTGCTACACACAGCCACATCTCGTTATAATACTCAAAATGATGCAATGAAATCCCAAAAGTACGTGTCTGGTTAAGCACCTTCACTTGATCAATTAAAAATATTGCACAAGATACCACCACAGAAAGATTCGCTAACATTCGCCAACCATTCCTGCAGTGGTTTGTGCACAGAGGCACGCAGCAACCAAGCATTTTGAGCCGCTAATCGCGGCCAGACTGCTACAGCACGTTGGCCGCTGCACAATTCGGCGGTTCCGCCGCAGTAGCGGGATACGTAATGGCGGTCGATGGCTCCGAAAACCGGTCGAGGCGGCGAGGGACCCTGCATTGCAAAGGATGTCTCCACCCTCCACGGAGGGGCGGGGGAGGAGGAACATCCTGGCACCCTAACGATTACACGTTCGCTGCGACGGCGGCGGAATATGAAGTACGAATATATTTTCTTTCATAGCTATTCTACGTGGTCACGCAAAGATGCAATGAATGTCGTATTTTAAAGTACGATCGAAGTTTGCAACCGACTGGGCGCACTTTGACGCATTTTATTTTCGACGTGCTCGTTACAAACAGACAAAAACTACTCACTTTTGGTGGATTTCTCATGATTCGTTCATAATTGCAAAGGCTCGAAGCCATCAATTTTATTTGCTCAATGGGCCTCAATTGCCTTTTGCTGCTATTTCTTTGTGTGTGTGTACGGACGTCCGTGGGACGTCCGAAATACAGCCGGACATCCAAGGCCCAGTTTGGACGGCCACTGTACGTCGATTTTTGGACGTACGTTTTCGGACGTACAGTGGACATCCAGAAACGGATGTACAAGTCCGAATGACATCCGCCAACGGACGTAAAAAGTTACTATGAACCATCAAATAATGGCCTAAATCGAATATAAAAGCAAAAACAAAAAGCTACTGTGCTTTTTAATTAAAAAGATTTTGTACATCAACACCCTGGCTTGTAGGTTGCAAGTTTCATCTGAATTTTTCTGATATTAAGCTTAATTTTTTCATTGTTTTGAAGCACTTCACCAACTCCAACGACGATCTCTTTGGGGAAGGGTATATAAGAATTGAGAACCGCTAACGAAACGTGAATCAAGTTCACTGTGTTCATGTATGCCGTCTGCCCGGTAGTGCGCTAGCCTTGCGCGGTGTACTGTACTGCTCGTTGTAAGAACATTAGCTTGCCGTTATGTGAATCTGTAAATTTTTCCTGAACATCCAAAATACAGCCGATTTCGGACGTCCGACTGGACGTACGGAAGTGTTAAAACCGGACGTCCAGCGGACGTACATGGTACGTCCATCGGCCCTGAAACGGACGTCATACGGACGTCCGCTACAGCCGGAATGGACGTACGGCGGACGGCCGACGGACGTCCGGTGGTTGCTTGGTGTGTGTGTGTACGTGTGTGTGAAGAATTCAAGCATTTCGACGTTCGATTCTGCTGTTACGTGAGGCGATTGAGCTTTAAATGCTTCTTCCTTTCACGAAAAGGCATGCCTTCTCCTTTTTCAATGCCTTCGTGTAAAAGTGCAGCTAGAGGATCGACCAAAACGAATTTGATAGCCATGGAGAGTGGCAGGCTTCTTCAGTATGTCAGATGTTTCGTAAATGCTTCCAATGTCTGCAAGGGTACGTGTACGGGCTTTGGCCTGCGCAGTGCGACACACGCTGTAAGGTACTGCGAAGGGCGAAACACTCAGCGTGTGGTGTCCCCCATGTTTCCGAAGGTCAAGTTCTTCACAGAAAAGGAGCATGGGGTTCTTCAAACTCTGCACTCACAGAGTCACCATCCTTAGCGTTTTTATTGCTGGGTGGGGCCGCGGGTGCGCTTCTCGCTTGACACTTCCTGCTCGGGGAAGTTGTTTCGGCTGGTACTTCGGAAGATGGGAAATTGCGTGGGCACAGCTTCCGGGGGCACCGAGGCCTGCCCCTGTAGATTGAGACAACTTCTCCGTTCACGGTATCTTCAATGTGCCGGGAGATTGTGTGTCGAAGTGTAGCTCGCACATAGCGGTGTTTTCCTTGAGCCGCTACGTGGTATTGCTCGTCATCGCCACTGCGCCAATATAGACGCGCGTTCTTCGGAACGCCAAACAACGACAGTTTCTTTTTGCAGGACTTGTACACCGTAGAGCGGCCCGGCACAAAATTGTGGCTCTGCTTTGGCGGCAGTTAAACCTGCTACAGCACAGGAAACAAGCGGTGCTTTTCTCTGGTCAAAGCAGCAATCGCAAGGCGACGTGTGAACTAGAGTTCCTGTATATGCTCAACGATCGCGCGCGCCTCCCTATCGGCGGCTTCAAAGCGCCTCATAGGCGCTGCATGCCGCTAATCACACTTTCCTATTCTACTAACGTTGTCATCACCCGGCTTCAAAAAAAAAAAAAAAACAACAACAACAACAAAACAATCATTATCATCATCATCAATTATTCAAAAATTTATTATCATCATTAAAAATAAAAATTATTTGCACAAAGCGTGCGAATAAAAATTCAAAATAGTTCGCACGCCATGTGCAAACTGAAAATACAAATTGTTCGCACGAAACGTGCGAGTAGAGACACCCCCAGCCCCTAATCAGCTGATCCCAGCTTTTGCATGTATGCGCGCACCTTAGCATGCTCGACGACAAGGAACCGATAGCAATGTGCAACTAACACATCTATGCGGCGCGTCCTTTGATTTACCGCAACGTTGAGCGAGGCTTATCCTGGTGAGTAATTCTTCCACTGTGGCTTCTTTTCTTCGCACGTGATACCATGGCGCGCGCACCGCATGATCATCGTCCGTGTTAACTCAGCGCCGGCTTCCCGAAAAGCTGCGTCGCGCGCGGCGTGCCACTTTTATTTCTCCAGCTTTGGCGCGTTCATATCGCGGTGGGCACACGTCTTGTCACCGGTCCACTTGTATGGGCTAGTCGTAGGTCCGACCAGCGGTGTGCGGGGTGGGTCTCGCGATGTGCGTCGTCAGCGCGGTGTGAGTCGATGCCGGTCGATTCGCTCCTGAGACATGCACCTTTATTTTGGCGCACACTGCACGCTTCCGGGCAGGGCGAACAACGAACAGCTGCACACGCCGTGGCAGCACTTCGGAATGCTGTGTAGTCGGCGTCGCACTCATTCTGCGCAAGTTTGCTAAAGCCTAGCTACGTGCTCGCCTCGCACGCTGAGCGCGTGCGTTACGTCCCATAGAGCTCGCACGCGATTGACGAGACGACCTTGATGCGCAAGTAAAAAGGCTGACGCGTCTCCGCTCATTTTGGCCGTTGCACCCTTGGGACGGGAACCAAACCGCGCACAGCCAGTGACCACGCCGGAAATTGCCCCGAAGTGTGCTTAGGCAGCGGTGTCGCTTTGTCGTATTTGGTCCTGCAGACCGCTTTCTCGTGCCATTTTTCTATTGTCGAAACTTTTTCTTGTTTTTTTTTTTTGCGCTTGCCTGCAGCGCACGTGCAGCTGGATCGCTGATACGTGTACGTATCAGTGCTGCCGCAAAGGACCCGGTGTTCGCCGTTCGTTCTGGCTTGTCTGCTTGCCAGTCTGCGCTTATTCCACGTGTGTCAAGCAGCTGCGGTTGCTAAACTGTTCGGTTGCGTGGTGGGCGCTGCTCTGTCATGCACGGAAGGATGTAGTACCGCCGGGACAAAACCTGTGCAGTTCTTTCCCGAGTTGGAGAGGGAGGAGGATTTCATTGCACGCCCACTTCTTTGTAGGCAAGTTGAGGCTGTGCTGCTCAATGCTTCCGACGACATTTCCCTCTCACATTTTCAAGCTTAACTGTGTTTTTAATGGCTTTGATCATCCTGTGAAGTCGTAGTTGGCAGCTCAGAATTACTTCATGCAATTCGAAAGCGAAGCATTCAGACAGACAAAGGAAGGGCTCACACCTACTGCGTGGTAATTCGAGGGGGGTCGAGGAGGAAAGCTTTAAAATGGAATCGTAGCCTGATTTCCAAGTTCACACATGAGGCAATGAACAGTTGCTCCCTTGCAGTTCTGGAGGCTAGGACAATCTATTGCTATAAAGGAAGCTCACTCGTGCAAACTGTCTGGTAGCAGCCCAACTTCCTTTGGCTCCACATCTGGTCGCTGCATGGCCACAGCAGCAACGCAAGCAAGTGGAAGCCCCGTTCATTCGGGCAGCCCTGAGCAGGCAGCAGCCATGCCCGATACTAGGTTAACTGCACTCAAAATTTTATCTTTGTAAATTTGGCACAGATCATTCAGCACTCTTGGAATCGCCATGGAAAAGGCTTCCGAGTAGCTTTGCAGCGAATGTGTTGCACGTGGCGGAGAGTCGCCAAAACAGTTCTGGACGGGACGGAGCCTGTCGTGTGGATCTCGGCCTTCTCCTGCGCTCTCCTGCGCTCTCCTGCGGCCTTCTCCTGCGATAACTCGTAACGCATAACATTCCCCGCCATTCTGTGTTGTGATGGAGGAAAGAAAGCAACCGGGGCCACTCGGCAGACGCTGCGTTTCACGGCGGCTTTTGTTCGATGGCCAATCTAGGCGGGCCCCTCGTGGGGAAGAGGTGCAGAAGTGCCCCTGTTCGGGTGCCATACAGATCGTGCTGTTCCTAGCTGTGGTGTCACCACTTCACTGACGAAGGCTGCTATACGCTGGACACCCGGGAAGTCACTTTTCAAGTGCCTGTAATCTCTCCTTTTGCCACCGTTGGCTGTGTGTGCCTGCACAAGTGGTCAGTAGCGGTGGTAGGCCTTCACCCGCTGCATGCCTCGTTTGACGGCATGTTAGTGAAATGGAAGCCTGCTGAGGCATGCTGTTCTACGGTGTTTTCTCGCCGAGTCTTCTGAAAAACAGCTGAAAGGCAAAAGTGTGTGCGTGCGTTTATTTTATTTTGCCTCAGGGTTTGCGACAGAGGCAGGCTACTTCCCCAGCTTCCAGGTTCGCGGCATTTCATTGTAGCCTGTCGGCAACGCTTCTGTGTCGATAAGCAACTCCTGCCGCTGGTATGTGTTTGTGTGTGCGACAGGCCAAGCTGCTTTCAAACTTCAGTGCCCCTAAAGAGGCCATGCAGACAAAATGAAAGTGTGGTTGATTCGCAAGATTGCCTCATTTGAGTAACACTGACACCACTTTTAATGCGAACTTCGCCCAAATAAGCTGTACAATTAGGAAGAAAGGGAATGGCCGTGCGACCCACTAGCCCATTTTCTGCACCAGAACGTACGGTGTATTATGGGCAGCGGTGTGATTGGCTGTGGCTAGCAAAAGCGAACACAAGTTAGGCAGGGTTAGTAGAAGAGGCTTTTTTCGCCTAAAGGCCAAGTGCACTCAAAATTTCAACCTCTTGGAAATGTCATTTCCTTATAGTCTGCCTAAAAATACTGCAGAATACAAAATATGACAGCCGGAGTACGCATATCTGTGGTGCAAATGACAATCAAAATTAGGAGATTTTGAAAGTGAAATCTCGAAGAGCGCAGCCATTGCAGTTGGCGCAATCTTGCATGCAGCGCTTCGCCCTTGCTTTGGGAGAAGTGTGACCAGCGGAGCTCAACTGGTTCTCCTGGCTGGCCGAAGGAAAGCGTGCAGGGCTGGCCGCAACTTCACTTCCACTTTGTGGCTGCTCGCACGATCTTCCGGCAGGGGCAGCGTTGCCGTGACAGAGCTATTTTAAATGTTCCCAACTAAGGAACAACGCGTTTTACAAGGTTTCCAGTCATGTCCCAGTTGGTTTGGTAATATGTACTGTGCGTTCAAAGTAAATTTGGCCAGAGTGAAATTTGAGTGCAATTGGCAAGTACACACAAACATAGAAGCACCAGTGTGTACTGCTGTTGTACTGCACGCACCATGCTTGTTATAGCGGCACAGCAGTCCGGCTCTTTGGTATTGTCTCGCACGACACCGCCCGATTGGTGTAAGTGACATTGTCTTAGGGGACCCTGTTTGTCGAGCATAATTCATGTTTCACGAAAGGATTACTGGCAATAGTAACAAGAACAAGCCAGGTGCAAATACAGTTAGAAACGAAGCGAGGGCAGACACTGATCCTGCGCAGTATGGTGGTGCCATCTAGGACTGATGACGAGGTGTTCAGCAGTCCGCTACAGGCTAAACAGCCTACTAATGTTCGCTTGGAAATTTGTCCTGGTTATGTCATTGCAGATGTTACTAAACACACTATTTGGTGGGAGAGTCAAAAGTGTAAGTTAAATTGATTTTTCAGTAAATAAAGCATATTTTCCTGCCGGTCAAGTGCTGGAGGCCCTGTAAAACACCAAATCTTTCTAGTGCAAAAAAAAGTCTTTTGGCCCCTTTAAGGCACCTGCTTCTGGAGCCAGCCCGCCACGTACTTTTGCATGAGCGTTACTCCAAGAAAAAAGAATCGCGCGAGTGGCTAAGCAGCTGTGACTGAGGCGGAAAATGTGCATCGACTATGCGTGACTGCGCAGCAACCTGGAAAACACGAGGCCGAGTGAAGGCGGACACGAAACGACCAGCAGCGACATGCAGAAATGTGTGGCCTAACAGCGGTTCACCTGTCGGTGACAATCGCTGAGCAAATTCATTTTTGCCCAGGGGCGTTTTTACTAATGCTAGTGCAAAAGGGGCGAGTGGGCAGGAATCTGTTGCACCGCATCACCAGTGTCTATTAATTAACATCAGTGCCGGAATGGAGATCAAATCTTGTTGGACAGACGTTTGCCAATGTGGACTGCATTTGGGGAAGCCCTTTAAGAGCCTAGACTCTCGACGCGGATTGGCTGAGAGGCCACGTGCTCGCCAGGGGCCCAGGCAGGGGAGTGCACACTTCACGTTGGCTTATCGGGAGGCCCTTGTGGGTGCAGCAGCAGCAGCAGGATGCGCTACTGCCCGGCCAACGAGAGCCTGCTGCCCGTGTGGACCTCGCGGGGGGGCCTGTCGCTCTGCTTCCTGGACACGGTGGGGCCGCCCGTGCTGCTGCTGCTCATGCTGGTCGGGGGCGGCCTGCAGGGGGCCCTGTACCTGCGGCACGCCACCCGGCTGGACGCCCGCCTGCTGCGCCGCACGGGCTGCTACCGGCTGCACGTGAGTGCTCCACTGGGGAGCTGCTGCTGCTCTGGGTGCTGGGGACCGGCGTGAACGCACTCTCCCATCTGGCTTATTAGGAAACCATCTCAATGCTGTGGCCCCCTTACACGTCATACGCCATGCATCAGAAGCCATGCACAGTGGAACTGCACTTATACATCCCACGTTTTACGGCGGTCTATTCGAGTCCTGGTGAAGCAGAAACGATGCGTCCAAAACCTGAGTATTCTGGCGCGATTTCATGCTTGACCCACGTTATCCGACGACCCACGGGAAGATAAAAATTGCCATTGGTCTCGTAATTTTTTAGTGGGTGTGAAAACAGACAAAAAGCGACGGCAGAGGTGTTTCTTTACGTAGGTAGAAAATTGAAACACGCTGTAGCAATGGAACATAGAAGTGAGGTGCACCTTCTTCTGTTGTGGGTTTCATAGCAGTAGGTCGACGGGAGCATTTATCATCTGCACCTTGTCTACAATTCATCTGCAGTCCTGACAGCAGAACCCATCCATTACAAGTAACTTGTAATTTTTGCAGTGCCGCACGAAAACAGTTTACTCCTTCCGCCATGATTTCTTTAGAGGAATGATTATTCATTAGAAAAGTCCCCCAAAGAGTTGCAAACATAAGCAAAACTTTGATGCTGCTGTCAACTCAACGGAAGCCATTAAGTGCCTGCCAATACGCGTAGCACATTGTTTAGCTGTAAGTTGATCACAGGGCAGGTGATTTTTCATACGTGCTCAATTTTTGCAGACTGTTCTCATAATTAATTCCTTATTAAAACAATGGTGGAACAAAGAAAACTTGTTTCTGTGGGGCATGAAGAAGGTTAACAGTTTTCTTCTACTGCTGCTTTGGCCCACCAGAATCGCAGATGATAAATGTTCAGCAGAATGGCGAGTTGGGCTAGTTGTGGAAATTGCATTTTGAAACCTTCAGAAAGCGCCACACTGAAAAGACGCGACACGAAGAGAGGGAACACAGGACGAGTGCTCACTCACAGCTAAAGTTTGATCAGAAAAGACGAAGAACAAGTACCCTCCCAGTCACCAGACCACGCATGCGTCTCCTACAATCCGATGGGAGCAGCCCAGAAACCACACACCTACACCGTCAACTGCCACAGGGGGCCACCAAGACACGCAATCTCTTCCTCGTGTCAAGCAACAGCTGCCCGACTGACACACTCGTCCCCTCTCTGGGTTACCTGGAAAGCCTCGGCTACTTCTCTGGTCAAGTGCCGCGCATGCTTGCACGCAATCTGTGTATCTCAGAAAAGCAGCCTGCAACCACCACGGTGCCGGCATTGGCTGCAATGTTCCGCAAGACGTGACGGTACAGCCCCTTTCAGGGACAGTTCATGCTCCCTGAGCCGCAGGCAGGACTGAATGCAGTGTGAAACATGAAATGCGGTATGTTCATGCGGTATGTCAAGTGCAATGTTGGCTGTGTTTATGTGCTTCCACTGTCTTGCGATAAGGAGTACGTCGGACAAATGGGCAGATGCGTAAACATGCGGCTCAGGGAGCATGAACTGTCCCTGAAAGGGGCTGTACCGTCACGTCTTGCGGAACATTGCAGCCAATGCCGGCACCGTGGTGGTTGCAGGCTGCTTTTCTGCGATACACAGATTGCGTGCAAGCATGCGCGGCACTTGACCAGAGAAGTAACCGAGGCTTTCCAGGTAACCCAGAGAGGGGACGAGTGTGTCAGTCGGGCAGCTGTTGCTTGACACGAGGAAGAGATTGCGTGTCTTGGTGGCCCCCTGTGGAAGTTGACGGTGTAGGTGTGTGGTTACTGGGCTGCTCCCATCGGATTGTAGGAGACGCATGCGTGGTCTGGTGACTGGGAGGGTACTTGTTCTTCGTCTTTTCTGATCAAACTTTAGCTGTGAGTGAGCGCTCGTCCTGTGTTCCCTCTCTTCGTGTCGCGTCTTTTCAGTGTGGCGCTTTCTGAAGGTTTCAAAAAGATGAATGTTCCCGGAGACCTCCTGTTTTGGGAAAAACAAAACATAAAAAAAAGTTCTTTAGTTCACTTTCAATTTGCTTCCATTTCTAAGGCATTGACCATTTTATGGGAGAAAGACACCTTGGGCAACTGGCCTTGTGAGCTGTGTTTAGTGGGCATGTTGCTATCGCAAGGGTTAGTTTTAGACCGCTATCATCGAGTTATAGCCCTGTCATGTGGCAAATCTAACGTCAATCAAGGCGAGTGACATTAGCTGTTAATGACATTGGGTTTGGCCCTTCATGTCAGCACGGCGAAACAAATGTCATTTGATGCGGACAGCAGTGACGGTTAGTAAAACTCTCAGATGTGCAAGATCATAGTGAAAATGCATTCGTAATATTAAAGTGAGCCTTCGTATGGCCAGGCGAAAGAAAAATGCAGCGTTCCTGTGCACTCCGCCGTGCACTCCGCACGTGCACGAAAAAAGAGAGGAGAGCAGTTTTGAGTGTGGGGACGCGGACTGGCTGGGTTTATCGCAGTGGGGCACAGGGAGCTGCTGTGTGTGAATCCCAGCTCAAGCGATAATGCCCGGCAGTGCGGGAAGGGCAGCGTTAACGGTGGTGGCCAACCCTGTTTGCACGTTACCTCAAGGTGCGGAGGTCATGCGTAAAACACGTTACACCTGCTCTTTTTTCTCTTCTTTTTTCAAAATCTTTTACTTCTTCAAAGCTAAACAAATTACCTTGTCGATTGAAAAGATGCAGCTCTGTTTTAGGCAACATTCACGCGACAAGCCGAAAAAAATGAGCAACAAATGTGTGTCTTGGTACCTGCAAACATGTTGCTCACCTTTATATTGTGCATAAAACAACACGTGGGAGAAAATGCCGATCGATTGGTGGGTTTTAGTTTATTGCTAACCTTCCTTTCTTAGTGAAGGAGCACTGCTGTCGAGGCTACTCATTCAGTTGGGAAGCTAAGCTGAATGAGTTGCCATCTGGGCAAAGGTCATTTAGAATTTTTGTGTAACGCCAATTTAATGGCATTCACAGCTGTGATATCATTGTCTTGACAGGGGTGCATAGTACAGGGGCGAAGTGCATGAATTGGGGACCCCTTCTCGCACGCGCACGGGGCACGGCGTGGTCGTCTTGGACCTGTGCAGACGTCGCTGATGACAGCCCTGGGCAGCTCGTGCCTGGTGCGGCTGGCGGTGAGCTCATGGCTGGCGGGTGGCTCGGTGGAGGGCCACCAGCTGGTGTGGGCGCTGTGCCTGGCGCCGGCCTGGTTCCTGGCGGTGCTGGTGACGCGGCTGGAGCGCCACTGGGCCCTGCCCTCGGTGCCCACGCACGGCCACGGCCTGCCCCTGCTGCTCTTCTGGGCCGCCGGCGTCGTGCACGAGGCGCTCGCCTTCCTCGGCCTGCACAGCCCCCACTGGTGGTTCGGCGCCCACTCGTGTGTGCCCACTTCTCTTGGCTCTGATGTGACCACCTTGGCACGTGATCGGGCACAACTTGTTTTCCAAGAACCTTATGCAGCTTGCAAACACCTACCATAAAATGCATCTCACATGCTGTGGGAGCACCTAAAATGCATTACCCCTTCCTAAAAGAACAAAAACTACTTGGGCCATCCTATGCACGGAGTGTCTTACTAGCTTACCCACCTGCGCCACTGTCAACACGATTCTGCAAAACAGCTCTGGGCCACTTTGTGCTTTTCAAAGTGGCTTTTTTTGAACGACCCCTTTTGGCTTCTGTACTTAAGTGGGGCTCTGAAAACATTGGAGTACTGTTTGGAACGTTTTTTTGTCTTAAATTATGTGTGTTTTTTTTTTGTATTTTTATACATGCTTTCTTTTTTCCGCACACACCCAAAAAGACTAACAAAGGCAAAAACCACGTGTCATTCTGAAGAGCAAATAATCTGTGTTGGTACATGGTTATGGCTGCAGATGCTAGACAGAGCACAATCAATATTAGTACCAGAAAAAATATTAAATGCGTTTTCAGGGTTCTCGCTAAATGTTGCTGCTGCGCAATTTGAGTTGGGAATGAGTTCAGCAAAAAGAGGTGCATCTACCTTACTCTTGGCATGCTATCTTTGAGGACCAAGAACTTGTTCGGACAAAAGCATACTGAGCTATGGCAACTTCAAATTCGACACTGCGTGGTCTGTTAGGGTACCCTGTTCACTAGCAACACACCTGGTTTGAATGGCAATAATGCGTTCAAACCTGTGAGAATTGAGACATTTTTTAGCAGTAGAGATACTTGAGCTTTTACTTCCGCCATGGAGCGTTGCCAGAAAACTCAGCCCGGCCGAGCGCACGTGACCGCGTTTACCTTGTGGAAGGAAAAATGGTGATGCCACTTTTTGTGCCGGTGCTCTTACCATGCCAGGACGACGTCCACAGAGCCCTTTCTCATTCTCGCCTGCTGTGCCCCACTTTCAGCAGCAGAAGTCAATGCTCTGTGGACGTCCTCGGGGCATGGCTTCCGCCACACTTTGCATGGGACCACAGGGGTCTGTCGCATAACTGGGGGGCATTGGCAGCACGCGGAGCGAACTCCCCGGCGGGTGACACGGTGCGTGCAGGAGCAGGGACATAGCGGACGTGGCCTTCTTCGCCATGCGCTTTGTCCTCTCGGTGCTGGTGTTCGGCATCGGCCTGCGGGGCCCCTCGGTGCCCAGCTCGCAGGACTACTTCCTCTACGCCCGCGCCCAGGGACACCTGCAGGAGGCACAGGTGGGCAAGGCAGCTGTGGTCGGGCGCCCCGAGGACTAGCCAGGGTGCAGAGCGAAAGATGTTTCTGAACACCCAAGTGGTGGCTTTTCCAGAGGCCACACTATCAGCATTGGGCTCCAAGCTCATTTCCTGGCCCCCGCTGGAACTCTCACCTGAAAGCTGGAGGCAATGTCGAGGGCAGCAGGACAGTGTCACTGCGGGCTTACAGTGGGGCACAGATATTGAGGATATGGCCGCCAAGTGTTTTGTTTTCGGTGCCTGGCCGTGCATGTCTGTGTTTGTTGTGCAGTGCGTGTGTGTGCCACCCAGGCTATCTTATTTGGTAGGGAGGGTGTTTTGCCATATCGTTGCTCTTCCACCCTTGTCGCCAGTGTTCGGGAGCTAATTCGACTGTTCCAGAAGGAATCATGGGGAGAGACGATTGCTCACTAGGCAAACGCTGGGCCGTTTGATTCGGCCAACCTCCTGGACTGCTCCTTTGCTGCTCGTGCAGTCTTTGAGTTCTTAGCAGAGCGCAAGTTCCCTGCTGTGAACTTTGTTCCTTGAAAAAACTTGCAGCGGCTACGTCGCAGTATGTTTAAGCAAAGGGAAGACTGTATTCAGAGCTCTACAATGTGGCCCTTACCCATTGGGCACTGTTTAACTCTTTCACGACGGCGCCATAGGCAATCGGAAGCCGGCGTCCGATGATTTTAAATCTGCCGCAAAATCTGAAACCCGCGCTCCACAGACAACTATCGCCATCTGGTGTGTTCTTTGGCAACTTCTCTTTCAATTTCAGTTTCGTTTGTTTATGTGTCTCGTGTGGTGGCGGCGTAGCAAGAGAAATTTGAACCGAAGGGGGAGGGGAGGAGGAGGAAAAATGGCGTTGGGTTCGCGCCGCGCTCCGCACAGTCGGACTGCTGTAGCAAGCACTTCGGCAGCTCCTGGTGTCGATTTTTCTGATACCAGCAGCAGTGAGGGGTCAAGCAATGATGTGGGATCTTCAGATTTCAGTTAGAACGACGAAGCTCCGGTTCAGGTGCCTCGCACTTCAACAAGCGCTGGCAGGTAATTTCGTTGTGACTCCGCGCTGTATTTATAAACAAAACGTGCTTCTTATCTGACTACTGCGGTTTTGATTTTGTGTTTAGGGTCTCGAGAACGTACGGCCGGGATATTTTGCCAAATGCACCGCGCTGTATCGCGCTATCACCTTCAAGATAACCTGGCGCTCGTGTCAGATTAGCGCTGCAGGGTTCAGGTGCGACGCTTGTCGAGAGCACTCGATTTTTTTTTTCTTGTTTTTTACCACCGAACTGATAAGAATTTTGTGCGAGGACACAAAAGAGTATACCGTAATTACCCGATTCTAACGCGCACCCGATTTTTCTGACAAAAAACCGAAAAAACTTGCACCTCCGATTGTAACGCGCACGGAACGGTGTGAGCAAGAAAAACGAATGCGAGAGAAACGGGTGATTTATTTCCGGAAGTAATCTCACTCATCTCACTCCTCGTCGCTCTCCGCTGACCACAACATCTCGTCCTCGGTGCCGTCAAGCACGTTCGCGATGCCACACTTCTGAACTAACGTTCAACCATGGTCGATGGGATCGTGGCCCACGCCTCACACGCCCATCCCGCGAGCTTCAGAGGCGCACGCTTCAGCCGACCGCTCGTTTTGAACGCGTGAGAGCCGCTGCTGCCATTGTTTGTTATCAAGCGCGCAAGTGGAAAGATTTGACGATTTGTGTGAACGCCGATAGAAAAGCCTAGGCACCTATGCTTCCTGCGTCCGAAAAATCGTTGCTAAAAGCTTTGGTGCCATCTTGACATGGCGATGGCAATGGGTGGGACGAAATTTCCGCTGTTTCTGTTTCGGTTTCGTATCTGATGCATGTGATTTTTCAACCTATTTTTTCGGAAAAAAAGTGCGCGTTAGAATCGGGTAAGTACGGTACTTGGATGCACGTTTTACAGAGACTCACTCACCCTTGAGTGCCCTCGCGGCGTGGCACAGCCGTCAGTTGCGCTAGGTTGACGGGCCCTCAAAAAGCCAAAACTTGGTGTACACTGTTGAGTTATATATTGAATCATAGCCAAGGAACGTAGGAACAATTTGTATATCTTAAAATACGTGAAATAATTTTTAGACTCGGTAAAAGTGCCGATTTGTGATTTTCGTATACTTTTCTTGGGGCTTTTTTTCTGGTTACTTGACGAATAAACTGTAAGCAATTGTATCTTTAACAAAACTGCTGCTTTGTGTTTGGAAGAGCAATCTATAAGCTACAATTTCATGCATAGCAAGGCTACGTGTGTCCAGTAGCTCAAGAGAAAAAAAAAACGTTTTGTGGAAGCACTTAAAATCAGCCGTTTTTCCGCCGTAACGAAAGAGTTAACAGTGTTTGCATTTCACAGATGGGTCTATTTCGTTGAGGAGCAAGTGGAATGTTGTGCTGTTTCAATGCCTTGGTGGCTTACGTAGCGGTGTCCCACAGGGAATGGGCCAGAGGGCGGACAGAGAAGAGTGCTCTGTGGACACACACCGGACAGGGCGGCAGACGACAGCAACGCAATGAACGACGGGACGTTGGACACAGTACGGGTGGGCTAACGCGGGAGGCACATCTCGTAATTCAAGAGTTGACGGCAAGTTCCAGCAGTCTGGTAATGGATTGCGGAAGTGGCCAATGAGCAAATGGCCCAAATGCACTCTTGAGCCTTGGCGGCGGGTTGCGCGTCTTGTGGGCCAGAGCTCCAGCGGGATAGTTTCCACAGCTCCATGCCCTATTTGGCCACCCGTCTGCATCGATTGCTCCACGTGCTGCACCCTTTCCTCGTCTTTGTTGTTGTTCCCGCTGGCGTGGCCATTCATCACAATGCTATCTCAATGTTCCGAGCATGGCTATTCAACTGTTTGGTGCTGAACAGCTGTGCTCCGATTGTTAGTGCACTCTCCCCTTCAGCCACACGTGAAACGCATGCCTAGAAACACCAACGGTGGGCCTCAGCGCTGTTTCATTTTAGTGGCTTGAATTTCAGTGGCTTGCGTGTGTCCCGGTGGGGGGGGGGGGGGGGGGGGTAAAGGAGCAGTGTTGCCGGCCATGCCAGTGCCGGAAGGGGAGTGGGGGGTCCCGCTTGGGCCAGTGCCGTACTGGTGCCGCCGCTGCAGCCCCTGCTCGAGGAGGGCGGTGACGGGGAGGAGGCC
This sequence comes from Haemaphysalis longicornis, assembly GCF_048455015.1. Taxonomy (NCBI): domain Eukaryota; kingdom Metazoa; phylum Arthropoda; class Arachnida; order Ixodida; family Ixodidae; genus Haemaphysalis; species Haemaphysalis longicornis. The sequence continues at coordinate 11,313,778 of NW_027526295.1, forward strand.
CGCCGCAGCCCCTGGCGGGGCGTGGGCGCCAAGGTGCGGCTGCTGCTGCCCTTCCTGTGGCCCCGGCGCAGCCCCCGCCTGCAGGGCCTGGTGCTGCTCTGCCTGCTGCTGCTGGCCGCCGGCCGAGTGGTCAACCTCTTTGTGCCCATGCTCAACCGGGCCGTGGGTGAGTGGCAGCGGCTTTCTTAATTGACAAGGGCCAGGGTCCCTGTGGCAGCAGCTGCTGACTGCTGCGGTGCCGTGTGCCGTGCAGTGAACAGCCTGGCGGGCCGTGGCCAGCTGGTGTTCCCCTGGCAGGACATCCTGCTCTACGTGCTCCTCTGGTGCCTCCAGGGGCAGGGTGAGTGGGGGCCCTGCATGGCCAGCACTGGCGACCAGGAGGGAACCCGTCACATGTTCCACAGCAGCACAGGGAAGATTCCCATGGGGTGGGCAGTCTGCGCTGATACGCATGCAGGGCTGCTTATGACTCTCCGCAGCTTTGCCATGGAGACTGTGTTCGCTGCCTAAGAAAGGAAATGCACAGCGAGGCCACCCTCTCGGGGACTGCTGGGGATCCGGTTGTTTTTCCATTTCACCTCAGCCCCGCAGGGGGCACCTTGTGTACTCAAGGGTTTTGGTGAGTAGCGCCACCACGGCCCCGAGCTCCGCAGGGGTGCCTACTGCCGTAGGCACTTGGTGTCTTGCAACACCACGGACCCGAGCACATGTGGGGTGGACCTACCCACGTCCCGCCTGTGCGTGGCTTTGCCGTGTCCGGGGAAAAGGGGAACCTGGTGGCTGAGCCAAAGTTGGGGTTGTTTTGGACCTTTACGGCCCCCCAGCAGCAGCAACACTCCACTTTGGCCCCCGCTTCTCGCAGACGGTACCCCCGGTCTGACCCGCCCGGGGGGAATCAGCCAGTCGCCTTTTCCTCTCTTTCTCTCCACTCTTTCACTTTCCTATCTCCTCTCCTACCCCTGTCCTGTCATCTCCTTCCTTCCTGATTTCTACATTTTTCCTGGCGGCAAGGGTTAACCCTGTGCAAGGATATCAACCTTGGTACCAGGTACAGGGTTATAGCGGCAGAGTAACGGTTAGCGTGTACTTTAACATCACGTTCCCTTGTTGGGCTTGGCGGTGGGCTCTGCCGCTGAATTGATATGGCTTTTTCTATACCCCCCCAAAAAACTGATCGGCCTTCTAAAAGGGGCCGCACCGAGGTAACACAACTGAAACCAGTCTCCCAAGGTGAAACTTTCACAAAATACCTTGTTATCCACTCCGAAGACGAAAATGCACCGCTTGCTAAAAAATCTGTCTTCCTCATTGCAAAGTGCCTTGAAAGCGTTGTCGGCCGGGATTACCAAGCTAAGAAACTAGCCTCTGGTGATCTGCTGGTAGAGGGTCAACGAAAGAACCAGTCAGAACCTACTAAAACAGAACACCCTGGCTGAACTCAAAGTAACGGTCACACCACATCGTAGCCTGAATACAACGCAAGGCGGGATCTCTGAGAGGGAACTGCTTCACGAGACAGATGAGGATTTGCTTGAAGGACTGAAGGACCAGGGTGTCACGGCTGTGCGGCGGATCACCATGCGTCGCGCAGGTGAGGAAATTCGAACTAAGCATGTTGTTCTGACCTTCAACCGTCCAACGCTTCCTGAATCCGTCCATGCTGCCTTCATATCCTGTCCAGTACGCCCTTACATACCTAGTCCTCGAAGGTGTTTCAAGTGCCAGAAGTATGGCCACGGAACTCAGTGTTGTCGTGGCCGACCAACCTGTGCTCACTGCACACGTGCTGACCACACCAGTGATGACTGCAAAAAAGAACAAGTGAAATGTCCAAACTGTGGGGAACCACACGCTGCGTATTTGCGTGCATGTCCCGCATTCAAAAAGGAAAAAGAAATAATTCAACTCAAAGTCACTGAAAACCTAACCTTTGCACAAGCACGCCTGAAGCATGCCCTGCTTTCAGGCAGAAGTTACGCAGACGCTGCTCGCCGGGGGGTAGAGCGTCGTCTGGTGGATGCGGGCACCCAGTGCAACCTGGTCCCACTACAGCCCCCCGCTCAGCAGCGGAACGTTGCTCCTGTGGCTTCTACTGCTACACCCTCCTCTAGTGCTGTGCCTACGGCTTCCAGCGCGAGCTCAAGCGCGAGCTCAGTCCAGATGAGTGATGACCTGGCTCCATCCCGGGCATCTGCAAAACAGCAGAAGGCTGCTCCTGTGGTCACTGCTGTTGCAGCAATGTCCAGTGCTGTGGCTGCGGCCTCTAGCACAAACAGTGTCGCCACTGACCCTTCTCCTTCGGAAACCTTGGATGAGGCCACGGATGTCTCTCCAAGTACACCTGCTTCTGAAACACAACAGGAGCGCCGCAGTTCCACTGGTCGTGGTACATCAGACAAATCGAAGTCACCCACTGGGAACTAACTCGGCGACCTAGGTAAACTATTCAAAGGGCCGCAGAAGCACATCCCCTTCTCTGACTTTTTTAATGGAAAAAGAGCATCTCGTGATCTGTATTTCTCTTCTCTTAGTATTTATGGCTGCTGAAAGTATTATCCACTGGAATTGTAGGGGGCTGTTAAACAAGCTTGATGATATATACGATATACTCTCAAATCACAAACCAAAAATACTCTGCCTCCAAGAAACACACCTACGCCCATCTCAGACAAACTTTTTAACACAATACACTATATTCTGTAAAGACAGACTGAACTACCACCAGCCGTCTGGTGGGGTGGCAATTATAAGTACAAAACTCTGTTGCTTGTCAACACCTGCAGCTACAAACCTCACTTGAAGCAGTTGCTGTTAGAGCCATAATTTTTGATAGAGTAATAACAGTGTGTTCTCTTTATATTCCACCGGACTATCGCCTATCCAGCATTGAATTCGAAGACTTCATCAATGAGCTACCTGAACCCTACCTAATAACTGGGGATTTTAATGCCCACAACCCTATCTGGGGATCTGCGCGAGCTGACGCACGAGGGCGGCTTATTGAAAAGTTCATCACATCATCCGGCAGTTGCATCTTTAATAAGAAACATCCAACATACTACAACACGGCTCACAACACATATTCTGCAATAGACCTGGCAATTGGCTCCGCAATTTTACTGCCCACCTGTGAGTGGAGAGCAATTAACAACCCTTATGGCAGCGACCATTTCCCCGTGAGACTACTAGCTATAAGCAATAACTCCCAAGACACCGACTCACTTCGAACTTTTAAACAACATGCAGCTGACTGGAAAACATTCAAAAAAACTTTCCAGACTAACCCCTTCGCTAATAAGTCATTTAGATGTTGAAGCAGCCAGCTCACTTATTATGGCCCATATTCTTGACTGTGCTCAAAAAAGCATTCCAGAGACCACTCCTAAAACCCTCCCCAAACCTAGACCATGGTGAAATGAGGAGTGCAAGCAAGCGTGCACATTCCGAACAGAATAAAGCATGGACACTCTTACGCTGCTATCCTACAGCAGACGACCTGGTCAAGTTTAAACGGGCAAAAGCCAAAGGAAAGCGGACACAGCGCTTAGCAAAAAACGAAAGTTGGAGAAGGTTTATATCGTCTATCAACTCTTACACAGACTCTTGCAAAGTATGGACTAGAATAAAGGAACTAAAAGGCTACAAGACCAACCCTACTCCCCTTGTAAGTAGTGTGGGTAACACAATAAAAGACCAAGCAGGCGCTTTTGGCAAACATTTTGAACACGTATTCAGTTCCACCCATTACACACAAACATTTTTACACCACAAGAAAGCAGCTGAGCGCCAGCCCCTTTGTGTGAACAAATGCTCAAATGAGGGATACAGTGCCCCATTTACAATGCCTGAACTTATTGCTGCACTGTCTACATGTGGTAAGTCGGCCCCTGGAGCTGACAGAATTAGCTATGAGATGATCAGGCACTTACACAATGTCACACTTTACACAATACTCTCTCTCTTTAACAAAATATGGCAGAAAGGTCGCTTTCCAAGAGCGTGGAAAGAGGCAATTGTTGTACCTTTTCTAAAAGATGGGAAGGAACCCTGTTTTGCTGCTAGTTACAGGCCTATTGCCCTGATGAGCTGTTTATGTAAGCTCTTTGAAAAAATGTTAAACCGGAGACTTTTTTACTTTCTGGAGTTTTTACTTTCTGGTGTTCTAGACAAAAATCTGGCAGGGTTTAGGTCTGGGAGGTCAACTACAGATAATCTGGTTGCGGTTGAATCATATGTTAAAGACGCTTTTGTCCATAAACAGCACTGCTTCTCTGTGTTCATTGACATGGAGAACGCCTACGATAGAACGTGGTGATATAGTATTCTATTGGACTTGCAGTCGTTTGGCCTTAGTGGCAATATACTCAATGTTATTAAAGATTATTTGTCAGATCGCACATTTCGTGTCCATGTGGGGACTGCCCTGTCTAGAACCTTTGTTCAAGAAAATGGCGTACCCCAGGGAGGGGTGCTGAGCTGTGCACTGTTCATTGTTAAAATGAGTTCTCTTAAAACTGTGCTTCCTCGAGCTGTTTCATACTCTGCCTACGTTGACGATATCCAAATCAGCTTTAGATCCTGTAATCTATGTGAATGTCAAAACCAATTAAGTGTCAACAGGCTGGTTACATGGGCTGAAAAAAATGGGTTTCAGTTTAACGCTGAAAAAAGTGCTGTTGTTGTCTTCTCTAGGATACGTGGTGTTCAACCTCTTCCTTGCATCACGTTAGAAGGTCAGCCCATACCAGTAAAAAAGGAACACAGGTTTCTAGGTATTTTGCTCGACCACAAGCTCACATTCATACCACATACAATGGTTGTCGCGTGCTTCTGACATCATTTTTGCTCTTTTATGTGAGCCCCTCCCCTCTACAGTGGTTGTATGCCCTGAGGGTAAAATGAATAAATAAATAAATAAATATTAAATTACTAAAAGTAAAATGTCTGAAAACCATGAACATTTTAAAGGTACTATCTCATCGGTCCTGGGGAACGGATACAAAATGTCTGCTGGCACTTCTTAATAGTGTTGTTAGGTCAAGAATAGACTACGCCAGCATTTTAAACCAGTCTGCAACCAAAACAGCTCTCAAAATGTTGGACCCAGTATACAATTTGGGGCTTCGCTTGGCCACAGGTGCACATCGAACAAGTCCTATTCCATCCCTTCATGTCGAATCAAATCGGTGGTCTCTAGGGTACCAACACTGCTCTGGTGTATGCCGCAAAGATCACTTCTCTGAAGGAACACCCTCTGAATACCATAATGAAAAATAAGACAACTGATCATCTCTTTGAAAACCGACCATCCATAGCTCCACCTTTTCCGCTGGCAGCGTCACACCTCGTCAGCGAGTTCCAAGTTCTTCTTACTGATGTCTACTGTACCTCAATTTATGATTTGGTCGCTCCGTGGGACACTTTCCCAATCCGCTGTGACATGTCCTTGAGAGAAATACAAAAGAAAAATGTACCAAACTTTGCCATCACTCAGCATTTTTCTGTTCCTCCGTTACAAATACAAGGCAGCTGAATTTTACACAGATGCTTCAAAAACTACCACAGCCATATCCTGTGCTGCAAATGGCCCCCTACTTAATATGTCCACAACAATGAACACGAACACAGGTATATTCACTGCAGAGGCGTACGGTATTCTACTGGCTTTAAACCACATTCTTCAAAATAAAATTAAGAACTCAGTTATATACACGGACTCTCTGAGTGTTGTCTCAAATCTATCATCTCGGAAGGTCAGTAGAAACCCTACTTTTAATTGTGTTTACTTTTAATTGTGTTCAGGCTTATGGCCTGAAGCTCGTTGTCACAGTCTGCTGGGTTCCTGGCCACTGCGGCATTGCTGGAAATGAAGCTCCTGACCGTAGTGCTGCAGCTGCCGCCCTTCGAAGCAGCATAGACATAAACGAGGTCCCATATCAAGATCTGAAACCTTTTGTAAGAAGGAAGCTGCGGGACCACTAGCAGCAACAATGGGATGGAGAAGTAGAGAATAAACTACATATTGTTACGGGGAAAATGGTATATTGCAGGGGTAATTAAATATGCCACACGGTGGGGAACGCAGCAGCACACAGTCTCAAGTGGGTACAGCCAGAGCGAGATGGTTCGTCCTCTTTCTCATCGTCGGTCAACCGTCCACCGCACCAGCTGTCCGGGCTGTCAGAGGGTGCATATCCATCCCGTGACATAACCCTCGCCGGTAGAAGCACTGTCTCGGGGCTCATGAGCCTGGTGCGGAAGTTTGGCGATAGGGCTTGAGACATGCACGACGTCCGCAAGGATGTGGCGCGACGTGTCAGCTTTAACTGGGCCGATTTCGCGTGTTACGGGGGTAACCTCACGGAGTATACGATAAGGCCCGATTACCGGGACAAGAGTTTTTCACAAAGTCCCACGCGGCGTGAGGGCGACCACAGAAGTACTAGTGACCCCGGTGCAAAGTGGCCATTCTGGTTCCGGCTGTCATAATGTGTGTTCTGGGACTGTTGAGATGAGGAGAGGTGGATACGAGCAACTTGTCGGGCGTGATAAGCGCGAGCTATGGCGGTGCGGGCATAGTCGGGACGTGTGTACAGTAGACGGCAAGACTGTGTCCAGGGGCAATGCTGGTTCACGGCCGAAGAGCAGATAGAAGGGGGAATAGCCAGCAGTGTCATGACGCGACGAATTGTACGCAAAAGTAATGTAGGGCAAAGCCACGTCCCAGTCGCGGTGGTCTGCGGAGACGTATATGGACAGCATGTCGGTAATTGTTCGGTTAAGTCTTTCGGTCAGGCCATTAGTTTGAGGATGGTAGGCGGTGGTGATCTTGTGATGGGTGCAGCAGGAGCGAAGAATGTCGGCAGTAACTTGCGATAGAAAGGAGCGGCCACGATCTGTAAGGAGCTGTCGAGGGGCCCCGTGAAGAAGGATAATGACACGAAGCAGAGAATCGGCAACTTCAGTAGCGCAGCTCGTAGGAAGGGCACGTGTTATTGCATAACGCGTGGCATAGTCGGTGGCGACGGCTATCCATTTATTGCCGGACGTGGACTGGGGAAATGGACCGAGCAAGTCTAATCCAATGCGGAAGAATGGTTCACTTGGTATGTCCAATGGTTGAAGAAGCCCAGCTGGAGGAGCATTGGGAGTTTTCCGCTGTTGGCAGAGGTCGCAGGAGCGCACATACTGCCGGACAGATCGGTAAAGGCCGGGCCAGAAGAAGCGGCGTCTGATGCGATCGTAGGGGCGGGAAACACCGAGGTGGCCAGCAGTTGGGAGGTCATGAAGTTGTTGGAGAACATCCAGACGAAGGTGCTCAGGAATGGCGAGTAATAATTCAGGACCGTCAGGACGAAGGTTCCGACGATACAGAATTCCGTCTTGCAGTTCGAACATGCGAACTGAAGGTGTCGATGGTGTAGAAGTAAGGCTCTCGATAAGGGAGCGCAGACGAGGATCCCGTTGTTGTTCGTCGCCGATGTTGGTGAGGGTCGAAAGAGACATTATGGCGGGCGCAGCAGCAGGAGCTGGGTCGGGTGGATCTACGGGGTACCACGATAAGCAGTCAGCATCTTGATGCAGGCGGCCTGACTTGTGTATGACCGAATAGGAGAACTCCTGAAGGCGCAAAGCCCAGCGACCCAGGCGTCCCGTTGGGTCTTTGAGCGAAGACAACCAGCACAGAGCATGATGGTCAGTAATTACTGAGAAGTTGCGGCCATACAAGTTGGGGCGAAACTTAGCCACGACCCATACTAGAGCAAGGCATTCTCTCTCAGTGATGGAGTAATTGCGTTCAGACGGGGAAAGAAGGCGACTCGCATATGCAATGATGCGATCGCATCCGGCTTGGCTTTGGCTGAGAACGGCTCCAATGCCATGCCCACTGGCGTCAGTGCAAACCTCGGTGGGAGTGGTAACGTCGAAGTGGGCTAACACCGGGGCAGATGTCAGCCAGGAGATTAATGCGTCAAATGCCTCAGCTTGCGCAAGGGCCCACGAAAATGTGGCGTCCTTCTTCAGTAGATCAGTGAGAGGTTTTGCGATGTTGGCAAAGCCTTTTATGAACCTGCAGAAGTAGGAACAAAGGCCAACAAAGCTGCGGATGTCAGCGGTAGAGCGAGGTACAGGAAACTGCTTCACGGCTTTGACTTTATCAGGGTCAGGCTGAACACCTTGGGCGTCAACAAGATGCCCGAGAATGTTTATATGGCGCTGGCCGAAGTGACATTTGGCAGAGTATAACTGAAGGCCTGCTTGGCAGAAAAGCGCGAGTATATCAGACAGGTGGGTAAGATGGGAAGCAAAGGAGGGCGAAAAGACTATAACGTTGTCCAGGTAGCATAAACAGGTAGACCATTTGAATCCTCGAAGAAGAGAGTCCATCATGCGCTCGAATGTTGCAGGCGCATTGCATAAACCGAAAGGCATTACCTTGAACTGGTACAGGCCATCAGGGGTGACAAAAGCGGTTTTTTCTTTGTCCAAGTCAGCTACAGAAATCTGCCAATAACCGGAACGGAGGTCAATAGAAGAAAAGAATTGGGCACCATGGAGACAGTCAATGGCATCATTGATGCGGGGCAGGGGATATAAATCCTTCTTCGTGATTTTGTTGAGGTGGCGGTAGTTGACGCAAAAGCGCCAAGTGCCGTCTTTTTTTTTTTTCACTAACACCACCGGTGAGGCCCATGGACTGCAGGATGGTTCAATTATGTCCTTTTTCAACATTTTATCGACTTTGCTTTGGATGACGGCGCGCTCGGCATGCGACACGCGGTATGGTCGTCGGTGAATTGGACTAGAGTCACCAGTGTCGATACGGTGCTTTACGGCCGTCATTCGTCCCAAAGGACGATCGGGGAAGTAAAAAATGTCGCAGTAATTAAGCAGCAGGCGGCGAAGATCATGGGCTTGCTCTTGTGAAAGGTCCAAGCTCAGCATTGTCATCACCTTGTCAGTGAACGCAGGAGCAGCTGTATGAGGAAAGTCACAGTCAGGGGAAGTGGTGGCCAAAGCTGAGACTTCGTAGTCGTGTAAGGGGCACACTGACGCAAGCGTGATTCATTTCGGTAATACCTGTGCATGAAAACCGAAGTTCAGGATAGGTAGAGACAGTCTGCTGCCAGTGATGGAGGCGACTGAGTGAGGCAGCGTTACATTTCGTGTCAGCAGAACGTCAGTCATTGGAGTAATAACATACTCGCCATCAGCTAGAGGGCTGGGGACTGCCAAAGAAACATGCATGATAGCCTGAGGCAGGAGACGGATGTGCGTTGTTAAACACAGGCAGTTCGGGTGAGTGTTATCGGCCACCGGCGCACTAGGTAGCTCCAGACTCGGGAATCCTGCGGCACAGTCGATGAGCGCAGAATGGTCGGCTAAGAAGTCAAGGCCTAAGATCACGTCATGTACGCAGTTTTCTAATACGGCAAACAAAACAGGAACAGTTGGCCAGCAATCGTAACACGAGCAGTACACATTCCAGCTATTATGGGCGTTCCAACATCAGCTAGTTGGACGCGAGATAGGGCAGGCGTCGAAACCTTATGAAGGCGAGAGCGTAGATTTGAGCTTATCACCGATATTGTCGCCCCAGTGTCAATGAGTGCACGAACAGGAATGCCGTCAACTTCAACTGCTAGTAAATTGTCTGTGGTAGGGAGGGTCAGAAGAGGATTTGCGGGCCAAGTTGAGAATGCAGCTTCACCTCTGGGAGCTGCATCCTTTAGTTTTCCGGCGAGTAGCGGTTGGAGGTGGTCGGAGATGAAGGTCTCCGAGTCTGTGGTGAGCGAGACTGACGTCGGTGCGGTGAGGGCGAGCGGGCGAATCGGGACGTCAAAGTGGCGGCGGAGTCATCTGGTTACGAGATGTAAAGCGGCGGGGCGTACTGTCGAAGCGGTCAGGGGAAACGTTATCACGAGGAAACTGGAACCAGCGGCGCTGACAGTAGCGAGCAACATGTCCCACACGCCTGCAGTTGAAGCAGATGGGCCGGTCGTCTGGTGTTCTCCACTCAGATGGATTGCGATACCGGGAAGAAACATACTGTATTTACTCGCGTAATCCTCGCACTCGCGTAATCCTCGCACCCCTAATGTGAGCCACCAAAACTTAAATTTTTTGGTTCCTCGCATAATCCTCGCACCCCCAACTTTGCAGCGGCGAAAGTTGCCTGCTCGCGAAACCCGCATGGTGCACGTGCTCTCCAACGCGTGCCCTCCCCCGCGCCGCTCCGTTCGGCGGAGAGCGCTGTGTATGCAAGGCCATACAGGCGCCCTAACAACCCGCATGGCTACTCCCTAACAGGCGCCCTAACACACTACTCACACTGTCCTTGAGCCGGTTTCGCGTGCGCGCAACTAGACGGTGTTCGCGCAGCCCGCTGTCGTGTCATCGTGTCGCCGTCGTGGTCCCGTCGTTGAGCGGCAGCAGTCAGTGAGTCAGTCGCGTCAGTGGTGGATAGCTCGCTGCCATTTTGAGAACTTTTTGATCTCTTTGTTTTGTGCTTGGTGCCGCTTCGCCATGGGGAAGAACGCCAGCTACACTGCCACTTTCAAATTGAAAGCGATAGAGTACGCGATCGAACACGGCAACCGCGCCGCAGGCAGGCACTTTGGCGTCACCGACTTCAACGTGCGTTACTGAGTAGGGCACGCACATGACGACGACGAGATAGGGCGCGCGCCAGAAAGCAAAGGCGGCAATTTCATGATCGCTGATCGACGGGAGACTGTTTACGTTGTAAATAATAAAATAAAAAGAAATAACTGCTGTTGGCAACACTGAGCTTACTTATACAAAAAACGACCGCTACAATTAGCGGGATTGGCAGAAGGCAAACTGGCAACACTGTGCACCTGAATTTTTTTCCCCCGCATAATTCTCGTGCCTCTAACTTTGCATTGACTTTTCCGAAAAAAAAAGTGTGAGGATTATGCGAGTAAATAAGGTAGTCGCTGCGGAAAACGGCTCGGGGAGGTGCTTGTTGCAGCGGGTGGTGGCTCACCGAACAGACTGGATGGATGCCCATGTTAGCAAATTCCTCCTGAAAAACAGCTTGAATAAGGGAAACGGTGGGAATGTTTGTCTCCGTCATGCGTGGTAGAACGGCCGCAGGAGCCATGGCTTCAAGTTCGCGGTGTACAATCCTGGTCACCACATTTTCAGAAGGCCCAGTATCCATGCTGCGCGTGACCGGGGGTGGAGGCGACGGCAAAAATGCTGCTTCGCAGGTTGAAGTAGCCGCGGTATTCGGAAGCCGTGCGAACTGGGTCGTGATACGACGGCTTTTGGCTAGTTCAAAGCGCCGGCATTCCTTAATTATCGCGTCGACCGTGTTGCAATCTTTGCAAACCAGCAGATTGAATGCATCATCAGCGATCCCTTTCAGTACGTGGCCGACTTTTTCTTCTTCATTCATTCTGTCGTCTGCGCGCTGGCACAGGGACAGAACATCCTGTATGTAGGCCACATATGGCTCGGTCGACGTCTGAGCGCGAGTCGCGAGTTCTTTTTTCGCAGCAAGCTGGTGGCACTCTTTCTTTCCAAATACCTCACAGAGCCCTGCTTTGACGGCGTCCCAACTAGTAAGGTCTGCTCCGTTCGTTTCAAACCATGCGAGTGCTGCTCCCTTCAGGATGAAAGGAACATTTGCGAGCATTATAGTTGGGTCCCAGCCGTGCAGGGCACTTCCTCGTTCAACAAGTTTGATCCAGTCTTCAACGTCGGTGTCATCGGTACCGGAGAATTTTCCAGGCTCACGGAGCTGCGCCATGACTACGAACGGGGCTGCGGCGGTGCCCCCGAGGTGTTGGCAGTCATCTCGGTTGAGCCGATGCGACGACTGCTTTGGAGATCCGTGGCGATGGGACGTTACCCTGCACCTCCACCAAAAAAAGTTACGGGGAAAATGGTATATTGCAGGGGTAATTAAATATGCCACACGGTGGGGAACACAGCAGCACACAGTCTCAAGTGGGTACAGCCGGAGCGAGATGGTTCGTCCTCTTTCTCATCGTTGGTCCACCGTCCACCGCTGGGGCCAATCCCTAGGTGTCCATATTCCTTTCAGAGGGTGCATACCCATCCCGTGACGATATCATTAAACCCAAAATAGAAAAGGCTCGTGCTGAAAAAACATGACAGATTTGTAGAGGTAGCATTATGCAGATTAAGAATTGGCCACGCACACATCACACACTCATACCTTTTAACAGACGCAAACAAGCCACAGTGCCATCGATGTGGGGGTCAGCTTTCTGTCCTTCAAATGCTTATTGAGTGTGACATGTGCAACAGTGAAAGGAAACGTCATTTTAATGAAGCTTACACATATAACATTCCCTTGCACCCTTCATTAATTTTATCAGACCATCCAATGTTCTCATACAAAAAAAGTTTTTAGTTACCTAGCAGATGTAGACTTTAAAATACATATCATATACAGTTGAACCTCGTTATAAGAGACACTGATGTAAGAGACAAATGGGTATAAGAGACACTATACACCCACATGGTTGACTGCCCAATCTTTCCCATTAAATTGACCTCTTTTATAACAGACATTGGATGTAGAAGATTGGTTATAAGGGACAAGTCGTCCTAGAAGTTTATTTAATCAATAATCTCGCTTGTAACCGACATTTTAACTTCAGATGCAATGCCACCAGTCACTAATTGCAGTTGCTTCCATTGTGGAAACACAGGTGGACGACAGACGCCTGCAGTCGCTATTATTATAACTTCGGCAAACACACAGTGGTTCAGTCAGCTATGAAATGATGATGAGAAGCCCTGCCAATGGAAATGCAACTTACAGAAGTGGTTGAAGCTTACTGCCATCCATTGGATGGAGCGCGATTGCACATGCGGGCTCTCCCACTCGCATAGCTCCCAATCAAGAAGCACTGCAGATGTTGAGTCCTGCAAGCGTAATGAATAGCCTGAACACACAGCGGAAGAAGCTGTGCACTCCGGCTATTCATCAGGCTTGTGAACTCAACATCTATGATTGATCTTCCACAAACAAGGAAAGGAAAAAACGCTTGTAGAATCGATTGTAAAAAACAGTGTAAATACAGTCATGAAGCAAACAAAGTTTCATAAATTCTGGGGCCAAACATTAATTAGAATTAATCTTCTCAAACATGCTGTAGCGTTCTTTTCAGCTTATATTAGCCATAGAGTGCCCACATTGAACTAGGGTCTGATTAGTAAGTGAAAACATGACTCCCTGCTTATAAGAGACATCTCTTATAAGAGACAGAAACTGCTCCCCGGTACGTGTCTCTTATAAAGGGGTTCAACTGTAGCCCCATAACCTCACCTGTGTTCATTATGTGTTTTAAAACGGTGGTGGAACCTGAGGCTTTACACCTTAGGTGCTTGCACTCACTGTTTTAATTTCCCTTAGTACAGTCAAAACCCGCGATAACGAAATCCCGCGGGTACGAAATTCCTGCGGCAACGAAATTTTTTCGCATCCCCGGCGAACGTCCATCGACGCCCGTCCATCGCGGCAACGAAACGTTTTTGGAAACTGATCCTGCGTTAACGAAATTCAATGCAAGTTGGTCGGCATTTTACCTACCCATTGGAGGTTAACTGTGTCCAATAAGTGCTCAAGTGCATTTTTTTGGGACTCAAAGTGCGAAAACTTCAGCCATAGCACACTTGCATGGCCGCCACCACATTTGTTTACAAAATACCGCGCAGCCAAAGGCTGTGGTAGCCACCTTAGCCATGGAGGCAGTCTCGCAGCGGCACCACCAGGGGGCGACACCTGGTGACTCAAGTCGCTGCTTTGGCTTCGGCTACGCTAGCCAACTACCGCTGAACAGAGAGCGTGCGCTTGTTGTTTATGTGCGGCGATTGGCATGTTTGCTCTCAGTAAGATGCCTTCGCCAGCCTAAAAGTGAAGGTTTTTATGGCTACGAGATAAGGCAGCCATCATCGCCCAAGTTAGTGGCCCAAGGGAGCATAGCGCCGATGAGTTTGGAAACGCCTGCAGCTAGCTCAACCATGTTTAAAAGCAAGGATCCCACCAGTTCTCAATGGTGCATGTGCGCAAAACAAAACAGTGACGGCTGTGTCCTTTGTGGACGTTGAGAAAGCGGTGCTCACTAAGTTTTGTAAACAGTATTGGTGCAACGAGGTGCAACTCTGTCTGGCAAAGTTTGTAAACAGAAGAAGCTGGCCTTCACTTGCATGATTGCACATACTCGGTGCCGAGGGCCAGGGCGAAAACCGTGTGAACCCACGGAATGTTTTGGATGTGTTTGACACGATCTCGTTGTTCTTGGGCGCGCACGACGACAAGCAATAAACCACTTGTACAATGATAGCTTAACTGTGGCGTTGGCTGCAAGGGAAGGCTCACGAAGTAATATAACCGACTTTAGGGAATAAATTTTTGGTTTGTGGCCAATTTTCCGGTCGTTTATGTTTCATTCTTGCGGCAACGAAATTCCCGCAATAGTGGATTTTCTGGCTTTCCTCGGCAGTTTCGTTATTGCGGGGTTCCATTGTATACTCACTATGCTTTAATTATGGCCCCCCTGAGTAAAGTTTTTTAAACTAGTGCCTCCTTTACAGCTCCTTCTGATCTCGTTCATCATTGTCATGGCGCTCTTTGCCTTTGCCGGCCTTGTGCCATTAAGCCCGAAATCATCATCATCATCATCAGCCCCAGGGTCGCAGCACAGACAAGAGCCGAGAGAGTTGGCCACCGAAGGAGCCTCCGCACGGCCGGCCATTGGAGCATCCAGTGGGGGAGGCAAACGGGGGTCCACATCATGAGAGTGCCACCCGCACGTCACGAGCCGTACTTGGACGTGTGGGTTACAGTACAGCGTAGACCATTTATAGTGCAGGACCCGATGCAACACTCTGACCTCCACTTGGCTTCCCATAGAGCCCAATGGACAAGCATACTGCTTAATACGTGGTTGTCCAAAGCACAATACCCTTTACGAGCACACATTTTTGGCGGGCCCACTGATCGACTGACGTAGCCGGGGCGTCATTTTAGGGTCGCAAGAAAGAAAAAAAAAAGATGGAGTCAGCCATCTAACGCACTCCCTGCTCTCCTTTAACCTCGGCACAAAATAAAAAAATAGGCACTCTTTAGTTCGTGGGTTCTGTTTGTGCTGACGAGATCTGCCCTCGGGAGGTAGCGTGGTGAGTTTATGTACATACCGTAATTACCCGATTCTAACGCGCACCTTTTTTTCCTGAAAAATAGGTCGAAAAATCGCATGCGCGTTAGAATCGGATACGAAACCAAAACTGCCGAAACAACGGAAATTTCGTCTCGCCCATCACCATCTCAAGATGGCGCCAAAGCTTTTAGCAACAATTTTTCGGATGCAGGAAGCATACGCGCCCAGGCTTTTCTATCGGCGTTAACACAAATCGTCAAATCGTTCCACTTGCGCACTTGATAACAGCAATGGCAGCAGCTGCTCTCACACGTTCAAAACGAGTGGTCGGCTGAAGCGTGCGCCTCTGGAGAAGTTCGCAGGGTGGGCGTGCGAGGCATGGGCCACGATCCCATCGATCATGGTTGAACGTTCGTTATGAAGTGTGGCATCGCGAACGCACTTGACCGAGCCAAGGACGAGATGTTGTGGTCAGCGGAGAGCCACGAGGAGGGAGATGGGTGCGATTACTTCGAGAAATAAATCGCCCGTTTATCTCGCATTCGTTTTTCTTGCTCACAAAGTTCCGTGCGCGTTACAATCGGCAGTGAAAGTTTTTCCGTTTTTTTTTTGCCAGGAAAATAGGGTGCGCGTTAGAATCGGGGGCGCGTTAGAATCGGGTAATTACGGTAATTTATTTGGACGAATGGCACTACACCACAATTTGGCACCACAAGCAGCCTTCAGTGTGGTGCAAAGGAAAGGAAGGGGAGGTGTGTACAATAGTGAAAGAAGAGCATAATAACGGGAAAAAAGTCATGTGACTGACTCACACATGATTCTACAACACAAAAGAATGCACTCGGGCTTTAGGCGCATTTTTAACAGCTCGGATAAAAGTGCTGTAACAGTGAAAAATACTCACATCAGGTGCCTCAAGTAAAGGAGCTGTGTTCTCCGGATGGGACCTTTAGGATTTACAGCTGGATGAAATAGTGGCAAGGACCAGCATTGTGTGGGGACATGAAAATTGATGGAAGTTAGCAAATCGGCAGAGTCAACAGCACAATGAATGAGCTTGTGAAGAAAGCACATATTGAAGAGTGTTGTTCTGTCACTCAGTCTGCTTAAAGGCCAACTGCACTCAAATTTCACCTCGGCCAAATTTGTCTTTAATGCGGAGTAAGTACCCCAAAATAAGCTGAGACACAAGTGGTAGCCCCGTGAAACGCCTCGTTAATCAGTCAGAAGCGTTTAAAAAGGCTCCGCCGCAGACCACTCTGCACCTGCTGGCGGATCGCGTAAACAGCCATGACGCGCCTGTGACGTTCCAGTCGACGGTGGCTTTTTCCTCTGGCCAGCCACGCAGCGGGAGAACCGGTCGAGCTCTGCTGCGCCGTGCGCGCGTAGAGCTTGCGCGCAGACATTCTCCCGAACTGGTGACCGTCCGGCCGCTCGCTGGACGGCTGCAACGTCACTGCAATGGCCGCGCTCTCCTCGGTTTCGGTTTCAAAATCGCCGATTTTTGCTGGCCGCTTGCAGCGTCCACGTGCGTATTTCAGCTGTTGTATTTTGCACGTTGCTTTCTTTTTAAGCAGACTATACGGAAATAGGGTTTTCAAGAAGTCGAAATTTTGAGTGCAGTTGGCCTTTAATCCCATGTGGTGAAGTATTCTGTCGTATGTGTAATATATTCTTCTGAAAGGGTAACCATTATAATAGTTTCTAACAGATCTCGTCTGGACCCGTTCCAGGGACAGTGACAAGTATTGAGGAACAGAGTTCCGTACAACTGAAATTTACTCTAGCCGGGAATGCACAATAGCCCGAAAGCGGTACAAATAGCAGGTAGGATAGGTGAACTCTTTTGTGATGCGTGTTAGTCGCCTTCGTGGCTTCGCTGCCTTTTCTTTAAATGTGGTGTTTAAAACTCGGTGATGAGTCGGTGTACACCCCCAAGTCCCGAACTGTTGGCAGCCGACTAATGGAACCACCATGCAGCTTATACAAAAATGGAATCGGCATCTGTCTACGACGGTATGAGGCCACATTTGTCTTGGATGGGTTGATGTGAAGCATGTTTGCTGAACACTAGGCTGACACGGTGTTAATGTCGCGTTGTAGAAGAGAGCACTCGCCATCCCTATCTATAGGCCGAAAGATCTTAATGTCATCAGCCAAGTCATTAGTAAAACTCGAGAATAACAGGGGCCCAGGTTGCTTCCCTGAGGCACTCCAGAAGTTGACTGAAATGGACCAGAGAAACAACTCAAGGAGCAACCCTTGTTTCCATTATTGCGTTGTGCTGATAAGCAGTCACCCTTTCCCTTTTAAAACATCTGAGGATGGCAAGCCGAGACGCTTTGGAATCACGGACACAAGCTGGGGTGAAAGGTGGAATTGTGGGAGTTCCGTTTTGGGAGGCCTCCTTAGTCCAGAAAGCCCTGGTCCTTGGCTGCCCGGCGGGCCCTGTCTGGCTGGTCTTGAGGGCGTGAGCTGGTCAGTTGGTCCTCCCACCGCTCCAGGGTGGGCTTTGGTGGGGGGGTTAATGGTGGTGCTGCCGCACCATATGGTAAGAACAAAAACAAGAATCTCGCTTGCGTTCTTATCACGTTGTCCTGTGGCATCCCTTGATAACGCTAAAAAGCGCAGTGGCATCTGTTCACAGACACTAACACACACAGTCATGCTTCCTGAAAACACAAACGCAAAGGAAGTTGAAGTTGCGGCCGCAGTTTGTAAGGCCCTGCAGCATGTGGGGGAAAAGAGGAAATAAAGACTGCTCTTAAGAGGCCTTCGTTTGAGCGATGATAAAGAAAGAATGAGGTTGCGATGTGGCTGGATTTGTGCATGTTTTGTTCACAGTGCGGAGTTGCGTGGCTATGTGCGAGCGGCCTACGCTCTCTCCCGTGCAGGGGGCAGCAGCCTGCTGTCGAGTGCCCGCTCCTTCCTGTGGATCTACGTGCAGCAGTTCACGGTGCGGGAGGTGCAAGTGGAGCTGTACGCCCACCTGCACGGGTGCGCAAAGGGGTTCTGTCTCTAAAGCCACCGGCTCTTTCTTTGGCGAGTTCTCGTAGGACGCACCACGGGCACGAAACCCACCTTTCTTAGCCGAGCCTCTTGTGAGGCGCTCTGGGTCCGCTAGCCGAGGTGCAGCTGTTGAGGCAGCTGGGTGGGCGGGGCCTTGACGCAGGCTGTCCATGAGCTGGCACCTTGGCCGCAAGACGGGGGAGGTGCTCAAGGTGCTGGACCGGGGAACCAACAGCGTCACCTCCCTGCTCAGGTACGGCTCCTCCCCCCCGGGCACTCCCCCCCGGGCACTCCCTGGGTGGGGAAGGGACGAAGACTGGCCCCCTGTTGCAGCTACATCCTGTTCAACATTGTGCCGGCCGTGGCGGACATTGTGGTGGCTATCGTCTACTTCACCGTCTCCTTCAACGCCTGGTTCGGCCTCGTCGTCTTTGTCACCATGGCCCTGTATCTGGGTGAGTCGGCCCCTGCCGCTCGAAGCTTGCACCAGCTGGCACATCACTGGCAGAGGGGCAGGCTGCGCAGTGGACGGGACGGAGACGAGACAGACACGGGTGCTTGCAAGCTACCAAAAACAACAAGGAAGAAAGGGGGAGGGCAGCACCAAATTGATTCCTACAAAACGCACAGCAATGGTGACAGGTCTCAGGTTTCTAGATAGCGAATCTCTTTTTGGAAGAGCTAATGCAATCTTCACTGTGCCTCGCATTCGGCTCCTAATAACGGCCCAGTACAGTGCCTTTTCCAAACAGAGGATGCAACTTTTGCAGTGCACATTGGCGTGTTCACGTAAACGGTGGTTAATGCAACAACCCGTCTGGCCTATGAGTGGGATGCTGTACACCACTTGAGATTGGCATTGAACACAAGGCCGAGCACGTTTCTTTTCACAGCTCTTGGCTGGACTGTGCTTTCAGTTGACCAAGTTTGGCTTGGGCCTCGACCAACCGACAGACCTGCGAATTGACGCTTGGCGCCACTGAATGCTCGCGTGACCGTAGTAGGGGAGAAGGCGCTTTATGTCCAACACACGTGAGAGTTAGTAAATGTTAGATCGAGATCTAAAAATCTTCTTTTGCAGTCTACGGGAGTTTCCGATGACAGCTGTAAGGGCTTCAACTCAACCTGGAAGACATCCGAGGTTTCGTACATGTTGGTTTTGTCTGGTTGACAAAAAACAAGAAAAATCCTCAACGTATCTAAAAACTTTTTCACATCTCGTTTCGGCAAGGTGCAGCCCAAGGCTTCTGTCAAATCTAGCTAACAACAGGTCACTTAAGACTGGCGCCACGCATGACCCGATACATATGCACTCCTTTTGAATAACAACACCACTGCCATAGTGCACAACAGTGGACTGGAGGTAAAAGCTCAGCAGTTCCAGAAAACGACTCGCATCAGTGCCACAGGAGTTTTGCAATTTCGCCCCTCCTCATTGGTCGACGCACGAGCTGACCTCTTGGCAGACGAGCTCCTGGGGAAGTGAGCAAAACAGGTCCTTCACATCCACAGAGGACGCATTCCTGGTGTCAAGAAAGGGGCGGGCGAAGAGCAGCAGAGAGGCAGGAGGCCACCGTTCCGAGCAGTTCCTTTTTCTCCCTCTCTTTTATTCCGCTACTTCTTTTTCTACACCTGGGACATTGGGTCTGCAGGCATTCCGAAACACAGTCAGGCTTTCTGATGACAGGGATCGCTGAGTTCCAGCAGGCCCAGGTACTTCTGCAAATAGGCCCCCACGAGGAGTTGCCATGTTCTCCGTTCAACCAGACGAAACCAACACCAAAACCAACATGTACGAAACCTCGGATGTCTTCCAGGTTGAGTTGAAGCCCTTACAGCTGTCATCGGAAACTCCCGTAGACTGCAAAAGAAGATTTTTAGATCTCGATCTAACATTTACTAACTCTCACGTGTGTTGGACATAAAGCGCCTTCTCCCCTACTACGGTCACGCGAGCATTCAGTGGCGCCAAGCGTCAATTCGCAGGTCTGTCGGTTGGTCGAGGCCCAAGCCAAACTTGGTCAACTGAAAGCACAGTCCAGCCAAGAGCTGTGAAAAGAAACGTGCTCGGCCTTGTGTTCAATGCCAATCTCAAGTGGTGTACAGCATCCCACTCATAGGCCAGACGGGTCGTTGCATTAACCACCGTTTACGTGAACACGCCAATGTGCACTGCGAAAGTTGCATCCTCTGTTTGGAAAAGGCACTGTACTGGGCCGTTATCGGGAGCAGAATGCGAGGCACAGTGAAGATTGCATTAGCTCTTCCAAAAAGAGATTCGCTATCTAGAAACCTGAGACCTGTCACCATTGCTGTGCGTTTTGTAGGAATCAATTTGGTGCTGCCCTCCCCCTTTCTTCCTTGTTGTTTTTGGTGGCTTGCAAGCGCCCGTGTCTGTCTCGTCTCCGTCCCGTCCACTGCGCTGCCACCAAGGGATTCAAGCTCTCAGGGCAAAACAGTTTAGAAGGACTTGTTGCTGGGCGAGTTGGTGCACCTTCTCAGAAGGGGTAAACTGCGCTAAGGAAGACGCTACACAGAGAGAGGTACACCTGTCTTTGTGTACCTCTCTCTGTGCAGCGTCTCCCTTGGCGCAGTTTACCCCTTCTGACCTCAGTGGCGGCGGGTGCTTTGAGAAAAGTTTGGCATTTATTGATTGCTGCCATAGGGGCATTTTGGGGGCCTTGCAAAAGCCACCCTAGCAGACTGTGAGGGCAGATTAGCCAAGGCAGTGTAGGCCGATGCAGTGCCACGACTGAAAGGCTGCCGTGGCAAAAGGTCAAGTTTGTGACCTCAGCTTCAGTGATTATAAATTGTGTGTGGGCTTCCAATCAGTGACGTGCACTGTTAGCGCACTTTGGCCATTAAGCCAAAAACAATTTACGCAGCAAATCCGGAAAAGTAATTTCTACTTCAATAGCTAAGTAAAACTAAATAAATAGAAAAGTAAGCACTTTCATGTTACTACATATGCTGCCAAACCAGTTTTGTAGTGCACAATACAGAAATTTAAAAAAATGTGCTTGATCCTTCTTGCATAGGAATCGGTAAAGCACGAAAGCGAAATGTGCCTTCACAGGAGCATTTGAATGTTTATTGTGCATCGATATGAACTTGCATATTGCTATTTATATTTTTTCGGTACGTCACCATTAGACGCATCAACATCAGACACTGGAGTGCATGTGCTGGAGCATTGCGTAAATCCGATTGAAACCCCAGGCACTCGCAAATCGTGCGAACGACATTGGACGGGTTGTCAGTGAATCGTCTGGTGAAGACACAGTATGCTACAGTGAAAGGAGCATGATTTGCTGGTCGGCAGCAGCTCGTGGGTGTGCTTGGCGAGCGACGTCCTGCTGGCGGGTGGCTTAGGCAAAGGTGCAATTGCATTGGTCCTGCTCCATGGTGTGTACGCCAGACGCTTGTGGGACGTGGCGGAGCGGCACTCCACAAGCGGAGCGGCATTCCACATAGGCGGCGGACGGGTAAACACAACAGCTTCCGGTGCTACACGCTGCCCTGTCGAGGCGCCAACTATCGGTGCTCATTAGTGCCTTGATGCACTGCTTCGCAGCACCATCTGAACAGCTACCCGGGCATGACTTCGTGGCTCAGTCGGTAGATCGTTTCACACCTCCCGTTGCAACCAGAGTGATTGTGGGCTCGAAACCTAGCTGCACCGCGCCAATAGAACTTTTTCTGGTGATGTCGTTTTTGTGACGGATATGACGTCGGTGAGGTTTGTGTGCCCTGGCATAAAACACTTTGGTGCTAGGAAAAGAACATTCTTGCAGTGTTAGCGTTAGTCTGTGAACTCGTGCTGCCAAAGCATGATCACTGAGTTTGGTGTTCAGACTGTGCACACTGAGCATAATTTCTTCGTTGTTTGCCATGCGGACGCAGCATTCTTGTTTACTGTGTGCTGCGCCACCTGGCTGCTTCAGCTTCCATGTTTACATGGCCACAGGTTTGCCCACACCGAGGAGGCAGCAAGGAACAATTACACAGCACCAGCTGTAACAGCTGGTATTAGAGGGACACTAAAGGAAGTTGTGGGAATTGTGGCTGCCCGCAATCACGGCTCGGTACGCAGCAGCGCTCGGAGGGCCGCGCGGCTTGCGCGGGATTGCGCAATAAGATGGCAAGAATGTGGCCTCGGCACGGCCACGGCAAGAATAGAGGGGTTCGCTTGCGCGTTGCGAGATGGCACCCCTGGCGCGCTTGGGATCGGGAAGCTCGGAGTCGCTTTGGCGGGGAGGCGGCTGCGAGAGCGGGACTTCGGCTGTGGCACTCGGCGGCGGTGGCGGAGCGACCTGGCGCCTTCCCCTTTGAGCCTGGACCGACCATCGTCCACCGGTAGCGGCGGAGTCGAACGACTCCGGCCGCTCGAGCAACGCGGGACACGTTGATGAGCGAGAAGACGGGGCCAGCTAAGGGGCGGGTTTTGGGAATAAACCCCCCTTGGAGGTTCGCGTAGGTTGCCTTTGTCTCTTGCCTGCCTCTCAAGCCGGCGCCGTCTACACGGCAGCCGCGTGCAGAGGATCGTCGGAGTATGACCCATACCACAAAGTTTCCGTTTCAGCTGAAAGAGCGCACGTTTTCTAGCTCTCTTGCATTTTGTTCGACAGCCTTGTTTTCTAATTACAGCTGGCATTGAATTTTTTCCGTGACTCTTCAGCCACGTCATCAAGAGCCCCGAGCGAGCCTAGCTGTTTCCACCTTTGTGGAATCTCCCTGGCCTTCACTCTGGTTGGAGCCAAGGTCACTTTGATGCCAGTGGGCCAACTGTGCAGCAGGCAGACTCGACCCCCACTCTTCGTCGATGGTGGGGAAGCTTCACAGGGAGTTGAGCGAGTCAGCTGAACACCGTCTCTGCCTCAGGCTGCCTTGGTGGTCACGAAGAAGAACTACTGCGAGTTATTGGGCGTGTTGGTGTGGTGGTAGGTGCACGATGGCCACAGCGCAAACAAAACTCCGACAAGAAAGGACACGGGACTGAGCGCTAAGGGGTACCATGGGCTCTTGCGTCCGCTTGCATGCATGCCTCTTGCGACTGCACCTGTAATGAAACTGGAACTGGAAAAAAGTCGGGCGGAGGCACCACCTTCTCTAGTGGTTTGTGCGTTCTTACATACCTCCTGCTGCAGCCTCAGTGTTTGTTTCCAAGTAACGCCCATTCGCTGTGCGTTCGCAGTTTGTGATGCCACCGTGCCTCGGCAAAACTTGACGGCACTCACCACTTGTCGTCCCCCACTTGCACTCACCTACGTTCACGCTTACCACTCACCCACGCCTATGCTCACCACTTGACCAAACCACTCGCATTCGCCTCTCACACTCACTTGCACTCGCCACTCGGATCCTCCACTCACACGCAACCACACTGGCGTGCACCACTCACAAGTGACACCAATTCTTATTCGCATTCTCACTCACTTTGCTTCTTTCTTTACAGCAGGGGAATTTTAACTTGCTTTATGTTTGTAAACCACACGGATCATATCATTTTGTGGAAGTGTGGAAAGGCGGAGGGTGTGGACACCTGGTTTTGTGCTTTTGGCAGTTTCTGTGTTAGTAAGCAGCTGCTGCTGCGAGTGGCATCTTTGTTTCCTCTAATCTTACTTTCTAGTCACTCTAATCTCGCTTTCACATATTGGTGCCCCTGTAGCATGGAGCAAGAATAAGATAGGAGGGAAAACTGAGCTTCCTGGGGCAGCCTGATAATGTCGCAAGCACTTGGCGAAGGTCAAGTTTCCGGCATCTGGTGGCAAGCGAAGGAACTGCGCGGTCATCGCCACGGTCGGCGCGCATCTGCTCGCGCTCACTCAGTCCAACCCAGCTGCAGCATCGCGTCGGCATTTCGCCGGGCCGCCGAAACATTCCGTGGCCGAAGCAAGAGTGTGTGTGCTCTTCTGCACTTCCGTTGGCTGAAGAGCCCGCTGCCTTCGTGAATAATTTTGTCTTTAAACCAGCCAGTATGAGTGAATGGATGGGGCGTTTTCTTTTAATGCGTAAGCAACCTTGCGCGAGCACCAAGCCCAAAATACAAACATGCAAACACAAAAAAAAATCGTGAAACCACTGACCGTGTAACACCTGTATTGTCAAAAGTCCTACAATTGATGATGTTGCACTTTCAGTAACCGTAAGGGTGTAAATGCAGATCATTGGTTGAAGGGAAAACAAGTTAAAATTGGGGAAAGCGGCGCAGCCGTGCTCACGAATTATTGGACAGTTCTCGGATTTTTTTATATGATTTCGGACCGCTGGGTGGTGTTTAATTTCCTGTCAATGGTGTTCTGACCGCGGCTAACGTTTTACATTACTAGAAGCCCATCGAACGTATGTAGTCTAATGGATGTGGAAAGAGTTCTCTGTGTACTTTGTTAATGGATGGGACATACGTCAGGTGTACGGTGAGCATTTTCAGGCTCAGGGTGCTTTAGGAAGTGAATAGCCACACATTTTGGCATCATAAAAGCACCTTTTAAGAAGGACATAGTGCAACGCTATTCCTGTAAGAAGTGAATTCATTGAACCTCACCATGGTCCCGAACTTTACACATCTGCTTCAGCGCACTGAAAATATTCTTAGTTTAGGACGTTGAACCCCCATGACTGTGGGAAAATAAATATTTACCTAAAGAATATAAGCAAGCGTTGTTTGTAGAAACATTTCACTATGCGTCACCTAAACCTTCATACTCTGAATGAAACAAATTGATTGAAAGTCTTTATTTATTGTGGAATGGCTCTTTGGCCTAATAGGGGGGAAGGAGGGTGTCGGAGAAAGGAGAGAAACAAAGAAAGAAGTGCGTACACAAATCACATGCGGCGATCGATGCCTGCCTCATGAGCGAACGCCCAGAGGGAGAGCAGGGTGTCGCGGCTGTTGTTGTTGGGGGTGGTCCATTGATGCAGCGTGGTGATGTGCGGTGGCAGGTACTGGGCGCGGAGGTCCTGGCAGCCAGGGCACTCCCACAGCAAGTGGGTCACTGTTGGGCATACTTCCATGGGCCCTGCTCCTGGCCGCCGTCATCACTGTCGTCGTCGGTAGCCCCGGGCCTGCATCGGTGGTGGGCCCGCCATTCTGTTAGTGCGGCCCCCACACGTGCCTTGTGGATGAGGACCTGAGCCCCCCGTGGCAGTCTTCGAGGCAGTGGGTGGTGGTTGCCGGGATGTGCTGCCAAAGGGCGCATCTTCGCTCCTTCTTGGCTGCCAGAATTTTGGCTCTTGGGTTGGGGTCGTCTGGTGCGGGCATAGTCTGGGTCACCAGGGCGGAGCGGTCGTCCATTAGCTCGCCTGCCAACGCCAGTGCGGCTCTATCGCCAATGCCACCGGCGTGACCTGGTACCCAGTCCACCCTCACCTCCACTCCATAGTGCCGGTACAGCACTGTGCTTGCCATGTTGATCCTGTGAGCAAGCGTGCCAGTCCTGGGGGTGCAGCCAAGGATTTTTATGGTCTGTGTAGATCACCACCCTCTCCCCTGTCTGCCTCAGTCCTCGATGGGTCTCCCCACAAACCTTGACCAGAGAAATCTGGTCTGGGCTGGGTTGGGGCTCATACACGTGGATCTGTCTGCATGTGCCGATTGGGGAGATCGCAGCTAGCCTGGCTCTGTGCGTGATGGGGTCCCAGGTGGCTGCCGTGAACACAAAGTTCCAGGTTCTGTCAGTACGGGCAGCTGCTGCTCTACGCTCCGCTTCATGATCCTGCTGATGGCACTTTTTGGAGAGTGGTTTTGGAAGCTTGAGGAGCACATCGAGCCAAGGCTCCAGCAGGCGTGGCAGTTTGGATGCATCGGGGGGTAGTTCTTTTGTGAGGGTGAGGAGTCCTCTGCCCACAGTTGTGTTTTGCCGTCGTAGTTCGTGGCCTTCATTGTGTGCCTCGATAAAGGCTTTGAGGGGAGGGAGGCCGGAGTACCTGTAGAGCTCTTCAGTCCTCGTGTGACGCGGCAGGCCAGTTATTGCACGGAGACATTCGAGATGGAGGACCTCCAGTTGTGCGTAGTGTGTTTGGTTCAATGTGAAGCAAGCTGCTCCGTAGCATATGCCTGGGAAGTGAGGGTTGCCAGGCATAATGTCCTGATGGTGCGTGTGCCGGCACCGCCAAAGTGGTTGCCTGTGCGGCGGATGAGGTGGAGGTGGAGGCACCACGTTGGCTTAAGCTGACGGGTCTGTGGCAACACGAGGAAATAAAAACGTCGGGCCACAGAACAACACATATATTAAGAACACGTCAGCAGCTGACGGGCCAGCGGCAGGTATGCCTGGCCGAACGCTCGGAGTTCCAGGGAGCACTGACTGCTCACGCCACGAGGCTCGCGCAGTGAGCCGCAGAGTGGTGCTTTGTCGTCTTCGCTGCGTTGATGCTGCTACAGATCCATTCCTTGGGTCCACCAACCTCACTGAGGGGAACCCCAAGGATCCTCACCCACCGCTCCGCAGGTCGGGTGATGGTCTTGCCGGCCAGTGTAAGGCTCATCTTCGCTCGCTCTGAGTCGTAGCCGCCTGCCAGGAGTCTTTTCCGGTGACGGCTGCATGCCAGTGGAAAGGAGGTAGTTATCGATGGTGTCCAAGGCTTGCTGCACGATCCCCTGTACGGCCGGACAGGTTAGAGCGTGCACAGGGCACACTCATTTCGTGCAGAAGAGCCCTGATTGCTTCTTTGGTTCGTCTGATGGCTGCACAGAGTTCCTGGCTCCATTGAGGCAGTGCTGTCTCGTGCGCACAGCGACGTAACACCTCAGTGTCTTGGCTATGGCCTCATCCTTGTGCTCATCGCACGGGAAGGTGAGAGGAAAATTGTCCACAACGTGGTCAGTTGTCGACCAAAAGATGTCGCAGTCATTTCTGTTTGCTGAAAAATATCCTTTGGCGCAGCGAAGCATCCTGTAAAGGCGCGTGTTGGGGTGTGGAGGGTGTAAGGGACGCCTCCTGCCCTGTCGCAGTTGCCACCGAAAGTGACTGCCCGCACTTTGTGCACGGCAGCAATTTTGTCATTTCGCGACTTACAAATCCGGTTACATAGTAAAAGATGGCGTCAACCACTTCGGTGCTGGCACACTCCTCTGCTATGACGTTGTCGCAGTCCCACTCTTCTGTGTCGATCAGGCCATCTGGCTTTGCCTTAAGCCGCTTCAGAATCGTTTCACCAGGTTTCTTGCCACTGATTGTGGCTCTAAAGGCAGCTAAATCCAGCACTGGCCTCCCTTGTCATGCTTTGCATTTCCCGAATTTAGGCGGCTCTAGGAGGCCGTACACGGTGAGCATTCTGTACAGTTGAAGAAACGTCGGCATCTCAGGGTGGTCGTTGTCACCTCCTGCTTGGCGGGATTTCCCGAAAAATCGTTCGATGGGACATATTTGAACCCACATTCTGGCGGAGTAGGAAACATGTCCTTGATGATATTTCCAGGCAACAGTTCCCGTTCCCATTCATCAAGCCACTGAAGCGGTTCCATCATTACGGAAATGTCCTTGCTTCCTTTGTGTAGAGCCTCACTAGGATGACGCCTGTTCATTGCGTCAAATAGGTCACTCATGCGTCCAGTAAGCGCAATGGTGCCCGCAGCCTCCGCCCCATTGAACACGTTGGCTGTGTGTAGTATTTGACTGCCGAAGCCATAGACCGGCTGAACACTTGAGTGTCAAGTTTGACTCGCATCAGGTCCATGTTTGAGGGGTTTACATGGCGGTTTGTTATTTTGGGAGAGGCCTTCAGGTCTTCTTCAGGTCTTCTTTGTAGACCGCAACATAAAACCACCATTTCACCCACTTCCCTCTTACTTTGAGTAGGCGCTGTCTCAGTAGTCTATTCCTGATGCACTTAAAGAGGTACGGTACATCAGAGAACACGTACACCTTTCTGTCTTTAGACATCGGGTGTTCAAAGAAGTGGTTCGGTGCGCAAAGTTTACCGCTGACACCAAAGCAGGCTCACATCTTCCTGTTGGTGCTTGCTCCATCGCAAACGATGCCGTCAGCGATCGCTCCTGCCTGTTCTGACATCCTGGAGCACCAACTGGCTCAGCAGCGTTCCTTTTGTCGCCCCTCTTGAAGCGAATACTCCAATTGGTTGGGCGTAGTTTTTCCCGAAGGGGCAAAACATAAACACGAGGGCGTGGTTGGCCAGGGCACATGTTTCGCCATTACCATTATTGACGAGCCCAATCTAGGTTAGCGTTCTCGACTCAACACTTTTTCTTTCTCGTGCATATTGTGCTTTTGGAACTGGGACCTTGCTTCGAGCTTCTTTTTAGTGCTGAAAAAAACTCGCCATCAAAAGCGCACTTCATCTCTACGGCAGAAGTGTACTTCCTCACGGTCTTCACACACGGCAAGGGTAGTATGTGACTGTCCCGAAGAAATCGGTAGGCGGCCAGTGAACGAATCTGCAAAAGGAGACACAGTAACATTCTGTATAGCGCCAGGCTTGTTTTGTCGTTGCCTTTGCAGCCGCTATACATTCCGTCAAAAGCATGATTTGTGTTTCCGGCAGCTCCACTTTCTTTACCAAGTCTTCTTGGTCGCTATCTTTGAGGTCATTCAATCGCTCTAGTCAATGCATTCTTTGTTTCTTGCAACCTCTGCTTTGAGTGATAGCTGCTTTCGCAAAGCCTCAAATTTCGCTTTTTTCGAAGAACTTGCCATTACGCGTATTCGTGCCTGCCTGACGCGCTTTTCTTTCCGCACCTTGTGAACACGCAAAGTGTTGTCCAAAGATTTGCATGATTGGAATTGTATTTCAGAAGCACCAAGAAGCAAGGGGCAATTTTTGGGCCTCCAGACTGCCAACCCGTCAACTGCAGCGCATTGTAATTGTATGCCAGGAAACTTGCTCCCTTCTGGTTAACCCCTGCATGCAACACATTCATGGAAAGCGGCAAGCATTTCTGTTATGTCTAGCTGCTCAGAGATCTGGGAGTGCAATGGGTAGATCTTGCTGCCAGCTTTGCGTTCTAAAATGTACTGGCTCCCCTTCAGCTGTCCTGCATGCACTGATGCTGGCAACGGCTTGCTCAGTTCTGCGAAGCAAACACCTCCGATGCCTTCCATGCTGATTCCATGCTGAGCTCCTTCATATGTTGACGCAGCGACAGGCGTCGC
Source organism: Haemaphysalis longicornis (assembly GCF_048455015.1). Classification (NCBI taxonomy): domain Eukaryota; kingdom Metazoa; phylum Arthropoda; class Arachnida; order Ixodida; family Ixodidae; genus Haemaphysalis; species Haemaphysalis longicornis. The sequence continues at coordinate 11,343,062 of NW_027526295.1, forward strand.
CCAGGTGGCTTCCCGTCAATCCAAGCGGCCCCTCGACTGCTGCATTCTTTTTTTTTTCAGGGCCGAGTGGCCTGCCAGGGCTGGTGTTGCTGGCGTCCGCGCAAGACTCATCGCCTGAATAGGGATTAGTGCGGTTTCCGTCTAATCCACGCACAGGGCACCTTGAGCAATCTTGGTGACGGTACTGGCGCTACCGTGGACCCCGAGCCCCTATACTCGCTGTAACCGACCGTGGTAATGAGTTTTAAGGTGAAGGGTAGAAACCTCAAACGGTGGCTGTCGGAGCCGAGGTCAAGCTCCGGCGGATGGGCTCCCTGTCTGTTTACCAGGCAGGGAGCTCCGGGACCTCTCAAGCTATTAGGGTAAGGTTTGAGAAGAAAGTACCCCCGTCCCCTACTTTTTCCAATGCCACATGGATAAATCAAAACCCCCCCGTAAACCCGATCGGTCCCTGAAAAGGGGCCGCACCGATGTTACGTACCCACTCCTTCCAACTTTCACTCTCCCGAAACCTGATAATTATCCTCGATTCTTGATTATCGAATCCCTTGAAAAAGACAAGCCAGTTGCCTCAATATCCGTGTCTCTGATTACAAAATTCATAGAAGGAATAATTGGTAAACACTACAAAGCCAAAAAGCAAAGAACTGGAGAGTTGCTGGTAGAAGTCACCACCCAGCAACAGGCCACAAATCTCCTGAGCCAGACCCGTATTGCCGATCTTGGCATCAAGGTCACGCTCTACCGCAGCCTCAACAGCTCGCAGGGCGTGATCTCAGAGTCAGATCTGGCAAACGAGACGGAAGCCAATCTTCTAGAAGGCCTGAGAAATCAGGGTGTGACGGCAGTCAGGCGGATATCCATAAGACGAGATAATAAGGAGCACATCATTCTCACATTCGACCGTTCAACTCCTCCAGACCATATCAATGCAGGATTCATCCGGTGCTCTGTCCGAGCGTACATCACGAATCCGCGGCACTGTTACAAGTGCCAGCGGTTCGGGCACGGTACCAACTCGTGTCGGGGCCAGCTAACCTGCGCCAAGTGCACGCAACAAGGTCATCACTCTGATAATTGTCCCTCTAATCAATTGCTTTGTGTGAATTTCCAAGGACCTCACGGCGCGTATTCGCGAGCCTGCGAGACATTCAAAATTGAAAAGAAAATCATCAACGTCAAAGTCACGGAAAACATCACCTTCCCGGAGGCGCGAAAGAGGTTCGCCTCTTTCCCCCTGGGGAGGTATGCCGACGCAGCTCGCCGGGGGGCGGAGCGGCGTCTAGTTTCGGCGGGGACCCAGTACCGCGAGTCGGACCTGGCCCCGCCCCCACCCCCCACCAGGTTGCCTCCGGCGGCCCAACCTGCTACCACACCGCCTGCTCAGTCAGCAGTGGCTGTGGTCGCAACTCAGTCAGTTGGGGGCGCTGCTGCCTCCACCATTTCTGCCCAAAGCTCAAGTGAGGGTACGGAGGTGATGGAGATGGGGGAGCCCCCGGCAGCTCCCGCCCCTGTCGCACCACCAGTGCCACTTCTGGCAGTGCCGATGCCATTGGTGGCAGCGAATGCAGAAAACAGCACCCACCTGGATGCCAGGTCACTCCGAGGATGTTCAACCAAGACATGGACGTTGGACCCTACCTGTCTGCATTGCAGCGGAAGGAACGGGTACCATAGTCCAAGCCATCCGATAAGCCAAAAAAACCAAGAGTCACAGCCCCGTAAGACAATACATAAACACACATTCTCACACATTTCCAGTCGCTATTGCAAATAATGGGAAGGGAAAATATTGTACAATGGAACTGTAGAGGCCTCATCAAAAATCTTGACGATGTATATGAGTTACTGCACACCAAGCAACCAAGTATAATGTGCCTGCAGGAAACTCATCTGAGCAGCAAAACCACAAACTTCCTGAATAATTATATGGTACGTATTTAGAAAAGACAGAGATGGATGCACACACTCCTCGGGCGGTGTGGCTATTGTCGCTCAAAAATGCATTGCATGTAATACCATCCCCTTAAACACTTCCCTTGAAGCTGTTGCGATTCGTTCAATAATATTTAATAGATTAATAACAGTGTGCTCCCTTTACATACCGCCTGTCTTCCAGCTCTCGAGCTCGGATTTCGAAGGGCTGGTAGATCAGTTGCCTGAACCTTACATCTTGATAGGCGACCTGAATGCACATAATTCTCTTTGGGGCTCTTCCCGCACCAATGCCCGGGGTCGCCTCATTGAGAAATTCTTAACATCGTCGGGAGCATGCCTTTTCAACAAGAAACAGCCAACATATTATAATGTAGGACACAACACCTACTCACACCTTGACCTGACTATAGGATCGGCAGTACTTCTTCCGTCTCTTGAATGGGACGTGGACACGAATCCATACGGTAGTGACCACTTCCCTACTTCATTAACATACATTGACAAAGGCCCTACCAGTTCACCTTCTCATAATAGGTTCAATGAAGCAAAAGCAAACTGGAATACATTTACAGAAATCTCCAAAGTACACTACACATCTATAATACACCTACACGTACATGAAGTCGCCCAACTCCTCTTGGCACACATCCTCGACGCCGCCGAAAAGTCTATTCCCCACGCCTCTGGTGCCCCGCGCAACCAGAGGAGGCCGTGGTGGAATGAGGACTGTAGGCGGGCGCGAGGGGCCCAGAACAAGGTTTTTTGGTATCCTCCGTCGGTATCCCACGTCGGGTAACCTCATTTTGTTCAAACGGGCCAAGGCGTTCGGAAAACGTGTGCGCCGCGAGGCAAAACGCACGAGTTGGTGCACCTTCCTTACATCCATTAAAGGGACCCAGAAAAGCTTTGTGAAGGTGGCAATCCAATGCATTCAGGTGGTAGAGCATATAACGGGGGATTTTTGAGCCAAGTGTGAGCCCCATACGTTGTACGGATAATTTGTAAACAATTTTTGAAGATCGCCTTTCTCAGCCGATGAGCGCGCCGCTGCAGCGAGCCGACCGCGGCTGACGCAACGGCGACCGCGGCTGACGCAATGGCGAGGCGCCCCCCTGATTTGGCCAATCGTCGGTCGCCGGCAACGTCACTGCCATTGGCTTCCGGCTGCTCTTCCTCCATCCTGCGCGATCCCGAGGCAAAGGCGGGTCCGCGTGCCTAGGCGCACGAATGTAGCTAGCGGAGAACGGAAGTCGAGCGTCGCGATGTCACATGGCTATTCCCAGTGTTTCCAGCTGCTTTGAAGGAAGCAGAGAGGGAGGAGGAATCGGTCGGCAAAGGGGGAGAGGTGCACTTAATTGCTTCTGGCGCAGCTAATACTGAATGTAGATCAATAATTCCAACGGCATTGCATCGCTATATTGGTACTACGCGACAATAAAGACCTTTTGTAATTTTCACAAAAGGCTTTTCTGGGTCCCTTTAACTCATACACAGACGCACACAAGGTATGGACTAGAATACGCAAACTTAAAGGACAACATACACATAGCCTGCCCCTGGTTAGCACAACAGGGGACACACTGGAAGACCAGGCTAACACACTTGCACAACGCTTCCAACACGTGTCCAGTTCAGCACACTACACTAGCACTTTCATGAAACACAAACAATTGGCTGAAAAGAAGTCTTTACTTGATAATGATAAGTCAACCTCTTCTTATAACTCGGAGTTTTCACTTCATGAGCTGAGGGCCGCTCTGAGCACGTGTAAACCCTCAGCTCCAGGCCCAGACAACATCACATATACAATGATACAGCACCTACACTCAGACGCTCTTCTAACACTCCTCCACCTATATAACAAGATTTGGCTTTCGGGGCACATTCCAAACTCTTGGAGGGAGGCTATAGTTGTAGCTTTCCTGAAAGAGGGGAAGGATCCTTCCTTTCCCGCTAGCTATCGACCCATTGCCCTGACGAGCTGCCTTTGCAAGCTTTTCGAGAAGATGATTAACCGGAGGCTTGTGTACTTCCTGGAGTACAATGGACTTCTCGAGAGCTGCCAGGCAGGCTTTAGGGCAGGGTGATCTACACATGATCAACTCGTTGCCTTAGAATCCTACATCAAAGATGCATTTATTCATAAACAGTATTGTATGACAGTATTTTTCGATATTGAAAAAGCGTATGATACTGCATGGCGCTATGGAATTCTTAGCGACCTTAAAGGGACACTGAAGTGATATGTAAACATTGCGGGATTACTAGCGCAAATTGTAGTCCGGAGTCCCCAGGCCATGTTTCGACCACTCTAGGCGCGTTTACGCGATTTTATTTAGTAGAAAAACTAATTCGAAAACGCTGTCCTCCTCTCTTTACGCTCGCCCATTTTCTGTGGCGTTTTCGTGTGACGTCAGGAGGGGATGAGCTGGCAATTGGCTGCGCCACGGCTGCGCTACTGCACGGCTCCCCGGCCGACAGAGTCAGTCGGCCCAGCGTTTCGTCCGCCGGCCGCCGGCGGGTCGTCGCAATCAAGGAGGTTAAAAAAAAATTGCTTGGTCGCAATTCGTTCGCTTAGTTTAAACGAAGCCAGGACACGTTTGTGAATGGAAGAATGTGCCTTTCTTTACTTGGTTTGTTTGTACACTGTATCTAGCTCCAAGTCAAGGTCGCTTCACACAAGCGCTGCACATGCGACGCTTCGCTGACTGGTACGCCAGTAGGAAAATATAAGGCCTCTTGAAGGCGGGAGAAGAGTCAGCGAAGTCAATATAGGTACTAAGCAAATAAAATCAACTGATATTTTTACCGTACAGCGTAAAACTAGGGCGCGGGAAGCACTTTTTTGCGCTGGGCGAACAAGCACAGCGGTCAGCAGCACGACTACGCATCTGCGAACGCTTTTCCGTCTACGAAATGCAATTGCTAGACGTGAGCTACTGTGGAAACTCGGGCGACGCTTACTGCACGATCGCAGTACAACAAATAGTCACCTAAGCGGCTTGAAATGCCAAAATTAAATAAAAGTGTAAACCGGTTGTACAATATATACCCTATATTAGCAAAGCATTTGCATCCCGCTTCGTGGCCTAGCGGTCTGGGGCGCTGGGATTTCACCGCAAATGTTTTGCGAGTCACGGGTTCGAATCCCCGCGGGTACGTGCTTTTTTTTTTTTTTGTAAGTTAACTTTTTTGTTTTCCGCCGATGTTTTCTATATTGAGTTCACCGTTTTTTGGGCCGCAACGTTCATGGCTACACGAACTAGTTCACAAAACGCGCGCAGGCTGGCACTGGCGCGCTAGCGAGTTCTCGTTGGCGTGCTGTTGCCATAAGCACCGACTGCTTGCAGGCAGTGGGCACAGGCCAGAATGAACAGACCCTTGGCCTGGTGCGAACACGCTTTTTACGATACAGGCATGAGGGAGGCAAGCTCCAAATATGGGGGAAAAGCGCATGACATTTGGGCGTCTGCGGGTACGCGGAGGGCGTTCATGCACTGCGTAGGTCTCGGCTAGTGAATGCTACGACTACAAGCCGTCCTGGGAGGCTTATCTTGTGCATTTTACAGCCAACAACATGGCAGAAGCGCGGTACGATGATTACTGAGATATTGGTTATGGTTATTGGTTATGTTTTACAGAACCGAAACCGAAACCGAAACTTGTGTGATTGCTAACCTTGGGCATCGTCCAATCACGGCGCCCCTCCTCTCAACGTCACAGCCTTAGTTGGTGCGGCCGCCGCAAACCGCGCATGGTAGTTTTTCTTCTTTCGCGCTTTGTAAAATAATTACCGATTTGTCAACCGGATAAACGATCAAAAGTGTGCTAATTTGAGCCAGTCTACGCAGTGCAAGCAAAAACGGGAGCTTGACAAATTCACTTCAGTGTCCCTTTAAGTCTTTTGGTTTGTCAGGCAACATGTTAAATACTCTTGCAAGCTACATGTCAGAAAGAACTTTTCGCATGAGAGTGGGCAATAGACATTCCCGAGTTCACGTCCAGGAAAACTGTGTGCCTCAAGGGGGCGTTTGAGCTGCATGCTGTGTATTATAAAAATGAACTCGCTGGGAAAAGGATTGCCACTAATCATTTCTTACTCGCTATACATAGACGACATTCAAATCTCCTTCAAATCATGTAATCTGTCCGTTTGCGAGAGGCAAGTCCAGCTTGGTGTCAACAAACTCACTGACTGGGCAGACAGGAATGGATTTAAGCTTAATCCAGACAAGTGTACCTGTGTTGTATTTTCAAGGAGGCGCGGAATCCATGCTGATCCTAATATTAAGCTTAAAGGTGTCTCAATCCCTCCCAAAAAGGAACACAAATTTTTAGGCGTGGTACTAGATGAAAAACTGACATTTATTCCCCATATAAAATACCTGAAACAGAAGAGCCTCAAAACCATGAATATTCTGAAGGTCCTTTCGCATTGCTCCTACGGAGCGGACAAAAAAATACTCCTCCACGTTTTTACCAGCCTTATTGGCTCACGGTTGGACTACGGGAGTGTCGTGTATGGGTCCGCCTGTAAAACTGCTCTGAAAATGTCTTGCATGTGGAGCGTTCCGGACGAGTCGCATTGAAAGCCTGTAGGCAGAGTGTGATAGGTGGAGCCTTGAACACCAGCGTTTGTATACTTCATTGCTGTATGCTATTAAGGCGACTTCTGTAAAAAACCACCCATGTAGTTTTATCATAAGCAACACCTCATCCGATCTGTTGTTCGCAGCACGGCCATCGATACCCGCTCCTTTCTCTATCCGAGTGAGAGCCCTCGCTGAGGAACTAGGGATTTCATTTGGGGAGAGCATGAAGTGTTCTATTGCTGACCTCATTTCGCCTTGGCAGAGGTCGGCAATTTCGTGTGATATTTCTTTTAAACATATCAACAAACGAAATGCGCCTAGAGAACTTATACTACAGCACTTTCTTCAGTTACAACACAAATACCCCCACACCACTTTCTACACCGATGCTTCGAAGTCTTCTTCAGCCGTCGCATGCGCTGCACACGGCCCAAACTTTACCAGTACGAAGACCTTACACAGAAATAGCAGCATTTTTACGGCCGAAGCATATGGTATCTTGTTAGCAGTACAACACATTACACAAATTAGAACAGAACACTCCATTATCTTTACAGACTCTAAGTGTGGTAACAGCCTTACATTGCTTCAGACCTACAAAAAACATTTCCCTCCAGCAACTAATCAATGCTTTAACCTTTGCTCATCACTCAAAACTAAAAATAATTGTTTGCTGGGTTCCAGGTCACAGTGGCATTCTGGGGAACGAAATTGCTGACCAGAGTGCCACTGTGGCTGCTCTCCGCAGTAGCATAGATGTACCATGTGTTCCCTACCTCGACCTGAAGCCACTGGTACGGACAGCCTTACGCAAATCTTGGCAGGAAACATGGGACACACAAACAGAGAACAAACTCTACACTATAAAGCCACACTTAGGTAGATACATAACAGACAAACAAGACAGACACACAGAAGTAGCCTTAGCCAGGCTACGGATAGGCCACACTTATGTAACACATTCACACTTGCTCACTGGGTCTCCGAGACCCGTGTGCAGCAGGTGTGGAGAGGGCCTATCCGTAGTTCACATACTAATCACATGCAAGGCACTCCACACCACACGACGCAAACACTTTCCAGAAATCTACAGACAACAAATCCCACTCCACCCATCGCACTTCTTAGGCGATGAACCAATGTTTACTGTCAAACGTGTTTTTAAGTATCTATCACAAGTTAAATTTCTGAATCTCATATCGTATCATGCACAATCACAACCTGGCCCCCTACACCAGCCATCTCCATTGTCTTTATTTGTTTTTACCTCTGTTGCTATTCAATTTTAGTATTCACTTTTTATCTGTTGTAGCTAACCATCTGTTTTTGGCGCTCTTTTCCCCAGCTGGCCTTGCGCCATTAAAATGCGACCATCCATCCATCGGTTTCCGTCTAATGCAGAATGTTCGGACGTCGTGCAAGCCCTGCTGAAGCCAGGCGGACAATTGGCGTCCTCTTGCAGGCCAGTGCTAGCAGCGCTGGTCGTGCATACTTGTCTTGGTTCTCTTGGTGTTCCGTTGAGTCCCTGATGAGGCCGTCTCTTTTTCGGTCAAGATGGACAAAAAAGAAGCCTGCACGGAACAGCCCCAGGAAGTAGCTTCGGTCTTTTCAGCTGGTCTAGGAGTACTTCGCCTCCTAGCTCACCAGAGTCCCGCTTTATCATGTTGCTGGCGAAGTGCTTGGATGCTAGCATCCGGTCGCCTCCAGTTGTTGTGGATCATCGGGTGCCTTGAAGATGCTGAGGGTCTCTCGGCACCCCTTACAGTTTATGGCGAAGCACCTGCATTTTATTTCTCTACACCTTGGAGAGGGTCATTGTCCTTGCATCCGGTCAACGGAATTCAGAAAGCACTGCGAAAAGAGAGATCACTTTTGCACCAAACAAACTGTTGCATTTGCTCCGATTCCAGGCTGGTTTGTGCTCCCACTTTTCAGCACTCCCGCGAGCGGCGGCACGCCCTCATCTTGCGTGCGATGCACTCGAAGCAGGTTGAGTGCGCCGGCCACTGTGTTGGTTATGCGACAGTGCACTGAAAAGGGCCAGCATTCACCGACATTGTGGGATGATGACGCGTCCGCGCGCACAGGCGCGCTACGTCCGAGATAAATGCACGTTCTGTGCCCGGGTCGCGCAGCAGCTCGAGCGCACAGCGATTCACACCTCCTGGCGAATGCTGCGAACAACAGTACTGCTTTGAATACAATCAACCAGGTGCTGCTCTCAAATTCTTCGCCGCCGCAGCTGCGAAGCTCCTTAGGTCGCCGTAGTTATCGTTGCGACATTATCTGGTCGCTCGATCGTGCCAGCTGCAATGGGCGTTTCCTCTCCTACACAGTGTTCTTGCTCCGTGCCGTGTAGCACTGCGTGCTGCAGTTTCCTCACGACACAGTGTGTGGGGATCACGTGTGGCCTCGTGCCCAGCTGGGCTCTGAAAATGTAGGCCGCTGAACACAACGCAGCATGAACCCATCCCGCAGCTGTACAGACAACATACTCCATCCACCGCACTTCTTGGCCATCGCTTCCACGATTTCCATTCAGTGCGTTCTCAAGTATTTATTGGGGGTTAAGTTCTTGCAGCTCATTTCATGCCACGCCTGATTCTGACTGAGCACGTTCCTTGACACTCCTGTTCCCTCTGCCTTGCGCCGTTGGAGTGAACAGTTTGGCTGCACTGGCGCTTGCTGCTGCAGGGCTCTGGGTAAGGCCCAGCGGCCGTGCCCAGGCTTGTTTCTCAGAGCCCGGCCCTCGCAGCGGCCACCGTGGGACTGACGGAGTGGCGGACCAAGTTCCGGCGCGAGATGAACCTGCTGGACAATGCAGCGCAGGCCCGGGGGGTGGACGCCCTGCTCAACTTCGAGACGGTGAGCACGGTAATCGGGCCCTGCAGGCTCCCTCTGAGAACCCTGGGCAGAAGCAGGCGCTAGCTGGGCCTCCTCTTGTGTGCGCAGGTCAAGTACTACAATGCCGAAGACTACGAAGTGGCCGGCTACAGGGAGTGCATCGAGAAGTACCAGGTGACCGACCACTGCACGCACTTGCATTTACCGCTGCATGTCGGGGCACTTGCGGTGGGGAAGACTTCGGCCCGGGGCTCTGCCAGGAGGCCTGAGAATTGTCTCCCACATGGTGAAAAACACGAGCGCTCGGGTATTTTGTGCCATTCTTCTTCACGAATCTGGACCAACTAGCCCAGCTGGCCACTCGTTCTCTTGCCATCGGGCCGCAGGGTTCAGTGAGGAGCACAGCACAGTGAGCCTCTCCGAGGTATCACCACTTAAAAGCAAGAGTTTGTCGCTACAGTTCTAGACGGGGATTGTGCCGTGTCGAGAGAGAAAAAAAAAAGCCCAAGAAAAGGTGCTCACAGCCTCGAGTAGTGTGTGCAGCTTCCCTTTGAAGATGCAACGCGAGAGAAAGTGACGTTTCGCCGAGTGGGAACGGGAGCCAGGGCTCACAGGAAGTGTGAACAGGGCTTCTGCTCGGGGGGGGGGCCCAAACGCGTCACATTCTCGTGTGGTGTTACATCTTCAATGATCACTCCCAACCGGGAGGTTCCTGTTTGAACCCATTCCCATTTCATCCCTCCCGCCTGTTTCCTCCCGTTTCAACCCGGCGCAAAACGACCTTCCCCTATCGCCCTTTCCCATTTCGCCTGTTCCTATTTGAACCCGTTCCCATTTGAACCTTCCTGTGTGTTCCGTGCCGCTTCAACCCGGTACAAAACGCCCTTCTCGATTTGTATTTTCACATTTAGCCCCTTCCCGGAATAACGTACCCAGTTTCGACTCGGGTGACTCGGACAGAGGCATGTGATGTTTGAAATTAAAGTTGCGTCCGACTGTACTTTAACCTCATGTTTTGAGTTACGTCCGACGTAACCGAAAGAAAAAAAATTACTTGCGTCTGCCATAACCTGAAAACTAAATTGAAGTTACGTCAACCTTTTTCACCGTAAAAAAAAACGTTACGGCTGGCGGAGACAAAGTATGCAGACGCCCTATAAACTTGCAACCCTTTTGCAATGGTCCGTTTTATGATACGCGGCGCCAATTAAAAAACAACGCGTTGGTTGCTGCGTTACGTCCGACCCAGTACAGTGAATGTGAATTACAGTTGGAACCACACCCTTCTGCGTTGGTCCACAGGACTGGAGCGTGTTGCTCACATGCGCACTCCGCGGCAGCGGTGGCGGTGCCAGTCACTGCGGTATGCACTTATATGCACAAGAAAGGACGAGAATTAACAAAATAGAACCTTTCCGCGGTCGCAGTGCCAGTTTGCAGCTTCCCTAGCTCTTGCCGAGAATGAAGTTGTGGGTTTTGACAAATGCAACTGTTGATTTATTAGGGATATCACAGGGATACTGTTTTATTTCTACGCATGAAAAAGATCTCGCAAAATATAATTAACAAATCTAGCTAAGTACAGAAAGAACGTATTCTATTAAAGTGGTAACTATTTTGGGCCAAGCCAGTGCATGGTACGATCCATTTTAATGTGTGGCTAACGGTCACTTTATATGCAAATGTCTGCAAAAAAATGGTCATTGAAGTCTAAAGCTGAAATTTTTGCTTGGCAGAAATGGTTCGCACACATTTTTCATCCAGGCACTAAGAACACGTACCCAATCTGTATTCTTTTGCGTGTACTTTTTACGGATAATACATATATAGCGGGCACGCAGTACGTGGAAAAGCAAAAGCAAACATTTAAGCAATTATCCATCTATAATATAGTTTTAGCATATCGTTACCGTTTACCGCGTTACCGGGAGCCGGAGTTTCCGTTTGGCGCTGAAAAACTGTAGGACACGTTTTAGCACACCATTTGCGGTTGGCGTATTCCGGCCGCCACGCATAATTTTGTTGCTCATATCTATTTGCTTTCGCTTAAAGTAGCTCGAATATTTCACTTTTTGGCTGAAGCGTTCACAATAACTGTAGTTATTTTGAGAATACTGTAGCCATCATCTGTAGAGCTCTAAAAAGAAAACGTGTCGGTGGCGCCATCTACCGAGTAGAGTTAGATTCAATGTGAAATAGAACTTGCCCCGCACTAAGTATTTAGGCACAAAATCAGTAAAATATGTTGTAGTAATTAATCAGTAATGTACACTAGCTTGCCCAGCACAATTTCGGAGGCCTAAAAGGGCACTGCGAGCTCAGAAAGTTATCCGAACTATTTTAGGCGGGCGTTTTGGGAGCGGGTTGAAACGAGAAGGGTGTTTTGGGAACGGGCGCACACGGGATGGGCCAAACGGGAAGGGCGTTTTGGGAATGGGTTCAAGCGGGACGGGTTCAAACGGGAATGGGTTGTTTTGGGCTACACCCCCCCAACCAGGCGGGCGTCTGTTGAAGCATTGATTTCAGCTTGCCTTTGACCATGCTCAAGTCTGTTGTGGAGGTTCCTGCCAGGGCTCAGAGAGGCTGTTTAGCGTACGCACCAGTCGCAGCTAGCCCGGGAAGAGAGAGAGCATTGTGACGTGGTCGTAGCCTGCGCTGGACAGTGCCTTGCCCCACTGCTCCTGTGTTAGAGGGTGGCAACTTGGTTGCACTTGGGGTGGGTACTGGGGTGGATAGAGTGCTTGGGAGACGGTTCCAGCACCGCCTGTGCAAGCCACTGTGCACTGCCCTGGTGCAGGTGGCCGAGTGGCGGGTGAACGCCTCGCTGAGCCTGCTCAATGGCTGCCAGACGCTGCTCATAGCGCTGGGGGTGGCCGCGGGGGCCCTGCTGTGCGCCCACATGGTGGCGGCCGGCCACCAGGGGGGCCTGACGGTGGGCGACTACGTGCTCTTCCTCACCTACGTCATGCAGCTGTACACCCCGCTCAACTTCCTCGGCACCTACTACAGGCACGTCCTCTGTAAATATGTATTGCATAGTGAAGAAAGCAAACCCAAATGGTTGTTAAGAATCCAGTGGCATGCCAAGCTGTGGTCGTCCCATAATAAGGCCACAACTCCCCGCGCCGACATGGATTTTCCCAGGCTCATCACCAGCCTATCTACGCCCACTGCAGGCCTCTCTCCCATGGATGTCCATTTATCCCGGTCCTGTGCTAACTGCGACCAATTGATCCCCACAAACTTTCTGATCTCATCTGCCCATCTAACTTTATGGCGCCCCCTGCCATGCTTGCCTTCTCTAAGGATCCACTCTGTTACCCTCAATGACCAACGGTTATCTTGCCTTCGCATTACACGCCCTGCCCACGTCCGTTTCTTTTTCTTAATTTCTACCAATATGTCCTTAACATGCGTTTGCTCCCTGACCCACTCCGCTCTCTTGTCCCGTAAAGGGGCCCTGAAAGGCGTTTTGAGCACACTAAATGAACTAGTGCAATCGTTAGATTGGGTCATCAAGGTCAGCTGCTGTACCAAGTATTACTCTTTTACGTGCAGCGGAAAGCCCACACTTTTGTTGCAAAGTTTGTCGCCCTTTTCTCACCCTTCCCTGCGTGTTTTTGGACACCGCCATCTTCACATGTCTACATCATCGATTCCCAGATGTTCGTCATGAGCTAGACATCCTGCTATTGGGCGGCTTTTTCACGCACTTCCGGCAAAGAGATGAGTCGTCTGCTCAGCGTCGGCTCGCCGGCTGATCTGCCAGCGGAGTGCCGGAGTGCTTTGACATTTTACGACAAACGAAACAAGTGTAAACAAACGCTTAACCGTGTGTATTGAATGCAACACGGCCATAACACGACATGGATATACTCTTACCTGAGTACGTTCCATAAAGAAAGCGTTGAAGCCCCGTGGCACTTCCTTCGTGCAGTCGCAGAGAACGCCCTGAGCCGAATGCCCGGGTTTGACGCATAGATTTTATTCAACTTCAAAACAATCCGGAGATGTGTTTCGAACGAACACAATGTCACAACATGCGTTGCAAGTCTGAACCGCGATTGACAGACGATCGGTTGCAACTTGCTTCCTCCTCCCGTCGCAAATTCGGCACTCACATCTCGCCCGGTTTGCGGGGACGAACAGCAAGTCACTTAACTCTGGCGCGCAAGCCAATAAGGCTTTTAGCCAGGCACACTGCACGTACCCCATGCGAAGTTGAGTCGTACGTCGCTTAAGAAAGATAATCCAGACCATGGGAAGCACTATCCACCTGCGGAAGTACAACGTCGCATTTCATCGTGAAACGAACGCGTCCACAACACAGGAGGTGATGCACACACACACACACAGCTTCGGTCGCTGTCTTGGCTTAGCTGCAAGCTTCGTTCAGTCAGTCCGCGATGTTACAATGATACAGAGCTGCGTGAGGGCGACGTGCTAACCACTTGACGTATTTAAAAACACAGGGGTAAAGAACTTGGTTCATCGGAAGCAAAAAATCTTTCCTCCATCTCGCGCTACTTGCCACCATGTTGCAGCCTCACGTACGCACGCTATTTTGCTGCTAATAGAGAGTACAGCGTTTGTTGGCTTGCTATACGCTAAACGCTAAATTTTTGCATCCTGCTACGTAAACACCGCGAGTGGAGTTTTATTAGAGCGTCTCATCAGTTTTGCGTAGCGACACGCTAATGCATACGGCGCCATCTGTCGAATGTTTTGCGACATGACTCGCCGGCTGATCTGCTAGCGGAGTGCCGGAGTGCTTGGATGTTTTGCGACACTCCAAACAAGTGCAAACAAACGCCTTCCCGTCAGTGTTGAATGCAACACATGGGTGCAGCTTGTCAGAACCCGGGTGCTCGCTGCTCGAGTGCAGCGCTGGTTTGCTCTGCGCCTTCCCGTTCATTGCCACTGAGAAAGCGATCCGATCTGGCGCATTTTGTGCACGGGTTATGTATCGGTTTAAAATGTCTTTTTCACATGCCGTTGGTAGGAATTACCACCGCCGCAAAATAGGACCCGGCACCGGCGGGGCCACATCTGAGACGGCTTTTTGGATAAACAGTGCGCGGTGCATCAAACGGAACGAGCGCACGATCCTCCCTGTGCGGCTGCGAGTTCGCCGCCGATAAAAAGTCTTGTGCCGCTGATAGCAACTGCAGCAACGTACACCGTGAAAGGGCAAGGCCAGGCCGCACACATGCGGCCAGGTCTTTCGTTCGCTTTTCCAGCCTTGAGCGGAGTGCGGGATCCATGCCCATGGTGTCAACAAAGACGAAAATGCCAAAAGAGCTTGCCCGTAGCAGACGGCAGTGTGAGGAGGGCAATAGCGGAAGTACGTCACCGCCGAGGAACGCAGCATCATGGGAGGGAAGGCTCACGTGCCGTCAACAGCGAAGAAAAAGTTGAAAGGAGGAGGAAATGCGGTGTGACAATAATGCGTGGTTTTTTATTTTTCTCAGCTAATACTCATCGCTTTAACAAAATTTTTGCGGGAGGAGATTGCTAATACATTGCTTTATTTGATTAGATGTACATCCATGCATCGGCAGAAGGTATTTCAGGACCCCTTTAATGTTACACCTATCATTTTCCGTTCCATTGCCCGCTGAGTCCTCCTCAATTTAGGTTGAACCCTCTTAGTGAGCCTCCAAGTTTCTGCCCCGTAGGTGAGTACCGAGGCTCAGTTTCCTCTTACTAAGAAACTCTATGCTGTCAGACCGTGTGCTGCTTCTGGCAACCTGCCTTTTGGTCGTCCTTATCCATGATTTAGTAATGCAATTGGCTGGCCTAGTTGGCACTCCTTTATGTACAGTTGAGCGCGAAAAAAGACAGGGACTAGAAGAGACACAACACAAGAGTGCTTGTGTGTTGTGTCTTTTTTATTCCCTGTCTTTTTTTGTGCTGAACTGTACGTAGTTGTCTATGATGTTGCACACTCGTGGCCGTACGAAATACGATGGCAGCAGCAGCCCATTTCTGAGCCGCCATCTGGGGCAGTTGGTGCTCACACAGATTGCCACGGCTGCACGAGCCTGCTTCACGAGGCTCCCTACAGCAGAGGCCAGGCATCCACAAGACGGTTCGAGATGAATAACCGGCTGAGAGAGCGCCAAGCAGCTGGGGAGTCCGTGGCCGGCGGACATTTGGCAGATCACTGCCGCAGGACCCTGCGCAGCCTCCCTGTGCAAACCGATAGCGAAATATTCCAAGCACACGAGGTTAGCAGGGAGTCTGGATGTGTCGGCCTGCTAACTTGCTTATCTCGAACCCCACACGGTAATCGTCGCTGTTCTTTTGTGTCGGGGCACATTTACGTCTTATTGTTTCGTAAAACCTCAGGGCCCAATAAACTGGCTAGTTCGGAGTCTAACCTTATTGGCAACCTAATAGGGCGCCTACATTTCCCCAGGCTGCGAGACGCGTTCCGGGAGCTCATAAGGCAGCGAATGAGACTCTCGGTCAGAATGCACTAAGACTGCGAACTAGCCTGCCCCGAGTTCACAGACTTACGCCGATGTGCTCGGCAGACCTCCATGCATTGGAAAACCAGCAAAGTGGTGGCAGCCGCCTGGCCATCAGCTTGGAACAGGTGTTCTTGGAACGCAGCTTGGAACAGCGGAGATCTGTGCCACTGGGGAGGCCAGGGGCAGCGAACCACGCTTTTCTACTTCGGCTACACGCTACGGACGTGTGCAGATGATTGCTTTGCTTTTTCTGGGTAGCGCTGCTTCTCGTCACCCTCACGTCCACCAAAGATGGACAGGAGTTATCTCTGCTGCCCAATATTTGGCCCCAGCAGGGAAGTGTGGCCAGCATGGGATGCCACCTGTTGATTGGAGTAACTGGGAGGTGGCGCCCCCACTCTGTATAAAGGCATTGGTGGGCATTAAACGGGGCTTTTTGCTGTTCGTGAACTGCACGTTGTTGGGTTTAATGCCCACATTCGGCCCGGCTAGCAGCGTCCACGTTGCCCGGACGCGCGTCTACAATATCGGGCGGCCGAGTGTGGTGTGAGTGATCTGCTACGCCACCTGTTCAGACTCGCTAACCTGCTTGCTGACTTGCTGAGAAGAGTGGAGAAGGGGAGAATGGCTGAGCAGCGGTTCGAGGGGTAGTCTCTGGGAAGTGGCGCCTCAGGCTGCTGCTGGTTTGCGGCGGGGCGCCGTCACGGGGGAACTTGGACCACCACTTTGTCCTCCGTGAAGAGGCCCGCAGTTGGCCACTGGTGCTGCACGGGAGCCTTACCAGCGCTGCGTCCCGACCGTAGTTTCTCGCTTCCTTCTGGTGACGCTATGCCTTTTTCCAAGCTGCTCCGTGCTTCCCAGAATCTGGCGGGTGGGACGGGTTTTCTAGTGCAAAAGAGGCGGCAGCTTGGAGAAGAATGTGGACGGGACAAATGCTAGCATTTGTACCGTCCATATTCTTCTCCAAGTTTGTTTTTGCACTGGAAAACGCGTCCCAGTTAGCACTGGCTGGTGGGGACTGGTGGGGACTGCCTCTTGGCTGACCCCACAACACATGGCCCATCGGCCAGATGGCGGTGAGAATTGTCGCTGGCATGACCCTATTTGTAATAACGTTCAAGCCAAAAATGGTTCTCCTCTTGTGCTGTGGTTTTATTTTTGCGCTATGCACAAGTGGTCACGGGTAGCCTCCTTTGTGCGGCTGCGATAGCTATAGGAGCAGATGGCCGGCACGTTCACACGGTGCCTGTGCAGCCCTGGCCTCGCCAGTTTGGGCCTGCTGGGGGTGCAGAGAGAGAGAGAGAGCAGGAGCAGCCGCCTCTGGCCGCCTCCTCATCCGAGGCACCCAGCCAAGGAGCCTGCCATGCACACTGGGGGGGCAAGGCTTCTGCAGGGCACCCCTGGACCGTTTGTTTGTGCTCTTTCCCAATGCTTTCGTGTGGAAAATGACTCCTGAAATGGCATGCATGGTGTAGGTCCCCTCCCGCCCAGCGCACTCCCACTAAGGGCTTTGCTCCTGGGGTGAGCTGGGCCACACTTCCCTCATCAAAAGATGCCAGCCACAGCGATTCTTATTATTATTCAGCAAAGCGTGTTGCTGGGCTTGTTGGTCCATCATACTTGTTCTTAAAACTGTGCATGCGGACGGGACAAGGAAGAGAAGAGGCAGGACGAGCACTTATAATTATTGGTCACACAGCAGGGATACCAGTGCGAGCAAAGCACCAGATTCCGTGGTTCCCGGAGCAGAGCCAAAGTAACCGCAGAGTGCAGGTGAGGCTTACCTTCCTCCGCACCAGGAAGGCGCTTACTGTTCGCAACATGCAGCAGGTGTGATGGGTGTGGCCGTGTTACCTGCAAGGGACCTGTCACTGGTTTTTGTGCCATGGAATGTTGCGAGGAAGCTCTAGCTGTGTAGATGGCATGCCGAGGCTAGCGAGCCCACACTTTCCCACGCGCTGCCATCACGGAGGAGAGAGAGGAAGAGCACTGTGCCCCTTTCTTTGGAGGATTTTCGCTCCTTGGCAGCCGCCCGGTGGCCATTCTGGGCGTCTTGCAACTTGATCTTGGAACGGTGGACCCAGTGCTTGGTTTGCCATCGAGCGACTGGGGGGTGGCGGGAGCTGGCTGAGTGTGCGGCTAGACGGAGTTCTTGCTCCCATGGCTTCCTCGGTTTTCTGGTTGCCAGAATGAGATGCCTGTTGTTCAAGCAGATGTGCCAGCATTGCTGGTGAAGTGCTGGCAGCTGTGTGCTTTGTTCCCCTCGCTGCAGGATGATCCAGCGTTCCTTCATTGACATGGAGAACATGTTTGAGCTGCTGGACACCAAGCCCGAGGTGAGTGGCTCCCCACAGGCTGCTGCTGCCGCCGCCACTGGACCCTGGCTGGGGAGAGCCCAGTGTGCCCACAAGGCCACCACGCGGTGGGGCAGAGTGGTCGGGCGTGGGTGCAGGGGTTGGCCATGCGAAGGGTGCATTTGGCAGTATGGAATTAAGCGCAGAGCGTGTAGTGCCAGGCAAGGGCACAGAGCTTCAAAACCATACAGGGTGCGAAATCGCAGCCTTTCGACTCCAAGTTGAAGTGAGCTTTGTGCGAAAGAGGGGCAGCCTCAGAGGTGGCCCATACTTGTGGGGCTGATGTACTTGGGCAGTTTTGCCAATGCTGTAAGCCTGTATCACTGCAGGGGTTTACCTGCAATTTTCATTTTGGGGGGCATCGAGAGAACACGGTTGTGTGTGCACCTTGACTGGCTGGCTTTACTCACGAGGAACGGTGGATGGGGCGGCCCCTTTCTCTTGCTCCCTCTGTGGGCCGTCAGCTGGGAAAGGCAACCGCTTACTCCTCGTCTTCATCGCCCATGAGCTCGGTGCCAGCGTCATGGTCGCCTTGTGCAAAAGTTTCAGCGCCCTCCATTGCATACCAGAACAGTGCAGTGTTCCGTAGCTAACACTGTGAGGTGTGCGGTGTGACTGCCTGCATGTGTCCACCGGGTGGAAGGGCAGGCTGCACGTGTGGGTGTCAGCAGTGTCAGCCACGGTGTCCTCTCCCCCCCAGGTGATCGACGCCGTCAACGCCCCGAGCCTGAAGCTGGCCAAGGGGGAGATCCGCTTCGACAACGTCTGCTTCTCCTACCTGCCCGAGTGAGTACTGGGGGGCACGGGACCAGCACTGCTCCTTTTCGCACCAGCGTACGTGTCCGTTCTAAATGGCCTCCGAGGGCAGTCGTCTTTACAGTGGCAAGGCATGATGAGAAAGGGGAACTTGCGCTGCAATGAGCACCTGCTGTGGGTGTGAGTGCTCATGTGAGTGAACACCTGAGACACTTTGCTCCCAGCCAGCATTGCCATCTTGTCAGCTGCGATGCGTTGCTTTGCCATGTGCCCAGCAGTGGCTTCAGTGTGACTGCACTGCATCATCGCTGCTCGTTCCTGCTGGTGTGTGATGAAGGAGAGTGGCTGCCTGTCTGTCTGGCTGCGTTCTTCCACTTCCCGACTCCGTCTCAGGTGTACTGGATGGCCAAGTTTAAAGGAGCAGCACACTCAGTAAATGCACCGCTCTGTTCCAGTCACAGTGATAACTGATTCTGTTGCGAACCTCGCACACATCTGGATCTGGATATCAGCGAAAGCTGACGAGGCAGCGGTGTCTCTACCAGGGCCAGCTGACCAAAGGCAAGGTCCAGAAACAGCTTCCTCTGATCGCATCGGCTGAATGCCAACGGAACCAACTGATGACATTGTTTCGGTCTGTTCCTCTGCTGTGTCGTTGCTGATGTCATCTAGTGGAAAGCTGCGAAGTTTCCTACCGTAATGGACCTCGAGGTCCTCCGGCTGCCAAGCCGTCGAGAGAGAGCGGAGAGCGCACTTTAGGTGATAATGAGGGCTTTAATCGAACTGGTTCGCTTGGAGCGTGAGCGCGTGCCACCGCTCGGTCCGTGCTGGTGAAGATGATGATGATCAGCGTTTTCTGCTATGTACGAAGAGGAAGAAGTTCCTACACCTACTATTTCCGGCATTTCTTCGACTGAAAGAGCATCTCTCGTAGCTGGAGTGGGGCTAGCTCTTTCAAATTGAAACAAATGGACGACCATGAAAGCTTATGTTTGAAACTAAACGTGTTTGGAAATTCTATCATTTTAGTAGCGGCCTACCGCTCTCCGACTTCAGATGACGATTTTTGTCCAAAATCTGTGATTTCTGTGTAGAATATTCTGGAAGCCGCCTAATACTAACAGGAGATTTTAATTTACCTAATATTAATTGCTCCAAACTAAGCTCTTCATCCTCAAGTGATCAGGTTGTTTTTGATTTAATGCTGGCATGCAATCTTGAACAAGCTGTGAATGTACCGACAAGGGTGCAGGATCACACATCGTCGATATTAGACCTCGTGTTTCATAGCAAATGCCTTTCTGACGTACATGTATCGGTTGATGATGGCCTATCTGATAACATGTGACAAGTGTGTGGCGCCCCCCATCCCTGATATTCGTTGGCCGCTAAGTTCAGTGGCCCCACCAGGCTCGGTGGGCAACCTTGTGTGTGGCCGGGCAATAAACACCTCCGAGCACAGCTGCTCGGGGGTCACAGGGCTCGCAAGCTTGGACGTTCCCTGTCTTCCCTATAGGCGGCGTAAAAATCGACGCCCCACGTGACCAACCTTGACCAACCTAAAGCGCTGTTTTCGACCATCAAGCCCACCAGACGGCGCAGGCAAAATGTTACTTTTGGTATAGAATACAAAACATTCATTCCGTGACTCAAAGAGCCCACACAGTTCGCTTACAATGTGTTATTTAAAAATACTATTAACAAGTTCCGCATCAAACATCCGTTGAGCAAAAATGTACGCAACTTTTTACGAACAGCCGACTGGTGCACCACCTTGTTTCTGAATTCGCAACCACAAAGCCGCCAATTCAAATTGAAACCGCTGCAACGGCCGACCGTTTCAATGTGCGCGGAGCACCGGTTTCGTGACTGTTATTGCTGTTATGTGCTTTTGCGTCCATCAGTTGTTGAGAGGACTGGCAAAACACGAGAATTGAGTGCTTGTGGAATGACAAATGTGGGAAATTCCGCATCGGAAGGCAGCTGTCGAGGCCAGAATATTCGATTCTTCAAACAGAAGGTGAGTGTTATGCACTCCGCTAGAAAGACGGTGCAAAGGAAACCGTTGTCGCCGTCAATACTTCATTTGTGCCCTTCGTTCGAAATCTTAGCGCAAGTGAACGAGTTGTTGTGGCAAAAAAAAAAAATGTTGTCACGAAAGCGACGTACAATTGCAGCGATCGAAATGAAATGATGTCCTGGCCTCTGTAAACTTGCGGATGTCAATAAACGATTTGTTCTCACTTGCTGCTCACTGTGGTCTGTGCCAGTCGAGGCCATCTGGTCACCTGGCGTAACATCACTTCACTAGCGCGGCGCAAGTAAACACGCGACCAGCGTGCCAGCCAGGAGCCAGCAGGAGCAGCCACGGCCGGACTCGACGCCCCTTTCGCGCGCGGGAGGAGGAGAGTCGAGTCCGGCCGTGGAGCAGCGAGCCGGCGGCCGCCGTGCGAGGGCAGCCATGTTATTAAGGAGCTCAAGCGGCCTGTGCAAAAAGCATCCGCCATGTTTACAAAGCCGTGTTTACAGCGCCATCAAGCGGGCGTACTGGGTAGTTCACGACGCCGCCACTACGCTTTTTCTGGCACTACAGGCAAAGCTAGACCTTTGCTTCTCTAAAATCCTCCCTGTTCTGTGGGGGTCAGTCACCGTCACCACCAGCACGCTGCATGTCGTCTCTCGGCTGGAGGGTACCCCTACCCTCCCAGGTTCACGAATGCGGGTCTAGAACGTGACACTGGCGACGAGGATGGGATCCGTCGCCACTGACGCCACTCGTCGCCACTGACACTGGCGACGAGGGAAGAAGCCCGCGGAGCGGCCGAAGCCACCGTGAACGCCGCCACCGAGAACGCCGAGACACCGCCCCCTCAAGCCAGCCGCCATTACGCCATGCCGCTGTACGGGAGGCTCGAGCCGTTCGAGGGTGAAGGGTCCGCCTGGCCGGTCTACGAGGAGCAAGTCGGCGTGTTTTTCCGGGCGAACGACACACCCGAGGCGAAACAGCGCGACATCTTCCTGGCCAGCTGCGGGACCCGCGTCTTCGCTCTCCTGCTCGACCTGCTCAAGCCGGCCACGCCGCACGACAAGTCGCTGGGTGAGCTGCTCGCGACGCTACGCTCGCACTACAGCCCGGCTCCGTCGACGCTAATGGAGCGTTTTCGCTTCAACAACCGGAGCCGCCGAGACGGAGAGACGCTCGGGCAGTTCGTCGCAGCGCTGCGAGGGTTGGCGAGCGGCTGCGCCTTCGGGGAGCAGCTCGACTCGCTGCTCCGTGACCGTTTCGTCTGCGGCATCAACGACCCCGCCATGCAGACGCGACTCCTGGAGCTTCCCGACCCCTCGCTGGACGACGCCGTGAAGGCAGCGCTGGCGATGGAGGCTGCGGCCAAGGACGCGGGCGAGATAGCGCGTGCGGCCGGCTCACCGTCGGCGGAGGCGGCGGTGAACAAGATGGCGGCACGGCATGGCAGGTGCGTTCGCTGCGGTGGTGACCACCCCCCATCCCAGTGCCAGTTCGCGCAAGCGGAGTGCTTTGCGTGCGGAAGAACTGGGCACATTGCTCGGGCGTGCCGAGGGGGGACGACGGCGGACGGACGGAAGCAGCAGCCGGCGCCGAGCACAGGTTCCGCGCCAGCCCACGGCCGAGGGAGTCGGCGCAAGGGTAGGCGGCGGGGGCGTGAGGCAGCAGCTTCGGGTGCAGCGGCTAGGCTTCACGCCGTGGCCGAAGACCCGCAGATTTTCGACATGTGGCACGCGGCCACAGTGCAGCCGCCGGTGCCACCATACTGGCTGACTGTCGAAGTCTGCGGGCGCCCCATCTCCATGGAGCTGGACACAGGGGCCAGTGTGTCTGTCATGGCCGGGAAAGTATTCAGACGCACCTTCCCTGGCGTGGCCGTCGAGGCGTCGGGCGTCATGCTGCGCAGCTACTCCGGACAGCTCGCCCAAGTCGAGGGTAAAGCCCAGGTCAGCGTCCGCCTTGGCGACAGGGAGGCCACCCTTCCCCTGTACCTGACCAAGGGGCCGTCACCGACGCTGCTGGGCCGGAACTGGATCCTGGCGTTGGGCGTGAGGCTGCCGGAGTACCAGGAAGCAGTGCATGCAGTGGCAGACGGCCCGAGCCTCCTGACCAAGTTCGAGGCCCTGTTCCAGCCCGAGGTGGGGACATTCACCGGCACGGCGGCAAGCATTGAGGTGCCAGAGGGAGCACTGCCCCGTCCAGCCCGACTGCATGGACGGCGTCATCGAGCAGCTGCTGCACCGGCGAGAGGCCGGCACCAACGGCGGCGGGGTGCTGGGCACCAACGGCCGCCTGCTGCACCTGGTGGTGCTGGGTGCCAGGGCCAGCGCCCAGCAGGTGGCACAGGCTATGCGGCAGGTGTTCCCGCAGGGTTTCCGGCTCGACGACAAGGCCCAGTACGCGCTGGTCGTCAGGATCATCGATGGCGACGTGGGCCTGCCGCACAACTTGTTCCGCACGGAGCCCCACGGCTGCCTGTGCGTGTACACCAGCCAGCCGGAGCTGAAGTACATCCGCGAGAGCCTCGAGAAGACCCTGCTGGCCAACCTGGAGCAGGAGGACCGGCTGCCCTTCCACGGCCTGCCCCTGGTCATGGTGTTTGCGGGCCAGGGGGACTTCCTGCGCGAGGAGGTCGTCAACCGGGCCAAGAGCCTGCAGTGCCCCTTCGTGGACGACGGCGGCGGCCTGGACCCCGTGCGGCTGGAGCAGGCGCTGTGCGCGCTGGTGGAGAGCATCGAGCGGCTGCACATCTACTAGGCGCTGCCCGCGGTCGCGGGGCCCCGGCTGGACATGCGGCTGATGCTGTGCATGCTGTGTGGGGACCCGTACGCGCCCGAGTAGGTGCTTGCGCCCCTGCTGGCGCAGCCGGGCTGCCTGGCCACGGGCCCGCTGCACTGCCTCAGCCAGGACTCCTTCAAGGGGAGCCAGCTTCACCGACCGCTGCCAGCACAGCACCAGGGGCTGGTGCTACTCGCGCCACTGCGGCACCACGCGCAAGTCCTTCGACACCGGGAAGGCTGACAGCTGGTGCGAGTGTGACACAGGCAGCACCTAATGCTGCCACAACGGCCTCGACACCTGTGCTCCGGCGGGTTGAGAGGCTGCGGAGACCGCCGGACCGGTACTCGCCGGGGGGACAGGTGTTGCTTTGTGTTTGTGTAGGACAAACAAACTTGGGGGTGAGGGGTGTGACAAGTGTGTGGCGCCCCCCATCCCTGATATTCGTTGGCCGCTAAGTTCAGTGGCCCCACCAGGCTCGGTGGGCAACCTTGTGTGTGGCCGGGCAATAAACACCTCCGAGCACAGCTGCTCGGGGGTCAGTCACCGTCACCACCAGCACGCTGCATGTCGTCTCTCGGCTGGAGGGTACCCCTACCCTCCCAGGTTCACGAATGCGGGTCTAGATCGTGACATAACAAATTGGTTCTCTTTACATGCCGTCTTGGTAATCCATCTGACAATATGCACGGGAAACAAAAAGTGTTTAAAAATTTTTTTAGAGCTCATGACAAGACAATGCTAGATTACCTTGATGTAGCCTTCGATCGCTTTTCTGGTGATGATGTAAATTATCTTTGGAATATCTTCCGGTCACTCTGTGGCTATTGCCTCGACAATTTTATTCCAAACAAAACTAAAAAACAGCATTCCAAAAACCCATGGATAACTAGAGAAATCATTCAAATTGCACAGAAAATGAAGCGTATGAAAAAGCGCAACTCAAAAGGATGGCTATTTCAGAAATTAAAGAGAACGCTTTCAGAAAAAATACGGTCGAGCAAAAACGTATTTTATTCTGTTAAATTACCCCAATTCCTTAAGAGTGATCCAGCCAAATTTTGGCGCCACATAAAAGTTAATCAACAGAGAACTGTAGATTGCATTGTGCTTGGCGATCAAAATATTCAAGATGAGAAACAAATGGCCACAGAGTTTAACCGTTACTTTCACTCTGTTTTTTCCAATCCACGCTCATTTAATAGTGCCATTGGTAGTAATTCTGTAGAAATTGATCCTGACTTCATAACATTTGAAGGTGTCTTTTCCATGCTTCTGAACCTTAAAACAAAATCTTCTTGTGGTCCGGACAACCTGCCAAATGCTTTTTTACATCGTTACGCCGAGTCGCTTTCCCGTTTCCTTGTAGTAATCTTTCGCTTATCGTTATCCCAAGGCATTGTTCCCTCCAACTGGCACATTGCTCGAGTCATTCCTGTACTTAGAAAAGGAAATAGTAACACTTTTTTGTCTAACTACAGACCAATATCCCTAACTAGCACTTGTTGTAAACTTGTAGAGCACATAATTTCTAACTATATGATTACTTTTCTAGATGAGCGCAACGTACTATCACCATTCCAGCACGGTTCTTATAAAGGTCTATCCACTACAACCCAATTAGTTTCCTGTATACATTCTTTCTCCTCAGTCCTAGATAAATCCGGTCAAACTGACATTGTCTTCCTTGACTTCAGCAAGGCATTTGATAAAATACCCCACTCCAAATTAATTCACAAACTTAACTTGCTTGGTTTTCCCTCGACCATTGTTAAATGGGTAATATCGTATCTATCTTCTCACACACAGTTTGTTGATATAAATGGTACCTACTCCAATCCTCTCCTGTTAACTCCGGAGTTCCCCAGGGTAGCGTCCTGGGACCACTACTGTTTTTAATCTACATCAATGATATTGCATCCTGTGCCAAACGTGGTGTTGAAATGCGGCTGTTTGCCGATGATTGCCTTCTGTTTCGTTCAGTCAAATCCACAGATGACCAAGTGTTATTGAACCAAAGTATTGATGCAGTTGATAACTGGTGTGAGTGCTGGGACATGCACATAACACCTGAGAAAACTGTATCTATGCGCATTACTAACAAAAAGCAACCACTAATTTACTCGTACAGTATAAAAGGAACTCCCATTTTACTTACACAAAGTTATAAATATCTTGGCGTCACAAGCACCAACAATTTAACTTGGTCCTGCCACATTGAAAAGATTTGCGCATCTGCCCGTAGAAAATTAGGTTTACTAAGGCACACCCTCAAAAGCTCTCCCTTTGCGAATCTGCCCGTAGAAAATTAGGTTAACTAAGGCACACCCTCAAAAGCTCTCCTGCTAAAACTAAACTCCTCACATTCAACACAATAGTCCGGCCTTGTTTAGAGTACGCGTCTGAAGTCTGAGATCCACACACTAAAAAAGATATTAACAATCTTGATAGAGTCCAAAGATTAGCTGTTCGGTTTATTTACAATCGCTTCCGCCAGTCTGACTCCCCTACAGAACTAATAATTAATAACAAAATTCCAACTTTAGAATCCCGAAGGAAACTAGCGAGACTTAAATTTCTTTTTCAACTATCCAGGAAAAACAGCATCATGGACCTTTCGCACGTCCTCACTCCGTTATCTTCACATCCTACTAGAGGATAGCATTCTTACAAATTCACACCTATCTGTGCACGCACTAGCAACTTCAAGTACTCTTTTTTCCCTCGCACAATAACAGACTGGAACGAACTGCCGCACCATATTTTTGTGTCAGTAAATGTACTAAAATGTCTGGAAAATTGCTTTGAAGTGTGATTTATGTTACTTGTGAATATTTTGTATACCTGTCTGTTTTCCCCCTTTTTTCCGTTTTTTTTTTCTACACCTGTACGACTGTGTAATTGGTCACATCATTATCGTTGTACCACCTCCCACTCCTGCTTGGGCCATTTTTATGGCCTGCAGTATTTTATAAATAAATAATAAAATAAATGAAAGAGCATCTCTCGTAGCTGGAGTGGGGCTACTCTCGTAGCTGGAGTGGGGCTAGCTCTTTCAAATTGAACAAAGTTGTGTCTTGTCTTTATGGTCCCTTTAAAGGGGCCCTAAATAGGTTGCAATTTTCTTTTCTTTTCTTGTCCACATGTGAATTCTCGTCGCCATTCTGTTACAATGTTAGCTCATGTGCAGCGCCCCCACGCAACGCTGATAGTTTTGTGGTTTTTTGTTCAGCCGTGCAAGCCTGGCACAGGGGTGAGTGGCCGTTTTGGGAAAATAAAGGCAGTTTGTTCTGGGCAAACGTCTCGGCATGTTCTCATGTCTTTCGCGGGCCTGATGGCCTACCGTACTTCCTAGCGCTCGGCCATCCATACTTCTACACATCTAACAACTGGCGACGAGGATGAAAGAAAATTTAACGTGAGTCTTCGTTTCCGCACCGCTCCGCCATCCGTTCATAATGCCAAGTTTCGGCAACCTCGAGCCGTTCGAGGGGGGAGGAGACGACTGGCCCTGTTACGTGGACCGGCTCCAAGCATTTTTCTTGGCCAATGATGTCGCCCCAGAGAAGCGTACTTCCGTATTCATCAGCTGCTGCGGGCAGAAAACGTATGCTTTGCTCCGAAATTTGGTCAAGCCCGCCAAGCCCAGTGACAAGCTGCAGAGGAGATTCTTTTAGTTCTTGGAAGCCATTACTGTCCGAACCATCTGCCATCGTGCAGCGTTTTCGTTTCAACTCGCGCGTTCGCGCGGAAGGGGAATGCGTCAGCAATTTCATCACAGCACTAAAGAGCCTTTCGAGCACTGCAACTTTGGTGCTGAACTCGAAAACATGCTCTGCGACCGCATCGTGTGTGGCATAAACAGCGCAGACGTCCAAACAAGACTGCTGGAACAACCGGACCTCACCTTCGACAATGTTGTGCAGACCGCCCTGGCAATGGAAGCAGCAAAAAAGGACGCAGGCGAGATAGCCCAAGCTTACGCGAGCAGCGCTTTCTCGACTCACCGTGTCTCGTCAGGCTCGGGGGGCGTCACCTGCTACCACTGCGGGGACGGACACCTTGCATTGAAATGCAAGCATGCGAAGACAATCTGCAATCCGCCTCTTTCACAACCCCACTGCGCATGCGCAATCCCCTAGCGGCCAAGTCCCTAAGCAGTCCGGCAGGGGCAGCAGACACGCAGATATCTGATCGCGGCTTTTAAAATAAGCCCTGACAACAATACCTAGCACAATTTTTCACCACACTAACACGTACTTTCTCGCATGTGGAACTTCTTTTTGGCGATCAGATTGATTCAGAAGAGCAGCGACAAGCGCGGTTGCTAGCTACCGTGGTCTGCGCCGGTTCAAGCCGCTGAGTGTGCCGAGCTGGCAGGCGCGGCCGGCGTGTGCGCAGACTGTTTCCGAAGGCAGAAAACGCTTCACGATTGCCTGTTTTGTGTGGAATCTACAAATTGAGCTCAGCGATCGTCGTAGTTGACCATGGAGCAAAAACAGTGGGCGGAGCGACGCCGATGACGCATCGCATGCGCGCATCGGGCCACGTGTCTCAAATTCACGCGTACGACTAGTCGTGGCGGCAGTCGTAACGATCAGTCGCATGCGAATTGCGTGTACCCATCGTACACGTGTCCAGCGCTTAAAGGCCGTGTGCGAACAGCCGGCCTTTGTTGAGCTGGCGATCACAGTTCATGCCAGACTCCAAGTACTGCTCGCTGTGCTGCTTGGACGGCACACGGATCTGTCCGAGATTTCTCTGCCAGCCCTCATTCAGTGATAAGAAGCCACCTGGTATTATGTGATGACCAGGGCTGTCATCTTAGGGCGTTACAACACCAACACAGAAGAAAAACTTCGGCTGCTCCTCGCCGTAACGTGGGATTGCCGTGCATACAACGAGAACGCAGCCGGAGGAAACGCCGGCGAACCCTGCCGCTTCAACTTCTGCTAGGCACCTAGGTGGCAGCACACCGCAATGAAAGAGGCGGATTACTGCCACAAACGTGGTCACTTGGTGAAGGTGTGCAATACGAGACGAAAGGACAGCCAAGCCCAAAGCAACAGCCCTTCCAAGGCACATTCGTTCTCGGCACGAAGTTCACCGTCGTCGAGCAACCGTCATTGTGTGAATACTGTCTGCGAGGAGGGCGCCGCTACAACGTCAGCTTCCGAATTTTTCGACATGTGGCAAGCTGACTACGCCACGCCGCCTCCTCTTTTCACCGTCACTGTTGACGTTTGCGGCAAACCGCTCCGCATGCAAGTGGACACGGGGGCAAGTGTCTCCGTCATGGCCAAGTCGCGCCTTCTTCAGCTTTTGCCTTCGGTTCCTGTGCAGCCATCACAAGTGCTTCTGCGAAGCTATTCCGGGGAACTGAAAAAGGTTCAAGGAAAAGCTGACGTCAGCGTGAAGTTTCATGGCAAGGAGGCCGACCTACCTATTTTTCTGACCGGGGACGGATCACCCACTCTTCTAGGACGCAACTGGATGCGTGAGCTGGGCATCGGCGTTTCTGACATTGAAGTGAACATACACGCACTTTACGACGTCAAACACCTAGTCCAAGACTACGCCGAAGTGTTTGAAGAAGGCCTGGGTACGTTCAAGGGTGCTAAAGCTTCTCTACATGTTCCTTCAGATGCTCCGCCTTGGTTCTTCAAGCCACACCCACTTCCGTATGCCTTGACAGATGGAGTCACTCAAGAAATCCCAAGACTAAGGAGAGATTCCAGTCAAGACAGCAAAGTGGGCTGCACCTATTGTTCCTGTGACCAAAAGGGATGGAGACTTTGGTGTCACCATAAACCCAGTGGCAACAGTAGAGCAGTACCCCATTCCAAGGATCGAGGACCTGTGGACTGTGCTTGCTGGAGGTGAGAAATTCCCAAACCGGCCACTCGCCGCTGTGCCAGGCTTGCACGGCTGAACACAAAACTATCAGCGCCGCGTGGGGGCGCTGCACATGAGCTAACATTGTAACACTTCCTACCGCTCAGCCATCCGTACTTCTATGCATGTAACACATCCGTGGGAGCATTGACGTAGCCTCTGTGACCCAGCCGGTGCTGGACACTGCGGCGCCGCTGTTGACGCCGTCCATCAATTGCTGCAGCCAGTCAGCGTTTCCAGCTCGTTCGGCACTTCGGGCAGCATGTGTGCGAGTGGCATGGCGCAGAGACGAATGTCGATTGTCACCATCTGTCACACGAGCTTACCTGAGTGTGTTGATGCAGCGTGTCGTTTACAGAATGTGAATAACACTGAAACGCACGCAGCATCTTGTGCAGGTGGAAACACTGCGCGCGGCAAGCATCTGCTTGTGTGGTGGGCAAGGAGCACGCGCAAATCGGCATACACTGCAGCAGCTAAAACTTGCCACCACCCGCCAGGGCGGGGCTATTCCTAAAAACCAGTTTACAAATGTGTGAACAGCGCAGTGGAAGCTTGTGCTGGGGATTGTCGTCGGCGTGCCTCCATAAAGCCAAGCCTCTTCTGGGGTGTGTTCGCCGCAGCAGTGCCCCATGCAAGAGATGCAAGCAAGCCACTAATTGCCGTGACCATGCTGTGTTTGGGGCCCCCCTATGTGCCCCTGAAATGCTGATTCCCCTATTCTAGAACTGACGTGCTGAGACTAGCACAGCGGGCGGGAAAAGCCCTGCCATGCAGCCAGTAGTAAGAAGAGCATCCGCGTCGGCTGCTTAAAATGAGCGTGACGGACTGCCGAGCAGAGCCAGTGGCTGCGCATATCTTGGAGCACAAGGGTCCTGGCAAGTGTCTCTGGGTTGTCTAGCTCGTAGCGTCCACAGCGCTTTGAGGCGCGAGAGAAGAGCCTTATTTAGGGCCCCTTTAAGCTGGGGGAATGCTTCCCAGACAGGGGGGATGGGAGCCGTTTTACGGCTTACAATGACGGCTTTCTCGCTCAATGGGCACCACTGTTCTGGCACTGTGGTGTGGTGCAGTGGTGCAGGTGAGAAGTGCCACCTCTTGCACCCATGCGCTGCCAAGTGGGGAGCAGTGCTGGAGTATGGTCTGCCACCCTGTGGGGCCTGCCTGCCTGCGTGCAGCTGTCCGAGAGCGGCAGTGTGTGCCTGTTCCGGCTGCTGCAGCAGGGCTCGGGTGGGCCTCCGCAGTGGCACTCGTGGGGGTTTGTGGCCTGGGCAGGCTTCGATGGGTTGCAAAGGCCTTGGCCATGTTGGGCTCGCACAGCCTGCATCCTAGGACTAGATCTGCAGGGAGCGTTTGACAACGTGAAGCACGCGTCCATCTTGGAACAGATCTCGGCACTCAACATGGGAGAAAGGACCTTCGCGTACGTTAAAGCCTTCCTGTCGGATCGAACGGTCACCATCCACGCGGGGGACCTAGAACTCCCGACTAAGAGGCAAGGCAGCACAGGCACACCGCAAGGCTCAGTCATATCCCCCCTCCTCTTTAACCTGGTAATGATGAGAGTCGCTGCGGCCCTCGACAGAATCCCAAGCGTTAACTACAACCTCTACGCCGATGACATCACCATATGGGCCGTCCACGGAAGCGACGGTCAGATCGAGGAAGCTCTACAACAGGCGGTGCAAGCAGTAGAATGCAGTCTCGACGGAACGGGACTTAGGTGCTCGCCGACGAAATCGGAACTGCTGGTCATAGCACCGAGCCGCACTCGATACGGAGCCCAGCCCAACATCAACCTCCACACGGCGGACGG
The DNA here is from genome assembly GCF_048455015.1 of Haemaphysalis longicornis. Taxonomy (NCBI): domain Eukaryota; kingdom Metazoa; phylum Arthropoda; class Arachnida; order Ixodida; family Ixodidae; genus Haemaphysalis; species Haemaphysalis longicornis. The sequence goes on from NW_027526295.1 coordinate 11,374,531, forward strand.
GAGCGCCATACCACGAAAGGACATGCTGCGCGTGCTCGGCATGCACATACAAGCTAACGGCGCCAACTCGCACACGGTGCAACGGCTTTTACGCAAGGTCACTGCGGCAATGACGCTCATCCGCAAAGTCGCCACACGCCACGCTGGGATGCCGGAGGCCAGTGCACTACGGCTAGTGCAAGCGTTCGTGGTCAGCCACGTTGCATATGTCGCGGCCTACCACAACTGGACGGCGGCGGAGACCCAACGCATAGACGCGGCCCTCCGCCAGGCATACCGCGAGAGCCTAGGACTGTACAGATGCACTAGAACGGACCGCCTCCTTGAGCTGGGTGTGCACAACACACTCGCCGAGATTGCTGAAGCCCAACGCATGAACCAGCTAAATCGCCTCTCAAGCACGCCCACCGGTCGCCACATCCTCGACAAAGCAGGACTTCGCCCTCTCTACGATCCCCCACCGCAAGCACAACCCCTACCCCCGGTCTTCATTCGCCGCCTGCACATCGCGCCCATTCCGAAGAACATGCACCCGGGCATTCACGACGCTCGCAGGAAAGCCCGGGCTAGAGCCCTCAGTAGACTGTATGCCAACGACGAGAGTGCACGATACGTAGACGTGGCCGCATACCACGCCAGACCCGGGCAGTACGCGGCAGCGGTCGTGACAGCGACCACGGGCGTCACAGTCACCGCGGCCAGCTTCCGAGCAAGTACACCGGCGCAAGCAGAAGAAATCGCCATCGCCCTCGCCGCAACCGACCCCGGCTGCGCAGTCATCCTCAGTGACTCAAAATCGGCCATACGCAACTACGGTACCAATGCTGTGGCGGCAATCGCGGCACGAATTCTCAGCAACGCTCCAGGCTCTACCACCCGACCCTTGAGACTGCAATGGTTCCCTGCACACGAGGAGCAGGCCCCCGGGGTAGACCGCGCCCGCAACCGCAACATCACTGCGGACCGGGCCGCTCGCGAACTCACCAGTCGGGCGGCCCCCCAGGCGATGTCTCCCCCCATGCCCCTGAATCCCGGACGGAGATCCCATGAAGATGCGCCCTACTTGCTACCTACACCACTAGAAGACTATGGCACCATACTACGGTGGTACCGAGACACCAGGAGACGGTTCCCGGCCCCACACCCCAACCTCACTCGAAGCGAGGGGACCCTCTATCGCCAAATACAGACAGACTCTGTGCTCACACCAGTACTGGGCCGCCACATAGCCCCCGCAATCTACGAGACGTCCGCGTGTACCGTCTGCCGCGCCACTCGCGGCACGCTGGCCCACATACTACAGTGCACACCCCAAGACCCCGCACCCTCAAGCATCCGACAGCTACCAGTGACAGTGCGAAGAGCTATCACCTCGTCAGACTACAACACCCAGAAATTAGTCGTCCAGTGCGTCCGGGAGGCCCTCGAGAGGCAGCGGGTAGGCGGCGCGAGCCCCTTGGGGCCGAGCGCTGGACGCCTGACCTGAAGCTCCTAGGGCTGGCCCGGATGATGCCATCGGCGCCACCGGACCGTTACTAGTCAATAAAGTCTTTTCTCTCTCTCTCTCTGCATTCACAGTCCCTGGTGGAGGAGAGATTGCATGGTGGCACCTGTGTTGATGTGTGCTCAGCATCAGCCGCAGCAACAGCCTGCTGTGTCCACTGTCTTGTCACTCTGCCAGCATAGCAGCCTGTTTCTCTGAGGCCTTGTGATGTCCGCCCCCAGCTCAGTGTGCGACGAGCTCCTTTGTGAGTGGGTACTGGTGGGCCATTAAAGGGGCCATACAGACAAAATATTCGAAAGATTCTGTGTTTTATAGTGCCCTCAGTGCTTCTCTGGCAGCAAAAGGTGCTTTATTCACGGAGAAATTGAAAATTTTAAGCCAAAATTTTAATTCTCCCGCTAAACCTTGTGTTTTCACGACGTCGGCAATGACGCATTCACAGCAGAGCCTTAAACGAAAGATAGCCTGCTGACCAGGGCTGCTAGTATTTCACAGGCGGCTGTTTGGTCGTGGCCTCCGTGATCAGCTACCGGCGGCGCGCCGTTGCTCCGGCCGTCCCAATCGCCCGGAGAGAGCGTCAGTTGAAAAAGGGCGTGGCCTCATTTTTTGTCGCTTTCCCTGGCGCGGGCTGGCGCAGAGGACGAAAACTCGGCCTTCGCAGCTTGTGTGCGACGTTTAATAAAAAAAGAGTTACCGCACACTAATGCAGGAGAAAGGTAATAGTAGTTATTGGTGCCGTTAGGGTAGTTACATGGTGCCTTTGAATTTTCGACGCAGACGATGCCCCACCGATACCGCACACCAATGCAGGTGAAAGGTAGAAGTAGTTACTGGTGCCATTAGGGTAGTTACTGGTGCTTTGAATTTTTGACATAGACTATGCTCGGGGTGATGCATAAGTGAATTCATTGCACAGCAGTATTCTTTTTGAGTCACGCATGGTTCGAAAACACAACACGTTTTCCGGTTTTATTTCTGAAAATCTCGTACATGTTGTTTGGAACGCACGGAACGCATATTCCGTGCGTTCTAAGCAAGAAACAAATTATGGGAATTCAACCGACCGAAATCCAACCATTAGTAAACACGAAAATACCCCCTATGTCGTTTCCTTTTTTCTCCTTTAAATGTGCGGTCTTTGACAGATAAAGTAGATGACATGGCAACACTACTTGAAACGTTTGGCGTAACTTTTACCGCGATACTATTAACAGAGACGTGGTATACTTCAGCATCACAAGTGTACACTGTCTCCAAATGGCTATCGGTATTTCTTCCGCAATAGGCAGGGTAAACGTGCTGGTGCCGTTTATTGGCATGCATCCTTGCATATTCAAACACACAGAGAGACTTCCAGTCTACCATAAATGGACGTGGTCTAAGTAATGTGATAAAAATCTTTACCTGAGTTACGATTGGTATAGTTCTCCACTTGATGTGTTTATTCACTAATATCCCGAACAACTTACTTACAGCCGATGTTGTGCATACAGATATTAGCGATCAGCTTAACTGCTCACCGAAAAAAATAATGCCCTTAATATGTCATGACAACAAATTAGCAAATCTAGAAATTCAGAAACAGTCTTTCGAAAAAATACATACAGTCGAACACGGATATATCGAACTCCAAGGGGATCGCGAATTAATTCGATATATGAAAAATTCGATACAAAAAATATCGGCTCTGAGACCTCACCTATGGCGGACGATCGTCGCATTCAAGAATGACAACTAATTCCGCCCTCACGACGCATCAGGACACTTTATTTCCGTGAAAAAAAATCGCTCATCTTGGCCTGCTTCTTCGTCCTGGAAATGAAATTAAAGACGCTGGTCTCGATCTTCTCGAGGCTGCACAACTAGAAAATTCCAGCAGCACGCTGCGCCTTCGCACACCATGCACAACACGTACGCAAAAGAAGAACAGCACGCACGTACCACAAGAACTTTGAAGGTAACAATTCCAAGGCTCTCTGAATGGACTCCAACAAAGCACTCGCGATGCTCATCTCCGAGAGAAACAGTTATTTCCGAAAGGTGCGGGACAACTCGCCAAACAGCAGCAACAGCAGCAAAATGCAAAAGAAGGAGGCCGCCAGCGCCGTCGTTCCCTCTTCCCTTTCCCGAGACGACATCGGGGGAAGACAGGCCCAGAGAGAGAGAAAGAAAAACTCTTTTTCGGCAAGCCGGGGAACGTACGCAGCCGGGGAACGTACGCAGCCGAAAAAAAAAAAAGGACGTGTGCAGTCGGGGCCGATGCCTACCTCGCACTGTCATATTTTCCGAGCGTTCGGGCTTCTGTGCCTAGAGAGGCTCCGTCCGCTAACGCTACGGCGGCCGGTAGCGGGGCCCGACTGGGCAAGCACAAATTCGTTCCGGTATGGGGGATTAGTTACGCGAGCCAGTCTTCGCCATGCCCGCGCATTCCTTGACATCCTCCTCAACCTCAATTGGGAGTGCAGCGACTGCCGAAGAGCACTTTCCAACTTGCGCGGCGTTCGATATACCCAATGTCGGGAAAAATACGGTTCGATATAAACGTACGAATTCCTATACTTTTACACAGAATTTTCAAGGGGATAATTTATGAGTTCGATATAGACAATAATTCGATATATCCGTGTTCGACTGTATGTATAGAGTTCATAGCGATATGAAAGGCATCGCGGAATATCGTGACTTTTTCACTCACGGCAAATAATTTGGTAGCGTGATTGCAGTAGGTACTTGAAACCCCTAAGCATACTAAATAAAACTCAAAAATATGATTGATTCGTACCCGTGGAAGCCGAACAGATTATTTGACTATTGTAGTCGCCTGCCTATAAACAATACACGAGAGCTTATCGGTATTACGCTGTTTTCGCGCGCGCGCGCCCACGCGCCTACGCACCCACGCGCGCACGCGCGCGCACACACACACACACACACACACACACACACACACACACACACAACGTACGTTAAACAACGTACGTACGTTAACAACGGTGTTAAACAACGTATGTTAAACAAAACTTTGTACTTGTAGGATCGAGTCAAAACACATTGAAGTTTTCTATCCCGAAGACGCAACAACGAAGGCTTATTTACAACTCAAAGCGCAGGCAGCGTCGGCCAGACGAGTGTCTCTTCAACCTTAGGCTAACGGCGCTGCCTCGCGGCGTGTGTCGGAGTTAGCAAAATTACACCGCTCCCCTTGCTTCCGCGCCGAATGGGACGGCTGGAGCAACGGCGCTCCGCCGGCAGCCAATCTTGGAGACCATGGTTTGGTGATCTTGTTTATCGCCCACTTTGACAGGTGGCGCTGCAATACCACTGAAGTGTTTGCACTTTGCTTCTGGTCGGACTTCAATATCTGCCGTATTTTTATTGGTGTTCCTACTTGTCGTTTTCTAAAACGTAAGCTATGGGTCAACAAACATGGCCATGTAAGTGACCAAGCTGCACTCGTTGTGTCGGACAAGTCCAACCTGTTTGACGGCTGTGTTTGGCGGTGTGAGCCAGCAAAGCGACGCACTAACTGCTTCAGTGTTTATGTGTTGTTCATAACTTTAATTTTTCACCCCACAATTCTTGCTGCTAGAAGAAGAATGTGTCCTACATTTAAGCACCAATAGCTCATGCGGCAAGCTGATAAGCCCTGCCTAATTTGCGTTTGCATTTGCTGTCCTCAGCCAGCTGGGTAAATGACGTGATAGGTTGTGTTGCGGGAAATGAGTTAGTGGGTTGCATGGCCATTGCTTCCTTTCCGGATCATGAGCGAAGTTTGCATGAAAAGTGGTGCCAGTATGATTCTAACGAGCCCATCTTTCGAATGAGCCAAACTTGTGTTTGGTCTGCGTGGCCCCTGTAAGCTATGGGAGGCCTTGCGAGTGTGGCCCCACCAATAGTGCTTTCCGAGTTCTGTTGCGGCCCACGGGTGGCGTGAAAGAAAGCCGCGGTGCTGGGAGTGGGCGGTGAGCGTGGCCTCTCCCCGACTGTGCAGGCGGCCCATCCTGAAGAGCGTCTCCTTTGTGGTTCCTCCGGGCCGCACCGTCGCCCTGGTGAGTGGACGCCCCTCCCACCTTGTTGGGGCCACCGTGGTGGCAGCGAAGGCCGTGGTTAACGAGGGCTTGCTGTGCGAGGCAAGGGCAGCAGTTTTCGTGTCCTCCTTGCGGTGCAGGTGGGCCCCTCTGGCTCGGGCAAGACGACCATTGTGCGGCTGCTGTTCCGGCTCTACGACGTCCAGGAGGGCAGCATCACCATCGACGGCCAGGACGTCAGCCGGGTGGGTGGTGACCCTGTGCTAGCTGAGAGCTGAGCTGGGCCCTTGCGCCAGACAGCTGCTTCCGATGCATGCACGCAAGCACCCCTGTGTCCTTGTCAGGGGCTGTGGCGCTGGTGCCGTGAGCAGGGCCGTGGGTGAGGTTAGTGTTAATGAGGGCAATAGTGCACACTATCAGGAACTTTGTTGTCACAGCACACCCAGCAGAATCACTGCCCCTGCGACATCAGTTTTCTTGGGAAGGCAGCCCTGTGTTCTCGTGGCATTGCCAGTGCTGGGCAGGAGTAAAGATTGGGATGTTCGTTTCCCCGAAGTCCAGTGCCGATCCGGAACCCAACCGCCCGGGCTCCGGTTGATTGGGCAGGAGGCTCGCAGGGTGATGGCGTCGGAGTTCTCCGAGATAGTGGCCGAATTGACAAACTCAAGCCGTTTGTATTTGATGAGGGGAAACGATGAGTAATAAAAACGGAAAAACTTCAAACTTCAGCTCGATGCTAGCTCCAAGTGCGTGCAGGTCACTCGAGAACCTCAAACTTCGTCAAACTCCCCTATGCTCGGAGCATGCACCAACCGCTCGAGCGACGCCGCCGGCCAGGACTCTGTTTCCGCTGCAGGACCAGTCTGGTTGCCCCGGACATAGCTGTACCCTTAACTTCGGGCGCGATCCTGAAGTCTACCTCTCGCTTAGGGAGCTCACAAATCACAACTTAGCTTCAGCGGTCGAGACTCTTGCCTCGCCGGGAACTGCCTAGCTGAGAGCTCGGACAAGAATGCTCCTTAAAGGAGCCATGAAGAGAAAATACAACTTCGTTAAATTTGAAAGAACTAGGATTCAGTATCTCACTCAGCTCCATATTACAGCCACAAAAGATGTTTTTTAACGAAAAAAAAGCAAGAAGTATTTAAAAACTTTCAAATTTTGCGCCGCAGTGACGTGTTATGAGCAAGAATGACGTCATACGGGCCAACAATAAAATATAATTTTCAGTGCGTTAACTGCTCGTTAGCAGTCAAGTGATGCGGTCAAATGGAACTAGAGGCCCCATTACAGACGTCCAGTCATGTGTCGGGGCGACAGGTCCGTTAGGCGGCCGCCAATCGCACAAACAAGGTTTCGTGACGTCATAGAAAAGTTGCGGGAAATTGGCTAGGGGGCCGCGACTGCTTCACACGTTTTCTTTAATATCTCCGTTATTTGTTCGAAGATTGCGATGATATTGGTATCATTGTTATCGGGACTAAGCGCTCTTTCTAGTAAACCCAACTTGTATTTTGTCTTCATGGCTCCTTTAACGGCCGAGTTCGGCTTTATAACACCTCGGTATTTTTCTCTCTCAGGCACGCCCCTCTCGCTTCCATACACATGTTAGGGAGGGCCCAAATTCACATAGACATTGCCAAATGTTCAATTAGGCGCCACCACCTTGGGGTCAAAAGCCTGTGTGCAGACGAGCAAGCACGCGGCAGCGAGTACACACGGGGTCGAGCGAAAAGCAGCCGTTCCTCTGGTGGCGCACGACCAAGGGATCTCGCGGAAAAGCCGCCGCTGCCGTGGGGTCTGACGACGATAACTACCCCCTCGTTGACCGCTACGCACACAATCCTCGGAATTTGGCGGGGCTGTCTGCCCTCGTTAGGGGGCTTTGGTCCCGCGGCATTCTCGCCATCCAGACAAGCCGCAGCGAACTGACGATGACCACAGCGTAGTGTTGGCAGTGCGGTGCCTCTAGACCGATCTGTGCTTTCAAACGCGAGTGGGCAACAGGGGAAGGGGGCCTGGCGGTGTGTGTGGGCTGCTGACCGGGGCGGTGCGGCGGTGCAGGTGAAGCAGAAGTCTCTCCGCCAGGCCATTGGAGTGGTGCCCCAGGACACCGTGCTCTTCAACAAGGACATCAGGTGAGCGCACGGGCAGCACTGCACGTCTGGCCCTCGGGTATGGGGCCACAGCGCAGGCACCACCCATGAACAAGAGGGAGGGAGAGAGATTCCGTCTCGCTCTTGCAGCGCTGTCTCACCGGCAGTCGGCTTACGCACTCCCTGGGAATGTGCGGGGCCTGCAGAACTTCACAGCTTGCGAATTCCTTGAACATGCGCAGTGCACGGGTTTCGCCAAATAGCGGGACACACGGGCAGCTGACACGGAAACTGGGGCTCCCGCTTGAGGGCTATCGTGTGGAGTTGGGTGTGGCCTGCTGCAGCAGTTTGCAGCAGAAGAAGGGAACACGTGGCCGCAGGCCTGCCTGCTGGCCTCGCAGTTGTCATGGCTGTCTAAGTCTGCACGCAACCAATCAGGAGACTGCTGCCAATTGGAAGGCCCATAAATGGGTGGGGCACGTTGTGTGCTGGACGCACCTTGGGCAGTGCCAGCTCCTCATGCAGCAAGCGTAATGTGTGGCACTGGCTGTTGTGGTGTGGGAACTAAAGGGAAGGCCCACAGGGAAGGTGACCATGGCTGCAGTTTAAATGGTTCTTCTTGCAAGTTTAAGGGACAAACTTATTTTATTAAGCTTAACTCTTAAAACAGCTCCTTTTAATTTTCAAGTAAACTCTGGGAAACTGGTCAGCATTGCGGCTCTTTTCCCACAGATTTCAAATATGCCATTATTTTTTGAGTAAGTCAATTAGTTACCAGGACGATTAGAGATAATCATTTTTCCAAGGAACAATAGACAAAACAGTGTTAGCCACAAAACTGTAATCTTTATATTTTTAATACTATGAACCCTGGTGAGTGCAATAAGAGAATTGTTTTTTTGATGCACCACTTGGAACTAGTTTTACAGCTCATTAAACTTTGGTGTTTTAAAGGGACACTGATGTGAATTTGTCAAGCTCACGTTTTTGCTTGCACTGTGTAGACTGGCTCAAATTAACACACTTTTCATCCTTTATCCGGTTGATAAGTCGGTAATTATTTTATAAAATGCGAAAGAAGAAAAACTACCATGTGCAGTCTGCGCCCGCCGCACCAATTAAAGGCTGTGACGACGGGAGGAGATTCACCGTGATTGGACGATGCCCAAGGTTAGCAATCAAACCAGTTTCGGTTTCGGTTCTGTAAAACAACATGTTTGACATCCGACGGCATCATTGGATGGGCATTCTTAATATCTCAGTAATTGTACCGCGCTTCTGCCATGTTGTCGGCTGTAAAATGCCTAAGATAAGCCTCCCAGAATGGCTTGGAATCGTAGCAATCACTAGCTGAGGCCTACGCAGTGGATGAACGCCCTCCACACAATCTTCCATCCACAAACGTGTTGTGGCTTAGTTTCAACTGAGCGAATGAATTGTGACGACTTGTCGGCAGCTGGCGGACTAAACGCTGGGCGGACTGACTGTCGGAAGGTCGGCGAGCCGTGGAGTAGCGCAGTGAAGCCAAGTCATCTCCTCCCGACGTCACACGAAAACGCCACAGAAAATGGGCGAGGATGCAGAGAGGAGGACAGCATTTTCTAATTGATTTTTCTGCTAAATAAATTTGCGTAAACGCACTCAGAGTGGTCGAAACATGGCCTATGGACTCCGTACCACAAATTGCGCTAGTAATTCCGCAATGTTTACAAATAACTTCACTGTCCCTTTAAACGGGCAATCGAAATGTTTCCTTGACACTGGTGCCACCAAAGTTTAATAAGAAGCTGTAAAACTAGTTCCAAGCGGTGCATCAAAAAACCGCTTCTCTTATTGCACTCACCAGGTTCATAGCATTAGAAAATATAAAGGTTACAGTATTATGGCTAACACTGTATTGTCTATTGCTCCCCCAAAAATGACTAATTATCTCTTAATTGTCTTGGTAACTAATTGACTTAGTGAAAAAATAATGGCATAGGTATTTGAAATCTGTGGGAAAAAATCCGCAATGCTGACAAGTTTCCAAGAGTTTACTTAACAATTAAAAGAAGCTGTTTTAAGAGCAGTGTCCCCCCTTAAAAGTGATTTCATGCTTGAGCCCCGATGTAACGAAGTTTACGGTGCAATGAATTTCTTTTCCCTTTGCTGCAAGCGTGCTGCTGTTCTTGCACAACTTAACGAAGCCCGTGCACACTGCATGTGCACACCAGGCGGATGCAGCTGCCGTGGGGGGAGGGCCATGTAAGGGTGAGAAGGGACGGGTCCTGGCCAGTTTGCAGCCCCAGGTGGGAAAGCCAAAGCCTCGGACATATTCCTGGTGAGGTGGCGTATCCACGCAATCATCGCCAGCCGTCATTGTTTGGTTTCGGCCCCCCAGCTGTTCAGTGCTATCATAGCGATGATTCCCCATTTCTGCACCCACGGGTGGGGCTTGGTTCTCGTGAGGAGCTGCATTGCCTGGCGTGTGCACATGTTGCGAGTGCTTTTTCTGTTCAGGCTTTTGTGGTCTGGACCTCTTGCATACGAGGCAGGCCTGTTGTTGGTGAACCGTGACCATAGCATGTGCTTTTGATGGCATGGCTGCTGCTTGGGGAGAGGAGTTTGCTTGTTACGGACCACCACTCCCGGATCGTCCGCGGACAGCCCGAGACGCCATCTGGTGCTCGATTTTCCCACGCATTCCTGCGAGACTTGCGGTCCGAACGCAGTCCACAGACTGCTTGCAGGGCTGGTAAATTGCGGAGGCCCAGTGATGGGAGCAAGGCCCATCATTTTTCCTCGGGTGTGCCTGCCTTCTGCTGCAGGTACAACATCCGGTACGGCCGGGTGGACGCAACGGACGCGGAGGTGGAGGATGCGGCGCGTGCGGCGGAGCTGCACCAGCAGATCGTGGGCTCCTTCCCCCGGGGCTACGACACGGTGGTGGGCGAGCGGGGCCTCAAGCTGTCGGGTGGGGAGAAGCAGCGGGTGGCCATCGCCCGCTCCATCCTCAAGGGGCCCGTCATCATGCTGCTCGACGAGGTGCGTGGGGGTTGGGAGCTGTGCGGGGCATGTGTGCACGCGATCGTGCTCACCAGCGGGCCCCTTCCCCCGACAGGCCACGTCGGCGCTGGACACGCAGACGGAGCGCAACATCCAGGCCTCCCTGGACCTGGTGTGCAGGAACCGCACCACCCTGGTGGTGGCACACAGGTGCGTGCAGGGTGCCCAGGGGGCATCGAGGGGAACGTGGGCATTTCTTCCTGATGCAAGAGATTCTCTTCTCTTGCGCAAAACGGCTCGGGCATGAGGAATCAACCCCACTGGAAGAAGTTTTCTGGCACCCCGGGTTTGTGTTCCTGTGGCGCGCTGATCAACACTCTCTTCATTGCCTGTGACGACACAGAGTGAAAGAAAACAATGGGATGAGTTCCCATCACGTCAAGTTCGCCCTGTGCTGCCCATTGTGTAGTGGCTGCGATGAAGCGTTCTTTGGGGAACTGCGGCAAGAGTGCTGGCATTAACTGTCATTGGGCATTACTCAGTCGAGCAGAAGCCACCCTTGGTAAAATCCATTGCATGGTTTTCGGGCCTTGAAATGAATTGATGGCCTTAAAGGGACCCAGAAAAGCTTTGTGAAGGTGGCAATCAAATGCATTCAGCTGGTAGAACACATAGCGGGGGATCTTTGAGCCAAGTGTGAGCCCCATACGTTGTACGGATAATTTGTAAACAATTTTTGAAGATCGCCTTTCTCAGCCAATGAGCGCGCCGCCGCAGCGAGCCGACCGCGGCTGACGCAACGCCGACTGTGGCTGACGCAACGCCGACCGCGGCTGACGCAACGGCGAGGCGCCCCCCTGATTCGGCCGATCGTCGGTCGCCGGCAACGTCACTGCCATTGGCTTCCAGCTGCTCTTCCTCCTTCCTGCGCGATCCCGAGGCAAAAGCGGGTCTGCAGAGATTGACGCGTGCCTAGGCGCAGGAATGTAGCTAGCGGAGAACGGAAGTCGAGCGTCGCGATGTCACATGGCTATTCCCAGTGTTTCCAGCTGCTTTGAAAGAAGCAGAGAGGGAGGAGGAATCGATCGGCAAGGGGGGAGAGGTGCACTTAATTGCTTCTGGCGCAGCTAATACTGAATGTAGATCAATAATTCCAACGGCATTGCAGCGCTATATTGGTACTACGCGACAATAAAGGCCTTTTGTAACTTTTACAAAAGGCTTTTCTAGGTCCCTTTAATGGCTGCCATCCTCTTGTCTTCATGTAGCATGTGGGGTGGTGTGTGCCTGCGCAGATATTAGATATTTGCACAGCACATGTCCAGAAAGTTGTCAAAGACAGGGCTTGGCAATTGTGAGATGGTCAACATTCAACGAAACAAACCACACTGCTGAGACACAACTTAACGATGCACAGATCAAGGGAAACATGTGCACTCAGGGAGGTACGACATCAGATGCCAGGGTGGCAAAAGTACTGGGCAGGTGCAACCAAATCACTAGCAAAGTACAGTGCAGACCGCTTATAACGTATGTCGCGGGAGCCGCAAAAATCCGCACTATAAGCGGTACCACACTATAACCAAAACGTGCGCGAATTCAACCAAATCGCCTCCTACCTCTCAAGTCATCCTAAATTTTTTATCACCCAAACGCACAGCACCTAAAAACGAAGGCAGGGTCTTTATTTCGTATTATTTTTGACATCAGCCGCTGCTGCACGGTCTCACATTTCAAAAGCGCGGTCTTACAAACGGCGAGTGCGGCTTTAACTTCCGTTGTGTTTGTGTTTTGAAAGACCATGGCTGCGTTTTTTTGCGTCTATGAAGATGCCGCAGGAGATGATAAGAAAGGCCAGCGGGATTTTTTTTTTTTTTTACCCCACCTTGTGTTCACGATGCCGAAGGCGGCTGCTTATCAGCGCAACGTACTGGTGGTGAAAACCTACGCGCGGCTCGCTTGTTCGGAAAGAGCGGTGGCTTATCTGCACAATGTTCTAAAGCGTGAACCGCATGGAGCGATTTCTCGCGAAAACGTGCAGCGCACGCCGCAGCCACGGCGACGCCGGCGCGGATACAACTGGCATAATGTGTGCGGCGCAGTAAGAGGCGGCAACATGGCGTCGGCACTGGCCGTGAAGCGGTGCAGGCAGCTCCACCGACAACTTTAACCGCTCGCTGAAATGCCGCACGAGGCGCAAGCGAAGATGCTCATGGAAGAAAGGAGCTGATAATGTGACCGCAAAGTTGAATATAAACTGCCATCCACGCTGCTTGTGAAAGCGCCCATCAAAAAATACCGCGGTGGTAAGCCTCCCTAAACACCTCTGGCGCGGCTAGCCGGCTCGGGCGCTTCGAATCTCCCGCCATTAGGTGCGCGTCTTTCCATTGGTGCAAGTCGTCAGGCTCCTCACAAGGTGGCAGTCCGTCCTCCTCTGACAGATTCAGACAAACACATTACCCACTGAACATCTCACACATCGCTTTCGAAATTTACCCGGCACCCCTACTTGCTCGTTCTGCGGAGGTTACCCAAACATATTCCACACAATATGGGCCTGTGATCGACATCCAAAGTTGACCCCCATCCCGAATCCAACTCTAGCATCCTGGGAGGCAAGTCTGGCTGACCCCAGCGCTGCGACACAGCTCCTGCTGACGTCCAGAGCGGAGGAAGCCATGGCCACGGCTTCCCAAGACGGCGCCCTGGACTAAGGGTGCTCAGGAAAATAAAGTTTACTTCCTTACTTCCTTCCTTCCCACTGCCACGCGAAGAAGCCACCGTGAGCGCGGAATCGTAAACACGAGCATGAAAAAAACGCACGCGGAACGCCGATGTGCACAATTCGTGTGCGAAAACGGGCCATGCGGTTCACGATTAATAGAAACTTGCCACGCGCGGACGGGGAGTCGGTCGCTATCTTCCGAGGTGCAAGCAAGGTCAGCTGTGGTTTCACGTACGCGCGAACTAAAGGGTGCCTATTTTTTTCTTCCGTGTCGAACTTAGAGGAGAGCAAGGGGTGCGCGCTGCGTCAGATGGCCGATTTCATCATTTCTTTTTTTCTTTTGCTACCCTAAAACGATGCCCCAGCTGCGCCGGTCGATCAGCAGACCCGCCGAAAAACCGCACTATAAACGGTATTGTGCTTCGGCCAACCGCATCTTAAGCGGTATGCTTATGCATTGAGTTCTATGGGAGGCAAACCGGTGGTCACAAAAACCCGCGTTATATCCGGTCCCGCACTATAAGCGGTTACGTTATAAATGGTCTACACTGTAGTTGCAATATACGGGCATGTGCACCCAATCCTTGTAGTGCAGAGATTGCCTCCAAACCATCCAAAGCAAGATGCCTGGTTGCTGCAAAGCTTGGCCCGATTTCTCTCTAGGTTTCAGTGTTTGATGGACGGCCATGATGCTGCAGCATTCGCTCAGTTTGAACACAGTCGTTCACTTTGGTGTGTCGTTTGTGTACTGAGCAAGTGGCCTTTTGTCGAGCCCTGTGGGCCATAGAGTTTCATACAATAATAACTATAGGGGAAACTGCCGCTATTGTCAACACAAACACCGAGGTGCCGCTTACGCTTCGATGGGAATGATGGGTAGTTCTTGAACTGGATTGTGTAGGATCGAAACAGGCCTGTGGCTGCACTAATTGTGTTTTTCGACAAAAAAACTCTTATTGCCTGATTCGTCGTTTACAAATTACATGGCGAACAAGAAAGTTGGTGACCAAACACTGGTTCTGTACGAAATAAAACGGCGCATTTAAATAAAAAGCAGACGCGGAGTCGAGGAGGTTTGTGGAGTATGTTTGCCATTTGCCGCCAGCTACAGTAGGATGCGGACTTCTTTAAAAGCTATTTGTAAAATTTTTGGCGCTTACTAAGAAATGTTTTGTGCTCCTAAAAAGATAAACCGATTACCTTTGGAGAAGTTATTCCAGCCTGAATTAGTGCCATTCATGAAGCAGCATTCCTATGAGCCGCCAGTACTGCTGGTCTACGCCAAAGGAGTCGGTGTTCTCACGAGAGGTGTGGCTGTTCCTAGCAATTCGTGACCGTTGTCAGCTTCACAAATACATTGCTCTGCTGAATGAGCAGTGCCACAACTCCTAATTCGCAGGCAACTCGCCACACACAGCGCCGTCATTTGTGCTTTCATGCTCGCTGTGCCAGCAATGAATTCACAACCCACCCGACTCGCAACTCTGGTTACAAAACATTTCCAATAAGGGCGGCATCAGTGCGCGTGCACCATTTATTTCAAGGAGAAACGTATTTTTGAACGCTTCTTCTAACATAGGCAAATGCATTCTTGCAAGTCCAAAGTGGAAACAAAACTTCCTGCACGATTCAATGCGTCATAACTTCCGCAAGCCATCGAGTGCCCATCCGAATCCAGAACTACCCGGAACCAGATTCTTCTCTAGTTGTTATTGTATGAAACTCTGTGCTGTGGGCCACAGGGAGTGCTTGCCCTTCCGCACATGTCTGAGGTCCGTTACTGGCATCTCTGGCCACTGCATTGCAGCACTAAGTGCACGTCACTCAACTGGATGTGCAGGTTTCACTCTATTGCTGATTGGAAAATGTGCATGGAGAGTGTGGTCGTTCAAGAGGTAGAGGTGCACAGTGGCTGCCTGTAAATCTTTGCCTTTGCCATGCAGTTTGAAATGACTGTGGGGTCGTGCCGCAGGCCCCGTGGGGGCTCCTCCTACAAGGAGCGTAGCGGCCAACCACCGCTTGTACAGTTCTTTGTGGCCACGGGCAGAATGCTGGGGCTTGGTCCAGCTGGTGCCAAGCACCCAGACACTGGAGGATTTAAGGAACGGGAGGGTGGACCAATGGTGCTTGGCCAGGACCTTTTTTTTGTGCCTGTGGATTATAAGGGGAGAGCAGCGTGTAATCTCTCTCCATCTGCAAAGATGCCTCCTTCGCCAAGCCATGCTTGTTGGTTGCAGGCTGTCGACCGTGATCCATGCTGACCAGATTCTCGTCCTCCAGGAAGGGGAGATTGTGGAGAGTGGCAGGTGAGTCTCTCCAGGGTTGCAGGGCGAGTAATCTTGGTGACGGTAGTGGCGACACCGCGGACCCAGGTGAAGGGCAGGAGCCACAAACGGTGGCTCCCTGTCTGTTTACCAGGCTCCGGGACCTCTCAAGCTATCACGGTACGGTTTGAGAAGACAGTACCGCCATCCCCTGCTTCTAATACATGCTGTATGGTATCTTCTAAAACCCCTCCAAACGTGATCGGCCTCCGAAAAGGGGTCGCACCGAAGCATCTTCTCCGCCATAACTATCCCCGTTTTTTGGTGATTGAGTCAGCTGACTCAGCAAGACCTGTAGCGTTAATGTCGAGCCTGAAGGAGCCGAGTTGGCTCCGAAACGTTGGGACCGCTTTGAATAAACGCCCTTGGTTGGTGTATTTGCCTCTTAAGCGTTCATGTCTGTATTCTTGATTTCAAAGTTCCTGCAGAGCATTCTCGGTGATAAGCTGGGTTCGCACAGGTCCTTGAAAACCTTGAAAACCCTTGAATTTAGAAGTGTCAATTTCAAGGCCTTGAAAGTCCTGGAATCTTTAAATGGTCCTTGAAAACCCTTGATTTTTCTGGTGACAACCAATGGCCCTGTCTTTTCACAAGAATTTAAAGTGTTTGTCATAGATTTTAGGTGTTAAAAATGCAAAGAAACAGTGTAACAATCAAGTTTCAGTGTATTGCGTGAAATTACGAGTTTAGTGGATAGTCATTATTACGAGGCAAAATTGGGAGAAGCACTCCTCAATAGACTCCATGTCAGGATACAATCCAGTGAAATCCGGCTTCTCTTCTCTACCTTTCATGTTCCATTTAGCCTGTAAACGGCCACTCATTGCATGTTTGCTGTGCCTCATACGCTCCATCTGCGTGTGCTTTTATGTGCAAATGGTAGACGTGTACATAGTTCATCCTGCCTTGCAGCAAGACTTTCTGATTTAATTTCAGCTGATACTCTTGCTGACAAAGCAGGAGATACAGGCAACATTAATGAAGTTTTGAAATCAAACTGCCTCAGCAAAGCAGCGACAAAAAAAAAAAAGCTCGAAATACCAACTGTGAATAAAAAATCGTACTGGGGGAGCATTCACGAACCCGTTAGCGCCTACCTAAATGTGCACTAATGTGCTCAGGTATTGGGCAATAACAAAATTTCGCATTGCATTGAAAAAGTTATAAATAATCCCAGATAAAACATTAGATGGGGGCCTTGAAAATGTGTTATCCGGTCCTTGAAAGTCCGTGAAAACCCTTGAATTTTTGCTTTTGAAGCCCGTACAAACCCTGGATAAGTATGAGGCTGAAAAACTGAAGGCAGGAGAAATCCTAGTTGAGGTCAACACGGCAAAACAGGCCGCCAACCTCCCGGCCCGCATCCTCAATCTGGACATCGGGGTCACACCCCACTGGAGCCCGAACAGGTCCCGACCTGCTTGAAGGCCTGAGGGAGCTGGGCGTCACTATCCGAAGAGATAAGGAAGTCCCAACGAAACACGTAATCTTGACCATCAACCGATCCAAACTTCCTGAAAGCATTAATGCAGGCTCTATCCGATGTGCAGTCCATCCCTACATACCAAACCCGCACCGCCGTTTCAAGTGCCAGCGGTTCGGGCACGCTATCAATTCTTGCTGCGGAAGAAGGACCTGTACGGAGTGCGCTGCACAGGACCACCCCACTGACAACTGTCCGTCCACTGCACTTACTTGTCCTCCTCCTGGGCCTGCGAGAAATTTCAAATGGAAAAGAAAATTCATTGTTAAGGTAACAGGTAACTCTTTCCCCTTGGGGAGGTACGCCGACACAGCTCACCGGGTTGCCTAAGGCAGCCCAACCTGTTACCTGCCAAAGAGGTAGCGGCCAGCACCGGTAGGGCCATAGCGGCTCCTCTCGTCTCTGCCTCCGCAACGACCCCCTCCCCCGCCGCACCGCCGGGGCCATCTGGCAAAGAAGACCCGAAAGGGTGCCAGGTCCCGGGAGTCAGTCCGCTGGGCACCCCCATGACTTCGGATGACGACATGGACGTCGAGCCGTTCCACCTCGCATCACAGCGAAAGGAGCGGGCTGGGGTGTCCAGGTCAGATGAGAAAGTGAAAAAACCCTTTCCTCAAGGGGTTCGAGCCCTGAAAGACGATACATTAACACGCACATATTCCAGTTGCTCTAAACTTCAATAATGGGAAGAGAAAATATCATGCAATGGAACTACAGAGGCCTTCTTCAAAATCTTGATGATGTCTATGAAACATTGCATTCCAATCAGCCAGGTGCCTTCAAGAAACACGTTTGAAGTCCAAACACACAAATTTCTTGAGCATGGTATTTAGGAAGGACAGAGGTGGTACATCCTCAGGTAGTGTGGCCATTATTGCCCAAAAGTCCCTGGCCTGCTGCCACACTGTGGAACTACAGACCATCCTAGAAGCTGTTGCCATCCCAACGATAATCTTCTCTGTACATCCCTCCTGACTTCCAGCTGAGATTTCAAGCGCCTGGTAGATCAGCTGCTACCCGGACCTCATAGGCGACCTGAATGCACATAACTCTCTTTGGGGCTCTGCTCGCATGGATGCCAGGGGTCGCCTCATTGAGAAATTCTTAACGTCGTCCGGTCTTTTCAACCTTTTCTACATACCATAATATAGGACACAACACCTACTCACACCTTGACTTGGCCATTAGGTCCGCAGTTCTCTTTCCTTGTCTTGAGTGGGGTGTGGGTAGTGACCACTTCCCCACTTCGCTAACGTATATAGGTAAAGGTGCAAGCAGTGCATCTTCCCAGAACAGGTTCAGTGCAGCAAGAGCAAACTGGGATACATTTACAGAAATCTCCACACTACATTACACCTCCATAAGTCACCTACACGTTGAAGAGGCAGCCCAACTCCTCACGGCGCACATCCTCGACGCCGCCGCCGCAACCAGAGGAGGCTGTGGTGGACTGTAGGCAGGTGCGAGATGCCCAGAACAAGGCGTGGGGTATGCTTCGCCGGTGCCCCACGTCCAGGGGCCGTGCATATTGCGCAGTTTTGATACAAATTCGTTTTCCTGCGCCAGGCTGCTCCAAAAGCTTAAAAATTGCAAGAATTGCACCAAACTGCTCCGAAAGAGTATAATAGCCAAGGATTTTAACGCTCCTGTCAATATCAGTGGGGGAAAATGCTTACTGACGGCATAATTTTCCGGCACCTTGAAGGTGATGCTGTTTGTAAAGGTTAATTTGATTCATCATTCAATAAAAGACCCGCATAAAATTGTCCACGGGATAGTTTTTTTGAAAGTGACAATGTCGGGTTGCACATGTTATATTGTGCGAATTTTTAAAGTTTTCCCATATAAAGTTTTCACAAACTACTTGTGCAAGTTGATTTTAAAACTACAATTTTGGGAGTGCCGCATCTCCAGAACGACAATACTGGGCGCCGCCATCTTGGTGTGGTGAAGATTGAAAAACATGGCCGCTGGGCGAAGCAGTTTCTCGTGGTTCAGGCAGAGTGCTCTTCGCCGATTTCTACTGCGGTTTTGGTTATGGGACCCGCCGCGGTGGCTCAGTGGCTAAGGCGTTGCGCTGCTGAGCACGAGGTCGCGGGTTCGATTCCCGGCCGCGGCGGCCGCTTTTCTGATGGAGGCGAAAAGCAAAAACGCCCGTGTGTACGAGATTTCGGCGCACGATAAAGATCCCCAGGTGGTCAAAATTAATCCGGAGCCCTCCACTACGGCGCGCCTCATCGCCTGCGTTGCGTCGGCGCGTTAAACCCTACAATCAAATCAATCAAAAATCAGTTTTGGTTATGGGGGTGGCCGGGTTTACGTTTGACCTGTTGCTGCAAGTTACGCGACTCGAAAGACGGGGGTTCATCAAAAACATCGGGGTACGCGCGATAACGCGGTGTTTCAGCCTTGAGTGTGACGCGCGGTGTGTGCGTGAAGTGAAATTTGGGACTCATTGCGGTGTTATAAAATGCCGAATTATTGTTGCTATTGACAGTGAGCTTGCGAGCAGCAGGAGTGGGATGATGGACACTGCAGAAGTGGCGGCGCAAGCTGCATCACCGCCAAATGTTCAAGCAGTGTCCGATAGCGGGACGGGCTATTATTGCACACTAGTAATAATGGTTCATCTATCTGAATTGAAATTTAATGCCAAAAGGGAGGTGACTAAACATGCCAATACTCTAATTATGATCGTAGTGAACGCCCACCTTGGGGCTTGAAACGGGAGGGCTGGTGGGGTGCGACGACTGTCACCTCTCTTTGCGCAACTTTTGCCATGGCTCTCAGTTGTGCGTAAAGCCGAGTCTGGGATTACAAAATAATAACGTAGCATTCACAGGACAATTAAAATTCCTTAAAATTGCTTAATTTTTCAATTCGATATTTTCAACGGAACTCCGCGTTATCTATGCATAGAGCCCATTGTGATACTCAGGTAGAAAAAACTTTATTGAAAGGCTGTTTCAGTGTAATGTACAGTCAGAACCAATTAAAAAGCGCACTCCCCCCCCTTCCCCCCCGAGTGGCCAAAAATTTGATTTTTTAGGCTCCTAATGTGACATAATAAATGCCGTTCTTCTGCTCCAAAATCGAAATTTCGCTGCTCCAAAAGCTGCTCCCAAATCTGGTTCAGCTGTCTCACCCCTGCACGTCGGATAACCTCCTTCTGTTCAAGCGGGCAAAGGCGTTGGGAAAACATGTGCGCCGTGGGGCAAAATGAGAGAGTTGGCGCACCTGCTTGACATCCATAAACTCTTACACCAATACACACAAGGTCTGGACACGTATGCGAAAACTCGGAGGACATGAGACACACAGCAGGGGACACAGGGGAAGACCAGGCTAACACACTTGCATGACACTTCCACTACACTAACACTTTCATGCAACACAAAGCGGCCCGTGGAAAGAAGTCCTTGCATGATGATAATATGTCTAACACCTCATGTAACTCTTCCTTTTCACTTCAGGAGCTGAATATGGCTCTTGGAACTTGTAAGCCTCCAGCTCCAGGCGGAGACAACATTACATATGCAGTGTTACAACACCTACACGCAGACACACTTGAAGCACTCCTACACCTCTACAACAAAATATGGCTTTCGGGGCACATTCCAAAGTCTTGGCCATAGTAGTGGCTTTTCTGAAGGAGGGGAAGGACCCAACCTCTCCCTCTGTCCATCGGCTCATCGCATCGCCCTCACAAGCTGCCCGTGCAAGCTCCTCGAGAAGATGATAAACAGGAGACTTGTGTACTTTCTTGAGTACAACGGTCTTCTCGAGGGCTGCCAGGCAGGCTTCAGGCCGGGGCGATCCACGGATGACCAACTTGTTGCCCTTGGATTATACATCAAGGATGCTTTCATTCACAAACTGTTTTGCGCAATGGTGTTTTTTGACCTTAAGAAGGCCTACGACACCGCTTGCAGGGGTGGAACAGCTGCACCAATGAGTGCCAAACGTGTTTACCTGCGCCATCCTACGCCGAACTGCCCCTGTTGCGCCAAATCCGCCTGAATTAAGGGGGACGCGGGTGTTAGAATGCTCGAAAATCGCGAAAAAATGCATTTTGAGAAAACCACATTTTTGGAGTCTCCATACCTTCAAGCACCTACTCTAAAAGTTTAACCGCTGAATCCGGTCGGAAAAATTCTTAAAATCGACTTTGTAAACACAACAGGAGCCGCAAAACGCCGAGAATCGGGCTAAAAAAGCTTGAACTTCGCGTGCTCGCCACACTCGAAGTAGACTGCTGGCGGCGGCCATCTTGGGCTAGCCTTGTAGATGCTCTCTTTGTGGGTATTTTGCGCTATCTTACACTGGCGTCGCATGAGGAGAACGAGCGTTACGGCCGATTTCGTGAAGATCGTTTACGAGCCGCTGATTGGCAGGAGCACGTGCGCTCGAGGCAAGCCCCCTGTTCCATGTCTCTGATTGGCCGGTGCAACTTTTCTTCCCTCCATGGGCGGTGCGGTTGAGTCGCCATTTTTTTTTTTTCGCTTTGTTTTTGCAGGCGCGCATTCGCCGCCGCCAGGGTGTTGGAACGAAACGAAAGCCAGAAACGAAAAACGAAAAAAAAAAACGGAATTTTTTTCCCAAAGAAAAACGAAAATGTAACGGTATTTATTACTTCGTTCAAGAGTGAAACCAAAAAAATTTCGTTTCGGTTTTCGGTTTGGGTGGCAATTTCATGTGTTGCAGGATTCATTCAATTTCCATTCAGCGAAATGGGAAATTGCCGTCGATTTTCTGGCATGAAATCATCTTTAGTCTCTATGGCACCCACTCTCCTTCAGAAGGCTTGCTGCCTGCTTCCATACCCTCTCTGTTTGTGCCGATAGGCACGCTGCTGAGGTCCACGCGTGGTTGCCACGGGCATCTGGCTTCGATGCAGACGTCGCGTCCTTATTTATTTATTTAGTTATTTATTTTAATAAAATACCCACATTAGGCCTACGACATTGTTTAGGGGGTGTGATACATAAAGAAACACGAATATTCTATAACACGACATAAGAACAAGGAGCAAAGCTTCCATGGCTTCCTCCGCTCTGGACGTCAGCACGAGCTGTGTTGCAATCGTTAAAAAGGATTGAGAATTGTGAAATTACGTTAAAGAAGATGAAGTGATGCTTAATAATTTTTTTGAAAAATATAATTTTTGAAAAACTTGTATAGTTGTGATCCTATTGTTAAAAGTCTAAAACGGTTGGTCTCCCAGAACCCTGAAAAACTCCTGTTTTTAATCTTAAAAGAGATTGTGTGCGGGTATATAGCAATGGATTAACATCAGTACCTTCAGCAAACCCCCCCCTCCCCACTTCCACCGTATATATCCGAACGAAGGGATAACAGCATGAAAAGTGGTCAATACTTATTGCGCACTTCCGCAATGCAAGCGTATTTTTCTAAAATTCTAAAATACTAAAATACCCTGGCTGCAGCAGTATTTTCAATTCGGGTGCGTTTTCTCAGCCGTTAGTGACTGCGATTCTGTCGCAACGTCTTTGTATCGTGCCGCAATGCTTGGACACTTTTACCTCAACGAATTACGCGCTGCAAGCGCACGAACAAGCGACGGAACACGCGGTAAACGGAAGTGCCGGGATCGCCTGTTATGTACGAATCTGGTCTGAGAAACGACACGTGGAAACGTCCGGATTTAGTTAGCTGTTGTGCTTTGGTCTCGTTTGTGAAAAAATGTTGGCAGCACAATATGTTTGTGCTTTTCTTTAGTTTGCACAGACGTCGAAGGAAGTACAAAATAGCAAGTACCGTTTGTGAAGTTCAGCAAAAAGTTGTTTTTCAGCGCTCTTTTCAAAGGTTTTCATTGCTTGCATAGAGCTTTTCCGGTTATTTTTGTGGTACGGTCGCATTCCTGTTTTTTTCCCTTGAGGAACAGAGTGGCACGGTGCTTATTATATTGTGGCTATGCTGTAGCAAGAGTTAGAAACTAGAGATGTATTTTTCTCTGTCTTATTTTGCGACATCCTGCTCTGCCTTATAGAGTGTTTCATTACCTGGCTTTTGGCTCAGATCTAGCAGGTGAGGCTGTTTGTATCAACAAGGCATTGATCGCCAAATTGAAGTCCACCTGCACCTCTGCAGTTCCTTATTTTGTGAGGTCATGCTCTTCTTAACGGGATGTTTCCTTATCTTACTCTTGAGCTAGGATAACAAGACTGGTATACTTTCACTCGTATTGAATTGATATCACCGGTGATGCTATTTTTATTACTCTGTCTATGCGCACTTATTTGCAAAAATGAGTAAAGATTAGACAATTTTATACGAATTGTTGATATTAAATGCTCACCTTCTTCATGCATTGCGAAAGTCTTCAAAATGAGTAAAAATAGCATAGCTGGCAGAGCAGACCTTTGGCATTATATCCGTACAAATCATTATTGACTTTGATCAAGCTGAATTTCTCTAAAGCCCCATAAGAAATGCCTCAATAAATGAATTTTGAAGCATTGTATTCCATGAACAAATAAAGCTATGTTAAAACCAATTACATATTTTAAATCAGCATAGAAGCTCATCAACGGTGTCAATTTTCATGTATCTGGCACTAAAAATTTAAAAAAATGTCTAGAGACCCACCTCCGCGTGATACGACCGCCATGATACCCAGCCCCAGAAAACTTGGCTGAAACATCGTGTTTTCGGTTTCATCAATGCGTTTATGTTTTCGGTTTCATCAAGACTACGAGCAGCTATCGAACCTGGCTTTGGCTTAGCCATAAGGCAGTAGGCACTACGTGAGATCTGCTTGAACTTTTGTTTGTTGCATTTGCATGGTTGTGTTCGCCAGCGTCTGCTGCTGCGCCACAATCAATGAAAAATGGCCAAAAGTAAAATGTTTTTGTGTCTCATCGCAAATAGAATAATATCCACATCAAAGGTTATACAGTTAAACCTCGATATAACGAAGTCGTTCTTGGGGCCGCAAATTTCGTTAAATCGAGAATCTCGTAAAATCGAGGTTTCGATTTTACAGTTAATTTAAGCAGTTATTAAGGTTTCAAAACCTTGCCAATCGCCAGGAAACAACTGCTATGTAGTTACCTCTCCACTTAAAGCGAAATTTGTACTAAAACTGGCCGCGAAAATTGTGTGAATTAAGAGTTTCAACACCTAGGCAATGGAATCCAGATAGCCGACGGTAGTTCATGTGTCGTCGTAAAACCAATGCTTTTTCCGCAACGCCTTATTAAATATGATAGCAGATAAGGTTTCCACTTTTCCTTTCTTTCATTTTAGTCACTAAACGCCACTGTTAGTCAATTGAACCCGCGTCCATGCCCCGTGAACTTCACCCCGGCGAGGTGCTCATTCGAAGTTACGCCTCTTTTCATCCATTCAGTGGTAGGCATAAAGGAGCCATGAAGACAAAACACAAGTTGGGTTTCTTAGAAAGACTGCTTAGTCCCGATAACAATGATACCAATATCATCGCAATCTTCGAACAAATAACGGAGATATTAAAGAAAACGTGTGAAGCAGTTGCGACCCCCTAGCCAATTTCCCGCAACTTTTCTATGACGTCACGGAACCTTGTTTGTACGATTGGCGGCCGCCTAACTGACCTGTCCCGACGACACATGACTGGACGTCTGTAATGGGGCCTCTAGTTCCATTTGACCGCATCACTTCAATGCTAACGTGCAGTTAACGCACTGAAAATTATATTTTATTGTTGGCCCGTATGACGTCATTCTTGCTCATAACACGTCACTGCGGCGCAAAATTTGAAAGTTTTTAAATACTTCTTGCTTTTTTTTCGTTAAAAAACATCTTTTGTGGCTGTAATGGAGCTGAGTGAGATACTGAATCCTAGTTCTTTCAAATTAAACGAAGTTGTATTTTCTCTTCATGGCTCCTTTAAGCCCGTTCTACATGGAGCGATTTTCCCTGCGAATTCACAGGTGTGGCGCCGCTCGTGCGGCAAAACGACCTTTTTTCGTTGCTACGGCAAAGTGCCAAATATTAGGAACGATCGAGCGTCCCCGGCAAACGCCACTCGTGCGACGTGGAGGCAGTAGAGGGGCCGGAACTTGTGGCCAATAACCCGCCGCGGTGGCTCAGTGGCTAAGGCGTTGCGCTGCTGAGCACGAGGTCGCGGGTTCGATTCCCGGCCGCCGCGGACACTTGTCTGATGGAGGCGAAAAGCAAAAACTCTCGTGTGTACGAGATTTCGGCGCACGTTAAAGATCCCCAGGTGGTCAAAATTAATCCGGAGCCCTCCACTACGGCGCGCCTCATCGCCTGCGTTGCGTCGGCGCGTTAAACACCACAATCAATCAAATTGTGGCCAATAGGAACACAGCTAAGTGAACGTCACGGGCACGTCACGGCATCACCATTTGCACGCTTAGCAACCAGATGGCGTTGCTTGCACACACGCGGTGTAAGCGCGGGCGCACCAACACAAACAAACGCGTGTTCATAACACGATGTTGCACGTCGTTTTCAACGAATGTTAATCGTTGTCCGCGCATGTCACGGACATCACAGCAGTTCGGAAGAAGCACAAGGTACACCAAAATGTACTAGGCACGCATAACAAGCGAACCAAGGGTTACTTGCGGTGTTTGTCTTCTCTGCTATGTGTGCGTATATTGAAAAATAATTGGCGATTGTTAAATGAAACCGCTAATAAACTCATATTTACTGCAAAACAATCTGAAACAACTTCCCCAGAAAGTAAAATAAAACTTTTTTTTTTTTTTTAATCACAACAAGCTTTGCTCGTGGCAAACCTAATTCAGTCTGCAAAGAATGTGTTTCTGAAATGCGAAAATCGCGACGTTCGCAGGCTATGTAGACGACATTTCCAGGCATTGCGAACTTCGCAAGTGCGAATGTTCGTTCCACCGAATTCGCAGGCGAAAAACGCGCCATGTAGAATGGGCTTTAGGCGCGGCATTGAGGGGTGCGGCGGGCCAACAGCGGAAGGCTGCTATGAAACTTTCGAAAAACTTTTTCATGTACAAAGGCTCTACAGTATGGGCACGTGATGCAACCACGACACTCGAGATAAAGCCATGATTGTGAGTTGAGCGAAGTAAACGCGGACTGCTTCACTGTGTGGAGCAGCGCTTATGTGCTCCCGCTAAAGTGGAAAGCTTACATTAATTATCTTCCAGCCAAATTCGATTAAGCAATTACTTTTATGCCCACTGAGCCCCAAAGAAACCGATTTCTCCGCACCGCAGCTGTCTAATGAACGCTGGTGTTGAAGATGACCACGTTCAAAGAGAGCAATTTATTGCCACCAGCACTTGATGTTCAAGCCGTAGTGAAGATATCCGTAAGCAGTGCTTGGCGTTTCTTGACCAGGGTGAGCTTTACATGACGCTCGTATGCTGACAGCGCTAACAAGGCTTGCTCTTAAACATTCGCGTGTGCCTTCGTGCCTCCGCAGAACGTCGATGGCATCCATCACTTCGGTGGCCTTCGGTTTCACCGACACTTCCTCAGGACATTGTTCGGAATACTTTTCTTTCCCTTGGAGTGCTCATACTGCTTACAAGACTCACCTAATGATGCACGAACAAAATACCTAGAGCAGCAGCCCTGGAGCAAGGATGCGTAGAAAAAAAGCTTGAAGTAGGCTTCAGAAGCCTAAGCATAGAGGGCACTGGCGTGGGCAACGATGGAGACGTCAAAATGGTGGCCGCACTATTGAACGGTCTATGACCGCTAGCGGTTTGAGCAGTGGTTTGAGCATCGCTTTTAATTGTTGTTAACCGCAGATTTCACCGCTTTTCTTTCGTTTTAGCCTTTTAACTCTTTCGGGACCGCCGGAAAAAGTGATGAAAAAGGGAGGTCTCGGTACAAATTTTTTTCTGCATAAAGCAAAGGCACCATCCTGCCTTGGCATATACCAAAATGCAGCTAATTATATGTTCTTTTACATACAATACCAAGTTTTACTTCAACACTGACGATAGAACCATGAAAAAATCTGAAACTAAGAACTTCGTAAAAAAACTACAGAAAAAGATAGAAAAAAGCGTAAATATAAAAATACTAAAAAAGAATAAAATTATTTCAGGATATACAAAATCTAACACAATGCTTTGTTTCTTCATTGAAAAAGTTTGATGCGGCTAGGTGTAACTGGTTTTTTGTTTTGTGTGTGATCTCTTTGGCACTAGGGCCATGGCTACGTCGTCGCCCAGGTACACGCGGGGCTCTTGTCTCGGCGAAAACTTGATCCGTTTCTGCACTGGTGGCAGGAGATCACCACCGTAGGTAGTTAACACCCTAGCGAATGAATATAAACCAGCCAGAACATAGTTCGAGCGCACATACCTACTCCAGAGCCAATTGAAACCCAAACCAACACCCACCTTTGAGCGCGATTTGATGTTCCGGGCTGATCGACACCCGAATCCTCACTCGAGCTGAAATCTGATCTCTAAAGCCGCATTTCGACTCTTCACTGCCACTCTCATCGTTAAAATCCACAGTAGAAGGCGAAGATATGCGAGCCGAGACCAGGCGGATTTCTTATCGCGCTCGCACGAGTATGACGCCATGTTTGTTTACATTCGAAACCACTGCCCGTCAGAATAAAATATCTGACGCGTTGCCGCCTGGCGATAAAAAAAGAAACTTCACAAAAGAGAAAACTCCAGTTTTCAAACTATCTCCTAGATGTCGCTAGGTGTTCCATCGAGCGAAAATTTGTATTCTGCAGGCTCGCGAAACCGTCGATCATATGTGATCGATGGCCTATGGAGCGGTCCCGAAAGAGTTAAGAGTCAATGCGAGTAGTGAATGTTTTCAATGTAGGCTCTGAGAGGCAAAATAAAACGTGCCTCGACCGGAATTTCGTTCTTCTTTCTTGCCATAACTTCGTTAAATCGGAAGTGCCGCACGAAATTACTTCAGAAAATCGAGATAAAAATATATGCATTTAGCAAAATTTTCATAGAAAACTTGAAAAAATTCGTTATATCGCGAATTTCGTTAAATCGAGGTTCGTTAAATTGAGGTTCAACTGTAGTTTATTGGAGGTTAACGTCAATTTAGTGGCTCGTTTTTGGCAATCGTAGGTTTTCTGCCCGTAACTTTGCGGTGCTGCATGTATTGAACAGTGTCTTGGACGCTTTGCCCTCGCTTCTTAATTCGGTGCACTTTTGCTTGGAGGTATCTACTCATTTTCGCCCATGAACTTCAAACGGAAATGAATCTAAAACTTCAAATGAACTCCCTGCTAAACGGAGGGATGCTGGTTGCCTTTTGCCCCACTTCCCCCGGTTTTTCTGTATTCAGAAAAGAACAGATAAACTTCAATTCAATTCAACTTTGGGGTAAGCTTTGCTTAGTGGAGGATGGTCTAATATTAATAGGGCCTTCTGACACGCTCTAGTTAGGTACGTTGTCTGCGGCGAAAGTTCGTAGATTCGTGCATCCCTGTGACGGGTAAAGAGTCAACTATGCTCAGCTTTGCACGCACTGAAACCGCTGTTCGATGGAAAATATGCAAGCAAACACCTTGTTTTATGGAATGCCGCCGTCGTATAAACACTGCCGTTTGCTGGACACGAAGCAAGGCCTGTTATCTGATCTCTTTCTACTCTGCGCGTGAGGTTTGGCCTTCGAATGGTAATAATGCAACACACTCGCTGGGGCCGAGAGTAGATGACTCCGCATTTTGTAAACCTCCAGATGTAGTACAAGAACTGCGTTCCTGGTTTAGAGTAGGTTCTAGTGCATGGTAGAACGCCTGAGAATAGTAGAGAGATTAGGTACGTGGAAGGGGACTTGCACAGCGGCCTGTACGGAGATTACGGAGGCACCATAATGCTGTGAAATGGTGTTACATCATCTCCAAATGGCAATTCTGGCTGCTCCAAAGCTGCTCCGAAAATGCCTTTCTGGCTGCTCCAAACCTGTTTCAAAAGGCACTTTTACCTGCTCCCAGGACTGCTCCCAAATCCACAGACCCTGTTCCACCCCTGCGCTTGGCGTTACGGGATTCTTAAGTGACCTGAAGTCTTCCGGTGTTTCGGGCCATATGCTAAACACCCTTTCGAGTTACAGGTCTGAAAGAATGTTTTGCATAAAAGTTGGTAATGCACTGTCAAGGATTCATGTGCAAGAAAACGGTGTGCTGCAAGGTGGAGTTGTAAGCTTCACTCTGTTTATAATTAAAATTAACTCTCTTGGTAAGGCATCGCCAGCTACCATTTCTTACTCTGTGTATAGACGATGTGCAGATATCTTTTAAATCGTGTGACATGTCAATCTGTGAACGTCGGGTCCAGCTTGGTGTCAAAAAACTTGCCGGCTGGGCAGACAAGAATGGTTTTAAACTCAATTCAGAAAAAAGTTCTTGCATTGTGTTCTCCAGGAAGCGCGGGATCCATCGGAACCCAGATATTACTCTTAATGGCATTTCAGTTCCTGTTAAAAAGGAGCACAAGTTTTTAGGCGTAATATTTTATTACAAACTAACATTTGTTCCACACTTGAAACATCTTAAGCAAAAATGCCTAAAAACTATGAATATTCTTAAATTTCTCTGCCACCAGCCCTAAGGTGGAGACAAGCAAGTCCTTCTGCATGTTTATGGCGCCTTAGTGGGATCTCGATTGTACTGCGGTAGCATCGTGTGTGGGTTGGCAACGAAAACGGCACTACAAATGCTTGACCCGGTTCTGCATCTGGGGCTTCGCCTTGCTTGTGGCGCCTTTCGCACCAGCCCTGTTGAAATCCTCTATGCAGAGTGTCACAAATTATCCCTGTATCACCAGAGGATGTACACTGACTTGTTGTATGCCTCTAAAATCATGTCTGTGACAAATCATCCTTTTAACTCAACCATTCATGATGCGTCCTCACAGCAGCTCTTTTTAAACCGTCCATATATTTCCATGCCGTTCCCTCTCAGAGTGAGAGCAGAAGCTTCTGATCTAGCAGTGTCATTTTCACACATCCAGAAGACACCCATCACTAATTTTATTGCACCATGGCTGAGGCATTTTATTGCACCATTATGCAGCATTACCTCTCACTGCAGGAGAAGCACGACTGCAGAGTTTTACTGCGACGCATCAAAGACAGCTGATGCTGTGTCTTGTGCTGCACACGGACTGAACTTTAACGTGACCAAAAGGATGAACTCCCACAACAGCTTTTTTACGGCTGAAGCACATGGCATGTTACTTGTTTTACATTACATTGCCCAACATCAAATTTCTCTTAGTGTTGTACGTGCACTCTGGCCCAGAAAACGTTCAATCTTGTTTTTAAGGCCCTTATGTTGGCGTGCGCCTCAAGTCTTGAGATAACAATATGTTGGGCCACTGTGGAATATATGGGAACGAAACCACAGATGAAATGGCCACTGCTATTGAATACAGTGGACATAAGAACAGTGCAGCACACAGACATGAAGCCACAGTTCAGACACCAACTTCGCAACAGATGGCAAACACACTGGAGTGAACAGACAGATAGCAAGTTGCACGTTATAAAGCCACGCTTGGGACCATACACCACTGACACATGCAACAGATACACACAAGTTGCCCTTGCTAGGCTACGGATAGGGCACACACATGTCACACACTTGTATCTGCTCACGGAATCTTCAATACCTCTGTGTAGGAGGTGTGGAGAGGCCCTATCTGTAGTTCACATTCAAGTTCACATTCACTCATTCAATGCAAGGCAGTCGACACCACAACTATACAGACCACTACACCCCACTACACCCACCGTTTTTCGTGTCTGGCGATCCCATGTTTACTCTCGAGCATGTTTTTAAATATTTAGCAGAATTTCAATTTTTAGACCTAATTTCATACCACGCATGATCACTGCCTGGCCCTATACACGAGCCATGCTCATTGTCGTTTTCTGATTTTACTTTTGTTCTTGCTGACTGATCTTCGTGTTTACGTTTTTGGTGCCCTTTGGCCAACATCCAACCGTCATCATCCAGGCTGTGCATTGGGGTGCCCATGAGGGGGTGAAATGGAGATGTGGGTGACACCCAGTGGAGGTTGGTAGGGGAGGGTGCCGCAGTTGCTGGTGCAGGGGCACAGAGTGAGTCCCTGTGCCCCCCGTGTTGCAGCCACGAGGAGCTGCTGGAGTATGGTGGCACCTACGCCTCCATGTGGCAGCAGCAGCAGCAGCGTGTGGGGCCCAAGGCACCCTCGGACGAGGGCCCGCCCCCCGACCCTTAGCGCGACCTCGTGTGCCGGTCCAGCTGCTGGCCCCACGGCGGACGGCCTGCTTGGACTTGCAGGTGGCGAGCAGGGGCGGCCACTGCGCTCTGGCTCTTCCGCCAGCTGTTGCTGCACCAGTGCCCACCCGCGCCACTGATCGTGCCTGTCGTGTGCTTCGTACCGTGACGCCACTGGAACAAATGTACTCCGACCCACGGGAAGCCACCCTTGGCTACAGGGGCGTGGAAACTGTGACCTTGCTTGTGCAGGCATTCATTCGAGTTGCTCTCTTCCCCCTTGGTTTTGCTTTGTCTCACACGGCCGGGACACACTGTCTATATGGTGCCTTTCTGGGGCTGTGATTCTGGTTGGTGATAGTAGAACTTTGTGACCCTTTTCACCTGTAATTGCTTGCAGCACTCAGGTACATGCGAGACTTGGCACATTTCCACAGCTGTAACTAGTCATTGATGTGCAGCACCCATGCGTAGCCCAGTGGGAGTGCATGGAACAAGTCAGGGTTGCGTCTCCTTGCGTCTCCTTGGGGCTGGTACACCTCTGCCGGCTCTGCTTCCAGGGATTTGCATCGTCTGAGACTGGCTCGGTTTCTGAGCTGTCGCTATGGTGGCTCAACTAGACTTCTCTCTGGCGTTCTTGTTGTGTGAGTAGCAAATAGAATGTGGCTTAGAGCAAATTTTTGTACCGGGGTGATCGTAGTGTCACCCTTAATCTTTCACGGAGGTTGTAACGGTGGACTTGGGGAGCGCTGCTGAGTGCGTGCAGCAGGTGTGGTTGACATTGGCGCAGTGTCCAAGCACACTTGGCCCGTGGCAGGGGGACGCGTCAGGCTGCTGCAGGCGTGCTAGTCTAACCAGATGGGTGTGCACAGTGGCTGCAAGATGGGCCAGCCGGAGTGGTGTGGAAGAAGCCTGTGTGTGCTGCACTCATGCAGGCACACGCTTGGGATGATGCACCTGTTCCCACTGGACCCACTCTAAAAGGCGGCCGCTTCAAAGGCTCCCCATTAGCACAGCTGGATCTGCTCTCACCTTTTCGGCACACTCCTCAGCATGCCTTTGCGGGCAGTCCTTGCAGACCCACAGGGCCTCACTTTGGCCAGAACCAACCTTGAATATGGCTCGTATGCTACATGCTAGCGCGCAACTCTTGCTTCTGCGCAAGTTGGCAGAAGAGAACAGTGGTGAACAGTTGGCTGTGCCCACAGAGATTACAGAAGTAGCCTTTCTTTGTTTTGTCCTGTGGTTTTGTACCGTTTTATACGTCACCACAAGCGGCCTTATTTCGTTTCCAAGGTGGAGCGCATGTTTGTAATAAAATGTTTGAAAGAGACGTGCTGTT
This sequence comes from Haemaphysalis longicornis, assembly GCF_048455015.1. Classification (NCBI taxonomy): domain Eukaryota; kingdom Metazoa; phylum Arthropoda; class Arachnida; order Ixodida; family Ixodidae; genus Haemaphysalis; species Haemaphysalis longicornis. The sequence continues at coordinate 11,407,230 of NW_027526295.1, forward strand.
ATGTGTGCTAACTTGCGCTAAGAGGACAGGTGTCCCGACAGGCTCACTGTAGTGCAGCCCCGAATCGGGGGCTGTAGTTGGGGCAGCAGGGCTCCTTTGCTGATGGAACTCACGGCAGCTCTGGCTGCAGACTGCAGACAGCTGCTTGTGGAGGGCATTCCCTCGACATGGCCCTTGCCGCTCAGTCTGTGCACCAACTGCTATGTGATCTCCCCTGAAGACATGCAGCCGTGCAGGTATGTTCCACAGGCAACACATTGCACTTTAGGCTGTGTGTGGTGTTAAAGAATTCCCAAGCATTGCACACGGGCATGTGGCCCTCTAAGTATAAAGGCCTTGCCAACGTTGAGGAATGTGCATGCCTGGAGCAGCAGTGGCATGCATTTCTGGTGGTGCTGTTCATATCTGTGCCGACAGTCTCCTGGAACAGTTGAATAGTTTATTATGCTTGTGCATTGTTCTCCACACCTACTTGGCCGTGATGCCAGCAGAGAGCGCACACAGCGACCAGCACGCACCGAGGAAGGAAGAAAACTAGGGCCCAGTGTAGTGTCTAAACTTGACAGCAAGAAACTGTGGGCTTTGCAAGGCCTGCCTAGCTGGGAGCATTGCAGGTGTGCTGTAACTCTTCACACTAACTCTACCAAGCAGTGCAACTGCTGCAGAACTAGAAGCAGCTGAGCCGGTGACCACGCCAGGCACAGCAGCTGGTGCCAATGGGGTCACGGTAGCCACACGCGACGCAGGTGAGGCCCTTGTCTCGCAGTAGTCGCAGTGTTCAGACAGCCCCAGTGCTTTGATATTGAGCTAACAACGGTGTGAACAACACCGAGCTCGGTGTGCGTCGGTTGAACGCTAAGGGGGGCGAACGACTAACACCAGAAAAATAAGACGACCATGAAGAAACGAGTGCCCTTTAAATAAGGGGACATTTCGGCATCTATCATGGTATGTGGTTTGGTGGCCTCAAAAGAATGTGCATTGCAGGGACATTGGCCGATGATTAAAACAAGAGCTTTGCACTTGGTGTTTCTTGCCCACGACTCAAAAAGTGTCCCTAGAGGAGAATAGATTTGAAGTAACACCAAAAGTTGGGAGAGTTGGTAAATCATTTTGAAAGAAAAACACACAGCGCGCAAAACAACAGGACGAAAGACGGAGGGATGTACAACACAAGCACTGACTCTCAACTAGATTTTATTAGAAACCCAAAGAATATATACACGCAAGTGTGCACATGCGCAGAGGAACAACATACGAATAAAGCGACACATCACACCCTAATACGCTAAAAGATTAAATAACAAGCACACATTCCAACTTAAAAGACGCATGTGGCGAGTAATTGACATTTCACGCAAGCATATGCCTAACTATGTTCGCTTCCTTTTCGTGGAGCTTGATGGAAGTCTGGCTGACGCAGTCATCTTGATAGAGGTTAATGTAGAATGCCTCTACTATTTCCCGAACCTTCTGATTTCTGTGCTCGAAGAGCACTTCGGTATCAGTGAAAAGTGGTTCACATCCACGCGTTTCACACTTTTTACAATATGCGGGCAGATTTGCATACGTGCAGTTTTTCATTGTCCCTGCGTGCTCTCCTAGTCTGATAATCAGGCAACGCCCCGTCTGCCCCACATACGCTCTTTTGCAGGACAGCGGAATGCGGTACACAACACCTAATTTGCAAGGCACAACGGCTCGCGTGTGATTGACACCGCACGTGTTCTGGCTGATACCAAGTGGACGTGTCTTGTTCACCATGGAACAAAACCTCCCTATTTTGTTCTTTGCCGAGAAGATAACCTCTACACCATATCTTGGCCCGACATTTTTCAGCCCGTGTGCCAACTTGTGCATGTAAGGCATGACGGCTCGTTTTTTCCCCCATTCTTTTTCCTTCTGTACCTCGTTTCTTCCGTGCTTAATCTCTCGGACTAAGGTCTGACACACCGAAATTATAACATGGTTTGGAAATTATGCGTCCGGGCATTCGAAAATAGTAAAAATGTCCACCCTCGGTTCAGCATTAAAAAAGTCATGCCACCATACTGCGGAAAAAAGCTTTGGTGATCAGGTAAGCTGCCTTCAGGCAGCAGAATTTCCAAACCATGTTATAATTTCGGTGTGTCAGACCTTAGTCCGAGAGATTAAGCACGGAAGAAACGAGGTACAGAAGGAAAAAGAACGGGGGAAAAAACGAGCCGTCATGCCTTACATGCACAAGTTGGCACACGGGCTGAAATATGTCGGGTCAAGATATGGTGTAGAGGTTATCTTCTCGGCAAAGAACAAAATAGGGAGGTTTTGTTCCATGGTGAACAAGACACGTCCACTTGGTATCAGCCAGAACACGTGCGGTGTCAATCACACGCGAGCCGTTGTGCCTTGCAAATTAGGTGTTGTGTACCGCATTCCGCTGTCCTGCAAAAGAGCGTATGTGGGGCAGACGGGGCGTTGCCTGAATATCAGACTAGGAGAGCACGCAGGGACAATGAAAAACTGCACGTATGCAAATCTGCTCGCACATTGTAAAAAGTGTGAAACTCGTGGATGTGAACCACTTTTCGCTGATACCGAAGTGCTCTTCGAGCACAGAAATCAGAAGGTTCGGGAAATAGTAGAGGCCTTCTACATTAACCTCTATCAAGATGACTGCGTCAGCCAGACTTCCATCAAGCTCCACGAAAAGGAAGCAAAGATAGTTGGGCATATGCTTGCGTGAAATGTCAATTACTCGCCACGTGTGTCTTTTAAGGGAGGACGCGGGTCTTAGAATGATCAAAAATGGCCAAAATATCGATTTTGAGAAAATCCAATTTTTGGAATTATTGTACCTTCAAGACATGCCTTCAAAATATCAACGCGAAATTCCATCGGGAAATACTCTAAAATCATGTTTTGGAACGCCTCGGGGGCCACGAAATTCCCCGAATTGGGCAAAAGTTGCTTCAAATTCCCGCGCGCCCTGCGGGGGAAGCAGCCGACCGATCGCCGCCATCTTGGTCTTGTTTTGAAGCTTGTTTCTTTGTGTGCATTTTGCGATATGCGATATCACAAAATGGCGTCGCTTGAGTAGAACGACCGCCCTTGCCAGTTTTCCGAAGGCACCTTCTCGGCCGCTGATTGGCTAGAGCGGGCGCGCGCGGTTTGAGTTCGCCATACGACCCTTCCCATTGGTCGGCGCGACTGCTGATGGAGACCAAGTCAGCAACGCAGCGGAAATTCGACCTCCTTGAAGTGGATCTGGCGCACTCAGAGGAAGAATCCGGCACAGATTTTGTCTTAGTGGATTTTACAATGCTGAAGGACCTTTTTGCGTACGTCAGGTGCCGGCTGGCGGCGCCGGATTTGAGGAAGGCTGACCGGCAGTACGGCCTCGCCGTGAAGCTCGAGGTGACGTGCTCGGTTTGTGAACACCGTGTGGAACGTTTTTCCTCACCAAGGACCGAAGGATCTGGCAATATCACTCCTTTTGAAGTGAATATGAGGGCTTCGAAAAGTATTCAAAGAATGGGGAAGGGGGTGACTGCTCTGTCAGATTTTTGTGCTGGTATGAACTTGTCCCACAGAGGCGTGCACCACAAGACATTCCAAGCACGCTTGAGGAAAGTGGATCAGGTTTGCGAGAACATTGTAGCAGCCTCTGCAGCTGATAGTGTGCGTGCCGTCAAGGACTTGTACTCGGACCTTGGTCAGCCGCCAAACAACATAGATGTGATGTTTGATGGCACGTACGTGGATGACAAGGGGGCGGTCGTCACACATTGGAGTGGGCTGCATTATTGAAGTGTACACCGGCTTGGTGATTGATCATGTAGACCTCTCTAACTTTTGCTTAGGTTGCGCCATGGGACCCAAAGCTTCAGATGAGGGCTACGAAGATTGGCTGGCAGACCACGAGTGCCAGCGAAACATTGTGGTGCAGGACGCATGGAGGCTCGAGGCAACCCTGATAATGTTCAAGTGCTCGCTCTCCAAGAATGGGCTGCGGTACACAACCGTGATGTCCGATGGAGATAGCCGCACCATGCACGGCTTGAAGGAAGAAGGCGTCTATGGGTTTTATCCCCATAGGCCAAGAAAGTTTGCCTTTCGGCTACATTTATTTTCCCCAAAAGGCTCTTTTGAGGGCCAGCAACATGATGCATTTGCGGAAAACGCACTGCGCAGTGTCCCACCCCTGTATCCTCTCAAACTTCCAGCATAAAAACCGCGAATGAAATAGCGTCACCAAAGAACAAAAAAAGGGGGGCACCTAAAGAAAGTTTCACCCTCACACTTTTGCCGTACCCAATATTCTGGGTACCACAGTGCACTGTAATAGATGATGGCACTTTACGAAGGACTGTTGCAGTTTTCACGACGCCAGCAAGACACCACCAGATTTCACAACGCTTGCAAAATGCCAACTGATTCGAAGTCGATAAATTTTGCTAAATTCCTGACGGGGTCCGTTATTTGGCCTTTTGTATCTTCAGTTCTAGTTGATATTTTTGGAATCCAAAGACAGATTTGAAAATTGGAAGAACATGTCTTTGTTACTGGGAAATTTTGAAGCTACACTACTGACGGTTCATCTCATAACACATGGCCAAACTTCAAATGCAGTTTTCTCAGTTTCATATTTTTGGTCACTTCCCTCAGCCTTGCGCAGCTTTTTGGAAACTTCTTTTTGCTTCATAAGGTCAATCTTAGTACCATTTTTTTCAGTACAGCCTGAGGCAGCCGATGACATTCTTAGTTTTTCTGTTTAAGCTACGCATAAATAATGATTTGCAGTTATTTTGATGAGCCAAAATATCGAATACTGCCATCTTTTGTACTTGACATATTTTTTTAGGATGACTTTAGAGAAAAGCGAAGAATGTCATCGGGTATGGGAACTCTCTGGCTATCCATTCATGTAATTAAAAGGGACAAAATACAATGTGAAAGTTCATTAAAGCTGCGTAAGAAATTACCTAATTGCGGTCTAGACTTTGTATGATAACTTTTGAACTAAAAGCACCAGCTCAAATATAGTTGCATATTTGAAATCTACAGAGAAAAGCACACCCGTGCGCAAATTTTCATAAGTTTCTACCCATAAATAAAAAAGTTAGTTTTAAGACCCTAGCTCGTTCCCCCTTAAGTTGGAAAAATATCTTTTAGCGTATTACGGTGTGATGTGTCGCTTTATTCGTATGTTGTTCCTCTGCGCATGTGCACACTTGCGTGTATATATTCTTTGGGTTTCTAATAAAAACTAGTTGAGAGTCAGCGCTTGTGCTGTACATCCCTCCGTCTTTCGTCCTGTTGTTTTGCGCGCTGTGTGTGTTTCTTTCAAGAATAGATTTGGTCGTACACTAGCAGTGGTGCATGCCCCCGTTCCGTTTTATTGCGCAGCGTAGGTCTTTGCAGTCAAACACAACTTTGATTGAACACGGGGCTCGGCTGAGGCATAACAGCTGGTCACTCTGTTTGGGACTGCCGAGCACCCATCGGGGGAAGGCAGACTGCCTGTTCATGGCATCGTAATCATCGTCACACAAGGGCCACATGCCTGAAGCTGATGGAAGTGCCCGAGGAGATCAGCGAAGAGGTTTAATGTGGAAAGCACTTGAGTCTGGCAGCGTTGGGTTCGAACGCCAGACATCTTTTTGTCACAAACGAAAGAATACACGACATTGATGTTGGTGCTATAGCTGTGGTAGTTTTGTTCTGCAAATTAAAGGCCAACTGCAGTGAAATTTTGCACTATTTTCCAGTAGCATTACCTTAAAAAGTGCTACCTGTAAAATTTCAAAGCCCAAATATGCGTCTTTGCATCGTAAGCGAAAATCAAAAATGTTATTTTAAAACCGAATTTTTGGGTAGTGGAAAAAGCGGCCGCCTCTGAGTGAGGCACTTACAAGGAGGTTGTACAAAACTTCTGGAGTGGAGACGGCGCTCGAAAACTGACGCCGACGGTCGCCATCTTGCCGTGGGCAGAAAACTCGTTCCGTCGTAGCAGACGCATTACACCCGTCGCATCATGTACTTGTTTTTGCGGCGGGTTACGTTATATTTTTGCTCCCGTTCTTTTTTTTTTTTTTTTTTCAAGTTGATTCTCTCATGCGGCTAACTTTTCTTGCGCGCTTTCATTTCGACGCATGTGGTTTCGGTTATGCTCCCTTCTTCGTCCTGTCAAGTTAAGCGCTACGCACCAGAGTTACTCTTGTGCGTGCGCCGGTGGGCGCACACATCTGCTAATTATTTACATTCTTGGGCGCAAACAACTAAAATAAACAGAAGACTCAATGACATTTTTTTTCTGGCCCGTGTGTCGTTCTTCGAGTTCTGTCTTGCCAAAGAGCAGAACTCGTGTTCGTTCCATCGTCGTTCGCGGATGGATGCTCCAAAGGTGATAGAAAGCAGAAACGGTCTGCTCGTGCGTCGCGTTCCGCTGCGCTAAATAGCGCGACGAAGACGTCTGGGATCACCTTTCATCTGTAAATACTGAGGTACTCTGTTTGTTTTGGGTCTCGAGGGCATTACTAGTGTTATAACGTTATAAGTGCATACCAATTGCCCGCCGTTTGTGCGTGATGTAAAGGGAAAATTCGCCGTAGCACCTGCCGTCCGCTTACTGAGCATACCGTACGCGCTTGTTTACGCAGATATGCGAATGTTTTCGCTCATAGTTGTGGTTGTCCTAGTCACTTGACTGCGCGAAATCACATGTTTGTAAATATGTGGGGCGCAAATTGTTTTTCCGCACTAATTTAAATGCAGAGTCTTGCTCAGACAGTTACCGTCAAAAATCAAGGCACTCTTGTTTAATATATTTCATTTTCATCCGGCCCTACGTGAATACTCTGACGCTTCTCGGTAGCGCTGTTTAGTAGAAGTCTTTGATGCACCGCAATGCTCTCCAACGTTCTTCGTCCGCGTGATTTTCGCATCAATAGCATGCTACTATCGCGCGAACGTGTGCGGTCAACGAGGTTGTGAATGTGATTGAGTAACATCCTGCGTATAGTTTTCTTATAAATAGCACGCTACTATCGTGCGAACGTGCGCGGTTAATGTAGTCGTGCATCCAATTAAGTAACCTTCTGGATTTGAAAAAGTCAATGCGAGTGAGACATGTACGTATGCATGATGATCATGCTTTCAGTAAAGTGCACGCGAAAAAAAAATCTGCTTTAATGAGCTTCAGTGTGTGCCTAATCTATTCTGCAAAATACGATTAAAAAGCTGGAAATAGACCCGCCGCGGTGGCTCAGTGGCTAAGGCATTGTGCTGCTCATCCCTAGAACGCGAGTTCGAATCCCGGCCGCGGCGCCCGCTTTTCTGATGAAGGCAAAAAGCTGAAACGCCCGTGTGTTCGAGATTTCAGCGCACGTTAAGATCCCCAGGTGGTCATAATTAATCCGGAGCCCTCCACTACGGTGCGCCTCATCGCCTGCGTTGCGTCGGCGCTTTAAACCCCCCCAATCAATCAATCAATCAATCAATCAATCAATCAATCAATCAATCAATCAATCAATCAATCAGTCAATCAATCAATCAATCAATCAATCAATCAATCAATCAATCAATCAATCAAAAGCTCGTGCTTAATTTGGTCTTCTTCGGCACGCGCAAAACTGGCGGGCGTGTTGTTTGAACCAGAAAACGTGCATAGTAAAGATTGCAATATTCTGATGCATATGATTCCTTGCAGTACTGCCTAAAAACCATTCGAACCACTAATCTGTATCTACAGAGCTTGCTCCGATGTGAGTGCTGCGTTATTATTCATCAATCATTAATGAATAAGCATTCATTAATTCCAGCAATGCCGATAAAAAAACAAGCGTCAAATAATCGCGCTGTCGCGTGTCCCGCACTTTCAGCGTGAAGAACCTTATAACGCGGCATCTCTTGCTATGGCGTGCAACATGAGGTAATTTTAATGTTAGCGGGGGCGACCTATAGCCTTAGTTATACAGAATAAACATTTATTGAAATAAAAGCAGGGGTGGTGTCTTTAGCCAAGCGCTACGCGTTTTCCCGCGGCGACAGCTCTGTTCACCCCCGTAAGATACACACACGCGAACTCGCTGCTTGAACCATATATTACGTCAATACCTTCGGCGTAAGGCAAAATTCAGGCTGCCCTCAAATATCGTAATCGATAAACCAGCTTACCCGTCATTTTCACCCTTGTAAAGCCAAAAATACACGACCGCTCATCAGCGTCCCTGCCGGCTCAGCGCCTTTTCTGCCCACGGCCATATGGCCGCCGACCAGTTCACCCGGCTTCACCTCCCCACGTTGCCCGCTATGGGCGGCCTCCACTCCAGAAGTTTTATACAACCTCCTTGGGCACTTAGTAAGTAAGTAAGTTCGTGGTCCTGATCCCTTTTGACACAGGGCAGGCGCATAAAGCGCCACAGGAAGTTCGAACATATGTTTGCACGTACGGAGAAATTGTTAAGCAATTGTTGCCACCCGTGGTGTGGTGTTTGGGACCCGCACCACGAGACCGTTTCCTGGCACAGTAGTTTTCTTTTGCACCGTCAGCAGGCACCACGGGTGTCAGAGTAGACAGTACACACACCGCACACGTACACACCGAGCACGCGCACACTCGCACACGCCAGCGTTGCCAGATGGTGAAGTTCGGCACCAGATTTTGGAAATCTGGTGAAATTTGGGGGTACCTGGTGTTGATGTCCTGGAATGGCTACACCTGATGATATCTGGTGAAAACTGGTGAAACATTTTGTGGCATGGCTTGTCACCTAAACTATTCAAATTTACGCCGTTTTGTTAGTGGTTTGATTTGCATCCCGTAGCTGCCGCTACATTCTTGCCCACATCCACACTCGGTCGCACTAGGAGGCGACCATCGGGGGGACAATTTCCAGCGCGCATTTCAGGGAGGGAGACTCTCTCTCTTTCTCTCGCATGCTATGCGCGCATACGTGAGTTAAAGGAGTGGGAGAGAAAAAACTACATAACGTGACCTGTATGGAAGCGTGATGCATGATGCCTTTTTTTTTTTTTTTTTGCATAAGGAGCGCGCGAGAGAGAAACAGAACCATGTGACCTGGGAGGATAAGTTTTGTGTGGTTTTGTGCGACGTGAGGTTTGTTATTGTTTTGTTCCTCTCCGCTGTTTCCCCGTTTCGGGCATTGTATTTGTGCGTGGCGGTCAATGAGAAGCTGGCGCTCTATCACATGTGGTAGTAGTCAAGCTTTCATGCCGCTTCTAGCTGCTTGCTCTCCGCGCAGTTTTTGCTCGCATACGGTGTTAGTTATATTGCTCCCATCTGTTCCTAGCTATGCGTTCGGGTCGGTGCTTTGCGCGTGGATGGACGCTCTCACATGTGGTGATTGTGTACATCTAGAAAACAAATACCTTTGTGGTTGCCTAGCGTGGGGTCGGCAAACTGAAGGCTACCGCTTTGCAAGCTCTGCCGTAAATCCCTCAAGCCCCATCGTGGAACGCTGCCACGACACGCCTAAGGAGGCAACGCAAGAATTATTGTAGTAGTAAACTCGGGCAATTGTTCTATTCGTTGATGTTTTTCCGTGTTCTTATGAATTATCAGTGGTGAATGTGCTTGGTGTCAACGGATATTTTATGTCAGTGTGACTATGAATTACCTGTTATGTAACTGGATTTCATGCTTAGCAATTTTTTTCTGAAATCTTGACTTCGAAACCATTCATGAACCGAACTTTGTCATTGTATGTTTGGACTTCGTTCTTGTGCGTTTCTTTTGCTTACTTCTGAAGAAAAAAATGTGTGTATAATTTATGGTGTATATAGGTGTCTTTAAAGTGTCGAAGCTTTCAATGTTAAGAACTTTATTGTAGTACGTGTGTTTGGACTCCTCTCTTATGCGTTTATTATTTTATCGAGAAAATGGTTTAATTTAGGCTGTAAAAGGCCAGTGAAAATGAAAAAAGAAAAGAGTAAGAAGACGCGATTTGCTGCCGATGATTAAAAATAAGTGAAGTAGCCGGATATCTGACATTTTTTTATTGCTGGTGAAATCTGGTGAAATTTTGGCAGGAAGCTGGTGTCGAAGCCTCTTTTCAATCTGGCAACGCTGGCACACGCGTGCAAAGCCGGTCCCACCACGGCCGGTCCGGTAGGTGCGGCGGGTCGGTCCACTTAGCTCCCCACTTGATCTATGCAGGAAACCTTTTCTAAACTTCGGCAGTACTGCTCCCAACGACGCAGTCGTCGTTTGGTGTGCGATGCTTGCTGCTCTTGTTTTTTTCGGAGGCGCCCGTGAATGCCAGGCCATCGGCTAATGTCGTCGCTTCCTGATGTTCGTCGTTTAGTGTTTAGTTTTGTACATCCCTGGATCACATGCTGTATCGTCTCGCTCTGCGCTGCACTGCCGACACGTTGGGTCTGCGCCGAATAGCTCGTGTCGGCTTTGCTGCGTGAGCAGGGATCCCGTGCGTGCCTGGAACAGCAGGGCACTGTCTCTGTCGCCACGGTAATATGGCATCGGCGCTGGTTCTTCCCTATGTTTGAAATACTCGGCGAGGCTTTGCTTTCTGGAGACCGCTACGCGCCAGGTTAATTTGCTCGCGCTTGCTAGCTCTTTATTGACAATTTGTTGCCACTTTTGTTCAGATTTAGCTTCATGTTTTGTTGAATTTTGGCTGTATTTCATTTCGAGGCTGGTGAGTCTTTTCATACAGTCAGTTTTCAGATTTCTGTATAGAAGGTGCGTTTGCAGTAGTTTGTGGTCGCCATGAATTTGATCCTGCCAGCGTAGTGTAGTTTTGCCCTCGCCTCTCTGACTTCGTAGAGAGACCAGCCCATTTCGCCTGTGATGGTGGAGTTTGGGGTAGCACAGTTGCCGCCAAGCAGCCACCGGCCCAGCCCGTTTTGGTGTTGCTCCGTGCATTTAAGCGTTGGTCTGGAGTAGGCCAGCACATCATCTGCGTATGTTACGGCTGGTACTCCGAGTGCCTTCCACAGTGTGCGCCCTAAGTGTAGGGGTTGTATGAATGTATTGCGAGGTGCCATGTTAGCCCTTTCAATTTGTTTGATTTTTTCACAGTGTCCTTCTCGTGCTGTTCGAGGTAGTTCGCTTGACTGCCGATGGTGATGCCCAGGTACTTGTATGAATTTGTTCGGTCTAGCTATTCATTTTGGAGCGTGAATGGACCTTTGATCTCCTCGTTATTTACATTTATGACCATCCACTGCGTTTTTGCTGTGTTAAATTTCAACTGGTCTTTTGTTGATATATCTTTGAGCAGATGTCGAGCAGGTCTTGTAGGTCTGTTGCGGATTACTGCTAGAAGAACAATGTCATCGGCAAAGGCGAGGCATGCTATTTTGGTATATTCTTCCTCTCCGTCTTTCGTGATGGTTGACAGGCCTAGGCCTGCACCCTCCGTGTCAAGAGTGTTTAAGAGTTCGTTAATATAGATGTTGAAAAGCGTTGGGGATAATGGGCAGCCTTGCTTTAGTCCGATGTTGATATTGACTTCCTCTGACTTGTATTTGTCCAATTCGTATATGGCAGTGCAGTCTTTGTACATCTCCTTTATTAGTTCAATCAGCCCATCTTCTAGGTTTAGTTTTTCAAGTTTGTCCCACAGCTTTGCATGGGGCACAGTGTCGTATATATGCCTTTTCCATGTCAAGAAATGCCAGGAATAGTTGTGATTTGTCTTTATGTTTCATTTCTATGGCTTGGGTTAACGTGAAGATGTGGTCACTTGTTCTTCGGTTAGGGCGAAAACCAATTTGGGCATCTGCTAATTTGTTGTTGTCCTCACAATATTTTTGAATTCTGCGATTTATTACGGAGCATAAGAGCTTTAGCACTGTGCTGAGAACAGCTATTGGTCGGTACGACTCAAGTTCATCAATGGGTTTTCGTTTGCCCTTGTGTAGAAGTTTTATCCGTGCCTTCTTCCATTTTTGTGGCACCTGCAGGGTTTCGTGTCGACCCCACGAGGTGGCGCTCGCGTGCCCCGCCCGAGCGCTTTTTGCCTCGGGAAGCGGCGGGCAGGCGTGCGTCGGGGCAGTCTCCGAAGAGCTACAGTTCTTTTTTGGTGTCAAAATAGTAGAGGATGCTTTTAATGTACCAAGGTTTTTTATGGGAAAGGTACCTACGTTGTGTATTTACTGTTTGCTCCTTTTTTCATCACATTTGGCCAACCCAGCAGACAGCGCACGCTGTGCTCAATCTAGGCGAGCGTGCGGATACTTTTTTCTTCGTTATTTGATGGTTTATCTATTGTGTTGTGTCAACTGAGGAATGAGCGGGGTGCTTAAAGGGGCCCTGAAAGGCATTTTGAGCACACTAAATGAAGTAGCGCAATCGTTAGATTGGGTCGTCAAGGTCATCTGGGCCAAGTATTACTCTTTTACGCGCAGCGGAAACCTCACACTTTTGTTGCAAAGTTTGTCGCTTTTTTCTCACCCTTTCCTTCGTGTTTTTGGACGCCGCCATCTTCACATGTCTACATCATCGATTCCCAGATGTTCGTCATGAGCTAGACATTCTGCTATTGGGCGGCTTTTTCACGCACTTCCGGCAAAGAGATGAGTCGTCTGCTCAGCGTCGACTCGCCGGCTGATCTGCCAGGGGAGTGTCGGAGTGCTTGAACATTTTACGACAAACGAAACAAGTGTAAACAAACGCTTAACCGTTCGTATTGAATGCAACACGGCCATAACACGACATGGATATTCTCTTACCGGAGTACGTTCCATCAAGAAAGCGTTGAAGCTCCGTGGCACTTCTTTCGTGCAATCGCAGAGAACGCCCTGAGCCGAATGCCCGGGTTTGACAGATACATTTTTTCCCGCTTCAAAACAATCCAGAGATGCGTTTCGAACGAACACAACGTCACAACATGCGTTGCAAGTCTGAACGGCGATTGACAGACGATGGGTTGCCTCCTCCTGCCCGTCGTAAATTCGGCACTCACCTCGCGCGCGGTTTGCGGGAACGAACAGCAAGTCACTTAACTCTGGCGCGCAAGCCGAGATGGCTTTTAGCCACGCACACTGCACACACCCCATGCGAGGTTGCAGGGCCGTACCCAGAGGGGGGGTTTGGGGGTTCGAACCCCTCCCGAAATCTTTTTCAGGCAGCACGTAAACAATACTTACTGTTGCTTTCAGCAAAACTACCCCCTTCCCAAAATTCATAACCCCCCGCGAAAAAAATTTCTGGGTACGGCCCTGCGAGGTTGAGTCGTACGTCGCTCGAGAAAGATAATCCAGACCATGGGAAGCACTATCTACCCGATGAAGCACAACGTCGCATTTCATCGCGAAACAAAGGCGTCCACAACACACACACCATCGCCTCCTGTAATGCCAAACGCATCTCACACTTCCTAATGAGAGTGAGTGGTACGCCTGCAGTGCCCACATGTCGCGAGGTGGGGCCCCAAGCTGAACCGGGATCACGCAACCGTAACTGACTTCTGGGGCGGTTTATGCCTTGTTGCCAAGGCAGCCGATGTTTGAGATCGTCAAAGAAAGGCGCTCGCTCCAGCGCTAGAAAGCTCAGAGCCGTGCCGGAGCATGTTTTGCCAACGTTTTCGCTCTCCACCACGCGTCGCCCAAAGCTGAACTGCCGTTTTGTGCACGGGTTCTGTATCGGTTTAAAATGTCTTTTTCACATGGCGCCGGCAGGAATTATCACCACCGCAAAATAAGACCCGGCACCAGCGGGCCCACATCTGCTACGGCGCTTTTTGGATAAACAGTGCGCGGCGCATGAAAGGGACCGAGCGCACGATCCACCCCGAGCGGCTGCGAGTTCGCCGCCGATTAAAAGTCACGTGCTGCACTGCAGCAACGCACACCGCGAAAGGGCAAGGCCAGGCCGCCGCACAAATGCGGCCAGATTTTTCGTTCGCTTATCCATCCTTGAGCGGAGTGCGGAATTCATGGTGTCAACAAAACTTGCCCGTAGCAGACGGCAGTCGGAGGAGCGTAATGCGGAAGTACGTCACCGCTGACTAGCGCAGCATCATGGGAGGGAGTGCTGGCGCGCCGTCAACAGTTGAAAAGAGGAGGAAACGCGGCGCGACGATAATGCGCGGTGTTTGATTTACGATTTCTCAGCTAATACTCATCGCTTTAACAAAATTCTAATTGCTAATACATTGTCTTATTTGGTTACATGTACATCCATGCATCGGCGGAAGGTATTTCAGGACCCCTTTAAAGGGACACTGAAGTGATATGTAAACATTGCGGGATTACTTGCGCAAATTGTAGTCCGGAGTCCCCAGGCCATGTGTCGACCACTCTAGGCGCGTTTACGCGATTTTATTTAGTAGAAAAACTAATTCGAAAACGCTGTCCTCCTCTCTTTACGCTCGCCCATTTTCTGTGGCGTTTTCGTGTGACGCCAGGAAAGGATGAGCTGGCAATTGGCTGCGCCACGGCTGCGCTACTGCATGGCTCCCCGGCCGACAGAGCCAGTCGGCCCAGCGTTTCGTCCGCCGGCCGCCGGCGGGTCGTCGCAATCAAGGAGGTTAAAAAAAATTGCTTGGTCGCAATTCGTTCGCTTAGTTGAAACGAAGCCAGGACACGTTTGTGAATGGAAGAATGTGCCTTTCTTTACTTGGTTTGTTTGTACACTGTATCTAGCTCCAAGTCAAGGTCGCTTCACACAAGCGCTGCACATGCGACGCTTCGCTGACTGGTACGCCAGTAGGAAAATATAAGGCCTCTTGAAGGCGGGACAAGAGTCAGCGAAGTCAATATAGGTACTAAGCAAATAAAATCAACTGATATTTTTACCGTACAGCGTAAAACTAGGGCGCGGGAAGCACGTTTTTGCGCTGGGCGAACAAGCACAGCGGTCAGCAGCACGACTACGCATCTGCGAACGCTTTTCCGTCTACGAAATGCAATTGCTAGACGTGAGCTACTGTGGAAACTCGGGCGACGCTTACTGCACGATCGCAGTACAACAAATAGTCACCTAAGCGGCTTGAAATGCCAAAACTAAATAAAAGTGTAAACCGGTTGTACAATATATACCCTATATTAGCAAAGCATTTGCGTCCCGCTCCGTGGCCTAGCTACGTGAAAAAGCAAGGAGGTGGGGAGGCCACAACCTATCGATGTTCGCTCGTGCCACTGTCTACAACATGTTCTTCCTGGCAAAGCTATGGTATGTGATGCAAGTAATACACTGTTCGCGAGTAAATGTGCAGAAAATGCACCGTATTTTTGCTGTATTCATCTGGGGTTCCCAATGGGAAAGAACCAGCCGTACGAATCTCTTTCGTAAAGTTCGAACGGGAGGGGTGGGCTTATCACATCTGTTTTTGCGACAACTTGTCAGCAGATTTATGTTTCTTCGCGATGCGAGTGATGCCTTTCTGCGCACATTTCTACAAAGTGTCTTGGTGGGTTCACTCCCGCAGTTTGTTGTTTCCAGTGTTGATGAACGTTACACATTGAAAGGTCCCTAGCAAAAATTCTGATAGAAACTTGTATTAGTCTTATACATTTTTGTATTAGGTGTATAAGACATGTATTAGTCTTATACAAACTTGTATCAGTTTTATAAGTTTCATATACAAGTTGTATTAGTCTAATACAAATACACCTATTAGTTTGTATTAGTTTACAAATCCTAATAGATCTGATAGACCTGAGTCTAATACGAACTAATAGAGACGTATTGGTTTTAATAAAAACTAATACAAATGGACCCGCAAAGTGCGATTTCCTGAATTTGTATTTTTTCTGGAAAATCACAAGCCAGAAAAGGTTGAAATGATCGCCCTTGAGCAATAATGTTTATTTGGTATATTATTATGAAGCGTTTTGTTCACTAACAAATCTCCGTAAATCTCCAACCAAATTCTTATGCAAAATAGGTCAACTTTTTTTTTCATTTTCGCTCCTAAAAATGCGCTACATTAAGAGCGCTGATGGGAGCTGGGAGTGCTGCGCCTGCGATAAGCCACCTTACCTGACCTAGCGTCACTAAATAAGCTACGCCTTTATTTAGTGACGCTAACCTGACCTAAAGGCCCTTGATCGGCGTTTAAAGCAGATGATGGGACTTTAACCTGACCGTACCTGCGAGGCTGCAAGAAGAGCAGCAAGAAATCTAACGAAGCCGAAAAAACTGCAACGAAGTCAAGCCAAGCCATGCCAATGGTCTTCGTTGGGTAGCCAAGATGGCGACGGTATCAAAGTGCGGCTGGCGTGTGTGTACGTTCGGGAAGAAGACGGTTAGAAGGAAGCGGCTTCTAGCGTTATTTCACATCAGGCGCGTGTGCTCGCGTCATCTAGAAGTGTTGGAGATGTGTCTAACGGCCGTATAACTTTGGCAAGTATGAACCAGGCCGCAGCGCGATCCATCATGGACCCGTCACCTCGCGGCTCCGGACATCTTTGCTCTGTCTGCTATGCTGTTTAACGAACGCCTGACATCGAAGAAAGCGTGTGCATCACGTCATCCAGAAGTGTTGGCGCTGTGTCTAGCGCCCGCCGAACATTGACAAATGTGATCCGGGCCGACGCCCGACCCATCTTTGACCCGTCACCTCGCCGCTTCGGACTCCTTTGTTCATTCTCAACGGAATGCCTCACGAAGAAGAGACTCCATTCTAATCGCGTGTTGCGGAGGGTGAATGCCGTTTTGAAGTTGCATCGAAATGGGAATGGTGTTCAATCGGCCATTAATGCGCTCGATGTGTACCTACGGCTGGACCGTACAGGTTTGACTAGCTTTTCTGATTGCATGCTGCAGCTATTTTGTGGATTCGCATTGCAATTTATTCATTCGTTCTTAATCAGGTTACGAACTTATGTAACATTAAATTATTCAGCCAGATTTCTGTCAGCCAGAGGAATTTGCCTGTGTACCCTCATAATAAAATGTGTTGCCATGTTTCATTGCTTTGTTCGAACTTGCACTGGTTCTGATAGAACTAGTGCACTCTGGTCGACCTATCAGACTAATACAGTCTGATAGACCTACCAGACTAATACACACTGATAGACCTAATAGACTAATACAGACTAATAGACCTAATAGACCAATACAGACTGATAGGACTAATAGGCTGATACAAACTGATAGACCTAATAGACTAATACAGACTGATAGGTCTATTAGTGGCAATAAGCATATACGTGTATTAGAATTTGTATCAGAATTTTTGCTAGGGGTTACTTGAAGGAAACCGTTGAATCTTTAAGATTCCTCTGTGTAAGGTTTTCCCTTGAATACCTTTCAAGTGTTTCAAGAAAACGTCTGTTAGAAGATCTTAGAGATGTTCTTTTTCCAGTACCGCTGTACAGAACTATGTACCGCATTGGGCCAGGGCAAGATGTATTGTGTCGCGTCAAAAAGATGGCAGTCCCAGCATGTATGAAAACATTCTTTTTTAAGCTTCATTCGGGAACTCTTCTAGTCAAAACATGGATGGCTGAAAAAGGGTTGTTTGTGCCATGGACAACAGTATGTCTTTTGTGTAAAAAACCCGAAACAATAGACCACGTTTTCCTAGACTGCTGGGATGCCGTCTTTTTTTGGGACGTTCTTCAGCGTACCCTGAAAAAAGACTTGCCTGTGACACCACATGGAATCCGTTTCCTTCCCGTAGACAAACATGACAGTGTGCCGTACGACCTGATAATGCTTTTGGGCCTTCACGCCATCTGGCTGAGTCGGATGGCGGTGCGCCACTCTGATGCTGACGCGAAGACTGTCAGCAAGTACTTTGCTCAGAATGTCAGTATGCTGAAGGAAGTCATTAATATGCAGTGCCCGGAGCTTACGTGGCTACCCATTTTGGAGGAATTGTCTTCTTTCGATGTTTATAATAGTTTTCGCCAACCGAAGTTCGGTGAGCGGGTTTTAAACCGACACTGATGCGTTTTAGAACAGCATTGTAGACATTGTAGGGACTGTTTGTTCAATGCGCAATAAAGAAAAAAAAAAAAAAAAGCTCCGTGGCCTAGCGGTCTGAGGCGCTAGGAATACACGGCGAATGTTTTGCGAGTGACGAGTTCGAATCCCCGCGGGTACGTGCTTTTTTTTTTTAAGTTAACTTTTTTGTTTTCCGCCGATGTTTTCTATATTGAGTTCACCTTTTTTGGGGCCGCAACGTTCATGGCTACACGAACTAGTTCACAAAACGCGCGCAGGCTGGCACTGGCGCGCTAGCGAGTTCTCGTTGGCGTGCTGTTGCCAGGGGGGTAAAGCGAGCTCAGAGACCGTACGAATCGTGGGCGCTGACATGATACAATTCCCATGGTTGCCAGATCAATTGTATTCAGTTTTGTAAAGAGTTGTTCGGTAATTATTTAACTAAAACAAAGAACTGAAGCGAAACAGTTGTAAATAATTGCCTCAGTAATTAAAACTAGCTCTACAAAAAACTTTTAGTGTAATTAAGCTCTAATTTGCGAACAAAAAGTAAGTGCGTAGCTCAGTTTTGGTTTCGGTTTCTTTAAGTGTGCTAGGAAGTGGCGAGGCCGTTGCGCCTAAGTTGCGCAGTGTGTGTGTGTGCAGCATCCAGCTCAGATCTGCGTGCGTGCAAAACGCGTACAACTGGTACAACTCGAATGCACGCGCTGAGCAAGTGCCTCCCCGGGCGCTTGCGAGGCTGTCATTCGTTTCTTCACGTTAAGCACCCTGTCTACTGCCCCTGAACTGACGCCGGAACAGCGATTCGGATCTGGCCTTGACTACCGCAAGTTCACCACAGGCTACAGAGTGGCAGCCAGCGATTGTTCCCGTTGGAAAAGAAATAAAAGGAACTTTTATAATTGTTCAGTTCCAGTTGTTTTATTCATGGAACTTCTTACAGCTCTCCGTGCTTCGAACTTTCGCGCAAACGTTCGTGAAGGTAGAACGAAAAAATAGGTAACGAAATGCGGTTTCGTTTTTAATCAATCACAATAAGTCAACAAGTCAATGTTTTCTCCTCGCGCGGTCTGTGCGGCAAATTACTGCCATTCAATACTGACCATTCAGTCCCGCAAGCTTTCCCTTTGAAGTGGTGGAAAGCAGCTATAACTTGACGAATACAGACGGAAAGGAAAACGGGACACGCCGCTGACTGTATTTCGCATACTCCCTTGGCATGCATTCTGCCACTCCGTTGGCCTGCGATCGACCGCGCTCTTTCGTTTCTGTGCTTCAAAGGGCCGCGACTCACCGGCAATATCAGCGTTGGCCCATGCGATAACGTTTTTCTTTTTTTGTGTGTGTGTCAACAAAGGTTTTACATTCAGCTACAAAGCCACAGTTCTTCACTTCACTTCATTTGAAAGCATTGAGCGACTCGCAAAATGTCACAGAATGGCAAACAAAGCAGCACAGCGCAAAAATGTACGGAGATCATGACGGAGATTCATTTTTTCTGTGCGCCCCAGTACCAGTACGGATCAGCTGATTCCTTGACGTCCTCGCGCATGCGATCAGTCGCATTCGAGCTTACGCGCAAGTGTTGTGTGAGCGTTGCCACACCTTGCTCAAATAGTCTCAGTACATACAAGTCACGCGCTAAACCGAAAACACGTCGGTTACCTACCCACAGGAGATAAACTACGCAATGCTGTCGACGCCGCCTACACAAAGTCGATTGATTTGATTGATTGATTGTAGAGTTTAACGCGCCGACGCAACGCAGGCGATGAGGCGCGCCGTAGTGGAGGGCTCCGGATTAATTTTGACCACCTGGGGATCTTTATCGTGCGCCGAAATCTCGTACACACGGGCGTTTTTGCTTTTCGCCTCCATCAGAAAAGCTGCCGCCGCGGCCGGGGCCTACACAAAGTCCGCCTGGCCAGCGGTCCGCCATGTTACAATTAATCCCGGCATGCTTCGCTAGCCGGACGCGGAAACGCCACAGTAGCCCGTTGCCAGATTACAACCCATCGCTTTCGCCGTTTTTAGTAAGCAAAAACTCAGCTGGCAACCTTCAAATCGTTGTATCATGTCTGCCACTATGTGTCGTACGGTTCCAATGCATTGGCTCAGCGGCGCGCTTTCCCTCTAGAGTCAGTATATTATCTGTATGGCTGTTGCCATAAGCACCGACTGCTTGCAGGCAGTGGGCACAGGCCAGAATGAACAGACCCTTGGCCTGGTGCGAACACGCTTTTTACGATACAGGCATGAGGGAGGCAAGCTCCAAATATGGGGGAAAAGCGCATGACATTTGGGCGTCTGCGGGTACGCGGAGGGCGTTCATGCACTGCGTAGGTCTCGGCTAGTGAATGCTACGACTACAAGCCGTCCTGGGAGGCTTATCTTGTGCATTTTACAGCCGACAACATGGCAGAAGCGCGGTACGATGATTACTGAGATATTGAGAATGCCCATCCAACAAAGCCATTGGTTATGTTTTACAGAACCGAAACCGAAACCGAAACTTGTGTGATTGCTAACCTTGGGCATCGTCCAATCACGGCGCCCCTCCTCTCAACGTCACAGCCTTAGTTGGTGCGGCCGCCGCAAACCGCGCATGGTAGTTTTTCTTCTTTCGCGCTTTGTAAAATAATTACCGATTTGTCAACCGTATAAACGATGAAAAGTGTGCTAATTTGAGCCAGTCTACGCAGTGCAAGCAAAAACGGGAGCTTGACAAATTCACTTCAGTGTCCCTTTAAGGCTTTCTGCTTAACTCTTTCGTTACGGCGGAAAAACGGCCGATTTTAGGTGCTTCCACAAAAACGTTTTTTTTTCTCTTGAGCTACTGGACACACGTAGCCTTGCTATGCATGAAATTGTAGCTTATAGATTGCTCTTCCAAACACAAAGCAGCAGTTTTGTTAAAGGTACAATTGCTTACAGTTTATTCGTCAAGTAACCAGAAAAAAAGCCCCCAAGAAAAGTATACGAAAATCACAAATCGGCACTTTTACCGAGTCTAAAAATTATTTCACGTATTTTAAGATATACAAATTGTTCCTACGTTCCTTGGCTATGGTTCAATATATAAATCAACAGTGTACACCAAGTTTTGGCTTTTTGAGGGACCGTCAACCTAGCGCAACTGACGGCTGTGCAACGTCGCGAGGGCACTCAAGGGTGAGTGAGTCTCTGTAAAATGTGCATCCAAGTACCGTACTTGCCCGATTCTAACGCGCACTTTTTTTCCGGAAAAATAGGTCGAAAAATCGCATGCGCGTTAGAATCGGATACGAAACCGAAACAGCGGAAATTTCGTCCCACCCATCGCCATCTCCATGTCAAGATGGCGCTAAAGCTTTTAGCAACGATTTTTCGGACGCAGGAAGCATTGGCGCCTAGGCTTTTCTATCGGCGTTCACACAAATCGTCAAATCGTTCCACTTGCGCGCGTGATAATAGCAATGGCAGCAGCGGCTCTCACGCGTTCAAAACGAGCGGTCGGCTGAAGCATGCGCCTCTGGAGAAGCTCGCGGGATGGGCGTGTGAGGCGTGGGCCACGATCCCATCGACCATGGTTGAACGTTAGTTCAGAAGTGTGGCATCGCGAACGTGCTTGACAGCACCAAGGACGAGATGTTGTGGTCAGCGGAGAGCGGCGAGGAGTGAGATGAGTGAGATTACTTCGGGAAATAAATCACCCGTTACTCTCGCATTCGTTATTCTTTTTTTTTTTTTAATTCGCATTTTTGCCATGCGGCATATAAAGAAAAGATAAGACATTAGGTAGAATAAAAATACCGGGTACAAAAGCACAGGTAGTCAGGAAATTGATGACCCTGTACAAGTCTATAGGTAGGCATGTAGTCCGGTCTCATGTAAAAAGTTCAGCAGCGACCTGCAGTAGCGGTCTTCGTTCACCCACCGGTTGAAGTCCCCCGGTTTATCCCACCGAAGACCAACCACTCTTAGCGCACTGTCCCGAGCTGTTCTGGTTCCTGTGCACGTCCACAAGAGATGATTAACATCAGCTGCAGCCGCCGAAGCCGGACACTTGGGACATGTTCCTGGGTCTTCTGGTGCGGGTCTCCAAGTCCAGGTGACTGAAGGTGTGAGAGCCACCCCAGCCCGAAGCCTCCTCAGAGAAACTTCCTCCACCCGGGAAAGATTAGGGGGGAGGGAGCAGACACACGGGGGAATTAGGGCACGTGTGTCCCTTCTCAGAAGAGATTTCATGGCTAAAAGGCGGGAGCGTGGATCACTAGGAAGAGGGCTAGGGGCGGATTCAGATTCAGGTGGGGCCGGAAAGTGCGAAAGATTGTCCGCTAATTGGTTGAAAAAATTGTTACCGTGCCCCTGTACCCAATGTACGCGTACCATTAGCTGTGCTGTCATGTGGAGGCTGTGAATGTTCTGGCAAATCAGGGGAGTCTTTTTCACTTGCTTTAGGTGCTTCACAGCACTAAGTGAGTCTGTGTATATATGCGCCTCTTTGATGTTAGGGAGGGCACTTGCAGCTTTGATTGCGTCATATACAGCCTGGAGTTCCAGTAGCAGCGGGTCTGGCGTGTCGGTGGAATAACAGCGCGAGCCTTTCAGTGCTGAGTGTGTGGAACTGACGAAAGCGGTCCGTCCTCCGTGCGGGAGAAGGGCTGCGTCTGTGTACAATACACAGTAACCTTCAGGAACTGTGGTATCTGAGGTTGGCGCTGGCTGTTCACGACGACAAAGCTTCGTTGTCTTGTTGGTTGTTATTGCTGTATAGCGCCATGGTGGAGGGTCGTCTATGGTTGAAGTCACGGGAGGCTCTTTACAGAAATGCGAATGGAGAGCTCCGACCATAGGTATGTAAAAACGCTTGAGCTTTCTTGCTTCTTCACGCTGATTTACAAGCTCCGTGATAGTATTGAGCTGCTCACACAGTTCAATACGCGTTACAATCGAAGGTGCAAGTTTTTTCGTTTTTTTTCAGGAAAATCGGGTGCGCGTCAGAATCGGGAGCGCGTTAGAATCGGGTAATTACGGTATACTCTTTTGTGTCCTCGCACAAAATCCTTATCAGTTTGGTGGTAAAAAAACAAGAAAAAAAAATCGAGCGCTCTCGACAAGCGTCGCACCTGAACGCTGCAGCGCTAATCTCACACGAGCGCCAGGTTATCTTGAAGGTGATAGCGCGATACGGCGCGGTGCATTTGGCAAAATATCCCGGCCGCACGTTCTCGAGACCCTAAACAGAAAATCAAAACCGCAGTCGTCAGATAAGAAGCACGTTTTATTTATAAATACAGCGCGGAGTCACAACGAAATTACCTGCCAGCGCTTGTTGAAGTGCGAGGCACCTGAACCGGAGCTTCATCGTCCTAACTGAAACCTGAAGATCCCACATCATTGCTTGACCCCTCACTGCTGCTGGAATAAGAAAAATCGACAGCAGGAGCTTCCGAAGCGCTTGCTACAGCAGTCAGCATGGAGGAAGAAAAAGTTAGGAGACGGCATGACGTCACGCAGCTAGCCTTCGCAAGCCCACCGCCGTTGAAGTCGCTCCCTCCCAACACCACCTAGGCGTTGTCCCTCCGCCGTTTTCCTTTCTCAAGCCGCCGGAGTCGGCCCAGCACGTGACCTCCATGGTCGGCTGGGCCGGCGGCTACGGCGGTCTCCGACTCCACCGCATCTCTCGTGTTTCGTTGGCGGTAGCTTTCCCCGTCTTTCCTGTATTCGTCTGCTCGGCGATCTCATGCCCGCGTGCGTGCGGGCGGGAGTGCCTTGTACGTGCGAAAGACCAAAGACGAAAAACCAAAGCCGACCAAGACCAAACGGGCCGCAGAGTAGTTTCGAGCACACGAAATTGAAGTGCGCGCAGCGGCCCACAAACCCCACCGCGCGCTCTCACACAGCGGCGCGGTGGGGTCACGTGGTGCAGTGACGCCCTGGGCCGACTTCGATTTTACTTTTTATGCATAGGCTTCACGTTTCTCCGGTGGCGCCGTCTCCTAACTTTTAGGGGCGAAGCTCCTAAATCCATGGGTCTGTCCATCCCTTGTGTCTCGTGGTACGTGACCGCCGCATGCTTTCGGAGATGTCGCAAAGTGGGCCGCGTTGCACGCGCAAGAACCGGCTGCAACCGGCAGCACAAACTCGGCACCGGGAGCGCGAGCTTGTCTGTGTTCGCCAACGGAGGCGCGAGCGCACGTGCACTGCGAGGGGGAGATCACGCAAGAGATCACGCCACGAACGCAGGCAGTCGTTCTCGGAGATCGAACGAGACGCAAGGACCTTTGCTCGTTTCCTCTCGTCTTGTTCGGGCACAAGTTCGCCCTAAATAAAAGTTCTTTCTTCAAATACGCACTCAGATGTATCCATATGAACCCTACCACGATCCGAGGAACGTGTATAGACTTAGTGTTTGCAAACTTCCCATTGCAGCCAGTACAAGAACCTCTCTCGCTTCATTTCACAGATCATAAAGCCGTCGTAATGAAGGGACCTCGCAATCCAGTCATGACAACGACGAAATGAAAAGAACAAACGAAGAAACGAAACAACAAACGAAAAAGAACAAAATAAAAGTTGATTTGTACAATGTACGCACACAGTCTTACGTCTTTCTTAATGATGTAATGGGCGAACTTTCACGGGAGAGTTACGGTTACCGATGATCTCCCCCTCTCGAGCTTCGCCCCACTTGTCATCATTCATTCCGTGGATATGGCGTGATTTTTTCTTCCTCCATGGCAGTCAGACTGTGCGGAGCGCGGCGCGAACCCGACGCCATTTTTCCTCCTCCTCCCCTTACCCTTCGGTTCAAATTTCTCTTGCTACGCTGCCACCACACGAGACACATAAACAAACGAAACCGAAATTGAAAGAGAAGTTGCCAATGAACACACCAGATGGCGATAGCTGTCTGTGGAGCGCGGGTTTCAGATTTTGCGGCAGATTTAGAATCATCGGACGCCGGCTTCCGATTGCCTATGGCGCCGTCGTGAAAGAGTTAAGGTCAATGTTTCTGCTTTTTTTCTTCATTTTTTTTGCTGATTTTTCTATCAAGTTCTGCATACCGAGGAAACAGCGTCGTTCATGCGCAAACATTTACGTTGTTGTTTTACAGATTGTATACCACGAAGCACACATGACAGATGTCTTAAAACTTCAGTCAAGTCAACGGAAAGCGTGCAAATACAGGATTCGCGACCGCAATTCCCAGAAAAGCACCAAGCCACACAGCATCATTTTACTGCGTGCGCGATCATTTTAAAACGTGTTTTGCACACTGTACACCGATAAACATAAAATAATTGGTAAGTCTCCTGCCACGCGCGTGGCACGAGCTACGCCCCCCTGGCAACAGCTGCTGCCACGCAGAAGTGACGTCAAGCTAAAATAATCACGTGACTTCTTGTGACGTCACAAAATAAACGTCATGTTTACGTTATTTGTTCATGCCGCTTTCTTTCGTTAACGACGACGGCAGCCGGGTGTTTACGCCTTGTGGCCCGATGTTCTCCGCCCGTGGTTCGAATGGCAGGCCTGACGCATCGTTACTTCCCTATCTCCCTGTACAGCGGCTGCTTCGCGGCGCGTTTTTCTTGTTGGGAGATGTGCTTGTAATTATTTGGATTGGGTATTTTTTGAACTTGCTGTTGCACGTCTTGGTAAGCCTAACGAATTGTTTTCTGCACGCTGCTTCGCCCCGCTTTTTACATGCTGCTATAACTGTCGTGTTGTCGTTTAATATTTTGCAAGCTTCACGTTGTCTTGCAGTTCGCGTGCTATCGGCTTTACGCGCCTGCATTCGTTGTCTACTTGTGCCTCGCTTCTTCCATGCCAAGCCTTGTGTTCTATTCTGGAGTGGTGGCTCAATTATAAAACGTGGGGATCAGTATTTTCCATCGCGTCGCGCCGTGGCTAACGAGGTAGCTGTCTTTGATGACATGCCAACGCTAGCGACGTAGTGTCAGCGTGTGCACGAATCAAGTGTCGTCAGGTAGCGCACGGAACCATCGAACGCAATCCGACCTCGCATGTAGCTTCTGCAATTTTTCCCCCGGGGCAGTAGTACTATCGCCGAGAACTGTATCCAGCTGACTATTCTGCAGAAACGATCTGTGCACGCGGCGCTGCAGAATCCGTGCAGGGAGCGCAGCTTCACTTCCGTGGGGGGAGCCCAACTGCCCGTCCAAAGATATCTACTCAAGATACCACTGAAACGATTCGCCGACTGACTGGCTTCTTGTGCAAGGAGGCTCAAGCTCCAACTGTGCAAGCATGGGAGAAGTGCAGCCGATAAGATCGCCGTGTGAGCCAAGTTTGGAACTTCTGCTAATAGTCCTTTAAAAGTATGGTGTGCATAAGGTTAACAAGTGACAGTTCAGTTATTGTTCATCTATGCTCAGATTTGTTGCTTAGAGTACCATTGTGCTTTCAACTTAATGAAATGATAGGCAAGGCTTAAAATTACTGCTTGGCTTTTATTTTCCTTTCCTTTGCTCCAGTACCCTTCGCCTCCTCTAACCGGGTTAGGCAACAAAACTTCCTCCTGCATCTGCTTTGAGTATGTATTTTGATAGGCTTGTTCCTTCTTTACTCTTGTGTTTGGCTTGGTTGGAATTGAACATAACCAGCCACAATACTTTCATTCACTCAGCAGGATAGGCTAATGATGATGAGAGCTTATCTCGGAGGCTTGCAGTCTATGCACAAATTCCAAGTGGCTGTGACATCTATACGCCCATCCCAAGCACTCTGCGGAGTTCAAGTTGACACTAATGCATGTATTCGCAACTGGTGAAGCGTGCTTAAGCATCTACTGTCCAAGCCTTTGGGGTAGTGAACAGGAAGAGTTTCCAATTGTGAGGGGTCGTTTCACATTCTATTGCTTTTTAACTCCGCACTGTGTAAACTGTTTTGTAAAATTGCTTAAGTGAATTTACTTAGTGCTAAGGGGCATTATAAAATGGCCCACATTTCGTTCACAATGATGGAAGTCTCGTCAGAAGCCAGCTGCTAGAAAACACATTCACGGGTTGTGTGTTGTGTGCCCATTAGCTGCTTCTTTTCTTCCACAAAACGGGCACTAAGACAATCCTTTAAGCCAACAGGCTTAAAAAATAGTTTATCAAGTACAACTTCGGGGTAAAGGTTGGTGTCGAGCGTGGCATTGCCCACTCCCGAGAGTACTTCTTAATACCTTGTGCAAGAACTGGAGCCAAGGCCACGTGCGTGGATGTGAATGTCTGTCGGTGTTAGTGAAAGTTGCAGTACAGCTGGAAGGTGTATGGATCATGGGTGGCTTTAACAATAAAATGACTGCTGAACGTACTTTTGCTCTGGTATCAATGAGCAGCATGTGAACATTGATAAGTGCTTCACTGTTGACATTTTTGTTACACAAAAGCAGGCCATGTTAAGGCCCCCTGGCAAATATTCATGAAAAACACTGGACCAAAAAGCTGCCAACACATAGAAACCATGTTGGTCACGGCACCTTTCCAGTACTTCAGTACCGTTTATCACCGCTGTGTTTTTTTCCCCCAACTAGTAAACTATCCCAGCGTTGCACCTTAAGCCAGAAATCAAACGCTTGTCAATGACAAGTGATCTGCCAAACTTCCGTGTCTATGCAAAAAGTGAGTAGCTCTACTTTCTGTGCACCGTTTGTGCTGTGAAGCGCCATTTCTAAACAAAATGCCAGGGTTCTTCTGGAAGATGCAGCATTAAAACCTCAACAAAAAAGGAATAAGCAAGCGATACTCTCTTGCACTAGAGTCCTGCGGGAAAGCCAAACCAGCAAGTGATCTTTTTCTGCAAAGCGGTGCAGACGAGCCAAGAAAAAGATTCCTTTTTGCGGACACCAAAGCTACGCTGGAAAGCCAAAATATGTGGTGTCTGTTACTGCAGATTAGCTACAAGATGGGCATGTTCATGCAAAGATTTATGAACCAGGCTGGCGGGGTAACAAGATCATTGAATGAGGTTACAACAAAATGTGTTATGAAAAATGATATAATACTGTTTGCTATAAATAGCAATTAAAGGTATAAAATGGTTTTGACACTAGTGAAGTGGCCTGTTGGAAATCATTGGCAAAACCTAAAGAGCAACATTTCATACAGCTGCAAATGTGAAATAGCAAATCGTGGTTGGGGCCTGAATTCAGCAGGCATGCTCCAGCTGATAATGTATTATTGCAGAGCAAAATAATTATAAAGGCCTAGGGTAAAGGTGAGCTTAGTTGAGTTATCACCAAGGTATTTGGTAGAGAGAATAGTTACAAAAATAAAGAAGCAACATGGGAAGCTTTATTTTCCCTGATTTAAGTTTATCAGCACTGAGCTTCATGTTCTGCATGTCAGATTGAAGAATGTCACACCTGCATGCACTCGGCACATCACATTTTACGGTATAACACAGTTTACTTCGAACATAGGTAAATAAGAGAATATTGCATAAGCAGTTCATTTATATGTGAAATAGAAACAGCAGGGTTTTTAAACCGAAGCGGGTAAGTGTGCTGAATGAAAGGGATCAATGATGAGTTTATGTTGTTAGTAATAACAAATTTCAACGACCTTGTCTGAAACAAACCTTTCTATGGAGGGACTGTGTGTAATCATAAGATTTTTTTTTTATAAAAGGTTGTAAATGCCCTGTAAATGTATGTCAAAAGGTATTTTAACGTCCTAGTCGTGGCCTGTGAGTCATCGGCGTTTTTTTCTGGTGTTTAGATGATCAAGGGCTGTTGTACGGGATCCGCCTTCTCACTTTGGTCACCATCTTTCTTAGTCACTGCATTCATGTGCTTGGTCAGGGAGCTAGCAAGCGAGGACGACAGTCGGCACCAACTATCAGCCGAGTTCCTTCAGGCTGGGACAATTGCTGGAGAAGCTAAACAATGTTTTTAAAATCCCTAACTGAGAGCTTTCACTTTTTGTTTTGTTAAAGAACATTTAGGCAACCCTTCAAGAACTGTCCAAAATAACAAAAATGACTATTCTGCCCGTTAAATAGTTAATCTACGCACAGTGAACGATGGCATAAAATCTATCAATGCGAACCTACCCTTTGAACCTGCCTAATATTTAGCAGAGACTCACTCCATTCATTAGCTGTTTTATGGCACTGTGTGGGTGGGCTACTGGTTTCCACCTATGGAGCGTGTGGGCCGCGCTAGTTTCCAGTCGTCCTGTCAAATGTTTTTGGAGACTAGCACTACCATGCAGTGTACGAGCCATGTATTCCTTGGGTTGGCCATGTGAAATTCTAGTGAATCGTTACAAGCCACCAAAGAAAGTGAGCATTTGTTTATCGACCACTGTTTTGTGGCCACGAAAAGTTTCGTTCATTAAAAGGACTAACAAATGACATCAATTTTATTGCAAACTTCAAACAAATAACAGTATTACAGAAAATGTGTAAAGCAGCTGGAGCTCCATAGCCACTTTCCAGCTATTTCTCCATGCCATCAGAGAATCTTGTTTGTGCGACTAACAGATACCGACCTATTCCACTGCAAAGAAACATAACTGGGCGATTGTAGTGGGGCCTCTACGTACAGTTAACATACTGATGACTGTGTTTATAGTGCATGCACATATAACATCAGTGTAGTTTGAAATTGGGATCTTTTTCACCATTTATTTTTGTTAAATTCGCCCCATGACAGCCTTGACGTTTGCCTATCAATTACATTTGCAGCATGCTCGCTGCTTATACCTGTTTACACAAACAATCCGTAGATGCTTTCACGTTCCAGGCACATCTTAAGATTAGATTCTGTTTGACGTTGCTCATTGAGCCTGTGCAGAACCCATAGGTTTTCATATGCTGGAGAGCATGTAGGTGTATTAGACATGATGGCCGGCCAAGCGTACACCCTTCCTATTACCGTCTGTACAGCCTCTTCTCTGACCCTATTGTCTGGGTGTCCTGAATTAACTTCCTTTGCATGAGGGACTCAGTCAAGTCTGGCCAACATAGCGTACACCACGGTACAGTGAGACGTGAAAGTTATACCAGTGCAGTGGCTATGCGATGAAGCGTCTAGCTAGTCTTTTTTGAAGGTCACAGGTCCTAAACTGTTGTAGAATCATGTATTCTACTAGGAAATCTTTTTAAGCGCTGAATATCACGCAATTATGATGCTTGTGGCGCATGCTCACAAGACTTTTCTGCTCATAAAACGTATCGTGGGTGTAAAACAAATTTTAAGCTACAATTTCGCCCACTAGAAAATAAGAACTTCCCGACTTTCGGAAGTTTTCCTTGCGAATATTTCAGAAGAGGAGATCTACTGTAGTGGTACATACGTGGTACATGTGTGGGGACACCAAAGATTACCTTTCCTATTTTTGGCGCAATTGTCTGTAATTGTAATGCGCACATGTGCCTAGTAAAAAACAGTTGCCGCCACTACCTTCATCCTCGGCACTGTACATTCCGATTATCTTTTGGCGCTGCCAAGTTGTCTTCATTTCGAGAACACACACCGCGATTTCAGGTCGTGGTGCAAACTTGCCGTGGTGCAAACTGTTGATAACAGATGCCGCCGCGCCGACATGCGTCGGAAGGTTCACAGAATTACGCTCGGACGGTGACTTTTCTTGTGTGGAACGTAGCTTGTTCGAACGGGGCCAGTCGGCTGTGCGACGTCGTCTCACGTACGCTGAAACTGTACGCAGGTACCATCGGCGTACACCAAGCATAACCAAGCGGTCACAGGTCAACATTACTCGAGAGCGGCTATTTTGCTGCGGTCTGGAAAGGCTGGCTGGGTCCCCACGCAATACATAATCGCAAGCAACTTTCTCACGTTTTCAGATAGTGCTTCTAACAATATGAACTTCGGTTTATCTACGTTGTCGGCCCGAGAAAATCGGAGCTTCGTCACGCTTTCGGATACGAGACTCCATGTACGCGATACGGCGATACGGCAGCTGGCAGCAGCAGCAGCATCGCCGGCTGCTCCCGCAAGAACAAAAATTGTTTGTTTAGAAAAGTTTTAGCAGTTCAATGGTGCGTTATTTTGTACTACAAATAAAAAAAATGTGTATTTCGGACTACACTACACAAAATATTGACAATTATTAATGTTATGACGTCATTATGACGTCACGCGTGGCAGCAGCCGTTGCCAGGGGGGCGTGGCTGGTGCCACGCGCGTGGCAGAAGACGCTGCCAAAATAATTACACCTTATTTACGTTTAATTATTTAAATCCACGTTACAAACAATTAAAACAAAGAATCAAGAACATTTAAACAGGTGTGGTTCCTGCAGGCTCCTTTTACAATTTCCCAAACCAAGATAATGTGCAGCGGTTAGCTGATGTTGTTTTCTTATAAGGATTATGTGCACCGACTCAACAGTGGGGAGATAATGTCATTGTGTCATCTGTTTACTGTTCGCTTTCCATACTGTAAATAATTACCACATGTGCGCTCACCCACGCATGTCCACCGAACGTGTGGATCGCTTAACTATAGCAAACTATAGGAAAAAGGGGAAAGCAAAACCGAAACCACATGTGAGTCGAAATGCAAGTGCGAAATAGAAGCTCGGTGCGCTTGAAGCAAGAACAGGTACGAATCAGTACCACACGAAAGCGTCAACTCACCGGAGCGCGCGAGCAACGCCAAACGAGTCCCGGTAATGCGAGCAAACGCAGCGCGTCTGAGAAAACACGCAAAACAACGGAGAACGGAAGCAAATAAATAACGCAACCCGCAGCGTTCATTTTCGACTGTATTCGATCGGGTTCTATTGCAGTTTAAATTCATCCCTGGTGCGGCGAATGCGCGTTGCAATAGCTTTGCGAATGCTATTAGTAAGGTAGCAAGGTTCTTATGGGAAAAGTACAGCTATGCCGTGCGCATGTACTATTTGTTCGTTTTTTCCACCCATTTGGCCAACCAAGCAGACCGCGTGTGTCGTGCTTTAGTGATCGAGGCTAGCGTGTGGATACTGTTTCTTCATTGTTTGCTAATGTTTCTGTCGCATTTTGTCAGGCGCGGAAACAGCATGGTGCGTTAGGCAGGCCGACTTACGCACATTTCCGTTTTTTTTTTAAATTTGATCACGCTAGAGCACTGCGCAAGCCACAATTCCTAGGCCCTGCCCGAACCCGACAAATTTTTAAATATAATCCCGAGCCCTGCCCGTACCCGGCAAAATTTAATAAAGTAAACCTGAGCCCGTCGGACTGTTTTGAAATATCAGCCCGCGTTCGAAAGACTATAAACGTGAGTCCGAAAAATTGCCCCCACCTCCCCGAAGGGAATCGTGAGGAAGTGCGAATGCATTTCTTGCGCCGAGAGTACACGGCGTAGTAATTGTGCCATCGCCTTGAGAGGCCCAGTACCGGCGAGGGGGAGCTGTCAGGCGAGGGGAGAGGCGCGCGCCGAGGGTGAGTGCAAACCTAACCCTTCCCTTCCCTTCACGATTCCCTTCGGGGAGGTGGGGGCAATCGGAGCCGGACCCAGCCGACTCCAGTCGATGCGCACGCCGCTAGCGACATACAACGGCGCATGCTCCAGGTGCTTCAACCACGCCAAGATGCTACCACGCTTTACTAGTCCGCGCCTGTACGTAGCCGGACTCACCAGCCTCCGCTTCACGTGCACGTCTATCGCAACGTCCTCGGGAACCAGCCGCGGAAGACACTCCACCACGCTCGGAACGTCGATGGGCACGTTCACGATCTGTCCCTTAATGCCGTACTGACCGTTGCCCCGAGTCAGCCGCCTGATGGCCATGAAGGGGAGGCGAGGCGAGATGAGGCGCTCTTCGACCGAGTTTAGATCGGGAAGGTGAGCGGGACCCCCACCTCCCCGGCGGACGATTCAGGCTCGCTTAAGAAGTGCATTCGCACTTATTCCTGGCCAATCTCCCACGTGGGTATGTGCCATGTCAGCGGCCAGGCAGCGCGCGCCCATCTCCCCCCGTTGCTAAGGAAGACGAAAAGCGCGCGCACCCGCAGCTGTTGCTATGCGGACGGCGGAATGTTCGGGGTCGCTTATAAAGTGCATTCGCACTTAAAAAATTGGCCTTTTCAACCTGAAAACATAACGGCAAAGGCTGTTGCACCCCGGGCAGTGATTTCCCTACACCCCCCCTAGGGGGTGTGTAGACCCCCCCTAGTTTTTCTGGACACCCCCCCTTGAATCCCCAAATTTCACTCTTGTCAGTCCTTGTATGGACCTTTTTCAGTATCGATCTGCGCATGCGCGGCCTGCCCGTCTGCTATTCTTGGCAGTAGCCTCGGGCAAAATAAACAAAAGTGCGCCCCCGAAGCTTGCTGTTAGCGTTGCACGTATTTATTTCCTTTTTTTTCGACAGCTCGTGGCAAGTTTTCGACAGCTCGTGACATTTAAAATGGGCAATTTGGCGAGGCGAAGCGCTACGGAAGCTAATCCTGGCGTTTTAATAAATCGGGAGTGTACAATCGGTGCCTGATTTATAAGTGCTGCATAATTCGTGTACTACCTAACCATTGTTTCAAGAACTCAAATTTCGTCACTGGCCCTGGTAACAAGTTCGAAAATGTCCTTATACGTTGAAAAATGGCGAGGAATTAAAAAAAAAAAACTGAATACGGACCTTTCATGGTAAAAGATGAATTTCTCTAAATTTGTTTTTTTCTAAGATTGAATAGAAAGCACCGCCTCTCAGGTGTATATATATATATATATATATATATATATATATATATATATATATATATATATATATATATATATATATATATATATATATATATATAGAAAATGAAAAACGTACGTCACGGGGATGAGCGTTTGGTTAACAGACGTCTATTATTTAACTAGTGGGATAAAAAAAACAGCTTTTCTAGTTTATGAACCCCCCCCCCCCCCCCCCCCCCCCAGTCATTGAGACACCCCCCCTTGATTCGATGCCTGGGGAAACCCCTGACCCCGGGGATCCTTTCCCCCGGGGTGCTCCAGCCTCGCCCGATCGCTAACGGTTGGAGCGCCCCACGGAAGTGACGTCACCTGTTTTTTGTTATTATTTCTTGGATTTGGTCGTTCTTGTTGATCGCCGAAACTAGTACCAAATACCATGCCGGCCGTGCAAAGTGGCCGTGCCGGCACTCATGTTTAGGTCGGCTGTGCTTTTCATTGTTTACGCGCCGTAAGCGCAGGCTGATAACTCTCCTCCTTGGTACATCGGCTGTCGTACAGTATTGTGTTATCTACGGCGCACCTGCGGGCAAGGCAAAACCACTCCGAGTGGAGGATTCGGAGGATTGTGTTGCACGTTTAAGTTCACCGGCTTTTGTAACCGCACTTCTTTCTTTCTTTTTATTATGGAAGGTGTGTGCGCGCGCCATTTCACGCCATTAGGTTTGATCTGCTGTGGCTCAATAGGGAAGAATGGGTCTGTGTCCTCAAACATGGGCACTGGCTGAAGAGGCTGCCGGCAAAGGTCTAAATAGTGTTGCACGAAGGCTGCTTGCGCTCCCATTTAGATCATGGAATCTGTGGCTTTTGTGGGGAGAAGAATAGGCGGAAGGAATACCTTTAAAGGCCCTCATTTGACAAGAGTTCTCTTGGGCCTAGATGACTGGTGCCCACTGGATCTTCCACTAAATAAGCTTATTTAGTGGCTCTTGGGCACTCTAGTATGCGCCGCTGAACGCCAGCGTTTTTGTCCGTATAATTTTGGCGCAGCAGCCTGAAATGTTTTGCAACCTCACCATACTTTCTGTGCATAGAAAGACCAGCAGGTGCCTTATTTTGGGGGGTGAAATCAGCACAGCTGGTACAAAAGAGGCCTGAATTAAAGTTTATTGGATGTGACAAAAAGATGTTTCGAGTAAACACTGTGTTAATGCCTCTTTTCGTCGTGCCTACAACTCTGTATATTTGGTCATGTTGTACCAAATTTTCCGAGCATCCAAAGTTGCAAGGGATACACTGCAGAGCTACAAGTACTGATCACAAAGTGTCAAAAAATTTGGCTTTTGGCTTCCCATTGCCACCCTTGTTAGTGATGGCCTGGGAAGAACCACGCCGAAGCAGGAAGCCCCGACCAATCCAGGAGATACACTGTACTTCATTTCACCAACTTCACACACCGTTAATTGTAAAAATTGTGCTGGTAATCAATAAACAGCGAGAGCATAGCTCTGTATCACACGCTGGTAAGGGCAGCAAATGTAGCGCCAACAATGGTCTTTCACATAAACTGTGCCCACAGCTCCTGTCAACACCAAATTGATAACAGCGTTGTTGCACATAATTACGTCTATGAACGTCATGTAAGTAGTGTTGCTTCTGGTCATAGCAGCAGCTGTCCGGCAGCCTACCACTGCACGTGCTGAAGAACCGGCCAACCATGTGACGTTTGTTGTCCAAAAAGACAGAAGCACTCAGGCTTTCGTTTTCTGACAAGCAGAATGGATGCTCATCACGCTGAAGTTCCCCCGCAGTAAGAGCTATGTGTGCGCATCCGTTTACGCGTATATATACGTGCTGCCACGTGCACACCTGGCAGCACGTGGCAGCAAGGTTCTATTCTGCCAAGGTGCCGGTTTAGCGCCGTGGTGAGAGGATTTGGCTGCTGCTCTGGTGAAATGAGTTCAAGTCGTACACCAGTACATACAGCGGTGGCCCCGCCGACGGCCACGTATATATACGGTCACTTTTCGCGTTTGATGTTACACCTTCGTCTTTAAAATTGGTGAAACTTGCACTAAGTGACACAAGGCGAAGCTGGAGGATTTCTTTTTATGTAAGCACGTATTGCGAAATTTGTTTATTTACGTGCCCCGTCGTCGCTCCTCACTGTGGCAGTAGTAGTCATCGTCATATCCATCTATTTTCTGCATGCATGACTGGCTGACCCGGATCGTTTTGTCCGCAGGCTTTCCCATTCCTCTAAGAGTGGAACGCGTCGGCACGCGCTAGAACCGGCTTCGCGAGCTGGGCGTCTGCGAGCTGTCTTGTGCTCTTCCTTGTGCCGCGGACGCACGTGACTGTTTCCTTGGTATTTTTGCGAGCACCACGCGCAAGCCAGGACGATGCCGGACGCTCATCGCAAAACGCGACGGCGGGAGTAACTATGACATTATGTTTTCTGACGACGCCGCACACATTACGGCCAGCAACAACAGCTCTGCTGTTAAAAGGTTGTCCGAAGTGTTCGTGTGGCGGCGGATTGGCCAGCGAAGCTGTTTTGATTTCATGGGACTGCGCACATTTATGAAAAAAACATGATTGACTCGGGATATCCTAGTTTTGGGCGAAATAAAGCTATCATCATTGACTCCGGCGTGGTCCAAAGAAGTGCACGAAAGTGCTGCGCCTTGTCGGCCGACGCTGTCCACGTGTTTGGCAGCGGGAGCAGCTGGCTGTGTCGCGTTCGACGCCCTTCTCCCCCGCATTTCCGCAGCTCCTGCGCCCTCTACACCGTTTAGCGGCTATACGGCAGCATCAAACCCCGACGCCACACTCTCCTGCGCCTCGGCTGCTGCCGCCTCCTCCCCGTGGCTGCAATTAGCGCCTACGCCTCTCCCACACCTCTGTCGCACCTTTAAAATGGTTGGTTGGATACGGAACAAGAATGGCGCGTACCCACTCTGGGGGATTGGCCAAGTCTTATTGTGGTTTCACTGTTTAAGAAGCTCATGAATTAGCTTCAAACGAAGGGAAATAGGGTACAGTGATGCTAACAACTTTAGAACAAAAAAAATTCAATACTACTGTACCAACACGTGTTTCAATAAACGATTAAAAATTGGTTGATGCGATTGATTAACTAGGCAAGCGACCTGTTTCGGCAATAAATGAGTGAAGAGCGCGACAAACATCCCTGTTGCACCAACCAAGCCCGACTGCCCCAAATGACAATAAATTAGGCACCGACAAGGCGAGACCCAAGCACCGGAGGGGAACCTTCAGGTAACGATTTCGGAGGGAGGAGAACCGCCGACAAGACGACAGGAAGTGGTCAAGTGTTTCCTCTTCTTGACTGAAGCCGCAGATGGCCGATGGCGCTATGCGTGCGCGGTGTAGATAAAAATTCAAATTAGGTGTTCGGCATCGAAAGCAAGTCAGTGTGACCTTGCACAGTCGAGACTGCGCAAAGTCACACTTCCAAGAGTACCGGAGATGCTCAATGTCAGGGCAGCCAGCGATGCTGTCTGGTGGGAAGTTGTCCAGCGAACTGTACCTTCGAAACCTAGTTGCCACAACATAGGCTATCGGGGGCACAGTATCAACCAGAGGACCATTCAGTGCTACTCCTGCCAGGTAATCAGCGGTTTCGTTAAGTTCAACACCTCTGTGCCCTGGGACCCAGACCAGACGGATTTCCCTGACATGTGCCGGTATAAGCATCGACAGCGATCGGCGAAGTGGAGAAACGGTTGGTGAAGATAAATCGGAGCAGACCAAAAAAGAATGTATTTAATGTCAACACAAACACCAATCCAAAGCAGCAGCCCATGGTCTGAGGTGTTGCACTACTGAACACGGAGCAGCAGGTTTCCTGGACATACCAGTTTTTGTGAAGGAGGCGGAAAACACAGCTGTCCGTGAGTAAGTGACCTTGCTGTTGATTGAACACTTCCAGGTGGTATAAGTTTATTCATTGCCCTCCCCCATGGCATGCCTCATATTCATGGTGCTGCTTCAGAACACCTGGTGCTGCTTCAGAACACCATACTACAAACTTATCTTTTGGGTCTTAACACTAGCAACATTTAAATGAAACATCTTTGACATTGTATAACTGTTCTTGAATAATTATTCATTTTATAATGGACACAAGCAGTATTGTCGTAAAAAACTGCAGCTAAATTATAAATCCTAATTGTTGTATGCTAGTGACATGTTCCTAGAAAATCGAAAATGTAATAGTTATATCCGTTCGCTCACCAGCTGTACAAGTTGTACCTGTCCCATGACCCTTCAAATGCTGATTAGTCTCATGGCCAACACATGAGACATACATGCCCTTCTGTTCCCAAAAGGACTAAGCAAACACACAACCTCCAAGAAAACATGTCAGGCATTGGGAAGAAACATTTAAAATTGACTCACTTTATTTGATCGATAACTAGTACATTTTGCTTTTATAGCCCACAAAAGACCATTGCCAGGACTGCATTACGTGCAGTTGGCTTTGGCAACAAGCAGAATGCACCATTATGTACTGGAAACACATATGACAAGCCACAGCTTTGACCAGCCCATTGGTTGCACTGGGTGTCAAGAGATTAAAAGGAAGAACCACACCAAATGCTTTAATGTATGCACGTTGATCAAACATTAATGCAGAGTGTAGAAAAATATCCCTTCCAGCATGTTCGGCTGATCCACCCATTTGTGACAGCCTTATCGAAGTGAAGGCAAGAACGAGTGCGTGGCAAGATTTTGATGTGGGCTTTAAGAACTGTAGGTTGTCTGTACGCTGCCTGCAGTCATAATTACTATTGTGCGCCAAACACCCTAGTACACTGAGTGCAGTGAACTTCAGCAATGAAAGTAGTCATAAGTAATTTTTATCGTATGTTGACCGTTGCGAATCCTAGTAAACCGTTACAAGCACCTGGCATGCTCGCAAGAGAGAGGTAGAGAGAGTAAAAGATTTTTGAAAGGAGAAGAGGCCAGCCTGAGAAACTGAATTTGGGCCTGCTACTTAAATCCCGGGGGGGCAAGGAAGGTACTGAATACTGAGGATATGAGGACAGTGAAATCAACCAATGAACTTTGTACACTTAAAGCATGTATAACATGCAATGGGGCGCAGAAACAGACGAATCACTGTATAATTCGCATAACATATTTACCGACCATAAAAAAAAAGTTCCGCAGTTTGTGAAATTTCACCACCTAGACCCAAGAGTCCAGACAGGACAAGCAGCGATTTGACAGCTCGATCTCGCTTCTTCGTGTCAGCCCACGTGCCTAAAATATTTCGTTCAGACAGAGGATAAGCATTCAAGCGTAGTAGGCTGCTTCAAGGTCTTTTCACCCACTAGTATACCTTGGTCAAACACTATGCAAATGATAAATTGTCTCTGTACAGCCTTACACAGAAGGCAGTCTGGGCTGTCCTCGCGTCGGATTGTGTGCAGATACTTTCAGGTCAATGCTACTTCAAGCCGCAGCCTGTGTATCAAGGTTTCATTGACTTCTGTGAAGTTGAGGGGCATGAGCGAGCCAGAACCTTTGCTCGGGATCAGTCCTGGGGAGCTGTTCCTGTCAATTTTGTGGGTCAGACCAATGCAAGGCAGCAGCTTGTGCACAGGCTCTGTAAAGTATTGCGTTGCTATCTTGTCTTACGATGGGTGTAGCCAAAAGAGGGTATATCCTTTAGCAGGCACAAGGCAGCATTTCCTTCCCAGAAAATTAGTTCTATAATTGTAATTACACTAGCTAGTTTCGAATAATTCTTGCAAACAAAGAGCACGACTACCAAGTGTAACAAAGGGAAGAGACAGCAACGACTTCCAACTAGTGCCTTCTTTGAAACCTATGACCCATATAAATACCACATGCGCTTTATAACATCAACATAGCAAAAACAGCACAACACCATGCTGCAACTTTTCTGCAACTACCCACATGAGCACTGCCAGCTTTCAGGTCTGCAACCTCGTTAAACTCAGTTTCCCCTTGAGAACATGATTTTAACGCTAAAGACGACAGACACACTTTACTGGTGCTTGCATCTGTCAAACACAAGTATGCTTGCATCTGTCAAACACAAGCAAACATCAGTTAATTTGAAATGATACGGGGTAAACTTGGAAGCTGGCGCAACTCAGTGGGATAGGAGTGGCAACAAAAAATCTGTGCACAGTACAGCCCCTGTTGCGGCATTTTTCAGCACGGCGACAGTTGTCACACCGCCCTTGTTAACCTATATTCGAATCTCCTGATACTATGGAGAGACTTGTTGCATCGGTGGCACACTGGAATTACCACTGTGTCGAATCATGTAGCCTGCCAGTTGCAATTCGAAGTATGTCAGTCTGCCGATGGAAATTTTTTCTGGCGACTGTTTCCTGCTGCTTCCTGCTGGCACAGCCATTCCATTCCACGCAGACAAACAAAATGCGCGCAGGCCGCATGCAACAGGCATGTGTTTGCGTTGTTGTGTGGGAAGCAGGTTTGCCAACGGGTACCAGTCGGCTGCGCAGTGGCACCCAGTGTATGCTTAGATGCAGATACCTAGCGGGTTCGCCTTGGTTCATTCCACAGCGGCAAAAGCAACGGTTTCTCATGTTTCTCAGGTGGTGCTTTTCAATGCCATCAACTATGCATTGCACTAAACAAATAGACAGAGAAATATTTTATGAATTTGCGAGCAGGAGGATGCTAGGGCTTCTACCCCGTGAGAGCCGTTCTTAGTCCAAGTGCACTGAAACCCACAAGCGCCGTCAGAGTCGCCCACCCCGGACTTCCACTACAGTCTTCACCATCGCTAGAGTTACATCTGGATTTACATCTGGAGTTACATCCTGCTTCAGGTGGCTGCAGTTGTATCCCTTTGTGTTCACGCAAGGAAATGCGTAAGACTAGAGTTTCATAATTTGTTTCAAACCAATAACATAGCAATGGTAGTATTTATACAGCAAAGTTTGCACACTGCAACGAATAAAACAATAAATATTTCATTAGTGGAGTTTGAATGTGTAAGGTTCTCAACCCGTCGGAGGCGAACTTGCGGCTCCGCAAGTTTATTTATTTGATACCTGCTTCGCCTTTGCATGCATTACGGCAGGGAGATACATAACACAATAAGCATCAAATTTGAGACCAAATAACAAAATAATTCTACAAAGCGCTGTAAAAATCGGCATTAAAACAATGGATACAATCATACGTGGAAGATAAGATAATTGCACTCTCGTATTGATGTAAGATAAAATGAATCGCTCAAGCCGTCGCCTTTAAAGGAAAGTAATATTTTCTTTAAGCTATAATAATTTGCTTTAAGAATGGCGCTTCGATATACTTCTGCCCTTCTATTTCAGTTTCTGAATGATAGATATTACGAAAAAATTTCAACGTGAGGATTCGTCTGTGATCTTTCAGGTCCTACCATTGCAGTTTACTTTTATTTTCCCTCATGCTAAGTTGACAGTGCCAATTACCTAATACGAATCGCACTGCCCTATTCTACATGTTTTCGAGTTTATAAACCAGCTCTTTGGTGGAGGGATTCGAGAAAACACCTGCGTACTCCAACATCGAGCAACCGACTGCTGTCTTAGATAGAGATACTGGGCTTCCCATGCAATAACCAATTTATTAAGTTTATAGCCCGCAATGTGCTAACAAGAAAGTGATACAAAACACCATCATTGCTTTTTTTCAGTCCAAGAAAGTGGAGTCAACTACTTTAAGCTGATCTATAGATATAGAGCCAAATCGTGCGTGAACTCAACAAGCTGCGTTGAGCAAGAAATACCTGAAGATATCTGTGTTTGCTAGGATGCTGGCGATTATGTTTAACCAAATGAGTGATATCCCAAGTGTAGGTAACCTCACCTTCCAACACAGCAAGGAAATTAACATCCAGGCTTCGTCATTGACTAGGCTCTGTTGTTATCGCAAATTTAAAATAACACTTGTTTTAAATAGGCAGTCATAAAATCCTATAAAGTAGGATAGTGCAGGGCACAAAGTTGTGCATACCAATGCACGATCTTAGCCTCTTCTACGTTTAT
Organism: Haemaphysalis longicornis; assembly: GCF_048455015.1. Lineage (NCBI taxonomy): Eukaryota > Metazoa > Arthropoda > Arachnida > Ixodida > Ixodidae > Haemaphysalis > Haemaphysalis longicornis. Next base: position 11,448,778 of record NW_027526295.1, read on the forward strand.
CACCAACAAAATTGTGCAACATTGTTTTTCGCAGTATTATTGCGCGCCCTTGCCTTTCTTTGGTGGGGAGTCCTTGACATGGCGCCGCTTGAGCTCCTGCGTGGTCGCCGCTTGCTCGACGCCGTTTAAGGCCAGGTATTTTGGTGGACCACCGCCATCTGGGGTCGGACATCTCTGCCGGGTCGATGTCTCCAATGTTCTTTCTTTCTTTGGGGGGGGGGGGGGGGGGGCGAATAGCCTCGAGCTGGTGCGTCGACGATGCCAGCGGGAGAGGCGTGGTAGCGGCTGTGACTGGTGAGGCTTAGGTCACCCGTCGGTGTGGCACAGTCTTCTTGTGGCAATAATTGGCATTCCAATGTCCTAAAAGGTTCCCTGGTAATGTCTAGTGAGTCCTTGCACCTTGCCCGTTCACCTAGAACTCTCATTACTGTTTGACAAACGAAGTTTGTTCATTTAAAAACGTAGAAACGGCGAGCAAATTGAAAACGCGTCTGCGTCGTTCGGCTCCTAACGGCTTTTTCTTCACCTAGGAAAAAACCGTTCCTACACTGTCCGGTCTCCTTTCAAACCCTGTGCATGAATTCTCGGCGCCCAGACGCGTGCCGTTGTTCGGCTGTACACCGCTTCCCGAAAGAATAACGTATAACCTGCGACCTTACGTAGGCTGGTCTCCTCTTGAACACCGGTTGCCAAATATTCTGCGGCCATTCGCTTGCCGTAATTCGGGCGAGGACCGCTAACCGAATGAAAAACGCACATTCTGGGGACGTACGTCGGCCGGTCTCCTTTATAACAGCAGTTGCCCGAAGAAAACGAATTTTCTGCCGCCGGACGCGTGGTTCCCCATTGAAAGAGCGAATGTGCGGCAGCCGCGTTCCGGCCGGTCTCGTTTCGAACACCAACTGCCACAAGAATACGGATATTCCGTGGCCGGTTGCTTGCCGTGCTTTGGCTGAACACTGCTTCCCGAAGGGAAAACGGATGGCCTAAGGCCGTACTTCGGCCGTTCTCTTTCTCAACATTGGCAGCCGAAAGTGAACTGAATATCTGGCAGCCGGGAAGCTGTCGTTGTGCGCCTGAACACGGTTGGCCGGAGAAATACCAAAGCGCTGATTGCCGAATGTTGGCTGTTAAACGTATGATCAGTGGCTGCCAGAACCTGGATGCTGGCCGGACATGCCAGAAAGCGGCCATAGACGGGCCGGTCTTGAGACAAACTTTCCGTGCCGCCTGGGATGCCATTACGCATTTTTTCTTAGTGGACTCCGGGAAACAAAAGCATCGCACCACGCGCGAAGGTGCTGCTGGATCTGTACAACTGCCCAATGCTCCGTTCTCTGGTGGACCAAAGAGCTTCCCAACATGATTTCCATTTCCCGAGTCTCTAACGAAAACTACAAAATTCCTGTACGCCCTATACATTCCAGAGGCAACCATGCTCATACACTGCAAATGCTGTTTTATTGCGTACTCGGCTGAACAATGGCAGCGCACGAGTGAGCTAATATACCCTTTCATTAAAGTTTGGAATTAAAATGGTAGGACCTTATTATAACTCGTTTCTCAGATCTCACGGCAAAATTCCGAACACAGCAATATTTTGCTCAACTTGCACAGAACATGCCTAACCGCAGAGTATGGCCAGACACCGCCGTCTTTGCGTTTATATTTTATCTTGCTGAATTTAAAGCTCGATACAGAATTGAATGGTCAATTTTGCAGTGACTTACCCTACCTTATCCAGGAGTGGTACCTACACCTAAAGGGAATGGCCTCCTCAGAAAAGTTACTGGATAGTGCACGTCTTCAGACAGGATATAGGGCATTTATGCACGAAGCATTGAATACTTCAAACCATCGTCGTCGTTAGACGAAGGGGTGCATTTTCTGTCTAATTTTACCCAGCTCCATATATAAACTGCTACTTGACAGAGAATAATGCAACTATTTCAGAACACAATAGTCTGCTCGAGTCTGCCGAGTTGACAAATGTGGAGTCTGCTCATTACAGCAGACTCGACATTTGGGATGTGCCGAACTGTCAACCAGATTCAATACGTTACAAAGCACCAGCTTCTCAGGTCTGCCCGGAGTCCTGATAGAGATGGATTGCGTTGAGACCAAAAACATGAGCGGAAATTTTAACTGGCATGGCTTACAATACCGATGGCTGAATTATTCCGCTTTCTGTGAGGGCTAATCCTGCCATGTTCGTGTAATTTTCGCCGTTAACAGCGCTGTTCTTGTGCGGGATGTCTGTGTGTTTATATAGGGTTAGTATCTGCTGAAATTTTTGCTAGTGATATAACGTTTATTGTAAGCTTAATTCATAGCCTGTCGTTTTTTTCTTAAGATAATACCTGCGCTTCAGATAACCTAAGGGCATGAATTCGATGTAAACTGCACAAAATGAGCTTCATTGGCCTTGCACTGAAAGCTGCTGTACGGGTGTAGAACGCTTATGTGCAAAAAAATTTTATTCTGCATTTTGGACAAGAAGAACTAAATAAAAAAAATACTCGTTCTTACGGCCCACGTCATTTTATTGCGGGTCTCACACTCATCATTCTCCAAGAGAACGTGTTGCTGGGCGTGTTGGTTGAGGTCTACAAACATACTGAATGGCGCAAATACACAACAGACAAGAAAGAAGACACGGACAGGCGCTACACTTCCAACAGTTTAATAGCAACGACCGCAACGTACATATATACACAAATCCCGACATGCGCAATAGAGATGCCCACAGCGTCAACGCAAGAATGTATATAAAAACCGCCCCTCGGCTTTGTACAATACCACCGAAGTGTCACTGACGCAGTCACTTCCCTTCAATCTGATAAGATGCGCCTCGAGCGATTCTCGGGCCTTCTGAAATCTGCTCTTTCCCAGTATCTTTGTCTCAGAAAATCGTGGCTCACACTTTGTGCAGGAAGCGCAAAGCCCTGTTAAATGTGCGCCATTATTTGATTTTCAATTTTGCGCATGGTCCCTTGGGCGGTCGTTCAAACATCTCCCAGTTTGGCCGATGTAGGACTTTCCACAGGTGAGGGGGATTTCGTAAACCACCCCTACGGCGCAATCAACGAACGGCTTCTCATGTCGTTTTTCGCGGGCTCTCTTTTTGCTAGTAGTAGCAATGCGAGAGCAAAGTTGGCCGAGCTTACTCGGAGCAGAAAGAACGACAGGGACACCGTACCTCGTCGCGACCTTTTTTAGGTTATGCGACACCTTGTGTAGGTACGGAGCCACTTCGGGCCGCTTATCATTTCTTAGCTGCGCTTTCGTCCTTGGCTTACTACCGTTCACTTTTTGAAGGAGGGTTTCGGCCACCGCATTCACGACCGACAGAAGGAAGCCAGCCGACAAAAGTCGCTTCACCTGATGTTCAAAACTCGACTGCATCATGTGTGCGCACGATTTCCTCAAGGCAGATTCTAGGCAGAGGCTGGCAATGGCCCGCTTAACTAAGTTAGAGTGTGCCGAATGAATGTGCCGATATGAATGTGCCGATATGAGTGTGCCGATATGAATGTGCTGTTAAGATACACCTCTTTCATATCATTTGACAAGCGCCTGTATGTGCAGAAAAGGGGCATTTGTATTGGTTCGTGCCTCGCCCCTATCCTCTGTAATATATTCTTAGCATAAATAGACCAGGCATTGGAGCGTGTTTTTAGTCCTCTTGTAGTGGTAAACGTTTTAAATGCAGAGCATTTGTATAACTCACGATGTCACCCGTGCGTCGGCGTCCGCAGCAGCCAGCCTCCCCCTACACTAAAAAAGAAAAAGAAATAACAGTTACCGGCGCCTGGTTTCGATCCCACGACCCTGCGGGCGGAACGCAAGTTACATGGTGCTCTACCCACTGCGCCACAAAACCGACAGAGAATGAAAGGCTACGAACGCGCCTTATATCCTTGACTCATTCAAACTACGTCAAGAAGCTGCTGATACAACGCATTCAGTACCTGTGGGCGGAACGCGAGGTACATGGTGCTCTTCCCACTGCGCCACAAAACCGACACACAATCAAAGGCTACGAACGCGCCTTATATCCTTGACTCATTCAAACTACGTCGTCAGCGGCGTGCGTTGGCGACTCAGCGGCGTGCTAGCGGCGTGATAGCTGCGTGGTGTACACGTGATAGCACCAACCCCCCAAACACTAAACGTTACCGCAATACAACCACCCCCTATAAAGCGGGTTGGCGCGGGCTCCACTGCAGTCAACTCCTGCGCTCTCCTCTTGCGTTCGTCGGCGGTCGCAGTTGATAAGCGATGGAAGCAAGACCTCCAACTAGTACCGCGACGCAATCCAACATCAGCGTCGCGGAACCAGTACAAGACAACAACAACAAACAAATGACAAAACAAATAACAACAAGTTGATGTTACCTACTTACGTCTCTCTCCTCTCTCTCTCTCTCTCTCTCTCTCTCTCTATCTCTCAAACCCAACTACCACCACCAACAACTACCACCACCACCACCACCACCAACCCTACGCCACGTAAACGACCCCAATGTTCTGCATTTACTTGTGTCCCTCGCGCGGGGGCATGCGACGGAGGCTTTTTTAGATATGTAGATGTTTTTTTAATTGTTTTTAGCAAACAGGGTTCTGTGACGCAACCTGACTTGGTGAAATGTGTTTTAGACGATTTTAAGCGCCTTGGAAAAGGCCTGACTTTTACTCATGAGTTGCCGCATGATATTGCCATCCAGTTCTTAGACCTGAATATTAAGGTGTTGCAGGGGCATGTCTGTTGGTCTTTTTCACCTCGGTCTCGAAAAGAACTGCTACCGTATGACTCGGCACACTCTAAGTTAGTTAAGCGGGCCATTGCCAGCCTCTGCCTAAAATCTGCATTGAGGAAATCGTGCGGACACATGATGCAGTCGAGTTTTGAACATCAGGTGAAGCGACTTTTGTCGGCTGGCTTCCCTCTGTCGGTCGTGAATGCGGTGGCGGAAACCCTCCTTCAAAAAGTGAAGGGTAGTAAGCCAAGGACGAAAGCGCAGCTAAGAAATGATAAGCGGCCTGAAGTGGTTCCGTACCTACACAAGGTGTCGCGTAACTTAAAAAAGGTCGCGACGAGGTACGGTGTCCCTGTCGTTCTTTCTGCTCCGAGTAAGCTCGGCCAACTTTGCTCTCGCATTGCTACTACTAGCAAAAAGAGAGCCCGCGAAAAACGACATGAGAAGCCGTTCGTTGATTGCGCCGTAGGGGTGGTTTACGAAATCCCCCTCACCTGTGGAAAGTCCTACATCGGCCAAACTGGGAGATGTTTGAACGACCGCCCAAGGGACCATGCGCAAAATTGAAAATCAAATAATGGCGCACATTTAACAGGGCTTTGCGCTTCCTGCACAAAGTGTGAGCCACGATTTTCTGAGACAAAGATACTGGGAAAGAGCAGATTTCAGAAGGCCCGAGAATTGCTCGAGGCGCATCCCATCAGATTGAAGGGAAGTGACTGCGTCAGTGACACTTCGGTGGTATTTGTACAAAGCCGAGGGGCGGTTTTAAGATAAGTTCTTGTGTTCACGCTGTGGGCATCTCTATTGCGCATGTCGGGATTTGTGTATGTATGCACGTTTCGGTCATTGCTATTAAACTGTTGGAAGTGTATCGCCTGTCCGTGTCTTCTTTGTTGTGTGTTGTGTATTTGCGCCACTCAGTATGTTTGTAGTCATTATACTCCACACGTTGAAATAAAGCAAGTAATCACATGAAACAATGGCTATTTAATGCAATGCCTGCACAAGGTGCCCGTGCGTGCAGAATACGTCCCGTATGACGGGAACAGATTGATTTGCACCACGCGGTCTGCGGATTTTTTCCCCATTTACAACTTCACTTGGCGCAAATGTCATCATAATCAACACCAATATCATGAGAGAGATCCCAAAGGGGCCATGTGAAGACAAAATACAGCCTCGTTCAATTTGGTAGAACTAGCTTTGGTAAATCACGCGCTCCTTTCCAGTCGCAGACGTTTTTCAACCGATGCGATGCAACAAATCTCAAAAACTCATATTTAGCGCTGCAGTGACGTAATATGGGCAGGAGTGATGTATATAGGCCAGAACTAAAAAGTAGTTATGAGTGTATTAACTTCGCGTTAGAATTCAAATGATAGGATCAGTGGAGGCCACTCTACAACCACGCAATCATGTTCCATGGAAGTGGCTTAGGTCTTTGGGCGCCAATCGTACGAACGAGATCCTGTGATGTCATAGAGAAATCGCGAGAAAGTGAGCGGGGATTCGCCACGGCTTCATATGTTCTATTTAATATATCGACTATTCCTGTGAGGCTGGGGATAAAACTAGTATCATTGTTTAGGACAGTGCAGTCTTTTTAGTGAACAGAAGATTTAAACTACCACGCTTTCTTTTCATTGGGTTGGCTTGAGAACTACCATAGCGCCCCCCCCCCCGAAAAACAATGCTGGCTACGCGCCTGCCACATTCTGTGGGCCTGCCCCCAAAACCCTTATTCCCGAATCACCACAGCTGAGCACTGGCATCCCACGACAGGGAGGTACAGACCTCCCTGATCGCAAGGGCCGCCTCGGTCGTCGTTTCGCTGATAACAACGACCACCAACTTCTCACGCTAGAGACAAGCTCAGTTTAATAAAGTTCTCTCTCTCTCTCTCTGTATGTCTCTCTCTCTCTCTCTCTCCACAAACTTCTTGATCTCATCTGCCCATCGAACTTTCTGCCGATCCCCTGCCACGCTGGCCTTCTCTAGCGATCCACTCTGTACCCTTAATGACCTAATGATCTTGCCTTCGCATTGCATGCCCTGCCCACGTCCATTTATTTTTCTTAATTTTGACTAATATGTCTTTAACACGCATCATGAACACGCGTTTGTTCCCTGACCCACTCCCTCGTTTAGCAGCAGTGACAGACGACGCAGTTCCACCAGTTGCGTCGCTCATTGCTCAGTAAGAACTGGCTGAGAGCGCATGTGTGCGTTTCACAACAGCCGCTGCAGAAGCGCACGACCGGTTGCGTCACTCGCAGTTTAGCGCTCATTCCTAATGGCTGCAGTGCGCTGGGGCAGCACTCACTCGTGGGTTCTCTCGACGGTTGAGCCCCTGCGGCGGCGGCGCGAAGTGCGTCTCAGGAGGGGACCGCGAACTGCGTCTTAGGCCGGCTTCAGACTGTTGTCGAAACTGTCGTAATATCTTTAAATAGTGACGTAATTGACGTCCCAGCCAACCGAACTGCATGAAACGCTGTTTTTTTTACCTCCATAGCGCACTATACGGCTGTTACGTCGGTAGTGTGAACATAGCTGTAAGCGAACGCACATCATTGTCACGCGAACGCCCACCTCACGTTTTCGCCAGGCGTCGAGCGCCTCGTGCGGGCACAGCATACCGCCCCTTCCCTTCCCCCACCGCACACCTTCGGAGCACGCTGGCTCGCGCCGCTACGGCGAACCGCCCCCCCCCCCCACCCCCCAATTTCGCGACATTATTCTACTTTGCTTTCTTCCACTCATCGGTCTTCCCACCGTTCGCTCGATCACGACGCCGCCGACGCGGCTGAGCCCAGGGACGGGCGCGAGGGGCTGCACCATAAAATGTCTTTCCAGCAGTTCATTTGTGTTAAGAGGTGAAGCAGACTTAAGGGGATTGTTGTAAGCTTGATCTTCGTAAGATGGCTTTCCCACATCGAGTGTTGCATTGTGAATCACGTCAATATTCGTAGGGAGTAATACCGTTAGAGAAAGTGGCTCTAACGCTTGTTTTATTGAAACTATACCGGAACAAATTATATTACAATTAGCCTCTAAGACGACTATAACACAACGCCGGGTTTTATATAGCTTTCAAAATTACATGGTTCACCGTGAGCTGTAAATACTGTGGAATTCTCGTCCGCTGTCAATACATATGGGATTCTACGGGAGGGAAACGGACAGCCCCATGGATGCTTGTCCACCGGAACTAAACTCTAGTTCGTAATAAGTTCATTCAGTTAATCAACCAGGAACTATGCTCAGTCGCAAGTTACAAACGTGTTTTGCTTCGTGCACCCCCTGGACTACGACCCAGTCAAAGCTCACGTTGAGGCTCGGCACCGCAGCTTCGTTGGTCATCCTTCTTCACAGAATGGAAGGGCACTAAGTTTTTTATGCTCTCCATTCGGGCTCCTCCACTTCCACTTCGGGCTCTCCCGTTTGCAGAGAAAGTGTTCATGATGGAGTTCCAAATGCAATCTTTAGGCTAGCGTAAATATAGATAGTGTCGAACGAATTTTGACTCTAAAAAATTCAGTAAAGTATAAAAGATTTCGGAAAATGGCACATCGTACACCGCCATCCATTTTCGCAAAATTGCAGATTTCGCGAAAGTCCCTAATGTAATTCTTCTAATAGCAGCAATGGAAATATTTGCTCGAACAAAATTTGGAGGAACAAGGAAGAAGAAAAATATGAGAAAATCACGGGAAATAGAAAACCGTACAACAACATGCCTTTCCACAAAAATGCAAATATCCGGAAAGTTTAAATGTAATCGTTATAATAGGTCAAGCGAAATTTTAAGAAACTGGAAAAATAAGAAAAAACAGGAGAATTACATGAAATGGCGAACCGCGTAACGCCCTGCATTTCCGCAATAATGCACATTACGCGCAAATTGCAAATGTGATCGTTATATAGCGTAAATGAAAATAATTGGTCGAACGAAATTTCGAAAAAATAAGAGAAATATAAAAAAGAATTTTTGAAAATGGCAAACTTTGTAACGCCCTGCATTTCTACAATAATGCAATTTCTCGAAAGTTCCAAATGTAATCGTAACAATAGCGTCAACGCAGATAATTCGTCGAAAGAAATTTGAAAAACAGGAAAACTAACAGACATATTAAAAAAAATGGAAAATGGCGAACCGTGTAAAGCCCTGCATTTCCGCACTAATGCAGATTTCGCGAAAGTTCTAAATTTAGTCGTTATAATAGCGTAAATGGAGACAATCGGTAGAACAAAGTTTTGAATAACTTAGAAATCAGAGAAATTGAGAAATTACGGAAAATGGGAAACCGTACAATGCCATGATTGCACAATAATGCATGTATCTGCACAATAATGCAGATATCGCAGAAGTTTCAAATGCAATCGTTATGATAGCGTAAACGGAGATAATTGATGGAACGAAATTTCGAAAAACTATGAAATAGGAGAAATATAAAAAATACCGAAAATAGTAAACAGTACAACGCCATGCATTTCCACAGTAATGCAGATATCGTGGAAGTTCCCAATGTAATCGCCATAATAGTGTAAATGGAAGTAATTGGTCGAACGAAATTTTGAGAAACTAAAAAAACAAGACAAATATAAGAAAGTTATGGAAAATGGCAAAACGTACAACGCCATGCATTATAACAGTAATGCCGATTTCGTGAAAGTTCCAAATGTAATTGTTATAATAGCGTAAGTGCAGATAGTCGGTCGGACAAAATTATGAAAAACTAAAAGTGAGAGAGGAGGAGGAGGAATTTTAATTCGGCAGTCAATGTTGTTCGGTTGACCGCCAGCTGGGGGACCTCCTTCGCCCAGGAAGCCTTGGGTCTTGGCAGTCTGTCTCGTCTGGTCTACCGGATGTTGTTGCTGATCCGGGTTGGAGCTGGTAAACCGACACTCCCACTGCTCAAATGAGGGATTGGAATTTGGGGAAAGGGATGGCGGCACTCCCGTATCATGTGGCAGAGAATGCATGGCTCTATGCAGAATTTGCAAGTGTATGTGTACAACGTCGGATTATTTTATTTATTTATTTACAGATACTGCTGTCTCGATTCACGAGACATAGCAGGAGTGGGTACATCATGAAAAGAAAAGAACATACATTAAGCTGCACCACATAAACATACAAAGAATTTAAAACATATTACAAAATATGGTTAGGCAGTTCTTTCAAAAACAGTTCAATTGGTTTTTCGCGCAGGGAACCATCTAGGTTGTTCCAAATCTCAACAACGGCTGGGAAAAAAGAATGCTTAAAGCAATTCACAAATGGCTGGAAGGGAACAATGTTGAGTGGGTGAGATCGGCGCGTGGCTCGTCGGGCTGAATGACAAAAAGTAATCGGTGCTTCAATGCAACTGCGGCTGTGTACAATCTTATGTAGCAGAGTGATACGATCAAGTGTGCGTCGAAAAGCAAGGGGTTCTAACGACAATGAGCATGCGTGAGATGAGGGAGAAAAATTGCGGTCATACCGGCCAAAAATAAACCGTATTGCTGTTTTCTGTATGCCCTCGAGCATATTTATGTCAAGTGCAGTATAGGGTGACCATACCGCTGAGGCGTACTCTAGCAAAGGTCGGACGAGCGATTTGTACGCGGTTAATTTGCAGTCCTTGGTAGAGTGCTTGAGTGTTCGCTTTATGTATCCCAGTTTTCTAAGTGCCCTAGCGCAAATTGTTTCGATATGTTGGTGCCACTTTAGGTTTTGAGTGTAGGTAACACCAAGATATTTGAATGTATTCACAGAGTTTAGGTAGTGCCCATTGTAACTATAACTAAACCTTAGCGGCTGTTTTTTATTGGTAAATGTCATTTGAACAGTTTTTTGGTAATTAATGTTCATTTGCCACGCGGTGCTCCAACCACAAAAAGACGAAAATACTTTGTTCAGAACATCTTGGTCATGAGCATTATTTACGCTAGTATATAAAACGCAGTCGTCAGCGTACAATCGCAGCTTCACTGGTGTGTCCTTAATTACCTGTGTGACATCATTAATGTAAATAATGAACAATAGGGGCCCAAGTACCGAGCCCTGTGGTACCCCGGAAGTGACTGCACACGATGATGACTGTGCATGCTCAAATGTAACAAATTGTGACCTCATACGTAGCCAATCAGCTATCCAGCCTATTGTTTTGTCATCGTTAATAATATTTCTGAGTCTAGTAAGCAGTTTTTGGTGACACACTACATCAAATGCTTTGCTATAATCTATGAATATGGCGTCAACCTGACCTCGAGTATTAAGAGCAGAAGCGATGTCGTGAGTGAATTCAATGAGCTGTGTAGTTGTAGAAAAACCAGAGCGGAAACCATGCTGATTACGCGACAATACATTGTTATCAGTGAGGTACTGAAGTACATGTTTATGAATTATGTGCTCTAGAAGCTTGCAACAGGTACACGTTAATGAAATAGGCCTGTAATTAGAAATGAGTTGCTTATTACCCGATTTAAACACAGGAATTACATTGGCGATTTTCCAAATGGTCGGCACAGTACCCGTCTCTAACGATTTAGCAAAAATGATAGATAAATAACGAGCATTCCATTCTGCATAACGCTTCAAAAACATGTTTGGTATACTATCTGGCCCGGCACCTTTAGTAGTGTCGATATTCAACAGAAGGTTAAGAACGCCAGTGTAACTAATTTCAATTGCTAGAAACGAATCTATTTCCTGGCTGCTGCGAATGTCAGGGGTCGTTCCATTGTCATCTCCAAATACAGTTTGGAAATACTTATTAAAGGCTTCAGAAATTCTGGATGAATCGGAGCAGGACACATCATCTATCACGAAAGTTGACGGACAGGCAGTGGTAGGATTGATAGTTTTCCAAAACTTAATGGGATTATTTTTCATAAAAGAGCTTAACGTGGTATTAAAGTAAAACTTTCTCGCATCACTCATTTTAGCTTTTAGTTCAGATTTAAGGAAGTTAATTTGGGACTCCCCGTCATTATTGTGAACCCTCCGTCGCTTTCGCAGTCGCCTAATACGACGTTTAAGCTGTATAATTGACCTGGTATACCAAGGGTGTTTGGCATGACGTTTTATGCTCTTGTGAGGAACAAACTGCGCTATACATTCATTAACTATGCTGTAAAATTGGTTAGTCAACGTATCAATACTGCAGTGGTCACTACAAGATAAGAAATCGTCAAAGCATGTTGCAAGTTTAACAAAAATAGAAATGTCGTCTGCGCATTCAAAATTCAGCACAGTCTTAAACGTTGGTCGTACAAGCAACATTTAAATCAACAATAACGGCCTTATGGTCGGAAATTCCATCGAAAACCCTGCACTGATATCCATTCTTAAGCAATTCATGGTTGGCAAAAACAAGATCTAGTATAGAATCCTCGCGCGTAGCCTTATCAACCAGCTGCGATAGATACAAAGCTATTGATATATTAATTAAAGAATCACAAATTATTCTGTCACGACCAGTTGATGTTAACAAATTCCAATCGATGGAGGGGGCATTAAAGTCACCGGTGAGTACGAGTTTAGAACAGTCCAGCTTTTGTCCAACAATATAGTCACTGACAGTCGAAAAAACGTCTGAGGCAGAGTTAGGAGGACGATACAGAGCACCAACAACAATAGCGAGACCATCAAGCATTAGTTTGCACCATATAGATTCAGTATTAGGGAGTTCTGGCAGTAAAGAGAATTCAATACCACTTTTAATAAAAAGTGCCACTCCGCCACCACGGCCAGAAGGCCTATCTTTTCTTAGAACCGTGTAACCAGGAGGCAGGAATTCATGATCAAGGATAGATTCATTTAACCAAGTCTCAGTCACACAGATAACTGATGGACTATGACACTCAATAAGCCAGTTAAAGTTTGCAATTTTATTAACTAGGTTACGCGCATTTAAATTCAAAAGCGCAAAGGATTTCGCACTAAGCCGTCATTCATTGTTTGTAGCAGACAACCGACGGCTTTCGTTAACGATAGCCTTTTTTCTTCTCATCCCAAGAATACCGAACGTTGTCCACCAACAAATGATCGTAGTGCAGACTGGCTTTTTCCGCATCCTTCCTTATCTCGGCGGAATTCTGCCACAGTTCCCTGCGTATCTGCCTCACGCGCACAGAGAAGTCTTCATTTATAAATATTTTCGTGCCCTTCAACTTGCTTGCATTGCTTAAAATAGCGACTTTAGTTCTGAAATCCAGCAGCTTAATAATAACAGGTCTTGGGCTAGTGCTACTGCTCTTACGCACTCCCAGCCTATGGCATCGTTCGATATCGCCACACTTAACTTCTAGTTTTGATGTAATCAGTCCAGTTACCGTTTCCAGCAACTCATCCGAAGTTTCACCAGAGTTTTCAGTTAAGCCATAGATGAGCAGGTTATTTCTACGGGACCTATTCTCTAAATCGTCGTTTTTGCGGTCCAATTTACTAACAATATCTCGAATGTCAGCTACGGCTTTCTCGAGTTCAGACACGCGTGGCGCAACATCAGTAATTGATGCAATGGACAGCTCAATTTTAGTTAATCGTTCTTCAAAGCATGCAACCCTAGAGGAAAGACCTGTTATCTCCTGTGTGATTTTAGTCTGCCCCGAAAGCAATTCTCGCAACATGTCTTCGACCTCAGGACCAGGGTTACTCTCCACATCACCACACACGAGCAAAAGCATTCTCAAGAAATTCATCAGCACAGAAGACATATTCATGAGGTCTGCAGGGGGGTCTGCATGAGGTCTGCAGAGCCGGTATGCATTGAGTGTAGTAATGTACCATGTGGAAATGTGTTCGTTTGTAACTGTCTGTAGACGACCCTGTCTTCGCGAGACATGTTGGCATGTGGAGGCGGAAAGGTTCTTCGTCCCAAGCGGTAGTGGGCCAGGATGCACTGTGTCGTCTGGGGATGATTTCTCTTGTTGGGCTTACGGAAGGTCTGGCTGACATCCCAGAAGGAGGCGCCCGGTGTGTATGAGCTCGGGCTGCGGCATGAGCCGCCTCATTCCCTTCCAGTGATGAGTGAGCCGGTATCCATATGATAAACATTTCGGGTAAATCAGGGTGGGCTGATAGAATTTTTGCTGCTGTTGATAAAATGCGCTCAATTTGGAAGTTTCGGCAGGATAACTGGGAGTCTGATATGATGGTGACATGTTCTTTGCCATTGATAGCTGCAAGGGCAATGGCTGCTTCTTCGGTGGTGTCGATTTCCTGGGTAGGTATAGAAGTAGAAGCTAGCTCCAGTCCCTGAATATTGGCTATGCTGATGGTGTGGGCTGATCGACTGGTGTGTAGTGCTGCGTCTGCGTACCTAACGTCAGGCCGTTTCCCGTATGCAGTTCGAATAGCTTGGTCTCTGGCCTTGCGTCGTGCTTTGTTGTGGAGCGGATGCATATTTCTTGGTACAGGGGCGACAGTGATGTTCTCTCTAACATGTAGAGGAATGCGTTGTTTAGCGCTGTTGTCTTTCGGAACTTCGTAACCCAGTTTTTGTAGGGTGTGTCTTCCCGTCTTGGTGAGTTTTAGTCATTCCAATTGGCTAGTTTCAGTGCTGTGCTGGTCAAATTGAAATAATTTGTCTGTAGAAGCAGTGAGGGGTAAACCGAGAGAAAACTTGTAGGCTTTTCGGATCAAAATATTATAAGCTTTTATTTTTTATTATTTTCAGGGCTAGATATGGCGTTCCATACGTAATTATACTCGTTAATATTACTTGCCCAATTTAGTGGTGTCCTGTTCTTTGAGGCCATGTCGGCGATTTGTGATACTGTGTATGAGATGTAGAACTTTATGAATTGTGGTTTGCAGTTTATGGAGCGTTGCCATGCCCGCTCCGTCTTGCTGTAGCGTACGTCCTAGTAGGAAATATAAAAAAATACAGAAAATGGCAAACCGTACAATGCCATACATTTACACGATAATGCAAATATCACAGAAGTTGCAAATGCAATCGTTAAAAAAGCGGAATTGGAAATAATGTGTAAAACAAAATTTTGAAACAAAATGGAGAAAAATATGAAAAAATTATGGAACATGGCAAACCCTGCAAGAACCTGCATTTAGGAATATCGCATATTTCGCGTAAGTGTCAGGTGTAATCGTTGTAATAGCATAAACGAATGTATTTGGTCGAAAGAAATTATGAAAAATTTAAGAAATAAAAGACATAGGAAAATTACCGAAAATGGCAAACTGTGTCACAAACCTGCATTTACACAATAAACAATGATGATGATGATGGTTGGATGTTATGGCACAAGGCCAACTGGGGCAAAGAGCGCCAACACAGTTATTATTAGGAGGTATGAAGATCTAAACACTAAAATCACCCAGGAAGAACGAAAGTAGAGAGAGAGAGAATAAACTTTCTTTGTTAAGAAAAAACAAATTAAAATGAAGCCTTCGGGGTGGCTTCCCTACTCCAGGACGCCTTGAGTTCAGGCCGCGTCGACAGCCCTCTCGACCGGCTGACGCTGATTCTTGAGGGTGGAGCTGGCTAAGGCTCTATGTGTGGGATTAGGATTGGGGCGGGGAAGCAGGGCTTGGTGGGAGCCTCCAACAATATGATAGAGTGTCCCGGGGGCCTCGCAAAGGCGGCACTGCGGGTTGAAATAGGTAGGAGCCAAAATGTGACTTCTAGTGGGTTAGGAGAAGTGTTCGTTTGAAGGGCACGCAGGAGTCGCTGCAGCTCTCTGGGAGTTGTTTGTGCGCTAGGGGGTAATGCTGTTGCTCTAGTCGGCAGTGTTGTGTGATTTCTTCGTACGTGACCATCGGGTGCATGCGCTCAGGCTCACTTCCGGCAATAGCGGCTCGGCGGGATAGCTAAGAAAAGTAGAATGAGTAAAAGACAATGTGGGGGCAACACCGCATGGCACACGATGCTCAACGCTCTGTTAACCTTTCATGCTGTGGTGTCGTGGCTCTCTGCCAACGCCCCACCGTTTCCCAACCCACCAAGGGTACCTGAACCGGCCCCTGACCTTCAAACCTGGAGCTATGAACTTCCCTGGAACCCACCAAACCCACCCGGAATTCCAGTTTCGGCTGGATCCTGCTTTGCATGGCAACAACCACCGGCTTCAACGTCACCGCTCACATGGCCCGACAGGAAGAACGCAATATAATCATGCAAGCGACACCGTCCGCTCGGGGCTCAAAACCGCATGCCACACGATGCTCAACGCTCTGTTAACCTTTGAGGCTGTGGTGTCCTGGCTCTGTGCCAGCGCATCAGTGTTTCCCAACCCACCACGGGTACCTAGACAGGCCCCTTAGTTTATATCCTGGAGCTTCGAACTTCCTTGAAACCCACCAAACCCACACGGCAATCCAGTTTCGGCTGGATATCGCTTTCATTGCAACAACCACTGGCTTCAACGTCATCGGTCACATGGCCCGACAGAACGCAATATATTCCTGGAAGCGACGCCGTCTGCTGGGGGCACAACACCGCATGCCACACGATGCTCAATGCTCTGTTAACCTTTCAGGCTGTGGTGTCCTAACTCTCTGCCAACGCCCCACCGT
This sequence comes from Haemaphysalis longicornis, assembly GCF_048455015.1. NCBI lineage: Eukaryota > Metazoa > Arthropoda > Arachnida > Ixodida > Ixodidae > Haemaphysalis > Haemaphysalis longicornis. The sequence continues at coordinate 11,465,068 of NW_027526295.1, forward strand.
TTCCCAACCCACAACGGGCACCTCGATCGGCCCCTGACCTTCAATCCTGGAGCTACAAACTTCCCTGGGACCCACCAAACCCACCCAGAAATCAGTTTCGGCTGGATCCCGCTTTGCATTGCAACAACCACCGGCTTCAACTTCATCGGTAACATGGCCCGACAGAACGCAATATATTCCTGCAAGTGACGCCGTCCGCTCGGGGTACAACACCGTAGGCCACACGATGCTCAACCCTCTGTTAACCTTTCAGGCTGTGGTGTCCTGGCCCTCTCCCAGCGCCTCACCGTTTCCCAACCCACCACGGGTAACTAGGCGGGGCACTGTGGTTCAATTCTGGAGCTACGAATTTCCCTGGAACCCACCAAACCCACCCCGAAATCCAGTTTCTGCTGGATCCCGCTTTGCATGGCAGCAGCCAAAGGCTTCAACGTCATCGGTCAAGTGGCCCGGCAGAACTAAATATATTCCTGCAAGTGGCGCCACCCGCTCAGGGGCACAACACCGTATGCCACACGATGCTCAAGGCTCTGTTAACCTTTCAGGCTGTGGTGAACTGGCTCTCTAGAAACGCCCCACCTTTTCCCAACCCACCACGGGTACCTGAACCGGCTCCTGAGCTACGAACTTCCTTGGAACCCACCAAACCCATCAGGAAATCCAGTTTGGCTGGATCTCGCTTTGAACGGGAACCACCGGCTTCAACGTCATCGGTCAGATGGCCCGACAGAACGCAATATATTCCTGCAAGTGGAGCCGTCCGCTCGCGAGAAAAACACCACATGCTACACGATGCCCAACGGTCTGTTAACCTTTCAGGCTGTGGTGTCCTGTCTCTATGCCAACGCCCCACCGTTTCCCAACCCACCACGGGTACCTTGACCGGGCCGTGATCTTCAATCCTGGAGCTACGAACTTCCCTGGAACCCACCAAACCCACCCGGAAATCCAGTTTCGGTTGGATACCGCTTTGCATTGCGACAACCACTGGCTTCAACGTCATCGGTCACATGGCCCGACAGGACAGAAGGCAATATATTCTTGTAAGTGACGCCGTCTGCTCGGGGCACAACACCACATGCCACATTATGCTCAACGTTCTGTTAACCTTTCAGGCTGGGGTGTCCTGGCTCTCTGCCAACGCCCCACCGTTTCCAAACCCATCACGAGTGCATACACTTGCCCCTGAGCTTCCTGGAGATAAGAACTTCCGTGGAACCCACCAAACCCACCCAGAAATCCAGTTTCGGCTGGATAGCACTTTGCATTGCAACAACCACCGGCTTCAACGTCATCGGTCACATGGCCCGACAGGACAGAAGGCAATATATTCTTGTAAGTGACGCCGTCTGCTCGGGGCACAACACCGCATGCCACACGATGCCCAATGCTCTGTTAACCTTTCAGGCTGTGGTGTCCTGGGTCTCTGCCAATGCGCCACCGTTTCCTAACCCACAACGGGCACCTCGATCGGCTCCTGACCTTCAATCCTGGAGCTACAAACTTCCCTGGGACTCACCAAACCCACCCAGAAATCAGTTTCGGCTGGATCCCGCTTTGCATTGCAACAACCACCGGCTTCAACTTCATCGGTAACATGGCCCGACAGAACGCAATAAATTCCTGCAAGTGACGCCGTCCGCTCGGGGTACAACACCGTAGGCCACACGATGCTCAACCCTCTGTTAACCTTTCAGGCTGTGGTGTCCTGGCCCTCTCCCAGCGCCTCACCGTTTCCCAACCCACCACGGGTAACTAGGCGGGGCACTGTGGTTCAATTCTGGAGCTACGAATTTCCCTGGAACCCACCAAACCCACCCCGAAATCCAGTTCGGCTGGATCCCGCTTTGCATTGCAACAACCACCGGCTTCATAGTCATCGGTCACATCGCCCGACAGAACGCAATATATTCCTGGTAGTGACACCGTCCGCCCGGGGCACAACACCATATGCCACACGATGCTCAACGCTCCGTTAACCTTTCAGGCTTTGGTGTCCTGGCTCTCTGCCAACGCGCCACCGTTTCCCAACCCACCACGGGTCCCTACACCGGCCCCTGAGCTTCAATCCTGCAGCTACGAACTTCTCTGGAACCCTCCAAACCCACCCCGAAATCCAGTTCGGTTGGATCCCGCTTTGCATTGCAACAACCACCGGCTTCATCGTCATCGGTCACATCGCCCGACAGGACGCAATATATTCCTGGTAGTGACACCGTCCGCCCGGGGCACAACACCATACGCCAGGATGCTCAAGGCTCTGTTAATGCTTGTATGCTGTGGTATGCTGTGGTGTCCTGGCTCTCTACAAACGTCCCACCGTTTCCCAACCCACCGAGCGTATATAGACTGGGCCTGAGCTTCAATCCTGCAGCTACGAACTTCCCTTGAACCTTCCAAACCCACCCAGAAATCCAGTTTCGGCTGTATCCCGCTTTGCATTGCAACAACCACCGGCTTCATCGTCATCGGTCACATCGCCCGACAGAACGCAATATATTCCTGGTAGTGACACCGTCCGCCCGGGGCACAACACCATATGCCACACGATGCTCAACGCTCCGTTAACCTTTCAGGCTTTGGTGTCCTGGCTCTCTGCCAACGCGCCACCGTTTCCCAACCCACCACGGGTCCCTACACCGGCCCCTGAGCTTCAATCCTGCAGCTACGAACTTCTCTGGAACCCACCAAACCCACCCCGAAATCCAGTTCGGTTGGATCCCGCTTTGCATTGCAACAACCACCGGCTTCATCGTCATCGGTCACATCGCCCGACAGGACGCAATATATTCCTGGTAGTGACACCGTCCGCCCGGGGCACAACACCATACGCCAGGATGCTCAAGGCTCTGTTAATGCTTGTATGCTGTGGTATGCTGTGGTGTCCTGGCTCTCTACAAACGTCCCACCGTTTCCCAACCCACCGAGCGTATATAGACTGGGCCTGAGCTTCAATCCTGCAGCTACGAACTTCCCTTGAACCTTCCAAACCCACCCAGAAATCCAGTTTCGGCTGTATCCCGCTTTGCATTGCAACAACCACCGGCTTCAACGTCATCGGTCACATCGCCCGACAGAACGCAATATATTCCTGCAAGTGACACCGTCCGCCCGGGGCACAACACCATATGCCACACGATGCTCAACGCTCCGTTAACCTTTCAGGCTTTGGTGTCCTGGCTCTCTGCCAACGCGCCACCGTTTCCCAACCCACCACGGGTCCCTACACCGGCCCCTGAGCTTCAATCCTGCAGCTACGAACTTCTCTGGAACCCACCAAACCCACCCCGAAATCCAGTTCGGTTGGATCCCGCTTTGCATTGCAACAACCACCGGCTTCATCGTCATCGGTCACATCGCCCGACAGGACGCAATATATTCCTGGTAGTGACACCGTCCGCCCGGGGCACAACACCATACGCCAGGATGCTCAAGGCTCTGTTAATGCTTGTATGCTGTGGTATGCTGTGGTGTCCTGGCTCTCTACAAACGTCCCACCGTTTCCCAACCCACCGAGCGTATATAGACTGGGCCTGAGCTTCAATCCTGCAGCTACGAACTTCCCTTGAACCTTCCAAACCCACCCAGAAATCCAGTTTCGGCTGTATCCCGCTTTGCATTGCAACAACCACCGGCTTCATCGTCATCGGTCACATCGCCCGACAGAACGCAATATATTCCTGGTAGTGACATCGTCCGCCCGGGGCACAACAACATATGCCACACGATGCTCAACGCTCTGTTAACCTTTCAGGCTTTGGTGTCCTGGCTCACTGCCAACGCGCCACCGTTTCCCAACCCACCACGGGTCCCTACACCGGCCCCTGAGCTTCAATCCTGCAGCTACGAACTTCTCTGGAACCCACCAAACCCACCCCGAAATCCAGTTCGGTTGGATCCCGCTTTGCATTGCAACAACCACCGGCTTCATCGTCATCGGTCACATCGCCCGACAGGACGCAATATATTCCTGGTAGTGACACCGTCCGCCCGGGGCACAACACCATACGCCAGGATGCTCAAGGCTCTGTTAATGCTTGTATGCTGTGGTATGCTGTGGTGTCCTGGCTCTCTACAAACGTCCCACCGTTTCCCAACCCACCGAGCGTATATAGACTGGGCCTGAGCTTCAATCCTGCAGCTACGAACTTCCCTTGAACCTTCCAAACCCACCCAGAAATCCAGTTTCGGCTGTATCCCGCTTTGCATTGCAACAACCACCGGCTTCAACGTCATCGGTCACATCGCCCGACAGAACGCAATATATTCCTGCAAGTGACACCATCCGGTCTGGGCACAACACCGCATGCCACACGATGCTCAACACTCTGTTAACCTTTCAGGCTGCGGTGTCCTGGCTCTCTGCCAACGCCCCACCGTTTCCAAACCCACCACGGGTACCTAGACCAGGCCCTGAGCTTTAATCCTGGAGCTACGAACTTTCTTTTGAACCCACCAAGCCCACCCGGAAATCCAGTTTCAGCTGGATATCGCTTTGCATTGCAACAACCACCGGCTTCAACGTCATCGGTCATATGGCCCGACAGAGCGCAATACATTCCTGCAAGTGACACCATCCGCTCTGGGTACAACACCGCATGCCACACGATGCTCAACGCTCCGTTAACATTTCAGGGTGTGGTGTCCTGATGTCTGTCAACGCCCCACCATTTCCCAACCCACCAAGCGTACCTAGGCCGGCGGTTACTGCGGTTCAATCCTGGAGCTACGAACTACCCTGGAACCCACCAAACAAACCCAGAAATTCAGTTCCGGCTGGATCCCGCTTTGCGTTGCAACAACCACCGGCTTCAACGTTATCCGTCACATGGCCCGACAGAACGCAATATATTCCTGCAAGTGACACCATCCGCTCTGGGTACAACACCGCATGCCACACGATGCTCAACAAACGTATCTCTGTAGTTACCAGTTTGGTAAACCAAAACGCTATTGGACAGGACGGGATAACAGTTAGGACATTGAAAGATAGCATCGACGTCCTTGCTCCAGTGCTACTAAGAATTTTTAACCATGCGTTGCATATGAGTGTTTACCCCAACATTTTAAAACTTGCTAAGGTGGTTCCCGTATTTAAAGCCGGAGACGTCAATGACCCTGGCAGTTATCGCCCAATTTCAGTGCTCAGTGTCATAAACACTGTTTTTGAAAAAGTAATTTTAGTTCCATTGCGAAACTATTTAGATCAGAATTGTATAATTATGAGCAGCCAGCATGGCCTTAGGGCAAATAGGTCGACGTCGACCGCTGTAATGCAATTAACCCAAAAAATACACAGCTCTTTGCACAATGGTGACGCGGCTTTAGTAGTTTTTTTGGACCCAAATAAGGCATTCGATACAGTGGATCACTCTATATTATTAGACAAATTGCGAATGTTTGGGTTCAGCAATTCCGCGTATGAACTATTTTTTAGTTACTTATCTGGCAGAAAGCAATGCGTTTCACTAGACAACTACAAGTCCTCCCTATCGGCTATTAATATTGGAATACCACAAGGGTCAGTGCTGGGGCCTATTTTGTTTTCTCTTTCCACAAATTATTTTCCCAGCATACGAACATGCTCTCGGGCTATATCTTGCGCCGATGATACTGCAATAATGTTTACAGAGAAAACAATAGCTAAGGCGGAAGCTATTACTAATTTAGAATTAACGCGCATTTCTCATTGGTCCAAGGGCAATGAACTAACCATAAACGGAACCAAAACAAAATATATTGTATTTCAATCGAAACCGAGGTCTGCAACGGATACATCGCCTAAAATATTCGTAGACAAGAGCGAACTGGAACAAGTAGGCTGCATTAAATACCTTGGCGTCAAACTATATTCGCAATTAAATTGGAAAGCCCACATTGAAAGCGTTTGTTCGAAACTTGCCTCTATATGCTTCATATTGCTAAGGAGTAGAACTTATTTTAGCGGTCCTATAATAAAACAAATTTATTTTACCCTGTTCCGCTGTCACCTCACTTGCTGCTGCGAGTCATGGGCATTTACATTTCGAACACATCTCGAACCTCTGGCTCGATTGCAGAAGCGTGCTTTACGCACCATAACTTTCTCACCCTGCATGGTGCGCACCAAGTGCCCCGCTATTTCGCGACCTCACAGCTGAAATGAAAGTTGCAATCATAATAAATAAGGTGATACACAACTACCCAATGCCAATCGACCTGTTCACAATTCCTACCAGAAATACCCGCCATGCAAACCATGGGAACTTTAACCTACCAATCACTAGAAACACACACGGCCAAAGACTCATACAATACTACGGAGCGAAAATATGGAAACCGATTCTACTTGAAATTAAGTATCTAGTAATTTTGTGTTTACAGTAAAAAGATTTTTTCAGTGTAAACTTCAAAACTGATTGCGTTTCCTATATGTGCATCTGCGAAATATCATACCAAGTATTTCCTATCATTGCAGTGGACGGCTTGCTATTCAGTGCTGTGCTTTTGTGTATATGTAATACCTGTATCCAGGGTGCGATATGTATACCCAGCCAGAGAATATGCTTGTGTGTACACAAATACACCAGCATATTCACGTGCAACTTCATGTTACAAGGGAACCATTTATCCAGTAGTTGATGTGTCTGCTCACACATATATATGCGTGCGTGTACACAGATACGGGAATATATTCATGTACAATTTCATGTATGCATGGGTAAATTTATGCATGTATGATTAAATAGATGAGTGCACTGCGTATATGTGTATATATATGTTGTGTATGTATGTGTATATATATGTATCTGTATATATGTAATATGTGTATATGTATCTATACATATCTCTGCAGAATGAATTCCTGTGTGCGTATGTGTATCTGTACATATATGCTCATGTTTATTTACTCGTTTTAAATTTATTAGCGTAAATCTTGTGTTGATGTTTTTTTTTGCTGCAAACGCTAGCTTCGGCTATTGGCCCAACATTTTCTTGCCTGTTTATGTACCATTTCAAAAAAATAAACTGTAACTCAAGACTCAAACTCAATCTCTCTTGTGCTGAACAAAAAGCCACCGAAGAGGCCCCCGAGGACACAATGACCATTCTCATTGGCCCCTTCGACACCGCTTATGGTCACAAGATCCAACGGGTCATTAGATCCGACGAGTCAGGAGATCCACTAGGTCACGTGATGCCCGAGTCAGAAGATCCAACGAGTCAAGAAATCCATCCGAGTCCCTAGATCCAACGCGTCACTAGATCCAACGAGCCATTACATCCAAAGGGAGGAACCGCGCGTGCTTGTATTTCGCGGGATTGGGTGGTCGTTGCGTTCATAGGTTTGTTTTTGTTTACTAGCATCAACGAATAACCGGTTGATGAACTACTAGCACTCTCTAAATGTGTAAGTGTGAAAGCAAGAACGAATTGACTGCAAGATTTTTTCACCATTGAAGTGGTACTTATTTCGGTTTTGCGGAATCTGCGACACCCCCTCGAGGAACAAGCTTGCTCGCTGCACCCTTTCACGCGTCGCTGTCATACCGACGGCGGCCCTTCTTTGGGAATCGCTCCTTCTTCACCCCCGGTCGCCCCATCGGCAATTAACTCTTCAAGCCCCGCATATCGACACTGCGAACATTGTTGGTTGCAGAATTGTCCTCGCCTTCTTGGATTATAATTGGAGGAAAATTTGAATGGGCTAGAGGGGCGAGAGCTGCAACAGACGTCTTTCACTTTTCGGCGCCCACTTCAATTCCTTACCGAGGAGGCTAGTACCCAGTGCCCAGCGGTGCCGCTGTAGATGCAATCGCTGATTATATTTAAGTGGAACCGACACCGCATGCAACGACGAGGGTACTACAGAAAATCAGGAAAGGGGAATGCACACGTGCTTAAAAGCTAGCTTTGTGCCCTTCCTTTTCGCTTTATCGTGACTGTTTGGGGGTCGGGAAGCGTAGAGTGAAATCAAAGCGCTTCAGCAAAACTTTGATTTAAGGATTGGGGCTGTTCAGATGAATAATAAAAATTAATAAAAAAAACTTGAACGCGATTAAATGAACCACCCGCATTACATTTAGCGTCAAAAGGTGGTTTGAGGCACGGATTCTCCGGCTAGGTTTACTTTTCACTTCCGCGCAGTACGTGCGGCCCCCGCATAACTCTCGAATGTTAAAATGGTGTCGTCTGACAAAATGAAACTATTAATGTTACAATGTTAAATAATGCCTGGAACATTGAGTAAACCGAAATGTCCGCACCGAAACGTCCTGCACCGAAATGTCCTACATCAAAATGTCCGGATCCCAGACAAAACAATCCCCGGAGGCCGTTAACTCTGCTCCCGTTTTTTGAATGCGAAAGGGTTGCAGCACTTAGCAACATCGCATTTGGATTGTTTCTTCGCTTTCGTTTCTTTACCGTTTGGAATCCATGGAATCCGTTTTCTGCTAGTACGAGATGATGAGGGTGCACCATATGACAAGCTAATAGTTGAAAGCATGTGGGAAACAAGAGTACACTAGCTCAACCACCACATTTTCTGCTACACCTTGTATGCGTCTCGTTCTTCGCTTTCGCTTGTCTATCTTACGATGCTAATTACGTCAGCAAGCAGTCCCGGACTACGGTTACCAACTTTTCAATGAAGGAAGTCGTCCCTGGACGGTGAGGAACCGGGGGAGCGCGCAATAACTTAGAGATCGAACAAAATCAGTTTTTTTATTGCTATATCCAGACAAATCCATCATTTCTTTATTGTTGCGGCCTCTTGAAAAGGTGCTGCAGCTGTCTACGTGCTGCTCGCAGCACTTTCTTTTGCTCTAGAATATTACTCTTAAAAGTTGTCGCCCTTCATTCAGAAGTTAAGCTTGCTGCACCTGTAGCTCTACCCGGACGAGTTGGGGCGTGTTCCGTATGGTGACGCGCCTTGTTGGGCGTGCGTTGTGCCACAGGAAAAACTTTAACGGGGCGGTCTGGGACATATATTTGTCCGGACAGGGACGGCGCGGAACTCGGGACGTTGTATGGAAATCCGTGATGGTTGGTAACCCTAACTGGGACACGCCAGAGCTTCCTTAGCAAAGGATTCTGCGCGGCTGGTATTCCCGTGTTGTGTTCCCGTAATATCATTTTCAGGTGGGCTGTGGCTAGCGTTCCGTCCAGACGGAACGATATACCAGGGCTTAAGTTCCATCCAGACGGAACGGAGCGCTCCGGGTTATCCTTCCATCCAGTCGGAATACAACTGACAGCTCAGCGTTCCGTCCAGACGGAGCCGGTGTGAAAATTTATACAGTTCCGTCCAGACGGAAGCAAAACCGGCTCGTTAGATGCCATGTTCAGTCTTCTGATTTAGTGTAGAGGTTGCGCCTCGGATAATTGCACGATTGTACGGGTTCGGTTAACCCGGACATGCTTTTCCTTTTTTTTGCGTGGTTGCGCCAGTGTTTTGTAACAGATAACTTAGCGCGGAGAGCAGTAGGCCCTGATTTTGCACTCAACCGGCCGCTCCGGTACCGCTCACTAGAGCCAAGGCCGACGTATCCATCTCCAGAGTTCCGATCACCTGAATTTCGTAATGGTGATCTGTAATTAACGGTTATTCTGGGTAGTCAATGAGCGGAAGCTGTTTATAGTTACACGGCGGAAGTAACTGCAGTTTTGTTTAACTGTGGTTATTAAACTTTAACCGTGGTTATCACAAACTGCTGTTTTGGCTGTTACACGCGAAATTCCAAGTGTGGTGACCGCGGTCACTTGGTTGTGAGCGTAACAAAAATGAATTACCACACTTTTAACTTCACGATAACAAACAAAAAAGAAGTAGGGTAGACAAAAGGAAATATCGTTAAAACAGTCGCTTCAGACCCAAACGCAACGCACTTGCGCGCGGCGAGATTTAGGTGAGGGGCTTCCACAACAGCTCGCAACCGGCTTGGTTTTTCTCGCGTTGCTCGGTGTTGGGAACTTTAGGCTTAGCGTCGCGGCGGATATTTGACCGCCGCTTTCTCTACAACTGCGAATTACAATCCATAGCACAATTTTTCACCGCACTAACATCCACTTTCATGCATGTGTAAGTTCTTTTCAGCGATCACATCGATTTAAAAGAGCGACGATAAGCTGTTGCTGCCGTGGTCTGGGCCGGTTCGAGGCGCTTGCAGTGCCGTGCGGGCCGGCGCGCCGGCGTGTTTGCAGTTTGCAGGCACGGCCGACGTGCGCGCCGATCGTCTCCGAGTGCTGAAAACGATTCATGATTGCCTGCTTTATCCATTTTTTTGGCGGACGACGGACGGAATGTACAAATTTACTACGGCTTTTGTCGTAGTTGATCGGGTGGATCGGGAAACGAGCCGCTGCTGACGGGCAGTCGCGCTGACTGCGAGAGCGACGCAAAGAACGCAAGCGCCTCTTGGGGGCCGTTTTGGGGCGCCCGCTATTTGAGAACCTTCGTCTCCTCCGAACTCCAGGTGATTTTTTCTTTTGACCTCCGCTGATGCGCTGCCACATGCGTCCGGACTGACTTGTGCGATTTTGAGCACTCCGGCTGCGGGAACTGCGGTTAGCGTGACCGAACTGAGGTGGCTAAGGTCAGTGTGCATTACCCACGGTTAGCGGTGTAACCACAGTTTCGTCTGTCGTGTAGCGCAGGGTACCCTAGGGTACTAGGGTACCCTAGGGTACCCTAGTTACACGGGCGCAGTTAACCACGGTTAAGCGAACCGCGGTTAGCCAAAACCGCAGTTTGCTGCGCTACCGTGTAACTGGGTACCCTAGGGTACCCTAGTACCCTAGGGTACCCTGCGCTACACGACAGACGAAACTGCGGTTACACCGCTAACCGTGGGTAATGCACACTGACCTTGGCCACCTCAGTTCGGTCACGCTAACCGCAGATCCCGCAGCCGGAGTGCTCAAAATTGCACAAGTCAGTCCGGACGCATGTGGCAGCGCATCAGCGGAGGTCAAAAGAAAAAATCACCTGGCGTTCGGAGGAGACGAGGGTTCTCAAATAGCGGGGCCCCAAAGCTGCCCCCAAGAGGTGCTTGCTTTCTTTGCGTCGCTCTCGCAGTCAGCGCGACTGCCTGTCAGCAGCGGCTCGTTTCCCGATCCACCCGATCAACTACGACAAAAGCCGTGCTAAATTTCTAAATTCCGCGCGTCGTTTGCCAAAGCAGGCAATCGTGGTGCATTTTCAGCACTCGGAAACGACCGGCGCGCACGTCGGCCGTGCCTGCAAACATGCCGGCGCGCCTGCCCGCGCGGCACTGAAAGCGGCTCGAACCGGCGCAGAACACGGCAACAACAGCTTATCGCCGCTGTTCGAAATTAATCTGATCGCGGAAAAGAACTTCCACATGCGAGAAAGCGAATGTTAGTGTAATGAAAAATTGTGCTATGGTTTGCAATTCGCAGTTGTAGAGAAAGCGGCGGTCAAATATCCGCCACGACGCGAAGCCTAAGGTTCCCAACACCGAGTACAGTGGCTAGAATAGGAAAGTGTGATGACCGCGCCCGCTCCCGTGTAACGCTGTCAGAGGAAATTCCAGGTGACGCTGTCACACGCTTACACGTTCGCTGCGACGGCAACGGAATATGGAGTACGAATGTATTCGGGCGCAGCACCACATCGAGAAAGCCTCTTTGAGAGCTATTCAACGTGCTAGCGCAAATTGAGATGCAATGAATGTCGTATTTTTTAAGAACTACTATCATCGCAGTTTACAACCGACTGTACGCGCTTTCACAGCCGAATATAGCCGGCTGGCTCTTACACTTATGAAACTCAGATCAGAGAATTGTGGGCTGGTAGCTGGTAAACAATCATTTTATTTACGACGTGCTCGTTACAGACAGACATAAACTGCTCACTTTTGGTGAATATCTCATGATTCGTTCAAAATTACAAAGGCTCGAAGCCATCAACTTCCTTTGCTCAATATGGGCCTTGCCTTTTGCTGCTAGTTCTTTTTTGTGTTTGTGTGTGAACAAATTCAAGCATTTTTTTTCTCGAATTGTCTTCGGAAAAGCGTTTTCGTCCTTCGATTCTGCTGTTACGTGAGGAAATTTAGCTTTAAAGGGACACTGAAGTGAATTTGTCAAGCTCTCGTTTTTGCTTGCACTATGTAGACTGGCTCAAATTAGCACACTTTTCATCGTTTTTACGATTGACAAATCGGTAATTATTTTACAAAGCACGAAAGAAGAAAAACTACCATGCGCGGTTTGCGGCGGCCGCACCAACTAAAGCTGTGACGTTAGGAGGAGCGGGCACCGTGATTGGACGATGCCCAAGGTGAGCAACCAAACAAGTTTCGGTTTCAGTTTCGGTTCTGTAAAACACAACCGGTGGCGTTGTTGGATGGGCATTCTCAATAATTCAGTAATCATCGTACCACGCTTCTGCCATGTTGTCAGCTGTAAAAATGCATAAAGATAAGCCTCCTAGGACGGCTTGGAATCGTAGCATTCACTAGCCGAAACCTACGCAGTGCATGAATGCCCTCCGCGTACCCGCAGACGCCCAAATGTCATGCGCTTTTCCCCCATATTTGGAGCTTGCCTCCCTCATGCCTGTATCGTAAAAAGCGTGTTCGCACCAGGCCAAGGGTCTGTTCATTCTGGCCTGTGCCCACTGCCTGCAAACAGTCGGTGCTTATGGCAACAGCACCGCAACGAGAACTCGCTAGCGCGCCAGTGCCAGCCTGCGCGCGTTTTGTGAACTAGTTCGTGGAGCCATGAACGTTGCGGCCCAAAAAAAGGTGAACTCAATATAGAAAACATCGGCGGAAAACGAGAAAGTTAACTTACAGAAAAAAAAAGCTCGTACCCGCGGGGATTCGAACTCCTGACTCGCAAAATACTTGCGGTGGCATATCTAGCGCCCCAAAACAACTCGGCCACGGAGCGGGCGCGGTTGGCCTTGGTAATATAGGGTATATATTGTACAACCAGTTTACACTTTTATTTAGTTTTGGCATTTCAAGCAGCTTAGGTGACTATTTGTTGTATTGCGCTCGTGCAGTAAGCGTCGCCCGAGTTTCCACTATAGCTCACGTCTAGCAATTGCATTTCGTAGACGGAAAAGCGTTCGCAGATGCGTAGTCGTGCTGCTTACCGCTGTGGTTGTTCGCCCAGCGCAAAAAAGTGCTTCCCGCACCCTAGTTTTACGCTGTACGGTAAAAATATCAGTTGATTTTATTTCCTTAGTACCTATATTGACTTCGCTGACTCTTCTCCCGCCTTCAAGAGGCCTTATATTTTCCTACTGGCGTACCAGTCAGCGAAGCGTCGCACGGGCGCTTGTGCAGCGCTTGTGTGAAGCGACCTTGACTTGGAGCTAGATACAGTGTACAAACTAACCAAGTAAAGAAAGGCAGATTCTACCATTCACAAACGTGTCCTGGCTTCATTTCAACTGAGCGAACGAATTGCGACGACCCGTCGGCGGCCGGCGGACGAAACGCTGGGCCGACTGACTGTCTGAAGGCAGGGGAGCCGTGCAGTAGCGCAGCCAATTGCGAGCTCGGCTCCTCTCGACGTCACACGAAAACGCCGCAGAAAATGGGCGAGCGTAAAGAGAGGAGGACAGCATTTTCGAATTAATTTTTCTACTAAATAAAATCGCGTAAACGCGCCCAGGGTGGTCGAAACATGGTCTGGGGACTCCGGACTACAATTTGTGCAAGTAATCCCGCAATGTTTACATATCACTTCAGTGTCACTTTAAGTGCTCCTTCCTTTCACGACAAGGCGAAAACGAAGAGGACCAAAATGAATTTGATAGTCATGGACGGGGAGAGTGGCAGACTTCTTCAGTGTGTCAGATGCTCCGTAAATGCTTCCAATGTCTGGAATTGTACATGTACGGGCTTTGGCTTTATCCTGCGCAGTGCGACACACGCTGTAAACCACAGTGAAGGGGGAAACACTCGATCAGCGTGTGGTTTCCCCAATGTTGCCGAAGGTAGGGTCAAGTTCTTGACAGTAAAGAAGCATGGGGTTCTTCAAACTCTGCACTCACAGGGAGTCACCATCCTTAGCTTTTTTAATGCTGGGTGGGGCCGCGGGTGCACTTTTCGCTTGACACTTGCTGTTTGGGGTAGTTGTTTCGGCTGGTACTTCGCAGGACTTTGAAATTGCGTGGCAGATTTTCCGGGGGCAACCGAGGAATGCCTGTGTAGATTGAGACAACTTCTCCGTTCACGGTATGTTAAATGTGCCGAGAGATGTATCTTACGTCGAAGTGTAGCTCGCACATAGCGGTGTCTTCTTTGAGCCGCTTCTCAGTACGTCGTATTTCTCGTCGCCACTGCGCCAATACAGCCGCACGTCCTTCGGAACGGCAACCCAAGCAGCAGAAATTGCCAAGCCCAAGCATGGCAAATCATCAGTGGCCAATGTGTCCGAGCTTGGCAATACCTCGGCCGCCAATATTGGCTGGTGTTTGGGAAAGGTGACAAGCCAACAATTGGCCAAGCCCTGGAAGGCCAATATTGGACAACGCTTGGCAAAGTATCTTGCCATGATAATGCCAATGGGTGGACCCCACGCTATTTTCATGCACATTTTTTGCTTTGTGGCCAGTCCTTATGGCCAATGCTTATTTTATGAGTTGCCTCGCGGCCCGATTTCTGCTTTATACATGCCAGTATACAGGAAATTATTAAACGAGTGCGCATTATTTATTTAATGCGCACTCGTTAAATAATTTCCTGTACAATGGCATGTATAAAACAGAAATGGGACCGCGAGGCACAATAAGCAAACTGCATCAACTTTGCGAAGCAATTATAGATAAGTGACTTGCCAAAAACAATTGACTAACACAACACACCGGGTCTCTCTGTGTAGCTTTTTTATTATGCACATCAAATATACGAGAAACCTGGCTTAACAGTGGCAAGAATACGAACACACACATGAAAGCAAACACAAACACAACAGTCGAGAAAAAATTTTAAAAATCGCTGCTCATGAAGCGCGAACCGATTATCATTCGTTTAACTGCTTGAGATGCCTACAAAACAGAAGCATTCAGGTAAATGAAAACAGGACCCTCATTCCCGGTAATTCGCCGACTTGCCAAGATCACAATATGTTGTTGAACAGCACTATTGTAGAATAGCCCAGCTTGGAAAGCTTGTCACTGCTGCACCCGCCACTTGTCCACTGGAAACACCTGTGCGTCGTAGCGCCTGTAATAAGTAAAAAAAAAAATAGTTCACTATAATGCTAAATTCACGCTGCTTACTAAATACAGCACCTATACAAGCCTTACCACATGTCCGTGTGAAAATATTCAACCTAAAGTTCTAGCTTGTTAACACTCGCTATGAAACATAAAACGTACTGCACTATTCATTTTTCAATACTGCGTTTTACGGTAGCAGTTACTTGGCTCGTTCTTGAGAAAACAGTCCGGAATTTCACCGGAAACGTGCTTCAGTCGTATTGCAGTCGCGCAAGGTAATATAAAAAGTCCAATAGACAAAGCAACACGCCAGCGGTTCCGTGAAATTTTGTTGTGCCTTCGCTCACTTCTGCCCCGTCAGACGCGCAAGACGCGAACGGAACCGACGGAGAAGCCCAGCGGTAGTGTAATTACTTTGTCGCTCGACAATACCTTTACGTTGCTCAAGAAAATAATGATACGAAAGCTTCATTAATAGCTAGAGTTTAATTAAGCCAGATTAATACTTCCGCAACTCTTATACTGCACACGAGTCTTGCTTCAACGCATGCTGAACGTCGTGAACCTGCAGTGGGAGCACGGCTGCTTGTTCGGAAAACACAAAGCCGGAAAAAGGATAGCTAGAACTGGCGTCACGCAATTCGCAGCACATGTATGTGGCCACTTTTTTCTTCGCAAGTGCTGTCGTTCGCGAGCGCCAGAACTCGCGAACAACAGCTGAAGTTTTGGCGGGAACGAGCGCGAGCACTCCCGCACCGTGAAAAAATGAAATGGTGACTTACGTTTTCAGCGGCGGCCGTAGCAGGCAAACGATGTTATTACACCAGTCAGGTATACTTCACACAGCCACCGACACCAAAACGCACCTCACAGACACGTACAGGAGTACTACCGCAGTTTCAATGCCACAAAAGAGACGGAGCCATCGCTGCAACGCGCCCGTCCACCGGCCCCGCCGAGGGTTCAAAGAATGCGCAAAGGCGCAACGCTGAAGTAGTTCGACGTTCACCGTTGCGTTAGGACACACAAATGACCAATTCCTACTGAACATTTAACACTCTCTCTCACGCTGTTTTAATAAGCTGCACTTTAGTTTAAGTACGCTTTGTTTCGTGGCACGGTGCTGTGGCTCTTTAGGTAGCTACTTTTTGCTGCGTTTTGGCCTGTTCACCGCGCTCTAACCGCCGTAATCCGTCATGTTGGGGAACCGCCGCGGGCAACGACCGCAGTGCTGCCCTCGAGTGGTGCTGCTTGCACGCCGGGTGCGCATGTATACACGCAAAATAACGCACACGAGTGCTCTACAGTGAGACTTCATGCAGCGGTATGCAACAACAGGTAAGGCTGTGGGGATTTACACCTGCCAATACTTTTTATTTAAACGTGACACTTGACACAAGCTTGAAAATGATTTGGAACTACTTTTTGTTGTGCGCTGCGCGTGAAAACAAATTCAAAAACACGGCAACTTCAGTAATATTTTGAGTGAACTTGAGTGGTCATTCAACTAATAAGAACACGCCAAGACGTGTGTAAAGACACTCATAAATACCTGCGTCGCATATAGGCTACTAGTCTTCATAAAATTTTATGATCAAAAATTACGTCTGAATGAGCGCGCTGTCCAGTGCGATTTTTCGCGCACCGGCCAATGCGTGTCCTCAAGGCCGGTCGTATAGCGCTCGTTGTCCACGAATGGCTTTTGCGTACAGGCCGGCGTGTGGCCAAGCTATCGGAAGCCAAAGGGAAGCCAAGGGGCGTCCAATGATTGGCTATCGGCCAATGCTGCTTGGGAAACAACGACAGTTTCTTTTTGCAGGACTTGTACGCGGTAGAGCGGCCCAGCACAAAACTGTGGCTCTGCTTTTGCGGCACTAATATGCCCTTAAACCTGCTATGGCACCGGAAACAAGCGTAGCTTCTCTCTGGTCAAAGCGGCAATCGCATTGCAGGCGATCCGCGCGCGCCTCACCATCGCGCGCGCCCCCTCGCGGATCCCTATCGGCGGCTTCAAAGCGCCTCGCAGGCGCTGCATGCCGCTAATCACACTTTCCTATTCTAGCCACTGTAACCGAGTAACGCGAGAAAACCAAGCCGGTTGCGAGCTGTTGTGGAAGCTCCTCACCTAAATCTCGCCGCGCGCGAGTGCGTTGCGTTTGGGTCTGAAGCGACTGTTTTAACGATATTTTCTTTTGTCTACACTGCTTCACTTTTGTTTTTTATCGTGAAGTTAAAAGTGTGTTAATTTATTTTTGTTACGCTCACAACCAAGTGTGACCGCGGTAACCACACTTAAAATTTCGCGTGTAACAGCCAAAACCGCAGTTTGCGGTAACCGCGGTTAAAGTTTAGTAACCACGGTTAAAGTTGACTCTAACTTCAACAAACTAACTCTAACTCCGTCAAACGGAACTCCAAGCCACTACCTCGACCACGCCCGCTTCACAACAAGCAGCGAGAGCAGTCTTTCTTGATATTTACCCAGCCGAACGAACCGCTTCCGCTCATTGACTAGCCAGAATAACCGTTAATTAGTGATCACCATTACGAACTGCAGATGATCGGGACTCTGGCGATGGATATGTCGTCTTTGGCTCTAGGGAGCGGTAGCGGAGTGGCCAATTGAGTGCAAAATCAAGGCCTATTGTTCTCACCGCGTCAATTGTAAAGTGGGCACAAAGTTATCTGTTGCAAAACACTGGCGCAACCACGCAAAAAAAAAATTGGGCAGTTCAGCCGAAGACTACATTTTACTTACACTTGACGTCTAAATGACGGTTTGCTGTGAAACACTCAGGCCGTCATATTGACGGGCCATTAGTATTTCGTATTGACAAGGACACGTCAGAATGACAGAATGAAAACATCCCCCTCGCGAGGGGCACGATCAAATCCAGAGCATTTCTGCGCGGGGGGGGGGGGGGGGGCGCCTGCAAGTCGTATGGATTACGTATTGGTTGTTGTTGTAATTGTTGTCTTCCAGCGTAGACATTGCCGATGAAGTCGATGGTGAAACGTGCCGTGAACCCCCTGCCGCGGCTATGACGCAACGTGGAGCGGCTATGACGCAACACAATCCAACACAATCCACTTTAATCCAATCCAATCCAAATCCAAGCCAATCCAATCGAATCCAATCCAATGCCCCTCGCGAGAGAGTGTTATAGCGCCGAAATCGCCACCACGCGAACGCGTGATGCTGACGTCACGATCACGCCACAGATGTTAGCGACCGCAGCGCGCGCGAACGACATATGTGGTTTAAGCGCGAACCGACCGCGGCAAGAGAGCGCGATGCGAGCGCCCCACCTGTTCTTGCGCGCGAACCTAACGCGGCGAGAGAGGGTGTTGCGCACGTCCCCACCTGTTGTGCGCCCGAACCGAACGCGGCGAGAAGGCGAGGAGGGACGCGGGGGAGAGGGCGCACCTCTGGCCGACGGTTGAATGAGTCAAGGATATAAGGCACGTTCGTAACCTTCCGTTCTGTGTCGGCTTTGTGGCTCAGTTGGTAGAGCACCGTGCACCTTGCGTTCCGCCCGCAGAGTCGTAGGATCGAAACCTGGCGCCGGCAAGTATTTATATAGTGTAGGGGGAGCGATGCGGACGCGGACCACGGACGCCAACGCGGGTGACATCGTGAGTTACTGAAATGCTCTGCATTTAAAAAAAAAAGCATGTCCGGGGGAATTCGAACCCGGTACAATAGTGCAATTTATCCGAGGCGCAATCTTTGCTCCAAATCTGAAGACTACATGACGTCTAATCAGCCGGTTTTGCTTCCGACTTTACGCCGTCTCCGTCTAAACGGAACGCTAAGCTCTCAGTTGTATTCCGTCTGGACGGAAGGATGACCCTCAGCGCTCCGTTCCGTCTGGACGGAACTGAAGCCCTGGAACGCTAGCCGCAGCCTTGCAGGTGTGACCCGCCGCGGTGGTTCAGTGGCTATGACATTGTGCTGCTGAGCGCGATCAATCCCGCTTAAGGACGCGGGTTGAATCCCGGCAGCGGCGGCCGCTTTTCTGATGGAGGCGAAAAGAGAAAACGCCGGTGTGTCGAGATTCCAGCGCATGTTAAAAAACGCCAGGTGATCAAAACTAATCCGGATACCCCACTACGGCGCGCCTTATAGCCTGTGTTTTTTGACACACAGGTGTCACAAAACGCATGGCTACGAGGCACTCCCGATTGCTTCTGATCATCAGTTCCAGTCCGGACGACCAGCTTCAGTTGGTGGAAAGGGCCGTCACAGCTGGCACCACGAATAGCGTCCTGAAATGAGGACACCACTCCGCAATTTTTTGCTAATAAAGAAGTTTATTCTTACACTCTCTTTCATAGCTTACATATGTGTAGCTTCGGTGCGTTAAACCCCGCAATCAATCAATCATGCATCCAGGTCACACAGCACGCGTCATTAATACAAAACACTTTTACGTTTCAAAATTCCGGTTTTTGTGAATCTTGTGAAGCGCGCACATTGCCGCTCAAAGCTCTCAATTCCTGGCCAAGAGTGTATGTGTCACGAAGAAAGGAACAACGACAATTTTTGTTCTACTCTGACAACGTACGAAGACTGAAGACGCGGGTTCAAATCCCGTCAGATCGCACGTGCGCTTTTTATTTGTTCTCACACCGGCGCCCAATTTCTGGAACGTAAAACAACCACAACAAAAGCCGGAAAAATATCGGCGAAAACATCAAAGTGCGAAAATGGGCCAATCGTAAAGACTAGGCCTTTCTTTTGCGGAAAAATGCATAATTGGCTAAGTCCCGAAGCCCGGTAGCGATCACGGTGTAAATGTACTTCAATGGCGGAAAGAAACAAAAGAGATCTTTAAACAACAAAAGAACTCAGCATGTTTGGACATTCATATCCAAATCTGGTTGTAAAGAACTCGCAATGAAGGCAGGAGACGTGATACTTTACGCGTTAGTAGACAGCCTTCTGAATTACTGCAAATTTTTTATGGTAGCTTTCACCATTTCCTCTGTTTTCTTTTTCTCAAAATGATCACTGGCTTGCTCTCTTCTCTCTGTTCACTGGCCTCCAGCGCAGAACCTCTGCCCCCAGGGACGCTATTTTATCACAGAGGTCAACTACGACATTGTATAGCTGAAGTGATGCGGATAACTTTCACGTTCGTTAAGTAACAAATTGCTGTCGTTAATTGGTTCTGAATGCTTAAGCCAGGCCCACAGTTCCGGAGATCATAAGTGCGCTTTCAACGGCCCTTCCTAAGTAGCATCAAAACATTAGAAGAACGTAAAATTTTTGTTTGGTGTTGACGTTAGAGCAATGTTCTTAATGTCATTTTTTTTAAATGTTTAACTAATGTTGTCAAAAACGTTACAATAATGTTTTGGAAAACATTATTTAAACGTCTACAAAACATTTTTACAACATATTATTAATGTTAGCGTTACATGTCCCTAACGTTGCAGCGAACAATCTAAGAACGTTCAAAAAACGTTTAAAAACAATGGAAAACGTTACATCAATTTTCGCCAAACGTCATGCGAACAGTAAGAAAGCATTTATACAACAAATAAATACTTTTGGAGTTACGTTTACCGAAAGTTGCAAAAACAAGCTAGAAAACATTTTAAGAACAACTAAAAACGTTGCAGTAACGTTTCGTCAAACATTATTGGAACTGTGAGGAAGCATTTCGACAACATAATAATTATGTTGGATTTACATTTATCTAACTCTGCAGAAAACACGCTTGAAACGATATTTTAACATTTCAAAACATTTTCAGAATGTGATCCAGGAACGTTACCGTGACGTTTTGTTAAAAGTCTGGAATGTATATCGTTGAGCATTGTTTCTGTTTTCCCCGTACACCGGATACGATATATTTTAAAGCATTTTCAAAATAACAAGGAAAAGTGAAATTTCAAATAAAATTTTATTTCATTTTGCATGGTTACATATATTTTTTTTGTTTACATTCCACTGCTGCTGCTACGCAGGAGAGGCTATGGATAGCACACTTAGGAAGAGGCTCCATCCAAGGGCTGGCTGCGTCTGTGTGGAAAAAGCAAACAATTTCTACTGCAGCACGCTGCAGCAGTAGGCTGTTTTTGCGGGAAAAATTAGTTGCCGCCTAAGGATTTGTTTAGTTAACGACAGCGCACACACGCACACACTAAATGGAGAGTAAACGAACAAGCAGCTGCGCAGCAACTCGTGCTAATCATACGAGCAGAAGAAAGAAAGCGCACAAAATTTTCGGTCACCTGACTCCCAACTTGAATCCCCCGAGTTCACTGATTCTTGCTTGCGGAGGTTTATGTCATCTTCATGGTCCATATATTTTTATTAGGCAGAGATTAGGATGAAAATCATTTAAATATAAATACACTATTAAATTTTGAGAATATCAGTTTATTACTCACCTTGTGGGTTCCTGTAAGCCCAATATTTGCAAAGCGGAGCCGGTCACCAAAAATGTGGCCCGCTATCGACTGTGGCCTGTGGGTCACACCCGCAGCAGCTGGAAACATAGGGCGCAACTAGTTATTGGCTGCATAACAGTTCATAAACTGAACAACTAAAACAAATCAAGATATGCTCAGAATTTTTATACACTCACCAAATACTCCTAGGGGACAGACTCTAAGCCTCTCTCACCTTTTTCTTATCTTCCTGTCCAACTGTATATAGATGACAGCTACCTGAATCTAAACAACAAATCTGAAAATTCGCTTGGTTGTAGAAGCGATGTTTGCTCCTCCAGTCCGGGAGATATTTCACCTAAAAAAGAACACACAAAGTGCTAAAAGGTATTAAAGATGGGTCACACAAAAGAACACACCCACTAAACACGAATGTGTATAATGGTCCAAGTTTACTTACATAATAAAGGGAACCAAAGTGGGAACTCATAAACGAACAACTTCGATCTTAGTCTTTCTCAGCACTAAAAAAAGTTGTTTCGCGTGTTTTAATACATGCTTGGAGCAGGCTAGGGGAAGAAATGAGGAAGAATTTGAGCATTTTACAACAACCGGGGCATTCTTTTTTTTTTTTGCACGAATGCAGGAAGGTTCAGTTTTTCAGTGAAAGCCGTGCGCATCATTGCAGCCACTAATTTTGTTAACGTTCACTTTAACCACGGTTTTTGTTTTTTCACGCTCGGCGTAGTTACTTCGTCATATGAAACACATCCTGTTATGCATCACTGCTGAGCATTTAAAGGATTTTTCAAAAGTTGGGAAGTGCGCCTGGAACCACGGAAGTAAAAGCCTTTGATTCAAGATGTTCGAAACCGCTCCACCGATGGACAATACTACTAGAACTAGCCATTTTGTCCGAAGCATGCAGGTTTAATTTCGGCGAACGACGGCTGTGCATGCCCAATGCGGCCGCAATGAAAGCGTGTTGGTTCCAAACTTCTGATAAAGTACGTGCAGTAGGCAAAACTCTGTATCCACAGTGACCTCTTTTGGGCGGAACGGCTCCCTTAAGTGGGTGATCGCTAGCATGACCTAGTACCTCCCACACCTCCTACCCCCAGTTACCCCCTTCGAATCTTTATCGGCTTAGTTGAAAGTGGCACCTTCCCTGGTCATTCCAGCTCCTGTTGTGCTGTGCGTTATCGATTTAATTCGCTTTTCAATTTTGATTGGCCAACCCGCTAGCAATTTACACAATTGAGCAATATTTACTTACCGATTTCTATGGTTTCGGGATTGGCACTCATCGTCGATGAACTCCGCGGCTTTCCCGGTTGCGTATTCGGGTTTCGCCGATGCATCACCCACGAAAGGGAGAAAAGGAGGAGTGTGAGAGGGAAAGGCGAACGGTCGCGGGGCTGTTCTGCCGGTGTGCACACCCCCCGCTCTTGGCCCGGCGGCCGGCCGGCAGTGAATACCGAAGCGTGCACCCTTTTCACGCAATTGCGCGAACCGGCAAGTGTTTCATTTGCGCGTTGGATTTCGCTTTCTGGGACGGCTGCGCTGTGATTCAACCACAATCCTAGATCTGAATATTTTAACGAAGTTAAAAGTGCTTCAACTGTGCCTATGTTGGATTTCGCGTCCGCTTCTGATGCCCGCCGCTGTGCATTTCGAAGTGCTTCAACCGGGTCGTTTGATTAAGTTTTACGCTGCAACAATGTTCTAGGTAATATTACCTAAATACTTTGTCATCCGTGCTGTTTTGCAATCGCAGTGTAGCGTTCGCAAATCGTCGCGTGAACGGTTGCTACGCAAGCGTGCATCCACAGTTCACCCTGTGATCGGCCGCCGCTGTGAAAGTCGTCAACCTTTATTATGAATGAATTCCTGGAGTGTGACAAATAGAAATTTAGCCTAATGCCCCATAAAGTTGGGCCTAAGTCACGCTGGGAGGGAATGCGCGATAAGTATAATCACTTGTCGCCCACCTTGAACTGAACATGTTCGTACTCAGATTTTCTGACGATTGCTTTCAACCGTGTCACGGAGGTTGCACTTTGGGCCTTGCTTTTTATGCGATGGCACAAACAACCGGGTTGCTTCTTTTGTTTTTTTCTTTATTGTATCTAGCGCTCCGCCCAGACGAAATGGCAGTTGGCACTAAAGTTTCTGCTCTCTTCGCCTCTTAGATTTAGACACGCAGGAATACCTTTGCTCCGGCTCCTCTTCGCGATCGTGTGTTCACGGGTCTTTTTCGTTTTTGCTTGCAAGACCCAATGGTGCTAGAACCAACATTTATTTGCTAGGTGGACTATGAAGCCTCCACCGAGGATGACTTACGTTTGTTCACACACACTGACCAAAACGAGCTACAAGGGGCTTTGGTATCCAGTATCCTTACGCTGGAGCATGCTTCAAAGCATGTGATCACAAAAGCACTTAAGTTTACAGCAAATACAGGTTCTCAAATTGACTGAAAAACTGAAACATAACATTAAGCCTTATAAACCTTTACCTAGTATGTTCGTGCTAGTTCCACATCAATTGCTAAAAAAAACCCCGCAACACATGCTAATGAACTGATCATGAAAATGAATAGTAAATCTGTCTGCTGAAAACAATTGTTTAATAAAACTACAGATTTGAATATAGATTACATGTTGCAATGTATGGGCATATGAAACAGCAGAAACCAAGTCCCAAAGCTTGAAAATACTTTTTTAAGTGCTTTATAACCTCATATATACATACAACATTTTACGTGCCCATCACGGTTTAGGCCAGGAACATCTTGGCTCAAAACTTTCCACAATGTCTCTGTCAGCAACTGCAACACCAAAAGGAACAAATAAACGCTTCATTTTGCAAACGTCAAGTGAATCTAAATTCAAAATTGATGGTGTATTTTGTCCCATATATGGCTACATTAATATGTACACAAAAGTTAGTTTAGCCTGCTTTTGAACTATTCTAACTGCTTATTCTGAGTTTTTTTCCTACATGACACCAAAGATCCTTTGCTGATGCAGTCTTGTGTCTAAAACCTGCTTCAGTCCCTTCACAACAAACAGTATTTTTGCCTTTTTTTGAGAATTTGTACAAGGCCAAATAATGGCTCACACTAGCAGGATTTAAGTTCTGAGCTAGACTGCTTTGATCTCTGATCTCGTTAACAAACTGCACTGCCTTTCCCAATAGCTAAGCAGGTGCTTACAATGTATCTGACAGAACAGCGGGGTCGGTTTGTCAGTCAGGACTTATATGTGGGGGCACTAGGCTGAGACCAGCTCATCGCACCACTGCTGCAAAAACAAAGTTGAAAAATATTCTAATTTGGGGGTTGAAGGTGCCGAGGCCACTCTTGGGCTATGAAGCGTGACACAGTGCTAGGTTCCACGTTAATCCTGACATTTGGGTATCTTAACTCGCACTGAAATCTCAACACACGGGCGTTTTCGATTTTTTTTTCCCTTCACTAAAAAAAGAAAAAAAGCACTTGGGTTCAGCTGCACAATGCTTTAGGAACTGCGGCTGCTGCTAAGGCACAACTTGGAGCCATTACTTCACTAGGCATAAATCTTCAAGAGTTGAAAACTGATTTCAGCGCAAAGCGGCAAAACAGCACTTTATTAAAAACAAGAGAACTGCGAAACACCTTATAACAACACTCGCTAAAGAATGACCTCTTTGAATAAACAGAGTGTCACTTTGTAAATCGTCAATGCCTGGATAGCATATCCTTCATGCTCAAGTATACTTAGTTGCTCCTTCATACCAACAACGATGGCCAGAAGAAGTCAGGCTGCTGCCTTGCACGCCTTATGCTTTCTGTAGGCACGCTCCCTAGGAGTAACCCAAAGGGCTCTCGAAGCGGCCCGAGCTCAAGGTATCCTGGAATGAGGACGCCTCTCTCAATCATTTTCTGGGTTAATTAAAGTTTATTCTCTCTCTCTCTCTCTCTGTCTTGTACTTGCTGTTTCACCTTAATATTACCATAAGTTAGGAGCCAAGTATCTGGAAAACCCATCTGTTTGATGCTTTGAACCTGCCATGTAGGTGTTGTCGTGCAGTAATCCTCTTTGGACGACGAGAACGAATGAAGAATAAATGAGTCACGAGCGAAAAATGGCGTTACCAAAGTTGATCAGTTCGCGACTCTGGCACCGCTTTACCATTGAGCCAATGCAGTGGACCTGTTTGTAAACAACCTGTAATTTCTCCCCACCACGTAACATCATTGATAGCAGTTGCGGACAGAAGTCGCGTAGAAAACCGGGATAGTTGGTGCAGATTCATCTTCGCAGCACTCAAATAACGGAACAAAAAGGAGGATAACACTAGACAACCACTGAACCAAAATTGAATTTTTATTGAAGAGACAAATATAAAGCCATCGAAGGTATGAAACAAAGATAAAAACCGGACACATGAACCCACTATAAGCAACTGTACAGACGAACGCTCTCAAGTACTGCTCTTTTCGAGATACGCCAATTATGCATCTAAAAGTGCTAAAGACGAGCGCTAACACACGAGTCAGACATTTTTCGAATTTTATGTGCTTCCACTATACTTCCCTCACCTTTTGTTCATCGTGCGAGAACAGTACCAATGTATAATGAAGGAAAAGCGTACCACCACAATCATTGCAATGGGTGGGAAGAAGGCCAGAAGGCACTCCCTTAAAAGTGAACTGGCCAACATCAAAGCGACCACAATTGAAAGGAATGCAATAAACCACATTTAATCTACAAGGAACAAACTGTTTCTCATGTTTTACACCACAGCTGTTTGCTCGGCCCTTATTACTAATATTCTTTTCGATGGCGGGACAGATGCAGTTGAAATTAATTTTGGCTGAAAACACCACACTGATGTTATATATCGGCTCCCCACTTCTTTCAAGCGGTGAGATACATTGTGCAGGTACGAGATAACAACTATCTTTTCCTTCACAACATCACAAGCAGGAGACAAGTTTTCTTCACCAAATCCAACAGCTGAAGACAGGCCGACCCAATGACTCCGTCACCGTAGCCAGCAATTTTGCGTCTGACTAACTGTTCACCAAAACTAGACTCAATTAGGTGAAAACAAGGCTGGAAACAAAACAAGATGGCTGACCTGAGGCAGTTCACAACAATCCCATATTTTACATTCCTAGAACGTGCTGATGAAGAGTTCAGTAAAGGCTTCTTCGATCGCGCCCTGTAGAGCCAACATACATGATTCTGCTCGAATTTTAACAGGTCCAAAAACTGGATTGTTCTTTCTTTTAGCGCCTTGGACGTAAAGGTGAGCCCAAATGCGTGACGTTTGAACGCTTTTAAAATGTCTACCATTTTTCTTGTAGGGCCACAGTTTCCACAAAATACTAGGTAATCGTCAACATACCTGAAAGTTTTAATTGCCAAACCTCCAAGTCACGTTCCAATACACGGTCAACATGAGCCAGGAAAATGTCACTAACAAGGTGAGGAACTTTAGAACGTCTACAGATTAAAGACCTCTGCACATTACCACTGTCACACCATCCTACAATAGTTGATTCTAAGTGGAAACGCAGAAGCTCCTAAAAGGATTCCATGGAAATCCCGACTCTTTATATAAACTTAACCTCGCCGTTGCAGACGGTGATACATTCTTTCACGGAGACCAAAACTTGTTCATGCGGAAGGGAGTAGTAAAGGTTTTCAGTGTCAATGCTGAAAGCAGAGAACCCGCCTGGATTATTGTGCGCATAGCGCGCAGTAACCTCATTTGTGCGCTGTAAAGATGAAGAGGGTTGCGCAGCGTTCCCTATCCTGGTCCTCTTGCATTGCAACATCTGCTACTTCAAACACGGAGCTGTGGAGTGGACGCCAGGTTGGTACAGAAATTTTGGCACTCGATGGAGCCCTCTGGCCGACTATGCCACTTATGGTCGTCTCCCATACCTGCGACCGCAGCATCGTCTGCGGCACTGGTGGCACTGACTTGATGACTGGATAAGCACCTACGAGAGTGCAAGCGCTCATAACAGATGGGACGCAACCTTGGTGCCGGCCAACGTAATATTTAACCTCAAGGGCCCAGCCAGACTATTGTTGGTTTGAGACACACGAAGCAGACCTGACAAGCTGGGAAACCGTGAGCTGTTCAGAAAGCTTGTTGGCCAGCAACTAGCCGCGAAGGAACTTGCTTCCCATGCCAAAACCTCGATGGAGTCATACGTCGTCTATATTCAGGATGGTGTTGCTCTGTGTCACAAGATAGATGCCGACACGTCAGAAACTGGCAAAGTAGGCCATGTGCAGGAAGGAATTGCTGATGGCGCTTTCAACCTACTTGTTTATTAGGACTGCACCACCCCAGACGGCATCAGTACAGAGTGCAGACCATTTAAACATCTTGAAAAGGGCCTCGCAGCCTCTGGAAAATGTTTCCTTGGTTATCAACGTAACTAGTTGATGCATTTTTTTGTTATTCCCCCCACTATAATGCCAAAAGGCGCTGTGGGTACCAAATAAAGAAAGAAAGAAAAAAGCGAAAGCTCACTGAATTGCCCGACAGTTCACTCGACTACCTAACATGGCTCCCACATCCTATTACGAGTATACCACTCCACTGGAATGTGCCCTTCTTTGTTCGATGACTTAATGAAAATAGTATGCCGTGAGAATACGGCTACGGCTACGTCTGCCCTACTAACTCCGGCCCGTGAATGAAAGTCGCCTTCCATCTCCCTAATCCATGCGATATACAGCAAGAGCTCGCAAGCCACACCATTCCACGCATTTGCTCTGTAGCTCACCCGAAAAAACGCTTTCACTGTTCCTCGTGTCTTAACTGGTCCCCACCAATATGCCCTACGCCATTTTCAGACACAAAATCCCGAAGAGTGGAGTACTCCTGAAAACAAGCCAATATGTTTCCACTGCCATGGAAGTGGGCATGTGGCCCGCTACAGCTTTCGACATTGCTAGGCTAAGCCTTCGCCTCATCAGAAGACTAATCAATGCAGCTCAAGGAGGTAATACTGCATCTGTGACCTGGACGAGAGATCCTCTATTAACCAAGGAGTCTAAGCCCAATTTACTAGACGTTACTGTTGATGGTGTTGCAGCCCAGGCTCTCACTGACACAAATGCTCACACCTCTGTAATGAGCTTAACCCTCCGCTGGCATCTCCGCAAAGTTCTGACGCCACCCATGCAAACATTTGTTCGAGTTGCCAACGAGAGCACACCTTCAATTGCCGGAATGCGTACCGCCTGAATATGGATTGCCGATCACGATAGTGTCGTTCTCTTCACCGTCTTTGAAAAATGCCCCCATGACATTATCCTCGGCGTCGATTTTTTCTCGAACCGCTCTCATTGACTGTTCTGCGGGACTTCTCTCTTTTGAATTTCCTTCTGCCAAAAATGCTCAAAAGTACCGTTGTCGTTCCACAGATTATGTCCATTTGCTGTCACATGCTGTAACATACATGCCCCTGTGATCAAGCCCACCTGTTTCTCACAGTTATTATATGGTCTTCCCTATTACAGACGCGCTGCTTTTGTGAAACGTCACTCTGCCACATATCATCATTACTGTGGTAGAGAACCAAACCTGCCTTCCCTTTCAGTTTTTTAAACTTCAGTTTCACACCTCAAGTCCTTCCCAACGGGATTTCGCTTGCAATGCTGTGCCCTTTCTGCTATGAATGCTAGCACCCCTGCAGATTTACCTCCTGCAGTGCAGGCGTCCCATCGAGCACCATCAATCAAGGAAGTGGCTGCTTCAGGCCTCCCACCAGATCATACCGCCGATCTCCCCCATCTTCTGGATTCCTGCAAGGACATCTTCGACTTAGACAACCATCCACCAACCCAAACTTCTGCAGTCACCCATCATAATGCCGCGAACCATTCATTGGGTTTGTTTATATGTGTTTTGCTTTTACCGCCCGGCTGCGCCGGTCTGTGTTATCTCTGCGCCAAGGGAAGCGCGTGTTCCATTCTTTCTTTCTGTGCCGCATGTGTAATCTGTCGTGATAGGGAGAGCATTCCGATCTAACGTGAACACCCCAGAATAATCTTCTTGGATCTACTATGTTCTCAATGT
The DNA here is from genome assembly GCF_048455015.1 of Haemaphysalis longicornis. Lineage (NCBI taxonomy): Eukaryota > Metazoa > Arthropoda > Arachnida > Ixodida > Ixodidae > Haemaphysalis > Haemaphysalis longicornis. The sequence continues at coordinate 11,494,745 of NW_027526295.1, forward strand.
GAATCGACGTTTCGAGAACCACGCGCGCCGAAAGATAAAAAGCCTGCAGTGCGGACGCCGGAGCATTCGATTCGACGACACTCGCCTGTGCAAGTCACTTTGTTGACCGCTGCTTCGCCGCCTCTGTATTCTTTTGAGTTGTTAGGGGAGCACAAGTTCGCTCCATTAAACGTGTTTCTCATTCAAGACAACTGCATCGTCCTTGTCTTCGCGACATCTGGTGGAGGTGCTGGGTACTAAGCCTTTATGCTCTCTACGACATCTCGAAGCTGCCAAGCCAGTCCAACCAGAGAAAGCCCCCGACTGCAAGGATTGCTACCCGAGTTCGGCCTTCTGCCAGAAGGGCCCAAGAGAAGGAACGCTGCAACCAACACCATGGTGCAAGAAACAACGTCGCCAATCACCCTGCAGCAGCCCCGAGAACCGCCATCGTTCCGGGGAGCCCCCGCTGAAGACCCCGAAGAATGGTTGGAGAAGCTGGAGCGCGTCCGCATCTTCAACAGGTGGGACGACGAAGAAACTTTCCGGCATGTCTTCTTTTACTTAGAAGATGCTGCTCGAACTTGGTTCGAGAACCATGAGAGCTCTTTGACCGACTGGACTCAATTCAAAAGGGAGTTCCTTAAGACTTTCACTGCCGTCGTGAGAAAAGAGCGAGCTGCGCTTTTGCTTGAAACTCGAACGCAGCACCCCAACGAAGGAGTCGTGATTTTCGTTGAGGACATGAAGCGACTTTTTCGTCGTCCGGGCCCTGAAATGACCGAGGAAAAAAAGCTCAGGTTTCTAATGCGAGGAGTGAAGCAAGAGCTTTTTGCTTGTCTAGTCCGTAACCCTCCGAAGACAGTGGCGGAATTCGCGTCTGAGGCAGCCGCGATGGAGAAGACGCTAGAAATTCGAACGAGGCAGTACGACCGCCCTGTCAACGCGCTGTTCTCGGAGACCATCGGTGCCGCAAATGGAAGCTCCGATACATTGCGAGAGACCATCCGAGCAGTGGTCAGGAAGGAGCTTCGGAAGCTTTTTCCAACGACGCCGCAACCTCAAGTGGCTTCCCTGACCGACGTAATCCGAGAAGAAGTCCAAAACGCACTGGGAACTTCTACGCCGTCGGAAGCACCCCGCGAACCACAAGCCATGACCTACTCCTCGGCTGTTCGTCAACCCCGCCCTGCTCCAACCCGTCGTCAAGAGGCCGAGCCATACCGCCTTCCAATGCCGCCCGCCCGACGCCGTGTAGACCAATACCAGACTCCAAGGAAGACCGACGTGTGGCGAACGCCCGATAATCGCCCGCTGTGTTACCACTGCGGAGAGGCCGACCACATCTACCGTCGCTGTCCCTACAAGAGGCTCGGTTTGCGAGGGTTCTCCGTCGACGCCCCACGCCCCCGATACGGCCAGCGCCCTGCTGAGATCGAAGAATACCTCTCCAACACCAACCGAGGACCAGCCCGCTTCAACCGTTCACCGTCGCCCTACCCGTATCAGTCAGCGAACCGCCGCAGCACTGCTGACTTCTCACGTGGAAGGTCTCCCAGCCCACGCGGGGGAAACTAAAAGCAGCAACTTCGGGAGGTAAAGTTGCACAACGGCGGAAATCTGAAAATCCTACAACGACGCAGCGACTCGCTGAAGACCATCATTCACGACATGCCCTCAACCCGACGACCCGACCTAGCCCTAACGAGACTCCTGAACACGACGACAGCTACACGGCGCGACGCGTACCCGACCTGACCGAGACGTCCGTTGAGAAGACGACGACAACGACGATGCACAGTGCCCGACCGTCAACACGTACAAGCAGAGATACGACGCCCCGACGAACCCGGAACTCGAGGAAGACTGCATCTGACGTCAAGGTGTCCATCGACGGCTTTGACGTAGTCGCCCTCGTAGACACGGGAGCTGACTATTCGGTAATGAGCGGACCATTTGCGTCTAAACTTAAGAAAGTTATGACCAGATGGGACGGTCCGCATATACGCACAGCAGGAGGCCACCTCGTGACGCCAAGTGGAACGTGTACATCGCGCGTCACCATTGACGGCACAACTTACCCTGCGGCGTTCGTCATTCTGCCTAACTGCTCCCGCGACGTAATTCTTGGAATGGACTTTTTTATGGACAACGGTGCAATAATCGATCTGCAGACCAAGTCAATAACTTTTTCCCCCAATCACTCCATGAGGCCGGAACGGAACCCCGAACGACGTGCTGCTGTAAGGATTGCCGATGATCATGTCACCCTGCCACCCCGCGCAAGCTTGGTGGTCCCAGTCTACTGTGAAGATGCTACTCCTGACGTCGACGCTATCGTAGACACTGATCAAAGGGTGCTTCTCGACCGTGGTGTGTCGGTCGCAAGAGGCATTGCGCGCTTCAAGGAACACCAATCCCACATTTTGGTTACGAATTTCACCGAGGAGTACCAGCATTTAAACAAGGGCGCGGCAATTGCATTCCTCGAAGAAGCGCAAGAAGCAAGTGACGTGGTCGCGGTCGCCGACTTTGAACGCACACCCGTAGAAACCTTCAAGCTCCCGCAGCCCTTCGACGTGAATCCGGCGCTACCGCAAGAACAACGGAACAAGTTATTGGCTTTGCTGCGTCGCTATAGCGAATGTTTTTCGTCGAGCGCAAAACTACGTCAGACCCCTCTAGCGAAGCACCGAATAATAACCGAAGATGGAGCCCGACCTACCCGACAGTCACCGTACCGCGTCTCTTCACACGAACGGGAAGCCATCCGGACTCAAGTCGACGACATGCTCAGCGACGACATTATACAGCCATCGAAAAGCCCCTGGGCTGCGCCCGTCGTACTCGTAAAGAAAAAAGACGGCACATTAAGGTTTTGTGTTGACTACCGGCGACTGAACAAAATCACGAAAAAGGACGTGTACCCCCTCCCCCGAATCGACGACGCCCTCGACCACCTCTGCCACGCGAAGTACTTCTCATCGATGGACCTGAAGACCGGCTACAGCAAATTGAAGTGGACGAGAGAGACCGAGAGAAGACTGCATTTATAACCCAAGACAGCCTATACGAGTTCAAGGTGATGCCGTTTGGGCTGTGCACAGCACCAGCGACGTTTCAAAGAGTCATGGACACTGTGCTAGCTGGCCTAAAGTGGCACACCTGCCTCGTATACCTCGACGACGTAGTGGTTTCGACAAGCACCTTGCAAGGTTGGAGTCTGTACTCGAGGCCATTCGTACGTCGGGGTTGACGCTGAAGCCTGAAAAGTGCCGTTTCGCATACGGGGAACTCAAGTTCTTGGGCCACGTGGTCAACGCCGCGGGAGTCCTACCTGACCCGGCAAAAACTTCAGCCATTGCGAACTTCCCAAGGCCGAAAGACAAGAAGGGCGTGCGAAGATTTCTCGGGCTGTGCGCATACTACCGGCGCTTCGTCGCAAACTTCGCACGCATTGCAGAGCCACTCACGCGCTTGACTAGTCCGTCTTGACCCCTTTCACGCGCTTGACCCCTTTCAGCTGGGAAAACGACCAAGAAAAAGCATTCTGCGAGCTGCAAAAACGCCTGCAAAGCCCGCCCGTGCTCGCTCATTTCGACGGAAATGCCGAAACGGAAATGCACACGGACGCCAGTGATTAGGCTTGGGTGCCGTCCTTGTCCAAAAGCAAAGCGGCTGCGAAAGGGTAATCGCCTATGCCAGCCGTGGTCTGTCGAAGGAGGAGAAAAACTATTCTGCCTCTGAGAAAGAGTGCCTGGCTATTATATGGGCGATTTCAAAATTTCGCCCATACGTGTATGGAAGGCCATTCAAGGTTGTAACAGACCACCATGCGCTGTGTTGGCTCTCGAATTTGAAGGACCCCTCTGGCCGTCTTGGGCGGTGGAGCTTGCGCCTGCAGGAGTTCGATGTTACAGTCGTTTATAAATCCGGCAGGAAACACTCCGACGCCGACTGCCTGTCCCGCGCCCCCGCCGACCCACCACCACCAGACGCTGATGAAGACAGCGCGTTCTTCGGGATCGTGACGGAGAGCGACCTAGCCGCCCAGCAGCGTGCCGACCCCGACTTACGCGTCATAATCGAGTACCTCGAGGGATGCAACGTTGCCGTTCCTAGGACCTTCAAACGCAGCTTACCAGCATTCAGCCTGAGAAACTCCGTCCTCGTGAAGAAGAATTTCAGCCCCGGAACAAGAGCGAATTACCTTCTCGTCATCCCCGCGGACCTTCGTGACGAAATTTTGGAAGCGTGCCACGACGACCCGTCTTCCGGACATCTCGGCACAGCCCGCACTATTGGAAAAATCAAGGCGAGGTACTACTGGCCCGGCCTTACCTCTGACGTCACCCACTACGTCCGGAGCTGCCGTGACTTCCAGCGACGAAAAACACCGCCGACAAGACCCGCCGGACTTCTGCAACCGATCGCCGTCCCATCGAGAACATTTAAACAGATTGGAATGGACCTTTCCCTACGTCACGATCACAGAACAAGTGGATTGTCGTAGCGACAGACTACATGACGCGCTACGCAGCGACCGCCGCTCTTCCGAGGGGGACTGCACAAGAAGTGGCAAAGTTCTTTATAAGCCAAGTTGTGCTGCGACATGGAGCCCCGGAAGTCCTAATCACCGACCGCGGAAGGGCATTTACTGCGGAGCTGATGCAAGGAGTATTACGCTACAGCAACACGGATCACCGAAGGACGACGGCGTACCACCCCCAAACAAACGGACTAACAGAACGTCTGAACAAGACAATCGCAGATATGCTGTCAATGTACGTTGACGTTGAACATAAGACTTGGGACGAAGTGCTCCCGTATGTCACGTTTGCGTACAACACGGCTATCCAGGAGACGACGCAGCTGACGCCGTTCGAGCTTGTCTACGGTAGAAGGCCGACTACGATGCTCGACGCCATGCTTCCGCACGTAGAAGACGACGACCTCAACGCCGACGTCCACGGATATCTTCAACGTGCGGAGGAGGCCCGCCAGCTCGCTCGAGTTCGTATAACGGACCAGCAGCTGGTGGATGCGGGTCGCTACAACCTCCGACGCCGAGACGCCGAGTACCAACCAGTGTATCGTGTGTGGGTTTGGACTCCGATCCGACGACGCGGACTCAGTTAGAAGCTCCTGCGACGGTATTTCGGACCCTACCAGATTCTACGACGTGTCGGCCAACTTACCTACGAGGTGATCCCCGATGGTGATTCCGGAACATTACGACGACGCACGCGGCCCGAAGTCGTCCACGTGGTTCGCCTAAAACCTTTCTACGGACGATAACGAATTTTATTTTTATTTTCGGACTGTCGCTTATGTTAGCATCGGGTCGATGCACTCTTAGAGGGGGGGTAATGCCGCGAACCATACATTGGGTTTATTTGTGTTTTTCTTTTACCGCCCGGCTGCGCCGGTCTGTGTTATCTCTGCGCCAAGGGAAGCGCGTGTTCCATTCTTTCTTTCTGTGCCGCATGTGTTATCTGTCGTGATAGGGAGAGCATTCCGATCTAACGTGAACAGCCCAGAATAATCTTCTTGGATGTACTATGTTCTCAATGTGAATCGACGTTTCGAGAACCACGCGCGCCGAAAGATAAAAAGCCTGCAGTGCGGACGCCGGAGCATTCGATTCGACGACACTCGCCTGTGCAAGTCACTTTGTTGACCGCTGCTTCGCCGCCTCTGTATTCTTTTGAGTTGTTAGGGGAGCACAAGTTCGCTCCAATAAACGTGTTTCTCATTCAAGACAACTGCATCGTCCTTGTCTTCGCGACAATATCAACACCAACGATGCTTCACTAGTGTACAGGTGGCCCTATTGCGTATCACTTGCTGAACGACTCGTCATCCAAAAGGTAAAAAAAAATGCTCAGTAAGGATACAGTCAAACCATCTTCCAGTCTGTGGGTGTCTCCAGTCGTGTTAGTCAGAGAAAAAGATGGGACGTAGTGCTTCTAGATGGATTATGCAAACTTAACTATTATGAAGGAAGGCCTTATACAGTGGGATCTCATTGATACAACTCTGCATAATACGTATTTCTTTACATTCCAAGCCAAAATCCCTTAGAAATAATGCATTTTCGTGCATTCGATACGATCACATTTTTGCCAAAAATTGGATAATAAGACTACGAAAGTGAACCTTGGCCATTTTTAGAAACCTTACATTTATGCTCCGGTATACTAGCTCAAACCCCATGTCAACAACCCATGACCTGCATCGCAGCGCCGGTTCTGCGACGAAAACACTGCTGCCGGGCGTGGGCGCTCTGTTCAATGATGATGATACGTCAGGCGAGGCACTGTGCCGTCTAGTGAAACATACCATAATCACAGAGCTTTTCAGTTTGATCATAATCGAGGAAGAAGGTTCCAATGCTCTTGGCAGGCGGCAACTTCCCCCCCCCCCCCAACTTCTCGCCATGCTCTGTGCTTCCCGCTCCGTTCTTTGTTTTCTTTCTGCGCTGTTCCTGTGTTTGGTGGTGTTACTTATGAGGCTATTTTTGCTCTTGTTCCATTTGACTAGTCTTGTTCTCCTTAGGCTGCCTTGTTGCTGTGTGGGGTGTGCTGCCAGGTTTGTGGCAATGTCGAGGAAACGGAAGGCACTCAGTATAAATAGAAAAAGTGGTAATTGTACAGAAATTGGAAGAAAACCCGAAGAGGAAATGCGTGGATTTGGCACACAAATGTCAACGCTCAACACTATTGCCGGTCAGCAAGAGGAACTTCAAAAGAATCTGCAAGTTTCCGGCCCTGATGCGAAACAAGCACAAGGTGCGAAGCATGACCAAATGGAAGACATCCTGCTCACATGGTTGGAAGAAGTTAGAGCGGCAGGATGAACGCCGATAGGTCAGTACTACGTGAAAAAGTTGAAAACACTGCGCTCTCCTTGTTCATTGAGGACTTCCAAGCGTCTGGTGGTTGGCTTCACCAATTCAAGGTACAACGTGAAGTGTCCTACAAAACAGCTCCGCCCAAGCAAAAAATACCAGCAGCTTTTTTTTTTTTTACATTGCCGGAGAATTTACTCCCCGACTTCGAAAAGAAAGTGCAGCACAAATTCACCAGCTACTCCACTGTTGCTCAATAAAATTAAGTTTCTGACGGAGAATGCATTTTTTCCTTTTTTTTAACAAACTCTTTGGATAATACGATTTTCACATAATACTTTTTATTTCCCGGTTCCCCTCAAAAACGTATCAACGAGACTTCACAGTATATGATACATAGACAAGATGTGGCTGGCAACTTGTGAAGGGAGGTAACTTCGTGCAACCAAAGCCTGATTAGTCATGCTAATTCCTCCTATATTTCAATATGGTCTAACACCAGCTACCCCACTTCAGCAGAGCCAGTGGGGAACATTTCAGCACTACTGTCACTGTGTACTGCAGAACGCACATCCATCCCGCATTTGAAAACCCTGCATACGAAGCTGCATCGCGCAAAGTTGTTCTATGGCCACTGAATGTCCTCGCTGAATGTCAAGGAAGCGTCCTCACCGACGCGCTTTGGCGTGGTCTATCAGTGGATTCGTATGTATACAAGCGTTTACAGCAAGAACGGTAAATATATTACTACGCCCTTCAAGCACATGTCGGCAAAATGCGATTACTTCTCCGCGTTCGCAGGATTCAGCCGCACAGTAGAGAACACAGTCGTAGCATACTAGCAACGCATCGTACGGCTTCTTCCACGTTTCGTCACCCCGTGACTTGTGAGGTGAGGTTCATTCACAAGTCATTCACAAGTCAGAAATTGGCCGTAGGTGTTCTAGGCTGAGGGGCTTTCCCGGTATAGGAATAAGGGATATTTTAGCATGTTTCCACGCGGGGGGTAGGCTTCCTGAGGACCACTAATGATTATAGTGTCGGGTTAGCGTGGTAATTGAGTTGTCATCGAGGTTTCGTAACATCTTATTGGTCACGCCATCCATACCTGGCGCAGACCCTGGACGGAGACGAGTCAGGGCTGCTCTGACTTCAGCTTCAGTTATATCGAGATCCAACGCGCTATTGTCTGGTCCTCGATAAGGAGGTAAGGGCTCAGATGAGCCCTGCGCTATGTAGAGGGTTTGGATTTCTTCTATTAGTTCTTGATTGGTGCCTGGGTAGTTTTTAATTATTTGTGTTAGGCGATGGTGATGTGCCGTTTTTGACTGCTTAGGATCGAGCATGTATCGGAGTATGGCTCATGTGCGACGCATGCCAAGATTACCCCGCATTTGGTCACAGAATTCACCCCACTGAATCTTTTTGTGGAGCTGTGCGATTTTGAGACGAAGACGCCGATTCTGTTTCTGGCGTCGCCATCTGCGTTGCAAGCTTGTGTATACCTCCCACAAATGGTGTAGGTGTGCGTCCACAGTTTCCGCTGGGATATCCGGGTCTAGTGGTTGGTCGTGGTGTCGTTTGGTTTCAACTATTTGGTTTACCCAGCTGTCCAGTGTTGCGGTATTGATTTCAGTGGGAGTATTTTGCTCGCATGTGCGTCTAAACGCATCCCAGTTGGTGATGTATTGTTGCCTTAAACGTGGTTTCAGGTTGGAAGAGAGGGAGATGTTTAGTTGGACTATGTAATGGTCGCTGCCCAAAGTGTAGGATGTGCAACTCCATTTGGCGTTTTTGATTCTGTGTGTGAATGACAAGTGCGGGGAAGTGTCTTTCTGCGCGCTATTTCCAATTCTCGTGGGGATAGACGGATCGGACTCAATCGTGAGCCGTTGGGTCTGCGCCAGCTCCCATAGGAGGCGACCTTTTCGCGTAATTCTGGTATAACCCCACGCCGTGTGGGGAGCGTTGAAGTCTCCCAGGATGGCTAGAGGGTGGGGACCTGCTGTCTGGGTTGCTAGATTAAAAAGCTGAGAGAAATTGTGTGTATGAGCATGAGGGCTGCTGTATACGTTTAGTATGTACATTCGGGAAGCAGTGCGTTTAGGCGGATATAGCACGACAATATCGTGGGGTATTTCTATGCTGTCGAAATGCATACATTCAGCAGGCATGTTTCTATGCACAAGGGTGGCTGTGAATGGGTTATCGGGGCGTTGAAATGTTTGATATCCTAAGAGTTTGACATTAAGGCCTGGTTCTTGAAGAGCAATTACTAAAGAGGTATCCAATGTGTTCGATAGGAGCATTTGTAGGTTTCGTCGCTTTCTGGCGTATCCCCTGCAGTTCCACTGCCAGATTGTAATCATTTCATTGAGCTTGACCATTGAGGAAGGCTAATGATGGGGGTGCGCTATTGGCAGGTTCACCGACGTTGGCAAACTGTTGCATGCAATTGTGCATTTCGGCTCTAAGTTCCTGAATGGTAGCCTGGATTGTGTTCTGATTATTTAAGAGAATTTGGTGGAGTTGAATGTATTCCTGCTTCTGTTCGGCCAGAGCTTGTTTGCAGGTGTCTTCTACAGCGGCTATGCGACCCTCGACATGTATGGGAGATAGAGCAGCAGTCTCGTTAGACACTGCTTTCCTTTTGGTAGGTGGTGGTGGACTGGAACTTTCGTGAGCAGCTGCTCCTGTCGGTTCAGTTTGCGGGGTAGGTTCTGTTATGCTAGCAGTGGTCTGTTTCTTCAAGGCTGCATTTTCGCGTTTGAGTGCTGCATTCTCCTGGCGTAACAGAGTGATTTCCGCGCGGATCGCTCGAAGCTCTTTGAGAAGGTCAGGATGAGGGGCGGAATGCAGTGTGGGGTGGATGGGAATTTGAAACTGTGGTGAGCTACTGGGAGGCGTGCGCGGGTAGCTCACCTGTTTTCTTTTGGTGTCTTCTTGTTGGGGTAGTTCTCGTTGTGAAGTACCCATGTTTGCATTCCTCTTTCGGGAAGAGACGTCGGTAGGAGCCTGATGTGTCTTGCCCGGAAGAGGGGGGAATGCGTCCTGAGTAGGTACTGCGTTGTGCATTGCCGCCGCCTGTGCGTAGGTGAAGGGAAGGCGACGTGGTTGATAACGTTTTGGGCAGTCCATAGTTCCAGTGAGATCAATGCTCCTGAGAACCACAAATGTGTAGCTCGGTGCATCATCTGTGAAGGCCCTCATCGTCACCCAGAAACAGCGATGGATGTAGGGGAATATGTTGTCTGTAGAGTTCTCTAAAGTGTTCGTGTCGTGTTGTGTGAAGTGCCTTGCATGTGATTAGTATGTGAACTACGGATAGGGCCTCTCCGCACCTGCTAAACTGGGGTCTAGAAGATCCCGTCAGCAGATACGAGTGCGTCACATGGGTGTGCCCTATCCGCAGCCTACCCAAGGCGACTTTTGTGTGTCTGTTGTGTGAGTCAGCTGTGTACCGTCCCAAGTGTGGCTTTATTACATGTAGTTTGTTGTCTGTCTGTTCGTCTTAGTGTGTTTGCCATGTTCTGCGCAGGTGTTGTCTTATGTGTGGCTTGAGGTCTGTGTAGGGTATCGTTGTAATGTCTACAGTGTTCCTGAGTGCAGCAGCAGAGGCCCTCTCGTCTGCCAACTCGTTCCCAGCGATCCCTGCGTGTCCTGGGACCCAGCAGAGGACCAGCTCATCCTTTTCTGCATACACGGACATCATACTGTTCAATACAAGATTAACTATGTGGTTTTTGGGGGGCTTGTGCGATGACAGTGCGCGAAAAACACTCAAAGAATCTGTATAGATGATGGAATTGGGAATTTGATTTTCAAGAATGTGTCGTACAATCAGTAAAATTCCATACGCTTCTGCTGAAAAAATTGTTGTGTGCACGCTCATGGTTCTGGCTGCATTGAAATTTGGACCATGAGCAGCGCACGACACCATAGTGGAGGTTTTAGAAGCGTCACTATAAAATTCTGCACATGTGTATTTAAACTGTAAAGACAGAAAGTGCTGCAGTATTGCAGCTCGTGGTAAACGATTTTTGTCAAGTCTCATAAAAGAAAGGTGGCACGACACAGGGCGAACTTGCCAAGGCGGTAAACTGTTAGAAAAGGATGACCTGCACACATCTAAAAACGAAGCACTGAGATCCGAGGCTCACTCTCTCACTCTAAGTGAAAAGGGCAGATGAACGGCTGGGCGATTTACAAAGAGCAGAGATGTTGATGTATCGTTAAAGACAGGATAAAAAGGATGATTATTCAGCGACGAAATTTTAAAAGCATAAAGCAAGTCCATGTACGTTCGTTGGTTCTCAAGGCTCCACTTATCACACTCGACATAAAGACTCTCGGCAGGGCTTGTGCGAAAAGCACCCGAAGCAAGACGAAGGCCCAAGTGTAGCACTTGGTCCAGAATTCGCAAGGCTGTCTTAGTCGCCGACCCATACACCACACTGCCATAGTCCAAACGAGACCCAACCAAAGCAGTATACAAGCGAATTAGGAGTTCTTTGTCGGAACCATAGGATTGGTGGGAGAGAACCTTAAGTATATTCATTGTTTTGAGACATTTATTTTCAAGTTCCTTGATGTGGGGAATGAATGTGAGTTTGTGGTCAAACAAAACACCTAAGAACTTGTGCTCCTTGTTCACAGGAAGCGACACGCCATTGAGATGAATGTCTGGGTCCGGATGGACCCCGCGCTTCCTGGAGAACACAACGCAGGAGCTTTTTGCAGGATTCAATTTAAACCCATTCTTGTCTGCCCAGCCGGCAAGCTTCCTGACACCAAGCTGGACTTGACGTTCGCATATTGACATAGTACATGATTTAAAAGATATTCGCACGTCGTCTACATACATAGAATAAGAGATTGTTGGTGGCAGTGCCTTACCAAGAGAGTTCATCTTTACTATGAAGAGAGTGCAACTCAACACGCCACCTTGCGGCACGCCATTTTCTTGGACGTGAACCTTTGAGAGTGCACCACCGACTCTTACTCGGAACGTTCTGTCTTACAAGTAACTGTCAAGAGCGTTCAACATGTTACCCGAAACACCGAATGACTTGAGGTCACTAAGGATCCCATAACGCCAAGCGTATGCCTAGTCGTATGCCTTCTCAAGGTCGAAAAACACAGTTAAACAATACTGGTTATACGCGAAGGCACCCTTGATGTACGAGTCAAGAGCTACCAGTTGATCGTTCGTCGATCACCCCACCCTGAAGCCTGCCTGGCTGCTCTCGAGAAGACCGTTGTAATCGAGGAAGTACACGAGCCTGCGATTGATCATCTTCTCGAAGAGCTTGCACAGGCAGCTCGTCAGGGCTATTGGACGGTAACTTGAGGGGGACGACGGGTCCTTTCCCTCCTTCAAGAAAGCCACTACTATGGCCTCCCTCCAAGAGTGTGGAATGTGCCCCGAAAGCCATATTTTATTATATAGATGTAGAAGTGTTACAAGTGTGTCTGCGTGTAGGTGTTGTATCATTGTATATGTGATGTTGTCTGGGCCTGGAGCTGAGGGTTTACACGTGCTCAGAGCAGCCCTCAGCTCATAGAGTGAAAACTGAGTTATAAGATGTTGACCTATTGTTATCTAGTATAGGCTTCTTTTCGGCCGTTTGTTTGTGTTTCATGAAAGTGTTTGTGTAGTGTGCTGAACTGGACACGTGTTGGAAGTGTTGTGCGAGTGTGTCAGCCTGGTCTTCGTCCCCTGTTGTGCCCCTGTGTCCCCTGTTGTGCTGACCAGAGGCAGGCTGTGTGTTTTTTGTCCTTTGAGTTTGCGTATTCTTGTCCATACTTTCCGTGTGTCTCTGTAGGAGTTTATTGATCTTATGAAAGAACGCCAACTCTCTCGTTTTGCCTCATGGCACACACGTTTTCCTAACGCCTTGGCCCGTTTGAACAAAATGAGGTTACCCGACGTGAGGTACCGTCGAAAGACACCCCACGCCTTGTTCTGGGCCTCTCGCGCCCGCCTACAGTCCTCATTCCACCACGGCCTCCGCTGGTTGCGCGGGGCACCAGAGGCGTGGGGAATGAACTTTTCGGCGGCGTCGAGGATGTGCGCCGTGAGCAGTTGGGTAGCTTCTTCAACGTGTAGGTGTCCTATGGATGTGTGGCGTAGTTTGGATGTCTCTGTAAATGTATTCCAGTTAGCTCTTGCTTCATTAAACCTTATGAGAAGATGGACTGCTCGGGCCTGTACCTACATATGTTAATGAAGTGGGGAAATTGTCACTACCATATGGGTCCGTGCCCACACCCCACTCAAGAAATGGAAAGAAAATTGCAGAACCAATAGCCAGGTCAAGATGTGAGTATGTGTTGTGACCTATGTTATGGTATGTAGGCTGTTTATTGTTGAAAAGGCATGCTCCTGAAGATGTAAGGAATTTCTCTATCAGGCGACCTCGGGCATCCGTTCTGGAGGAGCCCCAAAGAGAGTTGTGTGCATTAAGGTCGCCTGTAAGAATGTATGGTTCGGGCAGCTGGTCGACCAGCGCCTCGAAGTCAGAGCTCATAAGTGCAACATCAGGAGGAATGTATATGGAGCATACCGTTATCAACCTATTAAATATTATTGTGCGGATGGCTGCAGCCTCAAGGGTGGTGTTCAAGGTGATAGGGTGGCATGCTAAGTATTTGCGGGTGATTATGCCAACACCGCCAGAAGAGTGTGTGCAGCCATCCCTGTCTTTCCTGTATACCAGGTAGCTATTCAAGAAATTTGTGTGTTTTGAATTCAGATGTGTTTCCTGGACACACATTATACTTGGCTGATTGGCATGCAGAATATAATACACGTCGTCAAGATTATTCAGAAGGCCTCTGCAGTTACATTGAACAATACTTTCTCTTCCCATTATTATGTGTTCAGAGCTACTGGTGTGTGACTATTTATGTAGGGTCTTTCGGGGCTTGGACTCTTGGAAGGGGTTTTCTGGCCTTCTCTACTGACCTGGACGTCGTAGCACGTTCCTTCCGCTGCGATGAAAGCCGGAAGGGCTCGACGTCCATGTCGTCATGTGAAGGCAAGGGGGGCCCAGCGGACTGGGCCCCCTTGACGTGGTACCCTCTCGGGTGTTCTTTGCCTGCGCTCTCAGTGCCGAAGGCGTGGGGAGCACCAAAGATGGCACAGGCAGTGAGGCGGGGGAGGGCGTCGCTGCGACTGCCTCCGTCTCCATCTCCGTGCCCTTGCGTGTGCTTTGGGCAGGTGGAGAGGAAGCAGTGGATGCAGCGGCATCCCCAACAGACGTTGTTGCCACCACAGCCGCTGCTGGGTGAGCGAGTGGTGCAGAGGCTGGTTGGGCTGCAAGAGGCAGCCCGGGGGGGGGGGCGGCGGCGGGACCAAGTCCGACTCTCGGTACTGGGTCCCTGCCGAAACAAGACGCCGCTCCGCCCCCCGGCGAGCTGCGTCGGCGTACCTCCCCAGGGGGAAAGAGGCGAACCTCTTTCGCGCCTCTGGGAAGGTGATGTTGTCGGTTACCTTAACGTTAATGATTTCCTTCTCAAGATGAAACTTTTCACAAGTGCGAGAGTATGCTGTGGACCCTGGCAATTCGGGCAGGTGAAGTTGGTTGCAGTGCAGTTGTCGGAGAGATGATCGTGGTGGGCACATTTGGCACATGTTGTTCTGCCGCGACAGGAGTTGATACCATGCCCGAACCTCTGGCACTTGAAACAGCGCCGCGGGTTCGGGATGTACGGCCGGACAGAACAACGGATGAAACCTGCGTTGACATGCTCGGGCAGTGTGCAGCGGTCGAAAGTCAGAATCAGATGTGTGGTGGCTATTTCTTTGTTGTCTCTCCTAATGACGATGCGCCTTACTGCTGTCACGCCTTGGTCTTTTAGGCCTTCGAGCAGATCAGTCTCTGTATCGGTTAGGAGATCTGACTCAGATATCACACCCTGGGAGCTGTTGAGGCTGCGGTGGGGTGTGACTCTGATATCAAGGTCTGCCATGCGGGTTTGGCTGATGAGAGTTGTGGCTTGCTGCTGCGTGTTGACCTCAACTAAGACCTCACCGGTTCTTAGTTTTTTAGCATTGTACCTCTTGCCAAGGATGGCTTCAAGAAACTTCGATACAAGGAATATAGATTGTGAAGAAAGAGGCTTGGATTTGTCAACAGATTCAACTATCAAAAACCGTGAGTAGTTGTCGGGTTTCGCGGAGTTGATGGCAGGAAGAGGTGGAAAAGATTCTTCGGTGTGGACCCTTTTCAGGGTCCGATCAGGTTTGGGGGGGGGGGGGTTCCATTTATCATATGGCATAAGAAAAAGCAGGGGACGGGGGTACTTCCTTCGCTCGGGTTACCCTGATACCGAGAGAGGTCCCGGAGCTCCCTGCCTGGTAAACAGACAGGGAGCCCATCCGCCGGAGCTTGACCTGGGCTCCGACGGCCACCGTTTGAGGTTTCTACCCTTCACCTTAAAAACACATCACCACGGTAGGTCACAGCTTATGTTGGGGGGCTCGGGGTCCGCGGTATCGCCAGTACCGTCACCATGAATACTCAAGGTGCCCCGTGCGGGGGCCTTATGAATCCTGAGTCGGGTAAAACCGTGCAGCAATCAAATTTAAACACAATTATCCACGTAAACAACGGGACAAATGCCGAGCTCATACAAATAATAAAAGACAAGTACGTCGGCTCCAATCCCCCCGTAAAGCTCCCGGACTACTCCGGACCAGAGAACACCTTACTTGACCGACCAATCACCGTCGAGGAACTCCGTGCGGTTGTTCAAAAGCTGCGGACGAAGTCGACACCGGGATCCGATGGCATATCCAACAAGACGCTTAGAAACCTCGACGAGCCTTCCCTCACTGCGCTAGCTAAATTCATGAACGAGTGCTGGTTGAAAGGCAGCCTTCCCAAAATCTGGAATACTGCAAAAATAGTCATGATACCTAAACCTGGGAAAAAGCTTCACATTGACAACTTAAGACCAATCTCTTCAACATCTTGTAGTGGCAAGCTGCTCGAACACGTCGTTCTTAACCGTATCAGCAACTACATGGACGACAAGACCTATTCCGCACATTATGATAGGGTTCAGAGCGAAGCTTTCTGCCCAGGATATTATGCTACAAATCAAACATCAATTAATCGACGGCGACAAACTTTCTCCTTTGGACACAAGGGCAATCTTAGGTCTTGACCTCACCAAGGCTTTCGATAGCGTCAGACACGAAGCGATACTAGACGGGCTAGCCAAGATAGCCCCGGGGAAGCGAGTATACAATTACATCCGAGAGTTCCTTACAAACAGGACTGCTTCCCTTTCCGTCGGCAACATTGAGTCGGGTGACTTTGCTCTGGGTGGTAGGGGTACACCTCAATGGTCTGTGCTCTCCCCATTTCTTTTCAACGTCTCACTCTTAGGCCTGCCCGAGAGATTAAGCAACATCAAAGGCCTTCACCAGTCTGTACGCCGACGACATTACTCTGTGGATCGGCGGCGGCAGCGATGGCCACATTCAAGACACCCTACAAAAGGCAGTAGACATTGTGCAAAATTATGTTCGAGAACGAAGACTGGACTGTTCTCCTCAAAAATCCGAGTTGCTCATCTACCGGCCTACCAGTAGGGGACGGAAGAGAGACCCATCGAATCTCGACATCTGCGTCTATGCCAACAACCAGAAGACCCCAGTTGTCAACAGCATTAGAATCCTCGGCCTACGACTGCAATCGAATGGTCACAACAAAGAGACAATCCTTCATCTCGAGAAGAGCACTCAGCTCACCATGCGACTCATCTCCAGAGTGGCAAACAGGAATAGAGGTATGAAGGAAGACACGCTCATACGGCTGGTACAAACCTTCGTAATTAGTAAAATCACCAACAGCATTCCTTTCTTACAGCTCAAAAATGACGAGAAAGTAAAAATTAATGGCTTAATTAAGAAAGTTTATAAACAAGCAATGGGATTACCTGTTACCACACGCAACGAACGCTTCGAAGCACTAGGCATCAGTAACTCGATTGAAGAACTAATTGAAGCGCAACAAACAGCCCAATTAGAACGGCTATCTAAAAGCAAAACGGGAAGACACATTCTGCAGTCACTAGGAATCCGAAATGGAAGTTCCCTCCCAAATCAAGTTGACCTCCCACACGAATGGCGAAAATACATTCGCATCGCGCCACTACCAAGGAATATGCATCCAGAGATAAATGTGGAAAGAAGACAAGCTAGAGTACCAGCCCTTGACAAACGTCTCCAAACCCATTGTGAGCCACGGGAGATTGTCTACGTTGACGCAGCCGACTACTACAACGGCGGCTCTTGTATCAACGCCATGGCAATTGCAGTCGTCAGCAATGACGGCGTCACGGTGACGTCAGCATCCACGCCGGCCAAACATCCCACTCAGGGAGAGGAAATGGCCATAGCCCTTGCTATAAATTCTACCCGCGCAACCACAATTATAAGCGACTCGAAGTCCGCCATTCTTAACTTCTCGAAAGGCAGGATCTCCCCTGCAGCAGCCTCATTGTTAGAGAAGTCCCCTAACCAAAGAAAAATCCTTTTGGTATGGACTCCGGCCACTGCGGCCTACAGGGGAATCAACTGGCCCACGCAACCGCTCGAGCTGTGGTCAACCGAGCTGTGTTGCCTACGACGCCACCCAGACCACCATCATCCCCACACAAGACGTCGCAGGAAAGCCAAGAACAAGTACACGTTACGAGATCTCACAAAGACAGGCTAGTCACATACAGGGATATAATAAATCACTACAGGTTATCCAGATGCAAATATCCACCCGCCAACCACAGCCTTTCCAGGATAGAGGCAGTCACGTGGCGACGGTTGCAGACGAACACTTTTCCGAGCCCTGTTTCTTTCAACCGCTGCTACCCAGACCTTTACTCAAACCTCTGCACTTTATGCAACAGCACAGCGGACCTACACCACATGATATGGTCCTGCCATAAGCTCCAAAAAAATACGAATGGCTATAATAGCAAATCCGATATAGATACACTTAGAAGCTACAAAATTAAGACTGCAGAACAATGGGAGACTGTTCTGCTCAGCTCAACACTGGAGGCACAACTGACAGCAGTCCAGATGGCCGAAGCCACCGCGAGGATCCAAGGAATCCTGGCTGACGGATGAGGGAGGGAGACCGTCCAAGTCGTCTACCCTTCAGAACCCATCTCGAGCATCAAGTAAAGTCATCTCTGTCTCTCTCTCTCTTGGTGATGTTGAAAGCATTTTTCAGTTATGACTGTACTCCAGTGATTCGGGCACTCGGTAAATTCCAGCATTCTCTCCGGTGCCTTGAAATCTGAATTAACGGTGTTTTAAAGTAATTTCCGCTTCGTCTACACCAAAAAAAATACACTTGAAAATCATCAGTGAAATCTTTGTCGCCCCACGAGGAATCTGTGTCGCCGCTGCTGCAGCTAATTTTATTGCATACATACATCGCGATCGTTTCCTTATTCCCTATGTGTAATCGCTCAGCTTTATTGGAAACTCGGATGCAGACGGTCATGCATTCAACGCACCAGAACACTGTTTCCAGAGCACCTCACCGTTTCTCATACTCCTCAAGAAGCGAGCAGCAGGCCTTCCAGGCACGATAAAATCAGTACCTCGTCTCACACGCACCACCACATAAACTGCCGTCACAGCCTTGGGGGGAGAAGCTTTCCTCAGTTCAGTCACTGTCACTTAAAGCAACGCAAGAAGTAAGGAAATCATTGAGCGGGGATGCCATCGAGATAGCGCGAAACTGGCCGCGTTATCCTTTCCGCTGTCCGTGCCTTTTAAACCGTACAAAGGAGTCGGCACCGACGCACAGGTAGCGCCGCCGTTCGGTCGAGTAGCCAGTGCATACACCCTATAGATTGCTGTTGTCCACTTCTGCCTAAGGATTCTTGACTGAAGCTGTGGGTACCATGTAAAAAAATAATTCTACGCTGTGAACAGGACTGCAAGCACTTTGTTGTGACTCGGTACAAATCGATGATGATGTTTGGAGTTTAATGGCGCAAGGCCGACTAAGGGCAAAGAGCGCCAAACAATAGTGATTACATGAAAGTGGCATGGAAGTATAAGTAGAACATTTCACTAAAAATAAACCAAGTAAAAGACAACGTAATGAAGATGACTGGTGTAAAGGGCCAGGTTGTCAACATGCATGATAAGAAATGAGATGTAAAAATTTTACGTCGGTAAGAAACTCGAAACGCGTTTGATTGAAAACATGGCTTCATCTCCTAAGAAGTATGACGGGTGTGGTGGAATATGTCGCGTGTGTAGTTGTGGGAAGTATTTGTGTCGTGTTGTGTCAAGTGCCCTACATTGTATAAGGATGTGGATCACGGATAAGGCCTCTCCGCACCTGCTGCACAGAGGTCTTGGAGACCCCGTGAGAAGGTGCGAGTGCGTTGCATGAGTGTGCTCTATCCGTAATCCAGCCAAGGCGACTTCAGTGTATCTATTACGTGTGTCGGTGGTGTATGGTCCCAAGTGTGGTTTTATTACGTGTAACTTGTTGTCTGTTTGTTCACTCCAGTGTGTTTGCCATGTTTTGCGAAGTTGTCTGATATGTGTGGTTTCACGTCGGTGTAGGGTAATGTGGTTATGTCTACTGAATTCGTGAGTGTAGCAGCAGCAGCCATTCGGTCCGCTGCTTCATTCCCGGCTATACCACAGTGGCCAGGGACCCAGCAAAGAACCAGTTCAAATTTGCGTACATACACAGACATAATACCCTTGACGATCAGATTGACAACGTGGTTTCCGAAGGCATTGTTAACGACAGTGCCCGCACAACACTGAGGGAATCTGTATAGATAATGGATTGTGGGATGTGGCTTTGAAGTATATGATTGACAACAAGAAGTACACCGTAAGCCTCTGCCGTAAAGATACTAGTATGACTATTCAGAGTTTTGGTGACACTAAGGCCGGGCCAATGCGCCGCGCAGGACACAGAGGTGGAAGTCTTAGAAGCATACGTATAAAATTCAGAGCACTCATACTTCTGCTGCAAATACAAGAAATGCTGCAGAATTGCACATGTGGGGGCTCGTTTTTTATCTACATGTGTGAATGATGTGTCGCATGAGACAGGGCGGAGATGCCATGGTGCTATGAAATCTGTTACAGAACTTTGGATGGTATAGAAAAAGGAGACAGCAAGCTCTGACGCTTCCTCTCTAACTCTGTAAGAGATGGGCGCAGAGAACGATGGTCGATTTAGAAGGAGTTCAGTCATGGAGGTATCATGAAAAACTGATTTAAAAGGATGGTGAGGCATGGATGAAATTTTAAAAGCATAAAGGAGGTCTGTGTATGCTCGCTGACGTTGTAGGTTCCATTTGTTGCACTCTACATACAGGCTTTCGACTGGACTAGTCCGAAAGGCGCCACACGACAAGCGGAGCCCTAGATGAAGCACAGGGTCCAGCATTCTGAGGGATGTTTTAGTGACCCATACACAACGCTGCCATAGTCCAATCGTGAACCTATCAAGCTGGTAAAAACACGCAACAGAAGCTGCTTGTCAGCACCAAAAGAGATGTGCGAGAGAACCTTCAGGATATTCATTGTTTTTAAGCATTTATGTTTTAGTTGTTTTATGTGTGGGATGAATGTGAGCTTTTCGTCAAAGATTATACCTAAAAACTTGTGTTCCTTTTTTGCAGGAATCGAGACACCATGGAGTTGAATGTCTGGATCCGGTCGGATGCCACGCCTCTTGGAAAACAAGACACAAGCGCACTTCCCTGGATTAAATTTAAAACCGTTGCTATCTGCCCAACCAGCTAGCTTGTTAACACCAAGCTGGACCTGGCGCTCACAGACAGACAAGTTACAGGATTTAAAGGAGAGCTGAACGTCGTCTACATAGATTGAACAGGAAATCGACGGTGGCAGCGCCTTCCTAAGGGAATTCATTTTCACAATAAAAAGGGTGCAACTTAAAACTCCACCTTGCGGCACTCCATTTTCCTGCACATGAACCCTAGAGAGTGCAGTTCCAACTCGCACACGAATGGTTCTTTGAGACAAGTAGCTGGCAAGTGTGTTCATCATGTTACCTGCCATGCCGATGGACTTGAGGTCGCTTAGGATGCCATACCGCCACGCGGTATCGTACGCTTTTTCTAGATCAAAGAATACTGTCATACAGTACTGCTTATGGAGGAAAGCATCTCTTATATACGCCTCTAATGCAACGAGTTGATCGTTGGTAGATCGCCCCGGCCTGAAGCCTGCCTGGCAGCTCTCGAGAAGACCATTGTACTCTAAGAAGTACACGAGTCTCCTGTTATCATCTTCTCAAAGAGCTTACACAGACAGCTTGTCAGGGCAATGGGACGATAACTGGTGGGAGAGGAAGGGTCCAAGAGGGACGAGGTTTGGGCCTGTCCTTCCCTTCCTTAGGATAGCCACTACTATGACCTCTCTCCAAGAGCAAGGAATGTGCCCCGAAAGCCATATGTTGTTGTATAGATGTAGGAGTGTTTCAAGAGTGTCTGGGTGTAGGTGTTGTATCATGGTGTATGTAATCTTATCTGCGCCTGGAGCTGAAGGTTTGCACGTGCTCAGGGCAGCCCTCAACTCATAGAGAGTGAATTCAGAGTTGTAAGAAGTTTTTGATTTGTCTTTGTCGTGTAAGGGCTTTTTTTCAACAGATGTTTTGTCATGAAAGTGTTTGTGTAGTGTGCTGAGCTGGACACTTGTTCAAAGTGTTGTGCAAGCGTGTTGGCCTGGTCTTCGAGTGTGTCCCCTGTTGTGCTAACCAGGGGCAGGCTGTGTGTCTGTTGTCCTTTTAGCTTGCGTATCCGTGTCCAGACTTTGTGAGTGTCGGTGTATGAGTTGATGGAAGTGAGGAAGGCGCGCCAACTCTCTCGTTTCGCCTCACGACGCACACGCTTCTTAAGAGCCTTTGCCCGTTTAAAGGAAATGAGATTATCTGGCGTGGGGTACCGGCGAAGGACACCCCACGCCTTGTTCTGGGCCTCTCGCGCCCGCCTACAGTCCTCGTTCCACCAGGGCCTCCTTGGGTTGCGGGACGCACTGGAGGCCTTGGGCATAGACTTTTCGGCGGCGTCGAGTATGTGTGCCGTGACGAGTTGGGCTGCTTCCTCCACGTGTAGGTGTTTTATGGTTGTGTGGTGTAGTTTAGATGTTTCTGTGAATGTACTCCAGTTTGCTTTTAATTCATTAAACCTGTTATGGGAAGATGGACTGCTCGGGCCTGTACCTATATAAGTTAATGAAGTGGGGAAATGGTCACTACCATATGGGGCCGTGCCCACACCCCACTCAAGACATGGAAAGAGAATGGCAGAACCAATAGCCAGGTCAAGATGTGAGTATGTGTTGTGACCTATGTTATGGTATGTGGCTGTTTATTGTTGAAAAGGCATGCTCCTGAAGCTGTAAGGAATTTCTCTATCAGGCGACCTCGGGCATCCGTTCTGGAGGAGCCCCAAAGAGAGTTGTGTGCATTAAGGTCGCCTGTTAGAATGTACGGTTCGGGCAGCTGGTCAACCAGCACCTCGAAATCAGAGTTCAGAAGTGCAAAATTAGGAGAGATGTAAATAGAGCATACCGTTACCAACCTATTAAATATTATCGTACGGATTGCTACAGCCTCAAGGACAGTGTTCAGAGTGACAGGGTGGCAGGCTAAGGATTTCTGGGCGACAATTGCCACACCTCCTGAAGAGTGTGTGCAGCCAACCCTGTCCTTTCTGAATACCATGTACCTATTTAAGAAATTCGTTTGTTTGGAATTGAGGTGGGTTTCCTGGAGACACATGATACTCTTTCGGGGCTGTTATTCTAGGATTTTTAGGCCTGTCTGTCGGCTTGGACATCGGAGGCCGCTCCTTGCGCTGCGTTGCAGGCAGAAACGGCGCGACATCCATCTCCTCGTCGGATGCAAGAAGGGTTCCCGGCGGACCAGGCCCCTCGGACTTGGCCCCCTTTCGGGAGCCCTTCGTTTGAGCCGCCACCGCCGAGGGCGTCCGGGACACCAAAGGTGGCACATGAGCTGCGGTGGCGGTGGGAGCCGATGCGGGGTCCCCGGTGTCCATCCGGTCGGCACCCTCCAATGCACTGGAGGATGGGGAGGCAGAAGCGGGAGCGGCACCGGTCCCTACAGAAGAGAGAGAGAGAGAGAGAGAGAGAAGCTCTTTATTAGAAAACAGAGTGTTTAGCCGGCGTACAAAATCGCCTTCATGCTACTCTGTTAGGGGAGGGGGAAAAGGAAGAAAGGCCCAAGAGAGAGGAGGGCAGAAAAGAGATGCAAGCTGAGAGAGGGACCAACGAAATTAAGTAAAAGGGCAAGAGCGAAAGTCTCAGAGTGAAGAGATTTAAAGTTTTTGAATTAAGCCAGTGTCGCTGAGGTACGAAAACAGAAATTTTAGGGCTAGGCGTTGCTGAGAAGAAGACGGCCAGGGCCCTAAAATGGTTTTTAAGGTCACTGGTCCTTGCGTATGACCTATGCGTGCAATGTTCTGTAGCAAAGTTGATCTAGAGTCCTTGTAGGCAGGACAGTAAAGTAAAAGATGCTGAATTGTGTCTTCCGATGCACAGTTGTTGCACTTGGAGGCGGTAGATAGTCCAACGCGGAAACGGTAGCTGTTGGTGTAAGCTGCATTAAGTCGGAGCCGATGAAATAATGTTTCTAGATGACGGGGGAGCTGGTGAGGAAGTCTTGACGACAGCTGAGGGTCAAGGGAGTAGAGAAACTTGTGGTGGTGGGTAGGATCTGACCACATTCTGTTTCTCTCTGAAAGGGCGTAACGTGTGGCCATGGTGGAAGCGTCGTGTTTGGTAAAAAATGTTCTTCGTATATTTCGGCAGGTGTGGCCTGCAGAGGCAGCGTCATCAGCTTTTTGGTTTCCCGTTGTGCCCAGCGCCTACTGCAAGGTGATGTAGATAGAGAATATCTTGAACGGCAAGTTCATACGTGAAGTGCTTGCCGCTCTTAAGGAGGCACTGAAGGGCAGGTTTAGAGTCAGTGAATATGGACCATTCGTTGGGCTCTTGACGTAGGATATAGCGGATTGCCTCTTTGAGGGAGTGTAGTTCAGCTGATGTCGAGGACGTTGGTCTGTCTAAACGGTAGGAAAAGAGTTTACCAGTCGACGGGACGAATAGTCCAGAGGAGGAACTTTGCGGCAGCGAAGACCCATCAGTGAAAAGATGAACCCTGGTGGAATGCAACCTGTGCATGTAGTCCAAAGCCAGATGGAGCAGTTCATCCTGAGGCGTTATCTTCTTAGATGTCATCCCTGGGATGCCTAAACCTATACGAGTAGACGCTAATGTCCAGGGCGGAAACTGAGATGGCATTGCTCGCGGTGGTTGCGTCGTTTTGGGAAGGCACAAAGGTCTTATAGCATCTCCGAACCCAGAACTCTGGGCCGCAGTGATCCTGCTCAGACAGTGGGGTGTAGGTTGAAGTAAATGCCGGTAGTGGACACGGAGCGACTCCTGTAACATGAGTGCGTCCAGAGGCAAGCAACGAGCTTCAGCGATGGTCCCGGCACCCGAAGAACCTCTGGGTAGTCCAAGACGAATGCGCAGGCTGTTCCGTCGAGCCGCTTCTAGCTTCATTTTGTTAGTAGGCGCTGCTTGGTGTAGTAAGGGAAGGCTATAGCGTATGAGGCCATCGACGTAAGCTTTGTGAAGCTGTAGCATCGACCCGCAGTTGCTGCCCCAGCGGGAACCGGCAAGGTATCTCAGAACCTGAGACGTCGCAGAGATGCGGGCACACAGTCTTTTTATCTCAGGTGACCAGGAGAGGAGAGATTACGGTGGATGATTACGCCAAGATACTTGTGGGTCCGGGCGTACGGCAGGGCTCGTCCACTCAGCAGAATTGGGTACTGATCCATGCACTTCCTTGTAAACGCCACTGCAACGCTTTTCTCATGCGATAGGTGAAGTCCACGAGCAGCAAGGTAGGTTGAAATGGAAAAGAGGGCCTTCTGGAGACGTTGCTGAGTGGTGCGTCGGGAGCGTGCTGCGTGCCAGATACAAATGTCGTCTGCGTATATCGTGATCTTAACTCCCCGCGGTAGGCACCGTTTCAGCTCTATGAGAGTCAAATTAAATAGCAGTGGACTTAAAACAGCTCCTTGTGGAACACCTTTTTCGACGGGGAAACGTGATGTGTCACCATCCGAAGTGCGCATGAAAAAGCTGATGTCCAGCAAGGTAATCCTCGATCCAGGCGTAGAGTCTTCCTCCAAAGCCATGTACTGCAAGAGCAGTTAGAATGGCTGTGTGTGTGACAGAGTCGTAGGCAGCTTTTATGTCTAAAAAAATTGCGATTGGTATGCGGCTAGAATACAATTGCTCCTCGACTGACGAGATAAGGGCAATTATATTGTCAATAGACGATCTGTGCCTACGGAATCCATTCATCTCTTGCGGGTAAAGGCGTCGGCTTTCGAGAAACCAGGACATTCTTTTATGTACCATCTTCTCCATCAGTTTCCCAATACAGTTCAACAGAGCTATAGGCCGAAAAGAGGAATAACACGTGGGCGGCCGGCTAGGCTTTAGAACAGGAGTAATTTGGGCGAGCTTCCAATCAGAGGGCAGCGTACCGCTCACCCAAGAGGAATTGTAGAACTCTAGGAGACGGAGCAGGGCATTGTGAGGCAAGTGCGTGAAGGTTGCGTAACTAACACCATCCGGACCTGGACACGACTTGGTTTTTACATCGGAGATTGCAGCTGTCAGTTCTTGCAATGTAAAAGGCAGGTCCAGTGCTGGAACGGCTGATTCTGGAGGCCTAACAGGTGGAAGTGTATTCAGCGCTGATGAGGAGAGGATCTTGCAATATTCCTCTGCGACCAATTTCAAAGAGGAGTGCTCGTGCAGTGAGAGGGCAAAAAAAGGGCGCAGCTGCTTAGGTTGCGTGCGTAACCCTTTGACAACACGCCAGATGCGCGTCAACGGTGTGTGAGTATTTAACGTTGCACAAAAGTTCCTCCACCGTTGTCGCTGAAGCTTGTATAGGTGACGCATTACATGTCTCTGAGCCCTTCTAGAAGCTCGTAAATCTTCTAGAGATTTTGTACGGAGGGCTTTTAGCTCCGCACGGCGACGAATGGCACATAATCTTTGGTACTCAGCGTCATTATTGGGTTGATTCCAGCGTTTTGTTCTTAAGCGTGTGGAATTCCGAAAACAGTGAAGTATCGCTGGGATAATTTCGTCATCTCGAGTCGCTGCCGTAATACAGGTTCGTATGGCTTCCACGAAAGCTCTCCAGTCTGTGCGCGCGAATTATTCTTTGTAAGTCTGAGAGCGCGAGTGACGAGTTGATATCAAAATCGGGTAGTGGTCACTTCCTCTTGCCTCTAAGTCTGTGCACCACGTGAATTTTGCGGAAAAGCCAGCAGTGACGAATGATAGATCGATACAGCTGGTTGTTTTGAGGGATTTCAGGAAGGTAATGCTGCCATCGTTTAGGGGTTCAATGCCATGTCTAATTAGGATGTCCGCGAGTTTTGCACCACGTAGGCTTGTCTGGGAACTGCCCCAAATTTCATTATGAGCGTTAAAGTCCCCACAGATAATGTGCGGCTTGTCAGTCGACGTGATGAGGTTGTCCAGCCTGGTCTCATCAAACTTGGCGTTGGGTTGTAAGTACGCTGCGATAATTGTGAAAGTCTGAGAACCAATAATTGTAGTTGCGCAGACGTACTCATTTGTTTCGTGCGGTGAGACTGGAATTTCAACTGCCGGAACGTCAGTACGGAACCCGATAAGAAGCCGGCTTGTACCGCTTACTCGTTGTGAGTGGATGAAGTAGTAACCACTCAAGCGGAAATTCTGATCTACTCGTGACTCTGAAATGACAACTAATGGGAATTGGTAAGTGTGAAGAAGCTGACGTAGATCACCGAGCTTCGACCTCAGAACACGAGCGTTCCACTGGAAAATGGTGCATCGTTTTAGGTGACTGTTCAATGACACTGTTGGCGATGGTGATGCCGTCATTGTTTCCCGATGGTGAACGGCACACCAGGTAGGGAGCAAGATGCTGCTAGCAGAGGTTCCAAAGCCATGATAGCAGCAACTTCAGGCAAACCGCTTGCGGATGGTATGGCGGACATAAGAGCTTTGAGTGCCGCAAATAACAGGGGAATTATCACTTTACTCAAGTCGACTTGCGTTGTAGGAGCGTGGGTCTCCGCTGGTGGTTCGGTTGCACGCTGAGTCGCAATGGGTAGCACAGGAGTAACGACAGCTCGTGTCGGTTGTTGTTTTTCTTCAGGCTGGGGCTTTTTGGGGCTTTCTCGAACAGTACGTGCATAGGACTTTTTCGTTGTTGCGTTTGTGTGTGTTGAAAGCGAACCCTGAGTGGAGCTGGGTGTTGCACAAACTACTTCTGGATTTGGGGGCGGCTCGCGTTGTTTGGGAGCCCTTCCTTGAAGTTGCTCAACTGCGCGTGCAAGAGTGGCGGCTTTTTTCTTCGGGCAGGCACCGAAGGTTGCAGGATGTGGTCCATCACAGTTCGCACATCGAGGGTGCGCGCGCGAAGTGCAGTCTTTGTACGAGTGCGGGCCTGCGCATATTTTGCATCGGAAGGGCCCATTGCAGTGCTTCGCAATATGACCGTGCCTTTGACATTTGAAGCACTGGGTTGCTGTTCCCAAGTATTCCTCAACGGGATAACTGCAGAAGCCAAGGAAAATGCGCTTTGGTAATGCAGAGCCGTTTGGGAACTCCAGAAGCACTGTTTTTCGGCGACGCTCTGCCACTACACCATTTTCCCCCCATCATAAGAGACTTGCCTTTTGGCAGATGTAACACCTTGATCTCTCAGGTAGGAAAGGAGTTCTTCGTCCGTGTACTCAAGAGGGACGTCATCAATATTTCCAGACGTCGCTGAATAGGAACGTGGTAGACGTGCTTGGACCGTCATGCCAACCAGCTCTGTCACGGCAAGAAGACGGTTGGCAGTGTTGAGAGTCGATACGGTGACGACAAGGCCACCGTCCTTGTTGAAGCGATGCGTAAGAACTTTTTCCTGGGCAGTCGAGACGACTGCCGATGCAAGCAAATTGGGATTGAGCCTCCAGAAGGAACAACCTGGTTGCGTTGGTTGAATTACAACTGGGATGCCGGTGGGCCTAGACTTCTTATATCTGACTACAGTAAATGCAGCCTGACTTTCCTCTTCAGCTGCATGTCCATCTCCGGTTGTGTGGCGTTGTAACTCCTCGATGGCGCGCTTTTTCATGGCTGGCGGATCATGTTCATTGAGTAAAACGTTGTCCTCCGGTGACAAGGACGCTGTACGATGCTGTCCTTCCGTTGTAGCCATGGTAGAAGCCTCCATCATTACGGCATGAGGCACCAGTGATGGCGGCCCCCCGCTTAACAGCAGGGACCGCTTATTGGGACCATGAATGGCTCTCTTGGCTAAGTTTTTCCGGTTCGCCGTCGTCCTTAGTCGTTTATAACGCCATACTGCACAGCAGAATGAGGCGGGAAGCTTTGCAATGGCAGAAAGAAATGAAAACTCACAGAGCGGCGAAAGCAGTGGACCGGCTAGCCCGTTCTTCGTCTTCTTTCCCCCCTACAGAAGAGGTTGTCACCACAACCGCTGCTGCCTCAGCAAGCGGCGAGGCGACGGATTGGGCTGCCTGAGGCACCCCAGGGGGGGGGGGGGGCGGGAGAGGGACCAGGTCAGACTCGCTGAACTGCGTCCCTGTGGACACCAGACGCCGCTCCGCCCCCCGGCGAGCCGCGTCGGCGTACCTCCCCAGGGGGAAAGAGGTGAACCTCTTTCGCGCCTCTGGGAAGGTGATGTTCTCAGTTACCTTCACATTAATGATCGCCTTCTCCTGCTTAAACTTCTCGCACGTTCGAGAGTATGCGGCATGGGGTCCCTGGCAGTTGGCGCAGGTGAGGGTTGATGGTGGACATTTATCAGAAGGATGATCATGCTGAGAGCACTTTGCGCAGGTCAGACGACCACGGCAGGAGTTGGTTCCGTGCCCGAACCGCTCGCACTTAAAGGGGCCCTGAAAGGCATTTTGAGCACACTAAATGAACTAGCGCAACCGTTAGATTGGGTCGTCAACGTCCTCTGTGCCATGCATTACTCTTTTACGCGCAGCGGAAAGCTCACACTTTTGTTGCAAAGTTTGTCGTTTTTTTCTCACCCTTTCCTTCGTGTTTTTGGACGCCGCCATCTTCACATGTCTACATCATCGATTCCCAGATGTTCGTCATGAGCTAGACATCCTGCTATTGGGCGGCTTTTTCACGCACTTCCGGCAAAGAGATGAGTCGTCTGCTCAGCGTCGGCTCGCCGGCTGATCTGCCAGCGGAGTGCCGGAGTACTTGGGCATTTTACGACAAACGAAACAAGTGTAAAACAAACGCTTAACCGTTTGTATTGAATGCAACACGGCCATAACACGAAATGGATATTCTCTTACCTGAGTACGTTCCATAAAGAAAGCGTTCAAGCCCCGTGGCACTTCTTTCGTGCAATCGCAGAGAACGCCCTGAGCCGAATGCCCGGGTTTGACGCATACATTTTATTCAGCTTCAAAACAATCCAGAGATGCGTTTCTAACGAATACAACGTCACAACATGCGTTGAAAGTCTGAACCACGATTGACAGAGGATGGGTTGCCTCCTGCCCGTCGTAAATTCGGTACTCACCTCGCGCGCGGTTTGCGGGGACGAACAGCAAGTCACTTAACTCTGGCGCACAAGCCGATGGCTTTTAGCCACGCACACTGCACATACCCCATGCGAGGTTGAGCGTACGTCACTCGAGAAAGATTATCCAGACCATGGGAAGAACTATCCACCCGCAGAAGCACAACGTCGCATTTCATCGCGAAACAAAGGCGTCCACAACACACACACCATCGCCTCCTGTAATGCCAAACGCATCTCGCACTTCCCAATAGGAGTGGGTGGTACGCCTGCAGTGCCCACATGTCGCGAGGTGGGGCCCCAAGCTGAACCGGGATCACGGAACCGTAACTGACTTCTGGAGCGGTTTGTGCCTTGTTGCCAAGGCAACCGATGTTTGAGATTGTCAAAGAATAGAAAGCTCAGAGCCGCGGCGGAGAATGTTTTGCCAACGTTGCCGCTCTCCACCATGCGTCGCCCCAAGCTGAACTGGTCACATGATTGAAGCGTTTTCTGCACGGGTTCTGCATCGGTTTAATATGACTTTTTCACATGCCGCCGGCAGGAATTACCACCGCCGCAAAATAAGACCCGGCACCAGCGGGGCCACATCTGATACGGCGCTTTTTGGATAAACAGTGCGCGGTGCATCAAGGGAACGAGCGCACGACCCTCCCCGTGCGGCTGCGAGTTCGCCGCCGATAAAAAGTCATGTGCCGCCAGCAACGTACACCGCGAAAGGGCAAGGCCAGGCCGCCGCATACATGCGGCCAGATTTTTCGTTCGCTTTTCCAGCCTTGAGCGGAGTGCGTGCGGGATTCATGGTGTCAACAAAACTTGCCCGTAGCAGACGAGTCTGAGCAGCGCAATAGCGGAAGTACGTCACCGCTGCGGAGCGCAGCATCATGGGAGGCAAGGCTGGCGCGCCGTCAACAGCGGAGAGTAAGTCGAAAGGAGGAGGAAACTCGGAGCGACGATAATGCGCGGTTTTTGATTTACGATTTCTCAGCTAATACTCATCGCTTTAACAAAATTCTTGCGGGAGGAGATTGCAAATACATTGCTTTATTTGGGTGCATGTACGTCCATGCATCGGCGGAAGGTATTTCAGGACCCCTTTAAAGCAGCGGCGCGGGTTTGGAATGTAGGGCCGGACATTACAATGTACAAAACCTGCATTGACGTACTCTGGGAGTGTGGACCGGTCAAAAGTAAGGATAATGTGCTTGGTCGAAACTACTTTGTCATCCCTCCTCATAGTTCTGCGCCTCACAGCTGTCACGCCCTGATTTCTCAGGCCCTCCAGCAGGTCAGCATCTGTCTCATTCATCAGGTCTAGTTCAGAGATGACACCTTGAGTACTGTTCAGGCTCCGGTGGGGTGTCACCCTGATTTCAAGATTGGCTATGCGAGTTTGTTCAAGGAGGATCTTTGCATGCTGTTGGTTGTGTACTTCAACGAGGATTTCTCCAGTTCTTTGTTTTTTGGCCTTATATTTGTCACCAATGATGCCCTCCAGAAATTTCGATACTAGGAACACGGACTGTGATGCAAGAGGCTTTTCTTGGTCACTGGATTCCAACACCAAAAAACGGGGGTAGTTATCGGGCTTTGGAAGACTGAGGGTTGGAAGTGGCGGAAATGAACCTTCGGTGCGGCCCATTTTCAGGGGCCGATCATGTTTGGGGGGGGATTTACGATTTACCATATGGCATGTAAAAGAAGCAGGGGACGGGGGTACTTTCTTCTCAAACCTTACCCTGATAGCCTGAGAGGTCCCGGAGCTCCCTGCCTGGTAAACACACAGGGAGCCCATCCGCCGGAGCTTGACCTGGGCTCCGACGGCCACCGTTTGAGGCTTCTACCCTTCACCTTTAAACACATCACCACGGTAGGTTACAGTTTATGTTGGGGGCTCGGGGTCCGCGGTGTCGCCAACACCGTCATCATGAATACTCAAGGTGCCCCGTGCGGGGGACTCGGTACAAATCCAAAAACCTAATTTCTTAAAGGGACACTGAAGTGATTTGTAAACATTGCAGGATTACTAGCGCAAATTGTAGTCCGGAGTCCCTAGGTCATGTTTCGACCACTCTGGGTGCGTTTACGCGAATTTATTTAGTAGAAAAATCAATTCGAAAATGCTGTCCTGCTCTCTGCATCCTCGCCCATTTTCGGTGGCGTTTTCGTGTGACGTCAGGAAAAAATTACTTGGCTTGACTGCGCTATTGCACGGCTCGCCGACCTTCTGACAGAGTCAGTCAGAATAGCGTTTAGTCCGCCAGCCCACAACGGGTCGTCGCAATTCGTTCGGTCAGTTGAAACTTAGCCAAGACATGTTTCTGAATGCACGAATGTGCATTTCTTTGGCTTGTTAGTTTGTACACTATATCAGGCTCAAAATTCCAGGTGGCTCCACACAAATGCTGCAGAAGTGCACATGCGACGCTTCGCTGACTGGTGCGCTAGTAGGAAAAATCTAAGGCCAATTGAAGGTACAGTGGAACCCCGCTGATACGTCCCCCTGACTTACGACGACCCGCTTCTTGCAACGGATCACCGAGGTCCCGGCAAACGCCCCATAGAAACAATGCATTAAAAACCCCGATAATATGACACTCGTGTGCACGCGGTCCGCTTCATACGACATACCCGCGCGGAGAAACCGGCGCTTTTCCGATATATTACACCGTGTCGCCGACTCGTCCTGACCTTCTTTATTCTTCACCCCCGTTTGACGCTACTTGATGTGCAAAGGTCCTTAGGCGGGCCAGACCCCTTACTGAACGGACGCAAGCCAAGGAGGCGGGTACTCGGGAGCGGAAGTTAACCTGCGACGGCTCCACACAGTAGCACTATGCCAACGCGCGAACAGCGAGAATTCGAAGTTCAGGTGGCAGGTGGACCGTAGATTTGAAGCTCCTGTTGAGCCGCCGACGAACGTGCAAACACATACGAAGGCAGCCCCACGGTGATGACCCGACAGCCGCTTTCCCCGCCTGCTCGATACAAGTTTCTTCCTTTCACGACGCTCTTTGTCCCTATACCTCTGCTCTCTGCTTATCACAACCCGATTTTTCACTCCGCTCACTTCTTTGCGAGAGTGCCTCAATCCACACGCGTCCGCCGCAAAGGCGACACATAATACAGGAGGGGTGGGGGAGACACGTACCCGTTGGCACCGCCATTTTGGGTCCCTCGCTGGCCACCGCAGCAAGTCACTGTAGCAAGACCATGCGATAATTTTCGCGGCAACACCGTTTACTTGTGAAGGTTCAATTAACCTATCTATTTTGCGTTATTGGTTCTTGTGGGAAACGAAAACAGCTATGTGTTCACCACTATGACTGAACAGCGTTGGCACGGAACCGTTAAAGGGATGTCTCCACCATGTAC
This sequence comes from Haemaphysalis longicornis, assembly GCF_048455015.1. Taxonomy (NCBI): domain Eukaryota; kingdom Metazoa; phylum Arthropoda; class Arachnida; order Ixodida; family Ixodidae; genus Haemaphysalis; species Haemaphysalis longicornis. Next base: position 11,527,649 of record NW_027526295.1, read on the forward strand.
GGCAATGCTGTTTTTGTTCATCTCTGCCTTGTATTATCATTCGTTTCGCTTGGCCTTGGCAATGTCACACTCGCCGTTTCCTCTCTCAATTTGCTCGACAACGTCGGCCTTAGATCGTGTAGCGCGATATACTTGGCTGGCGGGCTAGTTGGACGCTATAAAAGGAAGGGAGCACAACGTAGGCGTTGCTTTTTTAAAACTTGGGATTTCAGCTGAAGGTCGCAAATAACGCGAACACGCGCTAAATACAGTAGTTTAAATACGTTTTTAGCCCGCCTGTCGTGTGAGATGATTTACTAGGCCGGCATTTACCCGCACTCCGGTCGTACGACACCCTGGTCTTATGACGCTTTCTCGCGGCCCCTTGAAAGTCGTATTATCGGGGTTCCACTGTACTAAGGAAACAGAAATCAACTGAAACTTTTACCATATGGCATAAAACTATGGTGCAGGAAGGAATTTTTTGCGCTGGGTGAACGAGCACAGCGGTCAGCAGAACGACCGCATATCTGTGAACACTTTGCTGTCCAAGGAATGCAATTGCTAGACGTGAGATATTGTGGAAATTTGGGGGACGCTTACTGCACGAGCGCTGTACCACATATAGTCATGTAAGCTGCGTGAAATGCTAAAACTAAATAAATGTGTAAACTGGTTATACGTTATATACCTTATATTTCCATCTCAAGCATAGCTGGCTCGTGGCTGAGCTAAGAGACTCAATGGGATGGCTTGGCCGTCCCACTGCGTCTTTTTGGTGGAACGCTAGCAGAGAGCATGACGATCAGTGGTGACTTTTTAAAAGAGAGGCTGTAGAGGTACCGTCAGCCCACACAATGGCGAGACATTTGCATTCCATAAAGGAATCATTCTGTTCAGCTGCTTACAGTAAATGGCCAGCATTCGCAGTCATGCGCTGCCAACCAGCTTGCCACTGAGCCAGGATAGCCCCGATTATGTTACCACTGGCATCGGTACGCGGTGGGAGCAGAGGCATCGAAGTGGCCTAAAATCTGCGAAGATGTGAGTCGTGTTACTGGAGTGTCAAAGGCTTCCGATAGGTTGGGTCCCCAAGAAAAGATGACATTGTTTTTGAGCAGGGTGGTTAGCGGGTCAGCAATGTTAGCAAAACTTTTGATAAAATGACAGAAATAGGAGCAGAGACCTATCAAAGTTCTGATGCCACGAGTCGAGCGTGGCACAGGAAAATTGGTGAGGGCACAAACTTTCTCTGGACCTGGCCCTACCCTGGAAGCGTCAACGGGGTGGCCAGGAGTTGTAGTTTCAAGATAGCAAAAACTAGATTTCTTGAAATTGAGCTGTAGGCTTGTCGGAACACTGCAAGGAGGTATGTCGGCGAGGCGGTCCAAGTGGGCGTCAAATGTTGGTGCGAAGACTGACATCATTAAATATAGCACAAGCAAGTTGAGCATTTGAAGCGATGCAAAAAGGAGTCCATCATTCTCTCAAATGTGGCAGGGGTGTTACAGAAACCAAATGGCATGACTTTGAATTCACAAAGCCCATCATGAGTCATGAACACAGTCTTTTCACGGTCCTGTTCATTGAGGGTGATCTGCCAGTACCCAGAACGCAGGTCTATGGATGAGAAATATCTGGTCCCATACAGACAATCAAGAGCATCATCAATGCACGGCAGTGGGTAAACATCTTTCTTTGTGACCTTGTCTAGCTGTGGATAATCCATCTAGACGCACTACGTCCCATTTTTTCTCTGACCAACACGACTGGAGACACTCACAGACTGGAAGATGGTTCGACTGTATCCTTACTAACCATTTTTTTCTACCTTTTGGATGACGAGTCGTTCAGCAAATGATACGAGATAGGGCCACCTGTACACTAGTGAAGCATCGTTGGTGTTGATAGGATGGGTGACTGCAGAAGTTTGGGTTGGTGGATGGTTGTCCAAGTCGAAGATGTCCTTGCAGGAATCCAGAAGATGGGGGAGATCGGCGGTATGATCCGGTGGGAGGCCTGAAGCAGCCACTGCCTTGATTGATGGTGCTTGATGGGACGCCTGCACTGCAGGAGGTAAATCTGCAGGGGTGCTAGCATTCATAGCAGAAAGGGCACAGCATTGCAAGAGAAATCCCCTTGGGAAGGACTTGAGGTGTGAAACTGAAGTTGAAAAACTGAAAGGGAAGGCAGGTTTGGTTCTCTACCACAGTAATGATGATGTGTGGCAGAGTGACGTTTCACGGAAGCAGCGCGTCTGTAATAGGTGTCCACTGCGCAGCTCCGACCATATAACTGTGAGAAACAGGTGGGCTTGATCACAGGGGCATGTATGTTACAGCATTTGACAGCAAATGGACATAATCTGCGGAACGACAACGCTGCTTTTGAGCATTTTTGGCAGAAGGAAATTCAAAAGAAAGAAGTCCCACAGAGCAGTCAATAAGAGCAGTTCGAGAAAAAATCGACGCCGAGGATGATGTCATGGGGGCATTTTTGCAGGACGGTGAAGACAACGACACTATGGTGGTCGGCAATCCATATTCAGGCGGTACACATTCCGACAATTGAAGGTTGGCAACTCGAACAAATGTTTGCATCGGTGGCGTCAGAACTTTGCGGAGATGCCAGCGGAGGGTTAATCTCATTACAGAGATGTGAGCATTTGTGTCAGTGAGAGCCTGGGTTGCAACACCATCAACAGTAACGTCTAGTAAATTGGGCTTAGACTCCTTGATTAATAGAGGATTTGTCGTCCAGGTCACAGATGCAGTATTATCTCCTTGAGCTGCATTGATAGGCCTTCTGATGAGGCGAAGGCTTAACCTGGCAATGTCGAAAGCAGTAGTGGGCCACATGCCCACTGTCAAAGCAGTGGAAACATATTGGCTTGTTTTCAGGAGTACTCCACTCTTCGGGATTTTGTGTCTGAAAATAGCGTGGGGCATAATGGTGGGGACCAGTTAAGACGCGAGGAACAGTGAAAGCGTTCGGGTGAGCTACAGAGCAAATGCTTGGAATGGTGTTGTTTGCGGGCTCTTGCTGTAGATTGCATGGATTAGGGAGATGGAAGGTGAGGTTCATTCACAAGTCAGGGCTAGTAGGGCAGCCGTAGCCGTAGCCTCCATCTCACGGCGTAGTATTTTCATTAAGTCGTCGAACAAAGAAGGGCACATTCAAGTGGAGTTGTATACTCTTAATAGGATGTTCGAGCCGTGTTAGGCAGTCGAGTGAACTGTGGGGCAATACAGTGAGCTTTCGCTTTTTTCTTATTTCTTTATTTGGTACCCACAGCGCCTTTTGGCATTATAGTGGGGGAAAAAACAAAAAAGAAATGCATCAACTAGTTACGTTGATAACCAAAGAAACATTTTCCAGAGGCGGCGAGGTTCTTTTCAAGATGTTTAAATGGTCTGCACTCTGTACTGATGCCGTCTGTGGTGGTGCAGTCCTTATAAACAAGCAGGTTGAAAGCGCCATCAGCAATTCCTTTCTGCACATGGCCTACTTTGCCAGTTTTTGACGTGTCGGCATCTATCTTGTGACACAGAGCAACACCATCCCGAATATAGGCGACGTATGACTCCATCGAGGTTTTGGCATGGGAAGCAAGTTCCTTCGCGGCTAGTTGGTGGCTAGCAAGCTTTCCGAACAGCTCACGGTTTCCCAGCTTTTCAGGTCTGCTTCGTGTGTCTCAAACCAACAATAGTCTGGCTGGGCCCTTGAGGTAAAATATTACGTTGGCCAGCACTAACGTTGCGTCCCATCTGTTATGAGCGCTCGCACTCTCGTAGGTCCTTATCCAGTCATCAACGTCAGTGCCACCAGTGCCGCAGAAGGTGGTGCGGTCGCAGGGAGGGGAGAAGACCATAAGTGGCATAGTCGGCCAGAGGGCTCCATCGAATGCCAAGATTTCTGTGCCGACCTGGAGTCCACTCCGCAGCTCCGTGTTTGAGGTAGCAGATGTTGCAACGCAAGAGGACCAGGATAGGGAACGCTAGGCAACCCTCTTCATCTTCACAGCGCACAAATGAAGTTACTGTTTATTGTGCGCACAGTAATACAGGCTGGTGCTCTGCTTTCACCTTTGACGCTGAAAACCTTTTCTACTCCCTTCCGCATTAACAACTTTTAGTCTCTGTGAAAGTATCTATCACCGTCTATAACGGCGAGGTTACGTTTATGTAAAGTTGCGGTATTTCGGTGGAATCCTTTTTGGAGCTTCTGCGTTTCTATTTAGAATCAACTATTGTAGGTTGGTGTGACAGTGTCTATGTGCAGAGGTCTTTAATCTGTAGACGTTCTAAAGTTCTTAGCCTTGTTAGTGATATTTTCTTGGCTCATGTTGACCGTGTATTGGAATGTGACTTGGAGGGTTTGGCAATTAAAACTTTCAGGTATGTTGACGATTACCTAGTATTTTGTGGAAACTGTGGCCCTACAAGAAAAATGGTAGACATTTTAAAAGCGTTCAAACGTCACGCATTTGGGCTCACCTTTACGTCCAAGGCGCTAAAAGAAAGAACAATCCAGTTTTTGGACCTGTTAAAATTCGAGCAGAATCATGTATGTTGGCTCTACAGGGCGCGATCGAAGAAGCCTTTACTGAACTCTTCATCAGCACGTTCTAGGAATGTAAAATATGGGATTGTTGTGAACTGCCTCAGGTCAGCCATCTTGTTTTGTTTCCAGCCTTATTTTCACCTAATTGAGTCTAGTTTTGGTGAACAGTTAGTTAGACGCAAAATTGCTGGCTACGGTGACGGAGTCATTGGGTCGGCCTGTCTTCAGTAGTTGGACTTGGTGAAGAAAACTTGTCTCCTGCTTGTGATGTTGTGAAGGAAAAGATAGTTGTTATCTTGTACCTGCACAATGTATCTCACCGCTTGAAAGAAGTGGGGAGCAGATTCAAAAGAAAGAAGTCCCACAGAGCAGTCAATAAGAGCAGTTCGAGAAAAAATCGACGCCGAGGATGATGTCATGGGGGCATTTTTGCAGGACGGTGAAGACAACGACACTATGGTGGTGTTTTCGCGGTGTTTTCGCGGTGTTTTCGCGGTGTTTTCAGCCAAAATTAATTTCAACTGCATCTGTCCCGCCATCGAAAATAATATTAGTAATAAGGGCCGAGCAAACAGCTGTGGTGTAAAACATGAGAAACAGTTTGTTCCTTGTAGATTAAATGTGGTTTATTGCATTCCTTTCAATTGTGGTCGCTTTGATGTTGGCCAGTTCACTTTTAAGGAAGTGCCTTCTGGCCCTCTTCCCACCCATTGCAAAGATTGTGGTGGTACGCTTTTCCTTCATGATACATTGGTACTGTTCTCGCACGATGAACAAAAGGTGAGGGAAGTATAGTGGAAGCACATAAAATTCGAAAAATGTCTGACTCGTGTGTTAGCGCTCGTCTTTAGCACTTTTAGATGCATAATTGGCGTATCTCGAAAAGAGCAGTACTTGAGAGCGTTCGTCTGTACAGTTGCTTATAGTGGGTTCATGTATGGTGTTTTTATCTTTGTTTCATACCTTAGATGGCTTTATATTTGTCTCTTCAATAAAAATTCAGTTTTGGTTCAGTGGTTGTCTAGTGTTATCCAACTTTTTGTCCTGTTATTTGTGTGCTGCGAAGATGAATCTGCACCAACTATCCCGGTTTTCTACGCTACTTCAGTCCGCAAGCACTATCAATGATGTTACGTGGTGGGGAGAAATTACAGGTTGTTTACAAGCAGGTCCACAGCATTGGCTCAATGGTAAAGCGGTGCCATAGTCGCGAACTGATGAACTTTGGTAACGCCATTTTTCGCTCGTGACTCATTTAATTTGCATTCGTTCTCGTCGTACAATGCGGATTACTGCACGACAACACCTACATGGCACGTTCAAAGCATCAAACAGATGGGTATTCCAGATACTTGGCTCCTAACTTATCGCGAAGCAGCAAGTAGAAGAGAGAGAGAGAATAAACTTTAATTAATCCAGAAAATGCTTGAGAGAGGCGTCCTCATTCCAGGATGCCTTGAACTCGGGCCGCGTCGACAGCCCTTTGGGTTACTCCTAGGGAGCGTGCCTACAGCAAGTACAAGGCGTGCAAGGCAGCAGCCTGACTTCTTCTGGCCATCGTTACTGGTCTAAAGGAGCAACCAAGTACACTTGTGCATGAAGGATATGCTATCCAGGCATTGACGATTTACAAAGTGACACTGTGTTTATTCAAAGAGGTTATTCTTTAGCGAGTGTTGTTATAAGGTGTTTCGCACTTCTCTTGTTTTTAATAAAGTGCTGCTTTGCCGCTTTGCGCTGAAATCAGTTTTCAACTCTTGAGGATTTATGCCAGTCAATTAATTGCTGCAACTTGTTGCTGAGCAGCAGCCGCAGTTCCTAAAGCATTGTGCAGCTGAGCCCAAGGGCTTTTTTCTTGTTTTAGTGAAGGCAAAAAAAAAATCGAAAACGCCCGTCTGTTGAGATTTCAGTGCGAGTTAAGATACCCAAATGTCAGGATTAACGTGTAACCTAGCACTGTGTCACGCTTCATAGCCCAAGAGGGGCCTCGGCACCTTTAACCCCGAAATAGAATCTTTTTCAACTTTGTTTTTACAGCAGTGGTGCGATGAGCTGGGCTCAGCCTAGTGCCCCATCATATAATTCCTGACTGCTAAACCGACCCCGCTGTTCTGTCAGATACACTGTAAGCACCTGCTTAGCTATTGGGAAAGGCAGTGCAGTTTGTTAACGAGATCAGGGATCAAAGCAGTCTAGCTCAGAACTTCAATCCTACTAGTGTAAGTCATTATTTGGCCTTGTACAAATTCTAAAAAAAGTCAAAAATACCGTTTGGTGTGAAGGGACTGAAGCAGGTTTTAGACACAAGACTGCATCAGCAAAGGATCTCTGGTGTCATGTAGAAAAAAACTCAGAATAAGCAGTTAGAGTAGTTCAAAAGCAGGGTAAAATAACTTTTGCGTACATATTAATGTAGCTGTGATGCAGGTTGTTTTTGTAAATGAGGAGGTTAAAATTTACGGGCGGACAAGAGTAGAGACGATTTGGCTACGGACAAAATACTTTATATTCAAGGGACAAAGAATTGACAAAAAAGATAAATCAACATCAACCTAATCAAGACGCAACCAAGTTCGCAACCAAGACGCATGTCCTACGCAACCAAGTTCGCGCCCCAAAATAGTTCGCGCTCACGTGTTGGTCTCTGTCGGTGAGCTGGCCCGGTGCGCAGGGCTCGGTGCGCTGCTACGGTGTTCTTGTTGAGGTCGGTGCTCCGGCCGATAGAAGACACGTCGGCTTCGGTTGAAAGTTGCCTGGTAGTCAACGGGGAAGGTGCGGCTCGAAGCGGAGTTCCCCCGAACGTGCGCTCGCAGTTACCGAAGAAGGCTGGTGTGAGGGCACCACAGAGACGGCGTTGCCAGTTCACAAGGCCAGGAGGGAAATGTGGCTCGGCTTGGAGTCTCCTGGGCGTTCGCGTCCAGCAGAGAACTCGCCGAGAGCCGCGTTCCTCCTGCCTTCAACTTGCTACCTCCGTTCCGCCTCTTCTTCCTCTTCCTTCTCCTCCTTCCCGGCGTGCTCTTTTCTCTTTCCGCTCCCAGCACGAGCGCTTCGTTGTCTTCACTTCTCACTCCGGCTCCTGGCTCTTAAACGCGCCTCCTCACAATTGCCCCCATCAGAAGAAGTGTTTTCGCGGAAAACCACTTCCAGTGAGAAGGTTTCCGGCAGTCACACTAAAGTGTCCTGTCATTGCACAACCAATGCACCACATATCACTGATGTCACCAACACAGGTTCACTTAACGAGCACATACAAGCAGTCTATAGAATGATCAACCTAACAAGCACACAAACACAAATTAAAAATACAGCTGCTTAAGAATGCAAAACTTGCTCGCACGTTCAAACCGCGTCTTACACATAAACTCATCTAAGCATTACCAGAACCAAAGTTGTGCTAAACAAACCAACGAACACACCTTTTAACTGTACCAAGGAGGAAAATTAACACTCTGTGGAAACATTCCGCACTCTAAACGATTGGCTTTGGTTCAAAGCGGCTCAGGCAGCCCGCACACAATTGAGAGAGTACAACCCTTGAAAATAATACACAACAATCTACCACTTTTCTTTCCTAAAAAATTATTTTGAGATCTGTCCTTTTCCCTTAGGCATCCGATTTCTAGCGAAGTTGATGCCGTGAGTTCATACCGGTTCGTTGATCGTCGGCTTCATTTTCACTTTCTTGCGGCGCTTCCATTCAGCACCTTTCCCTGCGTTCTCCGCTTGGCTCTGAGCAACGGCTCTGTTCGCATCGCTCATACGCCTGATGCACGAAAGCGGGTCAATTTGTTTCACTCGAAACCAATTCTTCACGATTTTGCAAGATACCTTGCCCCTTTCGAGCGATTCTTCGGGCCCATTTGTGAGCTCGCAAGCGGCGGGAAACATCAGGTAGTAGTTCTCCAGCCTGCGCTTTTTGCGGCGGATAAGTATTGGTTCCATCCATCGCGAACCGTCTTCTGCACGTCTGTTTCTTTCGGTGCATTACTTCCTCGAGTTGTTCATTTGGCCTGTATCCAAATTCAGGTCGACTCTCACCTCTGTCAACAACACTAGGCTTTGACCATTTGGCCTCCCTCTTATTCGCAGGTTTTCTAGAGGGTGCACGCTTTCGCTCAAAATCGCCAGTTAAAGATTGGCCGCCCTGGTCAGGCGAAAGATTTTTGACCGGGAACATGAACTCCTGCAGGCCATCTCTACCCGATTCTATTACTCGCTCTACGTGGTCGACATTGAATTGCTCCGTCTGAGAGCGCGTTCTAAACAGCTCAGACAGCTCGGCACACGGCTGCACAACGCTGACCTCACTCGGTCCATTCGCAGTAGGCGTGCCAGCACGCGGCTCGTCTTCCTGTGTGCTAAATGATGGAGCGTATCGAGGCGCTCAGTAAAACTAAGAACAACGGTAATGACGTCAGTGTAGCTAAAAGGAAAGTAGCCAAGAGAGACACCACCTGTGCTACTCCGGTCGCACCGAACCCCATCATGCCACCAGCGCTGTTCCCGCCACCGGCTTTGACACAGCCAGTGACGCAAGCTCTAAATATACAAACGGCAGTTGTTGCCATGGAGGAAGAGAAGGCTGAGGCCGCCGTTCCTCCGACAATGGAGACGGTCATGAGCATGCTTATGCAAATCTCAAGCCAGGTTTCTCAATTGTCTGAGCAAGTGAACAGTCTAACAGCAAGAATGGATAATGTGGAGGTCAAATGTAGCCAACTCTCCGTTAGAGTCATGACGTTGGATGCGAAAATTAAGCATCACAAGGTTGCCAAGGTGAAGTCATCACGAGTTGCTCTACAGGTCAGGCCGCGAGAAGCTGGTTCCGCGCGCAGTTCTACCGCCCAAAAAGTAGAAAATGAAGAATAAAGGGAACCGAAAAGAGACTGCGACGGTACTTCAATGGAACTGTAGGAGTATTAGAAACAAGATAGGGGAGTTACAACTTTACGTTGCTAAATTGGACCAGAAACCGGATATCATAGCGTTACAAGAGACCAACGGCCGCGCCAAGCTCGCGGGATACGTTACGTATACGGACCCTGGCGAAAAGGGTACTGCGATCTTGGTCCGCAGCAACGTTGCGGCCATACAGCACGTGACCGCTCAGCGAGGCTGCGAGCATACCCTCGTCGAAATTCACAGCAGAAGAGTTGGGGATGACAAGAACATTTTCGTCCTGAATGCGTATTGTCGACCGTCCAGGAGGATCATTGACTTTGAAGGCACCCTATTGGACTGCATCAACGAAGCAAGAACAAGACCGATTTTAATGCTAGGAGATTTCAACGCGGCCCACACGATGTGGGGTTACAAATATTCGTCCAAAAGAGGAAATCAATTGGTAAAAGCCATAGAGAATCACGGCATGGAGGTGGTTAATGAGACGGGCGTGCCGACCAGGACAGGCACTAGCACGGTCAGAGACAGCACTCCTGATCTGACGTTAGTTCGGGGGAACCTCGACGTTACTTGGCGTAACACGGGGGAGAATCTTGGCTCAGATCACGATATCATTTGTGTCACGCTCGGGGAGACCACCATCAAGGCGAAATTGAGTCAATCCAACATTACAGACTGGGACCGGTTACAGACGTATGGGGCGTGGGCCAAGAAGCAACGCGATTTTGTCAACAAGTTTACACAGACGATTACTACGACTACGCAAGTTCCCTTCGTAGACAGCAGGCTTAGCCACATGTGGGCGGCCAGGCATGGTCTTACTCGAAGGTGGAAGAGACAAAGACATAACAAGAAGCTTCGCAGACGTATACATGCGCTTAACAAGCAGGCGGCCGAGTATGCGGAGCAGCTATGCAGGGAAAATTGGATGAAGATGTGTGACAACCTACAAGGCCTGGAGCTACGAAGAAGGCCTGGAAGCTGTTGCGCCACCTCATAGATCCGTTGAAAAGCAAGAGTGCAAGCGCTAGAGACATCACAAGAACGATCAACAGTTACGACGGGGACGGGGAGAAGCTCATTTGTGAACTCACAAGTAAGTACCTCAAGACTGAGAAGAGCGGTAACCCGGCTCTCGAGTACGAAGGGGATAGCAACGTCGAGCTAGAAGAAGTCTTCACCGAACTAGAGCTGGTTGCGGCCATCGACGAAAGTAATCAAGGCAGCGCACCGGGCATTGACGCCGTCACATACAAGATGCTTAAAAATATGAGTGACCAAAGCCGAGCGGAACTACTCAACCTCGCCAACGCGGCCTGGGAGAAGGGTTCGTTACCCAAAGAATGGAAAGAAGCGGAGGTGCGTTTCATTCCCAAGCCAGGAAAACCACCCCACGTAGACAACCTGCGCCCCATCTCCCTCACGTCATGTGTGGGGAAGGTGGTCGAGCGTATGGTTTACAAGAGACTACATAGATATTTGGACGTCACCGATCAGATGCCACCGACCATGTACGGGTTCCGGGGGCACCTAAGCACGCAAGACATCTTGGTGCAACTACATGAGCTGGTAATCAAGAAAGCGAAGACCCCTACGCCAAGAGCAATCCTGGCACTCGATCTCAAGGGTGCCTTCGACAACGTCACACACGAAAGCATTCTCCGTAACCTGCATCAAACTGGATGCGGTAAGCGAACATTCAAGTATGTACAGGACTTCTTAAGTGATACAACAGCAACAATCAAAATTGGAGAAGAGACGTCCGAACCGATAGCCCTGGGAGACAGAGGCACCCCCCAAGGGTCGGTTCTTTCGCCGCTTCTCTTCAACCTGGCACTCCTCCCGCTCCCGGCCCTGCTTCAAGGCATAGAGGGAATAGATCACGCTCTATACGCCGACGATATCACTGTGTGGACGTCGAGGGCAGGGTCGGAGAGTTGGATGGAGGAGACCCTACAGAGAGCGGCAGAGACCGTGCACGAGTTCGCTAAATCGTGCGGCCTCAGTTGCTCGCCACAGAAGTCGGAGTTGCTCGTCATCAAGCCAAAAAGAAAGAAAGGGGAACAAGAGAACGTCCGCATCACCATCGACGGGACGAACATAACGCCAACCACGCAAGCACGTATCCTGGGTGTCATCTTCCATAACAACGGCAAGGCGGGGGCGTCGATCGCCAAAATAAAGGTTTCTACGGAACAAATTTCGAATATGATCAAAAGAGTCACAAACAGAAGACGAGGATTGAAGGAGGACGATGCATTGACGCTTGTCCAGGCCTTCGTGACGTCGCGCATCGTTTAGGCTGCGCCGTACCTCAATCTACTCAAAAAAGACAGGGACCAGTTGAACGTCATTATACGCAAGGCAACCAAGATGACGCTAGGCCTGCCGAAGCATTCGTCTACCGACAAGCTTCTCGGCATGGCGAAACACAACGTCGTTGAAGAGTTGTTAGAAGCTCATTTGTCTAATCAAAGAGTTAGGCTCTCTCAAACGTCGGCGGGACGTCGTGTTCTTGCCAAGTTGGGCTGGCAAGAGGAAGACCGGAAGGAAACTGGGCCGTTACCCAGGTTATGGCTGCATAAAATCAATAGTAAGCCTCTGCCTCGAAACATGAGGCCGGGTCGTAACGACGGCCGCAGAATATCTCGGATAGCGGCCTTGACGGAGACTCTGGGTCAAATAGAAGAAGAGCAAGAGGGGGTCACTCTCTTCACAGACGCTTCGTTACCCAAGTTTTCCTCGAAAGCCACGCTGACAGTTACGACGCGGGATTTGCTCGTAACCTGCGCCTCCATCAAGACGTCTTTTCCGGAGGTGGCAGAAGAGGCCGCAATAGCGCTGGCGCTCGCGCAGCCCAACGTAGGAAGAATTGTCACCGACTCCCAAAAGGCGTATAACAGCTATAGAAAAGGGTGGGTGTCTCTTGCGGCACTAGGTATTCTAAACAGTAAATGCCACATATCTGAAAGGAAAGTTGAATTGATATGAACGCCGGCTCACTCTGGGCTGGAGGGCAACGACTTGCCAACCAGTTCGCCCGAGAGATGGAACACCGGGTAGAGGAAGGTGAGCCACAGTCCATAATTAGTTATAAGGACATTACGAACCACTACAGGACGGAGAGGCGACGTTACCCCGATCCTCACAAATCTCTTAGCAGAGAACAGCAAGCGATTTACAGACAGATGTAAGCAGGATCCTTCCCGCACCCTTACCTTCAAAAAAAGATGTACCCGGAAAGGTACGACAATTGGAATGCAATTTTTGCAAGATTCAGTTAGGCACGCTCCAACACGTCATTGGAGTATGCGATTTCTACAAGCCAATCCCCCCACCTCTTACCTTTCCCACTACCCCACCCCATCCATCATCCACCCTTACCGAGCGATGGGAGACCTTGTTAACGAGCCCCGCCTTGGAAGACCAGCTCGTTCTGATCTCCAGGGGCCAGGCGGCTAGAGAAGCATATGGGTCCCGTGAAGAGGGAACCACTTCCATCGACGGCGTCTAAGAAGACGTCGTAGTAGCTCGATTCAATAAAAGTTGTTTCTCTCTCTCCCTCTAAACTCAGCACGTGAAACTCGTCTTGTGTCGAACACACGTTTCACCTGCGCGGCTTGCCGCTCAAAATCCTTCTCTTTATCTTCTTCTTTGCGCGTGGCCTCGTAGCAGGCTACGACACACGTGACTTCTCTTTCATCACGTGCTTGGAGTTCGATGCCTTCTTTTCTGCATTCTTTCTCCTCAAGGTGACTGTCTATCTCTAATATTTTACGGTCTATCTCCGCAATCCAACGCTGATCTGAATTCTTCACGAGCTCTATCTTGCGGTCTAGAACGGCCAGTTCGAGTTGGAGTCTTCGCACTTCTGCGTCTCTCGCGTGTGCCCTTCTTTCGCGAGCAGCGTCTGCCTCTCTCTCCAACCATTCCCTAAGGTCAGCGCCCGCCAGTCCGAGCCCTTTTCCGATCTTCAACAAATGTTCTAATTCCATGTCGGCTGCCAAATACTCTTCTCTCCGCCAAAGTTACATCCCCCCCAACTCTCTAAAATATTCAGAGAGTCCTGTCGCGGACGCCATTTTTGTGATGCAGGTTGTTTTTGTAAATGAGGAGGTTAAAATTTACGGGCGGACAAGAGTAGAGACGATTTGGCTACGGACAAAATACTTTGTATTCAAGGGACAAAGAACTGACAAAAAAGATAAATCAACATTAACCTAATCAAGATGCAACCAAGTTCGCAACCAAGACGCATGTCCTACGCAACGAAGTTCGCGCCCCAAAATAGTTCGCGCTCACGTGTTGGTCTCTGTCGGTGAGCTGGCCCGGTGCGCAGGGCTCGGTGCGCCGCTACGGTGTTCTTGTTGAGGTCGGTGCTCCGGCCGATAGAAGACACATCGGCTTCGGTTGAAAGTTGTGTGGTAGTCAACGGGGAAGGTGCGGCTCGAAGCGGAGTTCCCCCGAACGTTAGCGCCCGGCAGGTCGCTCCCTGAACCTCGTTCTTCCTGCTCGTTCGTGCCACCACCGTCTTCTTCTTCATTCTCAAATGATGACACGGCGCTATTGCCCATGCGCTCGCAGTTACCGGAAGAAGGCTGGTGTTAGGCCACCACAGAGACGGCGTTGCCAGTCCGCAAGGCCAGGAGGGAAATGTGGCTCGGCTTGGAGTCTCCTGGGCGTTCGCGTCCAGCACAGAACTCGCCGAGAGCCGCGTTCCTCCTGTCTTCAACTTGCAACCTCCGTTCCGCCTCTTCTTCCTCTTCTTTCTCCTCCTTCCCGGCGTGCTCTTTTCTCTTTCCGCTCCCAGCACAAGCGCTTCGTTGTCTTCACTTCTCACTCCGGCTCCTGGCTCTTAAACGCGCCTCCTCACAGTAGCCATATATGGGACAAAATACACCATCAATTTCGAATTTAGATTCACTTGACGTTTGAAAAAGGAAGTGTTTATTTGTTTCTTTTGGTGTTGCAGGTACTGACATAGAAATTGTGGAAAGTTCAAATCAAATCAAATATTTTATTTCCAGAATGAATTCTAGACGGTTCCCTGACTAAAAGCTGTGAATCAGCTTGACGAAGGACAGGGAACCGTTCCATTACATAGCAGCCAGCGTAAATAGCGTAAACACACCAGTGTACAGTGCTTGATAGCAGGCCAGCAAAGAAACACACCGGAAAAGAAAGGATAGAAGGTAAGAATTTGTAAGAAAAACAAAAAAAGAAAATCATTGAGTAAACGTTGGTTAAACATGAGTTAAGACATATACAGATACATATATACACATCCACACATATAAATATATATATTGTGAGCACAGGCGTGGTCGTTGTTTCATAACTGTTACTCGAATGGCCAATCCCACCTAGCAACTCATCATCAGTGTGGCGCACGCGAGCACCACACCATCTTCTTCATCTTTCATCCTAGCGCCTTCTTCACCATCGCTTTTCGCAACGGCCTCTCGGCGAGGTTGCGTCGTCATTAAACGCGTCCCTCAAGTCTCCCGTGTCCGAGTCTTGCACGTGGTGGAGGTGCACCTCGATCCACGTACGCTCTCCCCGGCTTCTCCCTGGAGCTTCGCTCAGGTCGGCGTGTCCATCTTTCAACTCACAGCATGCCGGAAGGCGATCCGACCAACCCTGCGGATGACCCAGCACCCGCAAGCCCGCTTGCCCCAGCCTGTATGATCACAAGGCCGCAGCGAGACCCTCAGAAGTTTTCAGGACTTCCTGGGGAAGACGTAGAGGATTGGCTCACGTTTATAACCAGGTGAGCGCCTACAATCGGTGGGATGATAAGCTCAAGCTCGCCAGCGTCAATTTTCATCTAAGAGAAGTCGCTAAGACACGGTACCTGAATAACAAGGAGGACTTAACTGACTGGTCGCGGTTCACCGCAGAAATATGTCGCATATTTGGGACGTCCACTTTGCGCTCAGACGCGGCCAAGAAGAAGCTTGCTGAACGCTATCAGCACACCGCCGAATCGTGCACGTCGTACATTGAAGACGTTTTGGCTTTATGTAAGCGAGTGAACCGAGAAATGGCTGAGTTTGATCGAGTGAAGCGCATCCTCAAGGGCGTTTCTTCCTTTGCGTTCAACGCGCTCGCCGTGCAAAACCCGACCACCGTGGGTGATATCGTGACGATTTGTCAGCGCCTAACTGATCTCCAGGCCTTGCGCCTGCAGCCATCATCTTCCGACACACTTGTACCTGACCAAGGCAACCTGCGCGCCATGATAAGAGCAATAATTCGCGAAGAGCTGCATGGGCAGGCGTCATCGAGCTCTCCGGTAGTGCAGCCACAGAAATTCGGCTCCAGTCTGCGGGAGATTATCAAGGAAGAATTGGCCGCTGTCACGTGCTCTTCACCTCCGAAGCCCGACTTTCGTGCCGGGCCTGCGCACTCTGATGTGGTTGCGATGCCACACATCCCGTCCTGTCCCTCCGTTCCTGAGGCTCCCCATGTTCACCTGGCCCCCGTCTCCGCTGCATACCAACCGGCCACTTACCATGCACCATACTACCCACCATGGCGGCCGCCTCGCCCACCATGCTACTACTGCGGCATCCGGGGCCGTATTTCCAAGTTCTGCCGACGGCGCCAGCGGGATGAACGTCAAGTATTTTCTACTCCGCCACGGGGTGAGCCCCGGTCCACGTATGACTACCGACCGCAGCCATTTACCTATTCTCGCCACCGCTCACCTTCTCCTCCGGACTCCGTTGATCATCGTGCCACCAGCAGGTCTGACCGCGCGCGGAAAACTAGGAACATTGCTGGCGCTAGGCGGGACAAGGACGACGAAATACACACAACTCGCCAGCTCGCCAGGTCGGCGTTGTGTGTATTTCGTCGTCCTTGTCCCGCCTAGCGCCAGCAATGTTCCGAGTAAGAAACCAACTAGCCCCATTTCAAGCTCTGGAAAACTAGGAGCCGCAGTTCAGGGAGGTAGAACTGCGTCACACGGAAAAAAGACAAGTCCTCCTGACCGGCCATGCAATATTTTGGAAGTTGTTGTTGAAGGAATTCCTGTCGAAGCTTTAGTAGACACTGGCGAGAGCATTTCCATTATTCATGCAGACTTGTGCTCGCGGCTACGGAAGGTCAGAACTCCTTATGTTGGTCCTGCTCTACGCGGCGCCAACAAAAACGTTATTCAGCCTTCCGGGCAGTGTACAGCGCGTGTATTCATCGAAGGCATCCGTCATCACATTCTCTTCGCGGTATTATCCCCATGTGCTCATCAGATGATCCTAGGTTGGGACTTCTTGTCATCAGCATCTGCTATCATTTCCTGTCGTGCACCCGCCCTTTCTCTTACTGACACGGCTTTCGACACGGTACCGGACGGGCGAATACGTCAATTGGTGTCAGCTACCGATTTTGTCCTGCCTCCTGGAGAATCCGTCTTTTCCATCACGTCTGACAGCATTGTCGATGGCGATGCGCTCATCGTGCCAGCTGGACACTTCATTCCCAAAGGACTTATGATACCGGCATGCCTTGTCCGTTTTTCTTCCGCTTCAGCTCTCGTAGCCGCTGTGAACACTACGACTGAACCCATTTTGCTACCTCAAGGCGCTACTATTGCGCTTCTGTGCCCCGCGACGATCCCGTAATCGTTCTTCCGGTCTCTTCGCTTTCTTCGGACCAACCGAGCCACGCATCAAAACCCTCGCCCTCCCTTTTTGCTAGTATCATCAGTTCTGACCTGACTTCGGATCAAAGAGAAGCATTGCTCAAGTTGTTGACTAAGCACAAAGGATCATTTGACTGCTACTCTTCCGTCCTTGGCCAGACCTCTGCCGCAACCCATCGAATTGAAACGGACAACTCCTGTATCGTCCGTCGCCGCCCATATCGTGTGTCTCCGTCAGAAAGAAAATTATTCAGAAAAACGTGGATGATATGCTGAAGCGGGACATCATTCGGCCATCATCGAGCTCTTGGTCATCACCCGTTGTATTAGTTCGGAAGAAAGACGGAAGCGTGCGATTTTGTGTCGATTACCGAGCCCTGAACAAGATAACTCGTAAAGATGTATACCCGATGCCGCGTATCGACGTCGCTCTAGATACCTTGCAAGGTGCACAATTTTTCTCCATCCTTGACCTCCGGTCAGGATACTGGCAAATTCCTATGGATGAGGCCGACAAAGAAAAAACAGCCTTCGCCACACCAGATAGTTCGTTTGAGTTTAACGTTATGCCCTTCGGGTTATGCAACGCGCCTGCAACCTTTGAGCGCATGATTGACAATGTTCTTCGTGGCTTAAAGTGGAAGACGTGCCTCTGCTACCTTAACGACATTGTTATCTTTTCTTCTACCTTTGACGAACACCTTCACCGTCTAGACGTAGTTTTAACGAGCCTCGCAAATGCTGGCTTGCAAATAAACACCAAAAAGTGTCGCTTTGCGAGCAAATCAATCAAAGTTCTGGGGCATGTCGTCAGCAGTGATGTTAATTTTCCGCGACCTCTTCGTCAAAAAGACCTTCGAAGTTTTCTGGGCTTGGCATCCTACTTCCGTCGGTTTGTCCGCAATTTTGCCCAAATAGCGTCGCCACTCAATAAACTACTAGCATCTGCGACCCCTTTTACCTGGTCTCGTGACTGCGAAGCTGCATTCCAGACACTCAAGGATGCCTTGACTTCTGGACCGGTTCTCTTCCACTTTGATGATGGTGCTCCCACTGTACTCCACACGGACGCCAGTGGACACGGTATCGGCGCGGTCCTCCTACAACGCAAATCATCATGAGTAGAGCAAGTTATTGCCTATGCAAGCCGGACTTTAACACCTGCGGAGCAAAACTACACTATAACGGAAAAGGAATGCCTTGCCGTTGTTTGGTCCGTCCAAAAATTTAGACCGTACTTGCACGGCCGTCATTTCTCGGTTGTGACTGACCATCACGCGCTTTGCTGGTTGTCGTCACTGAAAAATTTGTCGGGCCGCCTCGGTCGTTGGATTCTCCGTTTGCAGGAATATGATTTTACAGTGACCTATAAGGCAGGGAAGAAACACATGGATGCGGACGCTCTTTCCCGCTGCCCGCTGTCGCCTCAGTCAGATGATTAGCATCCTGGTGTTAACTCCCTAATTTTGCCGATTGCACCTGCAGATTACGATACATACCACTTGCCTGATAACCTGATCTCTTTGCAGCGGTCCGACACGTACTGCCGAGACCTCATCAATCGCCTCGGCGGCTTGGCGCAGCCTTCTAACAGCCGCTCGCGTCGCCAGCTGGACAAGTTTCGACTTTTGAATGGTGCTTTGTACCACTACAATTACCATCCTACCGGCGACAGATGGGTTCCTGTGATTCCCCGTTCGCTTCGAAAGGAGATTCTAGAAGTTTTCCACGATGCCGCCACCGCTGGCCATCTGGCGTTTCGCAAAACATACGACCGCGTCAAGAGCCGGTTCTTCTGGCCTGGCCTCGCCACCAGTGTCGCCAAGTATGTTGCATCTTGTGCTGCTTGCCAGCTTAGAAAACATAAAACCACGGTACCTGAAGGACTGTTACAACCAATGCCACGTCCGCTCCTTTCCACGTGGTGGGAATCGACTTGTACGGGCCCTTGCCATTGACGACAGCAGGTAACCGTTGGATCGTCACTGCGGTGGACCATTCAACCAGATACGCCGAAACTGCCCCGCTTCGTACCGGCTGCGCTTCAGAGGTGGCTCATTTCTTTCTAAAGGACATATTCTTGCGACACGGCCCTCCCCGCATTCCTCTCAGCGACCGCGGAAAAACCTTCCTCTCAACACTGCTGAATGAAGTTCTTCGCGCTGCTGGTACCATCCACAAAACAACATCGAGCTACCATCCCCAAACAAATGGGCTGACTGAGCGATTTCACCGCACCCTCTCCGATATGCTTTCGTTTTATATAAGCCCTGACCACACGAATTGGGACACCGTTTTACCCTTCGTCACTTATGCGTACAACACCGCAACACAACGAACTACTGGCTTTTAGCCCTTCTTTCTTGTTTACGGCCGCCCTCCATCTTCCGTCCTCGATGCTGCTTTCTTTTCTGCACCTGCCTCTCCGCAAGCGGATGTCCCAGGAGAGTTTGTCTCTCGCCTTGAACACTGCCGCCGTCTCGCACAGTTGAACACCCAGGCCTGTCAAGAAGACCGCAAGTCTCGTCATGATGCGACGCATCGGACTGTTTTCTTTCAACATGGCGATGAAGTGTTACTTGCGACTCCCATGCGTGCAGTGGGATTATGTGAAAAGTTCCTTCCACGTTACATCGGTCCTTACACCGTTCTGGAGCAGACTCCTCCAGTCAACTATCGAGTGGCTCCTACTCGCCCCACGTCCAACCGCCGGCGCCGCGGAACTGAAATTGTCCATGTCTCGCGCATCAAGCCGTTTCATCGGCGCCCCTCATCTCTTTAGCGCCCGGAGGCACCCCTTCCGCCGTGGGGGGATATTGTGAGCACAGGCGTCATCGTTGTTTCATAACTGTTACTCGAATAGCCAATCCCACCTAGCAACTCATCATCAGTGTGGCGCACGCGAGCACCACACCATCTTCTTCATCTTTCATCCTCGCGCCTTCTTGACCATCGCTTTTCGCAACGGCCTCTCGGCAAGGTTGCGTCGTCATTAAACGCGTCCCTCAAGCTTCCCGTGTCCAAGTCTTGCAATATACCCATATATATACATGCACATATACATACACACATGAACACATATATAAGCGCGCCTGTAATGTCATATGAACAATACACAGCATTATACGCAATAGCCACACAGCTTAACACAATGCTAGCGAAAATACACAACGAGGTGTAATCATATCATAGCAGTGTTATATAATGCCACAAATCGCAGATGTGCAAAAAAATTTTTTTACAATAAAATGGATGTAAACATACAAAAAAATGCGGCATTGATATTTTACAGAACAGCGCAGTAAGCTCACGTTTGGTGTATCCGATTGTGTGAAAGTATCGGTTTAATATGCTCGGTACGTTATGAGCAAGGGACTGTAATTTATAATTGTTATGGAAATATGGCACAAACCATATGTCCCTGTTTCTGGCATGTATAGAAACGTCGCGACAATTTAGTGAAGCAAGTGGCTTTATGAATGTGGTGACACTAGGCGGTTAAAAAAAACATTGCATGTAAAAGTCTTTAGTCATAGGTGTGGTAAAGTCGGATAACATTAAAGGCGGAAAATACCTCCTTTGTGCTGCACATGCGGTGTAGATTTCCAATTGTACGGAGAACTTTTTTTTTTGCTTTGCAAGAAGCTTGTTTATATTGGTTTTGGTTGTTGTTTCCCAAACTAGGCAGCAGTAATTTACATGGGACATGAATAAGGCATAATATATTTGAAGCTGAATTTTTCGAGGCAATAATGAGTGGCAGCGCGATAAAATTCCCGTGACTGAGGAGAGCTTTTTGCAAAGGTAATCAACATGGGCATTCCAACTCAAATTGTAAGAAAAGTATACTCCTAATATTTGATGTTCTGGTACTATTTCTACAATCTGCTGCTCAAAAGTTATAGCATTATGGTGTGGAACAGTTTTATTTCTAGAGCGGAATATAATAGCTTTCGTTTTACTTAGATTGACTTTTAGTTTATTTCTGTAGCACCAGGTAGACAACTGAGTAAGAACGTCATTACATTTAAAGGAGCCATGAAGAGAAAACACAAGTTTGGTTCATTCGAAAGATTGCCTCGTTAGAACCATAACGACACCACTTATAACGCAAACTTCGCTCAAATAAGCTACATAATTAGGAAAAAAGGAAATGACCATGCGACCCACCAGCTCATTTTCCGCAACAGAACCTGTGATGTCACTTGGGAATGCTCTGCGATTGGCGGAGGCCGGCAAAAGCAAACGCATGTTAGGCAGGGCTTACAGCTTGCATAGCGAGCTAAATGCCCGTGAAACATACTGCACATTCTTTTTATGACAAAGAACGGTGGAGTAAACGGTTGAAGGTCCGAACGAACTCGCAAGCGTGTGCGCCAATGCGTACGAAACTAGCGCGCCGGCCGAGCTCGACATCTCGCCGTCGCGCAGACGAATTTTCGGGTTCGAGGCTCTTCGGGGCCAACGAACCGTTCCAGCACGCACAGCCGCGACCTTGCTTCGTATCGTAATCCCTTCACAGGAGGTTGGCCGTCATATCGCCAACCAGCAAAGGTAAAAATAGAAACGAGGGGAGTAAGGAACAGCAAGAAGCGACGAGATAGTGCCAGTCGTCGCGTAAGTTTCGAATGGTGTTGGCTCGCTGCTGTCGTTACGAGCTCGTTTCCAGTTTACAACCACTGAAAACTTCAGTTTGTTCAGTTACGGCAGGGACCCTTACGTTAGCTCACTCCTGGGACATGCTGGCGCTCGTCGCCGACTCCGTCAAATCGCTCTGACCTTGGGGAAAAAAATGCCGTAAACACCGCGCATTGACGCTCGTATCTTTCTGGTCGAAGCAGAGAGCTCGCGCGAACGGCTTTCCATACACGACACCGACCAACTGGCATAAGTGATACTGCTACTGAAATTGAACTATTATTAACCGTAATCAAAATACGGCACACACGTACCAGTCTATATTCGTCCGTCGCGACGGGGCTGACGAGGCAGCGGTGCCGACGGCTGGGCGTTCGTCTGTTGTGGCTATCGCGGAATGGTCGCTTTCCCGTCCACCGCGTATCCCACAACTCTCGCCGCTCGTGCACTTAGAAGCATTGAGCGTTTTTGTGGTGTGAGGTTGTTAAATGCAAGCCCGAGCTCCTCGGCGAGTTTTGTTCTCCGGATCAGGCGAATCCATGACTAGGGCTGCGGGTGCACTAGGTTTAACTAGTATTTTTAAAATGGCCGCCGTCTCGATCGACTCCCGCGTGTGGGTGCTATATGGAGTCGACATACTAAGTATCTGTTTCATGGACCGGCTCTATGACGCCATTGTACACGTCACGGAATGTTCAATTTTAGCGGGAGATTTAAAATTTTGGCTTAAATTGCCTTATTTCTCAGTGAATAAAGCATCATTTGCTTCCGGGAAAGCGCTTGGGGTACTATGAAACACCTAATATTTCGAATAAAACATACTTTTGTTTTCTCTTCATGGCTCCTTTAAGTACTGCAGCATTTACATCTTTTCCAGATACAAGGATAGTGCTGTCATCAGCATATATAATAAATTTTACAGCAGAATCTATATTTACTATGTCGTTTATATATGCATTGAAAAGAAGCGGACCTAAAATACTACCCTGCGGGACACCACATGATATTGGCAAATAAGGTGATTTAACACTATTTATGTGAACAGATTGCGTTCTACCTTGCAAATATGACTGTAGTAGTTCCAAGGGGTTTCCGCGGATGCCATAACACTGCAGTTTTTCAATAAGAATTTTATGATCGAGGCAATCAAATGCTTTTGAAAAATCAATAAATATTCCAATGGTAAACATATTTTGCTCGATGTTCTGGACAATGTGTTCTTTGAGCGCTAGTAATGCCGTTTCAGTCGATCGCCCGGCCGTAAAACCGAATTGGGAAGTCGTTATGATACTATTTTTATCTAAAAACGTTGATATTCTAGAAGATAATAGTTTCTCGAGACCCTTTGAGAACACGGGCAACACAGATATTGGTCTGTAATTGGATGGCAAGTTTCGGTCCCCGCCTTTAAAAATTAAGGATACCCGCGCAATTTTCATAGCGTCAGGGAAGACACCAGATTCAATTGCTAAGCTAAAAATGTGTACTAGAACAGGCACAATAAAATCTATAACATACTTCACGGGTTTTACTTGAACATTTTCAATATCCAGCGCTCTGCTATTCCGTAAGGCCATAAATGTCTGGAATACCTCACGTTCATCCGTCAGGGAAAGGAAAATGCTTTCAGGAAGGCAACGCAATCCAGTTGATGAATGCGATGGAAAATTTTGGTGCGCCGAAATGCTTCCCAGCAAGTAGGTATTAAAGTACTCAGCAAGCTCAGGACATTTTATTTCTGCGTTGTTAGCTGT
Source organism: Haemaphysalis longicornis (assembly GCF_048455015.1). Lineage (NCBI taxonomy): Eukaryota > Metazoa > Arthropoda > Arachnida > Ixodida > Ixodidae > Haemaphysalis > Haemaphysalis longicornis. Next base: position 11,551,130 of record NW_027526295.1, read on the forward strand.
TATCATTTTTGGACCATCTGTTGTTCTTTGTCGGCCAAGAACCCTGTTTATTGCCTTCCACGTAGCATCAGGGCGTTGTCGTGCTGTATCTTCAAATAGCTGCTGATAGTAAGCGACCTTCGCATGCCGCAGTTCAGAATTCAACTGATTGCGCAGCTTTTTGAATTCCTTCAGCACTTTTTCCGAACGCGTGCGAATGAATAAGTGGAAACGACGATTTTTGTTTTTTATCAAACGAACGTGTTCTGGCGTAACCCAAGGTTTTCGAATTTTCTTAGAAGGTGTTCGCGACTTCAGTGGAAAGTGGGCTGAGTAAATACGGGTAAATGTTTCAATGAACTCGGCGTAAGCATCGTTCACATTTGTTTTACTGAACACGGAAGACCAGTCGCAGTTCATAATGCCATACTCGAACGAGTCTAACGCACGTTGGGTTACGCTCTGAAAAAAAAAAAATAGGCTCATCGTTTTCAATGTGCACTGTACCATTTGTGTATTTTACAAAAACTGGGCAGTGGTCACTGATGTCTGCTACAACCGTGCGAGTACTAATTATACACGTCTCCACATTTGTCACAAAAAGATCCAAAGCCGTTTCTGTGGCGCTTGAAATTCTGGTAGGAGTCGTAATCAGATTTAGAAAACCCGACGAATCGAGTGTTTCATTGAACTGACGAACATCCCTATTTCTCTCTAAAATGTTGAGATTAAAGTCACCACCTGAAATAAGATGTAGGTTATTCATACGAACATATTCTAAAAGTATATCATACGCGTCAAGAAACTCTGCTATATTTCCATGCGGTGGCCGGTAGAGGATCGAGATTAGTTCGTTTTTGCTACGCAGAGTCAGTAGTTCATAGTCAGAGTTTGTGTAAGTGAATTCAGGCACTACGTCGTACTGTTTTCCTTTATTATAAATTGCAACTCCGCCCCACGTCAACTAGTGCGGTTCAATAAAAACTTCTGGTAGCCAGGTAAGTGCAGCGCGTTGTTTTTATCATAATACCAAGTTTCAGTCACCATTATGGTACTGAATTCAAAAGAAAATTGGCCTAGCAGAAAAGCAATGTCATCCTCTTTTCGTAAAAGTGAGCGTGCATTAATGTGGAGAGCGGATTGAAACAATTTATTTTCTAGTTTGAGATTTCTTGGTGATACCAGTTCTTTATATTCCATTTTGCTTACGAACGTCAGCAACCGGAAACAGGCTCTGCTTCCTAGTGGGTACCAACTGCAACCTGAGCGCTGGCTGGGGCGTGACAGAAACGCTGCTATCTTTTCTAGGAGCGATCTTGCTCAGGTCTTTCTCGCATGAAATTTCTACGGCTTGCGCGTTGTCGTGTTCCTTTGCAAAGATCTTTCCGTTGTAGGACCATACCGTCTTCCATTTACTGTCGTACTTCCGCTTAACAGCCATCGCAAGAAGCTTCTTAAGTGTGGGGCATAGGTGCTCATTAACGTAGACTGGTGCTTGATTTTCCAGGTCGAGATTTTGGTTGTTGAGGCGCATTTTTTTCGCTTTGTGCAAGACAGAGTCACGTTTGGCGCGAGACTTGAACTGGACGACGATGTTTGACTTTTCAGCATTTCGTGTTGGCACACGGTGGCACGTTTCGATGTCCGCAGCCGTGATAGCCTCCCCTATCACGGTGCCAATTTTGGTGACAATTTCAGCCACACACTCTCCTTCCTTCTTCACAACGCCTTGAATTTCAAGGTTGGTTTTTCTGGAATGCTGTTCAGACAGAAGACGTCGCTTTTCAACGTCCTGCAATCCTTTTTCTAAGGAAGCGAGTTTCGCTCGAAGCGCATCATTTTCAGCAGCAAGCTTAGTATTCATTTTTGCCTCAGTTTCCAGCTTCTTTTCTAAATCCCTGATGTCCCCATGCGCATGCTCGAGACTATCCCCTAGCGACTTCTGCTCATTCTTTAAGTCTCGAATTTCATTCCGCATTTCCCGTTCCACCGATTCGCGGAACGCTTTGAACTCGAGTTTGTATTCCTCTTTCCATTTGGCAAACTCGGCTCTCATGTCATCTTTGATTTTTACATCTTTCGCCATCTCGTACACAAGCAAACAACACACAAGAGGACAACAATATAGCAATGTGGCAGCAGCGACGAACGGGTCAAGATATGGGTTTGAGCAGAAATGAAACTAACCTGCGTTGACGACAGGACAACTTTAGGAGCGTGCTTTACGCGTTCGTCGCTGGTGCCATGTAGGGAGCGACGACGAAGCTGGTCTCTTTTGTAGCTTTCGATGAGTGACGTGGAACGGACGAAACAGGTCACGGGTCACAGGTCACGGGTGCAGCCGACAACCACGCCGGCTGATATCGCAGCAACGAAGGACTTTCCACGCGCAAACGCAGATGTGTTGGGCGAGGTTCAACTCCGGCGAAGAGTGCGACTGCTCGTCGGTGACCTGCGTTGACGTGAGGACAACTTTAGGAGCGTGCTTTACGCGTTCGTCGCTGCTGCCAAGTTTTGAGCCAAGATGTTCCTGGCCTAAACCGTGATGGGCACGTAAAATGTTGTATGTATATATGAGGTTATAAAGCACTTAATAGAGATTTTTCAAGCTTTGGGACTTGGTTTCTGCTGTTTCATATGCCCATACATTGCAACATGTAACCTGTATTCAAATCTGTGGTTTTATTAAAAAAATTTCAGCAGACAGATTTACTATTCATTTTCATGATCAGTTCATTAGCATGTGTTGCGGGTTTTTTTTTTTAGTAATTCATGTGACGAACATAGTAGGTAAAGATTTATAAGGCTTAATGTTATGTTTCAGTTTTTCAGTCAATTTGAGAACCTGTATTTGCTGTAAACTTAAGTCTTTTTGTGATCACATGCCTTGAAGCATGCTCCAACGTAAGAATACTGGATACCAAAGCCCCTTGTAGCTTGTTTTGGTCAGTGTGTGTGGACAAACGTAAGTCATCCTCGGTGGAGGCTTCATAATCCAACTAGCAAATAAATGTTGGTTCTAGCACTATTGGGTCTTGCAAGCAAAAACGAAAAAGACCCGTGAACACACGATCGCGAAGTGGAGCCGGTGCAAAGGTACTCCTGCGTGTCTAAATCTAAGAGGCGAAGAGAGAAGGAGAATTTGACAGTTTTAATTCTGTCTGGGGAAAACTTTAGTGCCAACTGCCGTTTCGTCTGGGCAGAGCGCTAGATACGATGAAGAAAAAAACAAAACAAGCAACCCGGTTGTTTGTGCCATCGCATACAAAGCAGGGCACAAAGTGCAACCTCCGTGACAAGGTTGAAAGCAATCGTCAGAAAATCTGAGTACGAACATGTTCAGTTCAAGGTGGGCGACAAGAGATTATACTTATCGTGTATTCCCTCCCAGCGTGACTAAGGCCCGACTTTATGGGGCATTAGGCTAAATTTCTATTTGTCACACTCGAGGAATTCATTCATAATAAAGGTTGACGACTTTCACAGCGGCGGCCGATCACAGGGTGAACTGTGGATGCACGCTTGCGTAGCAACCGTTCACGCGACGATTTGCGAACGCTACACTGCGATTGCAAAACAGCACGGATGACAAAGTATTTAGGTAATATAACCTAGAACACTGTTGCAGCATAAAACTTAATCAAAGGACCCGGTTGAAGCACTTCGAAATGCACAGCGGCGGGCATCACAAGGGGACGCGAAATCCAACACAGGCACAGTTAAAGCTCTTTTAACTTCGTTAAAATATCCAGATCTAGGAGTGTGGTTGAATCACAGCGCAGCCGTCCCAGAACGCGAAATCCACGCGCAATTGAAACACTTGCCGGTTCGCGCAAGTGCGTGAATAGGGTGGTGCACGCTTCGGTATTCACTGCCGGCCGGCCGCCGGGACAAGAGCGGGGGGTGTGCACACCGGCAGAACAGCCCCGCAACCGTTCGCCTTTCACTGTCACACTCCTCCTTTTCTCCCTTTCGTGGGTGATGCATCGCCGAAACCCGAATACGCAACCGGGAAAGCCGCGGAGTTCATCGACGATGAGTGCCAATCCCGAAACCATAGAAATCGGCAAGAAAATGTTGCTCAATTGTGTAAATTGCTAGCGGGTTGGCCAATCAAAATGGAAAAGCGAATTAAATCGATAACGCACAGCACAACAGGAGCTGGAGTGACCAGGGCAGGTGCCACTTTCAACTAAGCCGATAAAGATCCAAAGGGGGTAATTGGGGGTAGGAGGTGTGGGAGGTGCTAGGTCATGCTAGCGATCACCCACTTAAGGGAGCCGTTCCGCCCGAAAGAGGTCACTCTGGATACAGAGTTTTGTCTACTGCACGTACTTTATCAGAAGTTTGGAACCAACACGCTTTCATTGCGGCCGCATTGGGCATGCACAGCCGTCGTTCGCCGAAATTAAACCTGCATGCTTCGGACAAAATGGCTAGTTCTAGTAGTATTGTCCATCGGTGGAGCGGTTTCTAACAGCTTGAATCAAAGGCTTTTACTTCCGTGGTTCCAGGCGCACTTCCCAACTTTTGAAAAATCATGTAAATGCTCAGCAGTGATGCATAACAGGGTGTGTTTCATAGGACGAAGTAACTACGCCGAGCGTGAAAAAAAAACGTGGTTAAATTGAACGCTAACAAATTTAGTGGCTACAATGATGGGCATGGCCTTGACAGAAAAACTGAACCTTCCTGCATTCGTGCAAAAAAAAAAGAATGCCCCGGTTGTTGTAAAATGCTCAAATTCTTCCTCATTTCTTCCCTAGCCTGCTCCAAGCATGTATTAAAACATGCGAAACAACTTTTTTCAGTGCAAAGAAAGACTAGGATCGAAGTTGTTCGTTTATGAGTTCCCACTTTGGTTCCCTTTATTATGTAAGTAAACTTGGACCATTATATACATTCGTGTTTAATGGGTGTGTTCTTTTGTGTGACCCCTCTGTAATACCTTTTAGCACTTTGTGTTCTTTTTTAGGTTAAATATTTGCTGGACTGGAGGAGCAAACATCGCTTCAACAACCAAGCGAATTTTCAGATTTGTTGTTTCGATTCAGGTAGCTGTCATCTATATACAGTTGGACAGGAAGAAAAGAAGAAAAAGGTCCGAGAGGCTTAGAGTCCGTCCCCTAGTAGTATTTGGTGAGTGTATAAAATTTGTGAGCGTATTTTGATTTGTTTTAGTAGTTCAATTTATGAACTGCTATGCAGCCCATAACTAGTTGCGCCCTATGTTTCCAGCTGCTGCGGGTGTGACCCAGGCCACAGTCGATAGCGGGCCACATTTTTGGTGACTGGCTACGCTTTGCAAATATTGGGCTTACAGGAACCCACAAGGTAAGCAATAAAGTGATATTCTCAAAATTTAATAGTGCATTTATTATGCACTATATATGCATTGTGTAGGATGAAAATAGTGCATTTTCATCCTAATCTGTGCCTAATAAAAATGTATGGACCATGAAGAAGATATAAAACTCCGCAAGCAAGCAACAGTGAACTCGGGGGGTTCAAGTTGGGAGTCAGGTGACCGAAAATTTTGTGCGCTTTCTTTCTTCTGCTCGTATGATTAGCACGAGTTGCTGCGTAGCTGCTTGTTTGTTAACTCTCAATTTAGTGTGTGCGTGTGTGCGCTGTCGTTAACCAAAGAAATCCTTAGGCGGCAACTAATTTTTCGCGCAAAAACAGCCTACTGCTGCAGCGTGCTGCAGTAGAAATTGTTTGCTTTTTCCACACAGACGCAGCCAGCCCCTGGATGGAGCCTCTTCCTAAGTGTGCTATCCATAGCCTCTCCTGCGTAGCAGCAGCAATGGAATGTAAACAACCAAAATATATGTAACCATGCAAAATGAAATAAAATTTTATTTGAAATTACACTTTCCTTGTTATTTTGAAAATGCTTTAAAGTATATCGTATCCGGTATACGGGGATAACAGAAACAAATGCTCAACGATAGACATCCCACACATTTGGGAAACGTCACTGCAACGTTCCTGGTACACATTCTGAAAAGGTTTTGAAATGGTAAAAGATCGTTTCAAGCGTGTTTTCTGCAACGTTAGATAAATGTAAATCCAACATAATCATTATGTTGTCGAAATGCTTCCTCACATTTCCAATAATGTTTGACGAAACGTTACTGTAATGTTTTTAATTGTTCTTAAAATGTTTTCTAGCTTGTTTTTGCAACGTTACGTAAACGTAACTCCAAAAGTATTTATTTGTTGTATAAATGCTTTCTTACTGTTCGCATGACGTTTGGCGAAAATTGATGTAACGTTTTCCATTGTTTTTAAACGTTTTTTGAACGTTCTTAGATTGTTCGCTGCAACGTTAGGGAAATGTAACGCTAACATTAATAATACGTTGTAAAAATGTTTTGTAGACGTTTAAATAATGTTTTCCAAAACATTATTGTAACATTTTTGACAACATTAGTTAAACATTTAGGAAAATGGCATTACGAACATTGCTCTAACGTTAACACCAAACATAAAAATTACGTTCTTCCAATGTTTTAGTGGTACTTGGGAAGGGCCGTTCAAAGCGCACTTAGGATCTCCGGAACTGTGGGCCTGGCTTAAGCATTCAGAACCAATTAACGACAGCAATTTGTTACTTAACGAACGTGAAAGTTATCCGCATCACTTCAGCTATACAATGCCGTAGTTGACCACTGTGATAAAATAGCGTCCCTGGGGGCAGAGGTTCTGCGCTGGAGGCCAGTGAACAGAGAGAAGAGACTGAGCCAGTGAACATTTTGGAAAAAGAAAACAGGAAATGGTGAAAGGCTCCATAAAAAATTTGCAGTAATTCAGTAGGTTGTCTACTAACGCGTAAATTATCACATCTCCTGCCTTCATTGCGAGTTCTTTACACCCAGATTTTGATATGATGTCCAGACATGCTGAGTTATTTTGTTGTTTTAAAGATCTCTTTTGTTTCTTTCCGCCATTGAGGTACATTTACACTGTCATCGCTATTGGGCCTCGGGAATTAGCCAATTAGGCATTTTTCCGCAGATGAAAGGCCTAGTGTTTACGATTGGCCCATCTTCGCAGTTTGATGTTTTCGGAGATATTTTTCCGGCTTTCGTTGTCGTTTTTTTCCGGTCCAGAAATTGGGCGCCGGTGTGAGAACAAATAAAAAGCGCACGTGCGATCTGACGGGATTTGAACCAGCGTCTTCAGTCTTCGTACGTTGTCAGAGTAGAACAAAAATTGTCGTTGTTCCTTTCTTCGTGACACGCACTCTTGGCCAGGAATTGAGAGCTTTGAGCGGCAATGTGCGCGCTTCACACGATTCACAAAATCCGGGATTTTGAAACGTAAAAGTTGTATATTAATGACGCGTGCTGCGTCACCTGGATGCATGATTGATTGATTGCGGGGTTTAACGCACCGAGGCTACACATATATGAGCTATGAAAGAGAGTGAAAGAATAAACTTCTTTATTAGCAAAAAAATTGCGGAGTGGTGTCCTCATTTCAGGACGCCATTCGTGGTGGCAGCTGTGACAGCCCTTTCCACCAACTGAAGCTGGTCGTCCGGACTGGAACTGATGATCAGAAGTAATCGGGAGTGCCTCGTAGCCATGCGTTTTGTGACACCTGTGTGTCAAAAAACACAGGCTATAAGGCGCGGCGTAGTGGGGGTATCCGGAATAGTTTTGATCACCTGGCGTTTTTTAACATGCGCTGAAATCTCGACACACGGGCGTTTGCTCTTTTCGCCTCCATCAGAAAAGCGGCCGCCGCTGCCGGGATTGAACCCGCGTCCTTAAGCGGGATTGAACCCGCTCAGCAGCACAACGTCATAGCCACTGAAGCACCGCGGCGGGTCACACCTGAAAGGCTGTGGCTAGCGTTCCGTCCAGACGGAACGATATACAAGTGCTGAAGTTCCGTCCAGACAGAACGGAGCGCTGCGGGTCATCCTTCCGTCCAGACGGAATACAACTGAGAGCTTAGCGTTCCGTTTAGACGAAGACGGCGTAAAGACGGAAGCAAAACCGGCTGATTAGACGTCATGTACAGTCTTCAGATTTGGTGCAGAGGTTGCGCCTCGGATATATTGCACTATTGTACCGGGTTCGAATTCCCCCGGACATGCTTTTTTTTTTGCGTGGTTGCGCCAGTGTTTTGTAACAGATAACTTTGTGCCCACTTTACAATTGACGCGGTGAGACCAGTAGGCCTTGGTTATGCACTCAACTGGCCGTTTCGAGCCAAAGCCAACGTATCCATCGCCAGAGTTCCGATCATCTGCAGATCGTAATGGTGATCACTAATTAACGGTTATTCTGGATAGTCAATGAGCGGAAGCGGTTCGTTCGGCTGGGTAAATATCAAGAAAGACTGCTCTCGCTGCTTGTTGTGAAGCGGGCGTGGTCGAGGTAGTGGCTTGGAGTTCCGTTTGACGGAGTTAGAGTTAGTTTGTTGAAGCTAGAGTCAACTTTAACCGTGGTTACTAAACTTTAACCGCGGTTATCGCAAACTGCGGTTTTGGCTGGTTGTGAGCGTAACAAAAATAAATTAACACACTTCTAACTTCACGATAAAAAACAAAAGTGAAGCAGTGTAGACAAAAGGAAATATCGTTAAAACAGTCGCTTCAGACCCAAACGCAAAGCACTCGCGCGCGGCGAGATTTAGGTGAGGAGCTTCCACAACAGCTCGCAACCGCCTTGGGGTCTATTCGTTTCACCTGCACCGCGTGAACCAGTTCAGGCGGTGCCGCACTTCGCCATTCGTTTCAGCGGTGCAGCTCGCGGCACCTGAACCGCGCCGTTCGATTCACCGGTGGTGCCGACGGGTGTAGGACGGGTTCATGGCTTTGCCTGCACTCCCTGCCGAGGAGGTGCAGAAGCAGACGAAAAATGTGCAGGTCTGGTTCCGCCTATGGCGGAACCCGCTTTGCACCGCTGTGAACTGGTTCAAGAGGTGCAGGCTGAATCGAATAGACCCTTGGTTTTCTCGCGTTGCTCGGTTACAGTCGCTAGAATAGGAAAGTGTGATTAGGGGCATGCAGCGCCTGCGAGGCGCTTTGAAGCCGCCGATAGGGATCCGCGAGGGGGCGCGCGCGATCGTTTACATGTCGCCTGGTGAGGCGCGCGCGGATCGCCTGCAATGCGATTGCCGCTTTGACCAGAGAGAAGCTCCGCTTGTTTCCTGTGCCATAGCAGGTTTAAGGCCACAGTTTTGTGCTGGGCCGCTCTACCGTGTACAAGTCCTACAAAAAGAAACTGTCGTTGTTTGCCGTTCCGAAGGACGTGCGTCTGTATTGGCGCAGTGGCGACGAGAAATACCACGTACTGAGAAGCGGCTCAAAGAAGACACCGCTATGTGCGAGCTACACTTCGACGTGAGATACATCTCCCGGCACGTTGAACATACCGTGAACGGAGAAGTTGTCTCAATCTACACAGGCAGGCCTCGGTTGCCCCCGCAAAATCTGCCACGCAATTTCCAAGTCCTCCGAAGTACCAGTCGAAACAACTACCCCAAACAGCAAGTGTCAAGCGAGAAGTGCACCCGCGGCCCAGTGCAGAGTTTGAAGAACCCCATGCTCTTTTTCTGTCAAGAACTTGACCCTACCTTCGGCAACGTGGGGGAAACCACACGCTGATCGAGTGTTTCCCCCTTCACTGTGGTTTACAGCGTGTGTCGCACTGCGCAGGATAAAGCCAAAGTCCGTACATGTACAATTCCAGACATTGGAAGCATTTACGGAGCATCTGACACACTGAAGAAGTCTGCCACTCTCCCCGTCCATGACTATCAAATTCATTTTAGTCCTCTTCGTTTTCGCCTTGTAGTGAAAGGAAGGAGCACTTAAAGTTAAATTTCCTCACGTAACAGCAGAATGGAAGGTCGAAAACGCTTTTCCGTAGAAAATGCGAGAAAAAAATGCTTGAATTTGTTCACACACAAAAAAAAAAAAGAACTAGCAGGCCCACATTGAGCAAAGGAAGTTGATGGCTTCGAGCCTTCGTAATTTTGAACGAATCATGAGAAATTCACCAAAAGTGAGCAGTTTTTGTCTGTCTGTAACGAGCACATCGAAAATAAAATGGCTGTTTACCAGTTACCAGCCCACAATTCTCTGATCTGAGTTTCATAAGTGTCAGAGCCAGCTGGCTATATTCGGCTGTGAAAGCCCGTAGAGTCGATCGTAAACTACGATGATAATAGTTGTTAAAAAATACAACATTCATAGCATCTCAATTTGCGCTGGCACGTAGAACAGCTCTCAAAGACGCTTTCTCGATGTGGTGCAGCGCGCGAATACATTCGTACTCCATATTCCGTTGCCGTCGCAGCGAACGTGTAAGCGTGTGACAGCGTCACCCGGAATTTCCTCCAACAGCGTTACGCGGGAGCGGGCGCGGTCATCACACTTTCCTATTCTAGCCACTGTACTCAGTGTTGGGAACCTTAGGCTTGGCGTTGCGGCGGATATTTGACCGCCGCTTTCTCTACAACTGCGAATTGCAATCCATAGCACAATTTTTCATACACTAACATTCGCTTTCTCGCATGTGGAAGTTCTTTTCCGCGATCAGATTGATTTCGAAGAGCGGCGATAAGCTGTTGCTGCCGTGGTCTGGGCCGGTTCGAGCCGCTTTCAGTGCCGTGCGGGCAGGCGCGCCGGCATGTTTGCAGGCAACGCCAACGTGCGCGCCGGTCGTTTCCGAGTGCTTAAAACGCACCACGATTGCCTGCTTTGGCAAACAACGCGCGGAATTTAGAAATTTAGCACGGCTTTTGAGTAGTTTATCGGGTGGATCGGGAAACGAGCCGCTGCTGACGGGCAGTCGCGCTGACTGCGAGAGCGACGCAAAGAAAGCAAGCGCCTCTTGGGTTGCAGCTTTGGGGCCCCGCTATTTGAGAACCTTCGTCTCCTCCGAACGCCAGGTGATTTTTTTTTTTTTTCGCCTCCGCTGATGCGCCGCCACTTGCGTTCAAACTGACCTGTGTGATTTTGAGCTCTGCGGCTGCGGGAACTGCGGTTAGCGTGACCGAACTGAGGTGGCCAAGCTCAGTGTGCCTTAACCACGGTTAGCGGTGTAAACGCAGTTTCGTCTCTCGTGTAACGCAGCAAACTGCGGTTTTGTCTAACCGCGCGTCTCTCGTGTAACGCAGCAAACTGCGGTTTTGGCTAACCGCTGTTCGCTTAACTGTGGTTAACTGCGCCCGTGTAGCTGGGGTACCCTAGTTACCCTAAGGTACCCTAGTTACACGGGCGCAGTTAACCACGGTTAAGCGAACCGCGGTTAGACAAAACCGCAGTTTGCTGCGTTACACGACAGACGAAACTGCGGTTACACCGCTAACCGTGGTTAATGCACACTGATCCTGGCCACCTCAGTTCGGTCACGCTAACCGCAGTTCCCGCAGCCGCAGTGCTCAAAATCGCAAAAGTCAGTCCGGGTGCATGTGGCAGCGCATCAGCGGAGGTGAAAAAAAAATAATCACCTGGCGTTCGGAGGAGACGAAGGTTCTCAAATAGCGGGTGCCCTAAGAGGCGCTTGCGTTCTTTGCGTCGCGCTCGCAATCAGCGCGACTGCCCGTCAGCAGCGGCTCGTTTCCCGATGCACCCGTTCTACTACGACAAAAGCCGTGCTAAATTTGTACATTCCGCGCGTCGTCCGCCAAAAAAATGGATAAAGCAGGCAATCATGAAGCGTTTTCAGCACTCGGAGACGATCGGCGCGCACGTTGGCCGTGCCTGCCAAGTGCAAACACGCTGGTGCACCTGCCCGCACGGCACTGCAAGCGGCTCGAACCGGCCCAGACCACGGCAGCAACAGCTTATCGCCGCTCTTTTAAATCGATCTGATCGCTGAAAAGAACTTACACATGCCAGAAATTGGATGTTAGTGCGGTGAAAAATTGTGCTATAGATTGTAATTCGCTGTTGTAGAGAAAGCGGCGGTCAAATATCTGCCGCGACGCTAAGCCTAAAGTTCCCAACACCCAGCAACGCGAGAAAACCAAGCCGGTTGCGAGATGTTGTGGAAGCCCCTCACCGAAATCTCGCCGCGCGCGAGTGCCTTGCGTTTGGGTCTGAGAGAGAGAGAGAGAGAGAGAGAGAGAGAGAGAATCCACTTTATTGGAACTCTGGTTTTAGGGTGGGGGAGTGGCGGTGGCCCATAGGGCCGCCGCGACGTCGAGGGCACGACCGGTGACCAGTTCTTGGAGGTCGCGGTCCGAGCACCCCAGAGCCTGTTCCCAGAGGGTGGGGGAGGGTAGAGGTGGGAAAGGATCGCGCGGACATTCGCAGAGCGAGTGATAGAGCGTGTCCGGCGCGTCACACAAGGGGCAGTTGGGAGAGGAAAAGAGTTGAGGGTGAGTATGCATTAAGGGAGTGCGGTGAGGAAACGAGTGAATCTGAAGAAGGCGCCACATGTGGGCAGCCTCGGCGGTGAGGGAGGGGTGGGGAGGGGGAAGTTGTCTGCGAAGGAGGCGGTAATGTTGGGTGATGTCCCGGTATGTGAGCAGTACCGAATGGGACATCTCGGGAACGCCGTGTGTAGGTGTAAAAGAAGCGCCTGCCCGGTGTGTCAAAGCTCGGGCTTGGTGGTGGGCAGCCTCATTACCACCTATGCCGGTGTGGGCCGGGGTCCACAGCAGCGTCACGGGTTCGGAAGGGGGTCGAGTGCGAAGAATTTGGAGGGCCAGTGATGAAATGGTGCCCTTGGGGTAATTTCGGATGGCGGGTTGCGAATCTGATAATATAATGAGAGGGGTGGGTGTTTGGGTAAGAGCGAGGGCAATTGCCGCCTCCTCCGCGGTAACTGAGGTCGAGGTGAGCACCGTGGCTGAAGCTTGCGGGTCGGCGCCAGGTGTTCCTATGACCGCAATGCCAAAAGCGGGCTTGCTCGGATACTCAGCCGCGTCTACATTTAGGACGCTCGGGGAAGGGGAGTAGCGTCTGAGATGATCCCGGGCACGGGCTAAACGGCAACCAATGTGGAAGGCGGGATTCATATTGCGAGGAAGGGGTTTGATGTGGATGCTGGAGCGGATTGAGAGAGGGATGGTAGCCATAGGATCGAGTAGAATGGGTGGGTCGAGATGCGCTCGTTCAAGAATGCAGCGGCCGGTGGGCGTTTGGGATAGGCGAGTGATTTGGGTAGTGCGGTGCACTTCGAGTAGCTCCGTCACCGTGTTGTGTAGACCTAGGGCTAGAAGTCGTTCGGTAGGGGCGTGTGTAGGCAAGAGAAGCGCTGCACGATAGGCACGTCTTAAAAGAGCGTCCAAGGACTGCTTCTGAGTGAGGCTGAGGGTGGCGTACGGTAGGTGGTAGCAGAAGCGAGAGATGAGGAAGCTATGAAGGAGGCGAAGGCGCTCAGATTCAACGAGGCCATTTTTACGGGTCGTGATGCGTTTAATGAGGGCAATGATCTGCGTGGTGTAAGTGCGAAGCTGGGCGATGGTGTATGTGCTGCTGCGAGTAGATTGTATGATAAAGCCAAGGATGCGGACTTGTGAGACATGGGGAATAATTGTGCCATCGAGAGAGACCTGGATGGATTCGGCGGCACCGTGTAGGGAGGTGGACCGGGATCGCCGTGGAGGTAATATAAGTAATTCTGATTTGGAGACAGAGCAAGAGAGACCGGCAGCTTGGGCATGCTGGTGTACGATAGAGGCTCCCTGATTGCGGGTCTCTTCGATCATGGCATCACTACCACTGGGCACCCATAGTGTGATGTCGTCAGCATAGATCACAGATCGGAGGTTGGGGGTGTGCTCAAGTGCGCGAGCGAGAGGCGTCATAGCCAGGTTAAAGAGAAGCGGAGAAAGGACGGCGCCCTGGGGAGTGCCGCGAGAGGGCATAGGGAAAGTTGTGGTGTGGAGTGAGCCGAGGCGCAGTGTAGCGGTGCGGTTAGAAAGGAAGTTTGTTATGTAGGTGTGTGTGCGACTGCCAAGATTGTGGTGGTTGACGGAGTCGAGGATGGCGTGGTGGGAAACATGATCGAAAGCTTTATGTAGATCAAGTTCGAGGATGGCGGCGTTGTCAGATTTAGGTGGCTGGGCGAGGATGTCAGCGTGAATCTGGAGCATAGCATCCTGGGTCGAAAGGCCAGGACGAAAACCAATCATATTGGGTGGGAGTAGCTGATTCTCTTCGAGGTAGGCAGTAAGGCGGGTGTTGATGACATGCTCTAAGAGCTTGCCTAGGCATGAAGTGAGCGATCGATATAGGCCGGAGATTTTCAAGTGCAAGAGTTTTGTTGGGTTTAGGGATTAGAGAGATGTTTGCGTGTTTCCACGAGCTGGGAAGAGTGCCGTGCTCCCAGTGGTAGTTAAACAAAGTGGTGATGTGATCAATACAAGTATCGTCAAGATGTCGGAGTAGCTTGTTAGTTATGGCGTCCGCGCCTGGTGCGGTTTGGCGGCGCAGGGAACGTAAGGCCTGTATGATTTCCTCGCGGGAAATTTCAGCATCGATGGTGAGGTTGGGAGCTCCGGCGTAGCGTGCAATTGGTGGCTCGGAGGAATTAGAGGTCGGTATGTATAGGGCTTTAAGGCGGGATATGATATCTTGCTTGGTGCCATCTTGCTTGTGGAGAGGCTGTGTGATACGTAAGGATTGGCTGGATTTGGATTTGGAAGGGTCAAGCAGGTGTCGTAATAGAGCCAAGGTGCGACGCATGTTGAGGGTACCCCGCATTTCGTCGCAGAGTTGGTGCCAGTTGGCCCGCCTAAGGTATTCGGCGTGTCGTGTAATTTCGGTGCGGAGGAGTTCGAGTCGGCGGCGCAGGGCTCGGCGGTGCTTGTGTTTGCGCCACCGTCGCTCGAGGCCTGAAGCGACCGCTTTAACGATATTTCCTTTTGTCTACACTGCTTCTCTTCTGTTTGTTATCGTGAAGGTAAAAGTGTGGTAATTTATTTTTGTTACGCTCACAACCAAGTGACCACGGTCACCACACTTGGAATTTCGCGTGTAACAGCCAGCAGCAGTTTGTGATAATTTAGATATAAATCTGCGAGCCGGTGCGTGCGATGTTGTCGTTGCCGATCATTGCCCGACATTTATGTTCTTACCACAAGCCTGTATGAGACAGCTTTTTCAATGACACCCGAAGCGAACTTCTCGTATAGATTAAGTGAGCGTTAGAAAACTACTTGAGCGTGATAACTTTAAAAACCTGGATAGTGACAATGTAAACATTGAATTTGAAAATTTTGTTTCTTACATCACAAATGTAATTACCCAATCTACACGCGAATACGTCAAGCGTAATTATGAAGATCCTGTGTGCCCGTGGATAACTCGTGATATACTTGCTGTCCTGAAGAGTAAGGATTCGTACTACAACAGATGGAAAAGAAACAAAACAAATGAGTAGTACCGCAAGCCGTTTCAGTATTACAGAAACAAGCCAGTAGCAATGATTAGAAAATCGAAAAAACTGTATTACGCAAAAATGGTTACACAAAACAAAGGTGACATGAAACAACTATGGAAGATAGTCAAAAACGTAATTGGAACAGACCGACAAAACAATGTCACACCCAATAATATCTCCCCGCACGTTGCGAATAATTTTAACGATTACTTCATTAATGTTGGTTCTGGCCTTACCCGGCAATTTCCTTTGCAGTTATCAACTACACTTGCACCCAGAACTGTATATAATAACTTCGGTTTCAATAAAATTTCTACGGAAGATGTAAGAGCCAGTGTCAGTAAAATGGCAGTAAATAAAGCATCGGGTCTCGATGGCATCCAGATGCGGGTTATAAAAGAAAACGTTGATATCATTGGTCCGTATTTATGTCGCCTGTTCATCCAATCCCTTGAAAATAGCTGTTTCCCTGATGTACTCAAAGTTGCAAAAGTGGTCCCCATATACAAAGATGGAGATCCAAACGAACCAGGTAGTTACAGGCCGATATCAGTACTGAGTGCGCTGAACACTCTCTTTGAAAAGCTAATTGCGCAACAGCTTAAAAAATTTCTTAAAGAAAATAATACTATTACACCTAATCAGCACGGTTTTGTAGAAAATAGATCTACTTCAACAGCCGTACTTACTTTATCACAGGCTCTTAATTCTGCAATGCATCGGAATAACATAGCTGTCGTTGTTTTCCTGGATATTAAAAAGGCATTTGACACAGTTTATCATCCCATCTTGCTGCAGAAATTAGAAAGTTATGGCTTTACAGAGAGCTCCCTTAAATTCTTTCATAGCTATTTATCCTCCCGGCAGCAAAGGGTACTTATAAATGGTTTTTTGTCGGACGTTAAAGAGATAACTTGCGGTGTACCACAGGGCTCCGTTATGGGTCCCATATTGTTTGCACTTTATATAAACGATCTCCCAAAGGCTCTTCACTCCTCACAATTAATAATGTATGCAGATGATGCCGCTCCTGTTGTTTCTGGACCATCTCTTCAGGTAATTCAAACCAAAATAACCCAAAATAACCAATGAGCTGAAAAACATGTCTTCTTGGTTTTTTGAACTGCTTAACACTTAATGTAGACAAAACTAAGTACGTCATTTTTCACTCTAGGTACAAGACCACCAACAATTCTTTTGCACTTACTCTTGGCAGCTCGTTAATACAGCAAGTCTCGCATTTCAAATAACTAGGAGTTATTTTTGACTGTCATTTACACTGGAAAGAACAGATTAATAGCGTATGCAAGAAACTAGCTTTCGGTTGCCACATATTATTTTCCGTACGATGTACGACGCTCCCTCTACTATGCTTTCTGTCATTCACATATCAGTTATTGTTGTGGATCTTGGGGGCAAACATATAAAACCTACCTATCGCCTTTACTTCGTGTGCAGAAACGAGCATTGACTGCGTTGACAACTGATTCAAGTCTTTCCAGGAACAACGTTTTCCGGGATAATGGCGTACTGTCGTTTTGGTCCTTGCGCAATTACAAAATCTTGCTAGTGATCAACAATATAATAAACACCAATTCGCCTTTTCCGTTAAGCCTTTTCACCTTGCCCTATCGTAGTACAAGGCAAGCCTCCAATTTCAATTTCAACCTTCCCAAATGTAACAATGTATATGGTGAACGCCTGATTGAGTTCAGTGGATTCAAAATATGGAACGACCTTCCGATACAGGTGAAAACAGCGAGGAATTTTAAAATGACCACTAAACACCATTACAAGTCTAGTGAAATTTTATCCGGAACTCTTGCTATGTGAATCATCTTTTTAGTGTCAATATTTCTCTGTTCGATTTGTTGTGTCTATCCGTGAATGCGTAAAATTTGCGTTGTATGACATGTAACCTTGTGTAAATCTCAATTATTCTTGAGCCCTCTACGCTGTGCCGCTTAAGTGTTTGTGAATTGCTTGTGAATTGATTGTAATTTTATATTGGACCGGCCACTAGCCTTTGCAGGTATCGGTCGAAACAGTTTTTTGTACATACTTCGTGTTTTATGGAATAAAGTTTCTTATATAAAAAAAACCGCGGTTAAAGTTTAACAACCACAATTAAACAAAACTGCAGTTACTTCCGCCGTGTAACTATAAACAGCTTCCGCTCATTGACTAGCCAGAATAACCGTTAATTAGAGATCACCATTACGAAATACAGGTGATCAGAACTCTGGAGATGGATACGTCGGCCTTGGCTCTCTATCTAGTGAGCGGTAGCGGAGCGGCCGGTTGAGTGCAAAATCAGGGCCTACTGCTCTCCGCGCTAACTTATCTGTTACAAAACACTGGCGCAACCACGCAAAAAAAAAGTAAAAGCATGTCCGGGTTAACCGAACCCGTACAATCGTGCAATTATCCGAGGCGCAACCTCTACACTAAATCAGAAGACTGAACATGGCATCTAACCAGCCGGTTTTGCTTCCTTCTGGACGGAACTGTATAAATTTTCCCACCGGCTCCGTCTGGACGGAACGCTTAGCTCTCAGTTGTATTCCGTCTGGATGGAAGGATAACCCGCAGCGCTCCGTTCCGTCTGGATGGAACTTTAGCCCTGGTATATCGTTCCGTCTGGACGGAACGCTAGCCACAGCCCACCTGAAAATGATATTACGTGAACACAACACGGGAATACCAGCCGCGCAGAATCCTTTGCTAAGGAAGCTGTGGCGTGTCCCAGTTAGGGTTACCAACCATCACGGATTTCCATACAACGTCCCGAGTTCCGCGCCGTCCCTGTCGGGACAAAAAATTTCCCCGCATTTCCCCGAGGGGAAGAATGTGAAAGTGCGAATGCACGAGTTGAATTTGCGCGGTTCGGTAATGTTCGCGAAAGAGAGATCACACGCACACACACAACTACAAAGAAAGAAAGATGCATTTATTCACAGACACCTATTTGTGTTGTCGTTGTACTTGATTGCTAGAGCGGATCTCAGCTTTGAAATTTCGTGTCAGTACTCCTTTAAGCGGGTGCATTAGCCCTTCTCACGCCCGATTCCTGGCCAATCCCCCACGTGGGTATGTGCCATGCACAGACACCTATTTGTGTTGTCGTTGTACTTGATTGCTAGAGCAGATCTCAGCTTTGAAATTTCGTGTCAGTACTCCTTTCAGCGGGTGCATTAGCCCTTCTCACGCCCGATTCCTGGCCAATCCCCCACGTGGATATGTGCCATGTCAGCGGCCAGGCAGCGCGCGCCCATCTCCCCCCGTTGCCAAGGAAGACGACGAGATTCCTGGCCAATCCCCCACGTGGGTATGTGCCATGTCAGTGGCCAGGCAGCGCGCGCCCATCTCCCCCCGTTGCCAAGGAAGACGAGGAGCGCGCGCACCCGCAGCTGTTGCTATGTGGACGGACGGCGGTCGCCGGAATTCAGGGTCGCTTATAAAGTGCATTCGCACTTAATATATGTCCCAGACCGCCCAGTTAAAGTTTTTCATGTGGCACAACGCACGTCCAACAAGGCGCGTCATGATACGGAACACGCCCGAATTCGTCCGGGTAGAGCTACAGGTGTTGAAGAATCTCAAAGGCTAACGGAAAGCAAGAAAAGCAAACTGTATTTACAGTTTGTACAGGGCAAAACAAGCTTTAACATGGCGACCGAGAATCTTCCTTCTTCTTTCTCGTCTTCGCCTGTCTCCTCCGCGTGCCATCACGCCGAGATTCCCGCTATTTTTCCACGTGCTGGGCCCCGCACGCTGGCGCCAATTTCAAACCAGATCACAGTTCCTGGCAATAAGAAACAACAGGTGCAGCAAGCTTAACTTCTGAATGAAAGGCAACAACTTTTAAGAGTAATATTCTAGAGCAAAAAAAAAGTGTTGCGAGCAGCACGTAGACAGCTGAAGCACCTTTTCAAGAGGCCGCAACAATAAAGAAATGATGGATTTGTCTGGATATAGCAATAAAAAAAACTGATTTTGTTCGATCTCTAAGTTATTGCGCGCTCCCCCGGTCCCTCACCGTCCAGGGACGACTTCCTTCATTGAAAAGTTGGTACCGTAGTCCGGGACTGCTTGCTGACGTAATTAGCATCGTAAGATAGACAAGCGAAAGCGAAGAACGAGACGCATACAAGGTGTAGCAGAAAATGTGGTGGTTGAGCTAGTGTACTCTTGTTTCCCACATGCTTTCAACTATTAGCTTGTCATATGGTGCACCCTCATCATCTCGTACTAGCAGAAAACGGATTCCATGGATTGTCGTGCCAAACGGTAAAGAAACGAAAGCGAAGCAACAATCCAAATGCGATGTTGCTAAGTGATGCAACCCTTTCGCTTTCAAAAAACGGGAGCAGAGTTAACTGCCTCCGGGGATTGTTTTGTCTGGGATCCGGACATTTTGATGTAGGACATTTCAGTGCAGGACGTTTCGGTGCGGACATTTCGGTTTACTGAATGTTCCAGGCATTATTTAACATTGTAGCATTAATAGTTTCATTTCGTCAGACGACACCATTTTAACATTCGAGAGTTATGCGTGGGCCGCACGTACTGCGGGGAATTGAAAAGTAAACCTAGCCGGAGAATCCGTGCCTCAAACCACGTTTTGACGCTAAATGTAATTCGGGTGGTTCCAGCTCCTGTTGTGCTGTGCGTTATCGATTTAATTCGCTTTTCAAGTTTGATTGGCCAACCCGCTAGTAATTTACACAATTGAGCAACATTTTCTTACCGATTTCTATGGTTTCGGGATTGGCACTCATCGTCGATGAACTCCGCGGCTTTACCGGTTGCGTATTCGGGTTTCCGCGTTTTCCCACGAAAGGGAGAAAAGGAGGAGTGCGAGAGGAAAAGGCGAAGGGTTGCGGGGCTGTTCTGCCGGTGTGCACACTCCCCACTCTTGGTCCGGCGGCCGGCCGGCAGTGAATACCGAAGCGTGCACACTTTTCACGCACTTGCTCGAACCGGCAAGTGTTTCAATTGCGCGTTGGATTTCGCCTTCTGGGACGGCTGCGCTGTGATTCAACCACACTCCTACATCTGGATATTTTAACGAAGTTAAAAGAGCTTCAACTGTGCCTGTGTTGCATTTCGCGTCCCCTTGTGATGCCCGCCGCTGTGCATTTCTAAGTGCTTCAACCGGGTCATTTGATTAAGTTTTACGCTGCAACAGTGTTCTAGGTTATATTACCAAAATACTTTGTCATCCGTGCTGTTTTGAAATCGCAGTGTAGCGTTCGCCAATCGTCGCGTGAACGCTTGCTACGCAAGCGTGCATCCACAGTTCACCCTGTGATCGGCCGCCGCTGTGAAAGCCGTCAACCTTTATTATGAATGAATTCTTGGAGTGTGGCAAATAGAAATTTAGCCTAATGTCCCGTAAAGTAGGGCCTAAGTCACGCTGGGAATACGCGATAAGCATAATCACTTGTCGCCCACCTTGCACATGTTCGTACTCACGTTTTCTGACGATTGCTTTCGACCTTGTCACGAAGGTTGCACTTTGTGCCCTGCTTTGTATGCGATGGCACAAACAACCGGGTTGCTTGTTTTGTTTTTTTCTTCATCATATCTAGCGCTCCGCCCAGACGAAACGGCAGTTGGCACTAAAGTTTTGCCCAGGCAGAAATAAACTGTCAAATACTCCTGCTCGGATCTTCGCCTCTTAGATTTAGACACGCAGGAGTACCTTTGCATCGGCTCCTCTTCGCGGTCGTGTGTTCACGGTTTTTTTTCTTCTTTTTTGCTTGCAAGCCCCAATGCTGCTAGAACCAACATTTATTTGCGAGTTGGACTATGAAGCCTCCACTGAGGATGACTTACGTTTGTCCACGCACACTGACAAAAACAAGCTACAAGGGGCTTTGGTATCCAGTATTCTTACGCTGGAGCATTCTTCAAGGCATGTGATCACAAAAGCACTTAAGTTTACAGCAAATACAGGTTCTCAAATTGACTGAAAAAGTGAAACATAACATTAAGCCTTATAAATCTTTACCTAGTATGTTCGTACCATCAATTGCTAAAAAAACCCCCGCAACACATGCTAATGAACTGACCATGAAAATGAATAGTAAATCTGTCTGCTGAAAACAATTTTTTAATAAAACTAGATTTGAATATAGATTACATGTTGCAATGTATGGGCATATGAAACAGCAGAATACAAGTCCCAAAGCTGGAAAATTCTTTATTAAGTGCTTTGTAACCTCAAATTTACAATATAATACAACATTTTACGTGCCAATCACGGTTTGGGCCAGGAACATCTTGGTTCAAAACTTTCCACAATTTCTCAGTCAGCACCTGCAACACCAAAAGAAGCAAATAAACACTTCCTTTTGCAACCACACCGCAAACATCAAGTGAATCTAAATTCAAAATTGATGGTGTATTTGTCCCATATATGGCTACATTAATATGTACACAAAAGTTAGTTTAGCCTGCTTTTGAACTACGCTAACTGCTTATTCTGAATTTTTTTCTACGTGACACCAGAGAGCCTTTGCTGATGCAGTCTTGTGTCTAAAACCTGCTTCAGTCCCTTCACAATAAATGATATTTTTGCCTTTTTTTGAGAATTTGTACAAGGCCAAATAACGGCGCACACTAGTAGGATTGAAGTTCTGAGCTAGACTGCTCTGATCCCTGATCTCGTTAACAAACTGCACTGCCTTTCCCAATAGCTAAGCAGGTGCTTACAGTGTATCTGACAGAACAGCGGGGTCGGTTTATCAGTCAGGAATTATATGATGGGGCACTAGGCTGAGCCCAGCTCATCGCACCACTGCTGCAAAAACAAAGTTGAAAAAGATTATATTTCAGGGGTTGAAGGTGCCGAGGCCACTCTTGGGCTATGAAGCGTGACACAGTGCTAAGTTCCACGTTAATCCTGACATTTGAGTATCTTAACTCGCACTGAAATCTCAACACACGGGCGTTTTCGATTTTTTTTGCCTTCACTAAAAAAATAAAAAAAGGAAAAGAAAAAAAGTCCTTGGGCTTAGCTGCACAATGCTTTAGGAACTGCGGCTGCTGCTCAGGCACAAGTTAGAGCCATTACTTGCCTAGGTATAAATCCTCAAAAGTTGAAAACTCATTTCAGCGCAAAGCGGCAAAACAGCACTTTATTAAAAACAAGAGAAGAGGGAAAGACCTTATAACAACACTTGCTAAAGAATGACCTCTTTGAATAAACACAGTGTCACTTTGTAAATCGTCAATGCCTGGATAGCATATCCTTCATGCACACGTATACTTAGTTGCTCCTTTAGACCGTTAACGATGGCCAGAAGAAGTCAGGCTGCTGCCTTGCACGCCTTGTACTTGCTGCTTCACCTGAATATTACTATAAGTTAGTAGACAAGTATCTGCAATACCCATCTGTTTGATGCTTGGAACGTGCCATGTAGGTGTTGTCATGCAGTAATCCTCATTGGAAGACGAGAACGAATACAAATAAATGACTCACGAGCGAAAAATGACGTTAGCAAAGTTGATCAGTTCGCGACTCTGGCACCGCTTTACCATTGAGCCAATGCGGTGGACCTGTTTGTAAACAACCTGTAATTTCTCCCCACCACGTAACATCATTGATAGTAGTTGCGGACTGAAGTAGCGTAGAAAACCGGGATAGTTGGTGCGGATTCATCTTCGCAGCACACAAATAACGGGACAAAAAGGAGGATAACACTAGACAACCACTGAACCAAAACTGAATTTTCATTGAAGAGACAAATATAAAGCCATCGAAGGTATGAAACAAAGATAAAAACAGGATACATGAACCCACTATAAGCAACTGTACAGACGAACGCTCTCAAGTACTGCTCTCTTCAAGATACGCCAATTATGCATCTAAAAGTGCTAAAGACGAGCGCTAACACACGAGTCAGACATTTTTCGAATTTTATGTGCTTCCACTATACTTCCCTCACCTTTTGATCATCGTGCGAGAACAGTACCAATGTATCATGAAGGAAAAGCGTACAACCACAATATTTGCAATGGGTGGCCAGAAGGCACTCACTTAAAAGTGAACTGGCCAACATCAAAGCGACCAAAATTGAAAGGAATGCAATAAACCACATTTAATCTACAAGGAACAAACTGTTTCTAAAATTTTACACCACAGCTGTTTGCTCGGCCCTTATTACTAATATTCTTTTCGATGGCGGAACAGATGCAGTTCAACTTAATTTTGGCTGAAAACACCACACTGATGTTATATATCTGCTCCCCACTTCTTTCAAGCGGTGAGATACATTGTGCAGGTACGAGATTACAACTATCTTTTCCTTCACAACATCACAAGCAGGAGACAAGTTTTCTTTACCAAATCCAACAACTGAAGACAGGTCGACCCAATGACTCCGTCACCGTAGCCAGCAATTTTGGGTCTAACTAACTGTTCACCAAAACTAGACTCAATTAGGTGAAAATAAGGCTGGAAACAAAACAAGATGGCTGACCTGAAGCAGTTCACAACAATCCCATATTTTACATTCCTAGAACGTGTTATGAAGAGTTCAGTAAAAGCTTCTTCGATCGCGGCCTGTAGAGCCAACATACATGATTCTGCTCGAATTTTAACAACAGGTCCAAAAACTGGATTGCTCTTTCTTTTAGCGCATTGGACGTAAAGGTGAGCCCAAATGCGTGACGTTTGAATGCTTTTAAAATGTCTACCATTTTTCTTGTAGGGCCACAGTTTCCACAAAATACTAGGTAATCGTCAACATACCTGAAAGTTTTAATTGCCAAACCCTCCAAGTCACATTCCAATACACGGCCAACATGAGCCAAGAAAATGTCACTAACAAGGCGAGGAACTTTAGAATGTCTACAGATTAAATACCTCTGCACATAGACACTGTCACACCATCCTACAATAGTTGATTCTAAATAGAAACGCAGAAGCTACAAAAAGGGTTTACCGAAATCCCGCAACTTTACATAAACTTAACCTCGGCGTTATAGACGGTGATACATACTTTCACAGAGACTAAAACTTGTTCATGCGGAAGGGAGTAGAAAAGGTTTTCAGCGTCAATGCTGAAAGGAGAGCACCAGCCTGTATTACTGTGCGCACAGTAAACAGTAACCTCATTTGTGCGCTGTGAAGATGAAGAGGGTTGCGTAGCGTTCCCTATCCTGGTCCTCTTGCATTGCAACATCTGCTACCTCAAACATGGAGCTGCGGAGTGGACGCCAGGTCGGCACAGAAATCTTGGCACTCTATGGAGCCCTCTGGCCGACTATGCCACTTATGGTCGTCTCCCCTCCCTGCGACCGCACCACCTTCTGCGGCACTGGTGGCACTGACGTTGATGACTGGATGAGCACCTACGAGAGTGCGAGCGCTCATAACAGATGGGACGCAACCTTAGTGCTGGCCAACGTAATATTTTACCCAAGGGCCCAGCCAGACTATTGTTGGTTTGAGACACACGAAGCAGACCTGACAAGCTGGGAAACCGTGAGCTGTTCGGAAAGCTTGCTAGCCACCAACTAGCCGCGAAGGAACTTGCTTCCCATGCCAAAACCTCGATGGAGTCATACGTCGCCTATATTCAAGATGGTGTTGCTCTGTGTCACAAGATAGATGCCAACACGTCAGAAACTGGCAAAGAAGGCCATGTGCCGAAAGGAATTGCTGATGGCGCTTTCAACCTGCTTGTTTATAAGGACTGTACCACCACAGATGGCATCAGTACAGAGTGCAGACCATTTAAACATCTTGAAAAGGGCCTCGCCGCCTCTGGAAAATGTTTCTTTGGTTATCAACGTAACTCGTTGATGCATTTCTTTTTGTTATTCCCCCCACTATAATGCCAAAAGGCGCTGTGGGTACCAAATAAATAAAGAAAGAAAAAAAGCGAAAGCTCACTGTATTGCCCCATAGTTCACTCGACTGCCTAACACGGCTCCCACATCCTATTACGAGTATACCACTCCACTTGAATGTGCCCTTCTTTGTTCGACGACTTAATGAAAATAGTACGCTGTGCGTTGGAGGCTACGGCTACGGCAGCCCTACTAGCCCTGACTTGTGAATGAACCTCACCTTCCATCTCCATAATCCATGCAATCCACAGCAAGAGCTCGCAAACAACACCATTCCAAGCATTTGCTCTGTAGCTCACCCGAACGCTTTCACTGTTCCTCGCGTCTTAACTGGTCCCCACCATTATGCCCCACGCTATTTTCAGACACAAAATCCCGAAGAGTGGAGTACCCCTGAAAACAAGCCAATATGTTTCCACAGCTGTGGCAGTGGGCATGTGGACCACTACTGCTTTCGACATTGCCAGGCTAAGCCTTCGCCTCTATCAGAAGACTAATCAATGCAGCTCAAGGAGATAATACTGCATGTGTGATCTGGACGACAAATCTTCCATTAACCAAGGAGTCTACGCCCAATTTACTAGGCGTTACTGTTGATGGTGTTGCAGCCCAGGCTCTCACTGACCCAAATGCTCACATCTCTGTAATGAGCTTAACCCTCCGCTGGCATCTCCGCAAAGTTCTGACGCCACCCATGTAAACATTTGTTCGAGTTGCCAATGAGAGCACACCTTCAATTGTGAGAATGTGTACCGCCTGAATATGGATTGCCGACCACGATAGTGTCGTTCTCTTCACCGTCCTTGAAAAATGCCCCCATGACATTACCCTCGGTGTCGATTTTTTCTCGAACCGCTCTCACTGACTGTTCTGCAGGATTTCTTTTTTGAATTTCCTTCTGCCAAAAATGCTCAAAAGCACCGTTGTCGTTCCAAAGATTATGTCCATTTTCTGTCAAATGCTGTAACATACATTCCCCTGTGATCAAGTCCCCCTGTTTCTCACAGTTATTATATGGTCTTCCCTGTTCCAGACACGCTGCTTCTGTGAAACGTCACTTTGCCACACATCATCATTACTGTTGTAGAGAATCAAACCTGCCTTCCCTTTCAGTTTTTCAACTTCAGTTTCACACCTGAAGTCATTCGGGGATTTCACTTGCAATTCTGTGCCCTTTTTGCCATGAATTCTAGCACCCCTCCAGATTTACCTCCTGCAGTGCAGGCGTCCCATGAAGCACCATCAATCAAGGCAGGGGCTTATTCAGACCTCCGACCGGATCATACCGTCGATCTCCCTCGTCTTCTGGATTCCTGCGAGGACATCTTCGACTTAGACAACCACCCACCAACGCAAACTTCTGCAGTCACACATCATATCAACACCAACGGTGCTTCACTAGTGTACAGGTGGCCCTATTGCGTAGCACTTGCTGAACGACTCGTCATACAAAAGGTAAAAAAAATGCTCAGAAAGGATACAGTCGAACCATCTTCCAGTCTGTGGGTGTCTGCAGTCGTGTTGGTCAGAGAAAAAGATGGGGCGTAGTAGGTCTAGATGGATTATGGACAGCTAGACAAGGTTACAAATAAAGATGTTTACCCACTGCCGTGCATTGATGATGCTCTTGATTGTCTGCATGGGACCAGATATTTCTCATTCATAGACCTACGTTCTGGCTACTGGCACATCACCGTCAATGAACAGGACCGTTAAAAGACTGCTTTCATGACTCATGATAGGCTTTGTGAATTCAAAGTCATGCTATTTGGTTTCTGTTACACCCCTGCCACATTTGACGGAATGATGGACTCCTTTTTGCATGGCTTCAAATGGTCAACTTGCTTGTGCTATTTTGGATTATGTTTATCTTCGCACCAACATTTGACGCCCACCTCGACCGCCTCGCCGACATACCTCTTTGCAGTGTTCCAACAGGCAGGCCTACAACTCAATTTTAAGGTATATAGTTTTGGCTACCGTGAAGCTAGTACTCCTTATCACCCCGTTGACGCCTCCAGGTTATGGCCATGTCCAGAGAAAGTTTGTGCCCTCACCAATTTTCCTGTGCCACGCTCGACTCGTGGCATCAAAAGCTTGATAGGTCTCTGCTTCTACTTCTGTCATTTTATCAAAAACTTTGCTAACATTGCTGACCCGCTAACTACCCTCCTCAAAAACAATGTAACCTTTTCTTGGGGTCCCAACCTATCGGAAGCCTTTGACACCCCAATAACATGACTCACATCTTCGCAGATTTTAGGCCACTTCGATGCCTCTGCTCCCACCGCGTACCGATGCCAGTGGTCACAGAATCGGGGCTACCCTGGCACAGCGGCAAGCTGGTTGCCAGTGCATGACTGCGAATGCTGGCCATTTACTGTATGCAGCTGAACATAATGATTCCATTATGGAACGCAAAATTCTCGCCCTTGTGTGGGCTGTCGTGAAATTCTGACCGTACCTCTCCAGCCGCTCTTTTAAAAAGTCACCACTGATCGTCATGCTCTCTGCTGGCGTTCCACCAAAATGTCCTAATGGGACGGCCAAGCCGTCCCATTGGGTCTCTTAGCTCAGCCACGAGCCAGCACTGCTTGAGATGGAAATATAAGGTATATAATGTATAACCAGTTTACACTTTTATTTAGTTTTAGCATTTCACGCAGCTTACACGACTATTTGTTGTATAGCGCTCGTGCAGTAAGCGTCCCCCAAATTTCCACAATTCCTCACGTCTAGCAATTGCATGTCTTGGACAGCAAAGTGTTCACAGATGTGTGGTCGTTCTGCTGACCGCTGTGCTCGTTCACCCAGCGCAAAACAAGTGCTTCCTGCACCATAGTTTTATACCATATGGTAAACGTTTCAGTTTAATTCTGTTTCCTTAGTACAGTGGAACCCCGATAATACGACTTTCAAGGGGCCGCGAGAAAGCGTCATATGACCAGGGTGTCGTACGACCGGAGTGCGGGTAAATGCCGTCCTAGTAAATGATCTCGCACGACAGGCGGGCTAAAAACTTATTTAAACTACTGTATTTAGCGCGTGTTCGCGTTATTTGCGACCTTCAGCTGAAATCCCAAGTTTTAAAAAAGCAACGCCTACGTTGTGCTCCCTTCCTTTTATAGCGTCCAACTAGCCCGCCAGCCAAGTATATCGCGCTACACGATCTAACGCCGACGTTGTCGAGCAAATTGAGGGAGGAAACGGCGAGTGTGAAATTGCCAAGGCCAAGCGAAACGAATGATAATACAAGGCAGAGATGAACAAAAAAAAATTCCCGCGCCTTCCCGCGAGGGGAACACGAGTAAATGCAGAGCATTGGGGCCTCAGTACTGATTGAAGGCAGTGTTGCTTCCATCGCTTCTTCCGTGATGCTGGAGTAGCAGACACGAGTAAACGTGGGCACGAGCGTCAACCAAGGAAGGAAGGAGCAACGCAGTGACTGAAACACGAGCGACCGCTAGCCGCTATATTTGCAGCGCGCGCAGTAGAGGGAGAGCAGTACGGGGGGGAGAGCGCTCATGCGCAACAGTTTATTGCGCAAGCAGCGCGCGCCCTTGCACGCCCCACCGCGCTGCTATCACGCACCTGTTAGCGAACGGGCTGACTACGACGCATGCGCGCGCCAGCTGCTGTTGAGAGAGAGGAGGGAAGGAGAGGCGCACCTGCTGCGGACGCGGAACTGTTGACACCCTCCGGCGCAGGAACAGGCGAGGCTAAGAAATGCTCTGCATTTAAAATAGCATTGCCGTACATGGAGACATCCCTTTAACGGTTCCGTGCCAACGCTGTTCAGTCATAGTGCTGAACACATAGCTGTTTTCGTTTCCCACAAGAACCACCAACGCGAAATAAGTTAATTCAACCTTCACAAGTAAACTGTTGCCGCGAAAATTATCGCAGGGTCTTGCCACAGTGACTTGCTGCGGCGGCCAGCGAGGGACCCAAAGTGGCGGTGCCAACGGGTATGTGTCTCCCCCCACCCCTCCTCTATTATGCGTCGCGCGGACGCGCGTGAATTGAGGCACTGTAGCAAAGAAATGAGCGGAGTGACAATGCGGGTTCTCATAACCAGAGAGCAGAGGTATAGGGAGAAAGAACGTCGTGAAAGGAAGAAACTTGTATTGTGCAGGCGGGGAAAGCGGCTGTCGGGTCATGACCGTGGGGCTGCCTTCGTATGTGTTTCTACGTTCGTCGGCGGCTCAACAGGCGCTTCAAATTTACGGTCCACCTGCCACCTGAACTTCGACTTCTCGCTGTTGGCGCGTTGTTATCGTGCCGCGTTGTTATATGGAGCCGTCGCAGGTTAACTTCCGCTCCCGAGTACCCGCCTCCTTGGCTTGCGTCCGTTCAGTAAGGGGTCTGGCCCGCCTAAGGACCTTTGCACATCAAGTAGCGTCAAACGGGGGTGAAGAATCAAGAAGGTCAGGACGAGGCGGCGACGCGGTGTAATATATGAGAAAAGCGCCGGTTTCTCCGCGCGGGTATGTCGTATGAAGCGGACCGCGTGCATACGAGCGTCATATTATCGGGGTTTTTAATACATTGTTTCTATGGGGCGTTTTCCGGGACCTCGGTGATCCGTTGGAAGAAGCGGGTCGTCGTAAGTCTGGGGGACGTATAAGCGGGGTTCCACTGTACCTTCAATTGGCCTTAGATTTTCCTACTAGCATACCAGTCAGCGAAGCGTCGCATGTGCACTTGTGCAGCATTTGTGTGGAGCGACCTGGAATTGGAGCTTGATACAGTGTAAAAATTAACAAGCCAAAGAAAATCACATTCGTCCATTTAGAAACATGTCTTGGCTAAGTTTCAACTGACCGAACGAATTGCGATGACCCGTTGTTGGCTCCTGGACAAAACGCTACGCTGACTGACTCCGTCGGAAAGTCGGCGAGCCGTGCAGTAGCGCAGTCAAGCCAAACTACCAACAAGCTACACCACTTAAATGTTCGACGTTGCTAACGCCACCCTTTTCCGACAGTCCTGGAAACAGTACTGCATGCAAGCAAAATACAAAACAGCAGTAACTCAACTGTTCTGTTGTTTTGTCTAAACTAACAACAAGCTACAACACTGGAGACTAGCTAAATCTTCAGAACGGCCGTCCAGAACGGCCGTGCTCGTGCGTAAATTGAAGCGGCGGCGGCGCTGCGTTTCTATAAACAGTAAACTAACAATGGGAGGAACAGGTTCACCGTCTGCACATGGCCGACTACGCTTTTTAAGCACTGGTGCGTTGAACGCATGACTGTCTGCCACCCGAGTTTCCAATAAAGCTGAGCGATTACGCAGAGGGTATAAAGGGAAACGATCGCGATGTATGTATGCAATAAAATTATCTGCAACAGCGACGACGCAGATTCCTCGTGGGGCGACAAAGATTTTTCCGATGATTTTCAAGTGTACTTTTTTGTGTAGATGAACCGGAAATTACTTTAAAACACAGTTAATTCAGATTTCAAGGGACCGGAGAGAATGTTCGAATTTACCGAGTGCCCGAATCACTGGAGTACAGCCATAACTGAAAAATGCTTTCAACATCACCAAGCTTTTGTTTTTTTTAAAATTAGTGATTGTCGTTTGCTTCGTGAAGGTGATGCACAAGAAAATCTTTACGTTGCAAACTTTTCGCAAGTTTTTTATGTATGCATTTCATTTCTACTGCAAATATGAATTACGTGAAGTGTAGCGTGGTGGAATGCGCTGCTGTTTTCCAACCTGAACTCGGTGGGGTGTCCAAGTTAACCAAAGAGCGAGTTTTCAGCCATAGAACAATGCAAACTTTGGACAGGACCAGGTGCTGCGTGCGAATTCACAGAAATTCCAAATTAAAAGAGGCCAAATAAACGGGATTTTACTATATAAGAAGAAAAAGAATACAGAACACGCTTCAAGTACTTCAAAAAAAAAAGAAAGAAAGAAAAACCCTGATGCGCTTGCGTTCGTCCCATGGCCTGCTCCGGGTCTGCGGTTGAAGCGTGAACAGCGCGGTCCGGAATTTAAAAGTGATAAAAACCACGCTGGCTACCCCTTACGACATTTGCAAACCAATAAATCGCCCCCCCAAAAAAAAACCCATTGCACACACGAACGTTCTTGCCAACACCACGCCGCAAACCACGTTTTGCAACAGAAAATGCCCTGCCCGTGTGGCGGAATGCCACCGTACAAATGGCATTGGCACCGCTGCACAGGTAGCGCGGCCGCATGGTTGAACGCCCAGTGCACACACCCTATACAAAAAAGAGAGTTTTGTTGGACAAAAACCAGTTGACAGTGGATGCTTCTGCATCGTTTCGTTGCCTCTGGCTTTAGTTTTTGCGCTGTAATACAAGATGAGTTTCATTAATTTTTATTACAACATATAGCCATTTCGTAATCTTAAATTCTGAGCAGACAAAGAAAAATGCTAATAGGCATTTGGTTTAGCCTCAAACGAGCAGTTCACTTGGGGAAAAAAACTGCACTCTCACAAACCACACTTTCATTGCGAGCACTGTTACTGCTCCACATAAATATCAATGTACAACAAATACACGTCAAATTCTTTTGTCTCTACATCCAAAAAGGAGAAACAGTGAGCTGAAAATCACAGTATGAAAAACCCCAGCATACCTGTTGTCATGTGGGAGGCGGCAGGAACGCGTACCAAGATTCTGGCTGGGCCATTGTTCGGACACCACGACACAGCAACAGCTTTCATAAGAAGGGACCCTCAAAATCATGAGCTGAAAAACATACAAATCGATTTAAAGGTTATGCAATAGACCGCAGTAAAGAGGTGCAACATACACAGTATGTGTTTTATAAAGCTATCCAACAGGCGACTACAGGAACAAGGGTAAATTATTTACCAACGCAAGTGACGCCTTAAAGTACAGAAGAGTGCTGGGTAGCACAAAAATGTATGACAAAAAAATAGAAAACAAAAAAGGGCCAGGACTCCCACAGTGAAATGCAAACTTAACTATTATGAAGGAAGGACTTATACAGTGGGATCTCATTGATAAAATTCTACATAATACGTTTATCTTTTCATTCCAAGCCGAAATCCCTTAGAAATAATGCATTTTCGTGCATTCGATACGATCACATTTTTGCCAAAAATTGGATAATAAGACTACGAAAGTGAACCTTCACCATTTTTAGAAACCTTACATTTATTCTTCGGTATACTAGCTCAAACCCCATGTCAACAACCCATGACCTGCATGGCACTGCCGATTCTGCGACGAAAACACTGCTGCCGGGCGTGGGCGCTCTGTTCAATGATGATGATACGTTAGGCGAGCCATACGTCACGGTGCCATCTAGTGAAACATATCATAATCATAGAGTTTCTCAGTTTGGTCATAAACGAGGAAGAAGGTTCCAATGCTCTTGGCAGTCGGCGACTTCCCTCCCCAACTTCTCGCCATGCTCTGTGCTTCCCGCTCCGCTCTTTGTTTTATTTCTGCGCTGTTCCTGTGTCGGTGGTGTTGCTTATGAGGCTATTTTTGTTCTTGTTCCAATTGACTAGTCTTGTTCTCCTTAGGCTGCCTTGTTGCTGTGCGGGGTGTGCTGCCAGGTCGAGGCATGTCGAGGAAACGGAAGGCACTCAGTATAAAAAGAAAAAGTGGAAATTGTACAGAAATTGGAAGAAAATCCGAAGAAATACGTGGATTTGGCACACAATCTCGGTTTGACAGTGTCAACGCTCAACACTATTGCCGGTGAGCAAGAGGAACTTCAAAAGAATCCGCAAGTTTCCGGCCCTGATGCGAAACAAGCATAAGGTGCGAAGCATGAGCAAATGGAAGACATCCTGCTCACATGGTTGGAGGAAGTTAGAGCGGCAGGATGGAACGCCGATAGGTCAGTACTACGCGAAAAACTTGACAACACTGCGCTCTCCTTGGTCATTGAGGACTTCCAAGCATCTGGTGGCTGGCTTCACCAATTCAAGGCACAACGTAAAGTGTCATACAAAACAGCGTCCGCTCAAGCGAAAAATACCAGCAGCTTTTTTTTTACATTTCCGAAGAATTTACTCCCCGACTTCGAAAAGAAAGTGCAGCACAACTTTACCAGCTACTCCAATGTTGCTGAATAAAATTGAGTTGCTGACGGAGAATGCATATTTTACTACTTTTTTTAACAAACTCTTTGGCTGATATGATTTTCACATAATACTTTTTATTTCCCGGTTCCCCTGAAAAACGTATCACCGAGATTTCACTGTACATGATACATAGACAAGATGTGGCTGCAACTGGTGAAGGGAGGTAACTTCGTGCAACCAAAGCCTGATTAGTCATGCTAATTCCTCCTATATTTCAATATGGTCTAACACCAGCTACCCCACTTCGGCAGAGCCAGTGGGGAACATTTCAACACTACTGTCACTGTGTACTGCAGAACGCACATCCATCCTGCATTTAAAAACCCTGCATACGAAGCTGCATCGAGCAAAGCTGTTCTATGCCCACTGAATGTCCTCGCTGAATGTCAAGGAAGCGTCCTCACCGACGCGCTTTGGCGTCGTCTATCCGCGAATTTGTACGTATACAAGTGTTTACAGCAATTAGGTAAATATATTACTACGCCCTTCAAGCTCATGTCGGCAAAATGCGATTACTTCGCCGCGTTCGCAGGATTGAGCCGCACAGTAGAGAACACAGTCGTAGCATACTAGCAGGAATGAATGCATCGTACGGCTTTTTCCACGTTTCGTCACCCCGTGACTGCAGTTTACCTCAACACCAATCTATAACGCACGCCCGTAAAGAGCTTACACTCTAAAAAGCGCTACAGCCTTTCTGGTAACCTTGAGTTAATGTAAAAGCGTAGCCACCGCGCACATCACGTCGTATCTAGCGCCGACTGGGTTTTTACTGGGTTTTTACTATCAAGATTCGCGTGTTTTAGATTTTCCTTTAGGAAAGAGGCTAATAAGTTTTCTTATCAGCTCTGAAGTACAGTCGAGCAGGATTTGAAGGTTATCGCGCCAGAATCGAGCGGCCACGCGTGCCATCGTCCTACGGTTTCGTTTCATAACCATGAAAATCAAGATTTCGCACTCTTCGCTTGCTGGCTGTTCCATATGCTACAACAATGGCCCGCACGACTGACTTGCCACCCTTTGGGTTTCAAGCTTTACACTCGTCATCTAGCACAGCCGTCGTTGCCTTTTATCGACGATAACGAAACTGACATGGAAGATTTGATAAAGCTGCTGTTCTGCCTGGTTCATTTGAAAAAGTAGCTTTCCTGCGATAACCTTTGAATCGCAGTGGACTGTACGTGCGACACATTCGTATATTATGACGGTGAAGCTAGCAAACGTGCGTCTTCGTCCTTAATTAGTAATCGCCTTTGTTATTTTTTTGTGGTAGTAACGTGAATAGTAAACTTACGCTTAGCAGAACATCTTATTGTACTGCTGTTGAGTGTCGAGCTTGTTGCACGTTTCTTAAATTGCAATGTATTTATATCCGTTAAATCGAATTCGCTTCAGTAACATACCGGTTAAGCAAATACAGAATGCCGATTATAACCAAGAGGGAGGTCAAGGAAACAATAAAATAGTGCCAAAAAACAAATTTTCCGCAATAAAAAGAATTGTACAGTTTTGCTGATGTGTAGGAAACACAAGATGGGCAGAGCAATACTTTTCATACATTATAGCATCCTCGATTAACCGCACCGGTGCACACCGGGGCACACCGGTGCGCCTTTTCATCCTCGATAAACCGCACCGGTGTGCACCGTCCGTCCTCGATAAACCGGGGTGCACCGTCGCGGGGCAATTTTTGGTTCCACCGACGCGCACCGAGAGAGTCGACGGTGCGCCGGCGTGCAGTCCCGAGATGCATCGCGGACGATGCCGGCGAAGGTGCTTCCTCCGCCGTCTGCTGCAGCGACGGCGCATCGCCGCACTCGTGTCAAGGCGGACGGAGTTGTGTATTGTTGCTGACAAGGATGGCGTGCTTGTGAATTCATCGGGCAACGATGCGACAGTCTCCTAACGGGCGGTAACAACGGCCAGTGATTGTAAATGAGGACGCGAACTTTGTGTACTTCAAAGACGGCTGCATGCATTGCCAGAAAGTTGGGGATTGACATTCGTTTCGTTCGATCGAATTATCATGAACTGTTACCGGAGTGCCTAGACGATGAAGACCTACTTGTTTTGCTGTAACGGAAGGGCGGAACAAAACAGGCACTCGCATTATGGCTCAAACGAAGATTAGAAGCAGCTTGTATGTAGCTGTTTAGTGGAAGCGGTGGCGGTACGTTGTTCCGCATATGTGACGGATTTAAGTTGTGCGTACATATAATCATTGGCCTTCAATAAATACCACTTTCAAATAGCGCTGTGTCTCATTACAGTGCTGTATTGTTACTTGTGAACGTTTTTATGAGTTGATTTCTTAGATTAAGAGATGGCGCCTGGGTAGAACCGCCCCGTTTGTCCTCGATCAACGATGTCGGTAGAAAAATAAACATATCAATGATAGTTGACTGAACAACATACAGTGACATGCTCTG
The DNA here is from genome assembly GCF_048455015.1 of Haemaphysalis longicornis. Classification (NCBI taxonomy): domain Eukaryota; kingdom Metazoa; phylum Arthropoda; class Arachnida; order Ixodida; family Ixodidae; genus Haemaphysalis; species Haemaphysalis longicornis. The sequence goes on from NW_027526295.1 coordinate 11,586,868, forward strand.
TCATGTGATTATACTTTGTACCAGTGTAAAGACAAGGAATGACACGCTTAAGTCCAGACCCCATGTATGCATATAGAGGCTTTTCCTGCTGTTCCGCCATTTCCCAGCCGGGCTGTTCCGCCAGCGAAACAGCGAGACTGCCTCGATCGCCTCGCGGCGGGTTCCGGGCGCTCTTCGGTGTATCCGGCGCGACATGCAGTCGGGCTGTATATGTTGACATGCACGCGCATCTGGTGCGGGCACAGGGATCAGACGTTTACGTAGCACTTGTTTTCAGCTTTATATGAGCAAGAATGTCCTTAAAACTGCAAGCTACGCGCCTGCAGATGACTTCAGGCGGTTCTTCAGGCTACTTGAACCGCACCCCAGCCTGGCATGAAACATTTCGGAGGGGGGGGGGGGGGGGGGGGGCACAGGCCCGGTGTGCCCCCCTCCCCTGGCTACGCCCCTGGTCAGCACTGAGGAACCTAGACTCCCAGGAGCCATTTTCGGAGAAGATTCTGTGTCCCTAGCCTTGTACGTCTTTCATCCGCTCAGAAGGCGATTAAGGAACTCTTACGCTCTCTAAGGGGGACGAATTTAAGCTCTGGAATATAGACTGAAAGCCTTCTGTGGGAATCACTGAACTTGAGAGTTTAGTGCTTCAGCGCTGGACATAGCTGTCTGCTCCAAGTTTTTCGTCATTCTTTCCTTTCTCTTTGTTGCCCATGCACCCTTTCCCACATGCAGGATAGCAAACTAGGCTCTAGCCAGGTTAACTTTTCTGCCGTTCCTCTCCTTCCTTCCTTCAGATAGCGCACCAGGTATCAGACCTCGCCTGGCAAAGCATCTTTGTGCACCTCCCTAGGAAGACGCCCCGCCCCCTTCGGATAATTCCGTGACGCCGGCGGGTGATCCTCTTCCAGTCGTACCTCAGGATGTCGAACGAGTCTTGCAGCTTGTCCTTGGTTAGGACTGTGGCGAGAAAACGGCTGCAAAAGAGGCCGAAAGATGCTTTCTGGAAGCTGTAGACCGTTTCCCGACAAAGAACCAAGAAACCAGGTACAACGTTAGCACAGGTCGCCACTCCCCTCCGGGAGTCAGACCAAAAGCTGCTGGTGTCAGACAAGGAGGGTGGCTTCATGGTAGCTTGCTCAACCGCTTACAATGAAAGAGCAATTCAAGCAGGCAAGCTCACTTCCGCTCAGCAAAAAAAAAAAACTCCCACCTCCCCTCGCGGGAACCCCTGTGTAGATGCGACGCATAGGCGGAGCGGCGAAGGGACCGCGTTTTATAGCGCGCATAACGTTGAGGGGACTGCGTAAGCCGGTCCCAGTCGATGACGACGTTGGCGTACTTGTAAAGCGGCGTGGACTCTAGGTGTTTGAGCCAAGCGCGGATGTTGCTTCGCCAGAGAACGGTCCACCGGTTATATGCGCAGCGCGCCCGAAGGAGAGGAAACCGCGGAAGAGAGAGTACTGCACATGCGCCGGCCCCAGCGCGTCTGCTGCGGCTATGACGCAACGTGCCGCGGCTATGACGCAACACAATCCACTTTAATCCAAATCCAATCCAAGCCAATCCAATCCAATCCAATGCCCCTCGCGAGAGAGTCGTTGCTATCGGAGAGGAGAGGGGGTGAGCGGCGGAGAGCGCAGCTGGCACGGCGAGGAAAATGGGGGAGGGGCGGACAACGCCGACGACGACGCCGGAGGGACAAGGCGAGTGAATCAGATGCTCTGCATCTAAAACGATCTATTTTTCTATTTTTATTGCTGCGACAAATTGCCAAATTCAAAGCGCCGTTCACACGGGAAGCCCGACTGTTTCAAACATTTGGAAATTTGTCACAGCAATGAAAAAATGTCCCAGCTCCCCTCGCGGGAACCCCTGTGTAGATGCGACGCATAGGCGGAGTGGCGAAGGGACCGCGTTTTATAGCGCGCATAACGTTGAGGGGACTGCGTAAGCCGGTTCCAGTCGATGTCGACGTTGGCGTACTTGTAAAGCGGCGTGGACTCTAGGTGTTTCAGCCAAGCATGGATGTTGCTTCGCCGGAAAACGGCACACCGGTTATATGCGCAGCGCGCCCGAAGGAGGAAACCGCGGAAGAGGGAGTACTGCACATGCGCCAGCCCCAGCGCGTCTGCCGCGGGTAGGACGCAACACAATCCACTTTAATCCAATCCAATCCAAGCTAATCCAATCCAATCCAATGCCCCTCGCGAGAGAGTGTTCGCTATCGGAGAGGAGAGGGGGGTGAGCGGCGGAGAGCGCAGCTGGCGCGGCGAAGAGAATGGGGGAGGGGTGGACAATGTTGACGACGACAACGACGACAACGCCGGAGGGACAAGGCGAGTGAATCAGATGCTCTGCATCTAAAACACCGCAGAAGATTCGGAAGAAAGCCATGAAGTTATGTAAGGTTGCGGAACTGACAGCCCTTGCAGCATCTGTTTAGAAGATCGACAAATTATGCCTGCAACCATTCTTCACTGCAAAGACTCACAAAGAAGGCATTCCTTTTCGTCTGATAATCTCCGAGCGTTGAATGTGGCAGCGACATATCGGATGGTTCCTTCAAACCAGGGTGTCGAACCGGAATTTTTTCGGGTTCGGTTCGGGTTCGGGTTCAAGCCTTTCGGGTTCGGTTCGGGTTCAGTTCCGGCGCACCATTCCGTTCCGGTTCGAACCGGTTCGAACCGGTTCAAACGGGTTCGAACGGGTTCGGGGGGAAAAAAAGCAAGCGTGTTGTTTTTCTGTTAATTTTTTTGTGGGGGGTTTTCGTTTCCTTGTCAGGTTTCCTTCTCAAAAACGAAGCCATAATGCAGGTTTTTTTGTGCAAATGTTTTGTTTTGGCCAAAAATAAGCAACCCTGCAACACTTTTTTCAACTTTGTTCGAAATCGTGAATGCTTGCAGAAAGTAGTCAACCAACACATCCAGTACTTAGATCAGGGAGTCGGAAAGTCCCTCAGACCAAAGTACTGCTCTGTCCCCATCAGATAACTTACAAACTTGCTTGAAATATTTTTCTCTCTTCCCCAGTCTTGGCGTTCTTCTACCGCTGGAATGACGTCATTACAGCCATGTAGCGGCTATATGGCGGCTTTCCTTAAGTTGCGACATTAAAATGAAACCACAACAGCGAAACAGAAACCGAAGGCGTGTCTGCTAGGACGAGCACTGCTCCTCTGTGCTGGCAATAGCTATAACTTTTGCAGTGCTTCCAGATGCGAAGATAAGAGTGAGAGCGTTGATCTAAAGTGTTGAAGAGTTCCTTTAACTGTAAAATGTACTGCAAAATGCTTTCTACAGTACGTCCAGGATTACAACATTAAATGAAGCGAAATGAAAAATTCGCTCGGACACATAAGACTGCATATTTGTATGAATTTGAAATCCCTGCTTTTTATGGCCGCAAGTTTATTCTAAGTGCGAATGCACTTCTTAAGTGAGCCTGAAGCGTCCGTCGCCGTCCGCATAGCAACAGCTGCGGGTGCGCGCGCTCCTCGTCTTCCTTGGCAACGGGGTGAGATGGGCGCGCGCTGCCTGGCCGTTGACATGGCACATACCCACGTGGGGGATTGGCCAGGAATCTCCTCGTCTTCCTTGGCAACGGGGGGAGATGGGCGCGCGCTGCCTGGCCGCTGACATGACACATACCCACGTGGGGGATTGGCCAGGAATCGGGCGTGAGAAGGGCAAATGCACCCGCTTAAAGGAGTACTGACACGAAATTTCAAAGCTGAGATCCGCTCTAGCAATCAAGTACAACGACAACACAAATAGGTGTCTGTGAATAAATGCATCTTTCTTTCTTTGTAGTTGTGTGTGTGTGTGTGTGATCTCTCTTTCGCGAACATTACCGAACCGCGCAAATTCAACTCGTGCATTCGCACTTTCACATTCTTCCCCTCGGGGAAATACGGGGTATTTTTTTATTGATTTAGTTTCTTTCATTTTTATAATTTAATTTAATTTATTCTTGGATCATAACACTGCAGTTTTATACCCCGCAGTTGTTTTCTTGAGGAAGAAAATGACGGACGATTACGACACTCACTAATGCGAAATTTGAGTGCAGCGCAAACTGTAGTCTTCTCGGCTACGGCGCATAGATGCTGTGCCTCAGGAAGTGATCGCGTCATCAGCTAATGCACGACGGCGCGCGGAATACTCTGTCGTTATCTCGTAAGGGGTCGCCACTGTGAAGCACGTCTCGCACGGTCACGGAATTACGCCCTCCTCCTTACACTTTTGTCATACTTGCAACCTCCGTTTTCCTGCCAGCTCTATCTTCGGTGGCGTCTTCGTTCTCTCGTTTACAACGAGTCCAACACTGAGGGACTACGCGAAACCACAGGAGCGGGTGCTTAAGGGCTGCGCTCTAATACATGGCTCTACGTAGCCACTGTGCAGCCATGTGATCTACTCCCTTCGCCGACAAGTGACGGGCCGCACATCGTCTCCAAATAATGCGTTCTCACCACAGTCTCCTGGAAGGCAACCAGTTAGCCTCCTGACCTGTGGGCAGCACACGGGTTCCTCCGACGCCTCCCACTCGGGGCATCTTCGCTAGAATCTTCTGGTAATGGGCAGCCTCCGTGCAGACTGCCTATTGCCCCGTCCTACTAAGCAGACGACCCGTCCGTCCACAATCGTTTTAATGCCCACCATTCTTTGCCCACAGCAAGGACCGTGTAACCCCCTTCATTTCCACAAAAATAGAGATTTCGTGGGAGTTCCACCTGTAATCGCTATAATAGCGTACCGTATTTACCCGATTCTAACGCGCCCCCCCATTCTAACGGGCACCCGATTTTCCTGGCAAAAAAAAAAACGAAAAAACTTGCACTTCCGATTGTAACGCGCATGGGACTTTGTGACCCAGACAAATGAATGCGAGAGAAACGGGCGATTTATTTCCCGAAGCAATCTCACTCATCTCACTCCTCGTCGCTCTCCGCTGACCACAACATCTAGGCCTCGGTGCCTTCAAGCGCGTTCGCGATGCCACACTTCTGAACGAACGTTCAACCATGGTCGATGGGATCATGGCCCACGACTCGCACGCCCATCCCGAGAGCTTCTCCAGAGGTACACGCTTCAGCCGACCGCTCGTTTTGAACGCGTGGGAGCCGCTGCTGCCATTGCTGCTATCAAGCGCGCAAGTGAAACGATTTGACGATTTGTGTGAACGCCGATAAAAAAACCTAGGCGCCTAGGCTTACTGCTATAGAATACTTGCTGCGTCCGAAAAATCGTTGCAAAATCTTTGGCGCCATCTTGAGATGGCGATAGCGATGGGTGGGACGAAATTTCCGCTGTTTCAGCAGTTTCGGTTTTGTATCCGATTCTAACGCGCATGCAATTTTTCGGCCTATTTTGTCGGGAAAAAAGTGCGCGTTAGAATCCGGTAAATACGGTAAATGGAGATAACTGGTCGCACAAAATTTATGAAAAACTAAAAAATAAAAAAAGTAATCACCGAAACTGGCAAACCGTGTGACACCCTGCATTTCCACAATAATGAGGATTTCGGGAAATTTCCACCTGTAATCGTTATATAGGGTAAATGGAGATAATTAGTCGAGCAAAATTTATAAATGTAAAAACTAAAAACATGTAAAATAATTGCGGAAACTGGCGAACCGTATAACACCCTGCATTTCCACAATAAGGCCGATTTCGCGAGTTACAAATGTAATCGTTATAATAGCGCAAATGGAAATGATTGGTCGAACGAAATTTTGAAAAACTATAAAATAAGAAAAATATTAAGCAATTAAGGAAAATGGGAAACCGTAATACTGCCTGCATTTCCACAATATTGGAGATTTCGCGAATATTCCATTTGTAATTATAACAGCGTCAATTGAGATAATTGGTCGGACAGGATTTATAAAGACCAAAAAATTGGCTGTAGAAACTCAGACTGAGGACAAGCGGTATAGGAATGCTACGCATTAGTAGATAATTGTTTGAATTTCTGCAGAATTTTTTTAGTACCCTGGAGTGTCGCCATGGCACAGTATTTTGCGTCTCCGCCGCTTCCCCTCTCCACCCGAGCTTCTAGTGGCGGGCCGCCCCTCGTCCCGAAATCACGCATCCTCACAGGAATCGCCTGCCTGGCAGGTATCCAGGCAGGCAGGAAGTTTACTGGCGAGCGGGAAGTCTTTTTGGCGTGCAGGACAGCCTGAGCGCCCAACATCTTTTATGGTTCCACCAAATGTCTAGGCACGCACGCGCGCATGCACCCCCGTTTTTGCACAATGAGCCAAATAATTTTGCATTTAAATAAATTGATTGGTCTACTACGCTTTTCATGTACCCCTTGTTTCAACGGCGCTTTAGCTTTAACACGAAATCATTAGCAGTCATAACAGTCGAAAACAGTCCCGCGTCGGCGTCAACTTCCGACTGTCAAGCATGGCTGGTGGCGTTTAAAGCGATTTCCTTCTGCTCATCTTTCATACGCTAACGCATCAGTTAGAAAGAAAGAACGGCTTTAATGACTCATTGGACGCCGTGTACAGGACGGCATTGGATAGGGAACCACCGGAGATAGGAACTTGCTAAATGGCACTTCAGCGACAGGTGAGAGCGGTTGGGCTCTACGAAAGATAATAGCTGAGTGAAGTCACCAGCAGCAGTAATTATCCCTCGTAGAGAGAGGGAAAATGAACTTTAAATAAATCGAGGAAAAGTTTCAGAGAGGCGTCCTCATTCAAGGAGTAGAGTCGACAGTCGTTTCCATCAAGAGAAACTGATCTTCCAGGCCGGAGCTGGCCAAGGCTTTTTCCCAAATCTCTATGGAAACGTGTATGTTGGGTGGATCTAGGGTGGACTTGTCGTAGCCGCCTACTGTGTGTATGAGGTTCCCAGGCTCCCCACAGAAGCGACGAAATGGAGAGAATTGTGTCCGGTCAAAGAGGGGAAGACTGGTGATGTGTGGGAAGGTGTTAATCCGCAGTGCAGGGAATAATCTTTCCTGGTTATTCGCTAGCGATCTGTGCGGGAAGGAATACATTATACGGGGAGCCTATAGTGCTAATTAATTTCCTGGTATGTATACAGGATGCATGCGCTCGGCCTCGGCTTCATCAGCGCTGGCTCAGCGGGTCAAATGTCCAGCCACGAGGTTGGTGATCTTGTCTGCCGGCGATGCAATTATGAGCTGGTGCCCATACAATCCTGGCTGGTCTTCGGCAGTGACCATCTTCCAACTTACACAATAATCAAGGGAATTGGTGGTGGTCCGCAAAAACTCACAGCGTGCAGCATGAATTGGGAGAAGTTTAGAGGTATCCTGGAGGATGGCAGTGCGACTTTTACTACACATGAAAAGTTTGCTGACGCTATCTCTAACGCGAGGGCTGCGTCCGAGAGACGTTGTTTGCTTCCCAAAGAAGTATTAGCGATAGACAGTGAGTACGAGCGCCTTCGCGCCCTTCGCAGGAGAGCAGAGCGGCGAGCACGCAAGACGTCGTCTCCGGACGACATTCGAGCTGCTAGACGTGCGCAGAAACATGTCCAAAAGCACATCCGCAAGCTCGCTAAACTGCGCTGGAGCCAGTTCTGCTCTCGGCTGGATCCACGAAAGCCACTAACACGTATATGGCAAATTTTTCGCACCTTAAGAACCCCGTCAAGTCCACTTTACCCGTTCTCGACGGTTGCTCTTCAGAAGGGCGTTAGTGAAGTGAGTGTTGCAGAAGAATTTTGCATGAAGATCACCACTTCTCCCTGCAACGTTGTGATCTCGGAGGTGTCCATGTTTTGTCACTCCACCACAAATGCGACGCTGATGGACGAACCTTTCACCATTGCAGAGCTCACCAGGGCGTTGAATAATCTCAATTTGTCTTCTTCCCCTGGCACTGATGGCACCACGTATTTGGCTCTACGCCACTTGGACCCAAAAGCTCTTCATCAGCTCCTCTCCGTGTACAACGAATCGTAGCAGAGAAGGCGCCTTGAGGCCAGCTGGAAAGTCGCCCGGATCGTTGCGGTCCTTAAGCCAGGCAAGCCGGCAACCGATATAGATTCATACCGGCCAATTGCACTTTTAAGTTGTATTGGCAAGATGATGGAGAAGATGGTGTTAGAACGGCTTGCTTGGGACCTTGAAAATCGAGGTGTTTATCCATCGCAGATGTCTGGATTCAGGAGAGGACGAAGCAGCACGGATAACATACTTTCCCTGGCGGTGGATATCTCGCGACAAAAAGCAGTTGGAAACATCACCATAGCTGTCTTTTTGGACGTCAAGGCAGCGTTTGACAGCGTGGCACACGAAGCTATCCGAAGAGAGATGACGTTCGTAGGGCTGCGAGGACGTATGTTCCAGTGGCTCTGCGATTCCCTACAACATCGGTACGTCTATATGGTCACCAGTCATGGCGCAACTACCGAGCATCCTGTCACACATGGAGTTCCTCAAGGCGGCGTCTTCAGTCCGACCCTTTTCAGCATATGCCTTATACGCCTGCCAACGGTTCTTCCCCAAGGCGTCAATATTTCGCTGTACGCAGATGACATCTGCATCTGGGCCTCAGACAAAAACCGCCGAAACATTCATGCCGTACTTCAGAGAGCGATCCTGGCGATGCGAAAGTACCTGAGATGCTGCGGGTTGATCTTTTCCCCTCAGAAGTGTGCAGCGATTGCGTTCACTCGGCGTGACGTCTCACGATACACGCTCAGTGTAGAAGGTACGCAGATACCCTATGTCAAATGTCACAAATTTCTCGGCGTCGTCTTTAACCGCTCAATGACTTGGACTCCTCATATCCGGCAGCTGAAAGAAAGGCTTTTGTCTTTTGTGCGCATTTTGCGCATGCTGACTGGACAATCTTGGGGATGCTCCGTGTCCTCTCTTCTTGGACTCTATCAAGCACTATTTCTCGGCCTTCTCCGCTACAGCCTACCGGCCCAGAATCAACTGTCTTCTACAAATTTTAAGGTCATAGATTCAGTGCTGGCGAGAGCTCTACGCGTGTGCCTGGGTCTTCCCAAATGCACGTCGACAATTGGAACACTGCGGCAAGCTCGGTGCCTCTCTGCGTCAGTGCTTCAACATCAAGAGTGCCTTCGAACGTCACTACGCCACGGCACTCGGTGCCATGCGCATCATCTGGCAGCCACCACTGCACCCCATGTAAAAGACTCGCTTCCAGCAAATTTCCAGCGACCTGTGAAGCCAGCATTGCCACTGTGGTTACTTGCACCATGGAATATAATAACGACAATTCCCGGAATAAGCAAAAAGTCGCCCATGCCCGCACCTGCACTGAAGTTTTTCACACTTGAGTATTTATTTACCGCGTACGCAAGCCACACCCACGTTTATGCGGATGGCTCAGTGACCGAAGAATCATCTGCCATTGGCGTGTGGATTCCGTCGGTCCAGTGCACAATCAGGAAAAAACTGAGCCATAAAACATCATCCACCGCTACTGAGCTAGCGGCTGTAAGGGCTGCCCTTCATTTCATTGGTGCACATCAAGCTCGACTATGAGTGATCTTCTTAGACTCGCGGGGTGCTCTGCAAGCTCTAAGAAGGCTGTCCAACCACTGCAGTCAGCTTGTGTGTGAAATCAGTGAAATCCACACAGCGGTAGTGCACGCGGGCCATTACATCGTGCTTCAATGGCTTCCTGGTCATTCGGGAATAGAAGGAAATATAATATCTGATGCAGCCACCAGCGCTGGCCACTCTCTGCGTAGCACGACACAGCTTCCTTTCTCTCGAGAGGATGGTTGTGCCCTTATTTATCGAACTGGTTGGAGAGGGCAAATATTGAAGTGGCAGCCGGATATCCACCTCAACATGGAATTGACCCTTTCTGTAAATTCCGTGTTCCACCCGACCTAAGCAATGCATCTGAATGTGTACTGCATCGTTTGCGTCTCAACGTGGCTTACACCCGAAGCTTCAAGTTCAAAATAGGGTGGGAGGATTTACCACTGTGCCCCACGTGCGCTGTGCGCGAGACTACCGAGCACTTATTGTGTGTATGCCCGCGATTTTCCGCTCCGCGAGTTACAGCGGCGAGCTGCCTGTTTCGTGTTCGACGCGGAGCAAGCCTTCAGTTGTGTCACTTTCTTTGACCCTGGGACAACAACAATGACTCATATTTAGGGACAAAAATTCTTCTGCGTTTTTTGCGAGATTCAGGACTAGACAAAACTTTGTAATTCTTCCATTGTGCGCATGGCTACGTCTGTACGCGTTTGCGTCGTCGTGTGCGCTTTGACTCCTTTTTCTTGTTAGGCGCTCTGCGCTTCCTGGGCTCCATTCGCTCAATTTTTATCTTTTCCTTAACTTTATTTCGAGTTTTTTTCTTGCACTACATTGCGTGCCATTTTTGTTGATTTTTTTTTATCTCTATTGCTGCTTTCCCGATCTCTCACATTCACTTCACTGCATTGTAAGCTGACCTCTCCAGCCCACATTAAAGACCTCTCTCTCTCTCTCTCTCTCTCTCTCTCTCTCTCTCTCTCGTTGGTGGTCTCTGCTTGTTCATTCGAAGTGTTGTAACATGCAATAGACTATTGGCAAAGTTGCGCCACGTATGATAAGAGTTTGTTATTATACTTTTGGCGGCCCTTTGGCTAAGCGCACGTGCTATCGCCTCTTCCTCAGCTTGGAAGGGGCTGTGTTCGGGGGTTGAGATGCTACATCTGTGGAAGGCTGCAGAACGGTAGCACGAAAAGAAGGTATCGGAGAATGCTATCGGGTGTCTTTCGCATCAAACCAGTTGATCGTTCCTTTTTTTTTCTCTTTCAGTTTAGTTGTTTCCTAGTCTTACCTCATATATATACACATTTTGAGAACCTTTTGGTGAATATAAGACATGCATTATGCAATTAGTTTTTAACTTCATTGCGAGATGTAAATCTTACGCAAGAAGTTACATAAAAGCGTAATACGTACATAAAAAAGGCCTTTTATAGCATTCAGGTGATCGACACATAACTTTCCGGCTATTTTGTGTGTAACTAAATTTCCTGATTGGTCGAGAAAGAGAACGCTGCAAAATTTAGAAATGCAAAGGACCCCAAATGGTCCAACCCTCTAATCCGCCTTAACTGACCCGCTAATTCCTCTAATCCATATTAATCAACACCTCAGTCCCACTAATTCACATTAGTTCATTCACTCATCTCACTAAACCACCCTAGTCTACCCACAAATCCGGGTTAATCGACTTAAATCCATGCATCCAAATACTGTCGCATTTACTTTAAAAGTGAAAATGAGAAGGCCCCTATTTTTTTTCAATTCTTATGTTCTCCTAGGGCAGTAACCAAAGGACACAACGGCACTGTACAAGAAAAAGTGATGGTTACGGAGAGAAATTAGAGTGTTTGTGTCTCAGTGCTGTTTTTATATAAGTGTCCACTCAAACTAAAATAAGTATAAGATACGGATTTATTGTTGATGGGGTCTCTGAAGGCCTTCACAAGCGGACACGGATGCATTCGAATTAACAATGTGAAAACCTCACACGATTTTAAACACACTGCAGATAGAAACCATAAAGAATACCCCATGATATGTTGCCACGGAATATGCGTTCTAACTTAAGTTATTGTAAATGCAAAAAGATAATTTGGGGAGACGGGCAATACCTAAAGCAAACTAATAGTGTATACGGACTATACATTAAATTTAGGGTAATAATAAGATGAGAACCTTATGGGCCTTGGAAACTGCAGACTACGCAAAATATTGCGCGGTGGCGTCTGGCGAATGGTAAAAATATCTTCGGATGCAAGGTAGGGTACCGGGATGGAAAACTAGAAATCACAGTTTTGAGGCCCCGGAACCGGTTCGGAACGGTTCCTTCAATTCGTTCCGGTTCGGGTTCAGTTCCAAAATGGCGGAAAAAATACGGTTCCGGTTCAGTTCCGGTTCCGGGCAAAAATTCGGGTTCGGTTCCGGTTTTCGGTTCGGTTCCGGTTCCGGTTCCGGTTCGACACCCTGCTTCAAACTTCCCTAGCTTCGATTCTTATGGAAGACCCCTTCCTCGTTCGAAGCCCGACGGAGGTATCAGATTTTCTGCAGCAGTGGAACCCTCCAAATTTTTTTTTTTTCAACTTTATTTACCAAGAAGGGAATACATATTGATTTGCAATACATCATCTGGGCCCATAGCAACCTTGCTAGTGGCGGGCCCATGCAATAAATGCATCATATTGTAGCAACTCAGCCTTTAAAGTAATTCAATACTGACAACAAAAGAAAGCGATCAAAACCGTAACAATGTAACGCAAATGTAAGCGCATTTTCAATTGACGTCAAGGATCTTTATTAATCCTTGCCGCATGCAGCTCTCATAAACGTCGTAGAGGAGGGTATCGACCGCTATGGGAGTGTTCCGTTCCAGAACGCTACCGGGACCTCCATATCAAAATTTCTACAGCTTCTACCTGGAGTTGTCTGTGATGGTTTTTCAAGGAGGCCGCTACGTTTAGAACAAGGGAGTCTGCATTGGCGCTTGCCTCTCTCTAGTGCCGAGCGACCTGTTGCTCGCCTGCTATGACCGGGAGCTTGCAGTGAAACTCGGTTTTCTGGTTCTCTTCGAGTGCTCTAAAGTTACAGACAGCCAGCAGCAAGTTCAATGCATTCTGAGCACGTCTGAATCAAGTCTTGTGGACTTCACGCTGACGACCGAACTGCCATGTGACAAGCGCCTCAGGTTTTTGGACTTAGAGTTGAAGCTACATCCAGAGCACACATGCTGGAAGTGTTCTTCCCGACCCGAGAAGAGCTTTTGACTATTCGCTTCACACCATTCAGAAGCAGTGAAGAGGGGCACTGCAATCTCGGCTCTCACGAACGCTATCGGTCTTCCCTGCATCACATGAACGACAGCTTTTCCACTCAGGCTAAAAGGCTCACAAGGGCAAGATACCCCACACTTCTGCTTTTCAAATTGTTTGAGTCACTGCTGAAGGAAATCCGCCACCGAAAACCCGCGAAAGAGCGCAATGGGACAGAAAAAAGGCAGATAGCAGTCATCCCGTACGTTCACGGTGTCTCTCATAGACTGAAAGAAGTTGCTGCTCAGGTGGGACGCCGTGGTGTTTAGTGCTCCCAACAAATTAGATGGGCTGTGCAGCAGAGTGAACAGGGAAGGAACTACGGTCAGACCCTAAACAAAAAATGGCAGCATCTCCACTCCATGGATGATGGCGAGGGTGTGGAGTATGGGGACTGGAAATGACATCCAAGTTGCGCCCCGAGTGACATCCGATTTGCCTCTGACCGTTGTTCGATTTCAGCCGCGAGTTGGACCTTGATTATTCCCTAAATGAAACTGCAACTCACGTCTCAAATTGAATTTCGCCCAATTTTCGCTTGATGGTGGTGTGCGCACGGATGGACACGGACGGGCATTCGGAGGTCATATAAGGTACTCCACACCTTTATAGTCGAGGGAGTAAGCCGTTTGACTTTCGGGTAGTAACTCACGGACACGGAGCAAGAATATGATAGGAGGGGAAACGAAGCTTCCTAGCGCGGCCAGATAATGTCAAAGTGCTCATCAGACATTAAGCTAGCGGCATTGCAACTGCGCAGCCACGGAATGAATTGCGGCTGCTATCATTTCGTCCATCAGGTGCCGCCACCCTCTCCTTCGCCGTCGCAGCTATGAAGCTTGGCAGTCCGCCTTGGTTTTTATTGCGACATTATCTGGTCGCTCGCCCGTGGCTGCTGCAATGGGCTGTTTCGCCTCCTATATATTCTTGCTCCGTGCTCACGGTCTACCAGACACAGGCTTGAATCCTGCCGGTGCCTGTGTGATTTTTCGCGATTGTAAATGTTCTGCATACGGACACGGATGGACATTGTGCGGTCATAAGGTACTCTGCACGTAAAAAACACGACAAGCCATTAATGGAATGCAAGTTAGGCGTCGTCTACGACATTCCGTTGCCGTGCGGGAAGTCTTACACGGGTCAAACCGGGCGTTGTTTGAATGACCGGCTGCGAAAACATGCAGGCATCTTCAACAAAGGAACAGGCAGTAATCTCGCCGAGCATTGTGCCAAGTACAAGTGCATGCCCAAATTCGAGCAGACGCATGTGTTTCAAAAACACAAAGGTCGGGGCGCAACAGAGACCTTCGAGGCGCACGTCATCCATAGGCGAAAGTATTCATCCGTCAGTAAGCTATCTATTGACTTGCTACAAAAGGAGCATGAATATCTTGATCGATGACAACCTTCTTCGCACGTGTCTCTGTGTAGATATAAGTTATTTGCAATCTCTTTATGTTTACATGTTTGTTTCTTTCTCTACTGCATTATTTTTTCTTTTTTTCTAGGGCATATACCTATTCCGCCACGAGGAAATAAATTGTTGTTGCTAGTCAGCGCCCAGCTCGATCCTGTCAACCTCTTGTCCCGTTTAAGCGCTGTTGTTCAATTGGTCGAACGAAAGTTTGAGAGACAAAAATAAAAAAAGTATAAGAAAATCACGGAAAGCGACAAACCGTACAACCCCATGTATTTCCACAAAAATACAAATATTGCGTAAGTTTAAACGTAATTGTTATAGTAGATGAATGGTCGAAAGAAATTTTGACAAACTAAAAAAAAGGAAAACTAAGAAAATTTCGGAAAATGGCCATGTGACGACCTGCATTCCTACAAAAATGCGAATTTCGCGGAAGTTTTATATGTAAACGTTATAATAGCATCAACGGAGATGATTGGTTGAAATAAACTTTGAAAACAAAAAAAATTAGAAATTAGGAAAGTAGGGAACCGTATAAAGCCATGCATTTCCACAACAATGCAGATTTTGGGAAAGTTCCAAATGCAATGGTTATGATAGTGTAAATGGAGAAAATCGGTCGAACGAAATTTTTAAAAACTTGCTCGCTTTACAAAAGATGAGGTATATTTTCGCACAGTGCATTTGTGCCGGCTCGAAACATCTCCAAATGCTTACCTCCGATGCCAGTGGCATCACAGGGTCAGTGAAGTGTAGTGGCAACACTGAACCAGGCATGAAAAACTTTCAGGTCTGCTTTTATTTGAAGCGAACATACTTTGCTTAGCCAACAAATGAATTCTTTATATGACCAAACCTTTCATCAAAACAAGACAGGCAGACAGATTAGGTTTTTCACAAATTTCTTTTACAGCCACACAGCGTCGGCTCAAGCTGCAACCTTTGCGGTGGAATGAAATCTAAGCATGGAAGCTGGACAGAATAAGCGAAGCAAAAGGGCCTATAAGATGGCAACGCTGGCAACAGTCAAAGGCACTGAAAGTGTTTACCACCAGGTTTCAGTGCCAATAGCAGAAGCAAAAAGACAAATGAGCGACACCAACTGCCGGAACTCAAGTTGGCAAGTGGTGCCCTGAAGGCCAACTGCACCGAAAATTTCAACTTCTTGATTGATTGATTGATTGACTGATTGATGGATTGTAGGGTTTAACGCGCCGACGCAACGCAGGCGATGAGGTGCGCCATAGTGGAGGGCTCCGGATTAATTTTGACCACCTGGGGATCTTTAACGTACGCCGAAATCTCGTACACACGGGCGTTGTTGCTTTTCGCCTCCATCAGAAAAGCGGCCACCGCGGCCGGCAATCGAACCCGCGACCTCGTGCTCGGCAGCAGAACGCCTTAGCCACTGAGCCACCGCGGCGGGTTTCAAGCTCTGAAGAATATAAAAAATGCAAAATAGCTGCTGAAATAAGTGCCTGCACTGCACTAATGACGAGCAAAAATCAACGATTCTGAAACTGGAATTGAGAAGAGTTTGGTGCCCACGTCGGCCAGGCTGAGTGACGTTGCAGACGGCAAGCAAGGGGCTGGCCAGCTATAATGGCGCTGCCACATCATGGCTGCTGGCGCAGCGCTGTCTGCCACAGAGAGACGTTCACGGGCCTTTGACGGGGCTGAGCATAGGAAATAAAATTGGCCGAGGTGAAATTTGGGTGCAGTTGGCCTTGAATTACAACAAGCTGTGGTGTAGTAGCGTACATGCACCATATAGTAATCTCGTGCAGCCAGAAGCCCAGCATGCCCGCTGAGCATGTGCTCTGAAGAACAAAGACAGACGCCGACCACAAGACAGTTCAGTTTAAAGGAAATTAACGTTTCGGCTCCCACACGGAACCCTTGGTCACAATCTTTGTTCTTCAAAATGCATCCCGTCCAGACGGGCTTCCGTCGCATCCTTGACTTTGAGCATGTGCTCCTACCTTCAGTGACTCGATGCATTCTGGCTGATCACTAACAACAGCAGCAGCAAGCAAATAAATACAGGCTCTTCAACAGGGAACTTGCGACCTCTCACACACACACACTTGAGCATCTGGCAGCACACTGCGTGCCAAGAGGCGGCATTGGGACTCACTGACGCACCCACACGTGCAAGTTTGGCAGCAGGGAACTCTCTGGCTCGGCCGACAGACACTGACCTGCCAGCCCAGCCTCCTAGTGCGTCAAATGCCAGCATGAGACTGCGTTTCTGGCACCAGGCACACCACCCTGATATGCGTACTACCCTGGAAGGCCACAAGACACTGGCCCCAACGCCCAGTGCGAACGTGCAGAGTCGGGAAGGGAAGGTGATTGTCGGCTCCGATTGCCCACACGTGATCGACGGTGTGGGAGGGGAGGCGCTCCGCACTTCCCCGCCAATGCACACCACTGGACAGACCCTGCATCCGGGCTGGAACTTGCACACATCTCGGGACAAGTGCTGGCACACAGCGGCTGCGCACCGAGCCACACTGCACTGCGACCATGGTGCCGCACAGTGGCGGCACAGGCTGCACCAGTCCCTGTGGCAAGCCCTGTTCATGGAGCGCTGGAAAACTGGCTGGGGGCCACCCACGCAGTTTTGAGGCACTGGGCACAACAGCGGTCTCGGCATAGCTTGGTATCACAGCTCCGGTGACGTATCAGCTTTTGGCCCCTGGTGGTGGGGAGCACGGGATGGTGACCACACTCCCTCCCCATGCCCACATGCCAGCAACTAGGTTCCCAACGGGCATTCGATGGACCACCTCGGCAACAGTGTGGACACATGGTCGCGCAAGCAGTTGACCGCAACAAAATGATGAAGCTGCGGCCATTACCCTGTTGTCATTTGTAGTGTGTGCCGATGCAAAAATCTTAAGCACTTGAATGTAAGTATAACTGCTATCTCTAAGCACTGCAGGAAATATGAACGCTGAACATCTTGCACAAGCGACACAGTGATGCGATGTACAAGTAAAAAACATGACACACTTATTTAACGTCTGGTCGACATTTTCAACACACGATAAAAAACACTGCAGAGCCAGTGCTCCCACCATTGCTACCACTTGCAGCACACCAATTGGGTGCTTAGCGCTGATGCACTGATGCACTGTCAACTTTTCAACAGTTGGCACTTCCACTGTACTACATACTCCTGTTAATTTCTATTCGAAAAGAAAAAAAAAACCTGGTACATTTTGTAGCCAGTGCAAACTACCTGGGTCAAAAGTTGGGATGGTTCTTGTGCAGCTTCCGGCACCAACAAGAGCCGTTCTGACAACAACAATGATGTTTTGTGTCAGCATATATTGTTCAGAAAGGGACGTCAACAGCAACTTTGTGAGCAGTTGTTTCTTTCTTTCTTTTTGAAAGCTACATTTTTTATCTTGGCGCATTAAAGTAGTGCTGTACCAGTTCATTCCATCCCCCCAATAAAAAGCTCTAGAGATACATGGCCATTGTGAGAACGCAACGTAAATAAGAATAAATTAAACATGCCCAGTAGTTAACTTCGTAATATACTGCAAGTAGCCAAAAAAATGTTTGTGTGTGTGTGTGTGTGTGTGTGTGTTTCTAGTGCACTGTACGTGCCACTGTTAGTGGCAACCATGAGGTGCACATGGGGCTCTCTAAGGATGGGCACTTCAGCCCAGTGGTTGCAATTTGTGAGAGATTCTGATCGGTACACTGAACATACTCTCAAATTCCATGGGCCAACTTTAGGCTATTTCTGATATGTAGCCATGGTTCTTGGGCGAAAAACAAAGTCCGACTGGTGACAACAACACAGCTGGCAGCTGTAACCGAAACTACATGGCAAGAAGCCTTTGAGGTGCAGGCCAAACATGCTCTGCCATGAGACTCGTTAAAAATTGCATGCTCGCCGCAGAAAGGACGATCGTGCGTCACGGCCACTTGAAGGCAGGCCACACTCATTGGACGCTATAGTCTGTGAATGGCACTGTGTTCGAGCAATGCCATGTTCCAAGTGCAAGTGGACAAAGCAGCTACAGGAAGGCACCAGAGAGGGAGCAATAATAAGGGGGGGACAAGCACAAAACATTGAAACGGGTACCGCAATTTTGAACCTCTGTTCCTGCATTGACCACGCTACAGGTGAACCGAGAAGCAGCGCAAAAATAAAGCTGTGGGAGCTTCTGACAGGCACTCCTGGCAGAAAGTGTTTCTGATCAAATACAGGGTGAGCTTTCTGCAGCCCTTCAACTTTTTTTTCTCCCAGACAATGCCCTACATTGTAAACTATCCACATACTCAACGAAGCATTAACGAATGCTGTCAGTGCTTTCCCTTCTAAATCACACCAGTGTGGTTCTTGCCCCACTGTTAGGAAAAGTTGTTTACGACAGCTGTGTATGGCAGAAGGGAAAAGGTTTGGGCGTGTTGGTTCATTATCGCACAGAAAACAAGCGCTATTTAAAAACACAGGACAAGGCGTGGACGGGACAAGCAGCTCAGCCTTATGAAAACTGTCCAGCAAATAGAGAGCAGCGACAATGTGTCTCTTGAAATGTTTTTTTGCATCAAAAACTCATAAGTTGGAATGCCCGTTTCGCGTGATTGTTTCCGAGGCAGGGACGTGGCAAAAGTGTGTCGCGGACTTCTTGCAGGACAAGCTGGACGTTGCCAACCCCTTTCTTACAAAAGGTTATGCCGCTGTAATTGATTTTTTCAAAACAAATGACCATGCAAGTCTAACTGCCTTTTCTGTCGACATAAAAGATTTGTTTTATTCTTTGCCACATGAAAGTTTGCTGTCCAGTGTCGAGGCGGCCATTGATGATTTCGGTGCGGTCGAATTTCAGAACGCGTGTGGTGTGAGCACGAGTGGATTCTTGGAGCTTTTATCTTTTTATCTAATTTGCGGCTGCGTTTTGAAGATGACGTGTGTGTTGGGTGTACGAGCCTAGAGCCAACAAGCCGCCCCTGCCGTACAGCTCGGCACACTCTAAGCTGGTTAAGAGGAGTATTGTGCTGTCTTTTCTGTCTAGCGCTCTCAGCAAGTCATGCCAACATACGGTGGATGAAAGCCTTGCAAGCAGGTGGTACGTTTGGAAGCCGCGGGTTTTCCCAGGCAGGTTATTGTTTCCGTTGCGGAAGACTTGCATTGCAAAAGAAAAATTGACTCTCGTTTGAGTGATGAGCAGAAGGCAGAAATCCAGAGAAAGGACAACGAAAGAAGAGCTAAAGAAAAGATAGCTGTCATCCCATACTTACATAAAATCTCGCATAATCTCAAGAAAGTTGGGCAACGTTCAGGGGTCAAGGTCGTGTTCATGGCGCCTAACAAGCTTTTGGCTTTGAGCAGGTTGAGCTGTCCCACGCGTGCGCGGAAACCGATCTGCACCATCAACCACAGAGACGCCTTTGTGAAGTGCCGACGTAGCGTTGTGTACAAAATTCCTCTGTCGTGTGGCAGACACTATATCAGCCAGACCGGCAGATGCTTAAACGTTCGCCTCCAAGAGCACAAGAACAAGGTCAGGAGCGTTGCCACCGACGGCCAGCTGGCTGCCCACTGTAAAAAATGTGTCTCGGGAAACCTGTGTCATCCTCTGTACGGCCAAACAACCGTCTTGTATTTTCACCGCTCGGGCCTGACAAGAGAAATTGTGGAAGCTGCAGAGATAGCACGGTCTGGGGATCAATTCGTCAGCAGGCCGTCGGTAGCCTTATCGAAACTTGAATTGGATTTCTTGTTTCGCCCACCGTTTTGAAGTTTCCCTTTCCTTCCCCCTCTCTTCCTGCTAGCCAGACGTGTTTATAATCATTTTGTTGAAAGTTTAGCGCTTGTCCCGTCCACGCCTCGTCCTGTGTTTTTAAATAGCGCTTGTTTTCTGTGTGTATATGGCAGGTTGTGCCAAATATTTTTCTAAACGTACGCACTAAGGACATTAAACACCGTACACGGGCACAGAGAACTGTGCGGCGTCTTCGAAGAAAGCGGCACACGTGTTCCTATTCATTCACTCTGAAACTATCCACATACTCAACGAAGCATTAACAAATGCTGTCAGTGTTTTCTCTCTTAAATCACACCAGTGTGGTTTTTGCCCCACTGTTAGGAAAACAAATTGGTCACAACAGCTGTATATGGCAGGTTGTGCCAAATATTTTTCTAAATGCACGCACTAAGGACAGCTACCACCATCACATTGAACACCGTACACGGGCACAGAGAACTGTGCGGCGTCTTCAAAGAAAGCGGCACAGGTGTTCCTATTCATTCCCTCTGCACCATCCACTCATGAGGAAATGCATTAGCAGAGCTCCGTGGACGATTGCAACCGGCCTCTTCTCGTGGGTACTGGCCCGGAACAGCTTGATTCTCCAGTGCTCACAGCCCAACTAGAAAAATACTTCCTCTTTCTCTCACACCAGGCAGGGCCGCCAACGACACTGCCGAGTGTCCCCGTTGCACAGTGGGGGCCACTCCCGGCAGTGCACTCAAGCAGTGCCTGCAGCCGGGCATTGTGGCACCGAGAAGGCAAGGGAAGGAACAGCGCACATTCTAACAAAGGACGACAGAGTAACACACCACAAGCGCTGTGGTGTGTTACTCTGTCGTCCTTTGTAAGAATCTGCGCTGTTCCTTCCCTTGCATCTGAAAACCACCAACTAGCCCAACATGCCACCCTTTTGGACCAAGAAGGCGCCAGGACTGGGGCTGCCACCTGGCCGCACTCGACTATGCGTTGGCGCCCGAGAGCGGACCGACTGCTGTGCAATCGGGGAGCCAGGACCAAGCTAAGATTTGAAACATGTTGAGAGTTTCTCTGGCCCTGCACAACGGATGGGGGTGAAAGGTGGAGTTCTCTTCACAAACGAGTGCAATGCACACGCACGGGCTTGCACGCAAAATGACCAGCATGCCAAGGACATACAACGTCACCAGTGCCCTGTGATGCTGGCAGCGCCCTCTATGGGCGAACGTGGTCAGGGGATGGCCACCCACAGAAGTGGTTGGTCCTTGGCTGCACCCAGGGGGAAACTTTCCTGAACGTGCACAGGGCAAAGGATCGCCTTAGGCACTTCCGACACAGCCTTGGAAAATTACTCGCATCCGCCAGATTACATTCGCAGCATTGCAGACTTTGTGCGACATCTCGAGAGAGCACTACAGGGCTGTCGATCAGTGATACAACCAGAGCATGCGTGCAGGAGAGCCCCCTCCCCGCTCCCTCCTCGGGGATGTGGCAGGCGCTGCTGGGCGATGGACGCCGGGTGGGCCCACAGGGGTCCGCACAGTCGGGCAATGACTACTTGACCGTGTCCCCGCACCTGCTTCCCGCTTGGCTGGGCACTGCCCTGCCAGCCCCCGCTGGTGGCCACCATTGTCACTGCACCCTCCCTCGGGTGTCCACTGCTATCACAATGCCACAGGTGTCCCTTGGCGGCCCCCGTTAGGACCACAGGCGGCAGGCGCCCAGCAGGACGACAACCAGGGCCGCAGTGGCAGAGCTGGCCACCGAGGAGCCGGCCGTCTTCGGGGGAGGAGCAGGCGTCGACACGGCGGGGCTGCGGGCCGTCGACGAAGGGGCAGCCTCTTCATTGTCTGCAGCAGCACGGGGGGGGCGAGGCTCAGTGTTAGCTCGCATGGCACTGGCCCACAGCACATACACACCTGATGGTATCATACGTAGCAAACGTTACCGTGACGCATTCAAGCGACCCACATCTTGCGTTTCTCCCACACAAGGCACGTATGGCTAGACAAGTGCAGCTAAAATGTATTGCTGATGGTCACACGGATCACGCACAAATCTCCCAGCGCAGCCGGACCTTTCCACTCCTGCCATGGTGGGTAGACGGCGTTCGTTATCGCGCAACAAAGAGCACTGGGCCGCCTAAGAGGCAACCGAGCCAGTGTTCAATTCAGCCCAGTTTCAGTTTCCACAGCATTGCAGTACCTGCTCCTGCCTCAGTCGACCTTTTTGCAGTGTGATAGGATTGGCGATAACAACCAACTCAAGAGGAAAGAGCATTTGCCCTGCAGGAAAAGAGAGCTGCCTTCTGCTGGGTTTGGGTACAAGTGTATGGGAATTCCCTGCAAGTAAAGTTGTACGCTAGCATTCCCTGGGAAACAAAATGAGTTCCTTTTTTTTACACTTCAATAGCCAAGTGTGTAACATCCATGCCTTGTTTACCTGGCGTCACGGTTGAAATTGAAATCTACACAAACCCACCAAAGATAAAAAAAATTAAAGGGACAGTTAAGGGGGGACGTGGCTTTCAAAATTAACTTTATTTCTTTGTGGATTTTGATGAAAATTGGCACAGCAACTGGAAATGCTTCTGCGATAACACCATAAAAATTTCAAGGTAATATTTTGATAACGTTTTTATTTATTAAATTTTCTTTCTGTTCCGCTTGTACCAAGCTTGAGAGACTTGTAAAACATGATAGAAAACTTGTTCGGAGTGCTTTGCATTCCCAAATGAATGGACGAGGTCGTGACAGTTTTAAAATTTTTTTTACAACACAATGTTTTTTAGTTTTCGTTTTTTTAGAGGTTAATGTGCAACAGGCATGTCGACTATGAACGACTATCTGAATAAAAAAATCACAAAAAACAAATCTGAAAAACCAAGAGTGTCACGACCTGAACAGTTCATCAAGGAATGTAATGCAAGAAACGGAATCAAAATAGACCCAGCGGTCACGAAGAAATCCCTGGAACAAGCAACACAGGTGGCAAAAAAACTGTTTTGAGAAAACGGCTTCCGAAGTTGCAACATAGGTTTCACTTATCAAAAGTCGTCACGGTTGTAGCCTTTCATGTCCTTTTGAACATGGGGCTTCTGGAAGGCCTTGCCTTGAAACTGGAGTGCCTTTTACAGCCTTTCTCTTTCCAAAAAACATCATTTTCAGCTCCTCTGTGAAGAGTACATAGCCCAGTTGGCAGACCGAACGGAGGGGGAGATGGCTTTCAATGGGCTTTCAATGCAAAGTAGGTTAGCTGGTTGGTTGTATCGCACTGGACAACTTCCCTTTGCAGTGTTTCCCCATGGGAACAAGTGAAGCATTTTTTTTCCCTTAAATTTGAAAATTTCTGGCTTCTTTTGTTTTATTACTTTGCCTGGTGCACTTAGTAGTCATACGTGCAGGTGTTCATTGCCAAAAGTTTGCATACCCGAAGGATGCAAATGAGCTACTTTGAAGCTTGGTATAATATTGTG
The DNA here is from genome assembly GCF_048455015.1 of Haemaphysalis longicornis. Lineage (NCBI taxonomy): Eukaryota > Metazoa > Arthropoda > Arachnida > Ixodida > Ixodidae > Haemaphysalis > Haemaphysalis longicornis. The sequence goes on from NW_027526295.1 coordinate 11,610,328, forward strand.
CATAACTCCAACTTTGATGGAAGGGTTTTTTTTCACTACTTCTGACGTTCAAGGCATCCAATATTTCTCGCAGCACAGTCAGTATGCCCTAACCCATATAGATTATATGCATTGGTATCAATAATTTTCTTTAAAAACACTGTTAAATGCTGCGACAGTAAGATAAATTTTTAATGCAGAGAAGATATTTTTATTCCTATATTCCTAACTCAAACATGTTTGCATGATTATTAGAAGTGCACGGGAAATCTTGCGCAAGAAAGGCGATATGGCTCGCGCGCATCGCAGCGCACGCTTACCGCGACATATCATACTTTGATTATCCCTGATATGGCTTGTCAGGTCGTTTTTAAGATTAAATCTAACGTCGCAGGTATTAATTACAACTACTGGCGTTCAATAGTAACCGGTTGCGCAGTCATGTGATGGTCCAATGCACGTCGGCTATGCCGTGCGCGCCGCATATTGGGAGCTTGCCTCACTCATGCCTGTATCGTAAAAAGCGTGTTCGCACCAGGCCAAGGGTGTGCTGATTCTGGCCTGTGCCCACTGCCCGCAAGTAGTCGGTGCATGTGGCAACAGCATGCCAACGAGAACTCGCTAGCGCGTCAGTGTCAGCCTGCGTGTGTTCTGCGAACTCGCTCGTTGAGCAGTGAACATTCCGGCCCAAAAATGAACTCAGTTCGGAAAACATCGGCTGCCAACGAAAGAAATCAACTTACAAAAAAAAAAGCATGCACCCTCGGGGATTTGAACTTGTGACTTGCAAAACAATAATTCTTGCGCTTCAAACCACTCGGCCACGAGCCAGCGCTGGTGAGGCTGGATATATAAGGTATATAATGTACAACCAGTTTACACTTTTATTTAGCTTTAGCATTTCAAGTACCTTCGGTGACTACTTGTTGTATAGGCCTTATGCAAGAACTGGCGCCCTCTTGCGGGAACTGCGTGGGCTTCCGCCATGTTGGGGGATTCCTGGCTCTCCTGATACCACTGTGCATAGAGTTTTTCAGTTAGTGAGAAACTCTATGCCACTGTGTACCTGATAGCCTGGGGTTAGCGACGCGCACGTCGGCATTTATCGTTGTCCAAGATGCCCAAATACTGCCGTGTAACTTGCTGTGCACAAAGATGATACGAGAACGACCATAAAAATAGCGTGCACATCTTTTTTTTTATTTCTCAGCGGAAGCATGACTCGAGCCCCGCGTGAAGTCGCTTGGCACAGTAATATTATTGCTACATTGCATGCATAGCCACGAAGCGAATATGTGCAGGACTAAAAAGATACCAAAGTGAGCTATTTTCTAGCCCTGTATTTGCCGCAGAGCACTCCTCCTTGCTGGTAGTTAAGGCGCACCACTGCATCGGTCAGCTCGCATACTTTATCGTGCGGGTAGAGTTTTGAGTCTGCCATTCGTGCTTTGCGCGCCCGCGTTTTCTTTTTATTCTGTATGTTCGGTAGGCTTTTACGTAAGTATGTGGGAACGCGACCTTAGCGCGTTCCCTTTGGTTCGGCTTCGCCACACCGCTTGCTCCTCGCGGGAACTTGCTCGGCAAGACGTCGGCAAGGGGGATCTACCTCCTCGCCGTAGGAGTTGTCTTTAAGCCGGCGAGCACGCGCGGGAGGCAAGCTGCGCGGGGGAGAGTTGGAGCTCGGGAAGCGAGGCGTCAGGACGCGCCTGGTGATCTCCTTCCTTCGAGGATCGGGCAAAAAGGAGGGCGACAATGGCTGCCATCGGTGTCCCAGCGAGGCAAACGAGAGCGCGCTGAGGCGGCGCCCCGGCGATGACTGTTGTCGCGGTGAGTCGAACCTCTCGATTCCCTTAAATTGCCCGGGCGAGGAACTAGATCCTCACTGTCAACCAGCTAGCCTGCATGCTCTTTGAATGTTTATTATCCTGTAATAAATGTCAATGAGCGAAAACACTAGCCGCTTCCTTTGTTCCGGTGAGCCACGGCCCGCCGCGGCTGGCGCGGCACAGCGCGCAGCCGCGCGGTGGGGGCAGATAGCTTGCTAGCTGGGCGAAACGAGAAGACGAAGACGGATTAGTCTCTCTCGTCGCCGGTTTTGCTATTGCAGGGAAAAGTAAACTAACCTACTTAAACCCTCTATAACCCCACAAGTACTACACATTCTTTCGTTTGCCAAACGTTTCAGGAATTGAGGGATCCGCGAGAGTTACAACCTTCACGTAGCGCCATGAGTAGCGCAAGTAACGTACGTAGTAATGCCGTGTATCGGTCATTTACCGCTCGTCACCTGCTGTTCGACCTTAGCCTATTTTCCCCAATATCAAATTTTTCGAGCCAAATAAGGTTTCGCAGTTTTTTTGTTTTTGCTAGCCTTTGTGTGCGCTGAGGATGATCGGCGGTCGCCGCGACGCACGCGCTCACCAGCGCATGGCAATTTATTGGTAATTTAATTATTTCTGGGCAATTGATTGGTAATTTATTGGCAATGTTTAACGCATTTCAACTGAGCGAATGAATTGCGCCGACCTATCGGCGGCCGGCGGACTAAATGCTGGGCCGACTGACTCTGTCGGAAGGTCGGCGAGCCGTGCAGTAGCGCAGCCAATTGCCAGCTCATCTCCTCCTGACGTCACACGAAAATGCCACAGAAAATGGGCGAGGGTGCAGAGAGGAGGACAGCATTTTCGTATTGATTTTTCTACTAAATAAATTCACATAAACGCTCTCAGAGTGGTCGAAACATGGCCTATGGACTCCGGACTACAATTTGCACTAGTAATCCCGCAATGTTTACAAATCACTTCAGTGTCCCAGTGTCCCTTTAACAGATGATGAAGTTTGCAACTGTTGCGTGTGTTGCGATGCAAACAATTGGTCAGTTCAGTTCTCACGGCAGGGTTCCTGCAAATTATTACAAACTAGATGAACTATTCACCTCGCAGTTATTTGAAGCAAATGGTCATCACTTTGAAGGCACAAATTACTCTTCCTATGCCTATGTCACCTCCCCGGTTAAAGTCTGCCTGCATGGGTTCTACGAGCAACAGAGGTGTGGTTTGCTACATTCCCATCGATACAAACGTCGTGCACATGCATACACGAGTTTTGGTTGCTTGCGGCTCGTGCCTCGGCCGAGCGAAGACCAGAGACGTACCGTCACCACTGCCCGATCCCTCGGCGAACTCCTCGTCGTCCCAGGGCCCGTTGGGGGGGGCCCCGCTGCCGCTGCCCTCCAGGGTGTACGAGTCCGAGTCTGGCATCAGCGACACCCGGAGGCTCAGCACCTCCTGCACCACACAGCGCACCACGTCACGGGTGGCCCTGCTGCAGCGCACTTCGCGGTGCACGTGCAGAGATGGGACAGGCTTTGCGCTCACTGCTCTGCCAGCCTCACAGAGCAGGAAAGCTTCTCTTCAGAGAAGCTCCACTTTCACAATGCACAACGGCAAAGTGCGCAGATTCTCAACAGGACAGAAGAGATGACGTTTCCTGTTCATACTCAAGTTGGTTATAATGCATCTGGCCGCAGCCCACTTTGTTGTTCTTTTGTAGTTCTTTCTTAGCTCTCTGACTTGCGAGCTTATGGATAATTTGTTTAGGGGCATAATTCTTGTTATAAACAAGCTGCAACTTTGCTGCACGTATCGTTGGCGGTGGCAAGGCCACAAGCGCAGGAGCGTTAAAGACTTCGACTTTGGGTTCCGTTTACAGATTGAGACGTTTATTGGCAGAATTTTCGGAGAAAAAGAAAAGGAAGTACATAGGGAAGAATTGGGAGGGTTGGTGCAGGCAGCCATCATCATGCAAGCGTCCATTCGGAGCAAACAGCGAGGGAGCGTCATGTTCCCATTCCAGCATTCGAGGGAGCACTCTGCACGCACGATGAACCCGCAGGTAAACACCCACATGCGTAAACACTCGTGCAGTGGTGTCTTCAGGGCAGTAGACCCCTCCCCCTCCAAAAAGGGCCCACTGAATCCCAAGGGCTCCATGACGGCGCTTACGGCGATCGCCATAGGTGACAGGTAACGGGATCCCGCCGCCTCACATAATGCATTAGAAGGCTGACTCGAACTCTGTCTACATGCGGCGCCGACGCTTCCCTCTTGTCTTTCATATTGGATGCAGCTGCTTGCAATAAAATACTACCCACTTCTGCTTACAACGTCTTAAGGGGAGATGCGGGTCGAAAAATCGCCTGTTTCTCAAAAACTTCCACTTTCCGGTTTTCGGTTGTATTATCACCTTTGAACGTTCAGGTTTGCCGGTATAAAAATTCCAAGGAAAAATTCGAACTACAAGTTACAGAAAGATGCGTCTAAGTTAGTTGCGATGACACCGGAAAATCGCAAAAGTCAGCGGAAGTCAGCGTCTGTTCATTTCGTGCATATCGAGGCAGCGGCACTGTCCGCCATTTGCAATCAATCACTCACGCAGGTACAGTTGTCCGTGCCCTTTTGAAAATGGGTCCCGATAAGAGCATGTGCAAAAAATACCAATGAAAATAAATAAAAATAAACACCCTAAAAAGAGTGTTTTCTCAAGCACCTCATCAGTCATTTCAATCGTGCACTACGGCACATGCTACTGTGGGGAGCGCGCCATTGGTGAAAGCAGCACCTCGTATATCATTTCCAAGAGAGGGGGGAGGGGGGGGCACCCCCAATATATATATATATATATATATATATATATATATATATATATATATATAGTTAAGAGAAAAGGTTTCTGGCTATAGGGTTAACTGTACGATAGAGAAGTCAAATTGAAAAACACAAAAATGTTTATTTAACGTTTTGACCGGGGGCCAGTCTTTTTCAAAGATACAAATAGCGCAGATCATTTGGGTTTAAATACATTTCAGTTGTGGGTGGGGCAAGAAGATGTATCAAGCAAAACGTAGGCTCTATGCGACACAGAAGCATGCGAAGCCCAATAAAGGAGTGGGGGAGGCGTTGGAGTAGTGCCGGGGAACAGAGGGGAAAGGCCCCGGGGCGTAATCAAGACAGGCGAGGCTATAGGCTCCGGACAGCGCCCAGAGGGCGACACAGAGCCTGTAGAGTTCCTGTATATGCTCCCGTAGGCATATCGATATCGGGGAGTAAATACGTGTTTTTAATGCCACCGTGTTTGTTATGTTCACCGATTAGTCATGTTTACGGAAGCGCGGATGTCGAATGCGGAGCACGCACAGCATAGGTGGGTCACGGTGATCCGTGCTCGCGATGGACTTTCGACGAGGCGATTGCTACGCTGTTGACATTGCAACGAAATATAATCTTTCTTAACTAGACTTATCACGGTTACTGACGGAACAAAATTACCTGGGCGGAAAAAGAACACGACCGCACAACCAGTCAAATTACTATTCGAGGGTTGAGCATAAGGGTCGACGTTCGGGCGAGTTTATATTGGTTGATCATGATCGTGATCATTATTCACACACGACCGTCACACCTGCATAGAAAACTGTCCGAGAGCCAGTGGTGGTAAGTTGGCCTTCTTGGGGGTTGCTAGGCACCACAAGGGGAGAACAGTGTGACTGCAGGCATGTAACTGGACGGCACTTCAGCCCTGTGCGCTGCGACAATGGCTGCAAATGAAGAGTGTGGTCGACTTCGAGAAAGCTGAGCAAGTTGGTGAGATGGTAGCCTCGTGAGGAGCCTGAGGTGTACGTGCAGCGCCTCAGTGGTTACATAAGTTTCTGTAGGATAGTTTCGGGCAATGCATATTGTTCGCACTGTTGACACATATTGTGGCAAACCAAGACACGTGCGGAGAGCCTGCGCTGCGATGCTCTGGATCACCCAAAGGTTAGTGGAGCATGTACTGGATATCACTGGCAAGCTGTAACACAGAACTCCCAGGAAAAGTGCCCGGTACAACTGCAACATTCCTCAGAGTGATGTGCCCCACGTCTTTCCAGTGAGACATTTGAAAATGTGGGAGATGGCGATGAGTTTCTTCTTTAAAAAAGACACATGTGCGTTCCATGACATGTCCCTGTCAATGACCACGCCAAGAAATTTGTGATTTCTGGAGTAAGGTATCAATTTTACATTGATGGTGATAGGATATCGAGACATGCGTTTGTGGGTAAATGCAAGCACCGCACACTTGTCACAACAAATGCTCAGTCCTTGCTTTCGGAGGTATGCTCTCGTTACCTTGGCCGCTTTTTGAAGTCGTGCTCACAGCTGAGGTTGATTGACCCCCGGAGCTCCAAGACAGATGTCATCGGCATAACGGGATACACAGTGAGTCTTCAGTACAGTGTGTACGAGCCTGATTATAGCTAGGTTGGAAAGGGTTTGGCTTAGCACCCCACCTTGAGGAACACCATGTTGAATGATGTGCTGCGATGTTGGGCCGTCTTCTGTCATTACAAAGAATGATCTTCCGGACAAGAAGCTGTGAATCCATTTGCAAGTCCGGCCACCTTGACGGGCGTCTAGCACAGACTCATGGAACAGATTATCATAGGCCCCCTTGACGTCAAGAAGGAGGGCTGCTGAGAGGCATTTGTGGCTTTTTTTGTGCTGTACAAATGTGACTAAGTCTACCACACAGTCAATAGAAGAACGCCCTCGTCGAAAACTGGCCATTGCCTCCAGATATGCATTGCGGTATTTGAGGTACCACTGCAGCCGCATGAATATCATCCTTCCATGACCTTACCCAGAGCAATATGACACTACAAAGCCAGGTCAAGGAGAGATTTGCAAGGTTTTATCAATGGAACGAGACGGCTTGTTTTCCACTGTGGGGGTACGACACCGTCTGTCCATGTCTGATCCAGAAGCGTTTGTCGAGCTCCAGGGAGAAGGTGGCATAAGATAGAGTACGTTACTCCATCATGACCCAGTAATGAACGACGCCTGCAGGATGCCAGGGTTGCCTCTAACTCTTCCACTGAAAAGAGAATGTCCATACGTTCATCACGGGAATTAGGGGCTTGGCTGTTCCTCGCAGATCCCATGTTATTGGTTGTAGCAGCAACCCTCGCGCAGAAGTCCTCTGCAACTTCCAACTCCCGATGGTTTGCATGGAGTGCCAATTCCTTGAACAGGCATCACTGCTGCACAAGCGTTGCCAGTCCACGCACTGTTCTCCATATAGAGGACAGAGGCTTCCCAGGATTGAGGGACTCACAAAACAATTTCCACCTGTGTGCCTGGACCTGTGTGATGTGGTGATGTGCCGCCGTATTTTCTTCTGTGTGCATCTGGCCAGATTTTCTGAATATTTAAGGGGGGCGCAGGGATCGGGTCGCAGAAATCGCCCCCAAAAAAATCGATTTTTGGAAACTGCCTGCTTTGGCTTCCAAAACTCTTATTCTATGCTGTGTAAACATATCCTGCCGAAAAACGGCCTCTAAAGGCGCTAAAAAAATATTTTGTCAGCAGAGGCGAAAATGATCGCGACGACTGAAAAACAGTTAAAACAACCATGTTCGCGACGCCACATGAGATCAAGGGGCAAAAGCCCAAGAGGTCATTCTCTAGCAAAGACTATGCGTCCGGTGCCTTTTGAAAGACATCAAGTGCTCCGTAAACTTTCAGAGCCGTTTTCTCAAAAGTGCATTTCAGGCATTCCCTGTTGCTTGTGGAGAGTATGCCATTGCAAACACTGGACAGATTTTGTTCCTGTTTGTTTTTGTTTTTTAATCCTACAGGGTATGACATTTCCTCATTTTCAATTATGGCCTTGTTATTTTTTTATTTAGTATTTATGCCAATGCTAGTTCTGTCCAAATGGTTACAGGTGAAAATAATGCTGTACAGTTAAACCTGGATGTACAGTTAAACGAACCTCTTTGTAGCGAATTCCTGGATTCAACAAAGTTTTTCCATTCCCCATTGCCAAGCCCATTGATGCCCGTGTGTTTGCGACCTCTATGTAACAAACCATCGCGACGGTTAACCTTGATGCAACGAAGTCGACAAGCTGATCAATCATTGCTTTTTGCACTTTTACCCCAAAATTGAACAGGGAAACAAACTAATTTAGCGAATCTTTGCACTACCGTAAGCTCCCAGCCGCATTGAATCGCCTAAACATGGCATTCATTTTTGAAATTCTTCATGATGATGATTTATTTATTTATAAAAACCTTACAGGCTCCAGCTGGAGCATAGGGTAAGGGGAGCATACATAAAAGAGGAACTTGGGGCATTAGCCAACACACTCAAGAAGGGAAATGTAAACAAGATTAACAGGATATCATTATACGCTTTTAATGAAAAGGTATCCTCAAAAATTCATAAACACTCGAATCAAAAGAAAAATTTAAGGAAGGTATAAACAGAGATAGAAAGCATGGTTTTCGAGTACAGTTAAACCTCAATGTTACAAAACCCTCAATGTAATGAACCACAGAATTTTCTGTAACTTCAAGTGTATGCACACCACGTATTTTCCCCCTCTGTGTAACGAAGTCCCGTTTGCTGGAATTTAAATTTAACAAAGTTTCATGGAGAACTACTAGGCACGAAATTGAAAATGCATAGGTACATTTTGGAAGACGCAAGCGCCGAAATGGGGTCTCAATAAAACGCGAATGGCAACACGGGCCGTCCAATGCCGCGGATGCAGCGAGCCATGGAGTCTGTGAGCGAGTCCTTTGCCTACAAACTGCGTGGCGTGCATACACGGCTGGAGCACTGTTCCTGTTTCTGTCGGAGCTTAATCGTCTATGCGGGCATCAGAGTGAACCGCATGGAGTGTTTTCTCCCCGAAAAAACGCTAAATGCGCCCCGCACGACTCAGGCGCGCTGACGCAGCTGCGGAGACCATTCGCACGATACGGGGCAACTCCAGCGACCGCATCTAACCGCTGGCAGAAACGTAACTCGAGGGGCAAACGTGAAAAAAAAGCGGAGAACATGGGCGAAATCTTTACAGTAAAACGTCATATGCGCCGCTTACTAAAGCCCCCATCAAATATCCTCCGCGGTGATAAGCCTAATCGCCCCAGGCGGGGCCGCTGCCGCCGCTGAGCCCTTCGTTCGAGTTCGCTCATGCTTGTTGGGTTTCATCGTTCCAGCAAACATTTGTCAACCTTCGAGCCCTGCGCGCGCGTTTCTTCTTAGCCAGGAAGTGACTCGCGCTGCACGCGGCAGTGGGAGGAGCCTGAACAGTTTCGCCAATGGGGAGCTTCGAAGCGCTCGGGGATGCCGGCTGGCCAGACGATTAGGCTTCCCGCCACGGAGGATATTTGATGGACGCTTTCGTAAGCGGCGCGTATGACGTTTTACAGTGAAAATTTCGCCCAAGTTATCCACTTTTTTTCTCGCATGCCCCTCTCGTTTGCCCCTCGAGTTGCGTTTCAGCGAGCGGTTAGAAGCGGTCGCTGGAGCCAATCTAAAAACGTTGCCTGGAGCTACCAACATTGCGCGGGTGGTCTCCACGGCTGCGTCAGCGCGCCTGTGGCTTGCGGGGCGCGTTTTGAGTTTTTGAGGGGAGAAAGCGCTCCATTAGGTACCGCTGATGTCCGCGTAGCCGATTAAGCTGCAATAGAAACAGAAACAGTGCGCCAGCCGTGTATGCGCGCCACGTTTTTTTGCAGGAAACTCTTCACGGGATGAACACTATTATAACCGCGAATTTCAATGTAGCGAAATTTCAATGTAACGAAGTAAATTACGAATTTTACCGACTTCGTTACATCGAGGTTTAACTGTATGAGGGAAGCACAAATGTGAAGTAAAAACATTAGAAAAAATGTGCGTTGAGTTTTTGAAGAAACCTGTCACGGCTTGTTACAGAAGCGATAGCGTCCGGAAGTTCATTCCGATGAGATTGGGCACGAGGTAGAGCCGATGAATTGAATGCAAGTGTTTTCCCATAGATAGGCTTGAAGCTGAATTGATTGTGTAAACGTGACGAGACGCGTGAAGGGGTTTCGAGGGAGTGGAGATGGGTTATCACTATGTGCATATTTGTGAAACATACACAAAAGAGCATACCAGCTAGCAAGACTGACTAACCCTTCACTTTTTTTTCTCACCTACACCGCAAACTACCGTGTGTTTCCACGTGTAAGTGCCAGTTCGATTTCAGACTTAAGTATTGAGGGGCTAGGCTGTGCTGTCAGCATGTAGTCACGTGTCTCCACTTCTATCTGTAGTATCGGTTCGTCGGTGATGAGCGTTGCTGCTAGAAAACGACAAGTTGTGTTTTTTCAAGAAAAGCGCACAATTTTCAATGCCATCTCCGCTGGCGAGAAAGAACAATGTTGCCCCCTGGTATAGTATACCAGCTAGCACCCTCTCATCAATCCTGAGTGCAGTAAAGAGCACCAAGTTTGCAAAAAAGTACCCTTTCAGCATAAGTTTGGTTCTTGTGACACGTTAAGGCAACGAAAAGTTCAAAAAGCAAAAGTGATACTTAAGTTACGTTTGTTAATACGGGGGTAATTTACCTTCTTTCTTTGGAGCGCCATATAGTGCCTAAGCTCATGTGAAGGCAGGAGGCACAACTCGCGCAGTTTTTCGCTGCGAAATAAATCCATGAAGGGCGAGTTCACCTTCACTGTTGTCTAGCATTCTGGCTTCATTTTGACTTATTCCTGCGAGCCTTAACTTGAAACCTGCATGTAACGTAAACCTGGATGTAACGAAACATTCTGAATTTTTGTCAACTTCGGTACATTCAGGTTTAACTGTATATAAGAAAAAACACAGGAATTAAAAAAAATTCTAAGAATGCCATACCCTGTAGTATTCTTTTGACTACAAGTTAAAAGAACTCAGAACTTCCTTCCATGTTTCGTCACTTCACTTGGCTTTCCACGAGTGTGCAACATGTAATCTCGGGGGAGTGGAGCCGGCGCTACCATGGCGCTGCCGCTCACGAATTTGTTGTTCTTGACGCAGGTTCTCGGCTGCTTAGTCTGCTCTTGCCCGAGGGGCGAAGAAAGTGACAGCGTTTTAGGACGCTCGTCTTTCGTCGAAGGATCCCCTGGTTCGTCTGCGCAGGCGTCCCCTGCTGGCGCTTCGACCGCTGGAATGTGCAGTGCCGCTGATTTTGGACAGTGCCCACTACCAGACGGCGTGCCAGGGAGCGATAGTGGCCACCACATTCGTCTACAAAAGCAGCTCTTCTGCAGTCAAGCTGTGGGGAGTGGAGCCGGCGCTACCATGGCGCTGCCGCTCACGAATTTGTTGTTCTTGACGCAGGTTAGTGGCGCAGATTTCAAAAACGTTTCGATAGTTTTTGCATTGCCGGTTCCACCCCCTACTCTTTTCATGAGTGTTTGTTCCCATTCAGAGTGTAGGGTACCCACGTACCGTAGGCGTTGTCGTTTTTTTCTATTGCGCCGTGCGGCATTTTATTTACTGTTGTTGATGTTATGCGGCGACGTTGAATTAAATCCCGGCCCTACTGAAGCATTGCTTAAGGAACTCCTAAACGGACAAAAAGAAATGAAGAGTACACTTTCAGCTATCGAGCAATGCCAGACAGAAACTAAAGCGGCCTTGTCTGAGCTGAAGAATCAAATGACTCAAATAGAAAGTAGAATTTCGAAGCTCGAAGAGCTACCGAGTATCATTCATGAAACTAAGAAAAGATGTGAAGCTCAAGAGGAAACAGTGAAGGCGTTGATTTCGAAGGTGGACGACCTCGAGAATCGCGGGCGGAGGTGTAATTTGGTTTTCTATGGTATTGAAGATACTGACGATCGGGAAAATAACCTCGTAAGTGAACAGTTAGTGCTTGACCTCTGTGCCTCCGTTCTCAAGGTTGGCCAAGTGGCTGTAGAAAGGGCTCACCGAATCGGAAAATTTGACTCCGAGAAACCCCGGCCTATCATTGCTAATTTTGCAACTTTCAAAGATAGGCAGAGTGTGCTATTGTCGGCAAAGAATCTGAAAGGCTCCCCAATCAGCATATCTGAAGATTTTTCTCACGCACTCAGAAGGAAACGTAAACTGCTGTGGGAATACGCCAAAGCCCACAGCAGCGGAACGGATAAGGGCTACTTATATAAGGATACATTGTATTTGAACAAAGTAAAGTATATATATGATGAAACTTGTGGTGAGGTTGTCCGGGCGGATTGACGGATACGATCCGAACGCCCTACTCTGTCCTTTTTGATAGTTAACTGCCGCAGTGTTATTAACAAAAAGGATGAGTTCTCTTCCCTACTTGACATGACAAAGCCGTCGGTGGTTCTTGGATCCGAATCTTGGTTGGACGACAGCATAAGTGATTCCGAAGTTTTTCCCGTGGAATATGTGTGTTACCGTAAAGACCGAGATCGACACGGCGGCGGCGTATTTATGCTAGTTCATTATAAGGTTAGCTCTCGTTTAATTGACATAGAGACAGGAACATGCGAAGCTATATGGGCTCAGCTTAGATTGAAAAATGGGAAAGTTTTAGCGGTGTGTTCATTTTACAGGCCTCCAGGGAGTCAGGTTAAAGTCCTGTCTGAACTTTGTGAACAAATAATAGCAATTAATGCGGATAATCTAGTTCTAGGTGGAGATTTTAACCTACCTAATATTAGTTGGGAACAACCTGAGCCCACTCAAGCAGGCTACTGCGCGTCTAGTAAGCAAATGATAAATATATCTGGTATGTTTACACTATCCCAGTTAGTGCGGCAAAGTACGCGAGGGAACAATGTTCTAGATCTTTTTTTCACCAATATGCCTGAGGCAACGGGTACCCCGGTCGTGCTACCAGGCATTAGTGATCATGACGCAGTTCTGTGCACAATGCGTCTAGATTATGCTAGCATAGCTGTTACCCCTCCTAGACGCATATACAGCTATAAAAAAGCGCGTGTTGCAGCAATATCGGAATCACTAGAAGCATACTACGATGTATTCGAAACATTATCCGAATCACTCAGTCTGCAGGAACTGTGGGAGGTATTTAAAGATAAGTTATTTTGCCTGCGTGATCTGCATGTACCTTCATGGGTAATGACTGCACGAAAAAGCAAAAGTAAGCCATGGGCCTCAAAGGCAGTGCGGATAGCCGCAGATAAAAGGCGTCGGGCTTATGCAGTTTTCAAAAAGAAACCGTTCCCTGCGGCATCTGAACGCTTACGTCGCACAACTAATGAAATGAAAGTAGTTGTTAAGCAGGCAAAGACTTCATTTTTCGCATCTTTCCACTCGCGTTTCAAGGACCGACCAAAAGAGCTGTGGAAATTCATCAAACAAAGCAGAAACGACCAGGTTTCTATTCCACCCCTTGAAGTTGACGGAAATATTGTTGAGGACCCTGTTTCAAAAGCCCAACATTTTAACTTGTACTTTTCCTCGGTGTTTTCAAACTGTGATTACTGTAATCATGCGGTTTGTCCCGTTCCTTATGCTGCAGGCCTTATGCATGACATTGTCTTTGACAAGCGTGGTATTCAACTTCTGCTCGAGGGCTTAAACGTGAATAGTGCCCCAGGGCCCGATAACCTTCCAACTGCTTTGCTTTCCATGTGCGCCCCATCAGTATCAAAATATCTGCGCATTATCTTTACAAAGTCACTTGAAGAAGGGGCGTTGCCACGGGATTGGAAGATGGCAAATGTAGCGCCTATTCACAAGACTGGCCCTAGATCGCTTCCATCAAATTATCGGCCGGTGTCGCTAACAAGCGTAGTTTGCAAAATTTTTGAGCATGTTCTTTTCTCCGCTATCATCAATCATTTGAATGCTTTTTCTTTGTTAACGCCGGTGCAGCATGGATTTCGCCGCGGGTTCTCGTGTATAACTCAGCTTACTGAATTAGTACATGATTTTGCTTACGCGCTGGACAAAGGTTTTTCCATTGATTGTGTGTTCCTTCATTTAAAAAAAGCCTTTGATGTTGTTCCTCATTCCTTGTTAATTGAAAAGCTTTCCTGGTATAATATTAATTGCACTGTGATTCATTGGATTAAGGAGTATTTGTCGAACAGAATGCAAAGAGTTGTCCTGGATGGCGAAAAATCCCAGGATATGGATGTTACTTCAGGGGTGCCTCAGGGCTCCGTTCTGGGCCCGTTGCTTTTTTTGATTTATATGAATGATGTGACTACCGGCATTACTTCGTCTATGCGACTCTTCGCTGATGATTGTGTTCTCTATAGGATTGTTAAAAATCAAGATGACTGTGAATACTTGCAACATGACTTAAATAGGTTTTCCGAATGGTGCATGAAATGGGGTATGAGCATTAATTCGGACAAAACTGTTTGTATGCGTTTCACAAAGAAGAAAAATGCTCATTCCTATACCTATGTCCTTAATGGAAAAGATATTACCTTTGTAAATGAGCATAAATATCTCGGTATTTTTTTCACTTCTACCCTTTCCTGGAGTCGTCAAATTAGATATGTCTGTGCTAGGGCATCACGTAGTTTAGGGTTTTTGCGGCGCAACACCAAACATTTTCCGTTAGACACAAAGGCATTGTTATACAAGACTTACATCCGCCCTATCCTCGAATACGCGTGCACAGTCTGGGACCCTTGGACGGCCACAGATACAGAGCGGTTAGAAAGGATTCAAAATTTGTCCGTTCGTTTTGTTTGCAATAATTATTCTAGCAATTTCAGTGTGTCCCGGGCAAAAAGTTCTCTGGGATGGCAACCTTTGCATGGCCGCAGACAAATGCTCCGATTGAAGCTTTTTCACAGCATATTTCACTCCAAAACTGGAATAAACCGCGACAATTACTTACAAAACCAAGATTACATCTCGTCCAGAAGGGATCATTCACTCAAAGTAAAAGAATTTTCATGCAGAACAAATCTGTTTAAAATGTCCTTTTTTCCGAGGTCTATATCGGAGTGGAATAGTCTAACTCAGCAGGAGGTGTCTTTTACGTCGAGTGAAACTTTCGCCGCATGCCTGCAGATGAGGTGATTCATTTCAATTGTATGCTGTCTTTGCTCGCCGTTGTACAATCAGTTTGTGTTATTTCGGTTGTTACTGTTCCATTTTGCTTTGTACAAACCTGTACTCAGTGTTTTCTTTGATTGTATGTTTCCCCCCCACTGTAATGCCAACTTTGGCGCTGTGGGTATTGTGATAAATAAAATAAATAACACAAGAACTACTGAAGGTACCATTGTGAAACTTTCATTTGGGGTGCTTTCCAAGGTGCCTACCAAATTTCATTACACTATGCCAAGAAATAAGGAAGTTTGCTCCGATCCCCACTCCCCCTGAAGTTTGAATACTCAAAGCTTGGAATTACTCTCAAATCCAAACATGGGCGGTGTGAACTCGGAATCAAGTAGTTGGAGCAGTCATTATTTGATTGGTGCCAACACTTGTGGCACGCCAGGGCGGCCGGAGGACAGCCTCACCGTGGTCATTTCCTTCAGCCGACGAGCCTGGCTCGCCAGCAGGGTGTCCCAAGAGGACGCCTGGTGCTTGGCCTCGGGCTTCTCCAGCTGGCCGCCCACCGCAGGCTTCTCGTACCTGCACAGGCCATCAAGGCATGCAGCCACTCTGCCCCATTTTTCTGCCACCTGAGACAGAAAAGCACTGCTTTCATCACAAACCTTTTGCAAGTGGACAAATGTACCGCAACCCACAAAAATCACTTACGCAAGCTTTGTGTTGGTTGAAGAAAAACTCAAGGTGCCGTCCACAACAAGGAAAACAATATTAAAATGTTTCGGAACCCCACATGGGAGTGTTGTTCTAAAAGTTCTGGAAGTGTGTTTGGCTTATCAACAACACTCCCATTCTGGGGGCCAAAGCGCTACTGTTCTTGCGTCGTGGTCGGTGTCTTCAGTGCTCATTCTGGACCAGACAGGTGTCCTTCAGGCGAAATTTCGAGTGGCCAGTGGCCCCCCGCTGGTGGGCAGCACCACTCGCAGCTGACGCAGCTTCGCAAGAAGAGGCGTGGCAGTCACGTGCCCGTTCTTCTCCCTCGTGGCCCGTGGCACACGACGCGAGCAGAGAAGGAAGCAAGCAGTTGAGGGGGTGCGAAGGCTTTTTGTGAAGGCTTTCTGCACGTGCTCCCAACATCGCGGAGAACGATGCTGAATAAACATGATTTCATTTGATTTGGTTTTCCCCCTGGTCCAGCTGTGGGGATTGTGCGCAGCAAGACACTGAAACCCCAATTGACACGACCGGGTGGCAAGACAGGGTGGCCCTGGGCAGCAGGCCCGTGCAGATGTGCAGGCGAGGAGAAGCGGCACCCACCGTCCCAGGCGTGCGCCGTCCCAGCAGGGCGGGGGCCCCGACACCCCCGCGCACACGGAGCCGGCCAGCGAGGAGAAGAGGGGGCGCGAGGCGCTCAGCTGCCGCAGCAGCTCCCGCTGGCGGGACCGCAGGGCCGCGTCCGCACCCCGCAGCGGGGCGCCTGCCGGCCGCCGGCCGCTGGGCCCCACGGTGGCGGCGGGCAACTCGGCCCCCGTCCGGTTGGTGGCTGCCCGCCGCCGGGGGTCGCCACACTCCAGCTTCACCTGCGAGCGCCACGGCACCGTGCAACTGTGAAAGACAGCGCTTGCGCCACCCATGGCAGCCGAAGCTGCACAGGTCACACGACCTACTCTGCCTGCACCAGTATGGGAATGGTAGAATGTGGACTGTGGACACTAAGTGGACATTTCGCACTTCCAGGCCGGCTACATCGAATGTTCGGGCACTTGTGGGCGCACTGATATGCAACATCTGCGCCAGTTCATGACTGCCCCTGCCCCCCTCACTAAAGTGAATCAATACCAAAAAACTGTCACATTAGGAGCAGTAATTTTGAACACATGAGAAGCTTCAGCAGGTGGCAGTATTGGACGTGATGTTGTGGCACTGGATGTTGCGACATTTTTTGAATGGCCAACTGGCCTTCTGAATTGCTCATCATTTCAACGCCTTTTAAATGCGGAGCAATTCTTAGGCTCGCGATGTCACTCGTCGATGTTGTCGGCGCCGTCCACACGCTCACTGCGCATGCGCGTCGCGTCGAGGCGCAGGTGCGCGTCTCTCCCCCGTACCCTCCTCGCTCTCAACAACAGGTGCGGCGGTGCGGCAGGAGCGCGTGTACCCTGTGCACTCCGTCGCTCTCAACAACAGCTGCAGCGGTGTGGGGAGAGCGCGTCTGTGCGCGCATGCGTCGTAGCTACCCGTGCGCTGCGTCGCGCTCAACAGTAACGGCGGCAGGGCGTGTACACGTGATAACGGCGTGGTGGGTGCGTGGAAAGTTTGCGCGCTTGTGAACGGAAGTGTGCGCATGCGCGTCTCTCCCCCGTACTCCTCTCCCTCGAACGCGGGCGGTGTGAATATAAGCGGCGGAGCACGCGTTCGGAATTCAGTCAAGGCCGTCTTTGCTTGGCTTTCGCTTGACTTGACGCTTTGCTTGACGGCACCAAGCAATAAAGACAGACTTACACTCCTTGCCTTCACTTCTCCTTCATTCAATAAATAAGAATAATAAAGACGAAATAACAATTAAGCATTCCCAAACCATACCCAATTACGCAACATTCACGCGATACCCCCACCACTCTGCGACGCATTTACTCGAGTTCCCCCGTGGGAAGATGCGGGCAGGTTTTTTCTACAGAGTACTCTCAAAGTTCTCTCAGCCAGTAATTTTCGAATGTGATCCAGATGTTCCACTAAAAAATTTAATTTCATATGTAGGAGTTCTAAACACTTAGGATAAAAGTAACACCTTCCAGTGGATCAGAACAAATACCAAACGAATTTTTCTCATGCCAAGCCAATTCCTTGCCCATATTCCTTGTTATAATTTTGAAGGCTTCAATCCAAACTGCAATGCTGCCTGAAGAATTGAAAATTGCGCATGTCAAACCAATACCAAGAAGGGGGCCTCGTTCTTGCTGTCAACAATCAACCATTTCTGATTACTATATCGTCCTGCAGCAAAATTTTAGAAAACGAATAACGAATAGAAAATGAATTTAAATACTAATAAAATGTGTTCATATTTCTTTTCCAAAGAAATGGGAGCCCTTCTGCAGTAATCTTTCCTCGGAGCTTCCTCCCCGACGGAGGTCCAATTGCCAGTTTTTTTGTTTGTTTGCGCTCAACTCAGGGCAAAGGAAAAGTGCTGAGAAATCAACTGAAAGGCCGACCTCCGACCTCGGTCTTCTACAGGGATCTTCTTAGCAAGCTCCTCTCCTCAACTGCGAGGGAAACCGTGTTGCGGAATGGTGTACAGTGGAGAGGATATCGCAAAGAAGGAAGTCCGAAAACGGGGAAAGTGGAATCTGCAGGTCGGCCTGTAATGGCTGTCTGTGAAATAATTTTGCATATAAGAGAGGAGGTAACAGTACAACAGTAATTCCTGTAACAGTTACTATGCAGAAAAATAAAGAAAAATAACAGTGCTACAGTTACAATTTACTCTAGTTTAAAAGTAACTAGTTAAAGTTACAAGTTACTAAAAAAATAAGTAGTTACCGGTAACGCGTTACTACAGCTTTTCCCGCCCAATTTAATCCAATCGCCATACAATTTATTCCAGATGCCAAAAAATTTAATCCAAGTGCCATCTAATTTAATTCAGGTGCCTGTGAATTTAATCCAAGTGCCAACCAATCAAATCCGGTCACCAACCAAATCAATCCAGCTGTCAGAAGGTTGTTCAGGAATGTTTTGTGTGAAATTAGGCGGAGCTTTGCGGACTTTGTTGAGCGTTCTGTGGTGAAAACGTGGTGTTTCTTGATCCATGATGTGCAAAATATGTTACGCGCACAGCTCATTCACTAGCACGCACGCCAAGAGAGTGGACTGTTTGGATTCGTTGGTGCCACGTGCTGTGAGCTGATTGTCTGCGAAAGCGCCGTCAATAACTCACGTCAGAAATATTGCCTGCTTGCCGTGTAACAATGACTTAAAAAGTGCCTTTATTATGACATTATATAAATGCCCTTTTCATTTTGATTTTTAATAAGTGAATGTTTTTTGTAGTTTTAAGCATTATTTCCAAATTGTAATGTTAGGTCTTTTTTTTCTGCCTGCTCAGAGCAGCTCTGAACAGATCCAAACAGCCCAAAACTTCTCCCGCCATAGGCGTTCTATGGGCAAATAAAATACGGAGCTGCTTGGAGCTGCTCAGAGCCGTCTGAGCAGGCAAAAAAGAAATAATAAAACAGACCAATTGTCTGCTCGAGTCAGAAATTTCGCCTGCACGCGTCAAATGTATCGTCTGCTAGTGTAACGATCCACTGGAAAGCCAGCTGGTGTAACAACAATACTATACCTCTGACGATCTCACGGACGATCGGCACACGGCACCAGCGAATCCAACAAGACCGCTCTCCTGGTCTGCACGTTGCCGTGAATGTCCATTAGGCTGTGCACATGACCTATTTTGCACATCTTGGATCAAGAAACACCACGTTTTCACCACACCCCACTCAACAAAGTCTTCAAAGCTGTGCCTAATTTTGCATAAAACACTTCTGAACAACTTTACCTTATGACAGCTGGATTAATTTGGTTGGCAACCGGGTTGAATTGGTTGGCACCTGGATTAAATTGTATGGCGACTGGATCTAATTGAGTGGGAAAACCTGTAGTTACTGCCCAAGACTGAGGAAAAGGCACTGGGTGCAGCAAAGAGAAAGCTGCCGAGACAGCCCTTTCATTTTGTGCCACAAAGTTGCCCTTGCAGTCGTTTCAAGCCCACATGCTTGGCTTGCTGCACAGTGTAGAAGCCAGCTGGGTGGTGCGTACCCTCTTGGCGAGCTCCGGCCCGTTCTCCATGGCGTGCATGACGGCCTCGGAGACGCGCGAGTCGAGCAGGGACAGGGCCTCGTCCAGGCTGTAGGCCCCCACCAGGCGGGGCAGCAGCCGGTGCAGCGCCGACACCAGCTCCCCCCAGGGGCCCTCGAGCAGGGCCTCCACCGGCCGCAGGCAGCCCCCGCGGGCCGCCTCCACGCACAGGCCCCCGCACACTGCGCCCAGGGAGAACCACCAGCCTGTCCACGCAGTCGCTTCATCCAAATTACCTTGGCTGTCAAAGCGTCAACCAGACCAGGTTCGAAAGGTGCATTTAAGAGTGGTCTGCTTGATCTGCTTAAAGCAGACAAACGCACTGCAAATGTGTAGTGCTCGGACACTGTCCCTGCCTCTGTGCCTTACCGCCAAGCAGCCCATTCCTCACTGTGCGAGTGACTGCAGAGTGATGGATGATGAAACCAGACTTATTTTTGGTGGCACCCATGAGGAAGAAAAGCTGACAGCCCTGCAAGACACCAATGCAGTGAAGACGCACACCTGCTGAGAAAAGTGTACAGGCCGTGACCACAGTCGTGGACCAACTAGAGCAAGCGCTCTCAAGCCACCAGAAAGGCTCAACAGACTCAAACAGCTTACTGCATTTTTCTTTTGTACCGTAATCCGGGGTCTGCTTTACTGCACATCTTGCACTTACCACGTCTACAGACTTGCCCTGATTCATTCAGCTGTAGATAATACCGAGCTTTTCGCATGTGTCGATTCACCGCTTACATGGGATCTTCTTCGCCGTCCCGTTCACATTGTTCTGACGGGGCTCTACTGCGCTTTCCCTCGTTCCTATAAGTCTGAAGGCCACAAAGGTTTGTTTTGTGGGTCACTGGGTCAGTCTGCCAGGCACAAATTCAACTCAGCACGTCCCTATGTCCTAACTTGCATCTGATTCCAACGTCCGCCGACGGTGCAAGCCTGAAAAAATTGTGGCTGCCAGGAGTTGCGCACAAGACACGGCAGCCGCCCGTGTATGCAGCCTTTGTGAAAGCACAACTCAATAAGCAGGCAAGGCTGCTGGATGGCTGCATCTGGAGGAAAGTGGTGCTGCCACAGCCTGATCTTTTTGTTCGAGGAAAATAAAAGTGGAATTTTTGTACCGACACAGCTCCCCGGTTTGAAACTTTCAGAGGAGCGCCTTATTTTAAGGGCCCTGTGTAAAAGCCGGTGGTTGCACCTGCACTGGCTGTGGCCGAAAACCTGTAGCACCACCCTGTAGCTCCTGCTGAAACTCCCGGTATCGCACGCTGCTGCCCTGACAGGTGCTGTTTTTACTGCAGATACTGCTGGGGTGTACGATAACGCCAGTGCCACAGTTTTGCTACGCGCGCTCGTTCTGTGTAGGCATGCGATGCATCCGCTGCTACATATCAGTGCTGGGCGTGCCACAGCACGTTCCTTATTGCCAAGAACAACAACACCCACGTGTTTCTCGCTGAAAGGCAAAATTCAGGCATTCCCCAATTTTTCTGCCCATATTGGACATATTGGAAGATCTGAAATGAAGGCCGCTGCGTGATGCACCCCTAGTATTAAGAGCCAATGGTGTGGTGTCGCTGATCTCAAGGGTAATGTTCTCAGCATGATGGTGTCTTGGTAGTTAGCAATGGCATCACATCTGCACGCGTATCCACCCTTTTGTCGGACAAAAAGTGTCCAGCTTCCAGACGTTCCTCGCCCTCGGTTCCAAGTGCCCTGCTTGCCAGGCACTTGGCGAGGCAACCATGACGATACTACAGGTGGGCTGGCTCTGAGGCTCGTCATCACCAGCGGTCCCAACAGCAAGCTGGCAAGCACGCCCAGTAGGAAAACGCATCTCCCTTGCAGCCGCAACGAGCAGTACTTGGGCGTAAAGGAGAGCAGCCAAAGCACCGTCACAGGAACAGGTGTGGGTTCACTTGGACCTCAGAGAAAAGGCTCTCATCTGTGGCATGAAAAGCGAGGGTATGCCGCCAATTAATGACAAAAGCGCTGAGGTTGCAAAGCCTGAGGCAGCAATTGACGACACCATATTTCATGAGCCACAGCAGCATCCATTTGACCCATTACATTCACCGATTCGAGCATTTAAAGCACACATATCAAAAGTACATACAACCCCTTCCAGCATATGTCTTTTTACACAATGTATCTTCAATGACGACAAACTGAAACTGAACTGAACTGAACAAGAATGTCTTACCGATTTGTCATCTGATGTTGTTGAACGAATATTTTGAAATTTCAACTTTTGCAAATTCTATGTAAAGAATTCGACAAAATTGTTTTGATCGTTCCATAGCCATCTTAATTTCGAGCTAGGGACGCGTCAGAAACGGCGTTGCAAATTTGTAAATTCCCCTTCTTCAATATAGGGAGACGGCATCAATACTTTGTGATGCCGTCTCCATCCTGGATACTAGATAATTTATTTTTACACGCAATCAATTTTGCCCGACTGAATCCCCTGGCGAATGCGATTTTCCTTTTATCTTTGAACTCTACCATGACACAGCTAGATGGCGATGATACTGCCGTTCAGTGCAGCCCCACAAGCACCATGCACGCACACATGCTGTGCCTTATTTGTGGCTGAACATTTTCTGCACAAAAAAAAAAAGAGACCATTGAAAGGTGCCCGATGCGATGCCCCTGTATCGTGCATCTTTCTGTGGTCTTGGTCTCCTTTTTGCACAGTGAACGTTTAGTGTGGGTTACCAGCTCACCCAAGCCTACATGTCATTTTTTGTACGTGGAGTGAACTAAGGAAACAGTGGATATGGAAAACAGTCTCCGAATTTTCGCACTCGTCAAAAAGGAGGAGTTCCATGGGTGCCATTCACAAGCAGGGAGCCGTGGAAAGCATTGGCAGCTGCGTCCCCTGGGAGAGAGAGGAGGAGGCTCACCTTGTGGCATCACAGGCGGCAGCGAAGCGCAGGCGCCGCATCCCAGGGCCCTGGCCAGTGCGCGGCCGCACTGCGGCTCAGCGTCGTCCGGTGGGGAGCCCGACGCATTCACCACCTCCAGGGCCAGCCGTGTGGCCCGCAGGGTAGTGCGCGCACCGCCCAGGGACTCCGACAGGGAGCCCTGCACCCACGGCAGCATCCCGAGAGCTCCAAATGCGGGCACACGCAACCGGCAGCCCAGCATGCCAAAACACGCACTTTAAGTGCTCGGCTTTAATTGATTGTGCTCTAAAAACAGCAATAACAAAGGACCAGGACCCATTCCACTCGGTGGAGGTGGGTGACCAGTGAAGCTGTTTAGGACACAACAATAAGCTCACTTATCGTAAACTGACTCATTATGACATGTAAACGAAACACAGCATCATGATAGAGCCACCTTAGTGGGCATTTGTCATGTAATTTTTGTTAGGAAATTTTCAAAAAAACAAAAGTTAGAGCCATTTTCTGAAGTCATATACTCCTCCCGTTGATGCCGTCTGGAATTCTGGTTTACAACTTCTCTGCGAATTAATTAGGTGAAGTTGATCAAGCTCGGAATAATGATGATCACCTATGCGGCCAACTGTCCCAAAATATGGGTGGCCCAAGAAGCTGCATTGTGAGCGCAGCCTGTCATTACCGTCTCATAAATAAAGTAAATATCATCATCACCTACACCCCCTGCAGGGCAAAGGCCTCTGCTGTAGATCTCCAATTATCCCGGTCCTGTGCTAACTGCGATCAATTCGATCTGATCTGCCCATCTAACTTTCTGCCGGCCCCTGGCACGCTTGCCTTCTCTAGGGATCCACTCCGTTATCCTTAATGACCAACGGTTGCCTTGCCCATCGTATATTTCTCACCAAGTAATTATGTACTGCTCATCATTCTTAACCATGGTTCGTGTCCTGCCGACAAGGACAGATATGACAGGAACCATGTGATGTATCCGCCGCCATGCGGCGCACACTACCATTTGACCTAGAGTTCCTCGACGCCAGCGCCGGCGTACAGGGTGGAGACACCCTTTTAGCGATCCCGTGCTGCCGCAATGGACCTTTTTCCAGTAGCGTTCTGCGCATACGCGGGCTGCCGGTACGCCATTCTCGGCAGGTGCCTTGGGCAAAATAAACAAAAGGGCGCCCCGCAGTTTTCTGCTTAGGGAGCGGCTATACTGCCTAATGCTGCACGTTTTCTTTTTCTTCCCTTTCGACACCTCGTGATGGGTTCGTACGTCCACACAATAATGGCTTTCTAAGGAAAGGGGCAAGGACGCTTGAGGATATCACGCTGCCAGCACATGGCTGCCAGTGAGGGGGTAACGAAAAAAAAAAAAAAAAGAGAAGGGGGCGCTTTGAACACTGCAGATTAGTCACGCCTGCTACCGTGACATTCATGTGAGAGGTATGGTTGACCGGTCAGGGCAGAAGGGACCGCAGGGCGAGGATATTTCATGCACGGGTTCCCCGAAAGCCAAATATTTTTGGGGGCATGCCCTTACTGCCATTTTTAGTTCGCCGTGGCGGCCGCTAGAGGGAGCGGTACTGGAAAAAGATCCAATGGGTCAACGTGTTCAAAGCGTTGTTCTTTTCGTTTCCCACAAGACCTAGCAACTCGAAACAGATAAGATAATTCAAACTTCGCCAGTTGACCGCTTTGCCCTGGTAATTTTAGTGCGGTTTTGATACAATTACTTGCTGCGGCGGCGAGCGAGCGACCCAGAGTGACGGTGAACAGTGAACAGAGGGCGACACTAAGCCACGACACCCAGCGCCGCCATCAGGAAATAAGAAAAACACTGGGTCGGCCACCGCTCGCCAGCGTGCTCAGGTTTCGGTTGCGCTCCTGCTTGGCGGCCCCCAACGTTTTTAGATTAGGTCAGTTTGCAAACTGCGCCTCGAGAGGCGGCACCATTTTGTCGCCATTCCGAGAGGTGGCGCTGGCGTTGCGTTGAGATCTAGTTTGGGGAGCGAGGCTCGCCCCGGCCATGTGTTTTCGCTGTGGTGTTGGTGCTCGCCTGTTCGTCACGTCTGTATTAATGTATTAGATCTGTGCTGTCATCGTGCATACATATTTTAGTGGATCTCTGAAGTGTCGGTGCGGTTTGTTGACGTGCTGCGCGCCGGGCTGCCGTTCGGGGTATGCTTCGGAAGCGGCAAAGTCCGTGCAGCGGCATTTCTTCAAAGCGCCGAAGGATCCTGACGGATTGAAGGCGTGGGAAAGCGCGATTCCGCGGAAAAACTTCAAGGTTACGCCATAAACATACGTTTGTGACATTCATTGTGAGCCTTCAGACATCGTCAACTGTTACGAACACGTCGCGAACGGTCAAACTGTAAGGATACCGTAAGGCATGCAGGTGGACTCGGAGGAACGGCGCGGCGCCCCGTATTTTCCCTGACATACCTGAGCATCTGTCGGCAACCAAAGACGCCAAAGTCATGCCGAAAACCACCCAAATGGATGACAGTGGTTCCCACCTATGTTGCGTCCTGCCAAAATGATGGACCTTTGCGCGATGAAACTGGCCTAAGTGGCGGTATGAGTGGTGTAGAAAGCGCCGAAGTCAGCACGTACGTTGGGAACTGAGCTGTGGTTTGCGGTTATGCAGGAACTCAGCAAATGTCCGACATTTCAATCGTAGAATGTGAAGGCTTCGCCTACCCAGGTTATCTTCTACAAGCTCGAAGATTCTGGGTGTGATTGAGAAGGCTGCAGTAGTCGGGCAAAACTTGTCGGTTGAAGTTAATTCAAGAGGTTTGCTTGTCCCGCCGTGTAGCTACAGCGATAAAAATGGGAATACTCAGCCCCAGCTGGCAAGGCGGAAGAATGTAGCATCATCCCTTAAAGATCATCCCATTTGTTCCACGATCAGCCCTTGGAACAAATGTTACCTGTTTCCAGACGTTTCATCCGCAACAACTGCCGTGAAAGGGCATGCAGTGTGTGTGGCACAACATTCTCAGTGCTGTCAGATCAGATCCCTAGCCGGCGCGGTCGCGCCGTGCTGCTGGACGCAAGGACTCGGGTTCGATTCCCGGCCGCTATTCTGATAGAGGCGGAAAGCGAAAACACCCGTGTGTTCGAGATTTCAGCGCATGTTAAAGATCCCCTACGTGGTCAAAATTAATCCGGAGCCCTCCACTACGGCGCGCCTCATCGCCTGTGAAGTGTCGGCGCGTTAAACCTCTTATAAATCAATCTGACTAGTCAAAACTGAGAAGTGTTGCCTATCTGTAGATTGCAAAAAGAAACGAGCAGGAAAAATCAACGCAGAAGATAGCATAAGCGATGGCTCAACGGAAAAACTACCGGGCTAAACGCTTTAAAAAATCGGCACATCAGGGCTACAAGAAGATAAATGAAGGCTAAACGCTTTAAAAAATCGGCATATCAGGGCTACAAGAAGATAAATGAAGGCTAAACGCTTTAAAAAATCGGCATATCAGGGTTACAAGAAGGTAAATGAAAGTTTCTGTCCATCAGATTTACAAACCAACAAAAAAGAATAGCAGTACGACAAACATTCTCATCCGAGAAAAACGTTTATTTCTTTTAAGAAACGACATTTATACCTGTCAAAGAAGAAAAAACATTGGTTTAATAATTGGTTCAATTTTTTTTGTTAACAGCGAAGCTGTTTAACAAATCGTAATTTTTCGTGTCCGCACTTAAAATACCAAGAATTTGCTGAGCTCGCACGTCAGCACTTGGTTTCCAATCGGCTCACTTTATCAGTTTTGTTGGGGTTGTAAATATGTTGTTGTGAAAACGTGCCTACTGCATTTGCTTCCACAGCATAAATAAAAATTTCGAGGCGTCTTTTCTTGATTCCAAGTAGATGGCTGACTATTGTAGGCTTCCCCGCAGTTTCAGTAGCGTAAGACGCGTTCGGATATGCTTTAAACATTATTGAGCTATAAGAGATCCCGTACTGGGGGAAAATAAATATATGGAACGGGAAGCAGCCGAAGACAAGCAGACTGTGCAGTGTTTGCCTTGCCTTTTTTTTTTCTTAAGTACAGCTTGTTTCTCGTCATAATGTCGATTAAAATGTAAAGCTCTTGTCACTAAAGCGTAAGAGTAGAGCGAAGTTGGATTTCGCATGTCAAAGAAGAACATTAACGGTGTGCGGTGGTCGTTCACCGGCGCCTTTCCAAACAAGGAGTAGCAGACGACGCGCCGAGACCGATCTCAACGCTACCGCAGCGCCACCGCCTGGTCGGCGACAGATCCGGCCCGCGCCGCTGTGCTTGGAAGGCCGCGCTCTTTGCCAACTGACCTAATCTAAAAACGTTGGCGGACCCGGATGAAATGTAGTGTACGCAATTTTTAAGTTTTATATTAATTAAAACATACTACAGTAATTCCACCACACCGGGCTAGGAATAGACTGAATGACTGAACTGTTGACTGCGCGTACGGAGGAGGGCAAGCGATATTCACTTTGCCATGCAGAGCCAGAAGGCAGGTGGAGCCTTTCGTGCGCACGTTTTCACGTTTCCACATAGTTTTTTCACTGAATTTGTGTTTCCACTAGAAAGCAAATTAATTAGCTGTTAACAGCATTGTAAAGACGCCATTTTGTTCGCATACATGAAATCGCGCTGCTGTGGTTTTGCGAGTACGGTGCCTGTCTCACAGGATCGATTGTTTGGGTGTAGTGCGGTCTGTACCTCTGCATTAAGTGCTAGTAGCATTCACTTCAAAGCAAGTATAATTACCTTAAATACGCGGGCTCCAGTGTGGATCATGCAACGAGAACTGCGCACCAACTGGCGGAGATTTTCGATTGATTGTGCGGTTCAACTCGCCGACACCGAACAGTCAATGAGGCGCGCCGTATTGGAGGGATCAGGATTAATTTTGACCACCTGGGGATCTTTCACGTGGCCAGAATCTCGAACACACGGGCGTTTTCGCTTTTCGCCTCTATGGGAAAAGAGGCCCCTGCGGCCGGGAAACGAACCTGATGACGATTTTCAATTTCACTGCTTGAATTATCGCCAAACATTCCCAGAATGCGTCTTGCTCCTCGCCACTGACAGTTCGTTTCCGCTGGTGCCAATTTGTCCCACCCCTAGAACACGGAGCGACCACGTTTTTTTGCTCCTTGCACGAAGTCAATTATCGCCTCAGGAGCGAAAGACTACAACCTCTGTGCCTTCCGTCTCCTTTTCCATGAATACATTCACAATGTACGCGGGTTTCGCTGCAAGGCCGCCAGAAAATGCCCGTTAACGATTTAAGACTACCGCTTCCTTTTTAGGGGGTAAGCAGGACCTCCAAATATTGGAATCATCATAAAACTCCGTTTATTTTTTATTGTTCTTAGAAGTTGCTGTTGTGAGCCCCGTTAAAACAACAGCTGAGTGTTACATGCCGCATGAATTCTCATTATAAACGCCACGGAAGACACATGCACAAAGCAGAAAAACCAGCCTTCGTGCAAATACTGCCAATGCGCGCGGTATTCGCTAAGAGGGTAAATTTATTGTAAGCTCATGAGTAGCTGGCAAACCGATATACTTTACTTTGACAGCAGCATGTAATCTGCTTGTTAGTCATCGCCGTTGTGTTTTCTAAAAAATTCACGGAAACATGTGCCGCCTGTGAGGCTGTGACCAGCCTTCCCAACTCGTACTATTCAGGGCAGCGAAGGCGGTAGCTTTCCTTCTGCGCTTTGTTCCTTTTGCATATTACAAATACCACGCCTTTACAAGGGCGCGTGCACAGTGCCTAAAGCAGGCGGCCGTCCAGGACGGTGAGGCTCAGCCTACTCAGTGTTGCGTGGAGGCGCGGTAGATGGCGCCAGGCCTCTAAAGCTTGGACGTTCCCTGGTTTCCCTATTCGCCCCGAGCGCGAACACAGTCGGCCCCTAGCCGCGGCAGGACGAACCACTCCTATACTCGGTGGCAACTCGAGAACGGCACCTCCTCATGTAGTGTATCACTCCGCCAAAGCGCCGGACCCGTGACGTCAGTGCGCGCGCGTTTTGAAAGGGGTTTGCTATGAATGCGTAATATCATCTGCCTTGTCTCACGCAGTTTGTTTGTCGTCACTGGAGTCGTTTATAAGCATATTAAGTCCAAAAAATCACGGGAACGGCTCAGGCCATGTTCAAAATATTCCCAGTAATGCCCTACTTGCGCCGCGCGGAGAAACATCCGGCTACGGTGATAAGGCACAGCGGCAACTTCCGGTGCCGTTCTTAAGTTGTCACTGATAGCGTCCTCGATAAACAAGCACCGGTGTTGCCCCCAAAACCGGCGCGGTGCACAGTGCCCCACGACGGTGCGTACCGGCACGGAGCGTTGATCGAGGACAAACGGGGCGGTTCTACCCAGGCGCCATCTCTTAATCGAAGAAATCAACTCATAAAAACGTTCACAAGTAACAATACAGCACTGTAATGAGACACAGCGCTATTTGAAAGTGGTATTTATTGAAGGCCAATGATTATATGTACGCACAACTTAAATACGTCACACATGCAGAACAACGTACCGCCACCGCTTCCACTAAACAGCTACATACAAGCTGCTTCTGCTTCTAATCTTCGTTTGAGCCATAATGCGAGCGCCTGTTTTGTTCCGCCCTTCCGTTACAGCAAAACAAGTAGGTCTTCATCGTCTAGGCACTCCGGTAACAGCTCATGATAATTCGATCGAACGAAACGAATGTCAATCCCCATTGCAACTTTCTGGCAATGCATGCAGCCGTCTTTGAAGTACACAAAGTTCGCGCCCTCATTTACAATCACTGGCCGTTGTTACCGCCCGTTAGGAGACTATCGCATCGTTGCCCGATGAATTCACAAGCACGCCATCCTTGTCAGCAACAATACACAGCTCCGTCTGCCTTGACACGAGTGCGGCGATGCGCCGTCGCTGCAGCAGACGGCGGAGGAAGCTCCTTCGCCGGCATCGTCCGCGATGCATCTCGGGACTGCACGCCGGCGCACCGTCGACTCTCTCGGTGCGCGGCGGTGCAACCGAAAATTGCCCCGCGACGGTGCACCCCGGTTTATCGAGGACGAACGGTGCACACCGGTGCGGTTTATCGAGGATGAAAAGGCGCACCGGTGTGCCCCGGTGTGCACCGGTGCGGTTAATCGAGGATGCTATGAGTATAGTGTAGATGGCGCTCTCGCGTCGTCTGCTTTTTCACGTTGCGTGAGGCGCAAGACGCGTGCTGCACACGACAAAACAACCAATATGTGTGCTCGTTTGGCAGTAAGCAATGACATAGTTAGCTCTGCGTGCGCATTTCCTCTAGAAACACAATAATCAGCGGCCGTTGCGGGTTAATGCGCTGGTTTAATTCCACGAAACATCTTCGCTGTGGTCACCGCTTGAGTGTGAAACGTGTTATAAACATTGCTTTCCACACATTGCACTTTTCGTATTGTTGAGTGCAGTCGTCTGCCGTTTCGGGAACGTCGAAGTGTGCTTTTTGAAGGTGGCGTGGTGATTATTTAAAGGATATAAGTTGAGTACGCGAAACGGATAAGAAGCGACAAGACCTGTGCATACGCGTGCAAATTCCACACCCTTGTAAAATTGCGCTGTGTCCTTATAGAAAGAAGAAACAAACAAAAAAATTTACACTGCATACGACCCGTGCGCTATCGCCCATACATTACCGGACACGTATTTTACACCCGCAAGCGCCTGTGTGATCGTGTCCTTCCCGTACCTTTTCTAAAATAAATACTATTTTTGGACAGTCGTTGGTTATACTCAGGAGGAGGAATAAACATTTATTCAACTGTATCGAGTTGCTAATTTTACGTGTTATTTAAAATGCGTTTCGATGGATGCGCAAGAGTATTTAGGGGGGATTTTTCGTTAAAATTAAGCAGTTGCGAGTTTGCGTAAGTCATGTGGCATTTCGTGTGTCATTTTCATATATATATATCATTTTCAAATCCGACATGAATCACTTTGTACAGAAACGTGTCTCACTCAGCATAACCAAATGCCTAATTTGGTCACGTCTTAACCTCTTAACGTGGACCTAAGTTTAAAGAAAGAGGAGAAAACGCGTAATATATAATATATAAACGCGTAAGAGTCGCTAAAATTTCATTTAAAATACCCGTTAGAGCGGTTACATTTCTATCTCTGCGCTGATCAAAATTCAGCAATTTCATGTTGCCTTTTGAACACACAAAAATATCGTAAGCCCTTAGAAAGAATTTCGGGGCAGTTAAGTAGCGTTACTATTTCAGAACATCCCACAAATGCAAGAATGCGTCATGCTACCAGTGAAAGCGATTTAGATTGCCGTTGTAAACTGAATTTTAGAGATCGAGGCTTCCTGATTTGTTTATATTTATGCCTTTATTGAAGGCTCAAAGCCATAGTCTGGAAAGATCGAGCTTGCTACGAGCCACAGCGTACAAGTTCATTGTCACAATTACGGCCATTCTGAGATTCCCGATGAGTCGTCGCTTTTTTGGCGTAATAATGAAAACTGACTGCCGCTTCCATGCTATACATTGAACGTTGAGGAACCGAACTACAGCATACCACTCTTGTTTGCACCTTTCGTGCGCACATACGGCGAGAAAAAGGCATGAAGCGCGCCCACAGTGCGCATTCTTACGGGCCGCTCAGCGGAGCATCCACACTAGCAGCGCGACGCTGTCGCCACCTACATGTCGAGCTCGCGGCGTAAAAATCGACGCCCCACGTGACCAACCTACTGCGCAGTTTTCGACCATCAAGTCCATCAGATGGCGCAACCGAAAGGTTACTTTTGGTGGAGAATACAAAACATTCATTCCGTGACTCAAAGAGCCAACAAATTTCGCTTAGAATGTGTTGTTTAAAAATATTATTAACAAGTTCCGCATCAAACATCCGTTGAGCAAAAATGTAAGCAACTTTTTACGAACAGCCGACTGGTGCACCACCTCGGTTCTGAATTCGCAAGCACAAAGCCGCCAATTCAAATTGAAACCGCTGCAACGGCCCACCGTTTCTATGTGCGCGGAGCACTGGTTTCGTGACTGTTATTACTGTCATGTGCTTTTGCGTCCATCAGTTGTTGAGAGGACTGGCAAAACACGGGAACTGAGTGCTTGCGGAGTGAAAAATGTGGGAAATTCCGCATCGGAAGACAGCTGTCGAGGCCAGAATATTTGATTCTGCCAACAGAAGGTAAGTGATATGATGATGATGATGATGATGTTAGGTTTTCTTGGCGCAAGGGCATCAAGGCCAAAGAGCGCCAGTACTATGGTGAGGATTATTCAAGTGAGAATATAAAGTACAGAATATATAATAAAAGGTATCTCAAATTTCTGTTAAAAAAAGAATTGGTGTAGAGGGCAAAGTAAAAACATTTGTCACTATGACAGGCTTTTTCTATGTGCACCCCTTGCCACCGTCTTTGCGGTAGCAATGAGTGGTCCTACCGGGTTCTAGTGTACGATGGTGGCTCGGCTCACGGGTGATATGACACATACCTTAAAAAATCTAAGTCTGAGAGGTACTTAAAAACACGGTTCACAGAGAAAAGTGGCTCGTCTGATAAAAATAGCAATGGGTGTTGAGGGATCATGCGTGTGTACAATTCTGGAAAATGAAGCTTTCTTTGCGGTTCAAGTAGTTTGCATTCTACCAGTACGTGCATGACTGATAGCGACCCTCCATACCTCAAGCAGCGTGGCTGTTCTGTTCTTTTCAATAGGTACGCATGTGTAGCATGGGTATGGCCTATGCGCAGTCTACAGAGAGTAACCTCTGTGATCCTGTCTCGCTTCTCACAGATTGATCTACCTAACTTGGGTTTTACCATGTGCAATTTAATTGCTGTTTGCCCATTCCAATCTTCCTGCCATTGGTCGCGCAGCCTCTTACGTACGTACGCTTTAAGATACTCGTACGGGATGCTTTGAATATCTAGGTCACTCCGAAGAGCTGCAGTTACAGCATTCCTGTCTGCTTGCTCATTTCCGGCTATGCCGCAGTGACCTGGGACCCAACAGACTGTGATTTCAAGTTTTGTTTGTGGGCTGAGCACAGTAGTTTTAGCAATTGATTAAAGACTGGATTTTTTCCTTTCCTGACGCTAAAGCCTGCACAGCACTTTGAGAATCAGTGAATATCACTGACTTTTGGACATTGTTCTCAATAATATATTCTACAGCCAATACAAGGCCGTGTGTTTCAGCAGTGAATATAGATGTGGCTTCAGGCATAGTCTTTGACGTGGAAAAGTTTGGACCATGTGCAGCCCATGATACTGCACCAGCTGTCTTGGAAGCATCTGTGTAGAACTCAGATGCTCTGTACAGTTGAACCCCTTTATAAGAGACACGTACCGGGGAGCAGTTTCTGTCTCTTATACGAGATGTCTCTTATAAGCAGGGAACCATGTTTTCACTTACTAATCAGACCCTAGTTCAATTTGGGCACTGTATGACTAATATAAGCTCAAAAGAATGCTACAGCATGTTTCAAAAGATTCATTCTAATTAATGTTTGGCCCCAGAATTTATGAAACTTTGTTTGCTTCATGACTGTATTTACACTGTTTTTTACAACCGATTTCCTTTCCTTGTTTGTGGAAGATCAATCGTAGATGTTGAGTTCACAAGCCTGATGAATAGTCAGAGAGCACAGCTTCTTCCGCTGTGTGCTCAGGCTATTCATTACGCTTGCAGGACCCAACATCTGCGATGCTTCTTGATTGGGAGCTACGCGAGTGGGAGAGCCCGCATGTGCGATCGTGCTCCATCCAATGGATGGCAGCAAGTTTCAACCACTTCTGCCAGTTGCATTTCCATTGGCAGGGCTTCTCATCGTCATTTCATAGCTGACTGAACCACTTTGTGTTTGCTGAAGTTATAATAAATAGCGACTGCAGGGGTCTGTCATCCACCTGTGTTTCCACAATGGAAGCAACTGCAATTAGTGACTGGTGGCACTGCATCTGAACTTAAAATGTCTGTTACAAGCGAGATTATTGACTAAACTTCAAGGATTACTTGTCCCTTATAACCAATCTTCTACATCCAATGTCTGTTATAAAAGAGGTTGATTTAATGAGAAAGATAGGGCAGCCAACCATGTGGGTGAATAGTGTCTCTTATACCCATTTGTCTCTTACATCAGTGTCTCTTATAACGAGGTTCAACTGTACTTGTTCTGCAAAAGCAAAAAATGCTGCATAATTAATTCCTTTGGAGCGGTTCTTTTGTCAATCTTCATAAAAGAGAGATCATAAGAGATAGGGCAGAGATCCCATGGAGGGACAAAGTCAGCAAAGATGGTTTTCTGAGCGTCAGTGAAGGATATTCCCAGGCCTGCGGCCAGTGCCCTCACCGAGAGAAGGAATGGCTCAGCCATGGCAGGTCGCTTTTCAAAAAGCTTGATTGCCTGGTTACCTAGAGTGCTGTTCGGGTGTCCGGTCAAAAATGTCACTTTTAGAGCATAATTCAACCCAGTGTACTTCCGCTGTGTTTCAAGAGACCACTGATTGGCTTCCACAAACAGGCTTAAAACAGGGCTTGTTCGGAAAGCGCCTGTAGCCAGACGAAGGCCAAGATGGTAGACAGGGTCTAACATCTTTAGTGCTGTTCTCGCGGCAGATTGATAAACAAGACACCCGTAGTCGATGCGGGACCTCACAAGGCTATTGAATAAGGTCAATAGGCACTTTGTGTCAGCACCCCAAGACTGGTGTGAGAGGACTTTCAGGATCCTGACTGTATCCAAACATTTAACTTTAAGTCGTTTGAGGTGTGCAATGAATGAAAGTTTGTCATCAAGCACAACCCCAAGGAACTTGTGCTCCTTTTTTACTGCTATGGGTGTTTCATTGAGTTTAATAACAGGATCTGGGCGGATACCACACTGCCTAGAGAGGACCACACACGTGCTTTTTTCAAGGTGAGTGATATGCACTCCGCTAGAAAGACGGTGCAAACGAAACCGTTGTCACCGTCAATATATGCCTCATCTTTGCAGGACTTCCGCTGGAAAATACAAAATCTGCATTCCTCGGAGTTTTTGATCAGGGTGCATGCGGAGTTAGCAAAAAAAAAACTTGAAAAAAAGAGAAAAACCCTTAAGAAACAGCCTGCCAACTGTCCTGGCTGCTCTCGAACATTTCTGACTATCTAGAACCCGAAAAGCTGTGGGCGCATTTGCCTCAAAAGGTGTGGCATTATTTCGGATGGAACTTTTGAGGCTACAAAAAGACAGTAATTCGACCAGGCTTTACCTAACTGTTGCCTTTCCGTTTTGACGCGTTAGTGACCATTTAGACAACAGCACTTTGCTACGTATACAACTAAAGTTTGCCTTCATAGAGACGTGGTGATGCGAGTTAGGTTATATTAGCATGCCTTGTGACAGCTGATGCTTGCGTCATGGTTAATACGCGTGAATTCAAAAATACTGCGTTATTCTTTTTTCAGGGGTCAGTGTTCATTTAGACATTCTGGCTGAACCTTCAACATAGTCGGTGCACGCAACAACTGCACCAACAAGGATTGGAAGGCCATTTCAACTCTTCGTGCTTGCCTGATATGACAGCCATGCACCCGACTGATGTGTTTATGTATATTTAACTTCCACTTATAGTTGTTTCTCTGAATTTGTGTGGCATGATTCTCTTAACAATTCGTCCTTCCAATTTAATTACATTTTTAATTCATTCCTTTTTTTGCAGATACAACAAAAGAACAAAGAAGCACACACCGGAAGGCAACCACATCAAGTTCTCAGCACGAGCAAATGTATTATGTTGCCTGCAGATAAATGTTACAAAGTGCCAGGTATTTTCACCAAATGTTAGAAAGAAGGTCAGCATATATCCATGCGTTCATACATATGATGTGCATATTTCTGAGTATGAATGGAATAGTTGTTCAATTCAAGAACACGATATTCGGCGTCTCAAAATATTTAACTTAGGGCGAGTATTCGGTATACTGCAAATATTGAGACGCATAAAAATGTGCGATGTGATATTGTTACGTAGTTAGCTACAAAGTTCACTCCAGCCCCGAAATTTAACGTTTATACATAAATCACGATGCGTACACACTGGCAAATGTACGAAAGCAAATGCGGGTTCTAGTTTACTTTCTTCCATTCCCTTTCACTGCTGCTCAAGGGTACTTCACTTTCTCTGTACGTTTACAACACTTCGCACAGAAAAATTGCTGTAAGACCAACTCTACAGCTCCTGTTATCAGCCTAAAGCAAGTTAGTGCAAGAAGCTGCAAGGAAGTAAACTTTATTGGAGCAGCTCATTTCTGATAGACACTATGATTCTATGCTCTGGTGATCGAGTAGGTGTCTCCTTTGTTAATAGCGCTGTGCGGACCTTGCAGGTGGGCTTTAAACCTTTGTACACAAAGAAATGTGAGGGGTCAGAGTTTGTTTTGGAGGTCTGGAGATGAGTAGCCCGGGTCATCTAGAAACAGGGATAAGCGTGTGGCAAAAGTGAGGAAGGAGGAGGTGTGGTGCGTTGTTCCTCAATGGCAGATTGCTTTAGGGAGTTGGATGGGTTGCCTGCGAATACCTCGCAAGAGCTTTTTGTATCAAATATAACAAGGGAGGCCACTGCTACACTCAGTTAGTAAGCGCGTGAAAATCCCAGTTCCCTCCAGGGCGCAATTTTACATGGAGCCACCGGCTGCAAATTGTTGCACAAGTGGGTGAAAACTATTCAATCAATGCACCATGATGTCACTCCCAAAAATAGTGCACGCAGGCAGGTCTTGTTCTAAATTGTAAGGAATGGAAGATAGTAGATACTATTGGTTGAACCTACAAGGAGACTAAGAAGTTTAAGTCGTGTACCGAACTGTGCAGTGCAGCCCATGCATTGCAGTGTCAAATCATATTTGTAAGTCTTGCTTACTGATGTGCATGGTTTTTTCACATTTATCAATCACTGAAGCATAAAAAGTGCTTTTAAAATTTTACTGTCAATACAGTATCAGGCCATCCACATTACTACTGGCAAAATTCAACATTTCAGTTCATTTATTTACACCTGAAAGGTCATTACATAAGAGGAGGGGGGCTCTTGGTCGAAGTATAGTCAGCGTTGCAACGCATACAAAAAATAAGACGATGAGAACAAAAAGAATACAAGATTAACGAGGTGAAATTCAACTCATTGCAGCAAACGGTGTTAATCAGGGTAATGGAACTAGCAATGTGGCTCTTTGACGTGCAAGTGCGAGTCAACACAGGGTGCGTAATACGTTATTGTGCAGCTGGGTTCTGAAATCATATTTATCATCTCTTGCTTATGGAAATTAAATTTCATGTCGCATTTTTACTGTGTAAATATCAAGGTAAAATTATTTAGACCGAGCGTGTTCAATTACATTCTATATGTCATCAGCAAGCGAAATATCTCATTCATGAGTATTAATTACCGCACATGATTCGTAACCACCCTAGAGCGTAATAAACAGCTGTTACCACCGTTATGTACATCCTATTGTTGAACGGTAAAGCTACTGTTTATGCCAGCATCAAGTATAATAATGGGGCATGCAAAAAGCATTACTGTAAATAAACTAGTTAGCAATTTTCACGCAACAGAGCATATCGGAGTAGTTATAAAAATTTCGAAGTGTTGGTAAAGAAAGTCAGATAAATATTTTTAATGCCGTAGGTGGTTTTTTTTTTCTTTCAACTTGTGATGCTGCTTAGCACGTGCTTGGGGCCTGTCGCAACCCCCAAAAGAGATAGAGAAAAAAACGCCGTGCCTCAAACACTCGCACACGGATTTTAGTTCCATTGCTACGTTCAAATGTAGATATGTTCGCAGTAAGCGATAGAGTTCGCAATAAATATCGCTTTAATCCGAGAGAATTTCCAAGCGTCTGTGTCCTTCGTAACTTGTTGCGACGTCCAAAAAGAAAAAAAAAAGATACGGGCAGTAGAATATTGGAAGCAATGTACCCTTCGTTCGAAATCTTAGCGCAAGCGAACAAGTTATGGCAAAAAAAAATGTCACGAAAGCGACGTACAATTGCAGCGCTCGAAATGAAATGATGTCCCGGCCTCTGTATACTTGCGGATGTCGAATAAACGATTTGTTCTCACTTGCTGCTCACTGTGGTCTGTGCCAGTCGAGGCCATCTGGTCACCTGGCGTAACATCACTTCACTAGCGCGGCGCAAGTAAACACGCGGCCAGCGTGCCAGCCAGGAACCAGCAGGAGCAGCGAGCCGGCGGCCTGTTCTGTGATGGCGCTACGCCAGCTCGGCAAACTTGACTGCACGGACCATCTATAAGATGGCATTCGTTGAAAAGTTTAGCGGTCAATTTCTTCGCTTGGCAACACTGGAAACGGCCACAGACATGGAGGAAGAAAGCAGCGCGGTGGGGTCACGTGGTGCAGTGACGCCTGGGCCGACTTGATTTTACATTTTATGCATAGGCTTCCCGTTTCTCCGGTAACGCCGTCTCCTAACTTTTTTCTTCCTCCATGGCCACAGACATGGCCGATGCGCCACGGACATGGGCAAGTGCCGCCATCCCGCGGAGCCCGACGTAACGAGTGACGGCGCACTCACATGGTTGCATGCATAGAGATATGCATGGAGGAGAAGAGGGGTGCCTGATCTGGGGCCCGTGCGCACAACGTCGCCTAGCAACAGACGCTTGGCCACA
This sequence comes from Haemaphysalis longicornis, assembly GCF_048455015.1. Classification (NCBI taxonomy): domain Eukaryota; kingdom Metazoa; phylum Arthropoda; class Arachnida; order Ixodida; family Ixodidae; genus Haemaphysalis; species Haemaphysalis longicornis. The sequence goes on from NW_027526295.1 coordinate 11,648,611, forward strand.
AATATGGCGGCGCACTCGCATGGTTGCCTGCATGCATTCCACGCCATTGAATACCGGCCATACTTCCCTGCACTCCAGCGCGAGGGAGTCTGCTGTCGGTGACATAGAGCTTCTGAGTAAGTTCGGTGGGTCCCGTTTCGGCGTTCACACCGCCACATGCCAGCCAGTGGGCCACCACCCAAGAGTGTGCGCGCAGCGATCGAACGCGCGCCGCACCAAGCTGCAGCGACGGCCCAAGGGTGAGCGATGGGCGCGCTGTCTCCGGGCCCGCCCTTGGGATGTCGCCGGGATACGTCAAAGAGCGGCCACCCGATGCGCTCCCATTGTCTCCCCGCCGGTCGCACGCAGGGCGACGCGCAAATGATCTCCGTGAGAGCGGCTTGACGCCAGCCTCGCCGGCCCTCTTTCCAGGAACACTGTTGGCGCATTCGGTGAACGCTGATCAGCCGACGCGGGTGCGAATTTCGAGGCGCAACCGAACTGGACGGTGTACGCATACCTAATCGAGGCCGCACGTGTGCCGAAACAGTCGTACAGTGAACAGTCGGGCGTTGAAGTTCACTATCCGAAAAAAGGAAGAAAGAGGGATGACGGACGACACAGGACAGGCGCTGAATACTATGCTAGCCGCCATACTGAATACTCACAGCTGGCATACGACATGGAAAGCAGGACGTCGGGCTCGAAACGCACAGAAAACCCAAACCGAATCGGTATTTTTGCACCCAATGCCTTCTAGAAAACGTTTAGGCCTTGTGAGACGCGGTAGGGTAACTTGGTCGTCGAGGGGGCCTTTTCAAACGAACCTCCAAGCACCGAAGGTCAGCTGCGAGAGCGAGTAGTAGTAAAACTTTTATTCAAACGGGAGACCGATGGTCCAAACAGGGGGCGGGAAAGGGGAGAAGGTAGTTAAAGCACTGGGGCAATATGCACAACTTCTTCACGCCGATCAGGGTTCAGCTCTTTTCAGCCCCATTCTTGAAATGCGCCCATCACAACTGGTGGGCCAGGCAATCGCGAGTAGGACTCCCTTCAGACAACTCGGCCCAGACCGCTCTTTAGGGAATAAAGTGCTATTTGGTGGAATAGTTGAGGTTTGTGAGGTTTGCTGCGGTGCTTGTGTCACAGTATGTACAACATGAGGGCAAGTGGGGATTGTACCATTTGCGATACATTTAAGCTGTGTAGGCCGCGTCGGCTCAAAAGATTTCACTGGAGCGGGGTGAAAGAGCGGTCCTGATGAAGGTTTGTTTTTCAGCCGGTCTCGTCGGTCCTTTTCATAGCGGCATCGCTGGCGGGGGCGCACGTAGGCGACCGTCTCGCCTCTTCATCGGGCGCCAGTGGAGGGCTAAATGTGCACTCGTGGGCCGCCTGGTCACCCGAGGAAGAGCCAGCGAGACTAGCAGCAACAGCTTCACACGTCCACGACGGCACACGAAAACTCGGCGCGACCTCGGACCCGGGAGAACGAATTGAAGACCCCGCTGAAGAGGCCCTGAACGTGCAACGTGTCCTCCGCTTTCTCTGCCGTCATCATCGACAAGCACGCCTCCTACCTTGCACACACCAGCTGCCGCGGCTCCCGCGATTAAAGTTGCTTGCTGGTGCTCTCCTCTCGCTTCCGCCGCTGCCGTCTTTCCCGGTTGGCCGTGAATTCACGGCGTCACCGTGAACCATCGTCACGATACTTTTCCTTGGTGTCGTTTTTTTAAAAGCGAAGCTGTACTTATCTCGCCGAGCGGTTTTGCCGTCACGGTAAATTTGACCTTCAATTGACCGCAGCTGCGCCGTACTCTTGGCAACGCATCGCGTGACTAACCGGGTCGAGCTCCGCCGACGACCGCGTCCGCCGCCGCCGCTGCCGGCTTGGCGCACGCGCTCTTCGCAGCTAATCCGCCTTTCTCATTGCGCTGTGGCGGCCTCTGGTGGCGCCGCCGAGAAGCGATATGGCAGGGGTGCAAGTGGGCTGCCACTGCAGCGGAAGGGGAACCAGGGCTGCGTTGCTGGTGTTTACTTGTTTTACGTGAATTGTATAGCCAGCCTAGAGCTGCAAAAAAGTACGTTTTCAACGTGGGGAAGCATCTGAACAAGCGTACGACGCTCGTTTCTTTTTGCACCGGTTCCGCAAGTGTCAGTACCGGAGGGTGGCCATCTGAGGCTGTGGAAGCGATGTTCTCGCGGCATTTTTTTTCTAGCTCTTAAAAGGGAGAGGCGAGGGACATGGGCATCAGACAGCAGCATAAACGCCGGCCCTCAATGTGGCCTTTATCAAAAATCACTGCTTGAAGCTGGTATGTGGTACGTGAAGCAGCGATGCAAAATAATTATACGTGGCTGAAGATTTGTTCAATTCCGCCGTTCTTTTTTTTTCCGTTTCTTATCATAACGAGCATGAATGCATGTGCAGATTACTTTTGTGAGCGTTTTGACCGAAGCAAGCGAAGTCCAAAGCAACCGAATACGTCCCGAAGTATATCAGAAAATTGGTTTTTATGGTGCAATTTTTATTCCTAACCGCACTTGTTCATCCTAGTCGCACGATTTGACTTTCTTCTTTAGAAGAACTGACACTTTGAAAAGTTGGTATTGGTTGATTGCTTTTAAACTGCGGCAATACCATGGGCGAAAAAAGTGGTGCACAGGAACTACACTTCTGAAATCGCAAGCTCCTTGTCATTTGGATGAATACATTTTCCAGCAGTAGAGGCCTGTATGCAGATTACGAGAAAAAAAATGCATCACTTTCCGCAAGCACGTCAGGACAAAACAAAAAAAGTTACCAACAGGATTCCAACCACCACATTTGAGCGGCGGGGTGTTTCTGACGCTCTAGACCACTCGGCCACGGCGCACCAAGCGACCACAGTCGAATGCCGATGTTTTTCGAATGATCAGTTTCAGAGGTGCAAAAACATAAGCTGAGCCTCAGCTTATGTTTTCGACCACAGTCGAAAACATAAGCTGAGGGTCTTTAAAAAAGTTTGTTTTATAGTATTGCTGGCACGTAACTGATCATTCCTTGAATAGCGCTTGTCCACTAAGCGTCTCTTGACCACCCCACGACCCATAGAGTACGCTACTTATTAAGCTGGGGAATACGATCGCAAATTTTAGTTCGCAAGCAGATCGCGAGTCCACCCGTCGAAAAAAAAATGCTCTTCATACTTTTGTTTCGCCCTTTACGATAGAAACGTTAGTTCATTCTGATTCTTCGTTTCCTAGATTAAGTTGAGTAACTCTTCTGGACTTTACATGCCTTACATTTTCCACAAGCATGCCAGCAGTGTACACATAGTCGGCGAAGCGTCGCTAGCCACGAAATACGGACCGCATGCATAGTGTGAAGGTACGTTTGCTTCGTCGACCTTACGAAGTTTATTACGCTCTACGAACTAACCAAATAGAGGCACATTTATCGCGGCCCGAATCTTGTGACATGACAAGGCGATCTCTGGATTTGGCGTGCCAGCAGGTTGTCGTCACCGTTGGTGTGAATGCCTGGTGTGACTGCGACGGGACGCAGAATGGGATGCGCGTTCATGCATGGTGCCATGGCGGACAGCTCCTGATTTGTTCGCTCTCGTGTTCACGTTATGGTTTGCCCGACAGTTGCATTTGTAAAACGTTCTGCATTTTGTTTTCTCGATGGGGGCCGAACCCGGTCGCATGCTTTCATTACACTGGTTCTGTTACAGTCGCAGACAGGGACCCCACGGAGCAGACTGGCAGACCCCTGCCAAACTGTTTCTGGCCTCCTCTGCCAGGGCCATGCGCATGCGCAGTAGCGTTGTGCGCCTGACCACGTGATGCGCCGCATGAATGCAAGGAGTTTGGCCATGGATGAGAGCACAGCGTCTACTCTGATCGTTGCGCGGGAGCTGGAGGCTTACGCCGCCGCCAGCACTCGGCGTCTGACCACATCGCGGATACCGCCCGGCGAGCCGTTCGGCTCATAAAACGCCGGAAGCGGGACTACAACCGTAGACAAACGCTGGCTTAGGACGAATAGTCAAGTGAAAGCTCGCTAATTCGCACTTCGCAAGGACGCTCGACGAGTTCGAATTAAACCAATTTGAACTAACGAGATTCATCGAAAAAGGGCCCATCTCCACGCGAGGGGGACTCGAGTAAATGCGTCGCATAGGGGGTGGGTGTATTGCGTTAACGTTTAGTGTTTGGGGAGTTGGTGGTAGTGAATGCGTTGTATCAGCAGCTTCTTGACGTAGTTTGAGTGAGTCAAGGATATAAGGCGCGTTCGTAGCCTTCCATTCTGTGTCGGCTTTGTGGCGCAGTGGGTAGAGCACCATGTACCTCGCGTTCCGCCCGCAGGGTCGTGGGATCGGAACCAGGCGCCGGTAAGTATTATTTTTTTATATAGTGTAGGGGGAGGGGTGCGGACCTGTTGTTGAGGGCGAGGAGGGTAGCGTGATGCGGGAGAGGAGGAGTGGGGGAGAGGGCGCACCTGGAACGCCTGTTGCGGACGCCGAGGCACGCCGACAACGCCGGTTGACATCGTGAGTTAAAGAAATGCTCTGCATTTAAAAGCAGCGATTGGGAATCGCTCGAAATATTTATTGACGAAAATAATCCGTTATGACTGTTTCCATTCCTCGAGTGCGATGGCCATTCCTGGAACAGAGCTCTGTCGAACGCTGGGCCCAGCGACCGAGTGTGCCGGCACCGGCACAAAGATGAACAAACGTCCGGAGCACCAACACGCGCAGGCGACGGCAGCACACGATGCGAAGGAAGAGCCCGGTGACGCCGGGCACTGCGCCAACTAGAGTTCTGTATATCGCGTAGCGCAAGATTTGCGCGTCTGATTGCCACATGCCGCGGGTTCCAGTTCGACAGAAAGCCCGCTTTCAGTGCTGCGCACAATCAGTTCTACTCAACTGGGCATCGGCGGTTGTGGAAGCGGCGGCAGCGGCGCCCGCTCATCTGATAAGCGGTCCAATATCGTGCGCCAGTTTTAATGCACTTTATAAGCGACCCCAAACCATCCACCGCCGGCGTCGGCGGCGGCGGCGGCGTCGGCGTCCGCAGTGCTCCTCTATAAAGAAACAGCATCCGGCGCCAGGTTTCGATCCGCGGACTTTGCGGCCGCAGCGCGACGCTCTACCGACCAAGCCACGGACGCGACGTGATATCAGCGTTAGTGACGCGCCTTATATCTTTAACGCATTCAAACTACGTCGTCAGCGGCGTGCGTTGGCGACTCAGCGGCGTTATAGCGGCTTGATAACTGCGTGATGTACACGTGATACTACAAACCCGATGGAAGAGATGGAAGAGAAGGCGGCGAGGCGGTGGGCTGCGGGGGCCGAGCGCAAGCGCCGCAAGCGGGCCGACAACCGTGCATTCGCACTTTCACATTCTCCCCCTCGGGGAAATGCGGGGGAATTTTTTTGCCCGGCCGCTCCTCGCCACTCTCCTCGCCACTGCCACTGGCGCGGCGGCCCGGGGGCAGCTTTTTCACGCGAGAAGGGTGGCTTTCCCGCACGACCTGGAACTCAAGATGGCGGATGGACACGCCACTCTGCTCCCCTAGGGGAGCCATATACAGGAACTATAGTGTACAATTCTAGTACACTATACAGGAACTCTAGCACCAACTGAGCGCTCGCGTCATCTACAGTTACGCCAAGAAAGCTTGCAGCGGCGGCGCGCAGTTCGAATTATCGGCAGAGGAGCCGATGCGCGCGGGAATTAACGAGTTTATTTATTTACACTTACATGCATACGTATCGTGACTGGACCATGAGCGTCAGTTCGAATTAACCCGTCAGTTCGAATTACTGAGGTGCGAATTAACTAGCTTTCACTGTATAACATTTACAGCTAAATGGGGCCAAAGCCGCAGCCATTTTTTTTTTCTCTTGATCTTTTTCCCCCCTGCGATCGCTACTTCTGTGAGCATGCTCAAGTTACCCTAGTATCAGCAATGTCTCCAAGTCGAAGGCCACAACGCACTTCATAGGTCTAGGTTTAATCAGATACTGCCGAGACTAGGTCGTCGTGCAGGGGATGGGATATTCCGTTCCCTCACAGGCCCGGCACCTCCTGTTACATGTAGCGCCATCTACGGGATTTCACTGAACACTCCTGCTATTGTTTCGACCAACCGCTGAAGGGAGCTTCGTCCTCTCATGGCCTCGTGGTCAAGTCGCGTGTTTCAAATTCAGTTGACTTGCATTTTTATGCATAGGCAAAAGAAAATGCCGATTCTGAAGCCAGAGGCTGCGGTTCACGTGCCGGCCATTCCATACATTTTTAAATCCTTTGTCCCGTTATATTTAAAGACGACAGCCTTCCTTGGCTGCCAGAACGCGAAAGTGTTGCTCTGCCTGTCGACTCTGCTGCCCGGCCAAAAGGTGAAAGAACAAGGATCGTACAGACCTGACGGCGTGCCTCGTACATCTCAACAATGTTCAGAAAAACAAACCAATAGTAGGCCTATTTGAGACAAGCACTTTACTGACAGTATCAGCGTTCGTTTAATGAAAAATGACCGAGGGAATGCGTTCTGAGCTTGCAAACAAAAAAGCGCGATAAAAAAATGCACGCCGATCCACCCTATGAAGGTGGGTGGAAAGCGAAGCTGCAAGCGACACCCACAGCGATTACCCATACGACGTCACATCAATTCACACACACACTCTACAAAGAGTGAAACCAGGGACAATTAAAAGCACTTAACCACACCCTTTATTACTTGAGAGATATTCTTTGTTAAGGTTAAATCAATGCATGATTCATGAATGGTGGTCGGCTGAGTTGTATTGGTGATGCACATGAGTGGAAACTCGTTTCTATGAAATTAAAGGAAGCTCAAACCTGCTGTTCGACGATGTCACTTCTCCTCCATTTCTGCCGCCGCGGCAGAGACAGAAGTGAAATGCCATGCGTTGGTGTGAGCGTCCTTTAATTGTTTAACTCCTAGCGCGTGCGCAGCAGCGCAAGGCGCGCGCGCGGTTGCTATACGTGGCGTGGGCGGAGAGCACAGCGGCGCGAGAGGTCGCGTGACGCTACCACGTGACATTCAGCAAGAACGCAGAGTTTAAACATGCAGATGTGCTCGGTGAGTGCACCGTCTGTCTCCCCCGTCTCCGCGTGGGCTCGTAGCTCAATCGGTAAAACAACGGGCTCTCACTCTGTTTCTGTATTCGTTCCCGGTTCGATCCCTGGCGGTGCCAGTAACTTATTTTATTTGTTTGTTGACCGGGGTTTGTGGCGACCGTTGTTGACACCAACGGTCGCCACAGAACCCTTGGGTGGTAGAGGTAAAAACGTTCGCTTTAAAACCGTTTCCAATAGCGACGTGATAAAAGTATTTTAAAAATACGACTCCTCGAGCTGTTTCAGGAAAACTGAAAAGAGGTTCCAGAAGATGGCGCCCGCACACGGAAAAGTTGAATCAGGTTGAATCCATCCCGGGAGAAGGATATACAAGAGCAGCGTAACGGGGGAGTGGGGGCTACAATAAAATAAGGCAGGGGCGGCTGATGATTATCGTCTCTCGACGGCATTTGCAGAGAATCGAGAAATAATTTTTATCGCTAAGTGTTCCCTTGGATCATGCCTACGCAATATTTACGCAAACAAAGGTTGCTTGGTCGCCAGTGACTTTAGGTTTATTAGGTGCGAGGTGCCGCCTGTGGTCAGAGTTAACTAACCTTCTGCGTCGCGCCGGAAGTTCCGGGCTTGTGTGCCCACCTGGCAACGGAGGCCCCGGGTAGAATTCCAATGAAAGGTGACTTCCACAAAAGACTGGCACAGGTTGATTTGCGCCTAGGTATGTAGGAGGCCTCGGCAACACTGCGAGAAGCCTTCGTCGTTTCCCGCTGTTCTTTCTGACGATATGGAGATCAGTTATGCTGGGGTTTCCATAGCATGCCAGAGGGCATGCCACACCGCGGCGAAAGTGCCACAGGAAAGCGAAAAGGCGAGGGTGGGCCGTTAAAATCACTCGAGCAGAATACCTTGAGCCTGAGCGGGGCGTCCCCGAAAGGCCTGAGTCGTCCCTGTGCTCCGCGCAGGCAGCGCTTGTACTCGTCGCTGAAGTCGGCCAGCCTCGGGTTCACCGTGTGGAAGTACACGAGCGGGAAGAGGTCCCCGAAGAAGGCGTCCACGGGGTCCTCCTCCCCCGGCGCCTCCTCCTCGGCGTGGCCCCCCGGCGCCGGCGGCAGGCCGAGCCGCGCGCGCAGCGCCCGGAAGAGCCTGCCCACAGGGCCCCGGGCCTCGGCGGCCACCCGCTCGGCGTACACGTCCGAAAACAGCAGCTCCGTGCTGCGCTCCGCCTCGGACACCAGGCTCGACAGACGCTCTGCGAGGGAACGTACAACACGAGAGCTTCGTTTTTGTGGCACACAACTCGTGGCTGTTACAAGGCAGTCTACTCCTCTCGTCTGCCGAAAATCTCGCCAAGCCGTGGACCACTTGCACGTCGTGAAGCAACAGGTTTGCTGAGAATTCGTAAGCAGTTCGTCGTGCCACAACAAATTCAAAGCAGCTGCTTAGCTATCGCATGCAACCGAAATATTTCATGGTGCAACAACGAAAGATGCTTTCGCCAGCGTTATGGCATATTTTGTGCTTTTCACTCAACATAGCATGGCTTGCACCGGCGTCACATCCGCAAAGGCTGGCTCGTTTTCAGACATGTTAGAGCACCGATGAGCACCACGCTAGCCACGCCGCTAGTGTTTGCGAAGGGCACTGCTTTGCAATGGCAATTTGCGCAGTTGTTGGGTGCTGTAATCGCACCAAAAGCAGCTCGAGGAAGGAGTCGGCATACACAAATCTTTTTCGCCTTTCGAAGGTTGTGGAGCGGCAAGGCGAACGAACGAAAGTGCTTCTTAGCTCGAAGCGGCGCAGCCTGTGGCTTGCGCATATCAAACGTGCCGATCTCAAGGGCGATCTCCCAAACATCCGAGTGTGCGGCGCCCACTTCGTAACAGGTAAGCGTGCGCTATTATTACATAAGACGCTATTAATGCGCTAGAATCACATTTGCTTGCGTTTGTAGGGAGACCGGCCGAACTCTGGGAAGAAGCGAACCCGGACTGGGCGCCAACGCTCTTGTTAGGCTACAAGGCGAAGCATGAAGGCACTGTGCGCTACGAGCGTGCTGCAAGGCGACTGTGTCAACGTACAACACCACAGGTGGACGCAGAGACCACAGCACCGGCAGGAGCTTCTGGAGTCGCTGCAACGCCACCTGAAAACCACTATGACGGCGGTGATGACGACGGCACGCACTCTTAATAAAAAAGGTCGTAAAAAGGTAGTAACGGCCGTATTTACTAACTCCTTACGAACCTTACTACCCCGCGGTTTTGTACGTAGGCTCTGGCACTAACAACTGCATGGTTAGTAAATTAACTGAGTGTAGGAAGTGGTAGCACTAGATTTAGGTCGTGCTTATGACTAGGTTGTGTATGGCCAGTTAGTAAACGCATGTAGCTCAGAAGAGTGCTATCGCTGGGACTTTACTAGTTGGGGTAGTGGTGCTTACTGCCTGCTTCGGTTAGTAACCCTGACTAGGGCGGCATTTACTACCTCCAGTTACTAAGTACCTAGTGTATACTGGGACAAGTAACTTGTTAGTAATCCATTAGTGAATGCTCCGACCTTTTTTTTAAGAGTTCGCAGAAGACAGCCGCGAGCCGACTGTGAAGTCCAGGCTGCTGCCGAAAACGAGTCACGTCAGTAGCTCCATTGTTTTGTTAAGGCTAAAGGTAGATGTTATCAGATCTGGATCTTTGTTTACCTCGGTGTTATGAAATGGCTGCATGCTGGCGAACATTTTGCTTTGATCTCTAAGTATGCATTGTTAATTTCAGGAGTTACTGTACAGGCAGAGATGAGCATGGCAGACATTGCAGCATTGGACGTGTACGGGCCTACGCGCTCAGATTGACCAGCTGGAGTGGACTGAAACAGCGTTCAGAAATACAGGGATGGTGTTCTGTACGGCATATTTAAGGTTGTGGAGTGCGATGTCCCACACGGTGTAAACAACAAGCTATCAAAGTTTCAAGAGTTTATACTTTTTCTCATGAAGCTCAAACTGAATTCACATAACACCGACCTTGCCTTCAGATTCGGAGTTTCCGAGGCAACAGGGTCACGCATTTTTGACAAGTGGCTGTATGTTGCAGACTGTCGACTGAACTCACTGAAGCCGTACATTTCGTGGCCAGACCAAATCTCACTGCAGCAGACAATGCCGCAAGCTTTCTTTGATTCCTTTGGTGCGAATGTGGCCACAGTCATGGACTGTTTTGAAATAAAGATACAGTGATGGAAGTGTTGCTCCAATTGCTCGAAACTGCTCCAAGACGAAACTTCTGCTCCATGCTGCTCCAAATGGTCGTTTTAAGGGATTTTTGCTCCAAACGCGCGCCGAAGGGGCATTTCGAAAGCGTGTGGTAGCACTTCTAACACTTTGGTGCAAAACTGAAACTGAAAGTAAACTTGTGTCTAGTGTCACCTTTATTCAAACATCCAAGTCAAACCCGTTTGTAAACTGAGTTTGCTGCGATGTGTCTGCGTATCTGTAGACATGGCTTTCTTTATCTGTGATCGTCCATGGCTTTTAAGTGCGATGCACTTTATAAGCGACCCCAAACCATCCACCACCGGCGGCGGCGGCGTCCGCAGCCCTGCTCTCCCTAGCAACGGCGCAGAGCGGAGAGGAGCGTCGGTAGCAACGGCGCAGTGACGTCACTCACCACGTGACGCACGCCCTCACCGCTCCCTCGCGGCGCGGCGGTGTGCGCCGCGCGCATCCCTCTCCTCACCCGCGCCGTGATGTCACGCACCACCTCCTCTCCCGGCAGCTGCCGTGCGCCGCTGCGCGCGTCCCCCTCCCCCTTCGCTCGCTCCTCCTCTCTCCTCGCTGGCTGCAGCTGCGCGCGCACCCCTCTCTCTCGCGCGCCCGCCTTCTCTCTCAGCCACCTGGCTCGGCGCGCTCAGCGCGGCGTACCCCCCTTTATATGCAGCGATAAACCGCCAGACCTCCGTGGGTCGGCTCGCGCGCGCTCTCTCGCTACAGTCTCCTGCTCGCTCTGCTCCAGTTTAGACCGTTCGCTGGCTGGGCGCCTCTCAAGGCGATGTCAGAATTACTACGCCGTGTACTCTCGCCGCAAGAAATGCATTCGCACTTCCTCACGATTCCCTTCGGGGAGGTGGGGGCAATTTTTTTTATGGCTTCACTGCCGCCCTGGGGCATTACCATGTTTGTCACAAAGAACATATGAACGGTTCTTTGTGGCGTGTACTAGTGTTGTTAACATTGTAGAGTTAGTGTTATTCGGCTTTATATTTTTCAAGACGTTTTCTGCAATCATTTTCTTACATGCTGCATCGGTCCAACTCCAAAATTGTTGTGGTGTACCTGAACTACATATACAGACAAACCCGGAAGTTAAAGTGTTTATTTTTTTTAAAACTTGATGTAAGGATGACTGTGGTTTTGTGGCTTTTGGTGTAATTGTGTTTACCCTGTTTTAGTTTTGAGGCTGCAACTGGAAAGGAAGGTTTAAAACCAGGACAGTTTAGTGATGTACCTCGAGTATTTTTATCCGAAAGTAGAAGGCAACAAATATCTTTCTGATTTTTTAAATGATGCGCCTACTGCATTTGTTCGTTGGTTTTTACATGCAGTACGCTGCGTAATAAATATTGGAAACGTTAACGGTTTTCTTGTGAATTATATCCACCCTTATAACTTCATTGAAGAGCGTATTTTGGAATCTGCTCCAAAGCGGCTTATGGCTGCTCAAAATCTGGAATTTTGCCTGCTCCAACAGCTGCTCCGAGAAGTAAAATGCCGCTTCCATCACTGAAGATAGAGGGGCTATCATCGTACGAGGCCAGAAGTGAGACATGGTCGTAATACAAGCAGAGTAACACTGCCAAGTTTCTTATTGGCATTGCTCCTCAAGGTGTCGATGGGGAGGGCGCTGCAGTGATAAGCATATCACAGAACATTGCGGCATTCTCGACAAAACTTGCGTCCTGTTGACGTTGTGCTCGCTGACCGAGGCTTCAATATCTCTGAGGGTGTCGGCTTCTATTGTGCGCGGTTGCATGTTCCAGCATTTACCAAAGGCAAAAAACAACTGTCGGCAGAAGAAGTCCTGAGTACCAGAAAGCTGGCCAACGGGTGTATTCATGTGGAGCGAGTGATTGGGCTGATAATGAATAAGTTTACGATACTAAAAGGCACTCTCCCCATTGAGTATGTCGCCCGCCGGGAAGGTGATGCTGCACCGCCACTGGACAAAATTGTCACCGTATGCTGTGCTCACTAACGCGTGCCCTTCAATTGTAGCCGAGCTAAGGGAAGAGAACGGACAAGTGGCTTCGTCCACCTCAGAGCTGCATTAGTGTGTAGTGCTTTCGCGCACTTTTCGTGCCGTACTATTGTGCAGTATTTTTTTTTTTTCAGTTCAACATTGATGTGGCTTCTATCAACAGGTAGAACATTTGTGATGAAATCTGAAAGTTACTAACGGCGTCTCTGTAAGCAGCTCAGGTGGTCGTGCTACGGCTGCACACTACGATGTAAGTCGGTTTTGTGCGCTCATACCTGACAACACACTAGTTACGCTTGCCAATATCATACCTCTGATATTGGTCACTACCCTGGTCAATCCAGTGCGGCATAAATTTTACAAACATTCTACCAAAGAAGTACTATGGATAATGCAAAATTGTACTCGGGGATCAAAAATGTTATGCTGGCCATCTTCTCGTGAGATCAGCGCCCGCAAACTTCATCTTTTGCGGGCGCTCACCCCACGACAAGACGACCCAGCCTGCAGCATCTAGCACAAACTGAAATCAGGGGGCCTTATCAGATACCCCACTCTACCAACGACCCATTTTATGTTTCTGAACAGCCTACCTTGTACACTTCGAAAAATGCGCCCGCCGAGTGATCAGCTGTTCGTTGAATTCGAAAAACAAAAGGAAAGTGAACTACGCAGCTTGGGTGTGACAACCAAAACGTCCATCCCTTGATTGCGCTGCGCATTCGTACACACCAATTTTTATGAACCCCCCATCCTACCCCTCTCCATGTTTTACGAAATAGCAGTGCATTTCACATCTGGTTCGTCTGGTGAGTCCTACCTGGCTTAAATTTAGGCAAACGTCTTTAGCATTTCCGAAGCTGCGCTGAGTTTCTTCATTCCCGTACGAGCTATTCTGTTTCTTCCCGATTTGCAGGCCATTTATTTTTCTGTAGATTCATTAAATTTCCTCGGTTTTTGCTGTAAGGCATGGGCGGGCACATATTTAACGACGACGCAGAGCATTGGCGTACATTTAAAATTTTTGTGTGGCTTATATTCCCGTAAAAGGCGCAAGTTAATGTTATATATTAGTAATTACATCCCCGAAACATATTTTTCACGGCATATATATTCGAAATGAAGCCGCCTTCATTGCCTGCGCTGTAAAAGGAAAACAAGCTTTTAATGTGCCAGTATCAGGTCTAAACGAGGTGACAATGGTGACATGCTGCTGCCGTCACCGACGCCCGTAAGAGGTTAACAAGCACAGAACCGCGTCCACGGACAGCTGTTGCTAGCGTTCAAGCACTCTACTTACTCTACCAAGACTCAGCTGTTTTTATGCAATGCCTTAAACGCACTATGTACTCACAGAGGTGACGATAACAAGTTGTTTAGGACGCCGAAAGGCACAGAGGCGCGAAAGAGAACAAAGCGCTGCATCAGCTCGGGGCGTATGCTCCAGGGAGTATTCTTTCCTCCATGCTCCGGGGTTATCCCGTAGCGCGCCGCCGCCGCCGGCATACCGCCCTCCTCACAATTTCGACACGCTTTCCCCCACCGCTTTCCTGATCGCTCTACCCAACACCCTGTAGACTCTGCCTCGTGCATGTTCGGTGTCTTCGCTTCCTGCGAGGTCGACGGCGAGGGGCGACTGGCCCGACGCGAAACCACACGAGCGGGCGCTTTAAGAGCTGTGCAATAAAGAATAATGATACCGGGCCTCCGGGGCAGCAGCCGAGCGCCTGCCTCTGACCCGGCAACTTACAGATGGGCCTGGTGCGCGGCAGGTGAACGTGGGGACACGTGAGTAGAACAGTGTCATGTGGTGGTAAGAGCACATACCCGAAGGGGGATTGGCCCCAGAAGAAGATGTTGTCATAAAAGAGGAAGAGAAAGAAAAAATCAGCATACGGGATGGTGAGAAGGATGTTGAAGTGACCAATGGAGAAGAAACACAGGGTAATCGAAGAGGAGGAGGAGGTAGCTTGTTCAGCGAATGGGAACTGCACACGATTAATGCGAGGTGAAGAGGAAGAGAACAAGGTTGGATTGGACAGAGGGTGGAACGGAGTCTTTGGAGGAACGGTGGGAAGTTCGGGCCGTGCCTGCACAACGCACCAGCGGCATCGCACCGTTTGGCAGCGGGCTGCCCGGAACCACCGATTACCAGCAGCTGCGCTCTGCTGGCCTCCTGCTGACCGGCGGCATCGCACCGCCGGCGACCCGTCGAGCAGTGCCCCACGACGCACCAGCGGCACCGCACCGTCTGGCAGCGGGCAGCTCAAGACCACCGAGTACCAGCAGCTTCGCTCTGCTGGCCCCCTGCTGAGCCGCGCTGCTCAGCGAAGCCGAATCATCACACCGCGGTCCGCCGGACCACGACGCACCAGAACGGGCCATCGCGACGTTCGGCGACGTTCGGCGACGCGTAAGCCAACTGACCCACTGGGCCACGTCATCTGCATCGCACCGTGGTACCGGCGGTAGGATTTGTTTGAATGTGACAGATACAGTTATTGTGTTATAGTAGACTTTTGATAGTGTGAGGTTGTGCTTGTTTGTTTTGTGTGCTTGTGAGTTTATGATTTCGTTCATTTGAGTGGTTTTGTGCTGTAAATATATTGTGTTGCCATTGAATGAATCAACTTGAGCCTCATTTCTCGGCCGCGTGAGACGCGTGACAAACAGGCTCGCTCCGATTATGGGAAAGCTGTCACTGGAAGTGCGGCGAGTAATTCGCTCCAAAAGACGAAGGAACGGACGCGACGCAAACACATTTGTAGCAGAAATGATGTCTCTGATAACCGCTATGCCTTCTCAGCTTTCAAAGCACGCTATAGCTAGAAGTTCGCGAGGAATTTTGTTTTTATAGCGAAACATCGCCGTCGCGTACACAACGACATCGTATGGACACAGGCCATGCCCTGTGATACCTCTTTAAACGGTGGACGCATTTCAGGGCGTTCACGACCGCATGAGAGCACGCTCTCTTCCGGGCTACCGTGGACCACGTCGGGCATGTACACTTACGATCGCATTTCGAAGAACTTGAGCCCCGAACACAACCGGGAACGGAGAACGGCGAGAGCCAAGGCAAAGAAATAACTAAGCCAAAACGCGCAAGTAAACCTTGGGAAACGTTAAGTTTATTAAAAATGATACCTGCAATAACAGGCTGTACCAGGTGCTCTTGAAAAATCGCGATTTGAATGCACTGAAGCGTTTAAGGACTACAGAAACAATCTTGCAAAAACTTTAGGGCAAGCCAAACGCGGCTATTACCATACTATTTTTAACGGTGTATCGTAGATGTCAAGCAAATGTGGAAAAATAGAAAAAAAAGTAATGGGACGTCCGGTGTCGACGAAATTACAATTGATAACCATACATGTAAAGGAAAACCTTAGCCAATAAATTCAATGGTTACTTTACTTCTTTGTGAGAAAGTACTTACGACGGAAATGCGTTAGGTTACATGCCAACACCTACAGCCCCCTCAATATTTATTGACCCTACAGAACAAACCGAGGCAAGCAACGTTTTCCCGACACTTAAAAAAGCGAAAGTGAGGACATTGACGGCATAAAAATGGAACCGCTTATCTTTGTTATTGATTTATTATTACACTGCCCGACCCATATTTATAATATTGTTTTAATCACAGGTATGTCCCCTAAGCGGGTGAAAAATGCCAAAGTCGCAGTACTTTACAAAGCTGGCGACAAAAATTAAACGAGTAATTACCGGCCAATAACGGTATTACCTATATTTTCAAAGGCTTTAGAAAAAAATCATTTTCACTAGATTGTGTATATTTGGACTCGCATTTTGTGATTACAACAGCACAATACGGTTTCAGGTCTGGTGTGTCTACGGAGACAGCAGTGCTGCATCAAAAAGAGTTCATGCTGGGTAACATTGAAGCAACAAAGCTAACACTACGCGTATTCATAGACTTTACGAAGGCGTTCGACAGGATTGATCACCAAACCTTGTTAGAAAAATTGTTTTATTATGGGGTTAAAGGCATTGTGCTCGATTTGATAGAAAGCTACCTTAGTGATCGGCACTAGTGCGTCTATAAATAGGCAAACATCCACGCCCAAAAAAATCAAACGCGGCGTACCGCAGGGGAGCAGATTAGGAACTCTTCTGTTTAACCTTTATATCAACGATATTGTAAACGTGGATCAATCAATAACGTAAATTATCTATGAAGACGATACAAGCTTATTTACGGGAAGGAATATAGACGATTTCATAAAAGCAGCTAATAAAACCTTAGTCAATTTCTCGAAATGGTCCTCTCATAATTCGCTACAGATGAACAGCTCTAAAACAAAGGCCGTTCTTTTCCGTGCGAAAGGAATGGCATGTACAGGTCCGCGCAGAAGTAAACGGAGCATGGGAGCGGTGGCCGAACTGCATCGCTGCGCCGCGTATGGGCGCCGACGGGAACCATGGAGCGCCGGTCGTGGCCTCCGCGATCGGCTGCCGGCGGCGCGCCGTTGTGGCTAGAACGGTAAAGTGGCCATTCTAGCCACCTTACCGTTGCTCCGGCCGTCCCAATCGCCCAGAGAGAGCGCAAGTTGACAAGGGGGCGTGGCCGCGTTTATCGCCGCACCGCAGCGCGCGTAGCCTGAGGTAGCTTTCCCTGGCGCGGGCGGGCGCAGGGGACGAAAACGTGGCCTTCGCAGCATGTGGGCGATGTTTAATAAAAAAAGTTACTGCACACCAACGCAGGAGAAATCTAGAAGTAGTTACTGGTGCCATTAGGGTGCTTTTGAATTTTTACGTAGACAGTGCTTGGGGTGACGCTTAAGTGAATTCGTTGCACAGCAGTATTCCTTTTTGTAGTCGCGCATGGTTCCAAAACAACACGTTTTCCTGATTTATTTATGAAAATACCGTACATGTTGTTTGGCGTTCCGTACGTTCCGAGCAAGAACCAAATTATGGGAATTCAACCGACCGAAACCCAACCATTAGTAAACACGAAAATACCCCCTATGTCGTTTCCTTTTTTCTTCTTTAAACGTGTGGTCTTTGACAGATAAAGTAAATGACATTTGGCAACACTACTTGAAACGTTTCGCACAACTTCTACCGCGATACTATTTACAGAGACGTGGTATATACTTCAGCATCAGATCGAAGTGCCAAACTGTCCAACTGTCCGTACTAGCAGTACTGTCCAAACGGCTATCAGTATTTATTCCGAAATAGGCTGGGTAAACGTGCTGGTGCCATTTATTGGCATGCATGCTTGCATTTACAAACGCGCAGATACTTCCATTCCACCATAAATGGACGTGGTCAAAGTAATGTCATCAAATTTTTTACCCGGGGTACGATTGCTAGTTCTCTACTTGGTGAGTTTATTACTAATATCCCGAACAACTTACTTACGGCCGATGTTGTGCACACATATATTAGTGATCACCTTAACTGCTCACCAAAAAAATAATACCCTTAATATGTCATTCCAACAAATTATGTGCAGAATATTACCCCACCAAATCTAGAAATTCAGAAACATTCTTTCGAAAAAATACACAAGTAGAGTCGATAGCGGCGTGAAACGCATCGCAGAAAACCGTGACCTTTTCACTCACGGCAAATAATTCGGTAGCGAGATTGCAGTAGGGACTTGAGACCTCTAAGCATATTAAAATAAAACGAAGAAAAAGTGATTAACTCTCTCTCTCTCTCTCTCTCTCTCTCTATCACACACACACACACACACACACACACACACACACACACACACACACACACACACACACGCACACGCACACGCACACACGCACACGCACACGCACGCACGCAATGGATACCCAGAGCGTTCGAAACAACTTCAAAGGCAAAAACAAGCATATTTTCGCGCAGCGATATCGCGCGAAAATGGTGTAACAGCGAAAAAAGAATTCAGCACGCTGGCATTCACTCCGCCCGACATGACAGAACCCTGGGCTATGACATTCGGCTTTCAAACAAACGACCACTAAAGCTGCGTGCAAAAGGCAATCGTGGGTGTTAAACAACGTAAGTAAACAATTTTGTAGTTGTATGGTCGAGTCAAAACACAGACCACATATCGAGTGTTTTCTGGCGTGAAAACGCGACAAGGACGGCTGATTTACAGCACAAAGCGCAGGCAGCCTCGGCCAGACGAGCGTCTCTTCAGATGATGATGATGATGATTAGCGGCATCCCCTTTCTAACGGGGCGGCGTTGCACAGCAGCCTTAGCAGCAATGCCTTAGTAGTAGCGGCCTTAGTAGCAATCACCTTGCCAAAAAATACAAACAAAATAAATAAAATAATACAAAAAAAAAAACTACGACATTTTTGTGCTAGTCGACTTGTTTGTTCGCATCTCTTCCAAGATTGTTCTCTGCTCTTTTCCCACCAACATTCTAACCTTATTTTATTAACCTCTACTGCTGTCCAATTCACTTTTCCGCTAAGCTTAAAGGCAGGGGCCTCCGGAAGCTGGATGGCTCCCTCACCGAGGACTGGACGAATACTTTTGCACTCCGTTACAATATGTCGCATGGTTTCTGGCTCCTTGCCGCAACCTGCGCATTGTTCGTCCTGTACCGGATCGAGGATAAGCGTTTTAGTCCGCAAGCAACCCGCCCGGGCTTCAAAAAGCAATGCACTCCCTTTGGTAATATCGAATAATTTTTCCCTTGTGATCTCCTGCTTCCCGATCCTGTAGATATCTAAGGACTTTTTCGCATCCATCCTCTTTTTCCAGGTCGTTGTCAATGTTTCTTTTACTTCATTTTTATTGCCTTGGTTGTTTCCCCTGCACTTCCAGGTTTCATATAATTTGTCCTGAGCCTTCTGGTTCTTTTCCTCCATTGTGTGTCCATCTTCATGTAAAGATACCGTAACACTTTGGCCGCCCATCTCTGGTCATCAAAATTTCTAGGTCGTTCTTCAAAACATATTTTGCTCTGTGCTTCTCTCACTTCGAAGGATGCCCATCCCATGTCTCCTTGCACTGCCTCATTTGTTGTTTTACTGTGCGCTCCTAATGCCAATCGACCTACGGCCCTCTGATTTACTTCTAGCCCTGATTGAGAATCTCTGATTTGACACACACTACTGCGTTTGAAAAGGTGAGTGCTGGTACCATTACTCCCTTCCAGATTCCTCTCACTACTTCATATCTGTTATATCCCCACAGTGCTCTGTGCTTCATGATAGAGGCGTTTCTTTTGCCTTTCATTCTTAAATGCTCCTCATGAGTTTTTAGATACGCCTGACCTGCGTTTATCCATATGCCCAGATATTTGTATTCCGTTACCCACGGTATTGCTGCTTGTTGAACGAATACCGATTCGTTACGGGCGTCGTCATTAAAAACCAGGACTCCAGACTTTGCTGTGCCAAACTCTAAACCCAGTTCAGTGGCTTCTTCCCCACAGATTACTGTGAGCTGTTGCAGACAGTGTTTGCTATCTGCTAGTAGTACTATGTCATCTGCATATATCAGTCCCGGGATATGTAGTTCCACTTCCTGTCCTTTGCGGCTATAACACGGATTGAAACCTATTTTACTGCCTTCAAGCTTTCTTTCTAGTCTAGCCATGCAGAGCATGAACAGCAATGGCGACAGAGGACAACCCTGCTTTAAACCACTATTTGTGACTACCGGTTCCATGCACTTTTGGTCCTCCCAGGTAATTTGCAACTCGCTCCCATTGTAAATTCTCTGCAACAGCTGTGTAAAGCCCTGGCCTAATCCACCTGCCACCTCACGGCGGGAATCGGAGTTGACAAAATTACACCTCTCCGCCTGGCTCCGCGCTGAATGGGACGGCCGGAGCAACGGCGCGCCGCCGGCAGCCGATCACGGAGGCCACGCTCCCGTCAAAGAGTGTGTTCGCACTGCCCCCGCCGCCATATCTGATATGTTTAATCGCCGCTCCGCTGGCGTGTCATGCTCGGCGAGAGTCTTCAAAAGGCAGCGCTCAGATATAGAAGGGCGCTGGTTGCATTGGCACTCGCAGGCATCAGCGGCTAAAGCCCTCAGCGGCGTCCGAATCCGCTGCTCACGAGCTGGACGAAGCTGCGGGCGCCTGCAAACGTGCCTTGTTGCGCGCTGTAAAGGGCGGTATAAAATTATAGGCCGCTGCGGTTTGGCAGAGCATGTCATTGCGATGTAATTAATTGTAAGCCGGCAGCAAAATTGGCACGTACAATATAGAAAGCACATTCACAGACATTTCCGTTGTTAGAAAAAAAAAATCTCGCTTACGAGATTTCTTCTTTAATGTTGGGTTTGTCCCAAGTTATTGCTGCCGGTCAGTCCAGGTCTTTTCTGGAGAAGGAAAAATAAAAATGTCCATACGGTGGAAATTCTGTATTCGATAAAACCATAAAGAATAGGTACAATGGTTGTCTGCTATTACAGCAAGCCTCACAGGGCGCATATTTTGTTGTCGCATTAAAACCAACGTTGTTATTTTTAACGAGCACCTATATTAGTTAAGAAATTAAATTAAACTCTGCATTGAATAGAAAGATGGCTTCAATGCATGACCTCAATGTTCTGCAAAAAAGCGCAGTCAAGGCCTCAAAATGACCGATGACGCATATAGTCATGACCGATGGCGACCATACTTGAAGCCCGTTCTACATGGTGCGATTTTCCCTGGGAATTCGCAGATGCGGCGCCGCTCGTGCGGCAAAACGACAATTTTTGGTTGCTGTGGCGAAGTGCCAAATGTTTGGAACGATCGAGCATCCCCGGCGAACGCCGCTCGTGCGGCGTAGAGGTGGTAGAGGGGCCGGAACTTGCGGCCAATAGGAACACAGCTAGGTGACCGTCACGGCACGTCACGGCATCAAAATTTGCACGCTTAGCAACCAGATGGCGTTGCTTGCATACGCGCGGCGTGAGCGCGGGCGCACCAACACAAACGTACGTGTCTTCACGTACGTTTGTGCGCGCCGTCTTCAACGAATGCTTAATCTGTGTCCTCGCATATCGCGGACATCACAGCAGTTCGGAAGAAGTGCACACAAAAATCTGCCAGGCACGCACAACAAGCGAACCCAGGGTTGCTTGCTGTGTTTGTCTTCTCTGCAAGGTGTGCGTATATTGAAAAATAATAGGCGATTGTTAAATTAAACCGCTAATAAACTCATATTTACTGCAAAACAATCTGAAACAACTTCTCCAGAAAGCACAATAAAAGTTTTTTTAGCATCACAACAAGCTTTGCTCGTGGCAGACCTAATTCGGTTTGCGAACAATGTGTTTCTGAAGTGCGAAAATCGCGACGTTCGCTGGCCATGTAGACGACATTTCCAGGCATTGCGAACTTCGCAAGTGCGAATGATCGTTCCACCGAATTTGCAGGCGAAAAACGCACCATGTAAAACGGGCTTTAATCGGTTCATTTGGTACAAAATCTTATGACGGCAATCCTCGTCAACGGGGGCGAAAGGGTTAATGCGACAACAAAATATGCGCCCTATATATGGGGCACGCAGTAATAGCAGGCAACGATTGTACCTATTCTTTACGGTTTTCTCTAATACAGAATTTCCACCGCATGGAGATTTTTATTTCCCTTTCTTCAGAACAGACCTGGACTGACCGGCAGCAATAACTTGAGACAAAAACAATATTAAAGAAGAACTCTCGTAAGCGAGATTTTTTCTTCGAACGGAAATGTCTGTGAATGTGCTTTCTAAAGTGTACGTGGCAATTTTTTTGCAGGCTTACAATTCATTACCTATATCGCAATGACATGCTATGCCAAACCGCAGCGGCCCACGATTTTATACCGCCCTTTACAGCGCGCAACAAGGCACGTTTGAGGGCGCGCGCAGCTTGGTCCAGCTCATGAGCAGCGGATTCGGTCGCCGCTGATGCGTGCGAGCGGCAATGCAACCAGCACCCCTGTAGGGCCAGCGCTGCCTTTTGAAGACCGTCTCGCCTAGCATGACACTACACCAGAGCGGTGATTAAACATACCAGATAGGGCGGCGGGGGCAGTGCGAACACTCTTTGACCGGTGCTCCATGGTTCCCGTCGGCGCCCATACGCGGCGCAGCGGTGCTGTTCGGCCTCCGCTCCAGTGCTCCGTTTACTTCTGCGCAGACCTGTACGTACACATAAAAACTGTTGCTAAATAATTTTAATATCGAGATTTCAGAGACCGCCAAAACTTTAGGCGTCATCTTTCATCAACATATGTTTTGGGATTCTCACACTGAACAATTGCGTATTAAGCTAAGAAAAGCCCTTGGCGTGCTAAGAAGGTGTCAGTCGCTTCTACCGGTCCCCCAGAAACTTCTTATTTTTAATACGCTTTTTTGTTCTCATCTACGCTACTGTCAGTTGGTACGGACTTCTGGAACTCAAACAGCAACACAAAAGTTGTATACACTTAAAAAATGCGCTTTACGGGCTGTTGCAAATTTAGGCTACCGAGATCACACATCCCACTTATTAGATGCGACGCTGAGAGGAGCATCTCTTGCCGGCGGCCCTGTCCTTCCTGCGTCGTCGTTGTCCGCGTCCGCACACCTGCGTCTCTCCTTCGCTCACCCCCTCTCCTCTCGCCGTGATAGCGCGCCCTCTCCCCCAACATCTGTGGCGCGCGCAGTGCGGCGCGCTCTCTCACTCCGCCGGTGGGCGGCGCAAGTGCGCTGTGCGCATGTGCAGCCCCCTCTCTCTCCGCGGTCTCCTCTCCTTCGGGCGCGCTGCGCATACAAGCGGAGTGCCCCGCTCCGGCCGGTCTCTCAGTCGACGGTCGTCCGCGCTACGCTGGTCTCTCTCTCTCTCGCATTACCCGACGATTGCTCACGCAATTCGAGTAATCGACCCAACGGAAACGCACAATGGAACCCCCTTCAGCGTCGCATCACACCAGGGTTCCCGCGAGGGCAGGTGGGCGTAATTTTTGTCACGTTTAAGGTTTTAAAATTTTGCGTTGCATCTGAACATAACCTGCTGTTGTCTTTGAGGTCTGAAATTCGAAGAAATTGTGCAAACCTGAGAGGCTTAGCGCATTTACAGCCGAAAATTTTGTTGCGTCCAACGCGAAGTTCTGACCACTGGCACATCCCCCGACCACGAACAAATTACGGACTCAAAATGTTAAAACACTGTGTTCCACACATTCTAAATAAGTTCAAGCTCACAGAACAGCACTTGCGTCTCCTTTCAGGCAGTGATATATTAAACCTGTTTGTATAAGGAGCTATAAGCTCAGAGAAATCGCACCCAGTACTTGTAAATGCATGAGAATTCCAACAGTGTACCCCGTCTTATTATGGTATAAGTTGCCTTTTTTTCCCAATAACTTTATGTGCTTGCAAACACCCAAGTGTGCATTTATTCTGTACTTGAAAAATAACCACTAGATTGTTCTTTTCTTTTCTTTCAATCATATGTGAGTACCGTATGGGCCATTGTTTCTGTTGCCTTGTACAAGTGGGAGGTGGGGCTAGTGAAGCTGCTATAGCGAAGCTCTTTTCCCACTTTCCATGCCACAATTGTTTCTATTTTGTGCAAACCACTGTGTGTCGTTGTGGTGAAATAAACGTCAACTTCACGGTGGAACTGCACGCGGAGCTGCCGGGGACGAGGTACGTCGACGCGGCGGAGTATCGAGAACGCCGGGCGCTCACGTCGGTGGTCATCGACGCCAAGACCGGCGGCACGATCACCGCGGCGAGCGTACGCACGGAGGAGGCGCGGTGCGCGGAAGAGATGGCGATTGCTTTAGCCATCTCGTATCTGGACTGCCAGACCGTGCTGTGTGAGCCTAAGAGGTGCAGTGAGGAACTACGCCAAGAACAGAGTATGTTGTGGAGCAGTGCGGGTGCTCGCCGCGCTGGACCTCAAGGACAGACAAGTGACAGTGAAATGGTCCCCGGCCCATGCCGGGAACGAAGTCTCGGAGCGTTACGCGAACCACAATGAGACGGCGAACTCGACCGCGCGAGAGTTAACTGGTCGCGCGGCCGCAGCGAACCCGTCTGCGAAATGGTGGGGGGAGACCATGGATCAGCTGGGTGTATACGTACAACAAAAATTCCCCGCATTTCCTAGAGGGGAAGAATGTGAAAGTGCGAATGCACGAGTTGAATTTGCGCGGTTCGGTAATGTTCGCGAAAGAGAGATCACACACACACACACACAACTACAAAGAAAGAAAGATGCATTTATTTCACAGACACCTATTTGTGTTGTCGTTGTACTTGATTGCTAGAGCGGATCTCAGCTTTGAAATTTCGTGTCAGTACTCCTTTAAGCGGGTGCATTAGCCCTTCTCACGCCCGATTCCTGGCCAATCCCCCACGTGGGTATGTGCCATGTCAGCGGCCAGGCAGCGCGCGCCCATCTCCCCCCGTTGCCAAGGAAGACGAGGAGATTCCTGGCCAATCCCCCACGTGGGTATGCTATGCGGACATCGCCAGTAGACGCAGGTTCAGGGTCGCTTAAGAAGTGCATTCGCACTTAAAATGACGAAGCACTACAGGCCAAGCAGGAGGAGAATGGCGCCGCCCGACCCGAGTCTGACTCGGGAACAGGCGGCGGTGTTCAGACAGATGCAGACGGGTTCGCTACTGACCCCGAACCGTACGAGGACGACACGTGTAAGGTGTGTCACAGTGCGCGAGCCACTGCGGCTCACCTGCTGTGGGACTGTACGGCAAGGCCCAGTGAAGCGGCAACAGCAACAGCGATCCCGCCGTGGTTCGAGGCTGCGGCGCGCAGCAGCGACAAGAACGACCAAATCCAGGATCCTGGGGGCCCTTGAAAGGCCGGTCGAAAGCCGAGAGTGCTAGGCCCCCCATCCAGGGGCGGCTGAAGCACCTCGAGGGGAGTAGAGAGGTGGCTGCTGAGTCTGACAGGATGACGTCATGGTGTTCCATTAGGGACACCGCAGCGGGCGATTTCAATAGTCTTTATCACGGAGCAAATACACGCGCGCATTCTGTGAACAGGCGAAGCGACATTGTGCGCCAAGCGGGCCGCCTGAGAAGAGCGCCATGTCACACAACGCCCTACTTTTCCCAGGCCCAGCGTCACCAACTGAAAGATAACTCGACGTGAGCCAGCTGATGGCCGCACCCTTTTGCCCCGCGCAGGCAGCGGTTCGGCCAATCTTATGCGCCATGCGAGGCTCGGTGACTCGTAGAAGAATGGCAAGTAGGGCTAGTTGGTTCATAGTGACCATATCGAACAGGCAGCGCAAGAAGGACGGGTCGTTATTTCTTCTTTTGCCCCGTCCTTTCTGCGCTGCCTGTTCGATATGGTCGGCGACTCGCGACGCAGGCCTCCTTCGGCGCTCTGCTGCGGGGGAACCGAGCCGAAGCGGGAAAACGCGGGCTGGACCAAGGGGCAGTGGCGGCGCACATAAATAAGCAGGGCGGACGTAAGCCAGGAAAACGGCTGGGAGCTCGAAACGCGGCCCACGAAGGAGGAAACCGGCGAGCATGCAGCCTGCCAGACAAGGCGGCAAGCGAAGGCGCGAGACAAACCGAAGACAGCAGCGCAAACCATGCACAGGCGATGAGGCGTGGGTGGGATGAATGCATCGATCAAAACGGCCGAAGAGCAGGGCAGTCAACCGGGAACGCAAGTCAGCTGACACGACAGCGCGGCAACAGACAGGGCAGAGTGCAGCCTAGTTTCAGGAAACACTTGTGAACGATAACTGATCAAGGACAAAAAGGCCTATTTTGAGTTTCGGACGCAGTGCGTGGCGCTAGGCACAGGACAGCATCAGTCGACACAGAAGAGGTAGCAGACATT
The DNA here is from genome assembly GCF_048455015.1 of Haemaphysalis longicornis. Classification (NCBI taxonomy): domain Eukaryota; kingdom Metazoa; phylum Arthropoda; class Arachnida; order Ixodida; family Ixodidae; genus Haemaphysalis; species Haemaphysalis longicornis. Next base: position 11,674,713 of record NW_027526295.1, read on the forward strand.
TGCGGACATCACCACGAACGTCATGCAGGGACCTGACCTACGAGATTATGGGATTAGAATGAGCTGATGGGTGGCACGCAAAAAGGAAACCAGAGAGCAAGGTATGAAAACCACCGGCGGGGAAAGAATTCGCGAGTACGGTGGAACGAGGAGCTTGATTGCTATAGAACAACAACGGGCTTCTGAACTAGCGCACAGCGCAACTAAAGGAAAGGGAGCCGCAGACTCGGAGAAGAAATGGCGAAATGCAAGTGCGAAATTAAAATTTGGACAACTAAAACGGCCCCCGAAATTCTGCAATCATGTCAAGGCACCAGGAACAAAATTACTAATAAAGTGCAAATACGGACACAGAATGATACTACCGCATTCCTGGGGGGAGCAGGAAAATTTAACTTACCAAGAAGGCGTCATCACTAAGACGGAAAGGGCATTCTCAGCTCTCAAAGTTGGCGTAGAAGGCGGCAAAGGGTTAGCAGAGTAGCTGCACTCGATATGTGCATAAGCGCAACATTCTTATGCCGCCATCGTGACTTTTTATAGACAGAATTCGTTATGGGTAGCCAAATACGTTGGATTGTTTCATTGTTCTATGGCTTTACTTTTTTTCTTTTTTACAGCAAAGCTGTCCATGGCTAGGATCCAGCAGATCGTCTCCGGTAACAGAGCGATGTAGACAAGAATCGCTTGAGAGCGTAGCGCCACGTTGGGGAGCCCACCGAAATGCTCGGGATCGTAAAACTGCACGCCACACCCTCGGCGCATGGAAAAAAACTTCGTCCCCTTCCACTCTGTGAAGAAGATTGATTGATTGATTGTGGGGTTTAACGCGCCGACGCAACGCGGGCAATGAGGCGCGCCGTAGTGGAGGGCTCCGGATTGATTTTGACCACCTGGGGATCTTTAACGTGCGCCGAAATCTCGTACACACGGGCGTTTTTGCTTTTCGCCTCCATCAGAAAAGCGGCCGCCGCGGCCGGGAAGGAGGATGACTCTGTGAAGAAGGATGACCTGCGCAGCTGCGGTGCCGAGCCTCGACGTGAGCTTTGACTGGGTCGTAGTCCAAGGGGTGCACGAAGCAAGACACGCTTGTTTGTAACTTGCGACTGAGCTTACTTCCTGGTTTAACTGAATGAACTTATTACGAACTAGAGTTTTGTTCCGGTGGACAAGCATGGGGCTGTTTGTTTGCCTCCCGTAGAATCCCATATGTATTGACAGCAGACGAGAATTCCACAGTATTTACAACTCACTGTGAACCATGTAATTTTGAAAACCATATAAAACCCGGCGTTGTGTTAGAGTCGTCTTAGCGGCTAATTGTCATATTTCGGTATAGTTTTAATAAAACAACCGTTAGAGCTACTTTGTGTAATGGTATTTCCTACGAATATTGACGTGATTCACTGTGCAACACTCGATGCGGGAAAGCCATCTTACGAAGATCAAGCTTACAACAATCCCCTTAAGCCTGCTTCACCTCCTAACACAAATGAATTGCTGGGAAGACATTTTAGGGCGCAGCCCTTTGGCGACCATCTCTCGGCTCAGCCGCATCGGCGTCGTTGTGACCGAGCGCACGATGGGAAGACCGACGAGTGAAAGAAAGCAAAGGAGCATAATGTCGCGAAATTAGGGGGGGGGGGGGGGTTCGCCGTGGCGGCGCGAGCCAGCGCTCTCCGAAAGTGTGCGGTGGGGGAGGGGAAGGGGCAGTATGCTGTGCCCGCACGAGGCGATTGACGGTTGGCGAAAACGTGAGGGGGGCGTTCGCGTGCCAATGATGTGCGCTTTAAGACGCAGTTCGCGGTCCCCTCCTGAGACGCACTTCACGTCGCCGCCGCAGAGGCTCACCGTCGAGAGAACCCACGAGTGAGTGCTGCGCCAGCGCACTGCAGCCATCAGGAGTGAGTGCTGAACTGCGAGTGACGCAACCGGTCGCGCGCATCTGCAGCGGCTGTTGTGAAACGCGCACATGCGCTCTAAGCCAGTTCTTACTGAGCAATGAGCGACGCAACTGGTGGAACTGCGTCGCCTGCCGCTGCTGCTAAACGAGCTGCCCCAATAGCGGCGCCCAAATATTGCATTAGGGAGTATCGTAATCACCATCCAATTTTTTAACGGAAATATAAGGCGTCTTGTATTAAAATATGAAGGCCCTAGGACCTTTTATTTTGAATGATTTTTTCCGTGTGCCGAGGGTGTGGCGCGCAGTTTTACGATCCCGGGGATTCCAGTGGGCTCCGCAACGTGGCGCTACGCTCGCTAGCGATTCTTGTCTACATCGCTCTGTTACCGGAGACTAGAGATAAGCAAAACGGCTCACTTCAGTGAGCGGCTCAGAACGGCTCAGTTCACTGAAGTGAACCGGTTCATTTGAACGGTTCAGCGGTTCATTTAGGTTTGTAACCTGTGTTAAGCATCCATAATCTAAATTATTACTCAATTGTTATTTAGTCATTTATTTTGTAACAACATCCGCTGTATTTGTGCTGAAAAGAATTGGCCTCACCATCATTACAAAGGTTTTTATGTGTCAGTGGTATTTCAGAATCACTCTCGGTCGATATATATAGAAGAAAATGCAACTTTTTGTCAACTTTATAACCTCACAAATATGATCTCTACTAGTGAGCTGTGACGCCAGAAAAAATGATTCTGGACATAATACAAGAAACTAATTTTAATATTGTGGTGGTGAACAACACTTTGTTCAGTTTATTCGAAGCGAGGTCGACGGGTCCGCTTTCTGGCAGCGATAATAGATGACGCGAAAGTTGCACACAAGACCAAGATGGGTCGGCCGATACGCCTCTAATAACTCTACCGGAACGTGCCGACACGACTCTTTCAGAGCCATGCTCAGCACGATTCTCTAATCGAGCGAGCAGCCGCTGAACGTCGGTTCTTAGGAGAGCCGCTCTGCCAAAGAACCGCCGGGAGCCGATAATCGCCGCGGAACTGAGCGGTTAAGAAGATGCGGCTCGTTCCTGACTCGGACAACAGCTACACGCACAAATGTAACTGTAGTGATTCTAGTGAATTATATGGTCACAGGAGTTTATTTTCCTATTACTTTGAAAATACAGACGCAGTTCGTTCACTGCTGCCATTGCGGCCTCCCGATCTGTCATTCACCGCCGCCGCCATCGCGGTTCCCAAATGGCGCCTCAGAAGATCCGCTTCGCGAAGAGCGGCTCTCGAAAAGAGCGGGAGCCGTTCTTCGGTTCAGTAACTGAGCGGAAAGAGCCGGAAGAGCCGATGAACGGGTCAAAACTGCATCCGGTTCTCCTGGCTCGAATTGTCTGCTCCCACGACAGGAGGCGCGCTGGAGGAGTTTGAAAATTAGCCCCAGCCGGCCCGGCAGTACAGTTGCTTTCCCGCGCCGATAACAGATGGCGCAGAGCGACGGCTCATTTGACCCGGGTCTTCGGTTCTTTCGCTCAGTAACTGAGCGGATCCGCTCACCGGAAGAGCCGATGAACGGGTCAAAACTGCATCCGGTTCTCCTGGCTCGAATTGTCTGCTCCCACGACAGGGGGCGCGCTGGAGGAATTTGAAAAATTAGCCCCAGCCGGCCCGGCAGTACAGTTGCTTTCCCGCGCCGATAACAGATGGCGCAGAGCGACGGCTCATTTGACCCGGGTCTTCGGTTCTTTCGCTCAGTAACTGAGCGGATCCGCTCACCGGAAGAGCCGATAAACGGGTCAAAACTGCATCCGGTTCTCCTGGCTCGAATTGTCTGCTCCCACGACAGGGGGCGCTGGAGAAATTTGGAAAATTAGCCCCAGCTGGCCCGGCAGTGGAGTTGCTTTCTCGCGCCGGCAATAGCTGGCGCAGAGAGCTTTGACCCGGCTTTTAGGCTCCGTTGGCTCATTCTCAATGGTTTGCAGAGCTGTGGCTCGCCCCGTTCGACACTGATCACTGAGGGGGCGAGAAGGGTCTCCCTCTCTCCAAAAGAACCGCCGCTCACTTTTACTGAGCCACGGCTCACTCGTTCTTCAAAAAGAGCGGCTCAAAAGATCCGGATCACTCCTGAGCGACGCATCTCTACCGGAGACGATCTGCTGGATCCTAGCCATAGACAGCTTTGCTGCAAAAATGAAACGTGGCCCAGTGCAGAGAGAGCAAGCAGCAGCGGTTAAATTGCTTATGCAGGCCATGCCACCGCGCCGATTCAAAGTGTCATCGGCACAATGATCAGATGTGATAATTGGACGCAACGGCGCTACACGCGTGGTCGTCGCGGCAGATCGGCCGGCCCTGGGCAGCGGGCAGCTCGGTCACCGCCAGGCGGCGAGTCCTTGGCTGCGCGGCAGTCCGCGACACGCAAAGAGCCAGCGGAGGCGGTTCGCGTGGGGGTGCACGCCGACGCCTTTCCTGCCGACGCCAGATGGCCCGCTGCTGCTTTCCCCCTCGCCCTCGGCCGCCTTCCACGTGACGCAGCGGAGTGCAAGGCGCTTCTAACCCCCGGCAGGTTGCTCTTTTGTTTGCCGCTTGATTCGGGCATGCCATGCCGACGCAGAGGGCACTCTGTGCAGAAGCAGAGCGCATCCACCAGCCCCGCTCGTGGCACGGCCTATGCACGCCAACACTGTTCAAAGCAAACAAAATCCTGGGCGTATCTCGGGCAAAGCAAGACTACAAAGCTAATTTTGGGTCTGTATTATTCTTGCAGTGAAAATTACGAATTGGATTGATTTTTGCGAGATGGAATCAAGGCCAGCGCGTCTAGGTTTAAACAGGCTATTGAGCAAGCTTACAGGCAAGCTCATCACACGGAGTCCAACGACGTGCTTTCCTGAAGTATACCACGCTTATTTATCCTTCAACCAATTTTAATTCCATCATTCCGCGATAGACGTTTCTGAATTAAACATCTGCGTTTCCCTAAATTTTACGTGTTCCAGGATAAATACCCCTTGATCGCTAGAAATTTAACATAATATTGCCGCGAACCATGCATGGGTTTGTTTGTTTGTTTCTAATGCCCGGCCACGCCCGGCTGTGTTATCTGTGTCCCAAGGGAAGCGCGTGTTCCATTCTTTATTTTTATGTCGCACGGGCTATCTCATTCAGATAAGCAGACTGTTTCCCCGTAACTTCGCTAGCCCAGAATAATCTTCTCTGATCTACAATGTTCTGGATGTAAATCAAGGGTTCCAGAAACACTCGCGCCGAAAGATAAAAGCCTGCAGAGCAGACGCCACGGCAATTGAATCGCCGACGCTCGCTTGAGCACGTCTATTTGTTGACTGCTGCTTCGCCGCCTCTGTATTTAAGTGGTTAGGGGAGCACAAGTTTGCTCCAATAAACTTGTTTTTCGTTCAAGACAACTGCTTCGTCTCTGTTCACGTGACAATATATTCATTTACTCTTTTCACGATGTCAATTTTTCCTTCATCCTTTCGTTCGACCTCGAGTTCACTATGGCCAAACACAATACTGAAAGCGAGTTCGTAAGCACACTCGGGTTATCATAAATAGTCAATTCTGCGCCTCGGCGCGCAAGTGCATCCTCCAGCACCCTTGCGCTGGCCCCGACGATCAGCCGCCACGGACTTTTGTGGATTAACCTAGCGATCACGCAGATGATCCCAGCTCATTCAGACGCGAATTTCAGGACCCTTCGGGGACACCGCTGGCTCATATACGTTAGCATGATGTAGCTCACTTCGGCGCGTTACGTTGCGGCACGATTGACTGAGTTGAAGTAATCTGGAATGCGGAGCCTTTTTTTTTTCATTCCAGTAATATCTGCAAAGAAGCGCGCAGCGCCCCGGGCCAGTGTAAGGCCGCCTAACCGCTGCCTTGGAAACAAACAAACAAACAAAAGTGCACGAGGCATTCCACTCTGTGAAAATGGATGACCAGCGAAGCTTTGTAGCAAGTGACAGGAAAGTGACGGAGATTTTAGGTGAAAAGTACGAACAATGTATGAGCCATTGTTCAGCAGCCCTGTCTACCTGGATACCCGGTATGCATATTGTTCCCATCCTACATCCTATTCGCCCCGAGCGCGAACACAGTCGGCCCCTGGCGACGGCGGGACGAACCGCTCCTAGTGTGGATGGCGCACTCGCGTCGTCTGCTTTTTGACGTTGCGTGCGGCGCAAGACGCGTGCTGCACACGACAAAAGAACCAATATGCGTGCTCGTTTGGCAGTAAGCAATGACATACTTACCTCTGCTTGCGCATTTCCTCTAGAAACGCAATAATCAGCGGCCGTTGCGGGTAAATGCGGCGGTTTAATTCCACGAAACGTCTTCGCCGTGGTCACCGCTTGAGTGTGAAACGTGTTATAAACATTGCATCCACACATTGCACTTTTCTTATTGTTGAGTGCAGTCGTCTGCCGTTTCGGGAACATCGAAGGGTGCTTTTTGAAGGTGGCGTGGTGATTATGCAAAGGATAAAAGTTTAGTACGCGAAACGGGTAAGAAGCGACAAGACCTGTGCATACGCGTGCAAATTCCACACCCTTGTAAAATTGCGCTGTGTCCTCATAGAAAGAAGAAACGAACAAAAACATTTACACTGCAAACGACCCGTGCGCTATCGCCCATATTACCGGACACGTATTTTACACCCGCAAGCGCCTGTGTGATCGTGTCCTTCCCGTACCTTTTCTAAAAAAAAATACCATTTTTGGACAGTCGTTGTTTATACTACGGAGGAGGAATAAACATTTATTCTACTGTATCGAGTTGCTAATTTTACGTATCATTTAAAATACGTTTCTATGGATGCGCAAGAGTATTTAGGGGGGATTTTTCGGTAAAATTAAGCAGTTGTGAGTTTGCGTCTGTCATGTGGCATTTCGTGTGTCATTTTCATATATATCATTTTCAAATCCAACATGAATCACCTTGCCCAGAAACGTGCCTCACTCAGCATAAACAAATGCATAATATGGTCACGTCTTGACCTCTTAAGGTGGACCTAAGTTTAAAGAAAGGGGAGAAAACGAGTAATATAATGCACGTTGTTGCCCACGTACATGTGTGAGGGGTGTGGGCCATGACTCGCTGGGGTCTTTTTTTTTTTAGTTTTTTCCCACAATGCTTACTTTCAATACAATTTTGAAAAAAGGCGAGCCACAATTCCTGGACAATCTCGGACAAAAAAGGGGTTAATTAGTTTTGAAAATACGTGTTAAAGTACTGCTTTTCCACCGCTACAGAACACGACGCCTAGTGTAGTTTCGATTGCGAGTGATACTGATAACCATAGTTTGGCTTTTCGCGTTACATGCGTTCTTTTCTCGCTGCTCTTGCAACGTTGGCAGGACCCCCCCCCCCCCCCCCTTCCCGAAAAAAAAATGAAATGCACAGAATTTCATTTTATTAACCAATCCTCAAGAATTAAATGCCAAGACAACGGCGATATTCAGTTTACAAAACAAAGTAGTTACCAGGAACCCGTGGCGCTGATTCGCAATGAGAAATAAAAATGAAATGTTTTACTACATCTGCAACAGTGCAACTTCATTTATTGCCACCTTTAGGGTTCGTAAGCGACCTTATACGCAAAAATGCAAACACATCTCGCTGTTGCAGGCACCTGTTAGAAATTAGAAGGAACGCAAATGGTCAGCAGAGCGGCCGTAACAGAAAATTTGTGCTCACTGTGAGGCCCCAGAAGCTTGGTTTGCACACTGTAAACCTGCTTGTCATTTTGCGAAAACCTAGCTAAACATGAGATGTTGATTGTGCTGCGTGCGTTGACAATTCAATTCGCAAGTTCACTTGCGACGAAAGCCGTAAATAAGTGATTCGAAACCGTTATTCATCAAACCTTCCTTCAGAGGCGCTAAAATTTCATTTAAAAGGCCCGTTAGAGCGGTTACATTTATATCTCTGCGCTGATCAAAATTCAGTAATTTTATGTTGCCTTTTGAACACACAAAAAATATCGTAAGCTCTTAGAAAGAATTTCGGGGCAGTTAAGTAGTGTTACCATTTCAGGGCATCCCAAAAATGCAAGAATGCGTAATGCTACCAGTGAAAGCGATTGAGATTGCCGCTGTAAACTGAATTTCAGAGATCGAGGCTTCCTGATTTGTTTTTATTTATGCTTTTATTGAAGGCTCAAAGCCATAGTCTGGAAAGATCGAGCTTGCTACGAGCCACAGCGTACAAGTTCATTGTCACAATTACGGCCATTCTGAGATTCCCGATGAGTCCTCGCTTTTTTGGGCGTAGTACTATAGTAATGAAAATTGACTGCCGCTTCCATGCTATACATTGAACGTTGAGGACCCGAACTACAGCATACCACTCTTGTTTGCACCTTTCGTGCGCACATACGGCGAGAAAAAGGCACGAAGCGCGCCCACAGTGTGCATTCTTACGGGCCGCTCAGGGGAGCATCCACACTAGCAGCGCGACGCTGTCGCCACCTACATGTCGAGCTCGCGGCGAATAGTAATTACAGCCCTATTGTCCCCACAAGTGTTTGCTGAAAACACAAAAAAAATAAGACGCAGTTCGCGGTCCCCTTCTGAGACGCATTTCGCGCCGCCGCCGCATAGGCTCATGCACCGTCGAGAGAACCCACGAGTGAGTGCTGCGCCAGCGCACTGCAGCCATCAGGAGTGAGTGCTGAACTGCGAGTGACGCAACCGGTCGCGCGCATCTGCAGCGGCTGTTGTGAAACGCGCACATGCGCTCTCAGCCAGTTCTTACTGAGCAATGAGCGACGCAACTGGTGGAACTGCGTCGTCTGCCGCAGCTGCTGAACGAGCTGCCCCAACACCTGCACCCAAATTATAGAGTACCGTAATCGCCAGCGAAATTTTTAAAGGAAATATAAGCCGTCTTGTATTAAAATATGAAGGCCCTAGGACATTTCAACGTTGAATGATTTTTTCCTGCGCCGAGAGTGTGGCGCGCAGTTTTACGATCCCGGGGATTCCAGTGGGCTCCGCAACGTGGCGCTACGCTCGCTAGCGATTCTTGTCTACATCGCTCTGTGACCGGAGACGATCTGCTGGATCTTCGCCATAGAGAGCTTTGCTGTAAAAACATACCGGTAAATATGATAAAGCGGTTGGCCATTAAAAGTCTCGACGCACTAATTCCCCGTGAACTGTGAATTCACCGGAGGTCTCTCTGATTGGCCTTCAATTTAGATCACGTGCTTCTGGTTGACAAAGCGGTTGTGTGTGCCTCCGTCATTTTGACGTTTCATTACGTTTACTAGCCCCACTTTTAAAGTTTGGCTTATTTCTCTTATGGAAGCGCGAGGGGAAATGGAACACTGGACGAAATGCAGCGGACACGACAACGTAGGCCTGACTTTGCTACTCAACAACACGGCTTGTACGAGGCAAACAATCCACCCTGCAGCAGGCCGGTCGTCTCAGGCTTCATTTAGCGCTCACACGGCGATGGGACGGCGCGACGCGCCCGGAAGTGCACAGACAGCTGCCTCGTAGCGGACGTTACATTTTTCACCCCAATTATCAACAAATTAAAACACCAACCTTGTGTGTCAATCAGACTGTTTTTATAAAACTTCCCGATTTCCGCTTCTAGCGGGAAGTTGGCTGTTCACCGACGAAGGGCAGATGTGCACTGTGCGTTTGCCAGAAAGGCGCGAGGACTGCAGTGGTCTTCTGAACTGAGGAATCGTTTGCTCCTCCCTTACAATGTTCTGCCGCCACGGGCAGCAAGAATATACAATGAACTGGAGGCTAATCACTCAGTGATCATCGAGGGATTCCATTCTACTCCTAGGTTTCCCTGATGGGACCATCCTTGCGTCCTTGCGCATAGGTAGCTCGGACGCCTGTCGGCTGTTACGATTCGGCCCGCCGCCGTACTTTCCTGCAACACTCCTCGGCTGTGCGGCGAACACTGATCTCCACTAGAGTTGCTCGATGGCGCTTCGAGCTCTCCGGCGCGCGGCCGCCGGAAGTTCGAGCGCTCGTCCCGGAAGTCGGGCAAATCTCCGGCGTTCCAGCATAGCGCATGCTACGTATGGGATGGTTTCGCGCGCATTCCGCCAAAAATGCCTGCTTATTGCGCCGTCAACTGCACAAGCAGACCAGAGAAGTCGTCTGGGAAGACGTTCCACTTGGAAGTATTACAATATTCTGTACGACGTGCGTGATACGCAGCGAAACGCAAATGTCATATCAGTGTCGTTTTTAAGCTGTGGCTCTTGTTACACAGATTCCCTCGCTCTAAGCCTGATTTATACCCGCGTTGGGTGGTTATACCCTGGTTACACGGCGAAAGTAACCGCAGTTAAGTTTAACCGTGGTTACTAAACTTTAACCGCGGTTATCGCAAACTGCTGTTTTGGCTGGTACACGCGAAATTGCAAGTTCGGTGACCGCGGTCACTGAATTGGAGCGTAACAAAAATAAATTAGCACACTTTTAGCTTCACGATAAAAAAAACAAAAGAGAAACAGTGTAGACAAAAAAATATCGTTAAAGCAGTCGCTTCTCCCCCAAACGCAACGCACTCGCGTGCGGCAAGGAGAGTCGCTTCCCCAACAGCTCGCAACCGGCTTGGTTTGCTTGGGTCTGTTCGGTGTTGGGAACTTTCGGCTTAGCATCGCGGTAGATATTTGACCGCCGCTACCTCTACAACTGCGAATTACAATCCATAGCACAATTTTTAACCGCACTAACATCCATTTCCTCGCATGTGGAAGTTCTTTTTCCGCGATCAAATTGATTTCGAAGAGCGGCGATGAGCTGTTGCTGCCGTGGTCTGGGCCGATTCGGGCCGCTAGCAGTGCCGTGCGGGCAGGCACGCCGGCGTGTTTGCAGGCACGGCCGACGTGCGCGCCGATCGCTTCCGAGTGCTGAAAACGCTTCAGGATTGCCTGCTATATCCATTTTTGGGCGGACGACGCGCGGAATTTACAAGTTTAGCACAGCTTTTGTCGTAGTTGATCGGGCGGATCGGGAAACGAGCCGCTGCTGACGGGCAGTCGCGCTGATTGCGAGAGCGATGCAAAGAACGCAATAAGCGCGTCTTAGGGACAGCTTTGGTGCGCCCGCTATTTGAGAACCTTCGTCTCTTCCGAACGCCAGGTGATTTTTTTTTCGCCTCCGCTGATGCGCCGCCACTTGCGTCCGAACTGACTTGTGCGATTTTGAGCACTGCGGCTGCGGAAACTGCGGTTAGCGTGACCGAACAGAAGTGGCCAAGCTCAGTTTGCGTTAACCATGCTTAGAGACGTAACCGCAGTTTCGTCTGTCATGTAACGCAGCAAACTGCGGTTTTGCCTAACCGCGGTTCGCTTAACCGTGGTTAACTGTGCCCATGTAACTAGGGTATTAAGAAGGGACAAATGGGCTCCATGGGCTGCAGGCTTTGCAGTGACCACTTTACTGACAACTGTTTTGACAGAACGGGCGCACGAACTCTGCTACAGCCTGACGCCGTGCCCACGTTGTTTTCTTTCTATAGCATAAATCCCGTTCGCGCTGCGTCGTCTCCTCTCAAACCAAGACCCAAGTGACATTTTCGTTCTCCTTCTCAATTAAATTCTGCTTTATATTAACGTCGCATGCTTCGGCATAGCATAAGTGGCGATCTGAAGCGATGTGTATAGCCAAAATGCAATAAAGTGAGGAGAAAATGCCAAAATCCGCCAAAGGGGACGCTTATCAGCGGTTGAGAAGCGTAGCAGACGCCCTTCTTTCGGGGTGAGCCGTTGAACTTCCGGTGGCCAAGCGCCATCCAGCAACTAAGTAGAGATCAGTGGCGGCGAAGCCTTCATGGCGTGCCGACGCAACAAGCCCCACCGTGTCGGTGACTCATGTTTTCACGTTGCGACAAGCCCGGGTCAGACGCTTCGCTTTCGGCGCCTTTCAAACTTCGACGATTACCGGCGAAGCACGTCTCAACGCGCTTGAAGGACACAGAGGCCCCGCGATCACAGCGGAGTCCTCTCTCCCCTCTCTCGGGCTCAGCGTGCGCCGCTACTACCGACTGCGCACGAACTCTGGAAAGAGTGTGGTGTGTGTCTGTGACGTCCGTGGCGTGTGCACAATGTAGAGAGAACGCTTTTTTGACCATTAGCGCTTGGGGCATAAATAGACCTCGCCCAAGCGCTGTAGTTTTACTCCTGTTTGAGCAGCAAATCAATGTTGTCATTCTGCTCGAGTCCTGTACTGTAACCTCACCCGTCGGGGCGTTGTTCTTTGGCTTCGGCTCACCTCTCGCTATGGAGTAAACAGTTGCGTTAGCCTACGGCGTCTGGACTTCTTCACGGCTGCAACAGCGGCTGGGCGCTCGCTTCACACCGCGCTACCAAACGTATGTCGGAGGCGACGGAGCTCGGCTCGGGTCGGCCCTCCCGGTCGCAACACGGCCCAAATTAGACGTACGTTCACGTTTCCCAGAAAAATGCATTTTAAATTTCGCCCTCCGGACGTCGAGCGTGGGACTCGGGCGTTCGGCTATAAAACGGACGTGTATACGGACATGTGTAGTAAAATATAATTAGGCCGAAAAAAGGGGGAGGCAGAACGGCGTAAGAAATTTGCGGAAATTCAGGAACCCAGAAATATGCCCAAGATTCAAAAACCTGCCCTTCCCTGTTTTTCATCATTATTATTCCCTCCGATGGGGGGAGCACGCTTGGAGAAAAAGGCACGCGTCGCGGGGGCGGCGCTGTGCGCGTTTTTTTTTTTTTCTTTTTTTTGCGCCCACGACATTTGGAGTCGAGCAAGAGCGGAAGAGCCGTGCAACCCTTCGCCTTTCCCCTCCGCCTCTGGTGGGCGACCGAGGCCCCACCACGCGGCGGCTCCATCATGCGCCGAGCATCTTACCGTGGCCTCCGCGATCGGCTACCGGCGGCGCGCCGTTTGCAACGGCGCTCCACCGGCAGCAAATCGCGGAGGACACGATCTTACAAACGAGAGCCGCAGCCTGGAAGAGATGACACATCGCGGGCTCCTCGCAGCCGACAGGGGACGACCCAGTCTAGCGCCTGCAGGCACATGGGAGCTCGAGATGCTTGTTACGCGCCGCAGCGTGCCACACTGCAACCCCTCGTCCCGCTACATGCAGAACAACCTGACGGCACTTGACCAGCGGCAGTGGCCAATACGGGACCAAAAGGAGCGCATTCGGACCAGGTCACCCTACGCCGCGCCCACTGCCTACGATGGGTGATGACCGACCGTCCATAACAGGGCGGCGACCAAGTTTGACAGACTGTGGCCCTATGGTCCACGAAGAAGAAACAGGCCCGCCCATGTCGTCTTGAAGACGTTCGCGGCGATTCGAACAGACGCTACACCCGGGCTGACCTGCCAGGCTTCGTTGGGGCTCTTCGATTGACAGCCTCGGACTCCCCGCGGATAGTCCAAGGAGGATTCCCCGATGCCATTGGGGTCATGGGAAAATCAAATGCCGGACTCCTTGCTGGGGAGCCCGCGATCCCAGACTGCAAATCGAAGCGCTCATACGCGGCAGCAGACCGCGCTCCCCAGCCGGTTATGCTCCGTGCGCAGAATTTTCCTTGTAATTTTGGCCAAAAGAGAAAAAACGCAATCCTTAGTAGATACACAAATTTTTGGCGTCTTGGAGTAAAAAGAAAAAAAAGTAATGTCAGTAAACCGGACTTCGCATCATTCATAACTTGGTTTCACTTAAAAAATTCCCTAATACTTCGTCCGATTTCTGTTTAGATACCCGCAATCGGGTTCCCCCAAGCTACAAGCATCCTGCAGGCCGCTTCGAATACAGTTCACAAAAAACACAAGGAAGAATGCTCCTCTAAAAAAAGCTTTAAAGCGCGAAGTGGGGGCGGCGGCTGAAGGCTGTTCGCGCGTAATCCTGCGCAATAAACAAAAAGGTACTTCGGGTGCGCCTTAGTCTGCGTCGCGCAAGTGTGCGCATGCGCGACTCTCCTCCGTTGTGTCCTCTCCTTGAGGCGCTGTGAATATAAAGCGGGTATCGCGCTGCGGCTGTTCAGTCAGCGCTCGCTCTCGTTCGACTCCGCGTCACTGTGCTTGACGACTGCGTGCTTGACTTGATTCTTCCGATGAAGACGTGATGGCAGCGACGGTCTCTTCATGAAAAGTAAAATTACGCCCATCTTCCCGCGTATGAGAACACGTTCACAACACGTTTCACTCGATTTAGAGAATCAACCCAATGGAAACGCCAATTGAACCCCCCGATGCGTCGCATCACACCAGGGCTCCCTGGCGGGAAGGTGGACGTAATTTTGCATATGGCGATGTTTCTCACAAGCTAAGAATCTCTGTTTGCGTCATTTGTCTCGTTGTTTTGAGCAGACAAACCCTGGAACAGCCCCATTAGAGCTAACAGTATAATAAATAAATCAATAAATAAATACATAAACGAATGTCCGTCGCGGAGTAACTATAGTTACTCGCAGGTAACACTTTCAGGTAAGACTCGCAGGTAAGACATACGCGCAGGTAACACTTTCTTGGACTACCTGTGGCGGTAGTACTACCGTTCGCAGATATTTGCGAGGTAGGTTACTACGACTCGGAAGAAAGGCGCTTTTTACTCTGCAGTACTACAATATTTCCACTACTGCAAAGGTGGAAGGCTAGCGAAGCTGCATTGGCGGATAGCTATGTTGAGTTAAGTACGGAATGAACGCATGCACGTAACTTCCTCTTGTTGCCGCATTTTATCTTGTCCTTGCTTTGTCACAGTGGTATTGAGGAACACGGGGCCCGTACACCGCTTCCCTCCCGTACACCGCTCAGCTGAGGCGGGAATTGTGTTACGTTTACAGCTTTAATTATGAGAAGTAATTGTGCAGCTCCGCGAAACGATAGAGTCGTCTTAGCCGCCAATTTCAGTGGGATCTTTTTCCCAGATGCCTACATTAGGTTGACAGCTACAGAGAATTTTAAAACTTTGCTCTGGAGACGAAAATTCTGATTCTATGCGGCTCTGTCGACGGACCAGGTTTGGTGGGAACTTGGCTGCGAGACGCCGGCCGTTCCAAATCGCAGGCGGGACGCTCAGCATGCACGCAGTTCTTCCTGCATCTGAGCCGTTCACCAGCGGTGGGGACCAAGGCGCGTTATCGGACAGCGTACCACCAGCGTGGATCCGATGGAAGCGATGCCGCGCACGGGCTCCTTTCCCACCCGACGGCGAGCGTGGCGCAGAAGCCTCGCGCGCAGAATTCCTGGTTACGCCGGGTGCCCCGTTCCTCGGCTCTATCGGCGTGTCCGCATTAAGATATTCCCGGAGCGCCGGTTATCGCCGCCTCCGCCGCGTGTGTCGCCCCCGTGCGGCGAAGAACCCGTCGGTGGTCGCGGCGGCGAGAACCGGACCCCGACGAGCGACGACCGCGCTCACCTACGCGCACGCATTCCCGCCGGGCCCTTGAACCGGCCTCCTCCCATCTGCCGGCCCGACGGCAGCGGATACGTGCGGGCCGCTTTTGTTGACTGATAAAGAGTTGAACCGCTTCTCCGTGGCTCGGCAGCAGAAAGAGAGCGCGCCACGTCGGGGTGCCGTCCGCCGCCCGGCAACAACTTGCGCACGGCGAAAATGCAGCCGACTGGCGGCAGCCTGCACTAACGGAGACGGGGCAAATGCCGTATGCCACAAGGTGGCATCCCTTCCCTCTTGTTGCTGCCACTTAACAGAGCGTTGCTGACCCGGAGGGGAGAAAGTGCGCGAGGGATTGATGTGCGCCAAGCACAAAAGCCCCCAATGACACTGACCGCGCATTGTCACGAACGGGTCGTCGAACACGCACAAATACTGAGTTATAAAACAGCGCTAGAAACAGGACTACAGAAAGGGCCCACAGACAGGGCGCAGACAGTCAGCGCCCTGTCTGTGTGCCCTTTCCCTAGTCCTGTTTCTAGCGCTGTTTTATAACTCAGTTATGTACCGACTGGTCCGCCTTCAATCTGTGACGCACAAATAGTCGGGCACACGTTAAATCAACAGAAACGAGGTTTACATTTGATTAAGTATTGGCAAGTGGGCTGCCTTTCAACGTGGTAAGATAGAGTGTGAGAAGCAATTTGCATCTTATTCTGATACGATGCACTGCTAAGATTACACCTGATAAGGCGTCTCTTGCGCTGTTTTATTCCTGGATCCTTACCGAATACTCCAGCTTCGCACTCTTAAGTAAACCTTTTGCTGTTGTTTCAGCGGTTTTTTGTTTTTTAGGCAATGTATACACACAAAAAAGCCAGCAGCCTAGCGCGCGCGCTAAACAAGGCATAGGGGAAGTAATTTATTGCTTTTTGAATGAAAACCAGTTTTTTAAGGGCTAGGAAAGGAAGCAAAGTAAAACACGCACCGAGGGCAACTCACAACCGTCCGATTACGCGCCACAACTTGGCTACTCAGTAAAAAAAAAAAAAAAAAAAAAAAACAAAGCTTGCACCCGGTACTGGACCTCCAAGTGGCGCTCCAAGTACAACAGTAACGAAAGGTTCCATCGCGCAAGCAGTACGTGCGAATGCGGGAAAACTGGACTGACCCGAGCAGCCCTCCTCCGTGTTTATCGTGGGGCGTCTTTAAACGACATTCGCGGCGAAAGTGAGCAGATAGGCGCCGGTCACCTGCGTGGTCAGCGGCCTTGACACCGGCGTGAGAAAAACGCATTCCGCCAGGCTGGGCGAAAGCTGAGCGTACGAAGAAAGACGGCCAGGAATTTCGACCGAGAGGCAGACCGCACGGGGGGGTCACAGTAGAATGACCAGTGCGCGTAGGCGCTGCAGCAGCCGCATTCACAGGGCGGCCCGCAGCGAAGCGAAGGGGCTCCTGCGAACCCGGTGGACGCGGAAGCCGCCGCATTCCTCGCTGCTGCAGACGAGTTCCAAACAAACGCACGGCGGCCAGACGGAGCTCGGCAGAGAGAGCGCGCGGCCAGACGAGGCTAAAGTTGGCCGCGTCTTGAAAAAGCCTGCAGCAGCAGCGCTGGCCGCGCGCCAAGCCGAGGTTCGTTCTGCTGCAGGCGCGCAGTGACACAAGTTGCCGCTCCTCTCCTCCGTCGGTGTGCCGCTTTCACGCCGTCGGCGACGCGACGGGCTGAGCCCTCGGTTAACCGCCTCCTTGCGCCGATGGGTGAACCCACGGGCCTGGACGGCGCGCACAAATGCTGACCACACGCAGCTTATCGCGTTCGTTGCAGCGTTGGGGCGGGAGACGGAAAGTGCTGTGACAAATGCTCGTTGCAGAGCGCCTGTACTGCGTCTCGTCCTGAGCGCTGCTTTGTTTTGGTGTGACTTGATCGCTGGCACTTTGGAATCCCTGTTCACGGAAGAGGGCAGCGGCACACTTTCAGCGCCGTGCACGCTCCTTAGCGCACGCAGCCGGGCTTTACAAATGCGCACCTCGCCAACACTGGCCGCCGCCACCTCGCAGGTCTGCGGCTGTCGCTCCCCTGGCCCTTCTCGATCACGCGGCCGCTCTTGTCTTCTGCCCACGGGGCAGCTTCTTTGAAGACCGCTGGGAAACAATGCAAAATATGCCTATACACAAGGGCCCGACCGATGAATCGAACGGTGCCCTCACTGGCAGGTGCCCAACAGGCAAGGCTGCCAAACATGCTTGCCCACTCCTGGCGTCCGCAGCTGGCAGGAGGGCCCGCAGCGCGCTTCATGGATCCAAACCCCGAGTGCGGCCCTAACGAGCGAAACGAGTATGCGCGGTCACCGACCCTCGGATGAGTGACGCCAAATCGCTCGCTCCTCGACGGCCCCCTGCGGCTGCGCTTCACAAACACGCGGCCTGGGCTCGCTTATTGGTCGCAGTGATGACAATTCAGGACCATCGCGCGAGCACTGCTGCGCGCACCAACAGCGTCACACTTGCTCTCACTGGCCGGGCACGACTTCGTCACGCCTCGTCAGCACGCGGCGACCGGCCGAGAGAGAGCCGGCAAAGCAGAGCGACACCGTTGCCGAGAGAGGTGTCCGCTTGACATGCCCCTCCACGCCTGCTGCCATACTTGTGCCGCGCAGCAGCAAGTCCTTCCGCTGCGACACGTCGGAGCGGAGCAGCTGTGCAGCGATTCCACGAGCTCCTCCGCGCACGCTGCAGTGCCGCTGAGCACGCATTCCGCGAGCGCTGCTTTCTCCCTCTGCCCACACCAGCGATTTGGCGCAATGTGCCGTTCTGTACTGCCAGATTGAGGCTTGGTTCAGTTTGAAGGAAGTAGCCCTCGGTCACTCAGCGACGTTCCTGCCACGAGAGGCGGCGGGTTCCGTATGTACGGCGAATGGAGCAGCGCATGTAGCCTGCGTTTATATATTGTGAAAGTGCCGATCGGTCAAAGGTCAGGATAATGTGTTTGGTGGGGATTATCTTATCCCTGCGCATTGGGATACGACGCATGGCTGTGACCCCCTGGTCCTTTAGCCCTTCAAGAAGGTCGGAATCTGTTTCTGTAAGAAGATCCGTCTCTGAAATCACCCTGGGAGCTGTTCAGCCTCCGGTGGGGCGTGACCCTTATGTCCAGACCAAGGATGCGAGTTTGGGCAAGAAGTGTTCGGGATTGTTGTTCAGTATTGAGTTCGACAAGGATTTCTCCCGTCTGAGCTTTTTAGCTTGATACTTCTCATCTAATGTGCTTTGCAGAAATTTCGAGACCAGGAATGCCGACAGTGAGGCGACAGGTCTTGTTGGGTCAGCTGACTCGATTACAAGAAAACGAGAATAGGTGTTCACGGTTCTTGAAAAGACAGTTGTTAAGAGAGGTGGGAATGAACCTTCGGTGCGGCCCCTTTTCAGAGACCGATCACGTTTAGGAGGAGGGTAGAAAATGCCATATAGCATAGTATATAAGCAGAGGACGGGGGTACTTTTTTCGCTCGGGTTGCCCTGATACCGAGAGACGTCCCGGAGCTCCCTGCCTGATATACAGACAGGGATCCCGTCCGTCGGAGCTTCAACTGTACTCCGACGGCCACCGTTTGTGGTTTCCTAGCCACGGTAGATTACAGCGCGAGTATGGGGGCTCGGGGTCCGCGGCGCCATCACCAAGATCGCCCAAGGTGCCCCGTGCGGGGAGCCTGGCGAACTGAAACCACCGTCTAAAGTGCATGAGAGCAGGGCTGGAGAACAGCTGCTTCTATCTGCGCGAACTGCTGAGAAAAATCGTGCGAGAGGAACTCCAGGCGTTGCGTCATCGTCAGTGTTCAGCACCGGCAGTGTCTGTCGCCGAAACGGTGCGAGAAGAAGGCAGGCAAGCTGTACGGATTGCTGAGCCGCCGACAGGGGAGCCGTAGCGTGAGGAACCAAGATTCCCACACGCTGCTGCAATGCCAGGCCTTGTTGCAGCCTGCGGTGTCTGCCAGAAACACAGCCCCGGAAAAGCGACCCCCAGCGCACTCCAGACCACTCGTATTCCCACTGCACGGCATGTCTAGCGCGCACGTCCCTGTCATGCGGTACAACCAGTAAAAGCGCAAAGGCTCCTTCGTTGTCATGCGAAGAATTCGCAAAGACAAAAACGCCGAAGAAAAACTACGAAGCAGACGACACGCGCAAGATGCTCCGCCAAACTGACATCAGCTACGGTGCCGAGTGCTCGCGACCGTGGCACGAGCTCGCGCCGGCCACCAGCCAATCAGAAGCGGCCAGCGACAGCGACCGGCGGGCAGAGGCGATCCCGAGAGGAAGACGGAACGCAGAAGAGTGAGACTGAAGCGTGGAGCGTGACCGGGCTGCGCGGCGGTCGGGCGACCGGACCCGTGCCGTGCCCCAGGAGGTCCTCCACCAGAACAACCTCCAAGACATCTTCTCCACAAGCGAGTCGTGTTGCCGGGCAACAGTGAAAAAACAGCGGCCCCAAGACAGCTGCGTTCCCCACGACGGTGACGGGATCTCGGAGCGCGCTGCACTGCCACGGCATCGACCCACTGCGTGAACATTTCAACGCTGCCACAAACCTGTGCCGGTAGTATCCACGTACTGCGTGGTTTACCTTTATTCCCGGACCGTGACTTTTTCTTGTTTCTTCAAACCCGCTTTGGTTACCACTTTGGTAATAGTCTCTATTGTTCCCCATTTGTTGCTAATTCCGCTTTGCTCTTTGTTACATTGTTTGTATGTTTTTTGGGTCTCGAGTGTTATAAAAACTAGTCTCGTTCATAAAGCTCATTCTTCTATTTAATATTGTTGTCACCGAACCTGACATCGGTACGTCGTCTGCTCCCGCCACTTCATGTTTGAGAG